>NC_143196.1:33286500-34569500 GCF_051530095.1 Phoenix dactylifera
ACACTGAGTATCGGTACATTATTTGTATCAGTACCGAACCGGTATGGTATGGTATGCTTCGTACTATTCAATTTGGGTTGGTACAATACATTATAAAATGGAGCAATCTTTGATGGGCCAAAAAGCTCCAAGTGAAATCATTTTGATTGCAAGACTGATGAATCCAGTGACCTTTGCACAACCAACGAAACTGTGTCACGTATCATTATTTAGCAAGTCATATCTATCCTGCCTCGCACCATTAATTTGCCATTAAGCTTTTCTTTTTATTGAAGAGCAAGTTTGTGTCACCTTGACTCTCGCATCAACCGCTAAGGATTTTTAAAGCCAACCACATGAAAGGCTTGAAAGAACTGGACGTCCTCCTATCCTGTCCCATTTCTTCTCGAATTTACATGTGTGAACCACACTTTCACGATAGAACTACTCTCAATTTTTTTTTTTTTTTTTTTAGTAAAAGAATCTAAGTGGAGTGATGTTCTCCACCTTAGCCCAAGCCTTTCGGCCGACTGAACAAAGGGATACAACCCTTGACACTATACTGGAAAAATTTTTTCTTAGAGAATAGCAGGTTTAGAGTAGGTAAACAAATTTATAAAATTAGGAAAAAAATAAAGCTCGTACAAGTAGAAAGAAAGAGAAGGAAATGGGACACAGGACGCAGTCCTCCTCGACTGAGTGGAAAAAAAAGCACCACATAGTTAAGCCCCGATGAACCAAGTCGGGGGTTGTATATTGACACAAACGAGTAAGTTTTGGATAGGGTTGGGCTCAAGTTGTAGGCCCGATCTGATCCACCAAAATTAAAATTTAAGCTAAGGTTGAAATTCATTCGAAATTCTCTAGGTTTAGTATAAGGACCCGTACAAATATGTGTTTAGTCCCACTTCGATTATTTGCTGGAAAGATCTTAGGTACTTATACTGGATTAAGAAGTCCATAAAAATACCTTTCAGCTAGCCACTTTGGATGAATTTCTGAATTGATACAAAATGGTATGAAAGCGAATTCGGCCCATAACTTATGTGGACTAGGAAACACTGCAGTATGAGTTCGTTGAAGCTGACCATGGGCTGATCATGTTGCTTGTGATTAGATTTGAATGGATTTGAACTTTTAGCTTGATGAGGACGTCCGAGCCTGTATGAAGAACCTAAAAAAGTATTTTCTAGCCGTCCTTTTGGTGAAGTATGAGGTTGGCGGAGTGAATCCGTGAAGCGATGAAAAAGCAAGATTTTTTTTTAGCATAGTTGCTGCTGATCGTAAAATATAACTAATTTTAAGCATGTCACAATGTTATAGAGAACACGTAATAAGTTATAGGAGACAGCATCGAAAATTCCTTTTTTTTTTCAGAAAACAATAGGCAAAAGATAGCCTAAAGGAATTTCAGTGAGTAGGGTTACAAAAAACCAATGAAGAGAGAAAGAAAATAAGGAAGGCTACAGCACTAGCACACCGTTGACTCATTTTTCTAAAGTAAAGTCTCCTAACTCTAATTCCTCGGGTCTCCCATCAGAAGTGCTGCATCAACGGATGCCGAAAAGTCTAATTTCCAATCTCTGGCTTGTTTGGAGTTTGTCCAGTCTAACTTGGTTGCGTTTAGAAAATCTTAGCTCTTAGCTCTGACAAGGAATATGTGGAAAAGTAACGTGATAGGTCACATCTATCAAGCCTCACACCAGTAATTTACCATGAGCTTTTCCGTCTGTACTGGAGAGCTGACTCTCGCGTCAACCTGCAAGAAGTTTCAAAAGCTAACCGCGTGAAATGCCAGAACCCGACTTCTACTACCCCTCCAAATTTGTCCTTTACTGAAAGAAATGAATATTTTCTCCCATCTTATCCCAATCCTTCTATCAGACTATTTGGAATGTGTGGAAATAATTCTTGTGGACACTATGTGCCTCTTATTTTCTAAAAAAGAGAGTAGCTCTTGAAAGCGAGTCACATTTTTAAACCCCCCCCCCCCCCAAAAAAAAAGCCAGCCACATCTATCAGACTACTAATTGCCATTTTCCTTTCATATTTAAGAGTAAGTCAGTGTCATCTTGACTCTTGTGTCAACCTCCAGGAAAAGCCAACCGCATAAAAGCTTTGAAAGATCTTGGATATATATCCTCCTATCTTATCCTATTTCTTCGCGCGTTTAAGATGTGTGGACCATACTTTCACAATAGACCTGCTCTCAAAATTTTGTCTTAAGATAACAGTAGGCACAGAGTGGCTAAACAAATTTATTAAAGAAAAAAATTAAGTTAGTACAAGGAGAAAAAAAGAGAATAAAATGGGGAACTGGAGGTAGTCCTCCTAGGCTGATCGGAAAAAAAAAGTAACTAATTTTAAGCACGTTACAATGTTATAGAGAACACGTAATAAGTCATAGGAGACAGCATCAGAAATTCCTTTTTCTTTTTTTTCAGAAAACAATAAGCATAAAATAGCCTTAAGGAATTTTAGCGAGTAGGGTTACAAAAAACCAATGGAGAGAAAAAGAAAATAAGGAAGGCTACAGCACTAGCACACCGTTGACTCATTTCTAAAGTGAAGTCTCCTAACTCTAAATTCCTCGGGTCTCCCATCAGAAGTGTTGCCTCAACAATAAGACGGGATGCCTGGAAGTCTAAGTTCCAATCTCTGGCTTGATTCGAGTTTGTCGAGAGACATTGCACTGGATGCTCCGCGTTTCCGGTCTAATTTGGTTGCGTTTAGAAAATTTTGGCTCTGACAAGGAATATATGAAAAAGTAACCTGATTGGTCACATCTATCAAGCCTCACACCAGTAATTTGCTATGAACTTTTCCATCTGTACTGGAGAGCAAGTCACTTTTATCTTGACTCTCGCGTCAACCTCCGAGAAGTTTTAATGGCTAACCGCGTGAAATGCCGGAACCAGACTTCTGCTACCCCTCCAAATTTGTCCTTTACTGAAAGAAATGAATATTTTCTCCTATCTTATCCCAATCCTTCTATTAGACTATTTGGAATGTGTGGAAATAATTCTTGTAGACACTATGTGCCTCTTATTCTCTCAAAAAGAGAGTAGCTCTTGAAAAGCAAGCCACATTTTTAACCAAAAAAAAAAGAAGAAGCAAGCCACATCTATCAGACTCCTAATTGCCATTTTCCTTTCATATTGAAGAGTGAGTAAGTGTCATCTTGACTCTTGGGTCAACCTCAAGAAAAGCCAACCACAAAAAAGCTTTGAAACATCTTGAATATATATCCTCCTATCTTATCCTATTTCTTCGCGCGTTTAAGATGTGTGGACCATACTTTCATAATAGACCTACTCTCAAAATTTTGTTTAAAGATAACAGTAGGCACAGATCGTGGCTAAACAAATTTATTAAAGAAAAAAATAAAGTTAGTACAAGGAAAAAGAAAGAGTATAAAACGGGGAACTGGAGATGGTCCTCCTAGACTTATCGGAAAAAAAAAACACGACGTAGTTAAGTTCTGATAAAACCAAACACCTTGATCATTATTCTCTTATAGACGCAGATAAAACCTCTTAAACCCTTAAGCCATGTGAAAACAAAGTCGCATGGTTTTCCCATCCAATATACTGATTAATTCTTATACGTTCATCCCCAAGGTGAGGCCACCTACTTAGGTTAAACAACTTGGTCAAGTATCTAGACTAAGAGGTAGCTCGGTGGAGATGGATCAACGGAGAGTAATCCTATCATAATTTTTGAATTGACCGTGATGATTTGTTAAATTTAATGTCAGGATTGCTTATTTACAGAAGTTAATTGAGACTTCTATATGCAGTATTGCCTAAGAAAAACTATGTAGATATGAATAGAGGCAATAAATAAAGGGATGTGTATTGTATATCTATTTCTTAACTGTATTTTTCATAGATGTGAAGAGAGGAGTTAATATATTCTGCTCATAAAATAATATAATATAAATAATTACAATTAAGCAAGTCTGCTGTATTTATAATTTAATATTGTTGAGTATGTGTTAAGTCGGCAAGATCTAGAGAGGCAAAAGAAATATTTTTTTCGGAGTAAAGCAAGGGGAGCGAATAGAACATAATGCAACTTATTTTAATATAAGTTTAAATCAACTTATTCTATTGTATATATATATATATATATATATATATATATATATATATATATATATATATATATATATATATATATATATATATATATCTAAAGAAAAGATAAAGTTGAGTGCTTTAGAGATCGAACGTATTGGGAGCTAGAGTTTGAAAGAAAATTTTGTACTTTATATTCTCCATTTTTTTATAGTGGAACTTTTGCATCTGCTTTACCTAGAGACGTAGGTTAATAGAACGAACTATGTAAATATTATTTATTCTTATTATTTTTTCTTTTATTCATATTTTATTTTTTTTTGTAATTTCGTAACAAATGTCAAGATTTTGTATTGGCCTCGGTTTATTACGCGAGGCTTGTTGTCCTTTGGTAGAGTAAATACAATTCTTTCGCTTTATCTAGCATTATATTGTGTGTTGTTTCCAAACTTAACTAGGTCATGATATATATAGAAATTGATCAAGCCTTCCCACGGAAGAAACAAACGCACATATCACCTCCTATCCTAAGGCTTACAAGAAGAGTGGGGTACATGGAAGAGAGAGAATAGGGGATATGCAGATAATAAAATTCACGAAAACAATAAACACAAGTCTCCAATTAGTATTTGTTCAAAAAGTCTTTCACATTATGTAGCAAATAAAAAAATTCAGAAAAAAAGTTTGAGCAAGGTTCCATAGTACCGCATGTATAAAACGGGATTCACAATGCCATAGATTTATTGCACACTGAAATACAGTCCGATAGACCTGTGCTTTAGTTATGAAAGGTCATCATGCTCTGAAATGGTTGATAATCCTGTAGAAAGTGAGTTGACGCATGTCTCAACAATTTTGCTTATGGGGGGACAATTAATCGACTTCATCTGAATGCACCATGAACCCACTTTACATAGCTTGCTTTCCACTTCACCAATCTCCATTGTTTTTCCAGTTTTGAGCCCTCCTTGTTGAGCGAGCTGATCATATATCCATGAGGGATAGTAAATCTGACTTGAATTCTCCACTCTTGGTTCCACATTCCTTCTCCCCCGTGTCATCTCTATTAGCAACATTCCAAAATTATAAACATCAGATTGTTAGATGGGATATATGACTAAGAAGTGAAGCAACGATAATGCTGCATGAAAGTCCACTTGTAGCTAGGTTTGAGTTTAGTTGGAAAGCAGGATATGGTTCGGTCCTGGAGCAGAAAACAGATTGGATGCTAGTGTATTCTTATCTATATTTATTTTATTTGATGAATACGGATATGGATGCAGATTTTAGTTGGATGCAAAAAATCATATCCCTATTTATATTAAATAAATATAGGTACAAATGGAATATTGAAAATATAGATATAAATACATCTATAAGTCTGACTAATTAAACCTCATGGTCACTAAACCAAAAATATTACTAAGTTGAGGATAAATAAAATTAATAACATATTAATATGGTCATTTATTTTTCTTAAAAGTCTATAAATGCTATATAAGATTGAATAGAATTGCAAATACAATCAAATATTCAAATATGTATTAGATCGTTGTTTATCCATACTCCATATCTATTTTTCTTTTATAGATATGGATATGGATGATGCTCAATTTTCTATCTCTATTCAGATATATTCTGACATAAAAACAGATCCCATGGATATAATCTAGTCCACTTATACCCCTACTAAAAGCTGATAAATAGTGGGATAAATTGATTGTGTAAGAGAGAGAGAGAGAGAGAGAGAGAGAGATTTAGGGTCCGCTTCCTTGCATCTGGGCTGGTCTGTGGGCTGCTGCAGCTTGATGGGCCGAAGCAACTGCAGTTGGTAAATTGGGCCGAGAGTCAGTAACTCGTCCGAGACGATATGCTGCTACTCGAGTAAGGCGACCCAGCGCCCAAATCCTCGACGACCGCAAAACAATCTCACGCCCTCTTCCCGCTTCGGGTGCTATCGGCGACCTCTCACTCCCACTTCCTCCTCCGCCATGGTCTCTCCGTCACCGCCAGTGCTGCCGCCCTCGATCCCCCAGTCTTCTGCTCTCTTCTCGACGCCTTCTTCCACTCCGATCGATTCGACTCTGCCGTCTCCGCCCTTGACGATGTCAAGGAGCTCGCTGGCTTCGCGGCTGCGTCTTCCCTCCTCCTAAAGTCTCAGCTCGGCCTCGCCATCTCCCTGTTCTAGAAGCACCTTGAGGCCTCCATCAACCTCGATGTCCTCACTTGCAACGAGTTGCTCGTTGCCTTGAGGAAAGCCAGCAAGGGGAATTAGTTCCGAAGGCTGTTTGATGCATTGTCCCAAAGAAACTTGTGGATTGAATATGCGACTGGATTAGCCTCCCATGTAATTTCTCCGATTATATTGAGATATAGATATGGGAATCTCCTAGCGCTAATGTTAGACATATCCTATTTAATTTTCTTTGGACTTCTATTGTCTTCAAACAGATGAAGTACTTGCCGACTAAAAATGAAAATGAAGGTACATTAATCAATTTTATAAATGAAATAACAAGATAAAAAAAAAAATTAATTGCAAAAACCATGAGGCTAATTTAGCTCGACTGATGCATCAAGAGAAGTGACCTTGTTGCAGCATTAATGCATTGACACTATTGCTCTATATATATGCACTTGCAATTCTCTTCCGCAGCTTTCCAAACCAAGGAGCTTGTGAAGGGTATCCACATCTCCCGGCTTTACTTTGCCCAAAACAAAAAACTTGCGTGGACACTTGGGAACACGGATTAAAAGCGTGAAGCAGAAATGTCATCTCCTTCTTAAACTTTAAAAAGGAAAGTTCAGTCATTACATTTTAAATTCGAGAAAAATCATATTCCACCTCAAGTTTTGGTTGATCCTTCTTATAATCTTGCAAGAGAAATCATTATTTTTAATGTACTACAACATTTCTAGCACGCACTGCCAATCAATAGACTAGGGGTATACACCAGACGGGGCCTTTTGTTCTTCGTATTTTGGAGGTGGAGCATGCCCGCATGAAGCTGGATCAATGCCCCTAGCGGGTGATTTTGAGCGAGAGTGACGCCGTGGGCTTCTCAATGGAGACGGTGGGCTGCTTCCCTTCCTCATACCAAGAGCCCTTCCATGTACTACTGCAAACATAGAAGGAAGAAAGAGTGTGAAATTACATGCGCATCCTCTCAAATCATGATTGCTGAATATAATAAACTACTAAAGTTCTGGGTAATCTATAATGAATTCATAACCTATCGTAGCAGCACAATAAGTAA
The DNA here is from genome assembly GCF_051530095.1 of Phoenix dactylifera. Taxonomy (NCBI): domain Eukaryota; kingdom Viridiplantae; phylum Streptophyta; class Magnoliopsida; order Arecales; family Arecaceae; genus Phoenix; species Phoenix dactylifera. The sequence goes on from NC_143196.1 coordinate 33,293,816, forward strand.
AAACAAATAATTGGCGCTTTAATAAATTATGTTGATATCTTACTATAGGATCTATATAAACCATAGATTCATGGATCCATACATCTTGATCGGAAAAGAATCAATAGAAAAAGAATCGGACGATATTTTTCTCGAAACAAACAAAAAGAAAAAGAAAGATGAAACATAAATCATGATCAACTAAGCCCTCTCGGAGGCTTGCTTAAGAATAAGAAAGAGAAATTTTATGGAAATATCATGAAATAAGATTTGATCTAATATAATTGCATATTGGCATGGCATGGATAGAGCATGCAAAAAAAAAAAAGAAGACGACAAAAAGGGGCTATCTATAGTGAAAAAAAAAAAGAATTTGGAAGAAGATAAGGGACATGCTAAATCTTCCATAGAAAATAATCTCTAGTGAAAGTCTCAAATTTCCTTCTTGCAGACGCCTTTACATGAAAAAAGAGAAATAAACAAGTCATAGAAGGACTCTTTGAATTGCTTTCTAAAGTTCTAAATCGAGGACTATGGCTGTTTTGATGGGGCTAACGAAGGAAGGGGTAGTGCGTTGCATAGGGGTTGTTAGCAAATACTCTATAACCCATATTGGAAGATTTTTGCAAGTCAAAAATTCTTAGTAAGTTTCTTCTTGTATTTCGAGCCCATAACCCCACTTGAATGAAGAGTCACACATCCAAATATAATTATTCGGTGCCTCAATTATAGAAATTCTCTACCATTGAGGGCTTATTTGGATAATCTCATATAATCTAACAGGATTCACCGAATCACAAATTGGACTGGGCCTATAACCATAAAAGTCACACAAACAGCTTCGAAGCGGGCCCGCCCGAATTTCATCCAAGTCTCCATTTCTCCCTGCAGGAATGGGCCGGGAGAGGTCCGGTTTACATGACTTATACCACGCCTCATATCCTATAATACCAGAAATCTGAAAGATTTGAAAAGATCGTCTAAATATGTCTTTAGAGTTTCCTTGGCAATACTTCACCGGATCTGGAAAGAATGGCAGAGAGAGTGCACTAGGAGGAGGAAGAGAAAGTTGGAGAAGGGAGAGGAAGATCACCTCCTTCCACCACTTCTAGTTGCATTCCAAAGAGCATGGCTGCTGAGATCTCCAATACTACCAAGAAATGGATGAGGGAACAAGAGATTTTCATCTTCTGTCGTTGGACCTTATGCCTGTAAATGCTTGGGTTGCTGTTATTATAGGGAAAGAAACCTGGAAGTCTAAACGCAGTGGGTCGAGTGCATAAGGCAAGGTCCAAGAGCTTTAATGGATATAGCTGCTTCATTCATTTGATTGTTCCAAGAAAGTGATACTTTTTAAACTTCACCAGCTTCAGACATAGACAAGGAAACTTCACCATCTTTTCCTCCCTACTTGGTGCCTTAGAAATATGATCAGGGACTTTGTCGTTGAGTCTTTTAATGGAGTAGAACAACAGATGCTCAGATTCTGATGAGATGAGAACTGAAATATATGGAAAGTTCACCACAAATCGGTCCAATCCACACTGGACTTCTTTTTTTATTTTTTTTTGGTTAAGTCTTATTTTTCAACTCTTCTGCTTTCTCTTCATGATAGTTTAATATCAAAATTTGTCAGGCCTTGGTGCGGCTGGAAGGTAAGAATGGCCATGGATCTACTTGGGTTAGATTTAGGCGCAAGTAATGCTGGCAGAGTTGTTTAGTTCTGTTTTTTTCCTTGAGAAAATTGTTTAATTCAAATTTAACATAATAAATAAATAGGTTAGAAATAATTAGCATTCAAATAAGGTCTGCTTAATTACTGAAGAGATGACACAACTCCTTTGATCAACAGATTGGACTATATGATGTTTAAGATGATGCAATCAACAAGCATGATTGGAAATCTTTAAACCTCATGTAACCTGATTAACTCGGTACTAACACGATTAATTCGTTAACGTTACTAATCTAACCTTTTCTACAATAATTTTAATATGTTATTACATGCATATATAGTAAATCCTTGTGGTTGCATCAACCCAACTTGGATGGTAATCGAACGAAATCGATTTGATTTAGAAGTCAAATCACCTAAAGGAAATCCAACTTATCCAATGAGATAATAGTTGAGATGATGCAGTTAGGAGTTGAAGCTGGTTATTCCTGTAATCTAACACCAAGGTCAAGTCCATTTGGCAAGTTAGGTCAAGAAATTGCCAGCCTTGTATCCATTTGAGTGAAGATAACATTGTTTCAAAGAAAATGATTGATATAACACTATCTTTCATTATTTCTTATCACAATATCTAATATAATATTCATTATTTCATTATTCTTGAAATTTGCTATACACGGCAAACTTTGAGATATTCATATTGACAATTATATGCTAAATTGAGTAAAATGTTGTAAAGGAGGCAAACATGTATCTCCAAACTCGCAGTATATGTAAAACATATCATAACTTTTTTGGTATCTAAAAGATACTCCTCTCCTTTCCTCAAGCTCCTTGCTCCATTAATAAAGCACAAATGCTACACATGTCAAAATAGAAAAATATTGCATATAGCTTTCAAAATTATATTTTATCATTAACAAATATATTTTTTTGTATGGGGGGTAAACTGGTTGGCTCAGACTACAGGTTGGATACATAATAGATTCAAAATCTGTCAACCTCATTAAGTAGATCATGAATCCAAATATGAACCTGCTCATTTTATAAAATATGTAATATAACGTGATCTATAATGAGATGAATCAAGTTAAATAGATTAACCTCGATGCATATGGTCACCATGTTTTACTGGTTTTCTTTTCCCCCTTGTAGCTATTAATTAGTTAGCTATTACTCCCTTGCAGCCAGTTCAGGGAAATAAGGGAAGATGCATAAGGATGCCAAAATTTTGGATTTGAGATAATTTAATTAAACTAATTAAGTTTAGAAATTTTGAACATAATTAACTCATAGTTAACTAGTGATAATAGTATCCATAACATCCTAGCATACTTGCAAGAGAAGGTTCAAGTGAAAGTTTTATGCAAATATTTTAAATCTTTAATGATTAGAACTATATTTGGAATTGGAAATTTGAGAAATTAAACAGCTTTTATGCTGTTTGCGCATAGATTAAGGATAAAAGGCTATTTTTAACGTGATATTAAAAAAAAGGGGTAATTAATTCCCCACCCTCCAAAAGACCACGCTATAACAAAAAGTCCCAGTTGACTGGTCTTAAAATCTTCCATCCAATATCTTTACCAAGTTTAATTCCCGGTCCTTGAGCCCCTTTTATTTTTTTTAAAAAGGCCGAAAATGCCCCTGCCCTCCTCATCTCCCATTCCCAAAAGGAGAAGAAGAAAAAGACGCCACCGCCGACCACGGCCCGCCCCCGCCCGAGCTCCCTCCTGCGGCCGCCGCCGGCCCCGACTCGCCTCCTCCCGAGCCCCCTCCCGCAGCCCTGCCCCCGACCGAGCTCTCTCCTGTGGCCACCACCGGCCCCGGCTCGCCCGCTCCCGAGCCCCCTCCCACGGCCCCGCCCCCTCCCAAGCCTTCTCCCGCAGCCGCGCCGCCAAGATTGCCCCCGCCCCTGCCCCCGCACGAGCCCCCTCCTACGGCCGTCGCCGGCCGCAACCCACCCTCCTCCCACGTTCGCCACGGACCGGCCCCTTTTCGGAGCCGCTAGCCTCGCGGGAGGAGAGGTGCTTTCCGCTGGCCGGCCGCGGCAGCCGCCGCCGGAGGCCTCGCCCCCTCTCGGGCTGCCTCCCATGGCCCCCTCCTGCAGCCGCCGCGGCCCGGCCCCCTTCCGGCGCCGCCAGCTCGCGGAAGGAGAAGAAAGAAGAAAGAAGAAGAAGGGAAGAAGAGAAGAAAAAAAAGAAAAAAAAAGAAAAAAAAGAAGAAAAAGAAAGAAAAAGAAGAAAAGAAAAGAAAAAAAGAAAAAAAGAAGAAAAGAAAACAAAAAAAGAAAGAAAAGAAAAATAAATAAATAAATAAATGCATCAATATATATATATATGAATGATGAATAAATAAATAAATAAATAAACAAATATATTTTAATGACATAAAATAATTATAAATAAATAAAGCTGCTGTGGCTGGACCCCCTCCCGCGGCCGCCACGGCCCGACCCCCTTCTGGCGCCATCGGCCTCACGGGAGGGGAAAATAGAAGAAAAGAAAGAAAAAAGAAGAAAAAGAAAAAAAAGAAGAAAAAGAAGAAAATAAAAATGAAAAATAAATAAATAAATAAATTCATAAATAAATAAATACATATATATATATATGTGATGAACGAATAAATAGATAAATAAATATATAAGATATATTGTAATAAAATGATAAATAAATAAATAAAGTGGCTGCGGCTGGGCCTCCTCTTGCTGCCGCCATGGTACAACTCCTTTTGGCATCGCCGACCTCACAAGAGGAGAAAATAGAAAAAAAACAAAAAAATAAAAAAAATAAAAAAAAGAAAGAAAAAAAAATTAAGTGTGTGTAGAGAAGATTTAATTGTATACAGAGAACACTTAACTGTATGATGCACACAGTTAAGTATTCTCTGGATACAATTAAGTTTTTTTTGCACATACTTAACTGTGTGATGCCGAGAATACTTAACTGTATGCAGAGAAAGAAAAAAAAGGAAAGAAAAGAAAAAGAAGAGAATGAAAGAAAAATAAAAAAAAGGAACGAAAAAGAAGAAAAGGAAAAAAAAGAAAAGAAAAAAGAAGAAGAAAAAGGAAAGAAAAAGGAAAGAAAAAGAAGAGAAGGAAAGAAAAAGAAAAAAAAAAGGAAAGGAAAAGAAGAAAAGGAAAAAAAAGAAAAAAAGAAAACAATAAAAGAAGAAAAAAAAGAAAGAAAAAGAACACTTAAATGTGTGATGCATAGAACAGTTATTGTGTGCAGAGAAGATTTAAGTGTGTGTGCAGAAAAGACTTAATTGTGTACCGAAAATATTTAACTTAAATGTGCGATATACAGAATACTTAACTGTGTACAGAGAAAATTTAAATATGTGCATAGAAGATTTAATTGTGTATAGAGAACACCTAACTGTGTGATGCACACAGTTAAATGTTATCTGTATACAATTAAGTCTTCTCTGCATACACTTAATTGTGTGATGCAGAGAATACTTAACTGTATGCAGAGAAGATTTAAGTGTGTGCAGAGAAAATTTAATTGTGTATAGAGAGCACCTAACTGTGTGATGCACACAGTTAAATATTCTCTGTACACACTTAACTGTGTGATGCAGAGAACACTTAACTGTGTGCAGAGAAGATTTAATTCTGTACAGAGAATACTTAACTATGTGATGCACACAGTTAAGTGCTATCTGTACGCAGTTAAATATTCTCTGGATACAATTAAGTCTGTGTGCAGAAAAGACTTAATTGTGCACAGAGAATACTTAATTGTCTTTTTTTTCCTTTCCTTCTCTTCTTTTTCTTTCCTTCCTTCTTTTTCTTTCCTTTTCTTCCTTTTTCTTTTCTTTTCTTCTTTTTCTTTCCTTTTTCTTCTTTTTCTTTCCTTTTTCTTCTTTTTCTTTCCTTTTTCTTCTTTTTTTTCCTTCTCTTCTTTTTCTTTCCTTTTTCTTCTTTTTTTTTTCTTTCCTTCTTTTTCTTTCCTTCTCTTCTTTTTCTTTCTTTTTTCTTCTTTTTCTTTTCTTTTTCTTCTTTTTTTTGTCTTTTCTTCCATTGTATCTATCAATATCAAGAAAAGAAAAGAAAAAAAAAGGAAGAAAAGGAAAGAAAAAGAATAAAAAGAAAAGAAAAAGAAGAGAAGGAAAGAAAAGAAGACAACAAAAGAAAAAAAAGAAAAAAAAAAGAAAAAAGAAAATAATGAGTAAGTGACAGTTAGGTTTGTAAGCTTGGTACACAAGTAATATAGCATGGTTAACTTAACTGTGTGCAGAGAAACCATACCTATGTGCAGAAAATAGTAAACTGTGTGCACAGAATAGAACACTATATTTCGAGGTTAATTAAGTATGTATCATCGTTAGTTAAGTGTGCTTCAAGTTTAATCGACTATGTGCCATGCTAAGGTAAGACTTGGCTTACAAGAACAACCTATATTAAGTATCTACCACATCATTCTAATTGATTCGAAACATTCTACAAAAATCAGATTGCTTAACTTAATTGTGTGCAGAGAAACCATACCTGTGTGCAGAAAATGGTAAACTGTGTGCACAGAATAGAAAATTATGTTTCGGGTTTAATTAAGTGTGTGCACAAAACAGAAAATTATGTTTCCTTTTTCTTCTTCTTTTTTTCTTTTCTTTCCTTTTCTTTCCTTTTTCTTCTTTTTCTTTCCTTTTCTTCCTTTTTCTTTTCTTTCTTTTCTTTTTTTTCCTTTTCTTCTTTTTCTTCTTCTTCTTTCCTTTCCTTTTTTATTTATAATTATTTTATTTTATTAGAATATATTATTTATTTATTTATTTATTTGTTTATTTATATTTATTTATTTATTTATTTATGTATTTATGCATTTATTTATTTATTTATTTTTCTTTTTCTCTTTTTCTTTCTTTCTTTTTTCTTTTTCTTCTCTTCTTCCCTTCTTCTTCTTTCTTCTTCTCCCGCGAGCCGGCGGCACCGGAGGGGGGCCGGGCCGTTGGAGGGGGCCGCGGGATGGGGCGGGGCCGCCGTCGGCGGCGGCGGAGAACACCTCTTCTCCCGCGAGGCCGGTGGCTCCAGAAAGAGGCCGGACCGCGACAGATGCAGGAGGAGGGTGGGCCGTGGCCGCAGGAGGGGGCTCGTGAAGGGGCGGGGTCGGAGGTGGGGGCATTCATGGCGGCGCGGTTGTGGGAGGGGGCTCGAGAGGCGGCGAGCAGGGGCTGGCGGCAGCCGCGGGAGGGAGCTCGGGCGGGGGCGGGCTGTGGGAGGGGGCTCGGCTGCGGGAGGGGGCGAGGCCGCGGAAGGGAGCTTGGGAGGGGACGAGCAGGGGCCGGCGACGGCCGCGGAAGGGGGCGAGGCCGCGGTAGGGGGCTTGGGAGGTGGCGAGCAGGGGCCGGCGACGGCCAGGCCTTTTTCTTTTCCTTTTGCTTCTGAGAACGGAAGATTAGGTGGGGAAGGGGCATGGGACGGGGCGGGGCCGCGGGACGGGGCTCGGGAGGGAGCGAGATGGGGCCGGTGGCGGCCGCGGGAGGGAGTTCGGGCGGGGACGGGCCGTGGTCGGTGGCGGCTGCCCCTTTTTCTTCTTCTTCTTCTTCTTCTGGGAATGGGATATCAAAAGGGACAGGGGCATTTTAATATTCTTAGAGGGTATTTTCGTCTCATAATAAAGTATTGAAATATGGCTGGACTGATTGTTAAACAATCAGTCAATAGGGATTAAACATTACAGTCCGGTCAAAGAATGGACCGGACATTAGTTTCCCCTAAAAAAAATCCAAGCCGTCCTATTCCACCTCTTTCAATGTCGGCGTTATTGCTTCGCAACATTGAGTCGCACGTGGGAAGAGGCACCACACGTGCCAACGTTTCGAGGTAAACAGGGGCGGCGAGCCGTACCACTGCCTTGGGCGCCACCCACTATACAACAACCACGTGGCTGCATCTCATCCGTCAACTCTATCGTCTCCCAAAAAATTACCGTTGATCTTCTACCATTTTTACCCTATAAGAACTTTTATCTCTCGGTTTATTCTTTCCTAGGGCTTTTGTTTTCTCTTCCGTTCTTGGCCTCTCTCTTCCGTGGCAGTTTTCCCTCGTCGATCTCCATTCTCTCCTCCTTCTCTCCTCCCTTCGCCCATCCATTCTCGGAGACCGCCACCGATCATTCGATTGGCGGTGGTTCGACAGCCTCGGTGTTTCTCGTATCTATTAATCCTTGCAGGCGCCGGCGGCGATTTTAGAGGCGGACGTCGTGGATCGGCTCTCCGATCTCGGATCCAAGAGGATGAGATCCGATCGTGGCCTTTTTATATCGATCCGATCCAAAAAATTCCCGATCTGAAGCCTCGGCTCGTGGGTTTCTTGCCTTACCCCTTTATAGAAGAATCCTTTTATTTTGATGTTTAGAAGGAGAAAGATTATTAGTTTCTCTTGATCTATCTGTCGATTAATTGGAGATGTTGGAGAGGAGCGGCATAATCCATAAGTGTTTTTGTTGTTCTTGTTACCGACCTTTGCCATGTTGGGTGCGCTCGCATGGCAGGTCACAGAAACCCTAATAAAAGCTCCATTTTTTGGTGTTTTATGGGGGAGATCGTACGGGGAATTAATTTTGCCCTGGGGTCTCCCCTTCGTGTTTCTTCGCTCTTGATTTTTTTTTCTTTTGTTTTTCCTTAGTTCTCTCTGCCATCGTTTTTTTTTTCAAAAAAAATCGTATAGAAAGTGCCTCAAGGCACGATCATGTCGTCGATAACATCACTGCAAGAAGAGCTTAACACCCGTTGTAGGTATGAATAGTGATATTAGTTTGGCAATTTTGATATTCTCTAGTTAATAATGAATTGTTTCAAAAGGTGTAAATGCCTGCTGACTCACGTTATTTAGATTTTTTATGTCACATTAGATTCGATGCTACATACTCCTGAGCTAAACGTCCAGGTGGAGGAAATAACTCCGGTGTATAGAAACTATGGGTTTACAGAGAGATCAGTTTCCGGTGGAGCTCAGTTTCCTTTGGAGCATGATTCCTGAAAGCAATGTGCAGAAATTAAAGTTTCGATCCAGTTTATAGATTCCTTTATCATTGCCACTGGTTCAAAATTTCACTTTTCTTACTCTTGTGCTTCGAGTTCAATCCAGAAACAAAGTCGCTAGTCAGGTTTTTCATTCTTTTCTTAGTCCGCCATAATATTCCATTGCGATTGACAGATGTCTTATCGTATGACAGTACAATTTAGTTTAATTTATTTTTTGTCGCCTCACAATTTATTCAACAGATTAGTGATGTTTAGGGACGTTCAAGCCACTGCTTCTGAATCTCCCGATTTTTGTTTGGCCATGCTTCTCCTTGTATGGCAATGCTATAACATGGTGACCCTGAAAGAATTTGAAGGGAAAAAAAAGAGAAGGTAGACTTTGGACGAGTTCTGATGATGTATATATATGTTATGCATCAGATCATGATCTTGGAGTGCTGGAGAAATATTTTAGGTCTCAGCATGCTTTTTTTGTATATACCATGAATGGGTTTGTAAATAGGCGCTGATACAAGAATAATTGATATTCTCCAGGTCATCGGTATTTATCAATGCTTTTACTTGTTATATGCTGTTCTTTTGTGAAAGTCAAAATTCTTGTATTGGTTAGTATATTTGTCTCCTATGACTGTGAGTTTTTTTTAGGTGTATTTGTTTCTGCAAGTAAGTGGTAGCTGTTTTCTGAATGGTGCCTTTTTCCCCTGTGGCATGAGGTGATGAAGAAATGCAGTCTTCTGGTCTGATGAAGCTTTTGCTATTTTTGAGTTACTTGTTTCTGGTTGTCATGTGAAGTCTTTTGTTTTGGTGATTAAAATGAAAATGTTCAGTCCTTTTGTAATTGTAATGACCTTTGCCATGTTGGGTGCGTTTGCTTGGCTGGTCTTAAAGATTTCAATAAAATTATTTCTGGTTTTTTTGGGAGGCTTGTATTGGTAATAATGATATTACCCAGACTCTTTCTTTTTATCACCTGTTTTCCTCCTCCCTTCCCTTCCCCATAGGATTTAAATTTCCATTCTTCACAATCATCACCATCTGCTATCTACCGAGCACAGAGAAGGAAGCGGATCTTGATTCTCTTCACTCAAGTGATCGCAGGAATATTAGCAATGTTTACCTTTGTGATTGTCAATCATTTATGCTATATAAAATTTTATAGAATTTTCTGTAGCGTAAGCTGTGTATGTTCTGTAACTGTTCCCCTTGATGCGGAGGAAGATAGTTGAAATAGTATTGTCTATATATCATGCTGTTGCGCTTAAGAATTTGCATTGTTGGTTTTGCAAGCTTGTGGTGTTTCATGAAGACTAGGGGGATTACATTGTTATCATCTTTGGGTTTCGGCCTCGCAAGTCTTTAATACTCTATTACTGGATTTGTTTTCATCCAAATTTTGTGAATCCATTATGGATTCCTATATGTTTCAGTTATTGTCCTGTTGCCAGATATTTTTTTTATTTCTATTCAAGCTTTGTAAATCCATCACGAATTCTCAAGTGCCCTAAGTTATTGTATGGATTTTTTTTTTAATTCAAATTTTATGAATCCATCATGAATTCCTAAATCTGCTATATCATTAGCCTGTTAACATCATATGTTTATTTGGTTTCTGAGACTGGAGAAAGCAATCAGAACATATCAATCTGACCACCTTCTGGAGCCTTAGAGGTACTATCGATAATTGATTTGGTCGTCATCTTCTTATTTCTCTTTAGTTGATGAATTTGATTTTAAATTTCTGAAGTACAATAACTGGAGTACAGTGCCTAAACCAAATTTCAACCTGATTTCCTATCTGATTTTACTTACTGTTTTGTTGAGACTCTATAATCTTGAACTGTCTCTTTTATAAGTGGTCTGTTGTATAAATGTTCTAAATTTTTTTTTCTGATGGTGAGGGAGATGTTTTCTTTTTGTGTGTGCGAATGATGATATTTTTGTTCTAGTTTTTTGATTAGGCTGTTATTGTATTGTTTGCTTAATAGAATGGTAATTTGACATAGGTATGGTGAGTCAATGCAACAATGAACGTTAGTACGTTGGGCTGGTGGCATCTGGACGATGTCCTTCATGGTGCTTCTTAGTTTAAGGTAATCACTGTGACATTACAAACTTCTGCAACGAGATGTTATGCCTTGTTTGTGGGGGGATGATAAACACTGATTCTCCATGCAGGTACGGTCAGGACGATAGTTGTGGATTGTGGATATGGTCTTATCAGACTTCCTAGCGTCTTGTGGTCTATTTAATTGTGTCTTCTGGATTTTTTCAAATATCAATCGACTTCTGGGTGGATATAGGACTGGATTATGGGCATAGAGATGGTTGAAAAGACATTGAATGCGATCATACAAGGTGGTTTCTTTAATTGAATTAAGTCATGGATCTCTCAGTGAATTGAATTTCTCACTGGTAAGATATCATTCTTTTCTGATAATTTGGTTCCGGGGATATTATTTGATGTGCATGAATCTTGCTTTAGTATGTTTTTTTTGTGCTATATGATAATATGATTTATTGTGTGAAAGTTGGTCAGTTGATTCATATCTCTAATTGTGTTGAAATGTCTTGGTTATATATGTACATATTTCGTTGCAAACATTCTGCTGGTACGCTTTCAGGACATAAAATCAGATTCCGCTAATGCCCTACGCTGGGAATTCATTTGTGGGAAAAATTTGTTTCCTTGTCCTCGTAGTCATACTGGCTTGCAATTCACGAGGAAGGATTTAGCCAACCTGGAGAAATTATCAGGCGCAGCAACGCCGATGATGGCCATTTTTTTTTCCTTTTTATTTTTTAAGAGATGTGTTGGGATTTCCTACAGAAGGTTCGGAACCCTGAATTTTGGGAACTCCCCGTTTTGGACGGGTGCCGACATACCGAAGATGATGCTTTTGGAAAATTCTTGGAATTCTGGGAACTCCCGACCCGTTCTCAGAATAGGCACGATGTTCATTCAAAAATCATTATTTATAAATATATCTTTTGGTTCTTTCTTTTTCTTTCTCAAGAAATATCTTTCTTTAAGAAAGATAATTCTTTAGAAAAATTGAATAATTATATTATTTTTCGTATTAATGTTTTTGAAAAATATATATAGAAGTAGTCATTTATAATGTAATTTAAATGTAAATTTTTCATGGTTAATGTGAAAGGGTAATAGTATTTTTTTTATTTAAGCTAGTTATGTTTTAAATTGGTTTGCCAGGGCGAGATCCCAAATAGGGAAAAATCTAAAATGGAAGACGTTTGGCCTTGATTTCTATTTTTAGGCCTCCACTATCCTTATTTTTGGATGTGTTAGCAATATGTTTTAGCAATATTGGTTTATTTTGGTGTTACGTATGGTTTAGATTTAGGTTAATTGTTATAGGGATCTTTAAGCTCAAAATGGTAAGAGTGCTCAAGTATTGGAAGCGTATTTTCGATTGCTTGAGAGGATGGTGGTTCGAATCCACTAAGATCCAGTAATATTTTCATATGGAGTGGTTGGTATGGGTGATGGGTACGATTGTTTTCAAGATTATTGAAGTAACTTACAAAAGTCTTTGTGATATTAAGAGTAAGTTATATTTCCATTTAATAATATAAAAATTTATTGAGGTTTATTTTTATTTAATACTTAGTCCTATAATTTAACATAATGTTAGTTAAACCATTAACTTTTAAAAAAAATTAAATGTCATATCAAAAAAAAATTAAAAAATTAATTAAAATAATTTTATAATTATTTTTGGTTTATGTTTATTATCTTTGCAACCAATATTTTTTAAAATTTATAGGTGCACCCAATTAAGTTGATAGTATTATTAAAATTATTTATCAATTGAAAAAGTCAAAATTAGCTTTATAAGTAAATAAGGCTTTTTTCTGACTTTTCAGGCTTTTCGATCATTTCAAAGTCTTTCGGTTTTTTTTTTTGTAATGGATGATTGATACAGTTCTAGTACGGGTATATCCAATAAGATCAGAAGACAAATTGTTCTGGAGAGCTTTAGGCAGCTCCGCTTTTTCAGTTCATAAGGTGCCTTCGGAGTGTTTAGCCATATACGACGTCATTCAATCTGCAGCTCCGTTCGTCTCTCTGAAAACATGCTTAATATGGAAGGCCACACCACTACTCCACATAGTCCGTATATCTTGCTATTCCACCATGAGTATTCTTTTCTAGTGAGCGATTGACAACAAGCTTTCTTTCCGACCGACATCCGGCGACGAACATTCTTAATTTCAGACTAGCATCTGGAGCGAGCATCTTCCTTGATCAGATTTTATTCTCGCTTAGCCTGTCATCAAAAGAATCCAAATCAGTCTATGTATGAGAACTCATTTTTTTTGAGGGTGCATCAGTTGTGGTTTCATGGCCTAGCTTGGACCATGAATAGGATAGCTCGAGCGACAAAATTTTTGATACTAGTTTTCTGCAGCAGAAAATTTGAGATATGCACTGGCTTGGGAGATTTAGATTGCTTTTTTTTTGGCACAGTTCTTTTTTGATGATTAATCAAGATCACGCTCTAAACCTATGGCACCTCATGACTCTTTATATCACTTTAGGTCAGTTTGGTTATTTTTTAAGTTTTTTTATATAGCATTTAGGTTCCATTTAGGTCTCATTTAAGTTAACGATTTCGCTAATATTATGTTAAGCTATTGGTTGAAGTATTGGATGAAAATAAATGTCAGATGGTGAATGTAAGTTTTTCAAACTATTGGATGTAAGTATAATTTACCCCTAATTATAGAGAGTTTTTGTAATTCACTCATTATTCGAGTAATTTTGATTTTTCACATGAGGTAAATGAATACACTAACATCGTTAATTTAACGGGGTGTAAGTGTAGGTTTTAAAATGGGCTCTATGTACCTTTCTACATGTAGAATTTTTATTGGGAGTAATGTCTTGCACGTGGGATCTTCAGCTCTAAAAGGTGGATGCGCTTTAAGCTTTAGTAGGGTCTTTACCCATTAATTTGAGCAGTTCCATTCTCAATTGGTTGTAGGGGATGGAGGTTCATATCCATTTGGTATTCAAAGATATTGTTTGGTCAAGAAAGATTATATCATTATCATCTGTTATGACCAAGAAAAAAAAAATCATATGGTTGTTTTTGAAGATCGAACTGCTTTTTTTTTTTTGTGGAAATTCAAAACTTTTTGGAATGAGATGAAGGTTCCAAAAATGAAAAACAAGTAAAATTCTCATGAGAAAATGTCACTCGAACTAATGGCTGCACATCCCTGTCTAATCTGACGGAAAAATTTTCGTTCAACAACTTCATGCTTTTATTTGCATTGTTTAACGACATACACTAGTTCTGCACTACTTAAATGTCAGAAATTATCTATTTTTAATAATAACGTATTTTACATGCCTAATAATATAAAATTACCATTTACAAATAACTCTCGATCAATATCACCATGTTCAACTCTTATTTTGTTGGATGATACATTTGTAATATAACTAATTTATATATATTTGAATTTGGATGATTCTTGATCTAACTTGTCTCAAAATAACAATGGATCAATAAATTACATCTTTGCTCTGATATAATAAAACTGAAAACAGGCAGGCAATTCATTTTTCATCATTCTGATCAAATCTCAAGGGAAGCAGATTAGCAATTCATTTTCATCAATTCATTTTCATGGCATGATCGAGAGACGTGGATTTGAGTCTTAGAATGTGCCAGTTTTTGATATAACCCAAGATAATGTTCTTTCATCACTACTTCGAAGAAAAGATTCAGATTTACATTCACCAAGATAAAAACATATATATGTTTTGGATGTATCATTTAGTTAGATTCTAGCAACTATATATAGTTTGTACATTGCATGTATCGAACTTCTGTCGATCGGGCGTCAGACCATATACACTCTGAACATGATGATCATCAGAAAATTAAAATTCAAAATTCATGCACTATAAGTCAACTTATCAAATACTAATACAGTTCTCTACAGCCGTATGCGGGCTTCCATCATAAAACTTAGCAGCTCCAAGAAAGATTAACTTGTAATCAATAGTAGAAATTTCAACGAAACCAGCCTGTTCCCAGAAACATCAGCAGGAGAAATAACGATGAAATTAGCGTGCTTCCAGAAACAATGACCTATCTATATATCACCCCAACACGGAGAAAATTCTAATTGGAGCTCAAGTAAAGAAACAAATTCCCGAAAGGTCTTCTCAAAGCGTTATGAATTTTCTGAAAGAAGACCTTTTCAACTGACACCTGGTTGGTATCTGCTTTTTAATAGAAATTATCTGCTTTGCACATATTCTATTCTCCACTCAGGCGATGCAAACGGCAATATTATTTTATTCTTAAACGTATGAAATTTGATTCAGTTTACGTCAACTGCAATGTTTAAACTTTAAATACTGACTGTTATTAATAATTCCAGAGAGAGAAAGAGGCATTATATAATACATATTAATGGTAATATTTAGATAATAGTCATTATTAGATGACTATCATTCGCAATAACTGTTGTATGATCAAATGAGATCTGACATTGATATTCTCTAATGAAAAAAATGTTATTGAATGATTTTAATTATGGTGGCAATGAACTCTTATGTAATTGATCATCCACGAATGCTTGCTTATGTCATCACACATTAATAATTTTTCAATAAAGCCGCTAACCACTCCACTTCCTCCTATAGCCTATAGGTTCAGCCTCTCTCCTCTCACTTGTATAAAGATAAAAAATAAAAGTCTAAAGAAGTAAATTTTTCTCCATTTGCACAAATGTCTATGGTTATTTCCTTTTTTTTTTTTTGGGTACATCGGAGACCCACATACAAGCAGTACCCAAAAAGCAAAAAGTCAAAGTAAAAAAAAGACTATAAGGGAGATGGGACAAAGATCTGGTTCACTCAAACAAACTTACCTAAGTGATGAGCCGCATAGGAGGCCATCCAATCTGTAGCACTGTTGGCCTCTTTGTAAACATGAGTAGCTCTGTGAAAAGTGCAATCACCTAATAGGTGGTGAATGTTGTGGAGCAGTCGCATCCCCCCACCAGCACTTCTGGATTCCTAGATCTTTTCAATTACTGTGGCGGAGTCCCTATCCAGGATAATATGATCTGCTCCCAGCACTTGTCTCGCATAAGACATCTTCTCTTGTTGCTTTGATCTCAGTGCTGTCGATAGAGTGATTGAAGATACGCCGACCTCCAACCGTCACTAATCTGACTTGCTGATTTCTGATGAAAAAGCTGGCGCCGTAGCAACTTCCTTCCTGGATGCTGTAATTGAAGTTCACCTTGAGAAAACTAGAGTATGGGCGCCATTTGCATTTCCTTGATAGACTACTTCCATGTACTATATTTGTAGACTACTTTTCAGTTGCTCTTTGATTACGTTTCGAACTGCCAACCCATCAACCTTTAGCCATTGACCATAATCTCAATTTGTGAAATGCAATTGCTATTAGTTGTTCCCCCCACCCCCCACCCAAAAAAAAATCTGCTACCAATGGACCTTTTAGTGCATTGAAGATAGGAAATGAAACTTGAGAGGAAGAAGGAACTAACTAGCACTAAAAATTACTTAGAAAATATAAGGTATTTGCATTTGTAACTTCGTTAAGAACAACCCTACTCAGAATACATGATGAGTTCGTGATTGTCATGGTGTGGTATCATTTTCTCTAGTAATGTCATCCAACATTTTAGCTATAGAAGCATCATCGAAAATATAATTTCTCACATCAAATATATCATCGATATCATCCCCTGCCGGTGAACTTGCGTCTGCCATGTCCCTGGCACTTCGTGGTTCAGCTGTACTTGGAAAATTTTCGATGGCAGCCATGTCATCAGCAGTGTTCTTGTCTACCAATGAACTCTCATGTAATTGAACGTCCAAGGATGCTTCGGGAACAGCAAGCTCATTGGCAGCGTGGAAGGGCTGCTCTTGCGTCAAATTCCTCCTCGGTGGTTCAACATCGCATTGGCGAGGAGTTGTGCTTGCCGATGAAGTCCATTCTGGCTCTGCATGATGGGAGTAATGTGGAAGTTGATTTCTGGAAGGATCATTAGCCATCATAGTCTGTTGCTTCGCAACCCAAGTAGATCCTTGATTATAACTATGCATCCCAACATAAAAATTTGGAGAGCTCAATGGATTGATGCTAGCCATCCCACTTCCACTCCACTGAACTTGTGTCGTTTGGCATGCATACATACTTCCTCGTGTGGAAGATTTCAAATAATTTGCTGCAGGTTGAGTCCATCCACTCGAATGCATAGGAGGATATGGGGTCGCGATGAAGGGAGCAAAGATTGGTTGGGTGAAGGAAGGCATTGGCCTTATCTCTCGCAGTGGATGAATCTCGGTTGATCTCTCGAATCTCCGCAAGTGAGTTCGATGCCTCTGCATACACAAGTAGGATATGGTTTTTCCTTGGTAAGAAAACTAGAAACCAGCTAGTGTCCGGGGCACATAAATACATTATGTTGACCCGAATACCAAACAAGAAAGGTAGGAAATATCCTTGTAAACTCGTAATAAATAAGATTTCTTCTTTCCATTTTTCGATGGCATTATGCAATAATTCAGATAATTCTGTAAGCATTAAGCATTGATACAGTAGAAACTAATACTTCTTGGAAACAAATTAATATCATCTCACATGAATCTAGAGTTTTGGTTGATGGACCTCAACGTAGGGTTTTATTTAGGAGTTTCTTATCCATAGACAATCTATTTTCCATATTTCTCGGCAATTTTAATGCTGCATCACTGAATGATTGGTCAACATAATAATATAGACAATCAACAAGAAAAAAAAATAATGCAGAAAATTTAAAGAGCAGACATCAGACCTAAAGGCGATTTGAAACTTGACTCAGGGTAAGACCCTCAACTCCCATCAGCTCATATACCCTGCTAGGAGGAGCACCTGCCAACAAAAAGGAGTGTTAGATAATGCAAAAACATGATGAGGCGAACCTAAAAAACACGTATAGTTGTGGAAGAGTTCGAGCATTCTTACGTTCTCCTACTAGCACAGTAGCAAGCAGAAACCTTTGGTGGAGCTCGAAATCCCATTCCAAGCGTGCCTGCTTTGGCTTTTCAGAACCACCACCTTCTTGCCTCTTCCGAATAAATTCATTTTTCCCAGAGCTTCCACCTTTTGGTGTCTTTAAAGAGCATGAAGCGCCAGCTTGGCCGACCTCTTCAATGTTAGGTTGGCTCCCCACGCTCTCAGATCTCTGTTCCTTGTGTTCCCTCTGAAACCATGCCTTCTGAGAAACAACCCCAAAATCGGTGATAGTTATGGGCTTTGTTAGGTGCAAGCAAGCACCATGGTGAAGCGATTCATGTCTAATTTTATCATCATCGTAAGCGCACATCGCTGCATAACAAGATTTACAAGAAGATCAGAGTCATGGAAAATAGTAAAATGAAAAAGGAAAGAAATTAGAAGACCAAATGAGATTGGTGCTACTTACTGATGATGGGTAGGTCCAATTCATTCACAAAATGCTTCAGCATATCGAAGTTCTTTGAGCCAATCAAGCAGATTTCAAGTAGAAGGAGATCAAATTTTTCCCTCTGTTCTCGCAGTGTGCACAAGGCTTTATATACATCGTCAAAGGATAGAACTAACAGAAAGTAATTAATTGAGAAACGAATGAGGTCAGTCTCATCATTATCGTCGAGCTAATTCTGGCCAGGTAGCTAGCAAGGTGTATGAAATGCCGTCGTTTTGCTACATATGTGTCAAGTTCTTCAAAAAGAGAGAGAGAGAGAGGGTAAGGGGGAGACATTACTGACACTACCTAAACGTGACACGCTTTTTGAGAGAAAGATGTTACTAACACTATATAAATGTGCCAAGTTCTTTAAAAAATAAGAGAGAGAGAGAAAGACATTACAAATGCTACATAAAAGCGCACTGGCCAAAGACTGAGTGTCAAGTAACAACAAATTAATGTTTTGTTTTTGACTCATTTCTAAAGCGATGCACTGAGATATGCACTGAGAGAAACGTTACTAAAATAAGACTCAATCTCATGTGCCAACAAATTGAGGTATTGTTCGTGTGAAAGATAGAAGCTGATGATGGCTACGGTTAGGAAAAATTATACCCCACAATGCCATCAACCACAACTAATCATTTCTAAAGTGAAGCACTGAGAAATGTGCTTGATGAATGAGATTCATAAAAACACAACTCCAACAATGGTGCACCGAGATATGTGTTTGATGAATAAGATTCATATGGACGAGCGGTTATGATTTGTGACGTGCACGGCCATATAGTGCAAACAATGTAGGATGCACGGTCACATCGTGCACATGTGCATACGATGCCACTTATGATGAACATCGTTGCAGTCATACATGTAAATGGTGCACAAAAAATAAATTATAAGCTTAGAATTTTGTAATCAAATGAGACTTTTTCCAGGCTAGGACGAGCTATTCCTCACCCAAACCCGCCGCGCATCTACTTGGGCCGTAGCCCAGTCCTCCAGGCAAACCGAGCTACGCTTGTAAAAAGAGCAAAAAAAGGGCTTTGAAGCTAAATGAGGAGATCGATTAATATTGCTTCATATGAAATTTTAAATAGAAAAAGGCTTCTCTGCTTACCATTGAGAAGAAGGGAAAACGGGGAAAGGGTGAATAGATGTTTTTTTTGGTGGAAAAGGAAATAGAAAATGGGCAAAACCCCAGAAGTTGCAACTTACCTCAATCACCAAAAACAAAAATTCCATGTTTTTGACTAGGTTGTTTAATTCTCCCATCATTATCCCCCAGTTCCCCTGCTCCCAAATTAAGAAGAAAAAAAAGAAACAAAACAAGAAACATATAAAACATCCAAACAGTAAGAGAGTAAGAGAATAAATATCGGAAAGAAAAATAAAAGGAAGAAATATAATACAAAATCATAACAACAAACATTATGACAGGAACGATCCCCACCCACATGCTCGCATAGTTAAGAATCAATGATTTAGTTTATATATGAAGCTTAACAACATATCACCTTAATGTCAACCAAAAGAAAACAACATCATATCTTGAGAAACAAAATGTACCTTCACACTAGAAAGTAGAAAGTATCCTCGTAATGACCTTAAGGCTTACAGAATCATCATTGACAAC
Source organism: Phoenix dactylifera (assembly GCF_051530095.1). Classification (NCBI taxonomy): domain Eukaryota; kingdom Viridiplantae; phylum Streptophyta; class Magnoliopsida; order Arecales; family Arecaceae; genus Phoenix; species Phoenix dactylifera. Next base: position 33,313,600 of record NC_143196.1, read on the forward strand.
CACAATTTGAATCCTTTGAAATAGGCCTTGGTTTTCGAAGGCTGTTTCCATGGAGGGCTAAAATGAGCTATGGAGGCTACCAAGAAGAGTGAAAAGAGAGACACCTTTGAGGTGAGGCAACATGGTGTGGTTTCTTATAGATAAAAGAAAGAAGACAGGTGATAGCAGATGAAAAAGCAGGATATATGAAAACAAAAGCAATAATTTTTTTTAGTAAAATTTTTGAACTTCTACAAGATATCTGTCGTGCACCACTTTATGTACTTTTTTGAATGTATATGTGCCCTAATTTGTCAACTTCATGGAAAAAAAATCAGAACTCAACAAAAATATGTTGTTACCAAAATAACACAGAGAAAAAAAACATGAAGGGCATTGTTGTGAAAAATGTTGCAAGCAAGGACATTACAATTTGGTAGCAGGGTAGTTTGGTCATTTTGTTAAATAATGTATAGGATGAAAGTAATGTCATATGATTATTTTGTAAATATAAATTTGTTTTGATAATTTTTTCATTAAATTTTTTTTGGGTAATGATTTTTGGTCCATTAAAATAAACAAAGGAAAGCTATATCTAATTTTAAAGATAAAAGCAATCAGTACAAAATTTTACCAGAAGTAATAAACAACGAAAAATGATTCTAGAATTTTTTTAAAAAAAGAGAAGTTTTTAGGCAATTTCTTAAAATATTTATTAGCTAAAGAAAATATCATTTGTAAAATAGGAAAGAACAAGATGTATTTTTGAGCTAGATTAAATGATACTAATAAAAGTTCACTATATAGAAATTCCACCTCTTATTTGATTCCTAATTTACTGGCATATTAAAAAAAATTATGACGATGTTGAAAATCTAATATTTTCAAAGATACAATTGTCAGAACTCCTAGATTTAGAGAAGTTTCTTTTGTCGCTTTGTGAACGTTCGAGAAATCCACTAGATTAGCTAAACCCTATCTACACTGATGGTGTTCTCCTAATAAAGAGGAATAACTAACTTTTAGGTGGTATGAGATCTCAATGGGCACGACAAGGCATGTCGTGTTGCAAGTGTTTGTCGTTTTGTCTCTTTTTTCCTTAAAACTAGAAGGGGAGGAACCTAAGCCAATATTAATATCAACGTGGGATTTGAATGCAAGTCGTAAACCCTAGCAATTTCCATTTTATCATGCAAGAGTTTGATATCACTTAGACATATGTTAGTTGCCATTCTTTTTCAGTAAAATGTTAACTTCTAGTACAGTAAACTAGTATACATTTATCCATGTGAGCTAAATGATTTAGGTCTTTCAAAGCATGTTTCTTGTAATTTCTATATTTTTTTAATGCTTGTTACTTTTCTAATGCTTGTTAGTTTTCTAATGCTTGTTTCTTTCACCCGGCTCCCATTTATATTTCATAATTTAACAAATTTGTGATCCATCAAGTGCAATACTATCGATGATAAGATAAACATATGCATAAGAAATAAGCAATGAAGGGTTACCTATAAGAGTATGATTAAAAAGAGAAAGAAAAATTAACTAATGGTATTATGACCTAGGAATGTTCTAGGGTTAAGTAGTCATTGTAGTTTGAACTTAATTAGAAAATATAATGTATTTGCATTTGTAACTTCATTAAGAACAACCCTACTCAGAATACATGATGAGTTCGTGATTGTCATGGCGTGGTATCATTTTCTCTAGTAATTTCATCCAACATTTTAGCTATAGCAGCATCATCGAAAACATAATTTCTCACATCAAATATATCATCGATATCATCCGCTGCTGGTGGACTTTTGTCTGTCATGTCTACTGGTTGAGTCCATCCACTCGAATGCATCGGAGGATATGGGGCCGCGATGAAGGGAGCAAAGATTGGTTGGGTGAAGGAAGGCATTGGCCTTATCTCTCGTAGTGGATGAATCTCGGTTGATCTCTCCAATCTCCGCAAGTGAGTTCGATGCCTCTGTATACACAAGTATGATATGGTTTTTCCTTGGTAAGAAAACTAACCTGAATACCAAACAAAAAAGGTAGGAAAGATCCCTGTAAACTCGTAATAAATAAGATTTCTTTATTCCATTTTTCGATGGCATTATGCAATAATTCAGATAATTCTGTAAGCATCAAGCATTTTTCTTGGAAACAAATTAATATCATCTCACATGAATCTAGAGTTTTGATTGATGGACCTCAACGTAGGGTTTTATATAGGAGTTTCTTATCTATAGACAATCTATTTTCCATATTCCTCGGCAATTTTAATGCTGCATCAGTGCATGATTGGTCAACATAATAATACAAACAATGAACAAGAAAAAAAATAATGCATGAAATTCAAAGAGCAGACATCAGACCTGAAGGCGATTTGAAACTTGACTTATGGTAAGACCCTCAACTCCCATCAGCTCATATATCCTGCTAGGAGGAGCACCTGCCAACAAAAAGGAGTGTTAGATAATGCAGAAAAGATGATGAGGTGAGCCTAAAACACACGTACAGTCATGGAAGAGTTCGAGTATTCTTACGTTCTCCTACTAGGGCAGCAGCTAGAAGAAACCTTTGGTGGAGCTCGAAATCCCATTCCAAGTGTGCCTTCTTTGGCTTTTCAGAACCACCACCTTCTTGCCTCTTCCAAATAAATTCATTTTTCCCAGAACTTCCACCTTTTGGTGTCTTTGAAGAGGATGAGGCGCCAACTTGGCCGACCTCTTCAACGTTAGGTTGGCTCCCCACGCTCTCATATCTCTCTTCCATGTGTTCCCTCTGAAACCATGCCTTCTGAGAAATAACCCCAAGATCGATGATAGTTATGGGCTTTGTTAGGTGCAAGCAAGCACCATGGTGAAGCGATTCATGTCTAATTTTATTATCATCGTAAGCGCACATCGCTGCATAACAAGATTTACAAGAAGATTAGAGTCATGGAAAATAGTAAAATGGAAAGGAAAGAAATGAGAAGACCAAATGAGATTGGTGCGACTTACTGATGATGGGTAGGTCCAACTCGTTCACAAAATGCTTTAGCATATCGAAGTTCTTTGAGCCAGTCAAGTAGATTTCAAGTAGAAGGAGATCAAATTTTCACAAGGCTTCATATACATCGTCAAAGGGTAGAACTAACAGAAAGTAATTAATTGAGAAACGAATGAGGTCAGTCTCATCATTATCGTCGAGCTAATTTTGGCCATGTAGCTAAAAAGGTGGATGAAACGCTGTCGTTTTGCTACTTATGTGTCAAGTTCTTCAGAAAAAGAGTGAAAGAGAAGGGGGGGGGGGGGGGGGGGATGTTACTGACACTACCTGAACGTGACGCATTTTGAGAGAGAGAGACGTTACTAACACTACATAAATGTATCAAGTTCTTTAGAAAAATAAGAGAGAGAGACGTTACAAACGCTACATAAAAATGCACTGGCTACAGACTGAGGGTCATGTAACAACAAATTAATGTTTTGTTTTTGACTCATTCCTAAAGCGATGCAATGAGATACGCACTGAGAGAGACGTTACTAAAATAAGACTGAGTCTCGTGTAACAACAAATTGAGGTATTGTCCGTGTGAAAGATAGAAGCTGATGATGGCGACGGTTAGAAAAAATTATACCTCACAATGCCATCAACCACAACTGATCATTTCTAAAGTGAAGCACCAAGAGATGTGCTTGATGAATGAGATTCATAAAAATACAACTGCAGCAGTGGTACACCGAGATATATATTTGATGAATAAGATTCATATGGACGAGCGATTATTATTTGTGCACGGCTATATAGAGCAAACAATGCAGGATGCACGGCCACATCGTGCACACGTGCATACGATGCCCACTTATAATGAACATCGTTGCAGTCTTACATGTAAATGGTGCACAAAAAATAAATTATAAGCTTAAAATTTTGTAATCAAAAGAGACTTTTTCCAGGCTAGGACGAGCTATTCCTCACCCAAACCCGCCGCGCATCTACCTGGGCCGTAGCCCAGTCCTCCGGGCAAACCGAGCTACGCTTGTAAAAAGAGCAAAAAAAGGGCTTTGAAGCTAAATGAGGAGATCGATTAATATCGCTTCATATGAGATTATAAATAGAAAAAGGCTTCTCTGCTTGGAAAGGGAGAATAGATGTTTTTTTTGGTGGAAAAGAAAATAGAAAATGGGCAAAACCCCAGAAGTTGCAACTTACCTCAATCACCAAAAACAAAAATTCCATGTTTTTGACTAGGTTGTTTAATTCTCCCATCATTATCCCCCAGTTCCCCTGCTCCCAAATCAAGAAAATAAAAAGAAACAAAACAAGAAACATATAAAACATCCAAACAGTAAGAGAGTAAGAGAATAAATGTCGGAAAGAAAAATAAAAGGAAGAAATATAATACAGAATCATAACAACAAACATTATGACAGGAATGATCCCCACCCACAAGCTCGCATAGTTAAGAATCAATGATTTAGTTTATATATGAAGCTTAACAACATATCACCTTAATATATGTCAACCAAAAGAAAACAACATCATATCTTGAGAAACAAAATGTACCTTCACACTGGAAAGTAGAAAGTATCCTCCTAATGACCTTAAGGCTTACAGAATCATCATTGACAACCACAATTTGAATCCTTTTGAATAGGCCATGGTTTTCGAAGGTTGTTTCCATGGAGGGCTAAAATGAGCTATTGAGGCTACCAAGAAGAGTGAAAAGAGAGACACCTTTGAGGTGAGGCAACATGGTGTGGTTTCTTATAGATAAAAGAAAGAAGACAGGTGATACCAGATGAAAAAGCAGGATAGATGAAAACAAAAGCAATAATTTTTTTTAGTAGAATTTTTGAACTTCTACAAGATATCTGTCGTGCACCACTTTATGTACTTTTTTGAATGTATATGTGCCCTAATTTGTCAACTTCATGGAAAAAAAATCAGAACTCAACAAAAACATGTTATGTTACCAAAATAACACAGACAAAAAAAACATGAAGGGCATTGTTGTGAAAAATGTTTCAAGCAAGGACATTACAATTTGCAACCTCGACTACTTTTCCTCAATATTTGTGGTAGATTTGGTAGCAGGGTAGTTTGGTCATTTTGTTAAATAATGTATAGTATGAAAGTAATGTCATATGATTATTTTGTAAATATAAATTTGTTACAAGTCCTTGCATAGGATTATTCAATGATTTTGAAAGACTTTATTTGTTTTGAGATATCACAAGTATAGAATAATTTAGTTACCAATTGTATTTCCCTAATTCTATTTGCCAATAGATTGGTTGATTACTCCCACATTTAATTGTAAGAAGACCAAAATGCCCTTGCACATAAGAATTCAATAACAGGGTTATTTCTCCCTTTTATCCCCCTGCTTAACATCCATTCTCAACATTTTATAGAAGGTAGAGTGCATTTAAGGAGTGCAACAATAAGCACATTACTAAAGGAGGTTGATGTAAAAACAAATGCAAGTGCTTTTGTGCGAACTAATTTTGGCATGAAGTATTTATGCAATGGTTGCAGGCGTGTGTTTGATTCTGTCATTTGAGATTAAAGCTAATTAAAGCACGTCACATGTGACACAATTGGCCTTGAAAAACAAAATGCCCAGCTCCAAAGTAGAGAAAGGGGAGGGAGCAGGAAGAAGTGCAGGGAAGAAGAACCAAGAATTTCTATTCTCCACTCAGGCGGCGCTAAACAGCAATATTATTTTATTCTTAGACGTATGAAATTTGATTCATTCTGAATGCTTAGTTTACGTCAACTGTAGTGTTTAAACTTTAAATACTGACTGTTATAATAATTCCAGAGAGAGAATGAGGCATTATATAATACATATTAACGACAATATTTAAATAATAGTCATTATTAGAATGACTATCATTCGCAATAACTGTTGTATGATGAAATAAGATTTGGCATTTATATTCTATCATGAAAAGATGCTATTGAATGAGTCATGATTTTAATGATGAGATCATGCTTTCTTATTAATTTTTTCTTTCAGACATTTTGGGTAATCCGGCCTATATTTTTATTGGGGCGAAGTTGTGACTCTAATTGTAAATGGGTCCAAATATGGTTAAATGCATGCGTTGGATCGAACCCAATCTGTCGGCCCGAGTCATCTAAATCAAATTACTATAATTCGAAGTAGCTTCCTGCTCAGTTCTTAACTTGGTCAAAAGCACGACTATGTACCTACTGGGCCCCTTGTGCCATCAAGGCATGTTGTTGCTTTGTCTATTAATTTGGCTCAGCATTTCAACTCGAGCAGCTTTGCCGAAATCAAAGTACATGAAAGACATTATCAATATTATCTGACAACTATGAAGAGATGTTTGCAACTGCTTCAGCACTTCGTGGTCCATCTATGGTTCGAAAAGGTGGAGGACAGCGAGGTCATCAATATATCTGCTGCAAATTGACCTTTTAGTGTATTGAAGATTGGATATGAAACATGAGATGAAGCAGGAGCTAACAAGCACTAAAAATTAATTAGAAAATATAAGGTATTTGCATTTGTAACTTCATTAAGAACAACCCTACTCAGAATACATGATCAGTTCGTGATTGTCATGGCGTGGTATTATTTTCTCTAGCAATTTCATCCAACATTTTAGCTATAGCAGCTTCATCGAAAACATAATTTCTCACATCAAATATATCATCGATATCATCCGCTGCTGGTGGACTTTCGTCTGTCATGTCTACTGGTTGAGTCCATCCACTCGAATGCATAGGAGGATATGGGGCCGCGATGAAGGGAGCAAAGATTGGTTGGGTGAAGGAAGGCATTGGCCTTATATGTCGCAGTGGATGAATCTTGGTTGATCTCTCCAATCTCCGCAAGTGAGTTCGATGCCTCTGCATACACAAGTATGATATGGTTTTTTCTTGGTAAGAAAACTAACCTGAATACCAAACAAGAGAGGTAGGAAAGATCCTTGTAAACTCATAATAAATAAGATTTCTTCTTTCCATTTTTCGATGGCATTATGCAATAATTCAGATAATTCTGTAAGCATCAAGCGTTTTTCTTGGAAACAAATTAATATCATCTCACTTGGATTTAGAGTTTTGATTGATGGACCTCAACGTAGGGTTTTATATAGGAGTTTCTTATCTATAGACAATCTATTTTCCATATTCCTCGGCAATTTTAAAGCTACATCATTGCATGATTGGTCAACATAATAATACAGACAATGAACAAGAAAAAAAAAATGCACGAAATTCAAAGAGCAGACATCAGACCTGAAGGCGATTTGAAACTTGATTTAGGGTAAGACCCTCAACTCCCATCAGCTCATATATCCTGCTAGGAGGAGCACCTGCCAACAAAAAGGAGTGTTAGATAATGCAGAAAAGATGATGAGGCGAGCCTAAAACATGCGTACAATCGTAGAAAAGTTCGAGCATTCTTACGTTCTCCTACTAGCGCAGCAGCTAGCAGAAATCTTTGGTGGAGCTCGAAATCCCATTCCAAGCGTGCCTTCTTTGGCTTTTTAGAACCACCACCTTCTTGCCTCTTCCAAATAAATTCATTTTTCCCAAAGCTTCCACCTTTTGGTGTCCTTGAAGAGGATGAAGCACAAGCTTGGCTGACCTCTTTGACGTTAGGTTGGCTCCCCACGCTCTCAGATCTCTCTTCCTTGTGTTCCCTCTGAAACCATGCCTTCTGAGAAACAACCCCAAGATCGGTGATAGTTATGGGCTTTGTTAGGTGCAAGCAAGCACCATGGTGAAGCGATTCATGTCTAATTTTATCATCATCGTAAGCGCACATCGCTGCATGACAAGATTTACAAGAAGATCAGAGTCATGAAAAATAGTAAAATGGAAAGGAAAGAAATGAGGAAACCAAATGAGATTGGTGCTACTTACTGATGATGGGTAGGTCCAACTCGTTCACAAAATGCTTCAGCATATCGAAGTTCTTTGAGCCAACCAAGCATATTTCAAGTAGAAGGAGATCAAATTTTCCCCTCTGTTCTCGCAGTGTGCACAAGGCTTCATATACATCGTCAAAGGGTAGAACTAACAGAAAGTAATTAATTGAGAAACGAATAAGGTCAGTCTCATCATTATCGTCGAGCTACTTCTGGCCAGGTAGCTAAAAAGGTGTGTGAAACCCCGTCGTTTTGCTACATATGTGTCAAGTTCTTCAAAAAAAGAGAGAGAGGGTGGGGGGAGACGTTACTGACACTACCTGAACGTGGCGCGCTTTTTGAGAGCGAGAGACGTTACTAACACTACATAAATGTGTCAAATTCAATAGAAAAATAAGAGAGACGTTACAAACGCTACATAAAGTGCGGTCAGTCTCACTATTATCGTCAAGCTAATTTTGGCCAGCTAGCTAAAAAGGTGTATGAAACGTCGTCGTTTTCCTACGTATGTGTCAAGTTCTTCATAAAGAAAGAGAGAGAGGGTGGGTGGGTGGCTAGGTGGGGAGACATTACTAACACTATCTGAACATGATACGCTTTTTGAGTGCGAGAGACGTTACTAACACTACATATATGTGTCAAGTTCTTTAGAAAAATGAGAGGGAGAGAGACGTTACTAACACTACATAAAAGTGTGCTGGCCAAAACATTACATAAAAGCGCACTGGCCAAAGGTTGAGTGTCATGTAACAACAAATTAATGTTTTGTGTTTGACTCATTCCTAAAGCGATGCACTGAGATATGTACTTGATGCACTGAGAGAGACGTTACTAAAATAATACCTGGTTTCATGTAACAACAAATTAAGGTTTTGTCCATGTGAAAGATAGAAGCTGATGATGGTTGCGGTTAGGAAAAATTATACCCCACAATGCCATCAACCACAACTGATTATTTCTAAAGTGAAGCACTGAGAAATGTGCTTGATGAATGAGATTCATAAAAAATACAACTCCAGCAGTAGTGCATCGAGATATGTGTTTGATGAATAAGATCCATATGGACGAGCGGTTATAATTCGTGACGTGAATGGCTATATAGTGCAAACAATATAGAATGCACGGCCAAATCATGCACACGTGCATACGATGCCCACTTATATTAAACATCATTGCAGTCTTACATGTAAATGGTGCACAAAAAATAAATTATAAGCTTAGAATTTTGTAATCAAAAGAGACTTTTTCTAGGCTAGGAGGTGCTATTCCTCACCCAAACCCGCCCCACCTCCACCTGGGTCGTTGCCCAGTCCCCGAGGCAAATTGAGCCATGCTTGTAAAAGCAAAAAAAAAAAAAAAAAAAAAAGGCCTTGAAGCTAAAAGAGGAGATCGATTAATATTGCTTCATATGAAATTTTAAATAGAAAAAGGCTTTGCTGCTTACCATTGTGAAGGAGGAAAAAAAGAGGAAAGGGAGAATGAATTTTTTTTTGTGAAAAAGAAAATAGAAAATGGGTAAAACCCTAGAAGTTGCAACTCACCTCAATCACCAAAAACAGTAAGACAGTAAGAGACTAAATATCGGAAAGAAAACAAAGGAAGAAATATGGTACAAAATCATAAGAACAAACATGATGAAAGGAATGAACCCCACCCACATGCTCTCATAGTTAAGAATCGATGATTTAGTTTATATATGAAACCTAACAACATATCACCTTAATGTCAACCAAAAGAAAACAACATCATAGCTCGAGAAACAAAATGTACCTTCACACTGGAAAGTAGAAAGAATCCTCGTAATGACCTTAAGGCTTACAGAATCATCATTGACAACCACAATTTGAATTCTTTTTAGTAGGCCATGGTTTTCGAAGGTTGTTTCCATGGAGGGCTAAAACGAGCTATGGAGGCAACCAAGTAGAGTGAGAAGAGAGACACCTTTGAGGTGAGGCAACATGGTGTGGTTTCTTATAGATAAGAGAAAGAAGACAAGTGATACCAGATGAAAAGGCAGGATGGATGAAAACAAAAGCAATAATTTTTTTTTAGTAGAATTTTGAACTTCTACAAAGATATCTGTTGTGCACCACTTTATGTACTTTTTTGAATGTATATGTGCTCTAATTTGTCAACTTCATGGGAAAAAAATCAGAACCTAACAAAAACATGTTATGTTACCTAAATAACACACAAAAAAAACATGAAGGGCATTGTTGTGAAAAATGTTGCCAGCAAGGACATTACAATTTGCAACCTCACCTATTCTAATAATTTACAATTAGAAACGTAGATTTGGTAGCAGGGTAGTTTGGCCATTTTGTTAAATAATGTATCATATATATGACAGTAATGTCATATGATAATTTTGTAGGTATAAATCTGTTTCGATAATTTTTCCATTAAATTTTTTCTTGGGTAATGATTTTTTGTCCCTTAAACAAAATAGAGCTATGTCTGACTTTAAAGATAAAAGCAACCGGTACCAAATTTTACTAGAAGTGATAAACAACCAAAAATGATTCTAGACTTTTTTTTTTTAAAAAAAAAGAGAAGTTTTAGGCAATTTTTAAAATATTTATTAGCTAAAGAAAATATAATTTGTAAAATAGGAAAGAACAAGATGTATTTTTGATATAGATTAAATGATACTGATAAAAGTTCACTATATGAAAATTCCACCTCTTATTTGATTCCTAAATTACTGGCATATTAAAAAAATTATGACGATGTTGAAAATCTAATATTTTCAAAGATACGATTGTCAGAACTCCTAGATTTAGAGAAGTTTCTTTTGTCGCTTTATAAAAGTTCGAGATATCTATTACATTAGCTAAACCCTATCTGCACTGATGATGTTCTCCTAATAAAGGGGAATAGATGAAACTAACTTCTAGGTGGTATGAGATCTTAATGGGCACGACAAGGCATGTCGTGTTGCAAGTATTTGTCGTTTTGTTATTTTTTTCTTAAAACTAGAAGGGAAGGAACCTAAGCCAACATTAATGTCAATGTGGGAGTAAGAAACCCTAGCAATTTCCATTTTATCATGCAAAAGTTTAAAATCACTTAGACATTATGTTAGTTGGCATTCTTTTTCAGTAAAGCGATAACTTTTAGTACAGTAAACTAGTTTATGTCAAGAGCTTTTTTTCTTCCGTTCGATCACCACTAGTAGCATGAGAAAATCAAAAGTTATGTGCAAATTTTCTGCTATCATTTATATGCATGACCTTAAGGATTTAGGTCTTTCAAAGCATGTTTCTTGTAATTTCTATATTTTTTAATGCTTGTTATTTTTCAAATGTTTGTTTCTTTCAGTCGCTTCCCCTTTATATCTCATAATTTAACAAATTTGTGATCCATCAAGTACAATACTATCAATAATAAGATAAATATATGTACAAGAAATAAGCAATGGAGGGTTGCATATAAGAGTATGATTAAAAAGAGAAAGAAAAATCAACTAATAGTATTATGACCTAGCAATGTCCTATGGTTAAGTAGTCATTGTAGTTCGAGCTTAACTCTTACTCATAGATCAATCTGTTCCACGTTACCTATACAAGTCCTTGCATATATAGGATTATTCAATGATTTTGAAAGAGTTTATTTGTTTTGAGATATCACAAGTATAGAATAATTTAGTTACCAATTGTATTTCCCTAATTCTATTTGCCAATAGATTGGTTGATTACTCCCACATCTAATTGTAAGAAGACCAAAATGCCCTTGCACATAAGAATTCAATAACAGGGTTATTTCTCCCTTTTATCCTCCTGCTTAACATCCATTCTCAACTTTTTATAGAAGGTAGAGTGCATTTAAGGAGTGCAATAATAAGGACAAGCGCCAGCTAGCACATTACTAAAGGAGGTTGATGTAAAAACAAATGCCAGTGCTTTTGTGCGAACTAATTTTGGCATGAAGTATTTATGCAATGGTTGCAGGCGTGTGTTTGATTCTGTCATTTGAGATTAAAGCTAATTAAAGCACGTCACATATGACACACTTGGCCTTGAAAAACAAAATGCCCAGCTCCAAAGTAGAGAAAGGGGAGGGAGGAGGAAGAAGGGCAGGGAAGAAGAACCAAGAATTTGCATTTAGAGACTTTGTGAGGAGCACAAGAAACCTTTTATAAATTGACAGTGAACTCTTATTAAAGGTTAACATATTTCTGTTTCATTTCTCGCCTTTATGCTTAAGAACCAAAATATGAAGATATTTTGAATTAATTTGAATAATATATTTTTTTCTGAAAAAATAAAGCTCTTATATATTGAAGGGTGGTGAGAGATTATTGGTTGGACGAGATCACCTGTTGAGCAATGGACCTGTAACAACCCAAAACCTCATCCAAAATGGCTAGTCGGAAGATATTATTTGGATTCATTGATCTTGTATAAGTACCCAAGATCTACCCATTGAATAACCGATGTGGGACTAAACACACGCCCGCACGGGTTCTCACATACTCCCTCCGTTCAAGCCCTGACGTTCTCGTCAGGCTAAGGATTCAAATCTAATCACAAACACCACGATTGGCCCGTTGTCAGCCCCAATAAATTCGTGCTGCAGTGTTCCCTAGTCCACATAGGTTATAGGCCAGATCCGCTCTGATACCATTTGTAACAACCCAAGACCTCACCCAAAATAGCTAGCCGGAAGGTATTATTTGGATTCATTGATCTTGTATAAGTACACAAGATCTACCCAATGAATAACCGATGTGGGACTAAATACACGCTCGCACGGGTCCTTATAGGACCGGTCCAAAAATAGACAAAAAAAGACAGAAGGAAAAAGGGAGACGTTTTGTGCATGTTGGTTCATAGTTAGATGAATCTGGTTCAATTAAAAAAAATAGTGCAGCAGAGGAGAGGATGCGGATCTTATTGTTTGATGACATTCTCTAATGTCTAAAATGACAAACTTAACCCAAGATGTTTCTATTAATATAGTTTAATATTTTTCAGATGGGTTTGTAAATAATGATAAGCTGAGGTGTTATGTGTAATTTTAATAAAATATTAGCTCTCACATCCGATTTTTGTTTTTTTTCAGACTTCTTGCGTTCGTTTGCAAGCAAGGCCTCAAAAATTAAAATCCAAGCAGGAGGGGCACTTGCCATCCGGTCATCCGGGCGGCGAGCGGGGCCCACTGCTCTCCGGCGAGCTTGGCGCTCCAGTAGTACAGCCCGTTGGACGTCGGACACGACGAGCAAATCTCCGCCATCGATGGCGCGATGCACTCGTTGAACACCGCCACCACCAGCCATCCGATCGGCGCCGGCGCCGGCCCACCAGTCATAAAAAAAATGTTCCACGCTCTTTTCTTTTCTTTTCTTTTCTTTATTTTTTTTAAAAGATGCATTTAGTATCCTACAGACAATTTTGGAGATTCTGGGAAAACTATATAAATCCTTACGAAATGATGCTCTCATATGCTTTTAATGTTAATAAATCTCGTATACTTCATCTGGAGCCAGTTATGCTCCAAAGTCATTCAGTAAAAATCCCATCTATTGGGTCTACAAGTTGTCCAGGTTTAAAATAAATGGCCTAAAAGTTCGAAAGAGTTGACTTACATGAAAACAGATGGGAGAAATTCAAGCTTCCAAAATTAAAACAAATGCTGTTAGTAATTTTATGCCATTACTGAGATTTTCGACCATCTTAGCCTTCTCCCCGCTTTTTTTTTTTTTCACTCTTTCGATCGGCAGGATCAGACTATTCAAATTGTTGGATTGCTCGTAAATCTGGATTGTTCATGGCTACTGACACGCAAATGTTGTTTTGTTGTTCAGTTTTATTTTTTGCATGGATATTTTTCTAAAAATTTAAATTTGCATAAATACCTTCTTAAAATTTATATTTATTTTTGTACCTTTATAAAATACTATTTTTGTACAAATGCTCCAAATATAATGATTTTTCTAACACCGTTAATAAAAATTATATTTATTTTAATTAAAAATAAAATTTTATAATTATTTTTTGTCCTCCATCACGATCATCTTATAAATGTTTCTCTTCACACATATACCTATTAAGAATATTTTAGTCATTTTAATTTAAAACTATTAATTTTTTAATGGCGTTAGATGGCGTGGGCACGTATGCAAAAACTAGGATTAAAAAAAAAGTAGAATAACAAATTAAGTATTTTATGAGAGAATACAAAAAAAAAAATATCAATTTTGAGAGGATATTCATATAAAATTTAATATTTAGAACGGTATTCACGCAAAAAAAAAAAAATTGTTGCCATCGTGTTAAGAACGCTAGGTAGGTGATTAAAAGGGGCTCGGTGTACCCTTCTACAATTAGAATTCATATTGGGAGTAATGTCTTGCACGTGGGATCTTCTGCTCTAGAAGGTGGATGCGCTTAAGCTTTGGTAGGGTGTTTACGCATTAATTTGAGCAGTTCCACTTTCAATTGGTTGCAGGGGATGGAGGTTCAAATCCATTTGGAATTCAAAGATATTGTTTGGTCAAGAAAGATGATATCATTATCATCTGTTATAACCAAGAAAAAAAAGATCATATGGTTGTTTTTGAAGATCGAACTGCTAAAATAAAGATATCACACCAACATGGAAAAAAAATTCTAATTGTAGCTTAAATAAAGAACAAATTCCTGAAAGGTCTCTCAAAGCAGTATGAATTTTCTGAAACCACTAATGCGTGGAGACATCTTTTCAACTGACAGCCGGTTGGTATTGCTTTTTAATAAAAAATCTTTTTTTTGTACAACGACGCGACATAAAACATGCATCAATGCAGCCAACAAAATCAAAAAAAAAATCTGACAGAAAAAAAAAAGAACCAATCGCTTGATTCTTCTAAAAAGTCATCCAATCGACCACACTGTTCGCCTCCCGATAAATATGGATGGCCCAAAAAAAGTCATACCCTCTCGCTAGTCTTTGAGTGTCGTGGAGCAGCGACTGCTAGTCCGCATTGCTATGCCGACCTCGAATCCACTCGATCACCGTAGTCGAGTCTTCTTCGAGGTAAATGCAAACCGCACCCAGAACATACCTCGCATAGGAGATGTCCTCTCACGCAGCTTTAAGCTCAAAGCCAATGATAGAAGTGTCAAAGATCCGCCAGCCTCCGGCCGCCTCAAGTCTGGCATTGTGCTATCTGATGACAAAGCCCACACCCCCGTTGCCTCCTCCCTCAGCAACACTGTTGTCGAAATTCATCTTAAGAAAACTAGAAGGTGGGAACTCTCAGGAGACAAAAGCAATCATGATCGTTGAAAAAGATGAGCAGGTGTCCTAGATGTCTCTAGCCATCCCAGAAGAAATCATCATAGTGGTACTGATAATCTCCGTCGCATGAAGCAATGCTTTCTCCACCACTATCCTCAGGTGCACCCACCTATCCACCAAGATCCGGGTGTTCTTATCTAGCCATATATGATAAGCCAGATAGGCACATCCGATTACCCGCTTCATGGAACTAAGCCTCCTCGAGGATGCCTTCAAAAAAGCCAGAAAATCCTCGGTTAGAGACATACTTTGCCCGGAGTTGAGGACAACCATCGCGCACCTCCAAATATGGACTGCCCGCGGGCATCTAAAGAAGATATGATAGATGGACTCCTCTATATCCGGACAAATCTCGTAGACTAGAGAGACTCTCACCCTCCTAGTGGCCAGCACTTTTCTGGTTTTGAGATAAACATGATGATATGGAGTGGATGCACAATCTCCAGATTTAGCTCCCATCAAACGACATTTTTATCTGCTTTCCATATGTTCTATTCTCCACTCAGGCGGCGCTAAACAGCAATATTATTTTATTCTTAGACGTATGAAATTTGATTCATTCTGAATGCTTAGTTTACGTCAACTGTAGTGTTTAAACTTTAAATACTGACTGTTATAATAATTCCGCAGAGAGAATGAGGCATTATATAATACATATTAATGACAATATTTAAAAAATAGTCATTATTAGATGACCATCATTCTTAATAACTGTTGTATGATGAAATAAGATTTGGCATTTATATTCTATCATGAAAAAATGCTATTGAATGAGTCATGATTTTAATGATGAGATCATGCTTTCTTATTATTTTTTTTTTCAGACATTTTGGGTAATCCGGCCTATATTTTGATTGGGGCGAAGTTGTGACTCTAATTGTAAATGGGTCCAAATATGGTTAAATGCATGCGTTGGATCGAACCCAATCTGTCGCCCGAGTCACGAACCTGAGGTAGTAAACACCATCTAAATCAAATTACTATAATTCGAAGTAGCTTCCTGCTCAGCTCTTAACTTGGTCAAAAGCACGACTATGTACCTACTGGGCCCCTTATACCATCTAGGCATGTTGTTTGTTTGTCTATTAATTTGGCTCAGCATTCCAACTAGAGCAGCTTTGCCGAAATCAAAGTACATGAAAGATATTATCAATATTATCTGACAACTATGAAGCCATGTTTGCAACTGCTTCAGCACTTCGTGGTCCATCCATGGTTCGAAAGGTGGAGGACAGCGAGGTCATCAATATATCTGCTGCAAATCGACCTTTTAGTGTATTGAAGATAGGATATGAAACATGAGATGAAGAAGGAACTAACAAGCACTAAAAATTAATTATAAAATATAAGGTATTTGCATTTGTAACTTCATTAAGAACAACCCTACTCAGAATACATGATGAGTTCATGATTGTCAAGGCGTGGTATCATTTTCTCTAGTAATTTCATCCAACATTTTAGCTATAGCAGCTTCATCGAAAATATAATTTCTCACATCAAATATATCATCGATATCATCCGCTGCTGGTGGACTTTTGTCTGTCATGTCTACTGGTTGAGTCCATCCGCTCGAATGCATAGGAGGATATGGGGCCGCGACAAAGGGAGCAAAGATTGGTTGGGTGAAGGAAGGCATAGGCCTTATCTCTCGTAGTGGATGAATCTCGGTTGATCTCTCCAATCTCCGCAAGTGAGTTCGATGCCTCTGTATACACAAGTATGATATGGTTTTTCCTTGGTAAGAAAACTAACCTGAATACCAAACAAGAGAGGTAGGAAAGATCCTTGTAAACTCATAATAAATAAGATTTCTTCTTTCCATTTTTCGATGGCATAATGCAATAATTCAGATAATTCTGTAAGCATCAAGCGTTTTTCTTGGAAACAAATTAATATCATCTCACTTGGATCTAGAGTTTTGATTGATGGACCTCAACATAGGGTTTTATATAGGAGTTTCTTATCTATAGACAATCTATTTTCCATATTCCTCGGCAATTTTAATGCTACATTAGTGCATGATTGGTCAACATAATAATACAGACAATGAACAAGAAAAAAAAAATGCACGAAATTCAAAGAGCAGACATCAGACCTGAAGGCGATTTGAAACTTGATTTAGGGTAAGACCCTCAACTCCCATCAGCTCATATATCCTGCTAGGAGGAGCACCTGCCAACAAAAAGGAGTGTTAGATAATGCAGAAAAGATGATGAGGCGAGCCTAAAACATGCGTACAATCGTAGAAAAGTTCAAGCATTCTTACGTTCTCCTACTAGCGCAGCAGCTAGCAGAAATCTTTGGTAGAGCTCGAAATCCCATTCCAAGCGTGCCTTCTTTGGCTTTTTAGAACCACCACCTTCTTGCCTCTTCCAAATAAATTCATTTTTCCCAGACTTTCCACCTTTTGGTGTCCTTGAAGAGGATGAAGCGCCAGCTTGGCCGACCTCTTTGACGTTAGGTTGGCTCCCCACGCTCTCAGATCTCTCTTCCTTGTGTTCCCTCTGAAACCATGCCTTTTGAGAAACAACCCCAAGATCGGTGATAGTTATGGGCTTTGTTAGGTGCAAGCAAGCACCATGGTGAAGCGATTCATGTCTAATTTTATCATCATCGTAAGCGCACATCGCTGCATGACAAGATTTACAAGAAGATCAGAGTCATGAAAAATAGTAAAATGGAAAGGAAAGAAATGAGAAAACCAAATGAGATTGGTGCTACTTACTGATGATGGGTAGGTCTAACTCGTTCACAATATGCTTCAGCATATCGAAGTTCTTTGAGCCAACCAAGCATATTTCAAGTAGAAGGAGATCAAATTTTTCCCTCTGTTCTCGCAGTGTGCACAAGGCTTCATATACATCGTCAAAGGGTAGAACTAACAGAAAGTAATTAATTGAGAAACGAATAAGGTCAGTCTCATCATTATCGTCGAGCTACTTCTGGCCAGGTAGCTAAAAAGGTGTGTGAAACCCCGTCATTTTGCTACATATGTGTCAAGTTCTTCAAAAAAAGAGAGAGAGGGTGGGGGGGAGACGTTACTGACACTACCTGAACGTGGCGCGCTTTTTGAGAGGGAGAGATGTTACTAACACTACATAAATGTGTCAAATTCTTTAGAAAAATAAGAGAGACGTTACAAACGCTACATAAAGTGCGGTCAGTCTCACTATTATCGTCGAGCTAATTCTAGCCAGCTAGCTAAAAAGGTGTATGAAACGTCGTCGTTTTCCTACGTATGTGTCAAGTTCTTCATAAAGAAAGAGAGAGAGGGTGGGTGGGTGGCTAGGTGGGGAGACATTACTAACACTATCTGAATATGATACGCTTTTTGAGTGCGAGAGACGTTACTAACACTACATATATGTGTCAAGTTCTTTAGAAAAATGAGAGGGAGAGAGATGTTACTAACACAACATAAAAGTGTGCTGGCCAAAACAGTACATAAAAGCGCAATGGCCTAAGATTGAGTGTCATGTAACAACAAATTAATGTTTTGTGTTTGACTCATTCCTAAAGCGATGCACTGAGATATGTACTTGATGCACTGAGAGAGACGTTACTAAAATAATACCTGGTTTCATGTAACAACAAATTAAGGTTTTGTCCATGTGAAAGATAAAAGCTGATGATGGTTACAGTTAGGAAAAATTATACCCCACAATGCCATCAACCACAACTGATTATTTCTAAAGTGAAGCACTGAGAAATGTGCTTGATGAATGAGATTCATAAAAAACACAACTCCAGCAGTAGTGCATCGAGATATGTGTTTGATGAATAAGATCCATATGGACGAGCAGTTATAATTCGTGACGTGCATGGCTATATAGTGCAAACAATATAGAATGCACGGCCAAATCATGCACACGTGCATATGATGCCCACTTATAATAAACATCATTGCAGTCTTATATGTAAATGGTGCACAAAAAATAAATTATAAGCTTAGAATTTTGTAATCAAAAGAGACTTTTTCTAGGCTAGGAGGTGCTATTCCTCACCCAAACCCGCCCCACCTCCACCTGGGTCGTTGCCCAGTCCCCGAGGCAAATTGAGCCATGCTTGTAAAAGCAAAAAAAAAAAGGCCTTGAAGCTAAAAGAGGAGATCGATTAATATTGCTTCATATGAAATTTTAAATAGAAAAAGGCTTTGCTGCTTACCATTGTGAAGGAGGAAAAAAAGAGGAAAGGGAGAATGAATTTTTTTTTGTGAAAAAGAAAATAGAAAATGGGTAAAACCCTAGAAGTTGCAACTCACCTCCATCACCAAAAACAGTAAGACAGTAAGAGACTAAATATCGGAAGAAAACAAAGGAAGAAATATGGTACAAAATCATAAGAACAAACATGATGAAAGGAATGAACCCCACCCACATGCTCTCATAGTTAAGAATCGATGATTTAGTTTATATATGAAACCTAACAACATATCACCTTAATGTCAGCCAAAAGAAAACAACATCATAGCTCGAGAAACAAAATGTACCTTCACACTGGAAAGTAGAAAGAATCCTCGTAATGACCTTAAGGCTTACAGAATCATCATTGACAACCACAATTTGAATTCTTTTTAGTAGGCCATGGTTTTCGAAGGTTGTTTCCATGGAGGGCTAAAACGAGCTATGGAGGCAACCAAGTAGAGTGAGAAGAGAGACACCTTTGAGGTGAGGCAACATGGTGTGGTTTCTTATAGATAAAAGAAAGAAGACAAGTGATACCAGATGAAAAGGCAGGATGGATGAAAACAAAAGCAATAATTTTTTTTAGTAGAATTTTGAACTTCTACAAAGATATCTGTTGTGCACCACTTTATGTACTTTTTTGAATGTATATATGCTCTAATTTGTCAACTTCATGGGAAAAAAATCAGAACCTAACAAAAACATGTTATGTTACCTAAATAACACACAAAAAAAACATGAAGGGCATTGTTGTGAAAAATGTTGCGAGCAAGGACATTACAATTTGCAACCTCACCTATTCTAATAATTTACAATTAGAAACGTAGATTTGGTAGCAGGGTAGTTTGGTCATTTTGTTAAATAATGTCATATATATGACAGTAATGTCATATGATAATTTTGTAAGTATAAATCTGTTTCGATAATTTTTCAATTAATTTTTTTCTTGGGGAATGATTTTTTGTCCCTTAAACAAAATAGAGCTATATCTGACTTTAAAGATAAAAGCAACCGGTACCAAATTTTACTAGAAGTGATAAACAACCAAAAAGGATTATAGACTTTTTTTTTTAAAAAAAAAAAAGAGAAGTTTTAGGCAATTTTTAAAATATTTATTAGCTAAAGAAAATATAATTTGTAAAATAGGAAAGAACAAGATGTATTTTTGATATAGATTAAATGATACTGATAAAAGTTCACTATATGAAAATTCCACCTCTTATTTGATTCCTAAATTACTGGCATATTAAAAAAATTATGACGATGTTGAAAATCTAATATTTTCAAAGATACGATTGTCAGAACCCCTAGATTTAGAGAAGTTTTTTTTGTCGCTTTATAAAAGTTCGAGATATCTATTACATTGGCTAAACCCTATCTGCACTTGTGATGTTCTCCTAATAAAGGGGAATAGATGAAACTAACTTCTAGGTGGTATGAGATCTTAACGGGCACGACAAGGCATGTCGTGTTGCAAGTGTTTGTCGTTTTGTCATTTTTTTTCTTAAAACTAGAAGGGAAGGAACCTAAGCCCACATTAATGTCAATGTGGGAGTAAGAAACCCTACCAATTTCCATTTTATCATGCAAGAGTTTGATATCACTTAGACATTATGTTAGTTGCCATTCTTTTTCAGTAAAACGATAACTTCTAGTACAGTAAACTAGTTTATGTCAGGAGCGTTTTTCTTCCATTTGATCACCAATAATAGCATGAGAAAATCAAAATTTATGTGCAAATTTTCTGCTATCATTTATATGCATGACCTAAATGATTTAGGTCTTTCAAAGCATGTTTCTTGTAATTTCTATATTTTTTAATGCTTGTTATTTTTCAAATGTTTGTTTCTTTCCGTCGCTTCCCCTTTATATTTCATAATTTAACAAATTTGTGAACCATCAAGTACAATACTATCAATGATAAGATAAATATATGTATAAGAAATAAGCAATGGAGGGTTGCCTATAAGAATATGATTAAAAAGAGAAAGAAAAATCAACTAATAGTATTATGACCTAGCAATGTTCTATGGTTAAGTAGTCATTGTAGTTGGAGCTTAACTTTTAGTCATAGATATATCTCTTCCACATACTTGTACAAGTCCTTGCATAGAATTATTCAATAATTTTGAGAGATTTTATTTATTTTGAGATATCACAAGTATAGAATAATTTAGTTACCAATTGTATTTCTCTAATTCTATTTGCCAATAGATTGGTTGATTACTCCCACATCTAATTGTAAGAAGACCAAAATGCCCTTGCACATAAGAATTCAATAACAGGGTTATTTCTCCCTTTTATCCTCCTGCTTAACATCCATTCTCAACATTTTATAGAAGGTAGAGTGCATTTAAGGAGTGCAATAATAAGGACAAGCGCCAGCTAGCACATTACTAAAGGAGGTTGATGTAAAAACAAATGCCAGTGCTTTTTTTTTTTTTTTGCTTAAAACGGGTGCTTCATACAGTGCGTGTGTGAATACACCCAATAAGATCAAAATACAGTAACTCACGGAGTGCCAATGGCAACTCCCCCTCCCCTGACCAAAGAGCATAACCAGAATGGTGGGCCACGTAGGCAGCTACCCAGTCGGCTGCCCCGTTGGCCTCCCTAAATACATGCTCGGCCTGGATGGCCATCCCATCTCTCATCATCGCCACAATATCACGGATCAAGGGGTGGTCTGTGTCCCCGCCCCTCAACCCCCTCTGAATCCACTGGATGACAGTGGCCGAGTCACCCTCTAGGATGATCGAGCTAGCCCGCAGAACAACCCGCGCATGACGAAGGCCTGCCCAGGCTGCACGCAGCTCTGCTCCGGGGACCGATGTATCATACAAGTGGCAGCCACCAGCAGCTACTGCCCTAGCGTCCGGGTCCCGTATGACAAAGCCTGCACCGCCACTAGTGCCGCCATCCAAAACCGACCCATCGAAGTTGACCTTGAGGAAGCTCGGGGGTGGGGGCTCCCAGGTGACAAACACCATCCGAGGAGCTGCCGAGGCAAAGGAGGAGCCCCAGATGTCCCAAGCTGTCAAAAGTCTATCCGTAGGTGGGGTGGCTCTGATCTCTGTGACCTGTGCCCGAGCAAGCTCTGCAACAAACCTCGGTGACAACCTACGCTCGCCAAAAATGCGAGCGTTCCTAGCCAACCAAATCTGGTATGCTGTACAACTCGCTCTGATACCCTCATCGCGAGTTTGAGAACTGGCTAACCACTGTCGCACGACTCCGAGAAACTGTAATCGCGCACTCCGCGCCCCCTGCTGGAACCCAGTCCACTGCCATGTCGCCCTCGCCCATGTACACTAGAATAGCACATGGTCCACTGACTCCTCAGCTCCACACGTCGCACACTCTGCCGAGACCCCCCCGCCTCGCCTGCTCAACTCGGCTCTCGTCGGAAGGCGGTCCCAACATATCTTCCATAGGAAGAGGGCTACCCTCGGGTGAAGACCCGACCTCCAAGTCCAGGTGCAGTCCGGCCCCGGCTCGTGCCCCGCCGAGAGGATGCGGGAAAGATCACCTAATCTGACACTGGCCCGGCTCGAGGTGCCCCAGACCCTGATGTCCGGCCCCCCACATCCTGGTAGCGGGAGGGACCGAATCCTCGCAGCTAGGTGAGCCCCAAACAACAACCTGAGTCTGGCCTCATCCCACTCTGCCCCTCCAGGGACTAGTAGGTCACACACACGTAGCCCCTCCACAGCCTCAGTGTGAACCATAGTCGGCCAGCAACTCAGGGAAAGGGAGTCCACCCATGAGTCACCAGTCACATCGATACTCCGGCCATCTCCAATCAAACATTTGGTATGCGCCAAAATAGATGGCATGTAACTCCTGATCTCGCGCCACATGAAGGAGACTCGTCGCCCCCCTCCCCCCGCTGCCACTGAAACCCCCCGACCATATCTGGCTGCCATCACCTGGCTCCAGAGGCCATGAGGCTCATGCAAGAATCGAGCCGCGTGCCGAGCAAGGAGCGCCTCGCGTCTCGCTATGAGGGACTGCACCCCCAAACCGCCCTCGCCGATAGGAAGGCACACCTGCTCCCATGCTACCAGGTGCACTCCGTGACCGCCACCGTATGACCCCCACAAGAAACTCCGAAGAAGTCGCTCGATCCTCAACAGAATCGTTTTCGGAACCACTGTGTTGGCCATAAGATACACCGGTATAGATCCCACAGTGCTTTTGCGCGAACTAATTTTGGCATGAAGTATTTATGCAATGGTTGCAGGCGTGTGTTTGATTCTGTCATTTGTGATTAAAGCTAATTAAAGCACGTCACATGTGACACACTTGGCCTTGAAAAACAAAATGCCCAGCTCCAAAGTAGAGAAAGGGGAGGGAGGAGGAAGAAGGGCAGGGAAGAAGAACCAAGAATTTGCATTTAGAGATAAGCCATGCCTCTGCATGAATTTTAAAGATGTTGCTATATCACCTATAGCATAAAACAGAAAATTCCATCCTTGCACCCAAAACAAAAATAATTTATGACATTCATGAATCATCACTATGCCATTTCAACTTAGTTTCACTTCATATTGATGTCATAACCATTATTAGATTGCTTTGCTGCTTTCTCTTCAAACGGGATGGTGAAGTTATAAGTACCGAGCTGGATTTCACTTTTTACTGTATTTCTTTTTTGTGAACGGCCATAAATAAGAGCCAAAAATAGATCAACTTAATATAAGCATTTAAGACTATTTCTCTAATATGAATTATAGTGTTTCTGATTTTATTATTGTTAGGACATCAACCGAATCATACTACAAAGGAATTAGAAAAAAAAGATATGTAATAAATGCTGCCCGGTGTTTAATTTGTTTGATCATGTAAAATGTCTGTACATATCGATTGGTATTACATTCGTTCATACATCAATGTTTCTTATAGGGCCTCTGTATAAATAAATCTACCTCATCATATTAGCTTAAATTATTGGGACAAGTGGTGATTTTAACATGATACCATAGCAGAGTTCAATGCCTTGCGCTCAGGATCCATGAAGAAAGGGTAAGGACGAGCACTCCTCCAACAGCAACAGGAGAAGCAATTGGTAGAGACAACAAAACTGCGACAGTTGCCACCCAAACAACTGCAATCCAACCAAACAAACGATTCCCCCATTTCCACTACCACATCTATTCTTGAAGGCGAGATAGAAAACCTCAGCAATTGCATAACCACCAGCTTCATTGTCATTGCTTAAGAGATGGAATGTTCTTCACTGCAAATGTAACAGCTATCAGTTAGGCCCAGCCGATGATGACTGACATGCTGACTGCACCAATTATTTCTATTGGCTCGCTCCTATCTGCATGTTCTGTTTCCTCTGTCTGGAAAATTAATTCAACAATTCAAACCGGCACTAATCATACAGAGAGTGCTGGATGTAATAACATAAACAGAGTAAGATTATAATAGATGAGTTCTAATTGGTTTCCAATTGATTGGATACCACACCTGAAGAGTTTTTGTATCATTGGAATAGCATATAAAGTCTAGTAATCACGATTTGCACCCCACTATTTGATAATTGACACCTTCAATTCTATCTTTCATGATATGATCACAATATTAGACCGCGGAAAAGTAAGAACTACTGCTGCAGGATTTAAACAAAAATGTTACTCTATTTTATGATTGACCTCTAGGATGAGTATATGACCTCAAAATCTGTGGGTTATTTGTTTATGGTCCAAATAAGGAGTTAAAGGACATAAAAACAATAAGTTGCGTTTTTAATGCACGTGGATTTACAGGTTGATTGAAAAAGGCACATTTTTTTAGCAGACTTTATTCACACAAGTCCTGCAGTTATTATTGGCAAGTTGAAAGTTCCTTTATGATTACAAAAACTTTGTTGAGGGTTCTTTGCTACTTTAAATATGGATTTGTTAGTGTGATGTGTGAGAAGAGGCCCCAAAAAGGGCTGAAGCCGGCAGGCCCAGCGGACATCAGCCCAGGGCCTTCTGCTCGTGCGAGGGCGACGACGCCGCTCCAACTCCGCGTGCCGCGGATTTCCACTCAACCGCTGCTCGCGGCGGTGAACGATCCACGTTCATTTTGATGTAACCAGCTTATTATAAAAAAAAAAAAAAAAAAAAAAGAGGAACTCCCGATCACATCTCCTCCCTCATAGTGCCTCAAGATCAGGTAAACTCTAACCCCACTGTTATTACTCCAGTATAATAATAATAATAATAATAAGAAGAAATAGAGAGAGAGAGACGTACCTGTGGCCGTCGGCGTCGCCGGCTCTCGGCCACAGGCACCGCCCGGCTCGGCCACGGGCACCGCTGGCCTACCGCGGGCGTCGTCAGCCTCGGCCAGTCTCCTCACGAGCGATCTGACAAGGGGGATCTCCCCCCTTCCTTGGGTTAGCGGGAGGAGAAGAAAGAAAAGAAGAAGAAGAAGAAGAAGCTTTGGGAAGAAGAGAAGAAGAAAAAGGAAAAGAAGAAGAGAAGAAAAGGAAAAAGAAGAAGAAGAAGAAGGGGGAAGAAAGAAGGGAAGGAAGAAAAAAGAATGGAGAGGAGTCGGGAAAGTTCTGGAGAGGAGAGAAGAAGGAACAATAAAGAAGAAGAAGAAAAAAAGAAAGAAAGAAAGAAAAAAAAAAGGGCCCAAGAGATTTTGGGCTGGGCCTGGTCCGAGCCACGGACTCTTTTAAACCAAACTAAATTGGGCTCGGGCTGAATTTGGGCCTAGTCAAGGTTTTTCTAAAATTAACTAAAACTAATAAGGTCTAATTATAAATTAACTAATTAAGTTACTGGACCTGAATATAAATGGGCCAGTGACTGAATCAGGCTAAGGGCTTGTTCCAGAATTTTAATTAAGTTCTGGGCTTGAATGCAAATAGGCCCAATAATTAATATCAGGCCATGGGCCTGATCCAAAATTGAATAAACTTTGGGCCTGAATGTAAATGAGCCTAGAGCTAAACCAAAAAACTGACTAGACCTGAACTAGGAATTGATTAAACCTGAAGCAGAAATTTGACTAGATCTGAACCAGAAATTTGGGTTAGACCTAGACCAAAAAATTGGTTAGACCTGAATCAGAAATTTGATTAGACTTGAATCAGAAATTGAAATTGAACCAAGTTAGGAATCCAAAAATAAAATTGAGTCCTATAGATGGGCTGTAAATGGGTTAATTAAGAAAAGAGTATAAATGAATAGAAATTGAACATGCAAGTAGCATGTAATTTGATGATATTGCTAGGTATTGGAGAATTGCCATCTAAACCTAGAAATTGGTGAGCAAATTGAGGTAACCCTGGCACTGAGCTTAAAGCTTTCAAATTGATGTTTAATTATAATTATGAAAATGTATTTGTTATGATATATTTTCTCAAAATTTGGATCAAGTATATGATTGCATGTAATTCATGAATTTGGTTAAATAGCATCCTTTATGAATATTTGATGGTGTACGAATTATGAATTATGATTGTGATAGACTGCATGGAAAATGATATTTGAGACATGTTTATGCATTTAAATTATATGATGCCATTTATCATTTTTCAACCTATTTATGATGATTATGATTTACGAAATAAAAAGAATATGATTTTTGAACTTTCAAATAGCTATGCCCGCCTCTAGAAATAGAGGTGGTCGACACCTTGGAGCTAGTCTTCAAAGAATAGCAGGCCCTCTGCCAACGGATTAAAGTTGTTAATGAATAAAAGAATTAAGAAACTTGTTGACTACGAATAACAGACCCTATCATGGAATTGTAGTGACCATAGCAGCACATCCATCTAAGAACATGTTTTATAAAGTATGGATAGATAGCAACATTTTTATATGACTTGCATTATCGTGATTATGAACTTTCATGGATAGAACATGTATTGCTTTATGACCTGATTTGTGTATATCATCTATAAAATGCTTTATTTTGCACTAACTGCTAGCTTCTTAAATACCGCATTGGCATAATTATGCTTGATCCAATAAGATAGTATTTGGTTACTTATTGAGCTGTGTAGCTCATATCTTTTTATCTTTTTTTTTTCTACAGATGACTAAGACTACTAGGAACAGGGAGCTTGATGTTATTCAGGGTTGGAATAATTGAAAATGATATGTATTATTCAAATTTTAGAAGCTATGTACCGTTCCAATTTCATAAAAAATATTATGACATTTGTAAATAAAATTGTTTATTTTTGTTATGAAATTTTAAGTAGCTTCGGGTTATTGTGTGCATAAGATTGCAATAGCACGGCCGTCTCATGATCCGGATTCGGGGTATGACAAGAAATCACAGAAATCTTTTAAGACTCCTGCAATGCTTGTTTATCTATAGTGCAATGATCGATGCTATCTCCATCCATGTCCCCATGGAAATCTGGTGGATCTTGTCCAACTTTTTCTGAAGATCAAAAAATAAGAAATAAATGAAACCTATGATCCCCAGCAGTAAGAGGCATCTCACAGGTCCAATCTATACGTGCATGGTTCCAGGCCTTTTTGAGCCGTCTATACGTGCATGCCTATTCAACCCCACTAAATAACTTTTCCCTACCGCAAAAATGCATGCTACGGTGCTACCGTTAGAGTCTGACCACCTTAGAAGATGGAATATTAAGATGGAATATTGTTGAAACTCCCATCTACTACTCTAACCAATTCTTCCACAAGAAGACCGATCAAACTTCCATCATCCAGGCCTGCTCCTTTGCAATCCCATCATTTTCACCTCATCTTTCATGACCACATTGGTCATTGGGCATCCTTTTGTATCCCTCTGAAATTTCAGTGCTATTAGAAGTCAAAATGGAGCTGCATAATCTATCACCGATCATGGAAGTATAATTTATGCTGTTACGAGAACACCACAGATGTTGGGACTAAAGACACATTCAACACTAAATGACAACAAAACATTCCAGAAATAAGGTGAGGGTGGTGAAACAGTCCTTGAGCATATTTTGTTGGTGATTCTCCATTGTAACACATGAAATTGTAACATCAGCACCTGTGTTTCTGCAAGCTACCGCAAAGTGATTCATGGGTTACTTACAGATAGATAACATCTTACATAATTTTTTCCCTGATACGAGGTTCGACTTCTGGTCTGAATCTCAATATAAAGGATTGTCAAGGGTGCTGCAATGTCACCTCCCTCCTAAATTCAAGGCACCCAAGGTTTCCAACATCCTTCATGCCACCTGCTAACCTTGCTTCCTACCATGAGCCCCTCTGCATTTGCCTATCTTAGAGTCAGGGCCGGTACAATCCTTAGGCGATCTCACCGCAGGAAATGCCTCAAAGACAAAATAAAAAAGAAAAAGGCCTCCCTGTGAGTTCGCCTTAGGCCGGCCCACTGCAGGGAAGATTTCAAAGATAAAATGATCTTAGGCCTCCAAATACATTAGGCCGATCCTGCTTAGAGTAATGCCTCAATGAAGAAAAACCAATTACAGTCACAAGTCAAGTAACCTTGTACCATTCATCTTGAAAAAGGTAGCCTTATACCATAAAAAATGACTAGATAATCATGCATTCTTTAGGTTTAGTCACATTGCCATTATTGTTCACACCAAATGTCTGCTTTTATATGGTACCAATTCCCATGAATGGACCTTAAAGGATTCCAGGAAGCTCAGATGCACAGTTTAGATTAGACGCCCAAATCCGTGACAAATGCATATCTGAAGCCCTCCGTGTTCACCACCGCAGCTGTCATGATGCGGATAACATGTTAAGGCTCATATTTTGTTCCAAGACTGAGCCGCTTGAACCAGGGCAACCCAATCTGAAGGAAACTTGTTTTTAAGCCTTCAAAGAATGAAATAAATAAATTTAAAAGAATTGGAAACAAAATCAAAAGAATGTACTAAACTCTGCACAGAATGCCCTTGAACAAGTTGAAACATAGCTTTACAGACATTTATATTGCAATGCATCTCAGCCCTTGGATTAGTTTGGTGGTTTTCTTTAACATCCACATTATTTTAGCAGTTGGGCAGTCAGGTCTGCCTGCTTGACCTTTTGTCGCGTGGAATTGAATGAGAAGTATAGATCCAAGTGGTTGGCTGCGTATCGCTCTCTTGTAGAAGGGAAAAGGAATTTGACAAGTTATGACAATTAGAGTAGCACAATAAACTATATCTTGTGTATGGACTACGGGCCCATGAATTATCGCCCAGATCCCATGCACGGCAATTGATGAAATGGTACACAAATCGTGCTCTCAATGGAGAATGGAGTCGGCCTCGAAAGCAATACTTATTATATGGAGTTTATGCCACCTTTACGGGGTTTTTTTTTTTTTTTGGATGATTGAATTTAAAATTTTACAACCAACAAAAATATATGATTATAAGCTAGGCCAATACAACTAGCAAATTCTATAGAATATATGATCTTACTCAACTTGTAAGTCTATGATCTAACCTATGAATTCTATAGAATTTTGCTTTATAAAATTCGATCCGGCCAACCCTAGAATATTTATGAATATATGGTCTTATTCAATTTATAATTTTATGAAATAACCTACGAATTTTATAGAATTTTGAGCTCAATCATCCAAACAAACTTTTAGTATGAAATCTATGTATCTATCTTTCACAACCCAAAGCACTACCGGATAGATCATCTAGTTCAAGAGTAAGTGTTTGTTTTTGAATGTTTGTATACTGAAAGACTAAGGAAATAAAAATTTAGACCCTTGGTGCCAACAGAGGTGGTGTAATATTTACAATGATGTACTGGAAGTTGCGAGAGAAATTTCTTGTCTTGGTTGGGTGTTCTCTATCCAATCTGTCCTTTGTCAAGATTTTTGCTTTATTTTATTCAGCTAACCGATGTCTTCCTCGGGAGCCATTGGAAAGTCTAGATGCCACGTGAAGAACGCGACTCCCCACAGTACTTTTGTCTGCTCCTCCCAGATATTTAGGCGAGACTCGCATGGTAAGCTGTGCCTCTCGTGGCATGTGGATACCTACATCAGCATGCAGGTTTAACATGCCTTTCTCGTTGTTTCCCAATTAATTATTTGATTGCAGGTTAGTTGTATGTCAATTGATCACATCAATGTAAACTCTCCAACTCTGATATCACTCCAATTTTGGCTCTATTTTTTATATTTTTTCAGATGCCCATGCCACACTGTTATAACTTAACATTCTTTAGACTTTTTAAGTGTCATCTCGAGGATCATATTTGACCTTACCATGTACTTTAATATTATTTTCTTTAATGAAGATCAAAGTTTTTTTATTTTAAGAACTAGGAGGGCAAAGTTCAGCCAAAAATCAGGTGAAAGCAGGATTTAGATCGAAGTTATTGGTGCAACGTCTTTCTAGTGCAGATTAAAGTTATCTTAAAAATATAGTCAAAAAAATTAAAAAACAATAATTCAAAAGTAAACTAAGGTTACTAAATGAGATCTCCACCGTGGCGAGTAGGTATTTTTTTTTTCCATCGCTTATTTAGTCTTGATTGATGATAGAGTCTGTAAGGAATGCTTGTAATATCGATGCTGGTGTACTGTAAAAATGATTGATATCCAATAGTATACATATGCATAATATACGTGCTTCTCATGACAGAATTTTTAGCATCCAATTTTCAAGTTTCAGAATTCTGCCCAACTTTATTTGGCATCATTATTCCCTTTCAAGGGACGCTGTGTTAATGTCATAATTCATTAATAAAAAAACACATCTATGTTATTATCAAATCTTTTTTGTAGTACGCCTCATATAAGAAATGATGAAACTCATCTGCTATTGCCTAAAAACAATAAGATGACGACAAAGATCATATTCTCATCTGCTATTGCCTAATGTCAAACTATAGTACGATTGGAAAAAAAAAATGCAGGCCATCTTTTGAGAAGTATAGTAGGAACGCCACCTTGGGTTTCACAAAGCGAACCCAAGTTCCTCGGCATGTATCCATGCTACTGAAAAAAACCTTCAAATTTAACAACCAATTTCCTAGAGCAAACAAAATAATTAACAAAGAATATTAATAAATATGCAAGTAATAAAGAATTTATATATATATATATATATATGATAGCCTATCATTCTTTTATTATTTGAGAAATACGGTGCTATCTTTTTCTCTCTCTTTTTGATAAAGAAATACAGCACTGTCTTTATGGTAAAAATTTGGAACTTCTCTCAGCAATGGACCTATCCTAATGTCCAAACCCATCATACTGTAAGATGGAAAATTTAGTTGTCTTAGGCAATACACCAGCTCCATTGAGGCATTGAGTGATATCCACTTCTCTGTGGACCCTCTATTACGCGTGCTTGTGCTTGCCAATATATCATTCTTCATGCCTAAATGGAAAGGTGACAAAATAAAAGCACAAACGGGGGTTGGATGCTGTCATATGTCACACGATTGCATTTATAATTTATGGTCCGAGATAGCCAATTTGTCGGTTGATCATTTCCTGCGTTCGGCAATCATACCGCATGATAAATATGTAATCAAAGTAGAAGTAAAAATAAGGTGTAGTTGAAACTCGCCGCAACCCAACATCAAAGATGTAGGATTTTGGTTTGGGGCATCCATCAATGGAAGGTAAGCTGCTGCAAAATTTATTAGTTAACCTTTGTGACTACACCATAAAGTACTGTACATTCCTAAATGACTGCCATCAGAAAATAGGCATTCATCAAACAAAGCTGTCCGGTCTTCTGATGGCAGCCATCCAAAGATGCATAGCACTCTACGACGCGTCCCGTGCCCTATCATTTCAATTTCCTTCAATCTTAATAAAGCTAATTGGTCTAGTTATGGTAATGAACAGAGTTAGAAACATACCGTGATACTAGTGTTAGGTCTTATCATCTATCATTCATCGTCGACTAATAGGGATCACCTATATGGACAGTACAATTATTCCGACGACGGAAAAATGAGCTAACACTAAGCTTGATTTGTTTCCTTTTAACAGGTTTACTTGTCAAGGGACTGACTAACGATTAACTTGTCTGCATGAGCCTCTACGACGAGGAACACAGGCACCTGTCAAACTTTTAGGTATTGGTTAGAAGGCAACTGATGATCTCTTCATCTTCGTAGGGGCGTTTGTTGGGTACTTATAAGGTTAATGAAAGGTCATGCCACCAAATGTTTCCTGTCAGTATTTTAATTTGGACCCAAAATGATCACTTTCCAATGAGCACACTTGAGAGGCAAACATAAGAAGCCATGATTTACACAAATACATTATATAGCTTTACATCCTCTCGCATTATATCGAGATCAAAGTCCATTAAAGAAATTAAGATTGAGAAGGTACATGAAAATTAACAAAGCTTGGAACCAAAATGATGCTTCCCAATAAATGAGCACATGTTGGCTAAGATTTAGGAAGCATTAATCTTGGAGAAAAGCATGATCTTGCCATTGGAACTCTTTTTTTTCAGCTTATATTTTCTCACTGAATTCTCTCTTCCAAGTTTAAGTTGGTCCGTTCGTTGTATTCACCTTTGATGAATGGAAACAAAGTGACACATCATCTTTTATTCAAAAAAGAAAAGGGGAAATAAAAACTCTCAAAATTAATTGGGAACAAACTGCCTGATAGTGCTAGCTTGTTCAAAATCTATTTAAGATTGGTTTTCGATCAACTAAAATGAAAGTAAAAAAGAAAAAAAAGATCTCAAAAGAAGAAAGAGAAGTGGAGGAAAGAATGAAAAAACTCGGACATTCTTCGGTCTTCATGAATATTGATTGGGACTGATACATGAAAGTAAGTATAGGTGATCTGCTATCAAAAAAAAAGAGAGCAATACATAATTGGAACTTTGAGCTAGTGTGATTGAATAACTAGGTGATAATTAACCCTATATGAGCATAAAAAGATAGATGCGTGGTTGGTAGGATAAAATTTGTACGCAATACAAATTTGTCCAATAATATTGGGATATATAGTTTAATAAAAACTATTTTATCATAAAATTTAAGAATATATCATTATCATCATTCTAGACACTCAATTAATTAAGAAAGCAACTGTCTTAACTCAATGCCTATAATAGATTCGTCTTTGAAAGCAAAAGCATTAAAGCTTCAATTGATCAAATATTGTGAGATCTCTAAATCATGTTGGTTGAGATCAATATTTGCAACTTTTAACTCGCTCGTGTACATAAGATAACCTACCACTCTCGCGGGCCAATTCTTGCCTACTATTATCTTATGATTTTGAACTCTATCCAAGCTGATGGTTGCCCATTGGTACCATAGGTCCTAATTTATGACTCAGGGATGGAATGACTTTAATCAGGTTTTGGCTTCAGATTTATGGTATAGCAATATTGCAATAACGAGCACCTAACTATAAGTGATTGCTCGTGCTAAGTTAATAATTGATCATTGGAAATATGTCAAAATATACATCAAATATAAAATCAATTTTCAGAAATATTATCAAGAGATGTCTACCCAAAGAAATATATTTTTACTAAATCTCTTACCATAGCATGTAAATAAAAATACAATGTTTGATGATTTTGGTTGTCATCATATAGTAGATTCCATGACAACCACCTCCTAACTTAAAGCCTACTTATTTATCCCATTGGCAAGGCAAACTCGGCCCACCATGGTTCGGTTACAACTTCCAAAACGGGAAAGGGGTGGAGTCTAAACTAAGGCCATCGTATGGCATCCTTCCGGTGGCCCCCATCCTTGGCGGGGGCGGGGGCCATGTGTTTCCCATCACTCATTACTGTCGCATCATCAAATTTAGTCGGTCCGACGTGTGGATATACAAACAAATCCTGCCGACCACGTGTACGCCGACGTGGGGGAGATCCAGGTTTCACGTAAGCAGGAGCATTGCATGATAATTACGGCCTCCGGACGTAACGCCTTCAGCTACCTTTTAATTTTTTTACATTTTTTTAAAAAAATTTATGTTATTTTATGTCGCACGGGTATTGGCATGTGATGGGATAACTGCGAAGAGAAGGAAAAGGATCGGTTGCTTTTTAACGTCCGTTTCCTTAACGACCAAGCGAGCCCCTCATCTCCACCTTGTACCATCCCATGGCTGGAGCCCTTGGCTTCATTGGCTTCCGTTAAGCTGCCGTCATCAAGGTGCACAAAATTATTGGGAGGTTTTGCAGATAGATCCTTGACATCAATTGTATTTGCATGCAAGCTCTTTACGTTTGTATGCCTGCTTTTCTCCCGGGCAACTAACTGTGTAACGGTCTCCTGTCCTGTAATGGCTTTCTAGGTGCCTCCACCTCCGGAAAGATGAGTTTTGATAACAGTGTAGCCGATATCGGAAGATATGGAGGTATAGGCTTCGTCATCAGAGATCATGATTTCAGACTAGTAGCGGCAGGAGATTTTCGATTTTCTTAGTGGTGTGTGCTGAGCTCAGAGCCTCTTAAAAAGGCATCTCCCTTGCCCAACGAACACTCGGTGCAGAACGGCTCATTCTCGATGGCAACTTGGTCATAGTGATTGACTGGATCCGGGGTCGGAGGCATGCAGACGAGAGTAGACCACTGCTCTTCGATAATCGCAGACTATTGCAGGAGTGTGGCACCCATCAGGCCACATACGTCTACAAGGAAGCAAATGGTGCAGCTGATTGGATGCCTCCTATGCGGCTCACCATTTTGGAAGCTTTATTTGGATGGAGCGTGACATAGTGTCAGGCTCTTTATCTGCTCTGTTTAACAAGCACTTAATTTTGTTTTCTTGATAGGAAGGATCATGGTGCTTAAGAAACAAAATCTTACAGATAGGTCCTTAATATCCATTGTATTTGCAGGGAAGCTCTTTATTTTTGTGCATTTGCATTTGATGCTAGCAAATATTTGAAGGGTTGAATATCTGCCACCAAATTAGTAACCTAGTGGTAAGGAGGGCGATAATTCCGCCCGAATTCGAAATGCGCGGGCGTCGATTAAATTAGGGGACCGGATGCCCCACGCTCAGTTGGCTCGTTGGCGGTTATGCTTTCCTTCCACTTGTACCAAGATGGCGCTGGGGTGACGTACCCACACTTAAAGGCAATGAGCCGAGTGGAGTGAGCCCACGAGTCGCAAAAGGCACGCGAAACCTGCGACCTGTATCGAACATTCTCTGGTGGAAGGAGGGCCCAGTGGAGACTGCTACGCGGTGGGCTGGTCCCACCCCCTCCCTTCCTATCATTTACCAAAAAAAAAAAGAGTTGAATATCTGCCCTTTTAAATTATACTGCCTTGGTTCAAATTATTGCAAGTTGTCAGATTATTTATAGTTATTAAGAAACAGAACTTGCAGTTTTGGTTACAGAATATTAAAGGGTTCTTATTTGCCAAATAAATATGGTATCAATGTCATGCGATTATAATTGTTCAATATTATTTGCTGATGCATCTTGGAGGAATGTTGACTCTTTGGAAATTGGATGAGAATCATGGATAACTAATGAATCTTTCTTTCTGATACAACTGCGAATTATCCACTTAATACTGTTAGGTCTTTGGAATCAAAAGCTCTTGAATTTATACATATCTATTATATATTTCAATATACATATTTGTTATATATTTTAAGGAGGAGTTATATAAATGATTCATCTCCTGGCAAGTTTAAAGTTTTGAGACATCCTATTCTTATCTTGCGGAAAATATTATTTTGACTAGATTGAAAGCTATTTGCTAAGCGCGCTATGCTTATAATCAAGAGAACTGAGAAAACTGGATTGTTCTGACTTGATGGGGCATGTTTATCCGGGGCCTATGTAATTTGCATCGCTCACCCCCTTCCTCAGAAAACAAACAACAACAACAAAACAAAAAAAATTATGCAGGTAAGTAACTACATAGATAATTATACTTTCAATCAAGATTCATCGTGCCGGTACCGGAGCCCATGCCAGTTGGCTGGTAGCACGGTTAAGTACATCCCTATGCTGTTCTGTGTCCGGCCTGTATCGACACAACAAAGAGGATAAAGGAGAGAAAAAATAGGAGAGAGAAAAAAGAGAGGGGAAGAGAGAAGAGTTCGCCTTTCGAACTCCTATTTTTTTATTTTGAAAATTCTAAATGAAGTCGGCAAGGGCTGGGTTTGCCCAAATTTTATGTGAAGTCGGCCAAAATTTTCAAAATTAAAAAATAAGTCCAAATTTTTAGTGAAATCGGCAAATTTCTTACCAACTTTATTTTCAATTTTTAAAATAAAAAAAAGCTTGACGGACCTTTGTTTCGTTAGAAATAGAAGTCCAGAGGGCCGAACTCTTGCTCTGGCCCCAGATATCTCTGGCAATCCTTCCTCCCTCTCCCTCTCTCCTTCCTTCCTTCTTTTTTATCTTTTTTCTCTCTTTTCTTCTTTCTCTCTCTCCAGTTTTCTATTTTGAATGCTAGACTCATCCTGTTCCATCGCTAGCACGGCTTGGTATGCTCCGAATCGAAACGGACAATGGGAAGAAAATGGAGTACTTTAAATCAATTGTTCAAGTTAAAAAAAATAGCAAAGTTGCCGATTGATAAACTTCTTTAGTCATCAATCAATATACTATTATTGTACTCTGATAAAAAATTTCTTAAGATGCTTTCGCCAAACTTTTTCACGAAGATAATATCCGTAAAATAAGTTTAAAAAAGGTGAATGAAATCACTTGCAAGCTTAATTTTTAACTCTAGCTCTCTTTTGGAAGGAGAGAACCGGTACATGATACATGTGTTATATGTCAGCTGAATGTACATGTAGTTGCAGTCTTTTAAATATTTAAACTTTTCCCACGGCGGCGAAGTTACCTCGAGGCTCCTTAAAATTCGTGTTTATCCATATCATCTCTCTCTTCCTTGATTCCACCCAAAAGTATAAATCAAGAATCCACAGTCGTCCGATCCTGATCAAGATGTCGAACCAAAAGAGTTGCCGTTCGCCTCCTTGGACCACACTCAGGTAACCCTGATGACGCGTCGGCCGTCGAGGTCCACATCATGGCGATCAGCTCAATGGACGGCCCATAGGAATCCACGTCACATTTTTCGACGGCCCATAGGATTAAATGGGGCACATTTAATCCTATTGATGGAACTCCGGGGACCACCGTCCTTCAGTAAATCCCAGCCGTCTGATGCTCACATCCCAGAACTCCAGAGCAAAGACAAATAGTAGAATTTCGATCAAGCTAGCCGAGACGAGCCGTCGGCTACGCGAGAGGGGACGAGCTCCGTCCCGATAACTAACGGAGCGCTAACGAATCGTCGGCGCTGCTATCTCCGACCGCTGTCCTGCATAAATGCCCTTCCGAGGTCCCCTCTTCCCTCTCATGGTTCCGCTCACGGCTCCAGGGGCAGAGAGAGAGAGAGAGAGAGGACGAATCCGGGGAGTGGAATGGCGTCGTCGGAGGCCCGGGTCTCCGGCGAGGATGGCAGCGGGCGGGGGGAAGAGGAGGCGGCGGCGAAGGGGATTATGGAGCGGATCCGATCGGAGGATGTGGAGTGCCGGATCCAGGCGGCAAGAGTGATCCGGCGGCTGACAAAGACTTCATCGAAGCATCGGCGGCAGCTCTCCGGTGCCGTCGATCCCCTCGTGGTGATGCTTCGTTCGGGCGAACCGCAGTCCGGCGAGGCCGCCATACTTGCTCTTCTGAATCTCGCCGTCAAGGACGAAAGGTTCGAGCTTTAGTGTTTTCCATGGCAAAAATTGCTCTTTTTTATTTTTCTGGTTTGTGATCACTTATATTCGAACCGTAACTTATTTTATTGTGTTTGTTTTAGTCGAAGCTTTGCTTAGTTCTTCTGTCGCTCTGTTAATTCTCTTTCTCCTTCGGTACTTGTCTTCGGTTTTGTGGGTAGTCGGCATAAATTAATCTCTTTTTTCTTTTCAAAGTGAGATAAATTGAAGGTTTCAAATTTTCTATGGTTACTTTTGTAGTCCGATTTGTCAAAGCAATGGAGAAATTTTGGAGTTCATTACTTTGGCTAACAGTTAAGTTTATGGAAGGATATCTGCAAGCAACATAAGCAATTGTTTCCCATAATACTTTTTGCATACTGGGATGGGAGGGAACCTGCTTTTTTTTCTTCCATACTTAAGACTGGAGGAAACCCGAGAGTGGGATGAACCCAGGTCCCTGGTATCCAACACCCCGTTCCTTTACCAACTCAACCAGTTGGCACCCTCATTTTCATTCTTATTGTTCATTATTATTATATTGTATTGGAGTAATTGAGGAATATTTGGTGCATATCTAATGAGCCACCATTATTCCTTGCACAACGTGAAGGATCTGATCAGTTTTTGTATATCCCATAAAATTTTGTGGGAGCTAACATTTCTCATGTAAGTTATTTGTCATCATGACGCCTTAATTTTTCTATATAATTTAGATGATGTCTTTTTTATGTTGAGAAACCCAGAGTATTGTTGTTGATGCATCTTCTTTTGAACAATGATAATTTGTTATGAGCTTCTATTAAGTAATTAGGCATGGCCTTGATTATTTTTTGCAACTGATATGAAATGAATCTATGGTAGAGATTCTGAAAAGATTCATCTATTATGTCGAAGTGACATGCTTAGGCAAAGTGATCTTGCTTGAAATGCACTTCTATTCGGTCATTTGCTCTATTTGTTGAAAAACAAATAGATTCTTTTTCCCCTTCATCAAGTTGTCTTTCAAATCCTTTTTTTTTAAAATAGTATTCATTTTTTTGATTAATTACATATATGGTATTGAGTTTTAGTTCTGCTCATGGCTTATAGTTTATGTCTTACATATACTTCCACTTCTTCTAGTTTTAGACTCCTTCTAAGCCTCTGGAGAGGGTTGTCTCCTTTAGTGCTATCAGAAAACAGGTGTGATGATGTTCCAAAATGGCAAATCATTCCTGGGTGTTCAAGTGTAGAGTGATTAAAACTCGTATCTTTGTGTGTGTGTGTGTGTATGTGTGTAAACATGTGTATAGCATTGAAAAAGACTAGGAAAGGAAAGAGGATAAAACAAGATGCTGATGATTTCGGGAGGAAGAAAAGTCTGTCATTCTTCGGTATTATTACAATATGAAAGCAATGTGGTTGTGCAGAATAACAGAAAGGGGACAAAGAGGACAAAAATAGAGTCAACTTTCTTGCTGTTTAAACACTTTGTTTTTCCATTTAAATATCTATAAAAATCATGCATATGTGGCTGTATAACAACCTTAACAATCTTCGTCCTTAATTTTAAGAGGTTATACCATGTAACTAATTTGGCTGGTTTCTTTTTCACCAACCTTCTAGATTTTATGGGAGAACCTCTTCCCAAGACATCAGGCTGAAACCACAAATCTTGTAGGCATACATGTCATTCCAATATGACATGTTTATTTCATATGCCCTGTTACATGCATTTGATATGTCAACCCCCCCCCCCCACCCCCCAACCACCAATTTTTTTCATCATAATGAGTCAGGGATCGTTATGTGTCCTGATTTTATAATTTGAAAGAGATGGTCCTGTACATCATCATGCTTCATTAATCTAGAAAAAAAGTATTCTTTTGTTCCTCTAACAATATTCTAGTTATATGCATGTATGCACAGATCTGTATGTTTGTGTATAGTTGATGAAGTTATTAGCATCCATTTGAATTGTGAGATAGAAAGAGTTGTTTAATTCATGGGGCAGTTTGTACTTTAAAGAAGCTCAGAGTTATGAATCAATGTCAATTGTGTTCCAATCTTCAATTATGTTATTTGGCCTATAGTCTATACTTTATCAAGGATTGCCTTTTCACCTCTTTGTCTGGAAATCACTTCTATGCTTATAGGAACATTAAAGTTTTTCTACCATGATGTATGCATGGAAGTTGTACAACTAAGGTAGATCTTTGTACTGGCTGGCTGGCCTTAAAACTTTTTTACTACAGGTCCTTGTCTTTGCATAACTCCCTTCACTTGGATTTCAACACCTATTCATATAAGATATCAAAGCAAGCTTTCTTGGATCAGACATCAGTTCATTTAGCCGATATGGCTTTGATGCGGCATATTCTTGGTGGTGAAGCAAAAGGAACTCATTGGAAGATCATGTCATCTGTGTGGGTGGGGTGGGGAGGGGGGTGATTTCTTTACTATACTATCAATGGTTATCAGTCCTATATTCATTGTTATTAACTCATATTGTGCTGACTCATTGGCCTATGCAGTCATAGCTGATTAGTGCCAGGCATGCAAAACCAGAATGTGTCAATGTAAACTTTCTTTACTCAAAAGATGGTTTCTTTTGACAAGCTTTGGTAGCATTATGGATAATTATTATGTAACAACTCAGGATTTCACCTAAAAAAGCTAGTCAGAAGGTGTTATTTGAGTTTCTTGGCCTTGTATAAGTACCTAAGATCTACCAAGTGCATAACTAATGTGGGCACATGTCCTCATATACTCCCCCCATTTAAGCTATAATATCTTCGCTAGGCTAAAAATTCAAATACATTCAAATTCAATCACAAACACCACGATCAGCTCATGGTCAATTCAAATAGACTCGTGCTGCAATGTCTCCTAGTACATATGGGTCATGAGCTAGGTCCGCTCTGATACTATTTGCAATAATCCAATACCTCATCCAAAAAAGCTAGCCAGAAGGTATTATTTGGGGCTCCTTGGCCCTGTATAGGTATTCAAGATTTACCCAGTATATAACCGATATGGAACTAAACATATGCCAACGTGAGTCCTAATATATTATGTGCAATTGAAAGAGCACAATGGCTAAAGGTGCTATAATTGTTGGTGATGTAGCATTGACTTTCTTAACCTTTTCTCAGTAGGAGAAAGAAGAAGGCTTAATTTGTACATTCCAAAAATTATTGTCTCACACTTCTCTGTACTCACATACTCTCTATGGTCTGCATTCGTGCATGTTGGTGAACTGCAACACTTAGAAGCTACTACGATAATTATGCTAGGTTCAGTCATACAACTAGAGTAATCTGATATGTAATGTAATGCTGCTCAAATTTGTATAAAATGTTTACTGAATTCAATGTGAACTTTCATTTACAGGAACAAGATAAGGATAGTGGATGCTGGTGCACTTGAGCCACTCATTGGATTCTTGCAATCAACAAATCTGTGCTTACAGGAGTATGCTACTGCTGCTATCCTTACCCTCTCTGCCTCATCCATCAATAAGCCCACCATCAGTGCGGCTGGTGCCATCCCCCTCCTTGTCAAAATCGTTAGAGATGGAAACTCACAAGCCAAGGTTGATGCTGCTATGGCTCTCTACAATCTCTCCACAATTCCAGATAATATCAGCACCATCCTCTCACTGCGACCTATTGCCCCTTTGATCAACTTACTGAAGAGCTGGAAGAAATCCTCCAAAATAGTTGAAAAGTGCAGTGCCCTTTTGGAGTCATTGGTGGCCTTTGACGAGGGGAGAACTGCTTTGACAGCTGAAGAAGGTGGTGTTCTCACAGTAGTCGAAGTTCTCGAGGAAGGCTCTCCCCAAAGTAGGGAGCATGCGGTAGGAGCCCTTCTGACAATGTGTGAAAGTGATCGCTGTAGATACAGAGAAGTAATTCTTGGAGAAGGTGTAATTCCTGGTCTTCTTGAGCTCACTGTTCAGGGGACACCCAAGTCTCAATCAAAAGCTCGCACCCTTCTACACTTACTGAGGAACTCGCCATATTCAAGGTCAGAGTTGCAGGCAGACACTCTCGAGAACATAGTGAGTAATATTGTGTCTCATATAGATGGTGAGGATCGTGCAGGTAAGGCGAAGAAGATGCTGGCTGAGATGGTGCAGGTCAGTATGGAGCAGAGCTGGAGGCATTTGCAGCAAAGGGCCTTTGTCTGCACTCCAACCGAGCTGTCTCTTGGCAACTGCCCTTCGGAAGTGCCTTCAAAATGACAGATCACTTTGTTTTGGTTTTACTGTCTGTTGTCTTTTTATAAGAAAATAAGATAGCAGGGTGATGCCAGTCCAGGCCACGATGGTATCAGGTGACTGGTGAAATTG
Organism: Phoenix dactylifera; assembly: GCF_051530095.1. Taxonomy (NCBI): domain Eukaryota; kingdom Viridiplantae; phylum Streptophyta; class Magnoliopsida; order Arecales; family Arecaceae; genus Phoenix; species Phoenix dactylifera. The sequence goes on from NC_143196.1 coordinate 33,355,901, forward strand.
TTGATATTTAGTAGGTCATATGTTGTTGTCCTTTACTTTTGTGTGGTGTCTTTGTTGAAGTGTTGATAGAATAATAAACACTCAGCTTCTTCGTGCAATAGAATTTCATTTTTCCTTCATAACAGGTTGTTTCTTTTGTCCTGAACATTGTGATGCCACAAATTCATTTCAAACGTTTGTGAAAGTAGTTGAAGTAAACTTTTCTTCTTACTTCAGTTATGCTGGAAATTAAGCACCTTATACTTTTATTGGCACCGAAGATGAAATGTCAGAGCTGTAGCATTATCTTGCTTTGAAAATAATGCGTATAAATGGTTGCATGGAACATTTTGTCACTAAAATGCTTTTTAACGACAATGCTAGATGTTTATATACAGTTTGGCATCATTTTTATTTTCTCTATTTTCATAATAGAGAGGTAAAAATTTTATTCTTTTAATTTTTAAAATATAAATATGTTTGGTACCATCAATTATCTTTTAAAACATGATGATAGTGCTAGATATGATGGTAGTAATAATGGAGACAGGAGAAATACTGGCGGCGGCAGCGGTGGCAAGGTGGTAATGACCGCGAGGATGGCGCATCATAGTAGCAAGGGTACCAATGATATGGTAGAGGTAATGACGATGGCAATAGTGATGCGGTGAAGGTAGTGGAGGTGATGATGGTGGCAGAAGTGCCAACTAGGCGATAGAAGCGGTGATGATAGCAATAATTGTGTGGCAATAGCGGTAATGGTGATGACCTAGGTGTTGGCAATGTGATAGAGGTGGAAATGCTGGCGACAATAATGTGATGAAAGCGATAACGGCGGTGGCGGCAGTAGTAGTGGCAACAAATACGACAATGGTGATGGTGTAGACGGTGTTCATGATGGTGATAAAAAGTATAAGTTTCTTGTTTTTAAAAATAAAAAATATAAACAATAGTACCAACATGTTTTTTCTCTTATTTTCTCTGATTTTATTTTTAAAAAGTAAAATATAGGAAATAAAAAATTAGGCAAATGGTGGCAAAAATTTTTGTGGAAAAAAAAAATCAACACCAAAACTCGAAACAAAGGACCTTATAACGTCATACATGGTGTTAAAATAATCCATGATAAATGTTAAAATGGGGATTTGGATAATCTCGCTTTTCAATCTCCACTCTTATCTATCTCCGTATAATCCTCTGAACCGTTAAAAAAGCGAAGGACTCTGAAGATAGCTAACTGAAAAAACAGCATTTATCCTATAAAACTTCTACCAACGAAAAACTCTCCTATAAGATCTCCTCATCCTACGAACGCCAGTTGACCACCATCTCATTCTCATGACCCTTCTCTCATTATTCTCATAACCTTTCTCTCATTACCCCACTCTTCTTCTTCTTCTTTCAAGGAGAATTTTGATCTCCATTGGCCATGGGTTCTTCATCATCCAATTACAACGAGGCAGAGATCAAGGTGGAAAATGGCAGCTATTGCGGCAGCCCCGACCGGGATTCGGGATTTTGTTCTGCTGCAATGGTGAATGTCACACAAAAGGTATATATATTTTTTTGCATGCTAATACAATACCTTACAATATTAATGACCTGTGATTTTTTTTTCACTATTGCTGTACAATGATATATATAGTTGATTGCGGAGGCCATTGGAACGTTCTTCGTGGTGTTTGCCGGGTGTGGATCGGTGATTGTGAACAAGATGTATGGCCAGGTGACGTTTCCAGGGATTTGCATTACATGGGGTTTGATTGTTATGGTGATGGTATACGCCGTTGGACACATTTCTGGAGCTCATTTCAATCCTGCTGTCACCATTACCTTCTCTGTTTTCAAGCAATTCCCATTGAAACAGGTTAGCTGATGAACATCTCACTTTCTTGGCTGGTTCTCATGGGTTGCTATTGGGAGGGCTTTTGTTCTCTCTTCTTCCCCCACCTTTTTTTTCACAAAAAAAAGAGTGTCGACAATCCGAATGGCCAATATCTCAGTCAATGTATGGAATCTTGGGGACTGTTAATTTGATGCTGGATCAATATATTGACTGAGATATCTAAATATAATTTGATAATCCAAATGAGATTGACAATGTTTTAGTTATTATTTCTAAAAAACAACTCTTTTAGTCATTTTATCTGGTAATTAAAAGGTTCATTAGAAAATGGACAAGGGAGGATGGGAAAGTCTCTTAACATAATGATATCATATTGGCCATTATTTCATGCAATGTTAGATTAAACTGATAGATAGACGGGCAGGTATTTGAGTCTCAGACCCAGCCAAAATTAGATCTGATTGTTGGATTCGAAACCAATCAAATTTGGTATAGGTTGGAGTCAAAATCCATTTAGATAGATATGCCGATTGACTAGGAATCAATAAAGGTGCCTACTGTCATTGTCAAATTTGGAGCAGCCCGCATATATGACGTCACTCGAACTGAGAGTGGAAGAATGTCATGAACTAATGACAAAGATTCTGAATTCCAAAAGATAGGTCTAGTGGCATGCTTGTTGACGTTTCGGATTAGATATTACCCGCGAAAAAACAAATCTTCCTTCAAGTAAAAACCTGGTTTGGATCTTAGGTTATGCACATCAAATAACTACTTAGATATAAAAAGATGGCTTGTTCCAATAAAGCAGTCTGGTTAAGTCTATTTCTAGCAAAAGACTAGCCCTATTTGGGGAAGCTTTTGGAGGACCAAAAAGCACTTTCTGGCCCTCCAAAAATACTTTTTGATTGAAAAAAAGGGTGTTTGATAAAAAATTCGAAAAATTACTTTAGCTTTTTCAGAAAGCTAAAAATAGTTTTCCGGAAGAAGCTTTATTTTGAAGCTTTTCAATAAAGCTGTTTGAGCTTTGTTGGAAAGCTATTTTTTATCTAAAATATCTATAATAAAATATAACAATTACATAATTTGTCCTTTTATAAACCTAAAAATCTGCTGGAGTCCTAACAAAAAATCTTAGCCATGGATCAGACTCCCTTCCATGCAAGAAAATGTATTCTTGTTTTCTATTATTATATCATACTATGAATATAATATTATATTACATTATATCATAATACATTAATATGTTATGTTAAATAATTTAATATTATGTTATATTATGAAAAATTAATGTACGCTAATAATTATAATATTTCGTACCTTTATTATTGTATTATATTATAAATATAATATTATATTACATTATATCATAATACATTGATATGTTATGTTAAATAATTTATTATTATATTAAATTATTATGCTATAGTATATAATGTTATATTACTATATTATAATAATATTATATTACATTACAATAATATTATACTATATCATATATTTATGTATTAATAAATGTTATAATTTATTATGATCTGTTGTATAATACTATGCAATGTTTTTTATAGTAATTTTGTCATATAAAAGTACTTTCTCAGTTTGTTTACCAAACACATGTTAAAGTGCCATAGCACTTTAGAAATATGGTTACCAAACAACAAATAGCTTTTTATATAAACTCTACTTCAGAAAGTTCTACCTCTAACAGCTCTACTTCAGAACTACTGCCAATAGCTCCCCCAAATAGGGCCTAATTTTAAGAGGGGGACGAGGCTGCATATGTTAAATGTATCTTAGGTTCTTAATCCTCAAATCAAGGTTGTTAGATTCTTATCAATACACTGTTGATCAAAAGTTCTTGAATCAATGTACTTTTTGTTTACTCTTGCTTGGCATCTCATATCTTTATATGACTTATAAAATTATAAAAGTATGCGGTGTAAAGTCCTAATTATTAGTATATTTTCATTTACATACATGCAGGTGCCATTTTATATCGTAGCGCAATTAGTGGGATCCATACTTGGAAGTGGTGCACTATATTTGCTATTGAATCCAAGGGCTGAACACTTCTATGGAACTACCCCAGTTGGATCACCAATTCAATCTTTTGTCTTTGAAATTATTATATCTTTTAGCTTGATGTTTGTCATTTCAGGCGTCGCAACAGACACTAGAGCAGTCAGTATCTGCTTTGTTTCCTTTTTCAGATTCTTAATTGATGCATTTGGAAACGAAAGAGAAAAGAAAATATCTCATAGCTTAATGCCCAGATTATTTCCTCTTAACTGTATTCATTTACTTGTGTGTATTTCAGATAGGGGAGTTAGCAGGAATTGCTGTTGGAGCCACTATACTTTTAAATGTCTTCATTGCAGGGTAATTTCTGATCATCTCTCAATCATGCTTGCCAGAAAAGTCTACGCAATCTTTTCTTCTGTTCTACCTTATTATCCTTTTCAACATTAAATTAGCCATGATTATCCTGCAGATGAAAGATGTACAGTGCCCATCAAATTCAGTTCAAACATAAATTTTAGTTTTTGGTCGGTATGATAAATATAAGATTTTTTTTTTTTTCTCTTTTCAGGCCAATATCAGGAGCATCAATGAATCCTGCAAGAAGCCTAGGACCAGCCATAATCATGCATAACTATAAGGCGATTTGGGTCTATATTCTTGGACCTATAATAGGGACTTTAGCTGGAGGTTTTACTTATAATCTTATTAGATTCACAGATAAACCGTTGCGGGAGATAGCAAAGAGCTCTTCATTTCTCAGGAGCATGTCTAGGAATAAGTAGGATATACCTAGTGGGTTAAGAGGTATGATGAATGACCAATTCTTAAAGACCAAGGACTTTTTCATTTTTATCTCTATGTATATGTCAAATCCATTTGCTCCTCCTTTGTCAAAAGTATGGGGGCATGCACTTATTTAAAGTGAAATGTTTCTTTCTTTCTTTCTTTCTTTCTTTTGTTGTTGGAAGAATGTGACTAGAGTATCAAAGAGATTCTCTTAGAAATTATAGGTATCATATTATGGAAGAAGAAAGATCTGTTCACCATGAATCTGAACATCTTTTCGGCACTGATTGGTTTGTCAGCTGTAGTAAAACAGAATCGAGATGTGAGTTTCATTTACCATGCATGTGATACACATCAAAGTTTGATAGTTTCATTTAGTGCAAGGTGGAGGTAAAGCTATATTCTCCAATTATAAGGAGGTGTTTTTTGCATCAAACATGAATCTCGATGTCCAATTCGGGCTTCTGTTTGTTCCTGCACTAGAAAGAGAGTTTCCACTGCATAGTTGATCTTGTACCCTAATAAACAACAAAAGATGTTTGTTTCCTTGAGCAAGAAAGTGTTGGTGTCTCAATATAGGTCATGTTTCCTTAGTTGCCTCTTGACTCATGTGCGAGCATATAACTACATAGGCTACCCCATGCCTACAAAGTGTGCATTACTGATACTGAGCACAAGATATTGGCTGGCTAAAATAGTTCTCTATTTCTTTGCATTGTTTTCCTCGTAATGGACAGCAATACATAGTGTCCCAATGCAAGCGCCTAGACCTATCAATGGGCAACAAAGTATCACAATTCAAGCAACTACTTAGTTTTGCTCTCTAGTGTAGCTATATTATGAGACAGGATGAGTTATTTTTCATATTTTTGGAATGATAATTGGTATCTTTATTACATCAGCTAAAGCTTACTTAATTCTCAGCCATATTCTATGGTTCTTTGACATCAAAGTTTCAACACCCCCAACGTGGCAAAATAGCAAACCCCCAAAAATCACTGGCGGAGCTCTTCCCTGTATTAGAATTATTTCAAAAAAGAAGAAGTCATGACCATTAAAATATCCACATGGTGATTACAATGGGATAACAACAAAATTATAGCTAAATCTCTGTTCATCAATTAAAAAATTTGTAATTCTAATTAGCCGAGTTACTGAGATAACGGCCGAATAAAGCCCGTCATTTAAGACGGCGGTGATCTTACAGCCGGTGTGGGAGCGCACAATGGAGGAACCAGGAAGTGAGAGCCTCTTATGCCCAGCTGCCAGCTGGTATACAGTCAGGGGCATTGCCGTAATATTGTACACTCCGGAAAAGCGTTGTCTCCGCCTAGCTCCTTTTGGGTCCTTTTAAGCCCCTCCTCCGCTCTCCGCTCGACCTCATTTCCCTAAATCCCCCGTCTCCACGCCGGCGATCGCGCCGCCACCAGAACCCTAACCCTTGATTAACACGATCGAGAGAAAGGGTTGGAGATGGGGGAGGGGGAAGCGCTGGAGAGGCTGGGATCGGACGGGATGGAGTCGTGCATGAAGGGGGACCTCGGGATGGAGATCGAAGCGCCGCCGTGCCAGGAGAGCGCCGCCACGGCGGAGGACTGGCGGAAGGCTCTCAGAAAGGTCGTACCGGCGGTGGTCGTCCTCCGGACCACCGCCACACGGGCATTCGACACGGAGTCCGCCGGTGCCAGCTACGCCACCGGCTTCGTCGTCGACAAGGGTCGCGGCATCATCCTCACCAATCGCCACGTCGTCAAGCCCGGTACTGTGCCCGTTCTTTCCCTTCTTGACTTGCGATTCGTAAATGGTGATGTTATGTTCTTGATTTGATTGTTCTGTCTCCATGATTTCTTGGTGTAGGTCCTGTGGTTGCGGAGGCTATGTTTGTTAATCGGGAGGAAATTCCAGTATTTCCGATATACAGGGATCCTGTAAGACGTTACTGTTCTTGATTCTTGTGTTGAGTTTTAATCAATTCTGCATTTTATGTATTTGATATCATTTGTCTGTAAATTCTTGTTGACTTTGATATTAGATTTCAACGGCTGGTTCTAGCAAAACTGTGTCCCGTAATCAGTTTGGGGTTCTCGAGATAGAGTCTTACCAATATAGGAGTAATTGGTAGATAGGACAGGTTGAACTACTAGTCAGTGACATGAATATATGCATACCTTCTGAAAGTAAATTAAGGAAGTGCAGAATTGACTGAAAGCTGACAATAGTTTGAAACTAGTATCTAATTGTATTTGCGTAGGGTTGAGTTATTTGCAAATTATTGATAAGAGAGTTCAAGAATTTGTAATGCATGCAAGTAGTTTGGTGAGAACGCTAGTTATGCTTCCTTAAGACCAGATTTTCTGGAGCTACTTTTAGGATGCACCATGCATTAGAGTCTGGAGTTGCCATGCAAAATATTCTAGCTCTTGCATGGGGTTGCAAGATGGTTGAGTGGAGCAGAATATAACTTGCACTCAACCTGACTCAACAAATACCTCAAATCCTGAGTTATGTGCTAGTTTAAGTGCAGTTTTAGACCTGTTGTAATGATTCATATTAGGTTAAATTTAGGAGTTGCTGTACAAAATTTTCTATCTCCTACGTAGTCTTGCTGATTGGTCGGATCTGAAATTGACCTGCATTTGACCCAATTCGAACTTGACATATATCCACTGTCTGGACTTCATAGGTCAAGTTTAGGTCCAAACCAATGCCAAATCTCTCACTAGGTTTTGGTGTAGTATTCAGTTCTATGAATTCGTGTTTTCTGCATTTATCTTGTTCCTGAGGATTGCGACACAACCTGAATTATCCTACTGGGTGGCCGATAATGAGCATCTCTTAAATTATAGTGATCAAAGATGTAATATGGACAAAGACTTAGTATTGGTACCTTATTGGTATGATATCAACCAGTATGGTGTAGGACTGTATTGGTATATGCTACCACTCCAATGCTGGCACACCAAAAGATAAGGCTATTATACATATGTAGGTACAATACTAGTACAGGAGCATATCGGTATCGGTACCTTAACATTATGATCTAGTATAGCTAGTATGGACCAATATGCACTGGTACCTAAATCCTTTATGAATACATTGATGCCTTCCAAGGCCCATCACCTTCCTGTTGAAGATTACTAATTGAAACCACCTCAATCCCATCTTGTTATATATCCCAGATATTGGTGGGAAGTAGTGCTGATGGTAAGCAACTGCATATGTTGTCTCACATGCTAGAGGATGATAGCAGGGATCACATATGTTTGAAAAAAATTTGAAGAAGAGGAATGTCAAAGGAAAACTGGAAGGAAAAACATTAAGAAATTCAAAAGAAATTTATGAAGTAAGAGGAGGCAGAAAATTAAGAGGAAATGATGAGGAAGAAGAGGGGGTTTGCATAAGTTATAAAATTATTCATGTATGTAGAACATGTGTTTCTTAATTTACTATGCTTTAAAAATGTCTTTATATGCTCAATTATTGAAGTTGCTACTATGGTTGCATAAATGATCGTAAATCTATTACACTTGCAGGCCATTTTTGCAGTTAGCTGCATGTCTGGTTTTGTTTGAAGAGTTCATTCAACTTGCGTTCTGACATTATTGGTTTTTATATACTTAAACAGATACATGATTTTGGCTTCTTTCGCTATGACCCTGGAGCAATCAAGTTTCTGAACTATGAGGAGATCCCCCTCACTCCTGAAGCTGCTTGTGTTGGACTAGAGATACGGGTCGTTGGCAATGATAGTGGTGAAAAGGTAAATAGATAATTATCATGTATTTTTTGTTTAAAGCCAATATTGCAGGAGCTTCCTTAGCTGATATCTTTTACATGACTTTTTGTAGTTTATTTAGAATTTGATAGGAGGCTCTAATTAACTGGAAGACAGGATGACAAGAGTGTCCCGTATTAGGTTCGTTGGTAACTTTATCCTATGGGATAGAACTGGGAGGGTCTATATTGAGATTCTAGTAGTTTCTTTTAATGCTATTTTAAAGGAGAGAAGCGGATTTTATGGGTATTCACTTCATTGTATATACCAAATGATCCTAAAGCGGTATTTGTTAGAGCGAATATGCGAATTTTAATAGGTGGACCATATGTTGCCGCACTAGTGACATGTTATTCACGTCAATTTGTGAAGAAGGGCAAGTATAGTTTCTGTTTGAATAACATATCTTTACTTTATTGGAGGAAACAATCATATTGCTCCTCCATTTATTGCAAACAATTTTGACTAGTTCTTCTTTTTAAAGTTATCCCATAGTTTGTAAGGTGTGCTTATGTACCTGAGATTTATTTAGCATTTATCTAATCTAAATAGATTTTTTTGAGAAATAATTGGATCATATTATGATTTTTCTGGATATTGGTGGTCATCTTTTGATGCTTAAACCTTGTTTAGGTTATCGTGTGTATTTGGTGTAGTCATCTTGAACTTCAAGCTAGGGTTAATTTATTAAGGAGGGGGGGGTGTCCAGTTAGGCAGCTAGTTTATACCATAACTTGAAGTAAAGGAGTGGAGTAAGGACTCAACTTTTTGAAGCTGAATTTATTTGAATTGGCAGCAAAAAAATATTCTGTGTTTGTCAAAATGAAGAGGATGACATTTTCTTTGAGTGAGTGAGAGACTTAGGTTGTGTTCATTTATATGTACTTTGAGCTTTTAAAATGAGTGGATACAACTTGGAGGCAGAAATTCATAAAAGTTATGGCTGGAACATGGTATGGTAAATATTATGTGTGTAAACTCATAATGGGAAAACAGAAGAAAAGTTTGCATGAGAAGGATTGAGATGGATTGTGAGAAAATTGGAATTTGTAATAAGTTTGTGAAGAATTATAGGGAACTTTCTCATGAAGCACGGGAGAATATACTTAAACTTGAGAAGTATCCTTTGAAAGTGTTGTTAGTAATTGAGAGAGGAATAGAGGATCTTGAAAAGGAGTTTAATGATGATGTGAACCAAGCTATTCGTTGGACTTGAACTGTCTGCTTTATCTTAAGATATGGAACTTAATGAATGATGCTGATCATCCACTCAAATGGTCCAATATGTTGGGGATATTAAAACATCCCCATATTTATACACATGTATTTACATTTGGTAGAGTCATACTACTCTTGCCAGAGCAAGCTTGACGCATGTTCGTACTAGGAAATGCCACTTTTACACTAATTTATTGTATCGGGTAGTTGTAATACTTTGGTTTTATTGTGGTCTTTCTGTTATTATAGTTGCAATTATAATTAGTGCTACGTTACTTAGATTGAGGAGGAAGAGGTGAGGAGGGGAAAGGTGGAAGGAGAACAGGAGAAGTTTTCTTTTCTTTTCTTTTTTTTTTGTGTGTGTTTGGGGGGTGGGGGGGAGGGGGCTCGACTTACGCTTTTAGCTTAAAAGTCATGTTATTTGGGCCCCATATGTGGGCTATCTAGGCCAATATGTATGTGCTGGTGATTGCAATGTAGTTTGGCACTCATTAGCGTTGCTTGGATCCCACATAGTGACCAGGGATTGCACATGTCTGTTGGCTGCATGTGCAGCTGCCTTGTCCACTTTCTAGAACAGTGGTAAGAACGCATAAGTAAAACCATGATACGCCACAAGATACAACTATCCAACATTACATAGGGACAGAAATGGAATTTTCAATTGGGAGCAATCACCAAACCTGCTCTTGTGGAGCAGTATATATATATATATATATATATATATATATATATATATATATATATAGGGAAAATTGGAATTTGTAATAAGTTTGTGAAGAATTATAGGGAACTTTCTCATGAAGCACGGGAGAATATACTTAAACTTGAGAAGTATCCTTTGAAAGTGTTGTTAGTAATTGAGAGAGGAATATAGGATCTTGAAAAGGAGTTTAATGATGATGCGAACGAAGCTATTCGTTGTACTTGAACTGTCTACTTTATCTTAAGATATGGAACTTAATGAATGATGCTGATCATCCACTCAAATGGTCCAATATGTTGGGGATATTAAAACATCCCCATATTTATACACATGTATTTACATTTGGTAGAGTCATACCACTCTTGCCAGAGCAAGCTTGACGCATGTTCGTACTAGGAAATGCCACTTTTACACTAATTTATTGTATCGGGTAGTTGTAATACTTTGGTTTTATTGTGGTCTTTCTGTTATTATAGTTGCAGTTATAATTAGTGCTACGTTACTTAGATTGAGGAGGAAGAGTTGAGGAGGGGAAAGGTGGAAGGAGAACAGGAGAAGTTTTCTTTTCTTTTCTTTTCTTTTTGTGTGTGTTGTGGTGTGTGTGTGTGTTTTTTTGGGGGGGGGGGGCGGCTTGACTTACGCTTTTAGCTTAAAAGTCATATTATTTGGGCCCCATATGTGGGCTATCTAGGCCAATATGTATGTGCTGGTGATTGCAATGTAGTCTGGCACTCATTAGCGTTGCTTGGATCCCACATAGTGACCAGGGATTGCACATGTCTGTTGGCTGCATGTGCAGCTGCCTTGTCCACTTTCTAGAACAGTGGTAAGAACGCATAAGTAAAACCACGATACGCCACAAGATACAACTATCCAACATTACATAGGGACAGAAATGGAATTTTCCATTGGGAGCAAGCACCAAACCTGCTCTTGTGGAGCAGTATATATATATATATATATATCTTCTTTCTTACACTTTTGAGATGCAGTTCTTTAATGCTAGTGGTTATCTAATGCTGATTGGCTTAATAAATTTGCAGGTCTCGATTTTGGCTGGAACTCTTGCTCGCCTTGATAGAGATGCACCTCATTATAGGAAGTATGGCTGTTATTTACTTACTACTTCTTGGTTGTATTGTGTTATAACTTATATAGTGAGCAACTGAGCATCTTACTTTTTCAGTCTTATTTGGTTATCTATTTGTTAATTGTGATGTTAAGAGGTTTCTCTTGCTCATATGACATCGTTATGCATTCTCCTATTTTGGTTTATTATAAACCTATAATATTATTGTTTTATTAAACTAGCATGTTTTATCTTAGTGAGAGAACTTGTGCTTGGTGTCTTGGTGCACTCAAGAATGCTAATAATCATGACATGTAATGCTTTTTCTCCTTATTTTGATTTCCTATTAATGCCTGGAATTTGATGCAACTGCACTACATTATGGATAAATCTAACTTGATTGATGATAGATTTCAACTATATGTTAATGTTGATGGACACATATTTTACCTGAAAATGCTTGATAAATGAGACTTAGATTATGCCAGATCATTATAAGCGGGTGTTACAATTTTAGACTTGCAAACTTGGAATCATGGATACTTCAAATCACATGCTTTGTCTATATTGGATAATGTCAGATGCCAATACTCGTTGGATACTTCTTGGATACATATTTCATTGCTGTGTGTTCTATTTTTTAAAATTAAAAGATACTCCTGATACTTCTCGGATACACTTGAGATACTTTCTCAATACCTCCAAAAAAGAGAGGTGGAGGGCGTTTATTTATTTCTTAATGTTAATCTTTTAATTGTGAACGGTCAATTTTGGAGTCAATTTTGTAATATTAAAATATTAAGTATGTATTGGTGACTGAATGGTGAGCTTGTAGAAGTTGATGCCCTTGTATAAAGTACAGACATGATAGTGAACCATGCTTTTTTGGATGCTTTTTGCACACATACACATACATACATACATGTATACAAACACATGCACACACACAACTATACATGCATGTGTACATCATACATATTTACACAATCACAGACATGCACACACATACATACAGACATGGACACATATATACATACATACATACATCCACACACACACACACGCATACATACATACATAAGCATCCTAGTTTTCTTATGGAATGGGACGCATCGAGTGCCCCCTCATCTTGGTCAGGCACCCTCGTACTTCCTTGGACCGCTCTTTTTATATATTTTTTAGTGTTTAAAATTTTTCTTAGAGATTTTATTGCTTTATTTGTTTTTAATATATTTGGATTTAAAAAATAATGTATGTAGGGTGAACTAGCCCTACTTAGTGTACTCTATTGTCAGAAGCTATGTAAATATATTTAAATCTGTTGTCTTAGACATATTGTTTTTTGTTGCTAAAATTTTAACAGTAATTACTTTTAAAAAAAAGAATATTCATTGCTAAAAAAAATACTCAAAGTTCAGAAGTTCTGCAAATCTACTTGTATTTGTTTTTCTTTTTAAGCACCTAGACAAAAAATACATAATTTAAGGAAATATAATGTTATTTTTTGCTAATATCTAATATGTGTGTGTGTGTGTGTGTGTGTGTTTTAGGGGAAAAGATATGATGCATGCATCCTTACGTGCACAAAGTTTGGAACTTCCCCCCTAACCACTCAAGAGACAATCCAGTTTTGAAAAATAACTAATATAATTAAATAATTTGAAGCTAAGTAGCTAAAAACAAGAAAAGCTTGCTTGCTCCCATCCTGAACCTTCCATTCTTCCCCACTCTCTTTCTTCACTTCTCCTCCAACTGCTCCCTTCCCTAGCAATTTTCGCCTCCCTTTTTTTTCCGCCTCCCTTTCCTGCCGCCTCACCTGATATCCAATGCTGCTGTCTCCCCCTTCACCTCTCTCCCCCATCCAAAGCTCACATAGGTCACCAGAGTTGGTATGCTGAGATCCTATCATCATCCTCCCCTTTCTCCCCTCTCTTCCGCTGCTGTACGTCAGTTGCCGAATCTGCTGTGGGACGAGGGGTGGATTGGTGTGTCTTGCCCGTGGTCCCATATTTCCTAGGAGGGACATTCATGGGGTAGGCAAGATGGAGGCATCCAAGGGGATCAGGGTCCCAGCCCCAACCTACATCCTGTTTTCTCACAAGAATGAGTTGGGATGTGCTCGAGGCCCCTTATCTCATTGGGATTTAAAAATTAAAACATTGCATGGTACCAATGCAGACTGGAATGACCATTAACAATAAGAATTGTTAAACATTTTAAAAAATGTTGCCAAGCTATCTCGAGTATCAGGACACAACCTTCTTGGTCCATCATTTATTGGAGAGACTTGGGTCCCGGATGCATCCAGCGGCCCAATTTTTCTCTCTGATGGTGCAATGCGATAGAGATGGACCAATCCTTAATTCTTGATTTCACCAATTGACTCTTTGTTTTTATAGAGAGCTAATTTTTAGGCATCTACTTTAATCTTGCATCTCTATTTAGAGGGACAATATTGGAGATTTTTGTCTCTAATCAAATTATGATCTTCCAAAGCCTACACTCTTGTATAACATGACTCCAATCCAATTCCATATTTGGACCATGATTATTTTAAGATAAACTGTACATCTTCCCCAGTCTCTTGAATAATCGAAATTTTCTTGCCCCAATGTATATTTCATTCTGACATGATTTACATGTGTGCTTATGAATTGTATATTACTGCCATGTAACTGCTTGCATTCTCTGCTATGCCTTTTTTTTGAAATCATCAATTTGACCTGGCTTTTTTTTATTCAATTCATTGAGTTATGCTCTTCTATTCTTAATCCAGGGATGGATATAATGACTTCAATACGTTCTACATGCAGGTATTTCATTTTTGGTTTAAATGAAGAAATTCACCTATCAATAATTTTATTTTAATTTGCCATTTGATCCAATTCATTATTCAATATGTGATATTATATGTTTTTGGTTGTCTGCTTTGTTTGTTTGTTCTCATCATTATCAGTCTTTGTAAATGTTCTAGCCCTTACAAAGTTCCACCATTCTTGGTCATTACATTCCAAGCAAAAACTTAGTTGCTGTGATCTTTAGTATCTTCGACCAAATGGAAAGCTACTTGCTTACAATTGTGTATGAATCAATTGTAGCCTAATCTCATTTGCATTGAAACAAGGAGGGAAAGTTAGGTGCATTGGTGATGGTATATGATCTTTTTCAATCTCTTCAGAAAGGGTGCAAGGAAGAAAGGAGACAGTGGGCAATGATTTTATCAACAATACCACAACTTGAAACTTCACTCTTTTTTCCACTTTCTGACAAGTAATTTCAGGATCTTTTGTAGAGCATCAGGCCTAGAAAATTTCTGGATATTTCATGAGTCTAGAGGCTTTTTGAACCCACTTTTGGGAGCCAATATGTATTTCCGAATTAAGAAAAGAAACTGAAGGAATAAATAGGGAGCCTTACTTATATTCAAGAAATTAACCTTGAGATGCAAGAATATCCCTTTATGAAGAGAAATAGTGGGGCAAGGTTCTCCAACTCACCATAATGATGGTTTTTCGTCAAGGTGGTAATGCAAACATTTTTATTCCAATAGATATTTTGGGATTGATTTTTATAGCTGAGCCCCTTTTCCTCTTTCTTTCTTTTGTATAATAGTTCAGGTGTTTTCTTTGTTAGGATGCAAGTATCAAAGGATGTGTGAGGTGACTAGTATATGACTACTTTTAATGCGATCCATGATTTGACATGTTTTATGTAAGTCCATTATAGCCACCTAGATGAAATGTTGCACCATTAGAGGCATAGAACATTTACAAGAACCTTAGATGATCAAAGGAACTTGATGCCATTTCGTTTATATGTAAATTGTTTTATACTAGTTATGTTATATGCCTGTCACCCATGCACAAGGTCATGTCCTGAATACACATAAAGGGACTGCAGCCCCTTTCTTGTCCCTAGTCTTCTTTTCTCTCATTATGTAAAGGGTCTTCTCATTATGAATTATGTACTTAAAAGAACTGAATCCAAGATACTTAAAAACAACTTAGTAATATGTATTATGCTTAAAAAATATATTAATAAAATTAGCTCAAACTATATCAAGCAGAAAATGAGCAAGATGAATCCAGCTTGTGTTTAGTTTGTTTATGCTTCAATCTCCAAAGACTGGTCCATGCTCGGCTTGTTCATTAATTGATCAAGCCAATCTAGATCTAAATCTCGAGCCAGACATGTGCTGCTCATGAACAACTTGTTCGTTTGACAGCCCAGTGCTTACCTATTTCACCTTTCTACTGCTTGTTTGGTAGTTGCAAATTATAGATCTATTCTTGATTTTCAAAGGAATTTTTTGTATTTGCAGAAGGTTGTTTTGATCCTTTGTTCTCCAGTGTCCATGACTTCCTACTTATTTAGTTAAACATGAATTATTTACACCAACTGTGGAGAGAAATTTTAATGGCAGACATGAGGGGAAAGATCCGTGTAACATTTGACCTGTATAGACATGACATTTTAATGTATGGTTAAATGACACTCAGATGTTGATATTTCGGTCATGTTGATGTTGGACTGCCATCTAATGTGTGCCCCTGGCCTCATATTGTCGTTGAAGTTCTAGAGACTGTAGTTGTGGTAACTGAAACTTTGCCCATAAATAGCTATGTAGACTTCCCAAATGAAGCATATTCTGGGATGCAACAAGTTTCTTGGTAGGCGATTTACCCAAAATATACATGGTTAAGAAGTGGGGCAACAAGGTTAATACCCCAAAGTGGTTAAACTCAAATTTCTTTTTATGCTTTTTTCAGAAGGATCATGTTTTCATTACATAGCTAAGTCATATTGGTCAAGAACAAATTATTACTATGAAAATCTGGCATGTTGTTTTGGTCAGAATAACTAAATGGTAACATACTTAATCTAGACGAAGGGAAAAGGCAGTAATTCTTAAGGAAATTAAAAAGTTACCTGCTCGATAAGGTTATGCAAAGGACATGTTGAGTAGAATATATGTTGCTGAGCAGTTGGCTAGTGTTTGTGTTTTTGCCATCTTTTCTTACTTATATAGAATTGATTGCTCATAAGTTTTGGCTGTAGTTTGAGGAAACTGAGGAGAATTAGTTTAGTTGGTCTAACTTTTTCGGACATTTTTATGTGGAAGTGCCTATATTATTAGAGAATATTCAGACTCCTGATTTGATGTGGCCAGTTCTGCAATTAAATTATATCTTATAGAACATTTATTTTATTCTTTTTGTGAAACTTCTAGAGAAATTTGGTTTTCATATATTGGGATCCCTAATTGTTTTTGTTGTTCTTGTTTATTCATGTACATTCAAATTTCTTATGCAGGCGGCATCTGGGACAAAAGGAGGCTCAAGTGGTTCTCCAGTCATTGACTACCAAGGAAGAGCAGTTGCCTTGAATGCTGGGAGCAAGTCTTCCAGTGCTTCTGCATTTTTCCTCCCCTTAGAACGAGTTGGTGTTCATCCATCTATATTGATTACCAGGCTTTTTACACTCACATAGTACCGGTTCTGCATATCTTATTTAAGTTAGTTTTTTTTCCTTAGGAATCTGGTTTGGAATGTGCAAATGAACCATCAATTTACTAGTTGAATTATGTATTCAGTGATGCAATGGTGTCCCTTATTGTTTCATAGCTATTACTTCTCGACCATTATATTGACTTTTAGGCCCTTATTTAGCCAAAGTGGCACCTCTGCCACGTGCTACTTTGACTGCTGCCATGTCTGCCTTGGAACAAGTGCAGTTTAGAAATAATGTTTTCTTGGCTTCTAAACCTTTGTTCCTACTCCAGAGCCTGGCTGTATGAGGTGCTTGGGAAATTTGGTATTTAATCTAGTGCAAATAGTTGCCACCTTCTGGTATGCAATCTAGTACAAAACTGTGCCAGGCTGTGACAGGATCATCAGTCCAAATATCTCTTAGAGTGTGGGCTAAAGATGGGTGTTTTTTACCTATATGCGATGTACATGATGTACACCTCATGACAACCTTGCTCAAAAACTATCAGTTATCTAAATGCATGATTGCATGTTTCATTTTTATGTTCAGTCACACCCTGCAAATCTCTGCAAGCACCTGGGCTAGCTTTGGATGCTTTTTACCTACGCGTGACATGCACCCTCCAACAACCTTCCTCCGAATTTACCAGTCATCTAAATGCTTGATTACATATTTCACTACTATGTTCATGTGGGTATTTCTCTTGTATTATACAGAAACAATGTGCTAATACAAGAGATGTTTCTGCGGTAATCATAATTTGGAGAAGGGCTTGTAGTATATGGTTATCTTTTACATTGTCAGAATTTAGACGTCTAGATTCTTCATAGGTAGATAGAGGTTTGTTACCAAAGCCTTTTTTTGGAACCTATACTTTTTTTGTAAGATTATAGACTCACGTTTTCTACTTTGATAAAGCTTGTTTTAGTTGGTGTAAAACATCGTGTATGTAATGAGACAGCTCTATGCCTGAATTTTAGGGGAATGCTTTCTGTGAGAAAAAGATTTGCCTTGCTTTAAACCTATGCATTTAAATAAATGTTCTTTAATCTGTTTTTGGAAATGTTTGTAGGTTGTGAGAGCATTAAAATTAATTCAGGAGAGTTGGAGTGTGTTTGGAACCAAGCCAGATGCTGTTACCATTCCGCGTGGTACACTTCAGGTTTGTTGGCCCCAGGCTCATCTGATCTTTCATTTTTGGATATATCTGATATGTTATAATGAGTGTATAGGATATTCATGTTGTTATACTACCTTAACCAGATTTATTGATTAATATTATAAAATAAACCAAGGTAAAGATCACCATTCTAACTAATAGGAAGTTGTAATCCTTCGGTTTGTTCCCATTGCAATAAAGCAGTGGATTAAATGACCACGATCATAATTACGAAACCCAAGGTTTTAAATAATGTGAGAACAGGGCGGTGCTGCATTCTGGGCAAAAATATGGGATGGGGATGGGGTCTGGGTCATTGAAACCAAGTGGTATTGGTACATACCGGCCATATAAGTAGGTACTAGCCGGTACATGGTGGTACCAGTCTTGGTTCAATCAGTACCAAGTCCATATAGATGGTTACGGATTGGGAATCAGTAGGATTGATTGATTGATTGATTGATTGAGAGAGTGAGAGTGAGAGAGAGAGAGAGAGAGAGGTGTAGTGGAGGGGAAGACTGTAGAGGAGTTTCCGCTGTTGTAGGAGTCGGCTGTGAGCACAATGGACTAGCTTCTGCTGGAGCTCTCTATCTGCTTGGAGATCTCATTATCACTGCTTGAAAACAAAAATCCTAACTCTCTACGATGGTCACCATCTCTTCCTTTTCTAAACCTGACTAGAGTTTGGGTCAAATTGGACCCAAAATGAACCAAACCCATCTACAATTTAAAAGAAATTGAAAAAAAAAACAGAGAAAAGAAAAGGAAAAAGATTATGTGCTGCTTCACTATCGATATGTTGCGCTGTACTATGAGTCGATACGGTATGGATTGGTACCATACTAGACCAACAAAAAACTGGTACCGCCTTGGTACTGGTTTTTAAAACCTTGATCAGACCATAACTCAATTTCTTATTGTTGGCTATATGATTTCTCATTCGCCGAGCTTTCCTTCCAAGGGTTACCTTTGGTATTACTGCAAGCTATTATGAAATGGAAAACATAATTCAAACATAATTCCAGCTTAGCTACATTGACCAGCATTCTATTATAATTTTTATGTGCCTCTTCTATTAAATTTCTAGGTGACTTTTCTGCATAAAGGATTTGATGAAACACGACGACTGGGACTACAAGCAGAAACAGAACAAGTAAGTAGACTATTACTTGAATCAATATTTACTCATATAATTCTTCTTTTCTCTTCCATAACATCTTATTCTCTTGGTTTATGTGTAAAGGCTTATCTAGATGTTAAGCTGGTTTATATTCTACACGCTTACTCTGTTTTTGGTTAATTTAGTGTTTTCCTGTATGCTTTTTATCAATTAGATGGTGAGGCATGTTTCTCCTGCTGGTGAGACAGGAATGTTGGTTGTTGATTCTGTGGTGAGTTGTTTAATCATTTTAGTTTTTGCTTGTCCAATGGTTTTGTGTAAGTCATGATACATTTCTGCTGATTTAGTCAAGGGATTTTAAGAAAAAAGAAAATCTTATAGGTACCTGGAGGTCCAGCTCATAAACAACTGGAGCCTGGTGATGTGTTAGTCTGTGTGAATGGGGAGGTGAGTTTTTTACTTGATTATAATTTTCATATAAGTTCTAACTTTTTTGTTTGTTGAAATTACATGATCAGTATGTACCAGAACGTAGTGAGTATTATTGGCTTATTGTGTTTGATGTGTTCTTACAAGGATTCAAGAGCAAACTGATTGTATTGTATGGTACTGTTATGCGCTTCAGCATTGACCCGTCCTAATATGTGATACACCTTATCTTTGCTATGCCAGCACAATAGGCATACAACTGTCAGTATGGTACTGTAATGTACCCCTTTGTACCATACCAATATGCATTATGATACAGTACTCCAGCCCTTGCTTTTGTCTAGTGTGTATGTGTTTGTGTGTGCGTGGACATGCTTTCATGTGCACGCACAATGTATTTGATTTTTGGATCTTCAAGGCACTAGGGGTTGACAACCTTTTTCCTATCGTGCAAATGTGGATGATTCAATGATTTTTGTGCACAGAGAGCTTGGATTATGGTTGATATCTATTTGGTGGGAGTGGATCTTAAGATCAGTTATCAATTTCATTATTAACCACAATAGAGAACAATGAGTGGATCTTAGAACTTTAAAATTGAAACAGATTGTAAATGGAAAAATTTGGGGTGGTGACTGAAGCCGACAGAAAACTTCATCAAAGATCTCCTTGAGAAGAAAACTTATTACTTAGTAATTTATGGTTTTTTCATAGTGAAACTATTAACATAGATTTTCATTGGAATCAGACAAGGCCTTCCTACCAGAATGCCTCTAGAAGCTTTTACAAAGCTTTGCTTCCGATAGAAGCTAGTCGCTTCGGTAGCTTGCTCGCCAAGCCTATAGGCAAAGGGCCGAAGGATGGAGCATGCAAAGTCGATCGTGCACTTGTCGTGTGACCCGTTGGTCCTAAGCAATGTCTTTCGTGAAGTGACCCACCTAGAAACGGGCAAACAAAGCTGAATAGGAAAGGGGGCGACTGATGAGTGCCTTTTTTAATCATAAATAGAAAAAGGGTCAAGGAGCTCTCTCGAACAGGAAAACTTGAAAGCCTCGCATGAGGTTTGCTCACCTCAAAACCTAGAAAAAAGCCAGAAACACCAACCTCTTGATTTTGGTCATGTGCTTTGGTCCTTGAACCTTCCCTAAGATGTTGGGAGGAAGAGGTTGGCTTTGCCAGTGCAGTCTGCGCGATATGGGAGATTGGTCCGCTCCGCAAAGCTGAGCTTTTCGGTTTGCTTCCCGGGCCTTCAACCCTGTTTGCTTCCTTTCTCTTGACTCTTTGGTATATCACTACATGGTAATTTAAAGGATAGCAGTGATATTTTCTTGTAGTAATGATAGGGCTGTTAGGGGAATGAAGGAAGATTTCGACTCCAAGAGTGGCATTCATTTGTGAATGGTATTGCATTTGGGATTCTAGTTTCAATTAAACTGGGGTGCATTGTTCGTTGAAAGGGATGCAGGTGTGTTTTAATGCGATTTGTTCAAGTAACATATCCAAAGTGGGTGATTTGGTACATTTTCATTTTTTTTGGGTGTATCTCCTTAGTAGTAGATTGATATTTTGCATAGTCAGTTTCAGTATCGTTCAAGTTTACCATGTAAAGATCAAGTTGAAAATAGTGATAGAGTTGCAATTACTCATGCAATTAGGATGCTTGTAATGCGTGTGAAAGTTGGGGAGATTCCAAAGTCATGGTAGCTTCTGAATCAGAACTTTTTGCTATTTTTTGGTGCACTCAGTCTGAAACTCCTCCGCTCTTCATGTTTCTGTTATTCTAAACATTTGATAATTGGAGTTTCTATCTTGTAAATTTATTTCTACTATCAATCATGATAATTGGATCCATGTTAAAAAGAATCGATGAATCATGAGATTGATTATTACTTTGCCTCACAATTTGATGGACCTATTGTGTTTCCTTCCTAAAACCAGTTTCTTGAGCAGCTAGTGGGATTCCCCACAGATCTGACCTTCATACTCTTCAATATCCATGTCAAGATATTGAAAATATTGGTCCCTGTGTGGTCATGATTAATAGGTTATTGTAAATTAGTTATACAAGTTGGTATGCAGAGACGTATATGATTTTATTTTTGGTCAGCCACTAATGTTCATGTACAATGTATGCTGCATCCCTTATCAAGATTTGTTATATTGTAAGTGAATTTTTGGGTATTGCTCTTAATATTTGGTTTGTTGCATCCCAATTATTAAGCTAATAGTTATTTGGGCTGTATTATTTTGCTGAACTTGAAACGGATAAAATCTTTATGTTATGATGGTCGAAAAGAATCTTACGGCATTGACCGAATGATTCTGGGGAGGTGATCTGTACCTCCATGCTTTGGTTGTATCCCAACCTTTTTCCTGGTTTGTGATGTATGATTTGATTCTAGAGTGATTGCGATGGTATGATTCTTTATTTTGACATTAGGTTTGAGGTAGACATTAACATGCAGGACAGATGAATGCAGAGCATGCCAATATTCACCAAAAGGGGGCCGTTTTGCCCACTTACATTCTTCATGCACGAAAGACACCGGCATCAGAATATATAGACTGTTTGAAAAGCTAACATAATTTATGTATGACTGGTATCTCTAATAGCCTTATGCCCTCTTTGGCCACATGGATAAAAAGAAAGACTTGGAACAACTTCATTGCCAATTTGGATTGATCTTTAGCCCTAACAATTAACTGAAATGATGTTTTGTAAATGTTGTGTGAAAACCTAACTACAGGTTACAGAAATGTCAAATATGTTATAGGACATGCAGTCAAGGACAATAGCAAACTGCTTGTCAAGTGGCTAGTCTTTGCTTTTCTTTTTTTGTTATATTTTAATTCAATTTTTCAGGTGAATATGTTCTCTGTGCTTCATGAAGAAAATAGTTCTTCTGTAAATTTATGACATTTTAGCGCAGGTTGTTACCCAGTTTCTTAAACTGGAGATCTTACTTGATGACAGCGTTGACGGGGAGATAGATTTGCAGATTGAAAGAGGTGGAACTTCCTTGACAGTGAAATTGAAGGTAAGTTTGAAATATCTCGTGCATCATTTTTTTATGTTGGGCTGACGGGTTGACAAATTTTACTAAAACAGGTTTTCAAAGAAGCTCGATAAATGTACGAGTTTTACAAATGTGGTTGTTTGGTTATTTCCCATGAAACATATTTTGCCAAAACTGACTAGTCCCCCCCCCCCCCCCCCCCCCCCCCCCCTCTCCCGGCCCCTGTTTTTTAATAAAAACTCTATGGATAATCTTATTTTATGATTATCTGTTTTTGAAAAACTCACAGGCAACCAAAGAGTCCCTAAGGAAACTTTGGGATATTCTTCCTTATGCTTAATGTCCAAGCAAAAATGCTATTCTAAGGATGATGTATGGATTGTGGTAGGAGGACTACTAATTTTGCTTTTTGTTCAGATTGTTTTTATCTTGTTAACATGATAATGTGTTAATGCATCAGGTTCAGGATTTGCATTCTATCACTCCAAATTACTTCTTGGAAGTGAGTGGTGCTGCTATCCTCCCTCTCTCATATCAGCAGGTAGAAATATGTTTTTTTCCTAAATCTTATATATATCTATTGATTTCTTTGGTTTGCAATTGGACCAAGTAGGACTTTCAGTTATTATGTCCCTACAAAAGCCTTGTAGTTCAAGCAAAGCTTAATCTAATCTCTCTCTCGCTCTCTCTCTCTCTCTCTCTCTCTATGTATATATAAACTTTATAAGTCAATATATAGTGTGAAAGTCTTTGTGTCTGACACCCATGGTCAGAGATGTCATGCACTTCTTTTCTGTTTGCACATCTATAGATACTCCCATTTTAATAAAAAAACACCCCAGTTGTTCAGTTTTTGCTTTAAGGAAAGAGCAAGAGTATATATGCTCCAATGAGTGTGTGTTTATCATGTTTACACAAATAACGGAAAATTAGATGAGGTGAATACACTCATGCTCCCCTCAAGTGCACCTAATGGGCCGATATCTAAGTATGAATTAAGTGTAAATATTGAAGAATGAGGTGCAGAATACTACCCCTTTTGTGTTTCTATAAAGGCAAGGAATACACCACCAGAATGATATTAATAGAAAATTACAGGTGAAACAAGGAGCCAGCCAAGCCAACCAACCCAACAACTGATAATAGTTCACAAAACCAGTTTTGTTTTTGTAATTAGGACTGGCTCAATTAAAGAATGAACATTGATAATCCTGGGGAAAGCATAAATTTACATGTAGTATTTAAAGCCTTCAGAGCAAGAGCAAAAACAGATATTTCAACCTAAACAGGGATTTTGGAAGACTGACCAGTGTCATGTTTAACACTAAACTTAGCAGTTTGTTTATGAACCCAATAATCTCATTAAACAAACTATTTGTATTACTCATTTTAATTTTTTTAAAATGGCCACTGCTTTTTCAATTTTTCAAGAAAAATTCTCTTTTTTTTTTTGCAAAAACAAGTCAGATTTATTTATTTTGTAGAAAGGTCTGTTTTGGATTTTACTTGACCATTAGACTCCTGATCTGTGACTACCATAAGATCATTTTCATATGCTTATTGATGTGTATTACAGGTGCATACATTACCAATATGTGTGCACTGACTGTCACATCATGCACCGAGTGTGTTTGTTCTTTCAAAGCTATGCTTTAAAGCATTCTATTTTCATCAGCTAGCTACCCTATCCAGATACACAATCTTGGCATCATATTTCAGGCAACAATGCAAAGATAACTTGAGATAGAAGTAGGTTAGAGCTGTCATTCTCCTTACTATATAAGATCTTCCTTATATTGCATCTATTCTAGATGCCATTGTGGCCCTGAATATTGAAATTTCATAAAATCTTTTGCTAAG
Source organism: Phoenix dactylifera (assembly GCF_051530095.1). Lineage (NCBI taxonomy): Eukaryota > Viridiplantae > Streptophyta > Magnoliopsida > Arecales > Arecaceae > Phoenix > Phoenix dactylifera. Next base: position 33,380,377 of record NC_143196.1, read on the forward strand.
GCACCTCATGATTGTAGAAGTTTTATTTTGCACCATCAACCCCCCTCCCCCTTCTCGGAAAAAAAAGAAAAAAAATCGAAACCAATTCTGCTACTGTGCTCTCTGAAAATGCTGGTGTCGGGTGTAACATTCTTCATCCTCTAACTTGCACTTTATTACTTTGGGATAGAGTGTGCTACATTCTGCATTCTGTGGGGAATAATTTCCTTTGATCCCCAACCCATCAAACTGCTCTGCCCTCTTCAGCTTACCATGCCAGTTTGACACATGCAATCACTAACTCATGAATTCTAATCTTAATACCTTGTAGCTCCTTAAAGCAGATCAAAGCTGAAATCAAATTAATTAGGATTTAATACACTGAAAGATGACAAGACTGAAGGGTGCCATCAGCATATAGCAAGTGACTTGAGGTAGAGCAGCGATCTTGTGGACAAAAATCGTTGATAAGGCCAGCTGGCCCGCATGCTTAAAATTTTTATCAGACCTCTCATTGCTGATTAAAAGTAATAAGGAGGTAATGTAGAGTCCGACGGTCAATTCATTTGACATCCTAGCTTGATTTGTATAAGTTGCTTGGTTGTCTTTTACTAGTCTGAGATGGAAAAAGAACAAAAATGCAATTTTGTGTCCGGTGTCACCACAAATGATGGTAATCCAACTTCTCATGGTCTGTGGAAATGAAATTTAAGAAATATCTTTTACGTTCTATACTAGGCTTTGTGCTCAAATCTTTGAGCATAAGCTATCTGATATACTTCCTGTTCTAATATTGAGCTGAGTATTAAAATGTGGGTATATTATAAAATTGTTGCACCTTTTATAACTCAATCTAATGAACTGGGTTACTTAAGTTTTCTGATTAAATTAATGTTGGCCTTTGTTGTGCTAGTTTTTGCATTGATGTCTTTGCTGCAGACCTTATGCTGTTGTATACTAATTTAATTTGCAGGCTCGAAATTTTCGTTTCAAATGTGGTCTTGTATATGTTGCAGAGACAGGGTAAGTATAAGTGATTTATTTTAGTGTTTTGCTAGCCTTAATCAAAATCATTGTCCTTCTTCTATTTTTGTTCACGACTTGTGTTCTCATTTTCTTAAATAACGCGTTTAAAATATTGATTTCTACCTTGTCAATCTACCATTAACTGGCAGATGAACTTTACGCTCATGGTGTCACCTTTTAGAATTTTTGAATGCAAAAAAGTTAAATTGTGAATTCTTGAATGCTTTCTTCGAGAAATCATGAATGAAGCATGAATTATCATAAATCTGTGAATCAGTGAACAATCCTCTTTCATGCATGGCAACGATTGAGTGTGACAAGATTTCAATAATTTGGAGAATGTTGCTATTATAGCGCAATTAGAGAGCTAGGGAGGGGATAGTGTGGATAAGGTGACTAAGGTCATTCTCGAGAGATGAAGTGGAAACATGCTTGCTTAAGTTAGTAGTTATTTATATTTATTTTTATATGGGCTACTTGAATTTGACTAAGACTAAACAGTGCAAATCATTTAGAGAACATGTATTTAGTTTTTATTATTTGTAGGTTTTATTGGTGCAAGCAGATTTAAATCCAAACTAAATCTGACTTTTTAGCTGGGAATCATTGTTGGATCTTATTCAATATGCTTACTAGTTGAGGTTCGCCCATCAATTTTTTTTCTTCTTGGTTCAAGTCAGGTTGACTGGTTGGACCCAAAATTATCACCCCTGATTACTATCTTTTTCTCGATCTATTTGTTGGAAGGGCTTGTGGTACAACTCATGGTTAATAGCATGGGTGAGACATTGTCAGTCTGCATGGGATGTATTATCTAGTCATAATTGTCTGCAACCATTTCCACTGCTAGATTCTTTCGTGCATTCCTTTCAAGATATACCTTCACTACCAGTCAATAATATTGCCTTCAGCATTTGCATGATCAAAGAGAGAGGTATAAAGAGAGGTTCTTGGGGGCAGTTATCTTTAGGTGCCACCAGCTATTGATTACTGAGACAACAATGAGGTGTGTGCAATTCGTTCCCAGTTTGAGAGATTAGTTGTGTGAAAGGAAGAGCATATCTATAAAGTTGATTGGCGTACTATTAGATTATTGTCACTAGAGGGTTTTTTTGTGTAACCCTAGTACTTTCAAATGGCATGTTACAATATGCAAAATTATTTTGTTTCTCAAGAGGCATTTAGATCAAGTTTATCATGATTCATGAATGCTTAAGTCATGCCTATTGTTTCCTTTTGCATCTACCAAGACACTTGAGAATTTGATTAGGATGCAAAGAAAAATGTAATATAAAAGGAAAAAGGAAAAGAAAAGGAGCTTCATGAATGAAACTAGAAGGAAGAAGAATGAACTTGGCCCCCTGCGCAATGGAGGACAGCTCTCAAACCACTCAAACCTTCGGTTATGATGCCCTTTGGACTGGCTGGCAGTATGCTATAGCAGAGCTCTTTTCTGTTCTGAGACGTTCAACTCCTAAATTTATCATTAGATACTGTCTGCCTTCCTGTATAAGCTGACGACTATCAAAAATTGAATTAATATTAATGTTTGAAGTCTGTTGCAATTTTATATTAGTATATATCAATAGTTAATGAGGTATATATTTTTCATTGCATAATTATTAATATAATCAGTGACAATTGATATCGCACTGGTGAATTATTGCATTTCTTATTGCCATTTAGGACGTATACTTCATGCTTTTGTTGTAGTTGTAATCTTCATGATTGAATGACTTTGTGAATGCTTGACAGAACTTGTGTGATGAAACACAAAGGAATTGTGACACTGTGTTACCAATCTGGTGGGCCCTGCCTGTACTTTCAGGAATTTTATCCTTTTCCAGATAGACTAATATCACTTGTCATTACTTTAATGTTATGCATGGATGCTTTCATCTTTGACATTCATAATCATATTTTTGATCCATAAAAGGAAGAATTGATGAAATTGAAGTCATATGTGATTAATCTTCAATGTTATCCAAGGATTCCTGCTACATTTCCCACCTAGACTAATGCCATTGTAACAAATTTTTGAAGTTATCCAAGGTTCCCTTATATCTTCTCTGACTTTCACAAGCATCCTATTAAATTCATTTTAAATATTGTCCAGCACCATTGTGTTATCCTCTTTGCAATTATCTGATGGTAAGGATATATTTTTGGATAGACTGAAATGACAGTGTGAAAAATGGTGTCTGCACTGAGTGCAATATGTTTAAAGCTGATTTGATAAATCAAACCATTATTGCAGGTATATGCTCTCTCGAGCAGGTGTTCCACGGCATGCCATTATCAAGAAGTTTGCAGGAGAGGAAATATCAAATTTGGATGACTTCATCTCAGTCCTTGCCAAATTATCTAGAGGTGCTCGGGTTCCTTTAGAATATGTCAGCCACACGGATCGCCATCGAAATAAGGTTTGCCTCTTTCTCTTCTATTGTTAATTTTAAGTAAGTGTATTCCCTTTAGATTTTTATGCTAGGCTGATATGCTTATGATGGGTGAGCGAGTATCACTCTCAGAACCTCATTGCTGCAAATAATGATTTCAGTCTATGTTGTCAATCAATAGCTTGAATGCTATTTATCTATTTATCATGTATGTCTGATGTACAGATGCATGCATGCATGCATTTGTGTGCGCTTGTGCAGCACAAAGAGCCATTCCTTTGACTTTTGGTTCACCTAATCTGCTGTGTTATCAAACTGTTTCATGGTATTATGTGATATTGTACTTTGTAATTTCATGTTTTTTTTAATATGTGCTACCACCACATATAAGCATGCCGGATTCTGTTGCAATAGTGTATATTGTGTTGGTGTCCCCATAGTGGAGTAGTTGCTGCCGGACAATAAGCCAGTACTCGAATCATCAGCTTCATAAGTTAGTGCTGTAAATTACTGCCAAAAGACATGATGTGAGAGTGTGAAATTCCTGTTATCGAATCCCATTCCACTGTGAGCAATTATTTTGTATAAATAACAGCAACGGAAATTGTGAAAATCTTGACGGTAATTTCTCTCAATCAGCTTGTTCTTTTTCTCATATATTTCCAAAAGCATAAATGTGGCTTCCCCCCCATTTATGTCATTTACTCCTTTTACCTCCTTTGCAGCCAAAATTTATCATAAGTAACAAAATGCTTCAGTGAGCTTTGCTCATTTTTAATCTTTTCATCAACTTTGGTCGCAGTCAGTATTGGTCACAGTTGATCGCCATGAATGGTATGCTCCTCCTCAGATATATACTCGCAATGATAGCACAGGGCTGTGGATGGCTAGGCCAGCAATACCATCAGGTTCTCCTTTATTTGCTTCAGCTTTTCATTGTGGTGGATCAGACACGAGGTCTAGTACAGAGGCATCAATGATTGATTCTGGTCTGCTGGATCATGACTATCAACATAACAATGAAAATGGAACAGATGGTTGTGTTAGAATGCAGACTGATGATGAGAATATTATTGAGAAGTCACACACTGGCGAACATGCCATGAATGAGAAAAAAAGGCGACGAGTAGAACATGATGCAGCAGTAGAAGGAAGCATTTTGTTTAATGGAACTGCAAGTGAGCTTAAAGAACAGGCTTTTGGGCATCCACTGAACTTGGAAAACACTAACCTTTCACATGATCAGGGTGCAGTCACAACTAATGCATCAACGGCAGAGCAGGTGATAGAGCCCACTCTTGTGATGTTTGAGGTAGGAGAAAACAGTACCCCCAATGTCGTATTGATTTATCAGTGGGAAATTGTTTTCTTTCATCTTGGTCCACTATTCTCTATAGTAATGATACCTGTTGTCAGAATTGCCTTTAAAATGCTTGTCAGTGTTAACTATCAGTGTTGCTAACTGGATGGTGCTCTTATTTCTTTGGAATTTCTGCTAGCACTTTATTGCTTATCACCTTTGCACATGGCATTCTAATTCAGAATATTTGTTTTTACATATAATATCGGATTATCTGCAACATGCAATATTTTAGTTTTCCAAATTATTTTAAGAATATAAACATATGATAACTTACATGTCATGTGATGTTTTCTTTAAAGAAGGCTGAAGTTTTCTTTATTACAGTTGTGGATTGCAGCGAACACAGGTTTGACACAACCAGTGGTTGTGCAGTCATTCTAATGATGATGTTACTCATCAATTATGCATATGTTTTGTCAAGCTTATGCCTTTCAATTTTTCTCCATAATTCTTGAACCTTAGCCCAGTGCTATCTTGTTTAGTGATGTAGTTTGTTTTTCTTCGAACAGCCATTTATAAATTATAATCCCGAGTTGTTAACAAGATTTTGCTTTATACCTTGACTGTTGATTGACAGAATTATGTTCTTCATATTAAATTATGCTTTGCAGGTTCATGTGCCACCATCATGTATGCTTGATGGCGTGCACTCTCAACATTTTTTTGGAACTGGAGTCATCATATATCATTCAGAAAACATGGGCTTAGTAGCTGTCGACAAAAACACAGTTGCTGTATCTGTCTCTGACGTAATGCTTTCATTTGCTGCATATCCTATGGAAATTCCTGGGGAGGTATATGTTTATTAAATTACATACATTACAGATTGCTAATTCAGATCTTATTTTGACTCAGTTATGGACCCTCAGGTTGTTTTTCTGCACCCTGTTCACAACTATGCACTTGTTGCTTACAATCCTTCTGCTCTGGGAGCAGGTGCTTCCGTTGTTCGTGCAGCTGAACTTCTTCCTGGTTAGTTTACTTTTTTTTTTTTTTTTTTTTTTGCATACGTGCATGCCTTTGAACCTGTGCATGTGCTGTCTTCTCTCATAAGATTGTGCCTACTACATGATTAGGAATGTTAAAGTTTTTCTTTCCTCCTGTAACAAACCGGATTTAATCTACCACATCAATAAGTTTAGCCAGTGAATCTTCCATGGAAGTTATTGGAATTGGCTTGTTCATATGTATTCCACATTACCTTTGCCTGATGAAGTATTTATATCCAAATTCTTTATAACCTTTTATATATTAGTAAACCATCATGTCCAAAGTTGGAGAGGGCAATTGGTGAATATGCTATCTAAGTTGCTACGAAACTTTTTCCATGGATCATTTAGTCTAGTTGCCTACTTTTGAGAGTACCTAATTCTAACTTATACTGGTATTATTTCGTATCCTTGATATTGTTTCATTTCTTTTATCTTATGAGCTGTCATTTTCAATTCTTTAGATCCTGAAGTATTTGAGAATGTTTAACATACATGCGCATGTAGGTGGAATTTGCATGTTTTGCCTATGCCATTCTTAATTTAGGAATATATAGGATTATAAGTGTAGAGGGTGAGCCTTGGCGCAATGGTAAAGTTGTTATATTGTAACTTAAGGAGTTATGAGTTCAAAAAACAAAAACAATCTCTCCACGTCGGGGGGGGGTAAAATTGCGTACATCCAACCCTCCCTAGTGGCAGGAGCCTCATGCACTAGGGCACCTCTTTTTATAGGATTGTAAGTGTAAAGACCTGTGTGGGTATGTGTTTGGACCCACATTGGTCATGTTCGAGAGATGTTGGGTACATAAGCTTAAGGACCCCAAATAATACTTTCTGGCTAGCTTTTGTACTTGAGATCTTCAGTTACAAATGGTACTATAGCAGATCCAACCCATGGTCCATGTGGATTAGGAAACATTGTAGCATGGGTCTTTTTGGGGCTGACCATAAGCTGGTCATGGCATTTTTGTTTCTACTTCAACTCTTCCCTTGCTGAGAACATGTGCTTAAATGGGAGTGTGCAAGGACCCATGCCAACGTGTATGTACTCCCACGTTTGTCATGTGTTGGGGACATCTGGGTACATAAGCAGGGCTAACTACCCTGAACAATACTTTCTGCTTAGCATTTTCGGGTGGGTTCATGGGTATATACAGTAAATCTTAAAGTCATCAAGGTTTTGCTTCGGAAAGTTTGTCTTTCTATATCAAGGATCAATGAACTGCATGCCAAGTCCAAGCTGGTCTTGGGCTGGCACAATATGGTGCCATACCTATCATACCATGTCAGCCACATCCCGGGGCACATGACAGAGTTTGCCTCAATCTGCACTAGTCCAAGTCATGCTGGCAAGCTGGCAGGCACTAGCATGTACTGATGCAGACCGGTATTTACAGTACAGTGGTATGTACCTCTTTGTGTTTTTTGAGGGAGGTAACTACCTCTTTGTTGTGCTTATACTTGTCCAACACGGTACACACTCTCAAGACCGGTAAAATATGATACCTTAATCTTTGTCCTATAAGGGTTTTTATTGGAATCTGAGTTCTGTTATTTGTGGAAGGTTTTGGGCATCAACGGTTGGATGATTTGATCTCTTGTGGAGTCCTACATGGAGTCAATGAGGCAAGCAAAAGTGGGTCTGGCTAGTTTTTGGGAGGCTGGTCTGGGGCCTGTTATGATTATCTTGATGACTGCTCAAATTGTAGCAAATCCAAGAATAGCTTGCTCCTTCCTTTCGCTTCTACATATCTTCTTCATTCTTGTTTTTTTCCTTTCTCATTGTGTCCCATTACTTTCTCAATTTTCTCTATTTATTTTTTACTTTTGTGTCTATCTTCTTATTTTCCGTCTTCTTATTTTTTCCAGTTTTCAATACATAATATGAAGGTTTCTTTGTTCTTTTTTCATAAGACTAAAACAAAAGTCATAACAGACCCTAAAGGCCCTTTAAACGAAGATTCACCCTTATTTCTTTACTGATTAAAAACACCACATCTGCACTCTTATTTCATTTTTTTCACCAGAACAATGCACTGCTACCTAAAGTCTCATTTGATGCCAATATCAAGTCATCTTTGGAAGCCGCTAAGACCTCTAGATTACCTTTCCGGATACCTGTACCTATTCCCTAAAGCCTATGGGCAACCTAGAAAGCAATGTCATTCACTTCTGTCCTGTTTATTGATTTCATTTGAATTGGGACCTTGAATATCCTAGCCCTTTGATTTCAAAAATGCATATACACAGTGCCCTCTTATTTGGGCCTGCATCACACAAACTAGTCAACCGAGCAACCTACGCTTTCCCCAGCCTTGATATTCCACTCAGAAATTGCAAATGGGATAATCGGGTGTGGCTTTGTTTCTTCATGAAGTTTTGCTTAGACGCAGCAATGAGTATCAACTTTGTTCTAAGATGCTAGAAATAACCAAGTCCTGCAACTAGACCAATAAAAGGACATAATATTTTAATGCAAACTAAACTGTTTATTCGTTATGAAATCACTAATTAACAAGTTTGTGTTAGATTCTTTATCCCACGATTGTTCATATTTTGATGGGACATGGTGAATTTGTCACAATACTGCTTCTTTAAAATCAGCTAGTAGTTGATCCTCCCTATTTCATCTTACAGAACCTGCTTTGCGACGAGGGGATTCTGTATATCTGGTTGGCCTAAGTAGAAGCTTACAGGCAACATCAAGAAAATCGATTGTTACCAATCCTTGTGCTGCATTGAATATTGGATCTGCTGACTGCCCACGATATCGAGCAACCAATATGGAAGTCATTGAGCTTGATACTGGTAAGCTCTTTAGCAATGATATCTTCTATGACAGTTACATAGATCCTCTTAGGATACAACTTCGAAATTCATCTTCTTTTTCTGTAATAATCTCTGGTTTATTTTAGATTTTGGTAGTACTTTTTCTGGTGTGCTTACTGATGAGCATGGAAGGGTCCAGGCGTTGTGGGCAAGCTTTTCTACTCAGGTCTGCACTATTCAATGCCATAGTGTAAATTTAATTGCTTTGAAAAATGTCTGAAAAGTAATATTCGAATATCTTGGTCTGCAGTTGAAGTATGGTTGTAACTCTTTGGAAGATCATCAATTTGTTAGAGGCATACCCATATATGCAATCAGTCAAGTCCTTGAGAAGATAATCTCTGGTGCGTCGGGACCACTTCTTCTTATTAATGGCATAAAAAGGCCAATGCCTCTTGTTAGAATCCTAGAGGTGGAGCTTTATCCAACCTTGCTTTCTAAGGCCAGAAGTTTTGGATTGAGTGACAGTTGGGTACAGGTGAAAATTATTGTCCATCTTATCTTTTTTTGATTTGTTGCTCCTTTTTACATCAAATTTCATATATAAATTTTATATTCTTTTTTTATTAGTAAAGGTGGAATTTTGTCTCCATAATCTAGTTTTAGTCTAGGTTGGACCAAGATAGCCCATCTCCCCTAATTTCATCTTTCCTGTTGAGGCATTTGCTTAGTTGCCAATGAAGGCTGCATCATGAATTCAATTGTATTGTGTTGATTGGGTTGAGTAGGGGCGTTACATATATTTCCTTTATAAATTGATCTTCTTGTGTAACTATGCAGCAACGAAATCAAGGAATTTTGACCTAGGGGTTTTGTAAACTGTTGGTCTTGACTTTCTTTTAATCTGCACCTCTGTTGTAATGTTCAAATACCAAGTTGTGTCTTCTTGGCATGTTTATTAATATTACCTATAAGAAATCTCTCTCTCTCACTCACTCACTGTGCGTGTGCTTGTGCGCGGTTGCATGTCCGTGTGTTTATCTTTCACTGTAGTCCAGTTTAGAACTATGGAGATTTGTATGCTAGAAATTTAAATATCTGTTGGGTGCAAGTGTAATGTCCATTTCTGACAAAAGATCCTAATTACACATGAATATTTTGTTTGCTATTAGTTGGAGTTTCCTTCAAGATTATGGAGCACTATTTTTTACGTAAAATAAGTAATTGGAAATTGCCATATACATTGACTGTTGAAGTTTAATTTCCGTCATTAGATGTAATTTCTATTTCTGACTATTGTGCTTTGCAGGCTCTTGCCAAAAAGGATCCAGTAAGAAGGCAAGTATTGCGTGTTAAAGGTTGTTTGGCAGGATCTAAAGCTGAAAGCCTGTTAGAGCAAGGAGACATGATCCTAGCGATCAATAAAGAGCCAATTACATGCTTCCATGACATAGAAAATGCCTGCCAAGATCTAGACAAATGTGAAGACACTGACGGTGGTCTTAAGATGACTATTTTTCGACAGGTGCACGTGACATAATTCTCGTTATTCTTTGAAAGGAAAATCCTGTAATTTTTGCTTTGTGTTCCAGCAGGGTCAAGAAAATGACTTTATCATTGGAACGGACATCAGAGATGGCAATGGCACAACGCGCATGGTGAATTGGTGCGGATGTATAGTCCAGGATCCTCATCCAGCAGTACGTGCTCTTGGGTTTCTTCCTGAAGAAGGCCATGGGGTGTATGTGGCAAGGTAAGAAAATTGCACCATCCATTATTTTCACTTAGATTCTCCCTTTGCTCACTGAATTTATTTTTTTTGTACACTTGAAGTGCAGTGATTTCTACCTTTAAATTTTTCAACATGTCTTATATACATGGCTAGTTAGTTGTAGGCTGCACTGGACTTGGATGTACTTTAGTATTTTGTTAAAAAGATAGGCTGCCAGGCAAAAGAAGAGTTTAAGGGATAACACCTTGCTTTATTGTTAATGTTTGTCATTCTATGCAGATTGTAACATATCTTATCTAGCTTTTAATGTTATCAGAAAATTAAAAAGAATGACAGGGTAAAATAAAAAGAAATTAAGGCCTCTAATATCCTCTGTTTCTGTTACTATATCCCTGAACTAAAATGACATTGTTATAAATTTGTGCAGATGGTGCCATGGGAGTCCAGTACATAGGTATGGTCTGTATGCACTTCAATGGATAGTCGAAGTGAACGGGAAACTAACGCCAGATCTGGAAACCTTTGTGGAAGTGGCAAAGGTATGTTCGTATTAGAAAGCTCTGGCTGTCTTATGCTTATGTCTTGTTATTTATTTAATATGTAAATATAATATTATACAATTAGATTACAAAGCCTGAATAAAACCATGCATATAGGAAAATATGTGAATATAACAGAAGTAAATAAGGCAGAAAATTTTCCAAAGTTAGTTAATTATACTGTTCTCAATTTTATGCATTGATACGGCCTGCAACTCAGGAGGGTTGGGTTAGCTTAAGGGCCAATACTAACCTAAATTAATCTCTATATCCCCCAGCGACCTGAGCTCAGGTTGGGATTTGTCCACCCTAGCCCCATCCTAAGCTAAACTCAGGCTGGGTCAAGTTAGTGCAGAGGTTAGGTTGCATAGGTAATTTGACATTGGAGAAAAGGCTTTGGACATTTTTGTTAGGTGTGACCCAATTCAATTTTAAAGCCTGATAGGGCTAAGGAGCTAGTTGAATGAAACATATTAGGGCTTGTTTGGCAACATACTCGCAGGGTAGGCAAAGGAAGAGCGACGGGGGAGGGGGAGAGTTGATAAAATTACCCGAGTGTAGAGGGAGAGAGTGCTTGCGAGGGTCACAGAGTCCAACCCCTATAGGAGGGAAAAAAGACGACCTCCAAAGATTTTTTTTTTCCCCCCTATGAGAATCAGGACCATAGTTTGCCGTACCAGTCCGAACCGGGTGGTACCGGATATACCGTACTGGTTCGGTACCGGTATTCCGTACGGATGTCGGTATGCCGAAAATATTTCGTACCGTATCGTGTGGCACCGGTCTGGAATCCGGTACCAAGACGGCGAACCTTGTTCGGAATCTACACCCATTCTTTTCTGTTGGTTTAAATACATGCATTTGTTCAATTTCCCTTATAATACTTTGTGATGATGTAGGGACTGGAACATGGAGAGTTTGTGAGGGTTAGGACAGTCCACTTAAATGGGAAGCCTCGTGTGCTGACTCTGAAGCAGGATCTTCACTACTGGCCTACATGGGAGCTTAAATTTGATCCAGAGACTGCCATATGGCGCAGGAGAACAATTAAAGAATTAAATACAATATAGCACGATAATTAAAAGCCAGGATCCATAAGATAATTGTTGAACAAATCTTGGTCCGAAAGTTCTCTGCCATCCCACTATCTGTAGAAATAAGATGACGAGATTACACAACTACAATCTATTGGTTGCTTGTAAAATCAGAGCTGTAGCCTGCCTGAGGTAGAGTTGTGCTGTAAATCTTCAGGAATGCATCGCCTGTTTGCAGCAACATTTAATAATATATTGTTAAAGTGTAGAGAAGGAAAAATATATGGTATTTTGTAAAATAACTACTCATAATTCCATAATCCTACATTTTTTCACTATTTTTTGTATAAGGTCATTTATATAAAATTAAGGGTTTGCTGTTGTATTTCACGTATGCAGTGCAATCAGCCTTATTTCTTGCTTTGTTTGGCTGGAGCTGGCCTGAGTTATCAGTCCCATTTATATCTATTGTATGCATGTGCTCTGCGGTTCTAATTAAAGAAAAACGGGCATCTAGCTATTTGTTGATTTGAATTTGACTGCAAGCAACGGAGCCTTGCGATGGCTGCTGTTGTCATTTAGAGATGCAGCCGGTACAATTGTGTACAAGTTGATGAATCGTTCACTTGTTAATATCCTGCTTACGTTCCATCATCTAATAATGAGCACAGCAAATTAAATTCCATTTGAGGGGAAACTGCAAATTAAAATTACATGCAGCCCCTTCGCAAACCTTGGGTGGCTGATCAAGTTTTGTGCCCAACGTCGAGGTATCTCATCTTACGGGATTCACAAATGAAACCGTGCGCACGGGAGAACGCATGCTCGTTCGTAATTGGCTGGAGTCCGAAGGGGGAACCGAGCCCGTCCTTTGTTTAACATTAAAATAAGCATGTGGATGGCAAGGCACGCTTTTTGTCTTCAGGGCGAAGGCGCTGACCGAAGTCTCTGGATGCGTTCGACATCTTGGCAGCTTGCGGGCCGCTCACATGGGTGGGGCTGCAGCGAAAAATAAATTGATAATTGAGATAGCCTCCCGCTCTATCGTCTGTCATTTTGGTCGGTACCGTTTGTGTAATGGCCAAGTGCTAAGCTTGAGATTTTAGGCAAAAGAACAAAATTTGATCACTCTTTGCTACTATGCTTGAGATCATGGGCAGGGGACCTTGTTTGCGAACTGGGAGCAATGTATACATGTGGGGTTGGCAACGGGCACATGGTCTGCGTGATGGACGGCCTGAAAATGCGCTGGTTTGTGGACATCGAATTTATGCTCGTCTCATGAAATTTGGATCACCACAAATGAACCATCATATGCTAAACTTCTTTCTGTTTTTTGTTATTTTTATGCATGATTCGTCATAGCATCCAATAAGCAGCACTATTGGCTTCCTTAAACATGTGTCACTTTATACAAAAAATAGAGTAGAAGCCATTCTTCAACGGTGTATTAATAGATGGAAAGCTTTAGCATTTGGTGGATTTGGTAATAAAAAGTCTTTAGGTGTTTTATTGTGTATATCAACCTTTCCCATGCAGCCCACAATTCTGCCATAAAAATTATTGTATCATAAAATTTGATTTTATCCACTATTTGGGCTTCCAATAACAAAACCGGTCCCTCCTAATTCATCTTTACTATAAATATCCTCATCTAAATTGATCTCAAGGAAACAGAAAAAAAAGGTGGCTCCCATAGATGCAATAAATATTTGCAAGATGGCACCTACTTGATGACGTCGGTAAAGACGGCACCCAAACACAGTATCCAGCGCATTATTGGAAGTGAATCCGAGATGTCACCATCAACTCTTATTACAGCGTCGATCGCTCGATTATGTGTTTGTACTGATATACAACGAGAAGCTTGCTCAAGAGCTTATCCAATGTGTATGCTGTCGTGTCCCCAATCATGGCTCACCAAACCCCTCTCGAGCAAGGGTTTCCCACCTGTTTTGTCCCAAACACCCACTCCTCCACCTATCCCAGCCTTTTGATCAGGATTGCATGCTTGTGATTAGGACCACCTACCAAATCTCCTTTAATTATCCTAATTTTTTTGTCCCTAGTGATTCCTCACCTCCCAAAACTTCAGATCGGCGGACCACTCCGAATTGTTAATTAATTTACCCATACGAGGAAATCCCCTGATCCAACGGCCAGGATCATCTCATACACCGAACCTTCCCGAACAAATATAAACTATTCCGAGGCGGATTTAGTCCATCATATCTCATGGTCTCATCTAAAGCAAGAGAAGCCAAATGTGGAACATAGAACATTCTCGTTCGCAAATATTACACAAACACGTATCGGGTAGGATGAATCCATTACGTACGTTGCATATTACTATTTGGCGCATGGTGTGTTGGCTGTTTCATAGATAATAGTAGAATGATTCCAGGGCCTAGACTGCCACGTGTCCTTTTCCACCGAGTTTGCGTCGGTTAATCTTTGTACCACCCCTTGTCGAAAAAAACGGAAACGGAGTGATCAGAAAACGTCGTTAGGCAGGAAATTAATAAGACAAGCGGATAGCCTGAAGACAACGGCATGCCGTCTCTCTCTCTCTTCACTGTTTTCTCTCTCCATCTCTTCCAAGAAACGGTACTTGCTGTCGTGTTCCCATGATGGAGATTGGGATCGAGAATCGGTTGGATCGGTTTCTCTATTGATTTGGAGGAGTTGGTACTGGTTTCCTGGAGGAGATCGAGGGGAGTGCTTTCGATCGAGTTCGGTGTTGGTGGATTTGGCCGACTCTGGGAGTATGAGGTGAGATTTCAAACTTTCTGAGGTTTTCTCGCTGGAAATGGCGGATTCGGTGGTTTCTTTGAAATCTAGATGTTGTTGCTCATGCAATGCGACGCGCTGAGGGGATTTTTACCGGAAATCTTGTGCTTTGTTTCACGTTGAAAGCAGAGGATTCGGATATATGGATTCTGGTTTTTGATTTCTGATCGATCTGCTGCTTTTTTTCTTTATTTTTGTGAAATACAGTCGATATTGTGGCTAGATCGAGAAATGCGACGGTTGTAGTCTTCTGATGAAAAGAAGATATAGTTATATGATTCTCTTTATTTTTTGCGGTTTCTTCCTTGTTTTATTTGGATGGGATCTGTCTTAAATTTTATACATCTTAGTGCAAGAAATAAATTTTGTGCCTTCACTTGGTTGAACTGGATTTTCTATCAAGGTAAATGATAGAGAAGTGTCTTCCAGTTTGATTTTTTTCCTCATGGATTTCTCTTTTTGATTTTTGGTTTGCGTATATAGAGCTAGAGAATCAGATTTTGATGTTTGTGGCCCGTGTTGCTCGGAAGAGGTTTTTGGAGTGAGTGACTGGATTTTTAGGGTGAATTTGGGAGTAAAAGTGAGACTAGACTTAGCGTTTTATATTGAAATTATTTGAGATCTACAGTAGAGGCTTATTGGTGGTAGTGAGTGTTGATTGTTGCTTTGCTGTCTGCAGGTGTTTTTGGTAAGTGCTTTACTTTCTTTGGCTTGCCATGGCAGGGGAAGTTGAAGACTGCATTACCTATCAGGTTTTTGCCCCCCTCTTCTTTAATTTTTAGTTAAACATGTTATGTAGATAAAGTGGACAAGGTTACTGTTAAGGTGTTGTGCTAAAGTTTATGCCTGTATAAAATTAGTTGGCAATGGGTATTTGCCACATAATAAATGCTACATTTACAGGCATGTCTAGATAAGAGTCATCTAAATATAGCCTGAACCACTGCATTCCACAGCCCTTAATGTGCAAGAATACCTGGATGCCCCAGCTTTTAGAATACTAGAGTGCTAACCCAGCCTGGTTTTCAACATATCATAAAACAACTATATATTAAATGCTAAATATTTGCACTTTAAGAGGATGCCCCTATTTTGGATTTCTTTAAGGTGGTAATGCCAGATGTTTGCATGCTTGCCACATGGCAAATTTTGAGGTGCACGGTTGACGTGCGGTCCTCCCATAAATTTTGTGTAACTGAGGATCATGCTGTGTATACAATTAGCACTTATTTGTAATGTGGAGGCTATGGGCAGAAACGTTACTTACCCATCAAAAGTCTGATTCTAATTGGTATTGGAGATCCTTACTCTCATAGATTATTGAAGATGAACACTACAAATATTCTGTTTGTATATTCTTCTTTGCTCAGAGTTGCCCAACTTTTTTATGGACTTCACCCATACCTTTTCAGCTACATGTGGTCTTAGTTGCCCTCTCAAGTTTGTTGCCAAGAATAGGTCTAGTCATGGCATGACTAAGACAGTGATGGCACCATGCAAATTCTATCTAGAAAACTTATGAACACAAATAGTATTTTGAAAGCAATGGTAGTCTAAAACATCTTTTATATGTTCAGTCATACTCATACAAAGATTTATTTACAATACTAGTAGCATATGATAATTTTTCTTGTCCTGATGGAACCTCTTACATTCATACTGTAATGCATGGTACAACCAGCCACCTATTACTGTAGAAGAGAAACAGCTGTTTAAGGATTATATGTGTATCATCCAATGATGTGAGCTTATCAACATCGACACCAAAGCTAAGTATCATTACTAGAGTTATTCAAAAGTAATGCAGTCCATAATTTGTATTTCGTTTGTCAATTTTATGTTTTGCTTCCTTTCAATAGATGTTTCTGTTAACCTATACAGAAGGTAATATGCTAGATGCATATTTATTGCCCTAAAGAGATTCTGCCTTAAGATATGACCTTATACTAACAGGTTATTGCATGTTCTTTTGATAATGCAGTCAATTATATATTAAGAGGTTGTTTAGACTACTGTATATTTTTCAGTCCAATTGTGTTATTTTAAGTTAAGGGGAACGCCGTATGAGAAATCATATAGGTATACCTTGTTGTAGCACTTATTTTCAGGTTTATATCTTGTAATGTCTGACATTGTAAGACTCAACAGGATGATAGTTTGCCCACTGGTTCCATATCATTTGGACGGTTTGAAACCGAAACATTGTCCTGGGAAAGAAGGTCATCATTCTCTCACAATAGATATCTCGAAGAGGTAGAGAAATACTCTACACCTGGTTCAGTTACTCAAAAAAAAGCTTATTTTGAGGCCCATTTCAAGAAGAAGCCATTTCCAGTTCAGTCTTCATCAGGGAGTCAAAATGAGACTGAATTCCAAAATAATGAAAATGGTATTGAAGACCATGTGAACTACATGGAAGATTTTTTAGATTATGGGGATGATGGGCAAGCTGCTTGGTATGATGAGGCACCAGCTGTCCCGGATGAATATGAAGTAATGGAATGTGAACGAGAAGAAATTTCACAATCTGAATTTCCAGTGGAGGCTACCACCTTGGATGACAAGAGAGTTCTAGAGCCTACTGCTAAACTAGTTGATTATGATGGAACACTTCAAACACAGTCTGGAAATGAAAACATTCCATCACATAAGGATAACTTGCAGATTCCCGTAGAACAGAAGCCTGAAAATGAGGCCACAACTGTAGAAGAATTTCCTGAGAAAAGGGACATAGTTGAGGAGAGAGACATGTCATCTATGAACCCTACAGTTGACAAAAAGGACACTCCTAGTCAGAAGAAAACACAAAGAACTTCTCTCAAGGTAAGATTTTACTACAGCCATTTTTTTCTTACTTTGTTTTTTAAACCAATTTATGAATGGTCTGCAGCACATGTACAGTTTGTAGTTTTGTACTCTTCATGCCTCACCTTTATGCAAATATTTGTCATGAAAAACGTGCACCAGCTTTACACCTCTGGTCTTGATGCTTGTAGTGAAAAAGGTCTCCTTAGCTAACTGGTTAATAGGGTCAACATCTCATTAACGTTTAGTTATTTTTAATTTTAAGCAGCATTCATTTAGTGATTCTCCTTGAAATTGTTATTCTTAGATGAAGGGACCAGTTGAAGAGAAAACCGCAAAAGCAAAACTGAAGACCCAGTCTCCTATTACACAGATTTCGAGAAAGCCTTCAGCTGAAAAGAATCCTCTTCCTTCTGCTAAGGTGTTCTCAAAGATTTCGGGAAAGGTGGAAGGAGAACATACACTGAGAATGCAGTCAGAGAAGCAATCACCTTCAAGGGTCCTAAGAACTTCAAATCAGAAATCAGAGGTAGAAAGTTTATTTGACCCCAAAACAGTTTGTGTTTCTCACTTTCAAACTACAAGTTCTGTAAGCACTAGAATGGTGATGAAGAATTACAAGCCCTTACATTTTGGGTTTTTTTTGTCTATTATGACTAAAATTATACCATATATTGATATAAAAGTGATTCACAAGTAGAAAATGGCTCTAACTTAGGCATGTCCTTTTTTGATCATAGATATCTATTTGGGCAATGAATGTTTAAGCAAATTACATAATGATCAAGTTATATAGGAGTTTACTGTAATATTATCAATTCAAATCTACTTTAGTTTGGCTGATGTGAGCTATAAATTGGTTATTTTAGGAAAATAAATTATCCTACTTTGAAATCATTTGTTTCTTATTGGTGATATGTCAGTTGCAGGATTCTGAAAGCCTTAAAACGAAAGTTAGACAAGTTAATAAAAGGTACTTCCTGCTTCCCTGAAAACTGCTGAGCTATTTCACTATTTTTTTTTTAAAAAAATAGCTTACTCATTTAGCATTTTTGGAAATATATACTTTGTTGTGGCTGATAATAAATACATCTAACAGTGAAAAACCACTTAGCGGAAAGAAGATTGTTGCTATTCTTCATCCCATTTCTGGAAAAAGCGAAATTGATGTATGGAATTCTGCGAACAGGTCATTGAACAACATCTAACAGATCTCATCTTTCTTTTTTATTATGACCTCCTAAATTATGACTAATACTTTAGGTCTGCACAAGTCATTAATTCTGTTAAGGAAGAAGCAAAACAAAGTAGAACCTTCAATTTCAGAAGTGATGAACGGGCTGAAAAAAGAAAAGAGGCAAGGAACTCACTTTCACATCTGCTCACAGTTATTGGTATATAAAACTGATTGACAAATCTATTGTGTGTTTAGTTTTACATGAAGTTGGAGGAAAAACATCATGCCAGAGTGGCTGAGATGAATGAGATCCAAGCAAGAACACAAGTATGTATTACAATTTTATTTTGACTTTATTGGGTCATTTCTTCCTAGAGGATTTTTGTTTTTTTGGGCTGGTGTTTTAAGAAGTGGCTGCCGTATGTGGGCAATTAAGAGACTGCTAGTGCATATGCGGTATGCAGGATCTATATGCACCTACCATTTTTAATTATTTAACATAAATAATATATTAATTATAACAAAAAATAATTATATTGATAACAATAATAGCTAATAATTAGTGTTTATTACTTAATATTTAATATGCAATAGCAATAATTACAATATATTTAATATTTTAGCACCAATAATACTCTTATCAAGCCCACCTGAAACTATATCAAGCCTAACCATCAAATTGGATCTGCTTCACTTACGTTCGCCACATAAAAGTGGGTTGTATACGTAGCTCCACAATGCTACGCGGTCACACATGTACAATTACGATACTAAGAAGGTCACATATGCGGCCATGCAAAGCTAAGTGGATCACCTTTTAAGGTCCGCATGCAGTGGGACTGCGTATAGTAATGCACATAGGCAATATGGTGCGGTCAAGGGATTGCATACACATATACCAGCGTATATTTGGTAGCATGCACCGCATTTTAAAACACGTGTTTTGGCTATACAATAGTATTATCGATTGCCAATGTTTGATGTTAATGATGCTTGAATCTTTTATATGCATATTACTATCTGCTTTTATATTTATCAAAAACATACCATGCATGAGAGCGCATAGTCCAATTTAGTGTATATTTAGGACCATTGCCTCCCTGATTGATTGTTGCATACTTCTACTCATCCTTTCTTGCTCTCATAGAGCCCAAATTTCCGAGCCTGTGAAAACTATGGTTGGACTCTGACTCACATTCAGCCTTCTTCCTTCAATGTGATTACTAATCAACATGACATGATATTTGCTGGCCATTTTCACGGAACTATTACCAAAGTTCCTTCACTGGCAATCCCTGGAAACTTTGCGAAGAGCCTATTTGATTCTGAAGAGAAGGGAAAGAAATCTAAGGTTTCCATGGAAATTTAGTTTCCTGGCTGCTTGTCATGTGGATCCACTATAATGAGATGTCTTTGGCAATTATGACTACTTTCCATTTCATAATCATTTTTTTTGTAATATTAATCAAAACAAAGAGTGAGATTTGACATGATCTCCCTAAGGAGATTTTATGTAGTCCCATCCTATTCTTCTGTACTCTCTTTTGGCAGTCTGTTTCCCTTGTCCTGCGAGGCTTGGAGAGTTTCCTTGTGTCATGTTTGAGCATTTCAATTCCACAACTACTGAAAGTAGGCTCACGGAGACGGTATGCTTATGGCTCTTTATAAGACACTTTCATCACTTTATTGTTGCTGCTCTGCTATATGTTGATGATATGAATACCCCAAAGATGATTCTTCCATCATTCTCTATCTAAAATTGCATCTTTAGATAATAGCTTGAGATGCCCTTAATGGGGGCTAGGCCTCAGAAATAGTTCTTTTGGTTAATGCCCTTGATGGGCTTGTTGTATGGTTGTCCTTTTGGGCTGGAGCTGTGTAGTTCCGCCCCTACCAGCTCCTTGGCCCAAGGAGGCTGAGGAAGTGAACAAGGGACATTGTATCAGGTGAGCTACATGACTATTTATATATTTATTTATCTTTTGCTACCATTGGATCTCATGTTTGCTTTCTCATTCCTTGGACACAATAGTGCACTTCTGCCTGCTTGACTGATATGGTGAAATATTTCGAAGTGTTGTTCAATATCATCAACTGTAGGTGGTCTTATGTATTTAACCATTTTGAACCAGAAATTATTTCTGCAATGCATGTTGTGAGCCAGACTATTAGTGCTTCTTGCTTCGTACATTATGTTGCTATACTGTGCATTTTTATGACTTTTTCTCTCTGCCTTGGATCATGAAAGGGAGAGGGTTTAGAGGCCGTAATATAAAAAATCCCCAGTAATTAGAAACTGGTACTGTCACAGAAATGCCCCCAATAAGTTCCAAGTTTTACACAAAAAAAAGGCATTAATCATTGCAATTGGGTTTCTGACTCTTCACAACTATGTTACATGAACCCAGGTACAGGTGTCAAGTGAGGGTGTGTATCTAAGTTTCATTGAGTGCAGGTCCATATCCATGTTTCATATCCTTTAATTTCTAAGGAATTCTCTGTACAGACCTGTACCGAATATCTTAGCTGCAAGCATGTTATAGGAGTTGGTTGTGGGGATTTATGACTTAATGGAAAGGACTTCTGAAGAAAAGAATGATAATAGCAAATTATTTCATGACTCAAGATTCTACAAATCCTTGGCCTCTATCTTACCAACACAAATAAATCCTATTTACATAATGGTCTGTCAAGGGGTTGTTTAACATTGACACCCTTTCTCCAACATGGGTTCAGCAGTTTTTACCGACCTGTTTATAAAATGTTAAATATGTTGCGTTTCAAATACTGAAAAAAAGGTTTTGTTCATGGTTAGTTGATTCAATCATCAGCTTGCGTAACATTTTTCTACTACTCTGCAACCTTCTTACTTCCAGGATGGGAGGAAACCCAGATGCAATCAGGGTAGGGGCGGACGGAACCCTGGTCATTGGTATCTAACACCCAGTGACTTGACCAACACAACCAATTGCCACCTCTTTATATATTTGAAAGTTTAGTTTAAAGCTATTTTAGCATTAATATTGCCTACATTTTGAGTTACGAAGGTCATGGGAGTGTTCAAAGGTTCTTTTGTTTATCTGGGCCAGTGAAAACTATTTCTTTTCTTCAGTAACATGCATAGCTAAAAGGGTTTTAAGCATTTATCTTTCTAATCCATGTAAAGTGCATAAAAATGTTCGAAGGTTTTTACTGTTTATATTCAGCAAATGAGAAGGATTTACTTTTTTTTTGATAACATGCATTCTCTGATTTGTTTCAATCATATATTCTATTGATTTTTTTTAATAGCATGCATCCTCAGATTTGTTTCAATCATATATTCTATTATTTTTTTAATAGCATGCATCCTCAGATTTGTTTCAATCGTATATATTCTACACTTTCTTAACCAATGGAAGATGTTATTTGCAGGAAGAAACAGAAGCTGCGATAAGGCAGCTCCGGAAGAGCCTGAACTTTAAAGCAAAACCTATGCCTTCGTTCTATAATGATGTTTCAAGAGCATCCGATGGAAAAAAGGTCTCTCATTGCGTTCATGCAAAATACATGTTCCTTAATAATGCACAGCTTTGAATTCCTTTTCGTTTTTAAATTTACAGACCATTGCAGCACCAGCAAAATCTTCGAAGTCGCGAAGTAAGCATGCAAATCCTGGGAGTAAAACATCATCTCAAGATAGATCTTCAGCGTTTGTTAAGGTAGCAAATCAAAGGGGCCCCTCCACAGTTGACTGTCCTACAGCCGTTGAAGGTGATACTGGCCCTTTGGTTCCACCAAAGCAACCAAACAGTGCAGATGAAACTCAGGCACTACAATCTACTAAGAGGAGTGAGGCAAGGAAGGAGGAGAAGACCAAGCCTAATCTACAGCAAGGAGGTGGCAGCGACAAGAAAGGGGAGAGGGTTAGTAGGGTGACGAGGAGTGGGGTGGGGAAGGTGATGAAGGGTATTGTTGGTGGAAGCGTTGCAGTCCATGTTGCCTCTTGAGATGTGTTCTCATCAATCATTTTTTCAATTCATTCCGTGTAGTAAATAAAGAGGAGGGCTTGAGGAAAGCTTTCTGCCATGTTCTCTCTTGTGAGACTTGAATTACTCATCTCATTGTTAATAATTATCACTTCCCTGCTAACTGATATGTTGGAGCAATTTAGTCTCCTTTCCTGGACTTCTGGAAAAGACAGCAAGGTGTTTATCAAAAAATTGCTGAAGAAAGGCCCTAAAACTTGAAACTACCAAAACTGTGCTGGATCTTATCCAAATGATTGCCTCGTCTGTCAGGTTGGGACCTGATAACAAATTGTTGTCAGAGAATTTGGACCAGGCTTCTCCCAGATCTAGTGGATCAGGAACATTTATATTTGTCCGGATATATTGGTTTAGTGACAGCCATCAAGGTATGTCAAGATCAAAATAGAATTAATTTATAAAAATCAAATTCCTTCTATATTTACAGAATATTTGTAAATAATTATATTTAAAATTATTATGTTTTCAGTAAAAGAATGAATATGATGTCAATAAGATTCTTTTAATAATTTTGTTGTGAGAAGAAATCTTGGGACTCATGAAAACCTAGAAGAAGAAACCGAAAACCTCTAACTGGGTTTTTATAGTAAAATTTTAGGTAATTAGTGGCCATTATTAGCCACCGCTGTAATAGAAAAATAGTATATAATGATGGAAAAATGATGGTATTAGTTGACAAAATCATTATTTGCATGCTCATTTCATGTACATCAAAAATTCTCTAGGCCTACGATGGCTGATTAGGCTACTCAATATTGAATTGGTTATCATGCATTTGGCCTCATCTTGTAAAAGTTATGAAACCTTTTTTTTTTTTGGTTTCACTTTCTAGAAAAGAAGTATCCTTTTTCTCTACTTTCTATTTCTCCTTTTTTTTTTTGTTTTTTTGAGAGTGAGGAATTTGTCATTCTCTTTTTCAGTTCTCTTTTATAAAATTTTTCCCTTTCTTTTCATGCGCGAGCTAAACACTAGCTTACATATCGCAACAATGCCTTGGGTGCAATTTCAAAGGTAGAACCGTGGTCCCCCAAAGGCCAACCAAGCCAAATTCATATGGAAGAACTTATAAGTAGTTTAACTATTAACTGAGGAACAAACATAATTTCTCTCAGCTCATACATGAAGCTGGTGGACTGGCCAATCTCTTAAGTTGGCAACTTAGGAATATATAGGTAATTATTACTCGACCAGGAGACATACATACATACATACACACATACACACACATACATACAGATATTATGTTTGTTCGACATAATCCACATAAAACCAAAGCCGGCATTGTAATCTGCCGACTTTATGTGGAGCTGGCATTTCCGGGACTTCCGCATGATTTATCGTTGAATAAGAAACCTGGAAATAATCTTCCTCACGATGCAAACTCAGTTTCGCACGCCTCGCCGGATTTACCGGGTATATCGTAACGGGATTCCCGACCCGGGAACGTTACATACATTAGAACGTCTCCGGTTTGACCCTAAAAACCCTCCAAAACCCTATCTCGCTCACCGATCTATCCCTGGCCGAAATCCTTCTTCCCCAAATTCCCTCGCCATGACGCTGCTCGATTCCATCTCCCTGGCCGCGGCGGAGGCCGAAGCCGGCGGGAATCTCTCCTCCCCCTCGAAGTTTCCCATCGTCCTCAACGCCGATGACATCTTCCCCCAGTTGAAACCCGATTCCGAAGCCCCCGACGGCGCCTCCTTTGTCAAGCGCGTCTCCGGGTGGAAGATCTCCGAAACCGATGCCGAGATCGCCGAATTAGCCGCCGGTTTCGCCAAAACTCTCAGGCGCAAACTCAAGAAAACCGGATCCCTCGATCAAAGCAAGTTCTTGGGGCTCCTGAACTCGTTCCTAAGGAACAACGCCGAAAAGATCCGCCTTTCCCTCGGTTCCGATCCATCAGACGCGTCTGGTCCCGACTTCACACGCGCGGCGATCGAAAAGTTGGGGTTCTTGATCGGCCGCGAGGTCGCCGCGTTGATCGCGGAGGGCTGCGTTGTTCTTGAGCTGTGGGAAGTGCTTGAGAGCCTAATTCTCCAGGGCCTCGTTGGGCATCTCAACTCCATAAATCTCGTAGAGAAGCTTGTGGAGAAGAGCCAATCGGAGTTGCTTTGTCTTTTCGTCAAGCATGCTCCGGACCTTCGATCCTCGGAGCTTCTCTCTGTGCTTAAATACTTCTTATCCCCTAAAGAGGATTGTTATGGCAGCATGATTGGGGTTCGGAAACAGTGGGAAAAACAAGGTCTTCTAGCCATCGAGAAGGCCGTCCAGAAGGGTATACCTAAGAAGGTATCAAATGTAGCTAAGGAAGCTTCAATTCTTCTAATGATGGCTTATGATGGTTTCTCGTCATCGGAGCTTTGTCTCCATTATGTGTTTGGATCGTCAAATTTAGATGGGCTCATGCTGTCTTCGGCAATTTCGAAACTTGACGGGTCGGAGGTGCTGGGTTTGATTCGGTACTTTGTGAAGTGGTTGGAGAAGTACCAGAGGTTCCCGGAAGCACGGCCTTGCCCCTCAGCTGGGTCGGTGTTGGGACTGAAGGCATGTGAGAGTGTTCCTTCGATGGAATCAGTTCTCAGAGGATTGGGGTTGGTTTTGGATGAGCATTTTTCGTACTTGGTGTTGAATTCGGAGTTCCATGATGAGATGAGAGCGGCGGGGAAAGTTATCAATTCTTTGGCTTCGGAAGCTGACTCATGTTTTCTGGTGGATAATATAATCAAGTATTTGCAGTTAGAAGTGAGAAGGAATGAAGATTTGTAGGATGAGCTCCTTCTGTGTTAGCAGATGTCTGAGGTGAGACAAATTGGAGGTTTGTAGGCTGAGTTTGTTCTGTGCTGTTAAATGAACGATAGATTACAATCTTCTTTAGAATTTTGTTTGAAAAATTTTAGTACTCATATCGGAGTCTTGCTTTTGTTTCTTCCTTAGTCCTTGTGTTGGGCTTTTACCGCTGCAGCTCATGGATGCTTTGCTATCCATATGGAAAGGGGTCTTAACCTGTATTTAGAACTTATGCCGTTATATTGAAATTTCAATCCCCTGTGATGCTGTTTGAAGTTGTCCATGTCGCTTAGCTGCTAGTGCAAGAGTCTCTTTCTTTTGCTGGGTAGTTCCTAAAATTTTAGCTGATCTTGTAGTAGTATCATCATTCATCATTCTAGATACTCGCTGGAAATTAACTTTATAGATGTGCTCTAGGTTGTTCTCACAATATATAATATAGTTAAAATGACTAAATCTCCTCAACATTTGTTTGGTTTTGATACAAATGAATTACAATGAACTTTGTGATGGCATTTCCTTCATTCTTGAATGAAGGAGGTGATAACTAGCAAAGATTGTAAACTGCAATTGCCCTCAAAGCAGTCTCTGACCTGTAGTGTGGGTAAGATAGAGGGAACATCAATTTTCCATGCAGAAAATTTGAAGGATTACTTTTTCTTTCATCGGTTAGTTTTTTAAAGGGATGATAAGTCTGGTAAGATAGTGTTAAAGAATGAGCAAGGCCTGCTCAAGTATTGCCGAGTGTTTCATGACTTGATTGAATTGGCACGTCAAAAAAATCAACCAAGTAATGTATTTAGTTTTTGATTTATTCAAGACCTTAACTCAATTGAGTTAGACCAAGTTGTTGCTGAGTTTGTAGGAGTTGAGGATCAAGAAGGTGATGTTGATATGCAATCCTATTTCGCCACCATTGACCAAAGATAGCTGTGGTCTTTTTGTGTGTGTGAAAAAGACTAGTTATGCACAAGTGATAAACAAGAGGATCATGAAAACTTTGGCATTTCTCTTTTTTGTGTTGATTTAGAGTTTGTATATTTTTTAGACTAAATGGCTTGGACATAATTGACTTTGACAATTTCTAATCTTAATTGACCATCTTGGGTAATGTTATTCTCCTATTTGGTTGTGTATATAGTTGCTTCTATTGACTCTATGACATCTATGTACTCTTCATGATTATTAGAAGATCAGAGGATATTGAATTGAAATTGATTATAAATATTTGGATTGATTGATTATTTTTTTATGGATTTATAGAAGCATGTTGTGTACAATATATATAGTAGAGATAATATGTGGGCGTCCACACAACAATCCTTACATGATCGGTCTTGACCGGATGATTGGGGGGCTCAGCATCGATGATCCAAGCCATCGGATGTGATCTACTTATTAGAAAATTATATTAATTGGAGATCCGTCTCCCCATCTATGCATCTACAAAAATGGATAGTTTGAAAAACACAAAATAAGGCATGTTTTTCAATCACTAGATGTATAGGCTAGAGTCTCCAAATCATAATTTTTTTTTTTTTTGCGTAAAGCAGTTTAGACATTGTAGATTATATCCAATGATCCAGATTATCGATGCCGGGTCTCTGGTCATCCATGTCAAGGCCAACCTTATTAGGGCTGTTTTGTGGATGCCTTAATATTAGCTCTACTCTCTCTCTCTCTCCCTCTCTCTCACTCTCATAACTCAACCCTAGAAGCTGTTTTGACTCGTCTAGGTCAACAAAATAGTAGAAGGTGAGTCAAGTCTGAGTCCCGAGTTTTGCAACCTTGGTCCCATTTGTTTGCTTGTTGATTATTTGATAGTGGAATGATCTGATGATCAACTAGTGAAGGTTGTCAGTCATTTTTTAATATAAATTTGTTTTCTGCTGGTTAGCAATAGTGGTCTGGTATGAGAGATGATGGATGTATACGAAAACCTCTGTGATTTAATGATTTTCTGATATTTTCAGCAGTTGTCATTTTTTTTCTTTCTAATAGACATGATTTCGTCTTTTGAGATAGATAAGCCAGCCAGAGTATACAGTGGGACAAAGACTCCTATGCTGTAGTCTATTACTTGTACAGATATAGATTTAGAGTTGAAGTCTTGTGTATCTTTCAAAAGTGTGGTATTTGTTTAATCTAATTGCAATTTTACAGCGCAGGCGACAAATGGTAATGTAATTATGCAGGGATAACATGCTGGCGACAAACAAAAATGTAATTATTTAGAGATGACATAAGTTACAAGGGTTACCTTGATGAGTGGGAAGCCAATCCATGTCTGAAATGCATTCTGATGGAGAGCAGCTGAACTGTGCCTTTTTTAGCACCTTGATCGTCGTTAGAAGTTAAATCCGTCATACGATCTTATGGCCCTTCTTTGTCAAGAATAAACAATGATAGTTTGTCAAATCTTAGACTCAAATTTTTCATTGTTTGTGTAGATTATCTATACAACTTTTGCTTGTCTGGTTTTTCCTTGAAGAGATTTCTTTTGCTCTGCTCTCTCTATCAACTCGTGTAATATTATCAGCTACTCAAAAATCAAAATGACTTTCCCATCTCTTAAAGATTTTCTAGTTTCTAATGATAATATTGAGGCAGCAGCCTGTGTTTTCTTGTTCCTTCTAGCAATTGAAATTATGATAATGGTCCAATTCAGAAATCAGGTTTTGGATCTGCTGAAATAATCTATATTTGCCTCCACCTCGAAAGTTTGCATCTCCGCACCTTGAAAGTCTGCATCTCTGCTGGCCTATAAAGTTCCATGAATCATGATTTCCATGGATTTGAAAGATGGATTAAAGGTATTTTGCAGAAGTTCATGGCTTACATGCTCTACCATCCAACAGCTTTTATAAACTTAAGAGATCTCAAGCTCGATATTAGACCATTGATGGTTGTTTTGATGCATTTTGATCATTTACCGTGAAAGGCATCAATGTATGTTATAGAGAACTGATCATTGGAATTACACACATGACAAGCATTGACAAGCAATTTGGATGGTTAAAGGAGTTGTCTCGAATATATGAGTAAATTATTCTCATATTAATTTAGAGCTGTAAATGGGTTGGGGTCCACCTGCGACCCAACCTGGTTAGATTCAACCCACCAATTGACCTGTATCTGATGACCTGTGGGATGTGTTAAGTTTAAAAAGTGAACCTGCTCTAGGATGGGGTCGGGATCTCATATTTTTCGACTAAACCTAGTTTGTATAGCATTTGGGTCTAATTTGATTTAATAAATATAGGTCCGACTAGTTTGGCCTGGCATGAAAACGCACATCATGTAAACCTCTTTTTCTTTCGCTCTATTCATTTTTTTAATTTTGAATGAATTCTTATTTAAAATATATTTTTTTTCATTTCAACACTATATCTCCTTTCATCTATTTTTACTTAATTATATTTAAACTTTATATTTCATTGTTTAGTCTGGTGGATTCTTATTTATTATATCCTTAATGGTGTGTGGCGTGTGTTTATAATATTTTAAATGATGCATATTGTAAATTAAAGAATGATAAATATGCTTGGATGAGATTAAAATTTTGAATGAAAATTCAAATTTAAGTTACATGAAGGTGATATTCAATTTTGACCTAATCCGATGATTCGCTGGATTTGACGTACTTTTTAAGAGCTAAGGGTGAGAGTAAATCAGATAATATGGATAGAAATATAAGCATTCGAGTAATATTCGCATTTATATCCATATCTTTCGAATAAAAATAGATATGGATATGGATAGACAACTATTCAATTTGTATCCGAATATCTATCCTATTTGTAACTCTATTTAATTTTATATAAAATTTATTAAGTTTTAAAAAAAATATATAACTGCACTAACATGTTATTTATTTGATTTACTATCTACTTAGCGATATAATTGATTCTACGAAAGTAATTGATTTGTAACTGTATTTGTTTGAACAAATATGGATATGAATTTTTGTATCCTATTTGTTGGACAAAACAAATATGAATATGGATATGTTGATTTTCGTCCGTATCCAATCCAATTTCAATTCTATTAAGAGCCTAGCCTAACCCTTAGGTCTGGTACCAAAATCATGGGTCCAGCATGAAATCAAGCTAGGTTTGGGCGAAGCACGGCTTGACTGTGTTGGAGTTGTTTGCTACGTTATTCACGTTATTTAAAAATTTATTTTCTAAACAACCATGTGGCTGGAGTAGCTCAGTTGGTTAGAGCGTGTGGCTGTTAACCACAAGGTCGAAGGTTCAAGCCCTTCCTCTAGCGTTTTATTCTTTTTGCGTCGCTGTTGCTGATGTTTTCTGTGTTTGCTGTTCATGACCAATCAAATATGATTTCTATGAAGAAAGAAAGGTTGGCCTAAGAAGCACAATAGGCCTACAGAGTTGGTTCTTGATATTCCCATCAATATAATTTGCATTGAGAGACCTTCCATGCATGAAGAGCTTAAGATGGCACCCATTTTTATTTTATTGTGGCTTAAGATGGTTCAGGTAACTACAAGACCATCAAGGCATCAATGAGGAGCAAAGATGGTCATCATTTGCCTTTGAGAATGAAGGAGCCAACAACTGCTGAGATTAGCCGACGCCACTAATTCTTCTTTCTTATTTCTGTGTGTCGTTGCATCATTTCGCCATTTTTATCAAAGCTGGGGGAGGGTCATCTTCCTCCATTTATTTTTCCATTAGAAAACGACTCCACAAATAATGTTGGTTGTTGAACTGTATTATTAATTGCACGATTTTTCCTTATGCGAACTGCAACGAAGTGATTCGTTATCATTAAAAGCCAACTTCAGAACTAGTGTTAATTTGCTTGTTGAAGGAGCGTGTTAGGTCTCAATCAGGAGCGTCTGAATTACCTCCATGGCCCACTTGGTTTCAGGTTTATCCTGCCAAACGAGATAGCTTTTCTATTCCTTATCGGGGAGGGATAAAACAATTTCGTATATATGGAGGGATGAAATAACTTTAAACCCCTAGATAGGGGCTAAATTTATTCTAGGACATGCAACCAAATAGTACCTGGACTTATCCCCAATCATTATACGGAATAGCGGATGTTGTCATCAAGTAGCAGTTGGATATATCCTCCGGAAAAATAAATCTCGGAGGAATAATCAAGAATTTCTATCCCCCAAATTTTTTTCCGGTAGCCAAATCGGGCCTAAAGATGTGCCCGATCGAAGTCTATAGCACTGACTGTGCAGCAAACTGGCCACGGCTGGGGACTTCATACCCATCTAAACTAACTTTGTTATTAAACTGGATCTCTAAACAACTAATTAATGATGGCATTCTCCAGCCCGTAGAGTCTAATAAGGTTCCGAACTGGATCTAAATTTAACAAGCATTCATACCTTGCACCATGCGCACCATATCAGCGGTGCACCGTAGAAACAAATCGAAACTAGGTTCGCAAACCGGCAATCCGAAATGAGCGCAGGATGCATGGAGCCCATAGAAAGCAAGATGCAGGATTGGTGTGGTGCAAGTATAATAACTCAAAAGTATAACGGTAGGTGCCCGGATATTTTTAGAATTGAAAAAAAGAAAAAATTTGTGCATCTTAAGCAGCATCCAGAAGAACCTTTGTGCTGATGCTGGTGTTAAGATTCTAAGCTCATCAAATTAAATTATTTTTTCTTGACTTGTTGGACGGGCCACATGATTAAAGCCATATTTATTGGCTCTTTTGTTGGACGAGTCAAATTATTACACCGTCCGTGCCATTCGCATGAATGCATCACCCATGTGCTCATGAATCAAATATGGTCCCAACTACGTTTAAAGTCGAGAAGGAAAGACGTATTTTCTAATCCAAAGAATTTAGACCCTTGTGCTGAAGCACAAAAAATAAGTCTCATATTCTCTGACAATTGCCTCCCGAATTTTTATATGATGAATCTCCTAGCAGTAAACGATCCATCACCTATTTTGCATTAATCCAACATCAGCTAACCTGCTTGAGAAATGGTTCAGAACTGCAGCCAAGAGACCTTTACAATAAAGAATAAAAGGAAAGGAAAAGCACCCACCTCCTCCTCCCTTCACTTCTTCTTGCCAAGCCTTTTTCCCATACCAACCACCTTCTTCTCCATTCATTTGCTATCATACAAATCTATAGGGGGAAAAGAAACGTCCAAAGAAAAGTAGAGAGAGAGAGAGAGCCGCTTCCTACATATTTCCCATGGCAAATTCAAATTCACTAGCAAGAAAAGAGGGGAAAAATCCAACAACAAAGACAATGTACACTAAAATACAATCAAATCCAGCGTCATCATGAGCGAAGCCACGAGCAAACCACCGAGAACATTGTTCGCCAGAGGAGGGGCCTTGGAAGCCGATGGTGGTGTCTTGTAGTACCAAGGGAAATAAGGCAATATTGGGTTAGGAGGAGGAGGTGCAGGAAAGTTGGCATATGGTGGTGGAATATATGGAAGATATCCCGATGGCGATGACGGAGGATAATTCCCATTCTCAGGCGTGCTTGGTGGAGGATAATTCCCATTCTCAGGCGTGCTTGGTGGAGGAGGTGGATATCCCGACTCAGGAGGGTTCTCGGCTGATGGAGGCGGCGGAGGGCAGTTGGTGACCGACGTCGGAGGAGGAAGGCATGGATATGGACATACCGGAGGCGAATAGTCCCCCAAGACCGATGTCGGAGGTCTAGAGAGGAGAACTAAGAGGAGCAGGAGGGCGGAGGTGGTAGGGGATAGCTTAGAAGGCATGGTTTCGGTGCTGGCCAGGAGGAGAGTATAGAAAGAGAGGAGGTGAAACGTGGGGAGCAAGTTTTGCGTCTTATAATGCAAAGCCAGTGGAAAGG
This sequence comes from Phoenix dactylifera, assembly GCF_051530095.1. Lineage (NCBI taxonomy): Eukaryota > Viridiplantae > Streptophyta > Magnoliopsida > Arecales > Arecaceae > Phoenix > Phoenix dactylifera. Next base: position 33,412,634 of record NC_143196.1, read on the forward strand.
TGAAAGGAAATAGGTTCTATCTATTGCTAACTTTGTTATAATAATTAAATAGTGCTATGAGAACCAAAGAATAAGTCCCAGGAAGAGAACATGGCTGACGAAGTCATGGGTCCCATAGGTAGGTGATGACATGGGGCTCGTTTGGTGTGCATAATATATAAGATGGTATGTCTTACGAGTTACGATTGAGTTCGGTTTTGGGTGTGAAGGAGTTAATTTTCCAGGCCAATTGTTGCATGCTAATAAAGTCACGTAACGTCAAGTGCCGGGGTCAAGATAACAATCTTTTTCAGAAATGATGGCTGTGGAAACCGGTTGGTGTCCGAAGCCGCGAGTCCAGGTCGATGCAAGGGCACCCCAACGGGGATTTGGAAGCTTTCACCGTGCGTCGGTCGTGTGATACTGTGACATGTGCTTTCCGCCTTCGCCGAGACTAGACGATGTGAGGTTTCGTATTAAAATGCCATGCAGTAATTTCTATCAAAATAATACTTGTCAATGTCACACCCCGTTAGATTCCCTTTTGGACCTTAGCTAAAATTGTTGTTGAAACCGCTTTTTACTTTGTAACTTTGAAATTCAAATTAGTTGTTACAAATCTATGTTTTACCAAATAGAAATGGACAGTGAGATGGAAACAAGGTTTTTATCCAAGGTGGTGGGGACCTAGGTTCAAATTCTATTTTCACCGGCATGGAGAGAGTTAGAGATAATTGAAAAAGGATCGCCTCTTATTTTGTGGTCTATTACCTACATGGCTCTTTCCTCTTTAGTCTTACAATAACCTATGCTCATCTAATATTAAAATAAATAAAAATATTATTTAAATCAATAATAATTTATATTTTTTAAAAAATTTCAGATAAATCATTCTACATTATTTATTTCTCAATAATTATTTTTTTTTATGTACAACAATTTGTATAGTACAATATACTTGCCATCTCATATCTTTTCCTTCGTTCTATTTCAGTAATATACGAAAGTTGGAGATAGGAGCGGCCCAATGTATTTGGAGGCCTATGGCCGTTTTATCTTTGAGTCCTTTCCTGCAATGAGCCAGTCTAAGGCGAACTCATATGAGGATTTTTTTTTTTCTTTCTATTTTACCTTTGAGATCTTTTTTATGGTGGGCTTTCTTTAAGCCGGAGTTTTAAACAACCGTCCAAGTTGCTTAAAAGTTTGGCTGGCTCTAGTTGGAGAGTGTAAATAATGCGGCTAGCGTTGCCGTGCCGGCTGGCGCTTGCTGACCCTCGACGTTGTCGAAGGAAGGCAATGTATAATTGGAGGACATTATAATTATTGAAAGCAAGGACGGATGGCAGATTCCTTGCACCACCCGAGGAAGATGACGAAGCCTCAATTACGTGTACGATGTCCCCTCCCCCCTACTTCTCCAAAACATGCTGCCACTCCTAACTCTCGTGTGGGGATCTCCGAACTGGTTAGTTGACACTTATAATGCCTTGCGGATGGGACTCATTCGTTGTTTTCCTGCAATGAATCATCTCCTTGCTTAATTAAGTTTGAGCATGCATGGTTTTAATTATTTCAATATGGCTGTATGTTTAGCTTGTACCACTCCTGCTAGGGATATCTCCTTCCAAGTCATTGAATGTTGAGTCATCGACCCTATTTCAATATTCTTGCCGCTGTTCGAGGAAAAGATAATTTGAAACTCTTTTCGATCCTTAGCTTTTTCTATATAACACCGCTTGATTACTTTGCATAAGGCACCCAATTTTTGGTGATGGGTTGATGTTCATTTTGCTTGAGGACTTGGAATGAGAAGGTTTCATTTAGTTATTGAAATAGAAACATTCGTCGAAATTACTATGACTCAGAAAAAGTCGATAAAATAGAGTTACTTGGCATAATTTTCTTGCAAATTATCGCATCAAGTTTTTATTTTAGCTTTTTTTCTTTTTGGTGATTGAAGATCGAGGCAATAATTGTACGTAACATCAATGACGGTGATAATTAATATTAGGTTTGCAAGCAGGCACCTAACTTTTGCTAATTCCCCTCACATACGGTCCCCATGGTTTTTTTTTTTTTTTGCTACGATCCCCATGGTTTTTAATGTGCTTTCCATGATCTTTCTCATCAAGCCTTCTAGGGTACCGTTTGTTGATCTTTTGGAGTCTTCTTTATGAACCGCTTTGCATGCTGAAAGAGATGCGTTTCTCGGGAGGGGCTTCCTACGGTAAAGATTCTAGAAAGCATTACTTTATCTTCTGTTCTATTTTCTAGCATACCTTTTCTTCCACCCTTTTTCTCTTTCCTTTGAACTGCCCACTAATTCCCCTAAATAACTCTCTTTTCCTCCTTGTTCATCAATCCGTATCAAACGTTGGAGCAAGACTTGTAGCTGGCTTCCAATTTGCGTCCAATAGTAATTGTGATGAGAGCGTGTCGGTGGTTAGAAAGGCTGCATGAAGTCCTTAGATATGTAGCTGGAAAAGACCATTTATTAGTTGGAAAAGTAAGTATCACTTCAATAAGACATATATAGTAGGGATGAAAGATGAATGGTTAATTAAAAATTGAAACAAAGTTGTCAATCACTCGGACAATACCTAGACATCTCCTTAATTCTCTTGGCTTTTGTCAGGGCACTGAATTCGAACTTTTTATAATAGTAAGCTTAAACCAAATTAGCCCCATGTTTATATCACTAACAACTTGCGACATAAGTAATCAGCTGAATCACCATGTTTATTATATATTTTAATGCATATGCCAAGTTAAATTGAAGTTTAGAAACATACATGCCTATTGATGCCAGGACTTTTACTATTCAGGGCTATCCTTCTCCAATATGCTTTGTGCACTCAGCTCCCTCTTTCATTTCCTCTTACTCCTGGCCTTTCGAATAAATGTGACACAAGACTTTCCATTTCTTGCCGGTATGGTCTACACGTTGGATATAGGTTTATATGTTAACATTATCTTATTCCACTACCACTCCTTTGATCCACAAAATGGTACACGCACCTAAACTCAACTGATTTGAATAATTGCCACCCATTCAATAGCGTGACAATTAAACTATATATCAGTCACAGATGCATGGTAAATAGGAAAAGATAGAAGCTAGCTCAACAGCCAGTGAGAAGACTGGAGTTATCTTAATTGCATTTTCCTGCTAATTACATAACACACACACACACACACACAGAGATAGAGAGATAGCATTGTTCATGGTATGAGCTCAAAAGCAATGAAACAACTGAACAATTTTATTCTAACTGAATCCATCTAGGAATCAAGAGTTCATCAAATTATCTTGAAAACTTTGAGGGAATTAAATAACAAAAGAGCGGAACACAAATCTACATTAAACAACTTTAATATTCTACAAATTGAGCTCCCACAGCCACCTCAGAGCAAGGCCAACAGCCCACAGCCCACCAACACCAAGAACTTCCCCATAGAACTCCGGCCAGCCCCATCAGAACGGTGGTACCCAGGGTCTACTGGATATAAGGTTGCCGGTGGGCCGAGCCAATAGGGTGGAGCTGGTGTATATGGTAAATTTGGGCCTGCAGGCTCATAAGGCGGCGGTGGGCAGAATGGTGGAGGAGGGCCTGCAGGCTCATACGGCGGCGGCGGTACTGGTGGAGATGGCGGTGGCGGTGAAGGTGGCGGCAGTACTGGTGGAGATGGCGGTGGCGGGCTCGGATTCTCACAAGGGTTCCCACATGGCGAGTTACAGGTGCAGTTCCCATCCAGTTCTCGACGTGGAAGAGACACTGCACCCCCATCTCTCATCAAAATTGAAGCTCCTATGACGATCAAACTCATCCATAATAGCGATTTCCGGCATGGATGCACCATTTCCCCAGCGTAAATATTGAAATACTAACCTGGAATCCCCTTACCAAGAGAGAATTCAGTATTATTTGCCTCCTTTTTGCTCTTCTTATAGTCCCCTCTTCTTCTTCTTGCTTCCAGGGGAAGGGTTTTCTTTGTTATTATTTCCCCACTATGTCCGAGCATGATGCAATGGACTTCTTAAGAGAAGGGTAAGGGTAAGCTGTCGTGAGAAATATGGACTCTTTCCCTCAAATTGCCTTACCTTTGAAAGTAATTAATGCGTGGGCCGCACTGCTTTTTGAGTGGGCCCCACGGTCAAAGGGTCCAAACTTTTGAGCCCATTGCGGTTTGGATGAGCTCCGGCTCATCCCAAGATTCCTCAATTTTCTAATGCGACCATCTGATATGGATCGGAGGGTTGTCGGTGATGTTGATCGGTTTAGGCTGTGGGCACCACTGCCGTCCGTCGGTTTTCACTGATGGTGATTGCATGGTCCATTGGTGAAGTCATCTCTTGTCGCTGGGTGCCAACTGCCCCGAATGAGATAGAGATTGAGATAGGGTTGAACCCATGACAGCAACTCCTCCTTTTAAAATGACTAAGTTGGCCTCATAATGATATTTCTAGGGCCTTCTATGTTACTAATGCCATTGTGGTAATGTAGCAGTCATTACATGAAATCATTTTGTAGACCTGTTCTCGAACAGCTGAAATATAATCAAAATACCTTCTTCTTCTAAAAATCCTGTCATTGCTCTGTTACAACAGGCATCATTAGCTTCAATGACTGAGCATAACAAAAAGAAACAACAATTTATATTTAACAATAAATTTATGTTTGTTTTAATAATACTAGTATCTCCCCAACTGAGTTACGAATTAGTGATCTTAATGAATTTGATGGGGCAGCATCTTTGCATCAAGATAACAATAACATAAACACAAATATATTTTGAACATAGTAATATAAAACAAATAAAAAATGTTTGAAAAAAATCAAGTAACAATTGTTATTACTGTTATATAATATTGTTATGCAACAAATTAATGCACATGCAAGGAATGTAATTTTCAGACCATTTTACATGCATGCAATACAATTGAGGTGATCGAAATGGTTAAAATCAGAATTATCAAAGGAAGACCTAAACTCTTGTTTCTATAGCTCAAGCAAAGGAATATTTGCCTTCTGCAAATATATATTAAGTTAATATATATTTATTTATATATTTTGCATTTCATTGCTTGATTAAAATTTGACTGAAGACTCTAAGACATCATATCAGACCTAACTGAAAAATAAGTCTGTCGGGCTTTTACATTTTCTATTATGCAATATATATTTTGCTGGTCCAGTTCCTTAATAAATGACTCCCTGTAGTGGTGATTTAGATGGAGAAATGGTTATGGATCATTTCAACCCCATTGCAGCTCTAACTTCAGAACCTTGATCAATCAACAAGAAGGGCATTTCCATAAAAAATCGAGCGAACAAGTGGACAATGGTCATGTACTAATTAAACATGCATCGGTGGCTGGCACTAGGGTTTTGAACACATGGCATAACTGATTTGGATCCTGGAAGAGAATAGAACAAAGGAAAAGGACACGATAGAGACGCCCTACCAGCCTGCTGCTATTAGGTTTGGGAGGATTCAGAAAAGACATAAGGGTGGGGTTGAAGGAAAGGGAAATTGGAATCCAAACAGGCATTTAATTATTGATAGGGAAAGGAAAGCAAACACGCACCAACCTCTTCCACTCAAAAGCATCTCTAGTCTTCACTTATCTTCCAAGGGCTTGGAAAACATAAGAATGTGCGTACAAAATTTTCTACAATTGAACTCCTCGTCCTCCTGTTAGCTTTCTTTCTTTTGGTCTTAATTTTAATGTTAAAGTTTCAATACCAAATTGGATCTTCAGTTGGTACCACGTAAATTTTTTTAAGGTGAAGTGTCGCCTGTACTAACAGATTGCATATCTTAGAGCTTGAAATATGTAGAGGCTGTGTTATTATCGTAGCATTGATGGGTTGTGAAATTTTAAAATACTACAACACTGACTTGCTGAACCATGTTAAACATCAAATATGCCACATAGAAATATAATATGTGAATTTAGTAATAACTTTCCAACACCAGGATGCATAGTAGCTGAACCAATGAATAGATTTTTGGGTTAGTTCTTTGTCCTACATTCCCCTAATAAACCTTAATAACATAAGTTGCACTCAGCATGTATCTATCACCATCTCAGACAATCTTCACCTTAAAGTCTGAGTCACCCCTAAGAACCTGAATATGTAATTGATACAGATAGAGATTAATCGACACCTGTAGTCCTGTGGCCATTCAATCTTCTGAATCCGAGACCGATGACAAATGATGAGATCAAAATGATATAGGGCATACTCCACCTATTATTCTCTAAATGGAGGTTAAGCTGCTCAATTGTCTTTTCCACCACATCATCACCTCCAACTTACCCTATTGTTAACCTTGTCTATATCAAGCACCTGCACCATCAACACACATCTCCATCTACTTCATCCTTATCTAAATATGAAAATATTCTTGAATCTAAATAATGTTATCATAACTAACTTCTATCCAGTCAAGGAAAACGTGATAGTGAGATGATTACAAGGAGGACCTTATCAGCCTTGTGCCTCATTTGGCTACTGTTTTCCATATGTGATTGTATAATTGTTATAGGCCTATGCTCCCGCAAAGCAGTAGGAATGAAGGCAATGAAACTTTGAATCCAAGCAGATAGACAGTTCTACTATCGTTAGAAATTTGATAATAGCACCAAGAATAACCATCTCACTAATTGGTTGAGAATTTAAAATATAAACCTTCATCCGTACCTTGTGTCGTGATATAAATGATCTTGGACATTAAGCTAGAAATGTAATTATTACTCCTCATAACCAGAGCTAACAGGACAAAATTTGCCATATTCTGGTCCTCAAATCTTACCCATAAAACTAGTGATGTTAAACTGCCAAAAAACCAAATTTGGATGATCAAGCACCGTCTTTGGTTAATCAAACACATTTCCATTAAAAAAAATCTTCTCCACATACTGTGATTCTGTTTCTTTCACCCTGAACTATCAACATAGTTGCTCAACCTGTCCTCGTCCATAATATCTAGCATTTAGTAACTGCTACCCATATCAGGATGAAAAACCATAAAGAATTGAAACAAAAAAAAAGTCTTTTTGTACTTGAGAAGAAAGCAGGCAGCATGACAATTTTGAGAGTTCGAAAGACATATAAGCTTCTTTATTTCCAAATTTTGATTCATCTCACTGTAGAAGGTCTTCCGAGTAAGCAATAATACCATAAAGAATTGAAACAAAAAAAAAAAGTCTTCTTGTACTCGAGATAAAAGCAGGCAGCATGACAATTTTGAGAGTTCGAAAGACATATAAGCTTCTTTATTTCCAAATTTTAATTCATCTCACTGTAGAAGGTCTTCCGAGTAAGCAATAATACCTTGCAGTGTCATGTCCCAACTGTTATGGGATTTACAGTAGTAGAGTTTAACAGTCTTAAGAATTATTAGAAAAACTGACAATTATTGATAATCTATAGCTTGATCTCATCAAAAATTTATATGGAAGACTTAGACCTAGGAGGTTTGATCATGCAATAGTAAGAATCCCGTAGAGGACGAATCATTCAAGTGTGGGTCAGGGTACTCGCTGATCATAGTTCTTGGCATTTGACTTGGTGAAACAACATGCAGAAGTTTGCAAACCATTCGTCACTTTAGCTTTCTGAAGGCAAAGCAACAGAATATTGGTATGCAAAAAGGTAAAAGGAAGCAAAAGAGTAACCTGAACGAAGTGCACAAAAGAGACCTGCCTGAGGCTTCAAGGGCCGCAGCAATTGCTAGGAAAAAAGACCTCAGAAACCTGCACCAAACTGAACAAGATTATGGTCAAAACTGGATGCCAGATATATTAATTAACAACAAAAATAATTATGGCTTAGTGCAAGACAGAATTAGCTGGATGTAAAATGAAAAAAAGAAAGCTGCAGCAAAGTAATCTTTAATGATGATGACCATAAGCAGCATATCAAGTACAGATGCAGAATCCAATTAAATGAACTGAACTTGAATCTCTAACCAAGATCGCAGAGGAACCTCTTTTGTTGAAGATTTAAAAAATCTGGAGTATCGTTGAGTTGCAGAGTGATGAATCTGCAGTGAAGACTTCCAGCCATGATTCAGGCTCCGATACCTTGTCAGGGCGAAAGGCCCAGATGCTGTAATATAAAATGATACCACTGACCAAAAAGGGCTTCATCCAAAATATAAAGAAATGACTCTGTAGGAGTCCTATACAAGTTGGAGAAGGTTATACAACATACTCATGTCATGTAAGTAAACATACATTCAGGCCTGTAAATTTTTACTGGTAGACTTCCCAGAGTTAAAAGTAAATTAAGATGAATAACAAGACACTTTTGGAAGAATGGAAATTAAGGCACCAGTTTTGGCTGGCAGTCACCTAAATTTCTTGCATGGCAACGCAGCTTCCTTTAAAGAAATTGAACAAGGAAGATTTTTAACAAATAACAACATATCAATAGAGCACTAGTTAACATTTTCTGCATTGAGCCTAACAATCTACATAAAATTCATTTGAAACACATATTCTAATGACAGAAAGCTAGATACTGTGCATGCTAAAATGGAATTCAAAGGCTTGATATTGAAAAATAAATTGATATTTGAGAGGACAATGTTAAATTCTTCATTTAATAAATAAGATACTGCAATGAATGTTCATAAAATTGCCATCCTAATTCTCATAACTCAAAAGGCAAAGGATAAGATAGCAGCAAAACAAGAAACTAAAACATTGCAGTTATATTTAAACTTGAATGTGGTATGTAAAGAGCACAGACAAATGTAGAATACCAGAAAGGAGATACCATCAATGTAACAGTTTTTTTTGGCGATCTTTTAACTAACCAGAACAAAACATGAAGAATCATCCGAAGATACAAAATTAGCAATGAGAAGATTTACAGCTTGATATGTAGACTAAACAAGAGGACCGTCCACTCTTCCTGTTACGAGTGAAATTTTCTTTTACATTTCCAAGAATTTATGGACTTCTTGAAACATTGTTTTGAGATTAACAATGTTGCTTGGCATGTTCATTATTGACTGCACAAGCAATAGAGCTTAACTTTAATAGAAGTACATTAGACTTGATAATCTTTGATCCTGTACCTTTCCGATGAAGCATTATTACAGACCAAAATCATCTAACATCTACTAGCTAATAGTTTTATGTGGGTCCCTAAAAATAGAATTAAGATCCAAATGTTATTTTATATACTATAATGCAGATTCCCATATAACTACATGTGATTGATATGCTGTGCATAAATATAACTGTATCTATTAAGGTTTAGATGAAGGTGAGCGTAAATGTCCCCACTTATAAGCAGATAAATTTTAGTGTTTCATATGGTCCATGGTCAAGAAATGGAAGCACAGAGGATAAATTTGTTGCATTAGTAGAAAAGACCCTGATTAGCCAACAGACATTACTGTAGCTGGCAGGAGCATTGCCTTTTGCATACGCATATATGGAACTGATTTAAGAGTTGTTGCTCAAGATGGCCTTGAAAGAAGCCCTCAAGTTGTTGAGATGAGTAAGCCTTATACAGGGTCTTTTTGCACAAGTTAGGTCCAAAAAAGAAGCCCTTCATTGAACTTTTTAGCGAGTCTTCTAGAAGGAATCCTTTACACAAAATCAAGGTGTCTTTCATTGCTTAAGTAGGGACCAGGTAGTTGTTTGGCATAGTTCAAAAGGATATTATTTGACCCCTCTAATATCCAACACCTTCTTGGGACTATTTCAAAGAAAGTTCTATCGTCAAGCATATCTGATGTAGTTAGAGTAATTGCTGTAGTGGGTTTTCCCTATTTCAACTGGTTTTGCTCCACATACTCATTTTTCAATCATGAGCCAGTAATGATCTGCCCAATCCCAAGAAGAGTAGAGGGACTATTTCATATCTACAGATTTTTGTAACAAGAAAATTCATGAAGATCAAATTTCTTTTGTGCATGGGAGGTCTTAGGAGCCATTAAAAAAATAGAAGAAATAGAAATCATTTTTGTAGGATATCATAGCAAAAGCTAAAGAACATGGTAAAGAAAATGAAACCTTTTTCTGTAAGGTATGAGGACATTTTTGTCCACATAGTGATTGATTTTTTTCAAGACAACTTAAAAGGTAGTATACCAAAGTATCAAACTAATACAATGTTGCTGACTTGTTTGCGGGCTTTAGTTTGTGGCATGATGGAGTGACTACATGGACTCCTTTCCTATCTGATGCCATGGTTTTAGCTCATGCTGATGCTAGTGGCTTTTGTTATGTCAGGCTTAGTTTTGGGGCCTCAGCCTTTTGCTCAGAGAGAGAGAGAAAGAGAGAGGGCATTGGAAGTAAACATCTCATTAGGTATCCAAGGGAACCATCTAATGAGGAAAAAGTCATTATACAACTAGCTAAACCAAGTTTGCAGAATCTTTTGTTACCAAACTGTAAGTTAAAAGGCAAGGAAAAGTACCGAACTTTGACAATACACTTAGTTTCTAGAATGCTGCTTTTGTTCAAATGAAACCAGTTTCTTTAAAAATCTTGGATTTATTATCCATGAATCAAGTTAAATACAGAGATAACACTTCCAAGAAAATCCAAATGCTCGAGCATATTCATGATAAAGAAAAACTCTGGATGTATATATTTCACAAATTCTGCAATATAACTAACAGCGTGAACAAGTCCTAGCAGACAGGTTGCTCCAATCATCAAGTAACAAAACCTCCTAGTTGAATTCTAATTAATCTAATTAAACAATAACACCTTTCTGATATATCTCAACAATTATCAAAATTTAAGAAATTTAAGTTTGACCTGAATTTTTTTTTTCTTTGAAGAAACATATTCATGTATAGCTAGTACCAAGAAAATAAATACAGGTACAACAAAATCAGAAAAAAGAAATTCAAATATGGTAGATCAGCTAATAATAATAAAAGATAGTTGAAGGTAAAATCTGGATGAAAAGGATGGAAACATCAAATACAGCTGTTTCCAGTTAATCCTTCAAGAAGATATACATAGCATAATCTAACCAGTGACAAACATCTGGGAAGATAAAGCACAATATTCGATCCACATCCAATACAAATTCTTGATAAAATATTTTGTTTCTACCCTTCAAAACCCATCACAAAAAGCAAGTGAAAGATTCATACCCTGGCTTCCATCCTGAAATTACATAACTTGCAGTCTTACAAGAAACAAACTACTCTCCCACCTTTGCAAGAAAAATCTCAAGGGAAGTTTATGCCAACAGAGGAGTTGCACCAAATGAGAACAGAGTAATGAAAAACCAATATAGATGCCATAAACACATATAGAAAAGATTAAGACAGCTGGTAGGGAGAGGTTTTTGAATCTGTAATACATATAAGAAGATGAGTGGAAACCAATTCTAATTTGAATTAAAGTTGTGAGGAAGGATTTAGAGAAGCCTATAGTAATATCAAGGGTCATGTTTAATAGAAACGATTCATGAATAAGCATTGATAAAGCCATGCCAAGATTGTTGTAAAGGGTTTGATGGTTGTGGTAAAGGTAATATACCTCAAAGTGATCCAATAAGAGATCAATATAAAAGATAATTGAGAATTACTTCTCCAGATCATGTTACATTGAGAACCAGTTCTGGCCTCATTTTCTATTACTTGATGATATGACATGTAAGAACTCAGCAAGTCAAGAAACCAAGGAAACACTTGGAATTTTTTAAGGATCTTTCGGGTTTTGGATCTTTTCTCAAGAAAAATTTGCACCTCACTCAAAACATTAATATATAATAAAGTCCTTAGGGAGATACTCCCTTGTCCCTTAAAACATCCAATGTTCTCCTTTCACAATCAGCTCCTACCTTAAAAATAGAAAAGCCCTCCCACCTAAACATTCTATTCATCGGTAAGGCTTATATAGTTACACACATATTCCTGCCATTGGCATTTGTCTAATAATCTCTAGCAACAACATCCCAGTCCTTTGTAATGGACAAAGATCAAGAAACCTATCTGAAGACAATAGACCAAACTCAAGGGCCATTTGTCTCATTTCTAACCTTAAAAGCAGCATCAAATTTGAAAATGTTCTATAATCAAAACAACATAGCTCATTGTTCACTTCTCCTCATAGCAAAATCTCCAGTATCCCGTCATGCATAACAAAACTTATGATCGCTAAAGCTCCCTATTTTAGCTTCATATACCACGCCATAATTGAACATAGTCACTCCAGATATAGAGTTCTTACTAGTTCGAGCACAAGAAGAACTGATGAATGCTAAATGATGGTCTGCCTTATAATGAGGGTGATCCAACCATTAAAAAGAAAAAAGAAAGAAAGAAAAATAAGGGTAGGTAGTGAGACACTGATTGATCCTCTCAATTATTGGATTAGAACAATGTTTTCCTATCCTCCTCAACCCAAGGTCAAATCCCAGATTCAACCAGAAGCCTCTTGACCTCACAACATATACACCGCGCAACAATTCTACCATCCTCCATTATAACCCCAATCAAAGAACACATGCTACAATTCATTCAACTCAATTCTTCATTTGAAACTGAATCCAAGAATTTTACTTTATTAATTGGTTCAAGCCAATGGCTACCATGCACAAACTAAAGGGTATATACTAAAATGCATAGAAGAACTATATATAGAAGAATTCCTACTTGATATCATAATACATACATGCAGAAATGCAACAAAAGTCCCCTGAAATGACATTGTCTGAACAAGAACTACAAAAACGGCCTTTCAAAAAAGAGGTGAGATATGAGCCCCACAACATGTCATGCTGAGATGCCTGTTAAAACATTTTCAGATCACTTGATTTCCATTAACCATGTCAAAACTAGAACAACATAACCATCAAGACTAATCTCAAATATATCTGTTGACAAATATAAACACCATCATTACTGAAAAAAGGGGCTTAATAGATGTTAGCGAGCCTTTTCCATATGATCACAAACTTTAACCAGATATTCTTACGCCTTACCCTCCCGTTTCTCAATTTGCACAATGCCAACCAAAATGCCACAGTTTTCATGAAATGTAAGCATATACTGGAAAGATAATCGCAAAAAGGGCAGAAAAAAGAAAAAGACAAGCAGATCAAGCCATAAAAGTCTGTGTAAAAAAAACAGAGAAGAACAAAAATTATAGATGTTTATCTAAATTTGGTAGGACAGTTCATCTTTGCGCATAACATTGCCAAAATCTAAATCTTCTCAAAAAGACATCACCGAATCTGACAAAAATCAGACAAAAGAATGCTGAAAAAACGGGGGAAAAAAAAGAAGAGCGAATTAAGGCCATGAACTTGCCGGCCCTCTTGACCTAGCGCTTGTAAAGATTGTGCCGCCGGCTTCGACCAACACTTTAAATCCAAGAAGATTAGAAGAAAGCCTCCCCTTCTCCTCTCTTCCTGTCTCTGGGAGGCGAAGCTAAGACCCGTCAATGGATTCGCGGCCGGAAAGAGGGAAGGTCGCGAAGGGATGCGGCGAAGTGGAGTGGTACGAAAGTCGAACCGGGGCGGGCAACCCAAGACTTAAGGAGCTCAATGAAATATTGATAGTTTGTAGGGGGTATATGAAATGATTCCTTGCTACACTTAGCGGGTATTCCATTGCCGACATCACTTCATATAGATCTTATAATCTTGTATAAAACCCCTGCTCAAACTGATATTCACTTAACATTATACAATTAAACGAACAAGAATCTTATGTTGAACTCCCTATACGATACATGAATTCCAGGTAGCCACCTTACGAAACTCGGGCACCATATGTCACCTCAGCTTAAGTGATTTTTTTTTTTTTACCTCGTCTCATAACCAATATGCCCAACAAAATTAGAAAAAAATAAACCTCAGAATGCTTTAAGCAATTCTACCTCTCTCCTAGGATATCACCGAAATAGCAGGTCACATAAAAAATCACTCAATTCGCAGCTCTATTAGCCTTTCGGCCATTATGTCATTTACTATTGTCCAAATATTCTGAAGCAAAAAATATTTCCTCCATCGCCACTCGTGCCACTCTAAATTCAACTAATCACGGTGGCTGAGCCGCTAACGTCTTTCCCATACACGCGTCATTTTTATATACTCCTAGCTTTATGTACATAATATTTAAAAAATAGACAGGAGTCACATCTATGTATGCCTTTTTTTTTTTTTTTTTTTCATGTGCGGATCAAGGACTAGTCCAAACAGCATTCGATCCAATACTACGATGCATGTGTATACGGAAGGAATAAAGTAGTCGATGGCTACTCGTTCATTGGAGGAAGGCGTCTTGCTCAAATGGCAAAAATATATTTATTTCCGAACTTCTTTTTCCCAAAAATCAGCAGTGCTTCATTTCTTTCTTCTAAGTTTTGGAGGATGAACAAATTGAAAAGAATACAAGGGATCACAGCCACACAATGTAATAGAACCTTCCACATGATATTGCAGACTATACTTACATATAAAAAAATTATTTAGTGCATATAAATTGATTAATTGATACTTTTTGAGATGGACTTCACCATATCATCTGTTATTATACTTGAAAAGCCCTTGATGGCTGAGTATTGATCTGAAGCAATGAAATGAAACATGGATATCAGTAAATCATAGTTAAATCAAGTAAGGCAGGTCAGGTAAGACCCACCAACTTCAACCCAACTTGATTATTGCCGACAGTGCCAAGGAGATGTATGTCATGGTGAGTTCTTAAAAAGGGAAAGAGAATCTAGGAGGGCTTCAATAAGAAACCCCACGAGAATATATTCAAAGCTCGATTTGTTCGGCTTAACTCTATCCGTAGGCTTTGAGGACCACGCTTTCCCTCTCCATTTGATTTCTTTTCCCATGGAAACATTGGCCCATGGGGGGAGGTGCATCATTTTTAAGAGATTCCCTGTTGAAAGGCTAGCTATTCTCCTTTAAAAAGCCCTCCAAGCTAACATTTGGCGTGAAGAAATAGAAGGATGTGAGCCCTTGGTGGGGGGAGAGCTAGAGAAAGAGAGATGGGTTGCTGTCCTCTTGGCAAGATGATGTCCAGGACACTTAGGAAGTGCAGTGGTAATACTCTCGATCTCTCCCTGTTGATATTTCTGGTTGACTTGTTCATATTCTTCTATTGTTTAATGATGTTAACATGCTTGATAGGATATAAGTAGTGTTTCAGCAAGCAACCAATCTCCATTTCCATAGCCCATGGAGTAGTTTAGATTGTCTTGTTTTGAAGTGAATTAGGTAAGATATGGTATATGGGTGGATTCATCATGTTGTTTTGCTATTTTGTGAATTTTATTTTTCTAAGTTTGTGACTAAGAACAATTCTTTGTAGCTTGTCTAGTATGCCGACCATATATAAATGAAAAATCACATTTTTATAGTCTCATCAAACAGTTGAGCTTAATTTTCAGTAAACCAAAAAAAAAAACTAACTAACTTAATTGAGTGAGCCATGAGTTACACCATGTAGGAGACACATGAGCATCTAATTTGGTGCTTTAAGGTCTCCATGCAAAGTGATTTTTGTGGACATGATACAAGGTAATTTTTACTACTTATACTTAAAATATGGCATCAGTATTTGATGCCTGTCTCGCACTTCGAACTGGAATAGTAGGAGAGGGAAGTAATTAGCACTTCTAAGTTCTAACCTGCTTGCATAGATCAATATATGACAACAGCGCGTGCAATTTCTCTACATGCTTGTGTTAATCAAGAGGATTTAATACTGGCTAATCCTATGGAAAAGTTATGGAGAAGGCTAAAGGGATAAATTTTAGAAAAGTGGCAACAAACTATCTTTATGTTGTCACAAAGATCGTGGATTTAGCTTTATAAAGCTTCCATCTTTCTCAAAATTTGCATACTTCCAAATTCAACAAGAAAAAGATCATGATGGACATGTGCATCATGCAAATTGCAACTGGGACTACAAGCACAAACATCACTTCTCATTCATGATGATATTTTTATCTTTTTTTTTTTTCTTCTTGTTGTTTCAAGGCAAGGGAGGGAGAAGGCTGAAAGGAGCGAGGGTGCACTCCCCACCACCAGGTTACTACTCCCGCGGGAGACAAGCGGCAAAGAACGTAGCTTTCAGCGACGACCCCGTTGTCGTATTCCCTGCCGTACAAGACCAAAGCCCGACCTCAACAAAGCACCGCCCGATCCACCACCCGGCGGCCGACGTCTCCCCTTCGGCCCACGCCGAGATCGCCCAAAACAAAGAACCGGACCCGGTCCGGGTCCGGTTCTCCGATGGACCGGAACCGCACCCCAACCCGGACCCGCACCGCCGAGCTAATCAGGACCGGGTCCGGTTCACCGATGGACCGGAACCGTACCCCGACCCGGACCCTCACCGCCGAGCTAATCTGCCCGGCTCGAGCCGACCACAACCGGGTCCAGTTTATGCAGGGTTGAGTAGTTACCGCTACGTGCCGTCGCCGCTGGCGAGATGGGAGGAAGGGGGGGAGCGGAGGAGGCCGGAGTACTTTAGCGGCGAGTATCGTTACTATCCTACCCCTGTTCGTGAGGGGATCTACAGCATTGCCACTGATGCCAATCGCTTAACAACCATCTTTAGCGAGGAGAATCCCAATGCGTGCAGTATTGTGTGAGGGAAGGGTTTATGGCTTTAGGTTTGCATGCTTGTATTTTCGGTTTCTTTCTACTGTTTTTAGTCCTTTTTGCGGAGAATCTGATGCCCATGCACTTGAAAAAGATGTTAGTTTCTCCGTTTGATAGCCTCTGTATTGAGAAAGTTGTGGGCGCAGACTACTTTCCCAAAGGATGGAGAATAATCAAAGGTGGCGGGCTTATCGACTCCATTTCATACTTCCTAGAATTTGGCACGTGTAATTACAAGAGCAAATAATTTAATGCATAATTTTTTTTTGAAAGGAATTTAATGAAAATTCGAGTTTACAATGGGAGCAGCTTTAGAAAGTGGGTGCAGGCACAAGCTATTATTTTTTTTCTTTTTCTCCTCATGCAAGCAGGCGAGGAAAACACGTAGGCAAGAGGATGGAAGGAAAGACCAAAGATGGAGCTCATTTTTTTGGGTTCCTAAGCCTGATCTGGACTGAACCATTGACGTACCAATAGATGTTTCTATGTTGAGTCTAGTCTAATATGTTTTTCGGTCAAACTTAATCATTTAGATATGTTTGGAATATTCATGCTAATTTCCGATCACATTTGATTTAGATCTTCGGCCCATGGCAACGGTGGCGAACATATAATGCACCAACTTCTCAAAGATTTCCTTAGCTAAATGTATAGTCCTCGTATGTCAATGAAGAGATGCTGACTTGAGAGTCGCTAAAGTTGTGATTCTAACATGGAAAGGTTAAAAACTAAACAAATACATTAAGCCAATATTAGGAGTTCTTGGCTTGGAAGCGTTTCTCCCTCTCCAAACAAAAGGAAGCGTCTCTCGTTGTCTTTCTTTTCACCCAAACAAAAGCAACACCCGCACCGAACCCATTGGGGCCCTTGGCCATCCCAAGCTATAAATGACACCAAACTCTTCCCACTACCACTTTGTTAGGCATCACGGTCCGTTGGATTCAAATCCGAGGGTCCTGATTGAGAATCCACAAAGTTTGTGTGGGTCCCAAAATCCACCAATGATGACTGAGCGGTAGTTGGCCGGTCTGAAGTCCTTTCCCGCTTTATATTTTTATCCATCCCACGCTGATTGGTTCCTGGCTTCGACCGGCACCGGTTACTCCTGAAACTGGCCGGCGACTGGTCTCAGTACGGCCTGGAGCCAGGCGAGTGGAAGGTACGGGTTCCTTTGTGTCACCGGTTATTGCCTGTAGATTGACACTAGATTTGGTTGACTGGATGGCAGCTTGGTCGGACCCTCGTCGTCGGCGACGAATGGAACCCGTGGCTTGACCCGGTTAACACGTACGAGGCTTTCCACGCCATTGCCCACAAGGATCCTTTTATTTTACATATTACCATGACACATATCTTTCAGCTGCCAATTAAAATGGTACATATGCATTACTAGGAGTTAACTTTGCTTGATAAACAGAATTTTCTAAGCTAGATACTTCAAACTTGGTGTTGATCTGTCACAAAGTTGAATTTGTATGATATACACAGAAAATGACCACAACAAGCTACATTTCTATACGATAAAGAACTGGTATGTTGGATTTATATTACTTATTTTTAAGCATTAGAACAAGAAAAATTTGTTGAAAATTAGATGACAGTAAGTACATCGGTATACGTAAAGTTGATACTTCAGTTTGGCTACTGCATTTATATTATTAAATCAAAGTAATAAAATATCTCTACATCAATCGTGTAGATAATAGATTTTTTATAAAATTTTGGACAAAACAATCTTCCAAGGCTCATCATAGAGGTTTCAATTGACCAGCAATGCATTATGTAATTCTTCTTTAATGGAAATAACAAATATGATTCGATAGACTTGTTTATGTACGGAGCTTATGTTTAAGTAGTTCCTTAAAAAAAAAAATTACTTAAAAATATCGAAGTGGACAACAATGTGTTCGAGAATATGCAATGGCCGTTGTCCTGGTGCCATATCTGTAAAGCATGATCATTGTATAGCTTTCTTCCACTTATATCCTCCAAAATATCCTCCCTCCATTAAAGCCGGACGCTGCTGCAACGACCTTGACCCACAAATATTGCTCCCATCTCTCTCTCTCTCTCTCTCTCTCTCTCTCTCTCTCTCTCCCCACCCCCCCAACTCCATGGCTAGGTCTGTTCAAGACCAACTCCCCGTCCCATCCCTCATATCCATCCCCAACACCACAGCCTTCTTCATCCTTCTCGCCTCCGTCGCTGCCATCGCTTCCGTGGTCATCTCCCTCTGCACCACTCGCAAGCACTTCAAGATGTCAAAGGAGCAGAAGAACAGGACCCCAGCCCCTCTCTCTAGGGAGGACCGAAAGCTCCTCTCCAACTTGAGCAGCATCGGCAAGAAGGCCATGGGGATAGCCAAAATGATGTCATGGAAGAAGGCCAACGAGGTCGACGAGGAGGCCTTGTGGAAAAAGTCCATCATCATGGGAGAGAAGTGCATGCCACTTGACTTCTCCGGCCAGATTTTGTATGATTCTGAGGGGAATCAGCTGCCGGAGTTGCCTCCGGGAACGGCTCGAGGAGGTGTGCAGGGGATCATATAGGAAAGGCTTGAGATATAGTTTTGCGTGTGCCCCTTAATTTGAGTTTGTATCATATATATATATGGGTGGATGAAGGAGAGTTCATATGAGCGCTTGAAAACAGATCCTCCTATCCATGCAATCTAACAACTGTTTCAATCTTTCCTAGCTGTGGAAATTGCAAGAGATTTGGTATCTCGTTTACTAGTGGAAGTGTGCAAATCCACTATATATGTTCCTAGTTGTAGGAAATAATCAAGGTATGTGAGAGATTTTTGTTGGCTGTGCAGTTAAATTGGGCCTGAAACTAGTACACCGGAATGGTTGTGCACACATGTAAGCAGTCTCCTACGTACATGGCCAAAATCACAAATAGCCTCCTCTTAAATTAGGTCTGGATTTAACCGTGGTGTTCCTCTATCATTTTCGCCGTGGCATACCGCATACTAACCAGAATTAGGTATGCAAATTGCCGGGCCGGGGTTGATGTTCATCTTGAATTGGTTTGCATATATAATCAAGACTACTGATCATGTATACGTAAAATATAAGTCTTTTTTTTCCTCTTTCTTCCCTATTCCAAGTCTCTTATACGATTGCCAGGAAAATTCAAGCTACTCGGCACCTTCAATTCCATAGTCGATATGTTGATCAAATATATATATAAGACAATGATCTAGTGCTTGATCTGCAGGCCTTTTGCAAAATGTATAACTTTCTCTCTCCACTTGTGTAGATTAAGTTTTAATACACTTTTACCTGAGCCACTGGGTCATCTAGGTGTAGATCTAGAAGCTTGGCTCTGCCCACTGATTTGCACCTGGAGCCGGCATTACATCTCTATGCCTCACAGTTTAATAAGGCCTATCATCTAGGAATTCATCGATACCATGCGCAGAAAATTTTGCATAAATGAACCAGACATTATGGTTAAGCTAACTAGTATTGCATGTAATAAATTTCACAGGGCCTAGGCAATTTTGTGATGTTTCTATGCAGCCCATACATCTAATCTTACAATGTTAGTGAAGCAGGATGAGGCCTGGGATATGCATTATCCAAAGGCCCAAGATAGGAAAAGCATCATGAAGAGGCTTATCACTCCCACCACTGTTGCAGTTCGCATGCAAGCTAACTTGGAACTAACTTTCTGCTACAATGTTTGGCATCCCCAATAGCAAACGGTATATGTGTCAACTCATGCTAATAGAACATATAGTAGATCTTGGCATGCAAATGGGTTAGGTTACGTTAGGTTAGGCATGGCCCAGACTTAGCATGTCAATTTTGGTCCAAGGATTCGGACCTAGACTTGGGCTGTTTCAAAATTCGATTAAATTTAGTGCTGGATGCAACTCAGTTATGATTAAATTTGAATGAATTTGGATTCTTAGTCTGACAAGGACCTATGTTGGACAGCATTTAGTCTTATATTAGTTATTCGTCGAAAAGATTTTGGCTACTTATACAGGACTAAGAAAAATCTAAAAAATACTTTCAGGCTAGTTTTTTTGGATGAAGTTCTGTATTATTATACATTGCATAAGAGAGGGTTAATTTAGTTGGGTCATAAGTTGATGATGGAGATTGGGCAGCTGCATTGAACGACAGAACGAGGCAAGAGGACGAGTTTGTCCAAGATAGGAGAACTGAGACAAATGGTGAAGGCTCGATGAGATGGATCTTAACAATCTATTAGGTACTCCTTTTTATCCAAAAAAAAAAAATTATCTTTTACGTACTTCTCGCCTCTAGAACAATGATTTCCTCTCTGGCTTGAGGCCGAGATGAATTAATGGCTTGCAAATGCAACACCTAAACTCAACCCTCTTACTCATATCTCAAGAGGTAGCTCCACAGCAATGGTCCAAACATCTGTAATGATTGATTTATTTCCTGTCCAAGATGCCACTTCCTATCTGGCCATCGTTGCTTAGAAGGTGAACCGGGTGGAATGCTCTTCGTACCAGTCTAATGCAGCATGGGCCCTTGGACCCATATCGAGATGCATGTGAAGTGCATGTCATGCATGTGTAAAGAACACGCATGCGACATATGCTTTGCATGCTGTATGTGCTTTACGTGCATCTCAATAGGGATCCAAGGACTTGATTCTGAGCTTGATGCAGTCCATCCGTTAGCTGCCACCTTCTCACAGCAATGTAACACCGGATGCGAGTGCTCTTCTGCCTGCAATTGCTCATCTTTCGGTTTCCAATATGTCTTTTCTTCCTCTCTCTTGTCTTCTACGTACCTCTTCTGATGTAGATACTTCTACTTTTTTTAATAATATTTGGTGGCTTATGGAGTCTAAGCTCCTTGGCTTCCATTTTCATCAAAGAAAAAAAAAAAAATCCATCCAAGGACCTGTGAACTGCCATCAAATCGTGGACATGCCATCATTGCATGGACGAAGACGACCTGAGCCACACTTTATTGAGCTTTGCAGCCAAGCCTTGACAAATGATAGCAGTCATGTTGTTCGGGGATCCCTGTCCTACTCCCTAAGTACCGGGACTGAATATTTAGGAAAATAAATATCCTTTTGCGAGAATCTTAGGAGCCGAATACATGTGTTGTTTTCAATCACTAAAGATATGGAAATATAATGGAAGGAACAACTTCTTAGTTAGTGGATGTATACTTTTCTCCAGACAAAAAAAAGCTAGTTAATTAGTGGACCAATGAAATCTTTCGCATTAATCATGTAAATTTTTTTATAAAATTTTGTGTCGGCAAATCGCTTCTCTTTCCTTCTACTTTTTCTCTCTTCGTGTCACCAAATCGCTTCACTAAATGTAGTTGACTCCACTTTTCTTTGTGTTCCATTCCTAACTAGCTAATTTCTTTAATGTAATCATCCTTGCATAGTTCTTCTCTTAAAAATATTCTTTCTGTGACTCAAGTTTACACACACGTCACAACTAATACCTAAAACATATTATTACATTAAGACGTACCGGAGATTTTAAATTTCTGTTACAAGTCCTCGCAAACACGTAACTATGTGTTGTTTGAGCAACATTCGGTGCAAGCAAGACTTGATGATTATGGTTGTAATTATAAACAAAATTTCATTGAGCCAATTCAAAGTTTTCATTGAGTCAAATGAAGTTCCATGAAGCATGTGCTGGATTTATATTAAAACTAACGTTTGCTTCTACCAAACATCAGTGGTAAGTGAAACCCCACCGAACTCCTTTTATCTAGAGATCATGCGAGGTTTGGTCCTGAAGGAAGTCAACTAGAGGTTTCCAACCCCAAGTTTTGTGCCCTCCCGGGCGTCGGACTTCGCCATTCTCCCGGTGAGTCTGACACCAACCACTTCAACCGAGATGTGCCAAGGACCGAGATCAAAAGACGATGAGAGTGAGCTTCCAACGTCCGTTTTAATTACTCCGAACTCCTAGGACTTTGTTCTGCCAATTGCTACGCTGCAAATTAATGAGAGAACCTATTGGTAGCCCTCGGCATGTTATCCCCTGCTTACAAACGAGAAACTAGGGGTGTCAATCTGTTGGCTAGTCCCATTGTTTCCACTGCTCGGCTTGGAAAGAATAAGAAATCCAGGCTAGGGATTTTGGGTTTTGCAGGCTAGACGTATTAGAGTATACAACCTGCATAGAGATAGCAATCAGATTAGGTCGAGCCAGATACATGATAGATTGAAAATCTGTTAATATGAATCTAACCTATTTGTTAAGCTGGCCAAAAATTTAGATTTGTACATGACTACTTTATTAAATAAGTAACTTAATCAGATTTATAACCGGTTGACTCAAGTTAAGCGGATGTAAGCGAACGGGTTTGGCTCTCTTATCAAAGGTGTGAGATCACCAGATTTGGGACGTGTATGGTTAGGATGCTTCTTGAAAGCAGTGTACATGTTCAGCGTGCATCAAATGGGCTTGCGGGGGTCGATAAATTGACTACGTACAACAAAATTCTAAAAAGTGTTCCCTTCCCACGTATCCTTGACACGGTCCAACAAACACTTCCGGCATGACTGGGCTGGTAAGAGCAAGTTGATAGGAAGTCAACTACAATATAAGGCTTGGGGACCTCCTATCTCCATGATTTTAATTAGATATTATGTTCTCTTATTTTAAAGAACTAGAATAATATGTAAGCATGTTGATATATGAGGCAACGATACAATTAGTTTAATGGTAAATATGAAGCATAACGTTATACTATATTATATTTCTTTTAATGAAACTATAGTATATTATATTTCATTGCTCAAAAATCATTATTTCTATATATTTTTGTCAACTCTAGAATAACATCATGCAACAAAGTTCATTAATGCATGACTCCATATTTTAGATGCTTTGAAGCTCTGCTAGTTTGTTGATCCAACTACCATGGTGCACATGCATGATGCAAAGCAATTTGCATGTTGGTAGAGGAGAAGGTAGGTGTGTTTCTTAATTTGTCGAACCGAGCATCTAGTAGCCTCAGTAATGCTAGTTTAAGAAGTTAACTAATAGAGTTACGTTGTTGTTGTTATTATTATTATTATTATTATTATTATTATTATTATTATTATTATTATGATACTGCGGATATGACTTATATAATCAAGTGTGAATACCTCTAAAAAAAATGGAAAATAAAAATTGATGAAAATGCATAGGAGCGGATGAGTCCGTCCAAAAGATACCGTCAAAATGATTCCCAACAAAGGAGACCACCCAATTTGCAGCATTATTCGCTTCTTGATACATATGCTTGGCATTGAAGCAGATACACTGACGAGCTAATCTCCCAATATCAATCAATAAAGGATGACTGTCTGCCCGCTAAGTTCACCTAGAGATTCAGCCAATCATCTTAGATGAGTCTTCCTCGAGAAAGATATAACTACACTGTTACTTTAAATAATAATAATAATAATAGAGTTACACTATGGCTAAACAAAATTGGATGCAAGGAAGACGGTGTTTGTCGGAAACTTTTGAAGCCGATTTTGTCATATGAATCAAGAACAAGTGAAATGCATTTTTATTAAGCATGAGTTCGATTTGCTAAATGTCCCCATTTAACTAATTGCCTATCAAGAAAGATAACCCTAACTCTTAATTAATATGGTTTCGTGGGTGAACCCAGGGGAGCCACAACTTAGACTGCCCCATATAATTTTTGAAAGGGGTAGGTCACCACACTCTTGATACCTTTTAAGACCATTTACATTTGGGTGCCATACGTGGCCGGTTAGGAGTTCGTGTCTGCCAAGTGTCAATTCTCAGGCCACCAAGTATAATTAATTCAAGACTTGTGCAGTCAACTTCGCGATCAAAATCAAGTTTCCTGCCACTAAGGATTGTTGGCCGTTGGAATCTTAATTATTTACTACTTTTCATGCTTGAAGTGCACTTGGCCCAACCCTTAGGGTAATAACTAGGACAAAAATCTTGTGGCGGAGGATGTTAGTGGAGGAATCCCAGCTTCCACTCGCCACAAAGTGACATCCATGGGGTATTGGATTGGCCTGAGAACGATGACACGAGGGGCTCCCTCTCGCGCCGGCCACCGCACTCGTGTCTTGGATTTGGCCGGTGATGTGGAAGAGCACCACAGCCGTCACCATTGGGTGGACTTTGAGTTTGGCCGATGTGGACCAAAAATCCATCTAATATTTTAATTAAAGTTGACCTAGATAATTTTCTTGGAACATAGTTATGGAAACTTTAATCTGCTTTAAGGTACCATTAGATTCAAAAAAAAAAAAAAAAAAAGAAGAAGCTTTCGGCCGGTTTGTGCACACAAAATGTTATCTGCATGTACAATATAACATTAGAAATTTTAAATTTAGCCATTTTCTACGTACTACACCAATTATACAGCATTTTTTTGATAAATTAGAAAAATTATACTGATCTTGAATAAATATATTTATGAAAGATAAAATGCAGAATATTTAGAAATTGAGTTAGAGTATCTATCTTCAAGTCCACATTGTAGTCCTAGTATGATTGGCCACATAAATTTCCGTTGAAGCACTATTGGCAAAAAAAAAAAAAAAAAAAAAATCTTCACAAAATAGATATTCTATTAAACAGCAAAAAGTAACACATGATAACTAGGGCTGTAGACAAGTCTATATATAATTGTGCAACACTATGCTCAGTATAAATAAGATCTTATATTATATGGATAATGTTTTAAAAATTCAAAAGTGCTCAAGCAACACTTGCAATCATTATGTTTTTTTTCAAAAAATTGTGATATTAAATTAGAAAACAAAACAATTATCCAAAGAAACACAAACAGATAGCTCTCTAGCCATTCTAGTGTTGTAAATCAATTATACTCTTTGATATACTTTAACATGATTAAAACAAGTGGCACATAGTGATACACCATTAATGTTGTATGCTTGTTGGTATAATATTCTGGCCAACTTGCTCTCCCTCAAGATTTTATACTAGGCTACTAGCTGTGGTTGTGAATTAAAATTTGTCGTAGTAGTCGTACTTTTCTACTTAGCAATATAAGATTTATGATGGTGGATTCTTTAAAAATTTAGATCCATATTTTCAAATAAAAACATCATGTCAATGTGTTAGGAGAACTTGTCCTAGTAGTCACCAGTACCCCACTTTTTGAGAGAAATAATGCTAAAGCAGGCCATTGTACTCTTGCTTCTAATGATTGTAACATTTGATAAGTTGTACTATAATTTTTTTCCTCAAAATGTTTGGTTTATAGATTGCAATGAATGGCCCGTTCATTAAAGGTCTTTAAAAGTTGATACATTAGTTATTTCAGTGGGTATTAACTATCAAATCCTAGGATGAATGAAAATCTTGATTTATTTTGACTAAAATAAAATAAAAAATAATTAAAATTTTAGAGGCTTTTTGTTGATATACCAGAACCAAGACATTGAAATCTCCTCCTATATGTGAAAAAACTTGACCAATATATTAATATCGCATTAAGTGATCATATCCTGGGATATATTGATTTGTATCATACATGCATTAAATATATCAATAATGATCTTTAATGGATGCACATGTAATTAATCAAAATTATTAATGCATCAATCTGTTGGTTTTCATGTAAAATGGCAAGATGAAATCTTGCATTAAATATATCAATAATATTTTTTTAAAGAATGAACATGTAAATTAAAATTATTAATGCCTGGATGTATTGATTTATATCAAATGTCATGATAAAATCCTGCATTAAATACGCCATAATGATTGTTTTTATAAAAAAACAATGCAAACCAAAATTATCAATACCTCGACATAATGTTGCATTAAATATGCCAATAATGATTTTTCATTTTAATGCATGAACATATAAATCAAAATAATCAATGCCTCACTGAAAAGAGTGAAATTGAGGCAGCCATTTATGATTTGAACCGCATATTTTTGCAGCGATAATGCCAACGACAACCATTTCTTGCAGTTCAGCAGTAACCATAATTAATTTAAATCTTTTTCTCCCTTTTGACTGCCACCATTGAAACCTTTTTCCAGCAGCCATGCGAGGAATTCTCGAAGTCCGCTCATTTCGTTTGACGACCATTAATTTCACATCATGCATCAAAATATTAAATAATTTTAAAATCAAACGATAGCATTGAAAAATAGCGAGCCCGGTCCGAACCGGTCACCTTCCACTCCCCCCGTTCCCTCTATATATAGACTCTTAACCCAGGGGATTCCGGTCACCACCCACCAACTCTTAGAAGGCCCCCCAAAGTAAGAAGAACGGGCTTCATGGGGAGCGGGCTTCTCCAGACGGTGACGGAGATGGCGAGCGCGTGCTCGAGGCACGTGACACGTGCGGCACGGAAACTCCGGCGGCAGGGCCCTGCCCTCTCCCGGATGTCGACGGCCGTCGCCCGGCCCTTCCTATCCCGGCGGCAAAGCTCCAAGAAAAGGATCGCCGATCGGAAGACAAGGAGCCACGACGGTGAGGTGAAAGAAGAAGAGGAGGAGGAGGGGGTGTGGCGGAGGTCGATACTCATGGGGGAGAAATGCCAGCCGCTGGATTTCTCCGGCGTTATTTACTACGACGGCGATGGGAGAAAGCTGTCGGAGGTGCCCACACCGCGGACGCCGCTCCGGAGCCCGCTGCCTTCCTTCCCGCATCCGGTCACCGTCGGTTATGATACGAAGAAGGATGATATCTGAGCACTTCGTTAAGCAACCTCTCCCCCTTTCTCTCTCTCTCTCTCACACTATCTCTCCTTTGTTAAACAACCCCTCCCTCTCTCTGGTGTGGTACATGTCCCATGGTAGTACATCACAGTGTTTTTTTTTTTTTTTTTATGTATCTCAATTATAGTTTTCTCTTTATTATTTGATCCTAATTAAATAGAAGATAACACCCATCTTCATACTCGTGATGGGTGAGGTATGTTATAAAGAGTCTCTCTTAGATGGATAATTCATCCTAAAAATAGTTATAAATTTCTTTCCATTAGGTTGTATCGGGATGGAAGTTGGGATATGAGGGATGCATCCGATTGTTCTCCCATGCTGCATGTTCTATTATCAAAGCATAATAGCTTTATCTTCTTATGAGCCATCTTATTGCCTTGTAAATTTTAATATTTTGGAATAGATCAAGAATATTGCTCGTCATCTACTTATTAAATAATAATAAAAAATATTTTTTTTAGTTCTTCCATCACCCTCTTATTCTATCATCCATTAACCATTGACCTTGTCACTAGATTGCCTGTTAAGCAAATCGCCGACCGATAGCTAGTTTAAGGCCAACAACCATGACCGATATCCACTTGCACAAATGAATGAATTTGAGGGCATGAAAATAAAGATTATCCCTTGCTTTGTCACACCAAGTTAAATTCAATACTTCTAGACCATCGTCAAGTTTGATATTTTTGCTAAATCTAAAAATGAATTTCTCGACTTTGAAATAATTATGTACCAAAACAAATACTCAATCAGCAAAAGTTTAAGTTCAAAGGGTGGAGTTTAAAAAATGACTTCTTCCAAATAGCACATACTGGCTTTAAGGAGGAGAAGTTTTAAACTCAAAGTTTGCAAAATTAAAGCCATATGCTTGTATCAATTCCTCCTAATAAAAAAACAATCATAAGGGATTTTTGTCTTGAGTTCTCGTAAAATAAGTCATTACGATCTCTAAGGTAAGAGCTATCAAAGTTATCTTTGGTTCGGGAAGAAAAAATAGCTCCCCAAAATTAATATAAAAGATTTTTGCGATCTCTCTCTCTCTCTCTCTTTCTATATATATATATATATTAATGTTGGTCGGGAAAAAAAATGTTGTCATAACTTTTCAGAACGTGGGAGCTCAAGAGAGAATTTAGTTGATTTTATTTGTTAATCTTGATTACACAAATGCTATAATTACACTAAAAAATATTTAAATAACGAAAATTTAGATTTTCCGGTAAATACCGGAGGGCAGGATAAGCATTTCCCAATCTACACAAAGCCGGAGCTACACACAGCCTCTCCAAGTACATTGTAATTGGATACGAATTGCGGCGTTCCGCTGTAGAGGTGGCTGTCCCTGGGCTCACGTACGGTGTCTGTATCGCGCCATACATCCCGCCAAGAGAGATTGCGGCTGACTCGTAGGCCAAAAGTAGCTTCCGGCATGTCCGGCGCGCACGCGCTGGAAGCAGTTGACCAACTTCCCGCGTCATCGTGGAACCAAACAGTATCCAGGGTCTATATTCGAGTCCGATCTCTGGGCCCCAGCTGGTCGGACCCCATTCCAACTTGTCGATTGACTCAAATGTGCGGACCAGTCAGCCCATAAAGGATGGAACTCAAGTTTAACTGCATTTGCTTCTCGTCATAATTGGAGGCCTAATCTAGATTTTGGCCACCAGAGCATCAAAGTTTGTCAAAATTTCATGAGCATATCGTCCATCAACGTTACGTATGCTTGCAGCTCACATAGAAATTGTTGGTCCACTCTTACCTCGGAGCGACTCACATATATGCATGTGGTCATTTTGGGTCACAGATCTGGGTCCTAAGAAGACCGTTCTAGAGAGTATGAATTGTATGAATTGATAATTACCTACCTTTTTTTTAGACGACAGCATAATTACGCTGCTTGCTATAAATACATCCAATAACATCAGAGTATAATAAATCTCGCAACAGTGGAATGAATGTGGTCGAATCCCAAATTACTGAATTAGTATGATTAGATATGTATCGATTCGGTTTCCATTTTTTTCACAATCAATGGATAATGACCTTGGTCTGAGAAGAGCAAGTATTGTTTCTAGCAAGATGTCCATATCAATGTTTTCCATGTTTTGGTAAATCACAAAGATATGCATGAATCATTCTAGATGATTAGGGTATCCTCATAAATATACTATGGATAAGCTCATAGGGTGCAATGTATCATCCTTATGATATAGTACATGCTCTACTGCAGCCACTCACATCAGATGCTTACCATTCAAAAAGCAGAGGCCAAGTGATAGGGTTGTAGACTCCCACTGCTTTTGGGCGTGCGTCCACAAGCGTTAAAGGGAGAGGAATCAGAAACCCTAGAACAGCACAAAAATCTTGCACAGAAAAGATACGTAATTGCCACCAAGATAGTAGCTCAGTTGGAACGGAGCGTTTGCTTCCAACCAAATGGTTTCATATTCGAAACGCGCGGACGTCGATTAAATTCGGGGACCGGATATTTCATATCTAGACACGGGGTCTAGAAGCACTACTGGTCAGCTTGTAGTTTTGGTGGTGCCGGATGTGACGTACTCACACGGAAGGTTCGTGCCGGAGCCCAGAGAGGTAGCCGAGCCGGGCCCATGGGTGGAGAGGATATGAGTAAAACCAACCAGAATGCCCAGCACACGGTTGTTTCTACCCGCATCGAATATTCTCCTGGCAGGATGGAGACCCAGTGAGAGGCTGCTACGCGGGGGTGGACTTGCCCCTTCCTCCAACCCCCCCGCCCCCCCCCCCCCCCCCCCCCCCCCCCCCTAAAAAAAAAAAAAGAAAGATACGTAATTAATGTGAGTCCCATTGGATCCATCACCGACAACCTAATACCTTGATAGGTACTGGCCGCCGATGATTCATCATACCACCAGCGTGAGCTTGTGCAAGATTTGCGTCACCAGAGCATTACCCGAGAGCAATACACGTCACATTTGCATGGCTCCATTCTCAACTCCACCGAGGACTATGGGAAACTAGCTCTTGGTCTTTAACGCTACTGATGCGGTCTCTAATGCTCCTGCTGATTTTATTGCGTTTTGTTCATTGACATTAAGGCCTGAAAAGAGATTATATACTATGGACATAAGATCTTTGTGATTTTTTACCCCAAAGACAACCGTAAGGCTGTAATTTGTGTCAGCTTTGTGGAATTTAATTATTTTTTTTGCTAAAAATGAATTTTCATACAATACATGTACGAATACACCTAATAAAGTCAAAAAAACACTAACTCACAGAGTGCCAATGGCAGCTCCTCCTCCTTCGCCCAAAGAGTGTACCCTGAATGATGAGCCGCAAAGGCAACCACCCAGTCGGCCGTCCCATTGGCTTTTCTAAATACATGTTTGGCCTGAACGGCCAGCCCATCCCTGCACATCATCCTTATATCCCGAACCAATAGATGGTCTGTGCCCTCACTCCTCAGCCCCTCCTAGATCCATCCGATAACTGTGGCCGAATCGCCCTCCAGGATAATCGAGCCAGTGAAATTTAAATTTGAAACACTGAAAAGAGTACTTGAATTCCCTACAGTTTCGTGTGTTCTCTCTCTGGCCAGAATCTGCCGAAAGACAAAGGTTGAATCTGATCCATGATATTAGATCAGAACCTTGGAGGAGCCTGAGTTTTGGTCCAAACACATCACTAAAAAACAAATCCAAGTCCGAATCATACGGTCGTTCATCATCCCACTTCAAATTCACTAATAAGATGATTTTGATCAGCCACCTGGTTGTAAACATAGCCTGTTTTATGAATGTATGAAGCTGGAAAAACTTGGTTACAAAATTAAGAAAGAATATAGAGTTTCAATGTGCATGATTTGTGACAATTTGGAATTCTATTTAGACCAAAAATTTTGGAGTGGCTGAAAATTCAGTGGAGTAGCATTTCTGAATGGTACTGCTATTATAAACTCAACAGATTAGACCTCAAAAAGTCGAGGACCCTGCTGCAAAGAGAGCTGGTCGGTTATATTCCAAGTGGAGTAAAAAATTCTTCAGGCAACTTGGCTGTAGCTGTAACAGCAGCCTATCACCCTTCTCTTTCTATTTCTCCTCCCACAAGATGAAAATTACAAGAAGCCATCATATTGGTAACTCTTAAACATCATTAATAACGAAAACAACACAACATAAATTTCAAAAAAAAGCAAAATACAACATTATTGATAGCCAGCACTAAGGCAAAAGAGAAATTATAAATGAATTTTGTTTTCAACACATCTTTTCCTTGATTATTCCTATCCACTCAGAGAAAGCGATTACCTTCACTTGTAAGGGTGTAAAGGAATCACGAGCATCATACGAGTATCAAAATTGCTTGAAACATCTCAATACTGGTGGGACGAAACCCAAAAATTACATTCCCGGGTGACTCGATATCAGGATAGAGATGAATTCCAAAATCGGATGACAGAAAGTCCATCCGAAATCAATATACTGAACTAAAAGGAAAAACAGTGTATAGAGTTGAATGTTAAAGATACTACCACTAAAATATTAATCATGCCGATCAAGGAACTTCTCAATCAGGACTGAGAATGCTGCAAAACCTGCACATCCCGCACATGCAGCCTTCGGACCACCTAGAAAGTGGAAATATATTAGCATGTAAATATGAGGTTCCTGAAAAAAATACATGATGAAATCTACATTAAGATGCGTATAAAGAAGTTGATGTCATGTTTATTGAAATTCATTGGTCAAAGGGTAGTACTAAAACCAAATATGTGACACCAGTTTGGTTTTTCAACAGCTTTGGAAGTATATATGGAGATAACTACTGCTGTGATGCAAATGAGAATCTTTATCTTTCTTGTCAAAACAGAAGGTTGGAAAATAAAAATAAAATAAAAACTGCAAACTACCCCCTTTTGCTCCTTACAGCAAAAAACATGGCACAGGCCAATTAGTACTTGGACAGCAAAAACTAGCATATGAAGAGGAAAGGGTGCAAAGCAATGCCTTCGATTTGAATGTACCAATTACTCATTGAGCTAAATTTGGGGATGGCATAATATGTTATAAAGATAAATACACATGGGTCTCATACCATAAGATCCACCATGTACAGCAAGCAAAATTTAACAAAATACGTTATAGAAATTCCAAAGGTATATATTATGGACACTCCTCGAATTCCTTTATGCAAAACAACTTATAACCCTTAATGTCTCTGCCTCTCCTGGTTCAATGTAAAATCTCTCACCAATTCACTGAGTTAGCACTGGAAAGTGGAAAAAAATGGCACAAAAGAATGGTCTAAAAATAGTCAGTTTCGAGATGGTACGGCGGTTGATAACTTTACAAGCAGAAAGCATAAAGGATGCCTCCAGTTTCATAAAGTTCCTGACCATCAACTAAGATTATTTACATCCCGCAAGCAGGCCAATCATAGTTCACCTCAATGAAGTCAACAGCTCAAATACCAGGTTTATAGGAACAAGTTCATTTCTAGACGTAAAATGGGTAAAGATAATTTCACACTCCAATATGTAACAGGAAATATTGTCAAGCTTTCCCTGACAACTTGAGCCGTCTGAAGAAATCTTGCCAACATCAGTTCTTTAATTAGGGTAGCATACTCCAATTAGTACTTCAAATGCTTGCTTAAGTAAAATACAGGGTGCTTCGAATAAGAACTGCTTGCTTTCATCATCCAACTAGGCTGTTTCTTTTGACCTTTATCCCTCTTGTTTTGTCCAACAATCCCATGCATTTGCTGTTTAACTCTATCCTAGTTTTATGATTTTTCCCCATGCATCTGTCCTAATCTCCACATCCTTATTCCGGTTATCTTGTGTGCATTCCTCTCTTTATTACTAATATGTTGATCATGCAACATTATCAGACTTTTCATGGTTGCAAAGGAGTTATAAGAAACTGAATAGATGCTCTGACAGTAGGGTGACTCTGAGCATACAGAGTGTCATTGTTCATCGATCAGGACATATTGGTGTCACATTGGTACATTGTCCGTACAAATTCGGCACACCATTGATGCCAAATTGGTAGAAGGCCTAAGTTGGAAGAGATTGGCACCAGCAACCCTCATGATCAATTCAATTCAGCTGTCATTATTAAACCCACTTTATAAGAACTTTAAGATCTCAAATAATACTTCCAGATATGTTATCATATGCATTTCAAATTTAACAGTTTGATAAACACAAGGACTAGAATTCTATTAGGTAGTGTTTGGATGGGGAATAAGTAGAGGGATAACCCCCTTATTCCTCCACTTATTCTGAGTCGGCGGAATAACACCATACCCTGCTTATGATGCCAAAGAGGATACCCCTCCTACTTGCATCATAAGCCTATTTCAAAGGAAAGGTCAGATTAGATTATTCCTACAGCATCTATCACTTTCCCCTTCTCCTTCGTTACCTCCCGCTCCTCCCATCTCTCCATCTGCTCCTCCCTCTCTTCCCGATCTCCATACAAGGGTGTTGATCATGGCCACCAAGCCACTCTAGAGACTGGGCAACTGAAAACTTCATCGTGAATTCCTTCTCTTCCATTACACCCTTCTTCCCTCCTCCCCTCTTTAGATTCTGGTTGATGGGTGGCTGGCAAAGCCTCTTGGTGATGTACCCTATGCATCTCGTCTTCCCCTCCACCACTTTTGCCAATTACTTTGACTAGAAGACCTTCTAGTGCCTCCCCCTTCTCCCATCTTAGACGACTCCTCACAAGTCGAGAACTCCATCTACAACAATTCAAAGAAAGGCCGAGTATTTGATGGTTATTTTTCTTTTTCAATCTATTTAGAATCTAAAATCTTGATTTTTTTGGGTCAATTTAGTTTTATATGGACAACTAATGGAATTTTCATTCAGTTTTAAGGAAGAATACATTCTCATTTTCACCATCGCTGGATTTAGAGAATAATGAATATTTGTTAAATGATTTAGATTTTTGAATTTTGATGATCTTTTGGTGAATTGGGTTTTCTACGGATTTTTTTTTTGTGAATTGTTTTCTTAATTTAAAGAAAATACACCATTTTTTACCTTCTCTAGATTTGGAGGATGAATGGTTATGGGTCAAATTATTTATATATTTTACTTCTGGATGGAATATTTTGTCGAATCGAGTTTTATATGGCTGTTTGATAGGATTTTTATTTTTTTTATAATTTATAAGATAAACCTTTTAGTAGCAGAAGCATATTGATTAATTTATTTAGAAGTTATACAAATTTTTATCAACTTCTGCTGAATTGACTTTTTATGAACAAGTTATTAGAGAAGCATTTTGGTTACTTTTAGATAAGACCAGTGGGATGTACCTATGGAGAGTGATGAAGGGAAGGTGAGAGAGGATGTGAAGGCAATTGTTGGAGCTTTTGAGTTGTAATCCATTGTTGTTATATTAGAATACATTTGACAATTGTTAGAAATTATTCTCTGGATTATTTTGGTTTTAGTGTTTCGCAACGTATATGTAGTATTTGATATTTGTTAATGGACTCTGGTTAAGTGTGTGAACTAAAATCTTGATTCAATTGAGTTGAGATTTTTTATGTTAATGATTCACATGATGAATTGGCTTGATGGTGAGTGTCCTGAAGATTTTACTGTATCAAAGCAAAGTCATAAGTTTTTAAGTTTAGTTTCATTGATGTTTATCAGAAATTGAATAGTGATTCGGTGATATATCCACGGGATATGTATTTTGATAATTTGTTCAAGCCAATATGCTGCGTAAGTGAGCAATAGCTCTTCTTAAATTATGATGTACTGGGGGAAAATTTCACAAGATAGTGCCTTCATAGCCATTTTCACACAATTGTTAGAGGGGCAGTTTTGTCCAGACAATATAAAATTCCACTTATCCCCTCAACTTATTATACCAACAAACAACATCACAACATGATACCCCCCTCCACTTATTCCTCAAATTGAATGCCATAAATTCCTTATTCCGTGTACCAAGTCCCGAGCTACAGATTCGGAAAGCTATTCCTTATTCCCCCAAAATTTATTCCACAACCAAACACTACCTTAAAGTTTTTCAATCCTAAATTTCATGCTATTGTGCATGATCGACATACATACTTGCACCAAAGTACCAAACATGCATTAAGGCACCGTTAAAATTACAAATGAATTGCTTCTCACATATAGGAATATCAGTTACTGTTCCATGGCCATCACAAAATCAATTGGTTTCTGGAAGTTCCTTAATTAATGTGATCTGGTGAGATCTCTTCAAAATTTACCAAAAGATTAATTGCACAATGAAATAGGATCCGATGGATTGACATTAAATTGCAAATTTTCAATTTTTATTTGGCGCATCATGGTGACAATGAGGAAACATATTTTTCATACTTTATCATACTTTAAATTGCTACACTTGCATGCTAATTTATGCTCAGGCTATTACTTGGCAGAACCTTACAGACATATCATTCCTGCTCCAGAAAACATTAAATTCCTAGAATTTGGCATGAGAAAAGAAACTTGCCTTTTGCAGAGATAGCCCCTCCTGTAACACAGCCAGCGACAACTGTATTTGTGGTGTCATGCTTTGCTCGAGCCTAAAGGAAAAATGTAATCATCAAAACAGAAACAATTCAAATTAATGAAGGACATCATCTTTTCTTTTTCTCTTTTTACCTTCTCTACAACACATTCAGCAGCTGAGAAGATCAGGCCCATAACTGCAAATGTCTTTGCAGAGCTGAAACTTCTCCTGCCCATCTGCTTTGCTGTGTATATAAATTGCTGCTTTGCTGTCATTTCCTCCTGCATAAGAGGATTATCCAGAGCCCCAAGGAACAAGCCCATGAATAGACCAAGACCACCGCCTACATGAAATCCACAACAAAAGTGTGTTGATTCCACCGTCACCGAAACTTAACACACACAGAGAGATAGAGATAGAGAGAGAGGAGGGAGGAACATAGGGAGAGAGAAGAGAAAATTCAGAGATGAATAAATAAAAGCTGATAAGTAGAAAATATCCATGAAATTGAAATACTCTTCACTGATATACACCCAATTTATTCATATCAGTAAAAAGAAATGGGAAAATAACAAACCAATGGGCCAGGCTTTTAGCGTGTACTAAGACAAGATGAAATGGTTGTAGGCCACATAGCTAAGAAGATTCTTGTATTGGAAACATGACAAAAATAATATGTTATAATTGAACCATCTGAATGACAAGCAAACCCCCTTGCTTGTGCCATCCACAAAACAACAAAGAAAAATATGAGATCCTAGGGCTACTAATAAAATCAGGTAAATTTGCTTGGTTGAAAGCTTTCTCAGCTAAAGCAAATGAAATTCAAAATCTTATATTTGC
This sequence comes from Phoenix dactylifera, assembly GCF_051530095.1. Lineage (NCBI taxonomy): Eukaryota > Viridiplantae > Streptophyta > Magnoliopsida > Arecales > Arecaceae > Phoenix > Phoenix dactylifera. Next base: position 33,449,296 of record NC_143196.1, read on the forward strand.
AATCCAGACTCAAACCACAAAACAGGAAGTCTGACAGCAAAACTTCAGGATACAAGATGGATGCAATTCCACATACAAAAAGATTTCATGTTATTCCTCTTTTTCTAAACTATAGTCTCAAATCCCGGTGGGATGTGCTGCAGGATGCCGGGACGGGTCCCATCCCGAATGTCAGAACAGGATTGTCCCACCATTGTCTAGTATCCTGATCAGCATGCTTTGAGACATCCTTTGTCCTAAGTATTGAGACGGGGCGGAATGGCAACATGTCCCATTCTATCGGCAAACCGGGACAACCCCATCCAACGGGATTTAAAATTTTGGTTTAGACTCTTTAAAGTCTTATGGACTGCCAAAGAGTTGCTCCATTGTTGCATGATCTTAAACTAACCAATCAATTATGTGGGTGTCCTTACCTACATAACTATCTCCTAGGCTTGATGGCAGACCTTATCTCATCCAAATTCATCATAGAGAGTACTTGGGCACCATCTGTAGTAGGTTAATATCAGGCTGACAGCTAGTCATATGGATTTCATAAATCCTTCCATAGATCCCTACTGACTTTCAGATGTGCTCCATAAAGAACACATTTGATGAAATTGTTGATGAAGTACATGACTCTTAGTTGTTGAACGTATAAACTGCAAGTCAATTTCTCTCTCTCTCTCTCTCTCTCTCTCTCTCTCTCATTTCTTCAACTTTTTTCTTGATTGGTGTGAGCACCCCTAGCACTATAGTCACAAGTAAATCTTCCCAAAGATTAAGCTTGAATACAATTTTTGTCCAGATTCTTTTCATATGTCCCTTTTCAGTGAAGAATTAAATTTTCTTTTCTTACTCCTATCTTGATGGTGCTCTCCTCCATCCTCTATATGATTTCCATCAACAGAATCCCAGAAGGCATTTTTATACCTGAAAACTCGAGACCTATGATATTAAGAATGCAAAATTGTTTCTTTTACCTGTCAGGCACCCAGTCTCCTTATTAAGCAAATCACGGTGGAAGATATAGCCATCTGTAAACATCTGGGGGAACACAATTCATAATACGAATGCCAAGGAGATGCATTGTGGCCCTTTACTTATGATCACATTGTTCGCTATATATTATGGTTGTATCCAGCAATTCCAAAGAAACAACCCCCAGCAAGACCCCTTCTAGTTGGTTTATCCACAAATTCTTAGAATAACCCTAGCCAGCCATTTGTGATGTTTTAGCTAGATCATCCTCTCAAACCAAAACAAATTCGTACTTAAAGGGATAACAGGTGTCTGAGATCACAGGTAGATTCTTTCTTCACTATCACTCAGTAAAATAGAAAATGCATAGACCTGGCACGATAGTTCTAAAAGTTAAAAACATATGGACGCTTTGACCATCACATGTCTTAGCATGGCTGTTCTCTAACCATTATAATCGATGATTCTGCCTCCGTGTTTTCTGACAAAATTATCCGTGAACTTACACCAAACATCTTATAAACATGAAAGATTCAGTCCGAGATCTTAGAGAAACATCAAAAGCCAGCATAAGAACCCAAGAAAGCCTACCATATTAAATAGAAAAACTAGAAAAAAAAAGAATATTATAGGAAGAAAGAAAACCTCGAACAGAATCCTCACTTTGAACTCATACCAAACATCTTGTAAGCATCAAGTTACAGTCCAACCTCATAGAAGATCTTCCGAAGCCAGCAAAAATAACCAAACAGAACCCACTATTTTAAACAGGAGATTAGGAAAGAAAAGGCATTACAGGAAGAAAGAAAGAAAAACTCGAAAAAAATCTCAACTTTTTGCCCTTACAGGCCTCTTTTGTGAGTTTTGAGATAGTAAACGAGAACCCACTGCTCCGCTCAAACAGCAAAGTTAAAATAAATAAATAAATAAATCGAGAGAAAACCATGAATAAAAATCTCATCTTTTTGTCCCGACAGGTTTTCTACGTGAGATTTTGGAGAGTAGAAGAGTACCCATGATTCCACTAACGACACTACGGACGGCGCAGTTGTTCCAGATGTCCTGGCCTCGGATCTCCTCAGGCGTTGGGAGCCTCAACGGCTCAATCTTCGGTTTCTCGGCTTCCTTCGTGGCCGCTTGGGGCTCTCCATCTGAGGCGGCCATGGACCGAGCTCACAAGGAGTAGATCATTCACCAACTCGTCGCTCTTCGAATCTACAAAGCCCAGAGATTATTAGGACTCAGAAGAACTGAATGATAGAGCGAGAAGGACGACGAAGAGGCGATGGATGGAGAGAGAGAGGGAGACAGGAGCTCCCTCCAGCTCTATTTCTTCTCCTCCAGGGCCGAGTTGAGGGATCACGTGCACGACACGGGTGAAGCTTTCGCGATAATGATGTTTGGTAGGGGTTTGCATGCAAAATAGATTACGCTAAATCTGAACTAGTTCCGGGTGTAGGGGTTTGCATGCAAAATAGATTGCGCTAAATCTGAAGTAGCTCCGGGACGCCGAGTGCTGGGACTGGCGTTATTTCGGAACTGGATGCCCACGGGCATCAGTGCATCGGGTTGTTTCTTTTCTCTTCTCCTCCTCCTTCTTTTGCGCTAAGGCAGGTGGGTCATATCTGATGAATAAGTGCTCGAGGCAACTCTCCATCTTTAGTCCATAGGGTACTATCGAAATGACTGGCTACATAAGAAGCCATCTAATCTGTAGCTCCATTAGCTTTACGGAAAACATGCTTGGCCTGAAAGACCCCTCTATCCTCCACCATTTTCTAGAATCAAGTAATATTACTATTTATTTGTAAAATTGTTTGAATGGAAGTTTAGCTAGTCTTGGCATGCCGAGGGCTGGGACTACCCCGTGCACCACTTGTGCATAACTTTTAGTAATGTTGATGTTTTAGAGGGGCCTATACATAAAATTACTTGAACGATGCGTCGGGGCACGCCGAGTGCTGGGACGAGTTCAAATTTGATGCGAGACACTTTTTGCAACCTCCAATGCATTGAGTTTGTGACTGAAATTGTAATAAAAGTCAAAATCAAAATAACTGAAATGAAAATTAGAATGATCATATTCTCCAATATATTTAGTTTGCCGCTAGAATCAAAATCAAAATAGAAAAAAAATAAACTAAACAAAAATATTTCTTAAAAATTAATTAAATAGAAAAATATTTTTAAAAAATTAATTTTAAAAAAATAAATTTAACGAAATATAATTTAAATATCAGAAAAAAATTAAAATTAGATTTTGGAGGGGGTGAAGTATTTTCATTCTAGAAAAGAATGAGAATGAAATTTTCTCCAGCCAAATGACTGAAGTGAGAGCCACTTATTTTCATTTTCATTATAAAATCTAACTTCTTCCAACTAAATATATTCTCAATCAAGCTTGAGCGAGGTTACAAGTTTCAGCTCAAAATAATCCACGTCTCCTTTTATCTGCCACCTAAGCCACACAAATCTGGTCAATTCACCATTTAGCCTCGACCTTAACCTAAATCATCTTTTGGCTGACCCTCATCAACTAAATCAAGGCCCTTAACCCAATGGGATTGGTACATATAATTATCTGGATCAGTTTCTGACTAATAAATTATTGATCCATGTACTACTCAATAAGCATATCAGATAAAGAAAATTTGTATTGATGCAATCCATGTGCATGACTAACTCCGACCGCATCTTTGAAGCATTTCCATGATCCGTATACATGTGTGCGCACACAAACATACATACATACATACATACATACATATATATATATATATGCATGCAATATCAATTTAGTTTCTATAAATTACAAGCACGACATTAGTCAATGCACATTAACATGTAAAACACGACAACTACCATCATATATAAACAAGAGGATTTTTAATGGATTTGATGAATACATTCTCTGTTTGGGTTATTTCTCATAATCTTTTATTAGAAAGTGAATAGAGGACTGGCGTTATGGACCTCGTCGACGAAGGGTCCACATGAGATTAACTTCCCTAGTTGCATGCATAGCATATTGGGAGAAAGGGCAAAAAGAACAGTCGGGTGCGAATAATATATTGATCATGGGTAATGAGCTCTAAACCAGCTTGATACTTCATTTGCTAAAACAAAACTTCTCTTTATCAAAAGATGGAACTGCAGTTCCTCAATTCTCGTTAAATGTGATGTAATATTATTGATGGCAAAAATGAGAACTAAAACATAATCTAAAAGAATTACAGAGACTAAGGATAAGCATCTAAAAACAACCAACTATGACCCTTTTCCATTGGATTCTTGTAGTCTATGAGAATCATTGCTGTCTGACGAAATTGGCTGGGGAGGCTCAAATCCATTATTGCATTGCCATCTTTGTGCAGCTTGCTCTAGAACCTTAGCTCTAGCACGGACTCGCAACGCTTCCTCTTCTACCCAAGATCTGCAGAGCATGCCTTCAGAAGAATGAGAATAACAAGAAGATACACCCTCTTTGCTTCTGTAATTTTCTTAATAATGAGTGTGTGTGTGTGTGTGTGAGAGAGAGAGAGAGAGGGAAGTAGTAGCAGTAGAAGAATATGAAGAATCGGGAGTTCAATCGCAAGAACTATTTCCTCAAAACAGGTGATAACAAAAGTTTTCATAACTTATTTAAAAATCTGCCGAATGATATACTAAAATTATAGGCAAAACCATAACCAACAAGCTTGATCAGAAATTTGGATCGGGTCGGGCATGTTGATTAATGGCACATGACTTTCCAGTGGTGGTGCATTTTTGGATCCTTTCACCTTTCATCCAAAGGCCCTTTTGCTATTCCAGTTTCATCCATAAAGCCAAATAACTGGTTCCTGCCTAACCAGATAATTAATTGGCAAAAGCAAGTAAATACCACCCAAGTGACTATAAATAGATCGCTATGAATGGCATCCTCACATCTTCATGCAAATATGAGGATGTGTGAAACTCATACAAGTGGATATGCCACATAAATAGGAAGACAATGAGCATGACAGGTGCAATTTAAAACAATAAAATCATGGAATATCAAGTTATTGAGATTTGGATGTCCACTTGCTTCCAGGCTATACACAAATGAAACCTAATGACAGCTAACTTCCTACCATTTGGAATAGGCCTAAGTAAGCATAAATATTAAGACCAAGCCGCTTTTATCAATATGAAGAGGAATTACGAATCTCACTTTGTAGCTGACTCCTGTCTAGATCTTCTTTTAAAAATAAAAAATTTCTTATATTACTTCACAATACCTCCATCTCAGCCTTTGTTGGTCCACTCCAATCACTCAGTGCCTTCAGGTATGAGAATCTATGCCCTTAACAAGTTTTAGTGTCTAGCATGAAACATTATGACCATGGCCTAATGAAAAGAGGCTTAAGGAAGCAAGTGTGTGCACAAGGAAACCTTGCAAAAATGCCACACGTGCTAAAAGTTTAAGAATATGCTAACTTTGCAAAAAGTTGCTCCCTTTACATTTTAAGGCATCGAGAGCATGAACCAGTTGTCAGGACATTATTCATCTGTTGGCATAGAATTTTGGAACTTGTGGTATGGTATAAGTGCTGATCGTAGCTAATACCAAGCTATCAGTATGAAGCTTTCTGCCCTCACACCTAGGGGATACGACAGAAAGTTACATAGTTGAGTTCACAACCTCAGCTAAGTTATTTTTCATCACTGTGTTTCAAAGCCTAATAGGCATACCACATCATAAAAAAAATTGTCTCAATGTAGGAACTATAGTATCGCTTGCAGTATTATGGACAGCCAGTGAAACAAGCATTCCTCATGGATCATTTGGCATTTCGTTCTCTTCTAACAAGATTCTTCTAATGATAAGGTCCCCTAGATGTATCCATTCTTGTGAAGGAAGAAAGAACAGAGTCAAAGGATTTCATAAATTTGGACAAGACATCAATTTAATAGCATTGAGGTAAATTACTTTGCATTCTAACAGTTTGGATATGCCAGAGTTTTACCACATGACAAAAGGAAAAAATGGGAAAAAAAAAAGTGTCGCCATTGACATATCCTTATGATTATTAAATATCTTAACAACAAGAAATGATGATGCCAAGGATGACATCATGAAAACAACTATCAGCTACGTCACGAGATTGTCTCAGTGATGTTGGAAAAAATCATGAAGTAGTATTTTGTCACAAAACTAAAACTGCATTAGATAATAATAATAATAAGCAATCCTGTATGTTAGAGCTAATTAAAAAAAATGGAAGTCAGAGTTGGCTCACCTTAGAATCTGGATTGCTTCTTTCTCAGCCTCCAATATTGATTTGGCATCACGTATGGCATCCTGCTTACTGCACAAGTCAACATAAAGTTTTTCCAAACTCTCTTGCTCAACCATGATATTAGCTCTCTCGGTTGCAAGCTTCTCATACACACCATCAACTTCTTCCCTAAGACTTAACAGCAGCTGCTGTTGACAATCCAGAGCTGCTTTCTCCTTCAAATAGTCATCAAGGCTCTCATTTTGAGCCACTTTCTCCTTCTCCAAATCAAACAAGGCAGCCTGATGTTCCTTCTCGACCTCGATGCCACGGTCTTGCTCTTTGTTCAGCCTTTCCTCCCAAAAGCTCTGTATTTCTCCTCTGCGAAGTAACTCGGACCTGATTTCTTCCATCTCAGCTTGTCTTGATAGATTTTCTGCTTCAAGTCTTGATAATTCAGCGTGAAGTGCTTCCATCATTCTGCCACTGGTCAGTGCAACTGCTGCTTGTGCTTTTGTTGCAGGTTTGAGTGGTTGAAGCCGTCTAATGTTTCCTGTCAAATGTAAGATGGAAAGAAAGAAATCCAATGTAAAACAGGGACTTTAATGTTCAATGTTCAAGATAACAAGCCAGCAATGACAAATGTTTACCTAATAACATTACAAATCAATGCCAATGGAACATAAACTAAGCAATAAAGAAATGCATGATTCTACACATATACTAGATAAATAGCTGGAAAAATATCCAAGAATTCCCTCGAAGATTATCACTAAATAAAGTATGAACTGGCATTTTTAGAACACAAAATTTAGATAACTAAAACCAAAAGATAATATTGTAAAGCTACGATTATATTTTGAGGTGAACCTAGTCCATGGTCATATGATCTGATCCTACATCAAAATTTCATAAGGACAACACATTTCCTGACAAATGAACCAATTTGATTGGAAATAGACAACTTGCGTGGTCTTTGTATGCTAGTATAGGTGAAAGATGAATGAACGACTAGACTGAATGGACAACATTTACCAAAAATGATGAACGAACAGCACAGGGTGAAAGTATTACCGAAAACTCTTCTAATTATGCTCTGGTCACCAGCCATTAGGTCTACAAATAACTGGGGTGATGCATCTGAACTAGCACTCAAATCCAACAAGCCCACTCTGTTCCCTAACATCTGGACTGTAAACAAGTCAGATCTAACATGAAAACTGAGAAAATAACAGATTGAAAAGCAATGGAACACTAACATATTTCCAACAAAGCAATTTAACCAATAAGTTATTAAAGATCACCAGTACCTTTTCATTCATTTCAGAAGTGAATGAATACTCCACCAGGGTTTTCCAGTTTACCAGATCAAAACGAGACACAAAACTGCAATTGAAGAAATGACAGATTATAACTGGGACAAAAAAATAAAACAAAATATGATAATAATATGGAAAGCAAGGTAAAGGAGTACCGTTCTGGAAAAAATAAAAATTTTCCTTGGCCATAATAACTACCCATATCTGAAAGACTGGTGGAGTTCATACAGGAGAGCTTGCTGTGAATGATACCAGCTTCTGCAAGTGCTTTTAATTGCAAATTTATCAGATCAGAGTCCAAGCACTTTTCTCAAGAATTACAATATAACTTTGTGAAGAAATTTACATTGAATGCACCAAAAATCTGGGTCATCAACACTGACATCATCAAATGCTCTAAAAATTGAACCAGCAATCAAAATCTTTGGAAACATCCTGTATTTCGGGTTCCTGTGTGACACAGCATAGATAACTTAATTATAATAGCTTTAAAACACATTATGCTAAAATCGAGGTGGAAGTTTTCATGTTCACCTTTCTAACATGGAGTTTGCTTTGACAAACCATCTTGCATATTCCCTCCTTGTACACAATTCGTCGGCGTGGACATCATTTTCAATGATCTAAGTAACATGAAAGTCAACCGGAATTCAATTCTCAGAACTGCAGTAGAAGCTTCATGTCTACTGATTTAAAACAATATCAACTGATCTTTAAGTGAAATAGAAAGAGAACATCATCCAATACAGGAAGTGGGGACCTAGGTATATGGATAGCATCATCATCCCTATCAAAGACAATACTCAAGAAAAAGGTATAATCAAGACCATCTCTTTGCTTAGTGTATATGTCACCACCAATATTTATCACTTAACATGATCAAGCCATGGGCTAGAATGTAGCATCTAAAGTTTAGTACTTTCAGTTATTCAAGGGCCTCTGTTTCATATTTTTAAGCATATCAAAACCACATACTAATGAATATTTTTGCCCTTTGGTAAAGAAATGATTCACTAGAGAACTCCCACAACTTGCCACATTTTCTTCATACAAGTCCAAGTGTTATGGGCCAGAAAAGGTACTAACTAATCAATACAGAAACTTTTAAACCAACACCACATGCTATATTCGAATTCTGGAGGCCTACATAATATTCATGGACCATATATATGCCATCATATATGGTGTGAAATTAACTCAAATGTAGATAGTGATATGGCTATTTAAAAGCAAAATCAATAAGTTATTTAGTTCTGCATGATGAATAACTCCCTCACAATGCCAGTACGATGAGGTTCTTGCAACCAACCTTTAGCCTCTTCAAAACAGATAGAGCTTCATTTTGGATGGCATCAGCAGCCACTGGTACAATAATGCGTTTGCCTTCTGATAATCAAATATTAACCAAGAACAAAAACAAGAAAGAAAACCATTAATGATTGCACAACCATAAGGACTTGGTGAGAAGAAATAAACAAAGCTGGATTAGGAAATTGATAAAAAGCACATTCGTATGGAAATAATTATTTCGAATTAATAAACTGAATGGTGACAATTAAAAGTTAAACAAATAACATGCATGAAACCTCAAGATCAAATAAACTGCACATAGCAAGGAATTGTACAATAGCGTAGAAAAATTAAATTGAGTGCAGAAGACAGCAAAATTTCATAGCATCAACAAACTGCTAGAAGTCAATAAGAAGCATGAACACCTGATAAATGATTTTTTGTTTTTGATACATTTGGTTCCATATCAGCCTTATCATCCATCTTTGTCTCTGAGACCTTCTTCACTTCCAGTGCAGTTGGTTCAATATCTTTATGTGGATCTTTTGCAGATCCCATCGGCATCAGCTTCTCATGAAAAATGTTGAATGGGGCAGTGAAATGAAGCTTGAAACCTGCAAAGAATTGTGCAGTTTGCATCTATCAAATCTGCGGCAGCAAAAATTGCAGATCTGTGTAAATTAGACTGACCAAGCAAACTCTTTGTTAGGAGCAACAAGAATTGATCCCTACTACATTTTCCTTTTCTTTAGATTCTAGAAGCATTAGACCACTCTCTTTACAAATTACAAATCTGACATCAAGATGGTCCATGAACTCATCAACAAAATGTGGGCCAAGAAGCAAGAATAAGTAGCTAAATAATCTTCCCAAACAGAGTTTATTTCAAACAAAATTAACTGGATGCCAGACAAAATTATCCCAAAACCAAACAGCCTTACTACTATGAATTCATCAACAAAATGTGGGACAAGAATCAAGGATAAGTAGCTAAATAATTTTCCCAAACAGAATTTATTTTAACCAAAATTAACTGGATGCGAAACAAATTATCCCAAACCCAAACAGCCTTTCCACACATAACACAAACTCCAACCATTCAACATAAGATAATGATTAGCTGAGTGGCTAACTTCTGAAAAGCTTTCTGAATCACAGTAAGCAGCCCTGACAGGGATGCATGCCGGCATTCAATTAATGTATCCCCTGATTTAATGTTTACTTGTTAAGAACTTCATTTGCTTAAGGGAAAAAATTATCTTACAGTTTTACTTTGGTTGTCTTGGCTCACAACAAATTCATTAATCAATAGTAAATTGCACACAATGAAGGCCGATCATTTCACTACTGAATCACTAATCTACTTGAGACCTCGTACAAACTATTATATGTCTTTAACCACACCCTTGAGGTTACCCTGAGACATCTTCCCAATCAACCCCATGTTCATATGGAACAGGCATGGGGGCCAAATATCGAGCTTAAAAAAAAAATTACAATGCATATCAAGAAAGAACAACATAGGGACTGTTTGGTGTTCTTGTTATTTTTGTATTTTAGTTTGTCTACAATTCCGGAAATAGCACATGGAGATTGATGTTGAAGATAGCATCTGCTAATCTTTGCTTTTATATTCAATCTTTTTTGAAAACAATAAATCTTTGTCACCAAAAGATTCTAAGATTGTACAAACAATTAAAGAAAACAAAACGGTTTCATCACACATGTTGATCGGTCCAGTTCATTTTTTTTAATCTTGCCCTCACTTAATAAATGTACTAAAAATACATTCAAGAAATTGGAACCTTTTCTCGAGAAAGAACAATATGTGAGGGTAGCTAACAAGATCGCCATCGAAGCCCCCGCACCAAAAAAGAGAAATTTCGGCACACCTGCAATAAAAGATCGAAAAAAAAAAACTTTTATTTTTCCTCATATAAATTTTGATAGAGATATCAAAAAAAGTGCAAAAGGTAACAAAAACTAAACCATTTTTATCCTCGGTTTCGGTCTTGCGGACGGACCAGCCGCCGAAACCATCTTCTGAGCTCTCGTTGGCCGGGACCCAAGAAGCCTCAAGCTTTCTCGCCGCGGAGGAAATCAGCCAGAGGGACCTCCGTTGCCTCGGGACTCGGGAAGCCAAGAATGGGGCCGACAGCCGGCCGGCGAAGGAGGAACGGCCGCGGAGCTTGTTCGGGAACAGCCATGGCGGCTGAAAAGGCAGGGAAGAGCCCATTTCTCCACCAAATTCTTGGGGATCAGGCCTTCATTTCTCCATAGTCTAGCGTTTAACCGAAGAAGGGTTTAAAAATAACTAGGGTTTGGAAGCTCCGAGTCTCCGATAGGAGAGGATGGGCAAGTTCTTGTTTGGCTCTGTCCTGTGGGACGACCAGACAGCAATTAATCTGACGATCCACGAGTAAGCACGTGCGAAGGATCACTATGTATTCACACGTGGGAAACAGCCTCTGGCACGCACTCCAGAGTCCATAGCAACAAACCAAGACTTGGAGAGCCCAATTCGCAACCCTCCTCCCTTCATTAAAGCGGCGTCCCACCTAAAACAACATGGATGATTAAATAGGTGACCAAAGAGAAAAATTCTTATAGGTCGAAATTTTGGGAGCAGGTACATGTTCTTGAGGCCAGGATTTAATCGCATACACTTCAGAATTGAATTGGAGAGGCCCTGTTTAGCAATTTTGATTGTCCTCGTATTACATGATAATCTTGCTTAGCAATTATATGTTCATCATGGCATCCACAATTCCACATAAGCACCATCATTTTCCAAGTGAGATCTCCACAATTCAACCCCAATCCGAACAAAGAAATTAAATTACACACCAATTAAGTAAATATTTTCTTACTCATTCTGGTTATTTTAAAAAAATTTAAAGAGAAAAATATATCTATTGTAAAATAAATCTTGTTTGTCATAATTAATGCTAGAGTGTACATGCATAGATAGCGATTCATCTAATAAGTGGTGCTGGAACTAAGCAACACTCATCTAAGAAAGAAAGGGATACATATACATACATATAAGTATGTGTCTTAAGCCACATCTCTCAAAGCTAAAAGATTTGCTGTTTACACAAAATTGAGAAGAAAATAAAGCAGTTTGACAGACCTATGCATCTGAAGAAAATGTTTGAGGACTTGTCGAATACGTCTGAATATGCTTACAAATTCATCTTCCCATGTATAAACTGCAACCTAAGATAAAGTGATGCCTTCCCATTCCTTCGGGTATTAATGTAAGTGATTACACACGTTCACTTTTTTCACGAAATGGACTGAAATTACGTATATAAAATAAATTGAGAAAGAGAGAATCCACAAACTCAACATGTAGCCATGGAGAACAAAATTCCAGTGTTATTAGAGCTGCCTTTACAATTCCTCATCACATAGCTATTCGTACTCCGATGCATGGATCAACATCCAAGATAAGATCCACATATTATCAGTTCTGAACTCACCACTGGTTTTAGAGTCACCAATACTTTTTAGATACTTGCTTCCAAAAGAGAATCAGCTCTCTTCTTTCAGCTTCCTAGTCTGTGCCTCAATCCTACTTTGGTTACCAATGGCATCAGATATAGCCTTGGGTAACAGAAATCCAGGCCTTTCAAGGAATGGAGCTCTATCAAGAACCAATGGTTCTCTCTGTGTTACTTCAACACCATCAAAGGTCCACACCATCACAGTAGCGTCGCCTTTAAGTCCCAAAGAAAACCATCCAAGCCCAGAAGCAGCAATATCAATACTATTTAATTCCCAGCTGATCCCAGATACCTTGGTCTCTCTCTGTTTCCATTCCCCAAGTTCAGACACTCGATCCTGTCCGATGGGTGGCTATGCACCCGACGCACAAAAATTAATATATGCCAGAGGAACAAATATATATAGGCACAAATGCAAAACTTAAGTTAAACCGACCATAATCTCACCTGCAGTCTGATACCAAAATGCTTCTTCCGTATCTCATCTGCATTTTCAGTCTTCCCCATGTGAAGAGAGACATTTGGTGATGCCCAAACAGTGACATAAATTGTCTCCACGGAAGACTGTGTAAGATCTAGTCTCATCAACCCACCAACATGAACTGTTTGCCCAGCCTGTGTCGGACGGTTCGTGGTATCAATGTCAATTTACAAATGGAAATCACATAAAACGATATTTGATTTTATTTTCAGGTATTGTTTGGACTACATTTAGAGCACTATTCAATTATTTGCATAACTATAACATAAAATGCTAATTAAGATGATCTATATTCGATATTTCTTTGTAAAAAGAAAAAGAAAAAGAGAGTAGGAGTACAGGTTTACTCGTCACAAGAAAAACAGGACATGAATAAGGACTGAAGATTCTCAACTATCTAGGAGAAATAGCCATAGGTAGCATGGGAATATAATGGTTGTAGACCCCCCAAGTTTAACAGTTTGAGAAAGCTCTCTCTCTCTCTCTCTCTCTCTCTCTCTGTGTCTGTATGTGTTGGGGGGGGGGGGGGGGGGGGGGGGGGGGGGGGGGGGTTAACTAAACCCTATGGCATATCACTTTCTCCACAGCTTCCCTCAATCTGAGGTCCCTAAGAAAGTGCCACAAACTCCCTTCGGGGTCCTCCTCCAAGCTTTAGGTTCCTCAACAGATCAAGCCAAATACGCCAACCCAAAGAGATTATGTGCTAAATATTATGAATATCATAAAAACAAAAGATTGTTGTTGGACATGTCATTCTTCATAAACAATAAAGCAATTAAAAAATTTGTCCCACCATTCTTAGATGGCAAGGAGCAGCGTCATATTCTTTTGTAGATCATACACTGCAGAGTTGACATTAGACAATGATATGTTAACCTTTGCCCACAAGCCTTATCATATTTATATGAATTTGGCTATATAGATCACAGTGCAATCCATGAAGATGACTTTCTTCACCTGGACATCAAATTCTATCATGGTCTCACATTTTGGTCAAGGCCACTAGACAAGAGGTTGGCCATGAAAAAGCCATGAGGCATATAGGATGATTTATCTTACTAATTATGTAATTTAAGCTTATACAATAAGGAAGCAAACTCTTGAGGTTCCTCAAGATGTAGAAAGAGTATAGATGAGGAAACAATAAGATTTGATAGTCTAGGATACATCAAACTATGAGACATGAATTATAAGCCAAGGATGTCTCCAGAAAATGATACATATGTACATACAGTTTTCATAGAATCATGGTATAGCTGATGGCCTGCACAAGAAGAAGCCTTAGAACATCCAAAAAGCAGGAGTAGCTAGAAGATTTTTGTAAAGGGTGCAGTGCCCTTAGGTGGAGACTACAATAAATAAAAGAATTTAGCAAGTTCTCCCACAAGGTTGTACGCTAGCCTCAGTAAAATCTTTCTTATGTGTATCAGAGAAAATCAAACATAGAAAATGAAGGATGTACAAGGTGAAGAACTTCCCATAGGACTGAGATTGGTCTCCTAACAGATTATAATAATTTTTTTAAGCTTCCTTTTTCAGCTGAATCATCTGCTTTTATCTGACAAATTCTATCAAACATATATGAAAGCCAAATCATTCTAAATAAAAATTTGCCTTTTCTTTTCTAGATGACTCAATGCATTAGTCAACTTGTGAAATTCTTAGCATGCCTATTGGAATCACATGAACCAAAGGGTGCAGGTGCTCCGGAGGAACTACGACAATTATCCTTTTGAGTTTGCAGCAGAAGGTATTACGAAAATCCAGTACAGTTAGCTACCCAATGTTCTAGTCTGCTACAACTGAAGACATCGTGCTTAGGTAACACAGAGTACTCAAAGCAGATTTGTATAATTAAACAAGAAGTAAACAAGGTAAGCAGAAACTTGCCTTCACCCTGAAGGTCCTTGGCTGCAGCGCCTTCCGGATTTCCACCATCTTCTGCTCCTCCCTGTTTAATCTCATTGTCATCAGGTATGGATGTAAGAGACCTGGAGTATCATACATCTTTGCTTTCGCTGGCAAAATCCCCCTAATTCTCAGTATCCCCAATGTAGTCCCTGGCACTGCCGCCTCAGTAAGTCTAGTAATCTTAACACCTTCTCGCTTAGCAAATGCATTAATTAGAGTAGATTTTCCAGCATTCTGAGCTCCAATCACCCACACGTTCCCACGGGGTCCTGCCAATTCCTTGATATAAGAAATCAAATTCCTCACACCCAGATCCTTGCGAGCACTCACCAGATAAACAGCATTTAGCTTAGGTGTTCCTGCAGCCTTAGCTCTGTGACGGACCCACCGGTCCAACCTTGTGGGAGAAATCTGCGAGGGGAGGAGATCCACTTTTGTTGCGACAAGAACAAGCTTTGGCAATTTGCTCACTTTGGAGTCTCTCTTGCTTCCCTCCAAGGCTTTGAACAAAGACTTGGCCGCTCGTTTTGGGAATGAACCATCAAAATCTACGCAGTCGACGACCATCACCACCACCGGAGCACTCGTCGTGGGTTTCATCAGCCGGGTGGAGATGACGCGATCAAAATCGAAGTCTGGTATCAAATTCTCTACATTTTGGTTCTTCACCTGCCCATAGTTCCTCAAAGAGTGGCACCTGGCGCAGACGGTGACCGATTCCTCTGCTTCGCTTCTCTTCGCCTCTCTCACCTTCCGTTTCTTCTCAGACTTGGAGATCTTCTCCTTCTTCATCTTCTTCAGTGTCTCCTCGGTGATGTTGCCATACCCAACGCTGGGAGGGGCGAATCCATCCAGCTCCTTCCTCCATTTCTCCTCTTCGTCCTCTTCCTCCTCCCAATCTAGATCCCAATCAATTTCTCCTTTTATCTCCTCTTTTTCCTTCGTTCCTTCTACCGAGCTCTCATCCAAAAGGCCGCCTTCGGAATCCGAACCACGATCAGATCTCGACGGCAATCCATCGGTTGCTTCATCCCCTTCTTCGAGGATTTCATCGGATTCGGACAAAAGATCGATGGAGCCGTTTTCGACTTCTTTTGTGTCCCGATCGACGCGTTTCTGGTAATAGCCGGGGAGATTGGGGTCGAAGTCCTGCATGAAGACTCCGCAGCCGGGGCAGATGAGGCGGCCCTCGTCCTCATCCCTTCCCTCGCTAAAAAGGGGAGCTTTTTGAATCAAAGGCTTGGCTGGTGCCGGCGTCCCGAGGGAGCAAGAGCAAGAGAGAGAAGTTCTCTGGGTGGGGATTGGGAGAGCGGAGGAGAAGGGAGGAGAGGAGAAGCAAGGAGGAAAAGAGGAAGGGAGGCGAGAGAAGGGAGAGGGAAGTAGCTGACCTCCAGGGTTTCTTCTTCCAGGATGGCTGAAGAGCTCTATGGGGGGTCTGGCCGCATAGGCAAAAGAGACGGCTTCCGCCATGGAAGACCAAAAGAGCAGAACAGAGCTCAAAAGTGCGTTATAAAATCTAGCAGAGGTTCGGCGGATAGGATATTTGCCCGTTCCGGGATGAGATATTTCCGTACAGAACGAAAACAGTCTAATTTTTTGAAACAGCCTAATTCGCACGTACGAAGGTTTGGTTCATCGGACCATTCGACTGTCCTGTGCATGATGGGCCATTAAATCACGCACGCTCTCTTACGCCTTCGTCGAATGCATGAGAAAGCGAAAATTACACTCTCATGCATCTTGATACATGATCTAATGATCGGTACTGCATCAGATTATCAAATGATACAGGATCCAACCTTAATGAAATAAGAATCCAAAACTCCCGAGCTTTGTACAGAAAAATAAAAATAAAAATTCTGCAACAGTATGCGGAGACTAAGATTTCGTTCTCATGCCACTTGTATTGAGCAAGACACGGCCAAGCATATCTAGCTCATGTCTAGCTGGTAGTTTTAAAGCTCAAAAATCATGGATCGTATTATGCTCATGGATTAACTAAACGTCAATTTTGAGATGAAGACTAATCCAAACACAAGCTGTTTGCTAGCAACTCATTCGACATACCTTAGGAGAACCAATTTGCCAACTTAAATCATTTTCTAGTTGAACGTACCAATGCAGCGATCTTCTCCTAACATCATCTAGGGAGGATAGTAATGCTGAGGAAACGTTAAAATACATTTAAGAAAATAAAATTTAGATAACAGTTAATACACCTAACATTTTTCTAACATCCAAACTCTTGGTGTCACAAACCGCTGGAAACGGCTGGGAGTCAAACTGGTCTTAACCTAACCATCCACAGGAGATGAAGAGTCCTGGTTCAATCTCGTGCGATGACAAATAACAACCATATTGCTTAAAAACATCAACTCGTAGGCTCCACCGATGTCGTGCTGATGATGGAGCAATCTAACAAGAGAGACTCAGCTGTATTGTCTTGCACAGCATGATCTTTCCGTGTTGTGTCTCAACATAAAGACTCGTAACCTGAAACTTGGGAATCCAGCAAGTGATAGATAGGTGAAGAATACTTGCTTGTGTGCGTCTGTACACCCAAGGCTGCTTCGGATATTCGAAACTCTCGCCAAAAGAAAAAGAGACCAACGTCCACGGACCAAAAAGTTCAGCGGTAGAGGGCAAAAGACAATGGACTAGATAGTCATCCCAACAAAGAACGCTTCATTTCTTTGCTATGCTGGTATTTTATAAAAGAAATCCCTGTGGATTGCTGTGAGCCTGCGAGATGCAATTCTTATGAATCCCCATGTGTTACAACAAAGTTGTAACATAGCGGGAAACAATATCTCACGAGTGACATTACACAATAAGAGGACATTTCATGTAAAATCCCTGTTAGATAATAGAGAGCGAGAAGCGAGCGAGTTCAACAACTTGAACAACACTTCAGCTTCCTTGTCAAGGGCAAACCCAGCCTTAAGTTCCAAAAGTACGAGCATGGTATCCATCATATTTCCCACAGAAAATCAGGTTGGCTCTCCAGATGGTGGCCCCTATAATACTTAAACAACACAGATGATTACAGACTGCTAGCACAACAGATTTAGGCTGGTTTGGTGAAGAATACAATTTGACTTGATTCCACAAGAAGCTATAACCTGTACATGATCACAGATCAGAGAATTAGATTTTAATCTAATTGCACAGGGCTCCCAGAAATTTTACACGACCAAGAAAATTGATTTGAATTAGTTGTGGAGAAACAGAATATTTGATTTGTGTTTGTCAGGTGGCTACTTAAGGATTAGCACAAAGAATAGATAGAAAAGGTATGATGTTCTTTCTATATGCCCCTTTTCTTCTGAGAATAACAGTATATGGGTATCAGCAATATTTTCATAGCAATGTTGGAAGAACTATGTCAAACAATTCCAACGATGCATCCCAGGGTCTAAATATACATACGCCTGTCAACAGAAGACAAGATCTTCTCGATATGAAAAAAGAATAAGCAACATGAGTCATAACTAATTTACGATCGCCTTAAAATTACCCAAGAAACAGTACCAACTTAGTTACAAATGCGCCCAATTTAACAGTCTAAAATAAAGCCACTACACTAATTTTTATCCATCATTGGTTGCCCCCTCAACCATTGTGCACAATAATCACCACATGTCCTCCTTGTCTCAAAATCCTTTTCATGAGACATTATTACTTTTGCCATACCAAGCATCCAACAGTGAGACGTCTCCCATCGATATCAACAACCTACAAATTCCTAATATTTGCTTGACTTCCATTTAAATCTCCATCACTTATTTGCCAGTCCATCATCGCCTTTTGATTTCACTAGACATCCCATAACGTCAATAATTGTGTTCTAGAACCTTGCTGCCAGCCTCCATTAATCCTATCAGCATGCAATAATTCATTGTTCGTATCACCAATTTAGAGATTCACATCTTCATTATCAATATTATCACTACGAAAGCTAGGCCAGACTGCCCTCATTATCACATTAAAAGTATGCTTATGGTTTTGTCAATCCGATGGTCTTGTCACTCCTCCAAGTATGATTTTATCTCTATGTGGACCTAATTTCGTCACCAACCTTGACCTTCTAAATTTCTATCCCTTGAATCATTTTGGTACATAACCAAGCATAGGCGATATTCATGGAATTTCAACCATCATTTCAACTTGAATATTTGAACATAACATTGCAACCGCTTGGTATACAGATATTGGCATACTTATGTTGGAATTATCTCTCTCTCATAACAGATAAGTTATAAATCAAACAGTTGAGCCATCTTCTCATGGTAGACTCTTGGAAAGAAATACACTGTGGACTTGAGGGTGGGCTCATAGTAGCTTCAATCTTTATAGCTTTCTATGAACCTGATAAAGCATACACTAAGGTAGTCTAACAAACCATTTGTACTCACTCCATTAGCTGTTCGTCAGTGCCAATATATGAATATCAGTGGCTACATTATATTCCTAGCATAGACTCTATCATGTAAACTAAAGGAACAATCAATGGGGGAAAATGGTAAAGTTTACAAAATGTGAAAAGAAGCGATGAGATTACTTCAAGGGTGGGAGAGCTGTAATATCTCATAATTGTTCTTCATACAAGAAATCATGCAAGATATCAAAGAAAGCAAATTTTTTTCCATGCTAAATAAAAACAGAATTATTCACAATTTTCTGAAATCAAGGTATCCATCAACTTACACCGATGTAGTTTCACCTTTCTATTAGCATTTGGATAATCATGCCATAACCAAAGAGAAATAAGTGCACAGAATGATCTTCTCATCTTTGCTCACCTGTACTTCTTTCCTGTTCATCAGTAAAAAAAAAGCAATTACATTTATATCTATTTATAATTTTGAAAACTATAATGTGAAAACTTTGCTCTTCGCATGTTCATATATTACTTTAAGTGAAAAATGATATGCATTTCCATGGAGTAGAAAAGTTCAAATTAAAACAAAACCAATCAACTTCTTTCAGGAAATAGCAAGTAATCTTCATGAATTCATGATACTATTATGTCCAAAAGCACCTCCTTAAAAAAAAATGTGTAGTAGTTAGAATTAAGAAGCTAGAGAAAGTGAAGGAAAGTGAAGCAATGGCTTAAGTTGAAATAGATGGAAATGGAAGACCGACAGTTATCTGTAGGCCCTCTGATTGCTAGGAAGAATGGGCTTTTAGAAAAATGGAACAAAGGATTTGAATAGTTTAACATCATGAGCGAAAACTTCAGAAAGTCTACATACTCCTAATGATGTCAAAATATCAGTATTGGGCAAGAATCCACCTTCCTTTTTTTCTTGGATAAAAGGTGGTAACAATTTATCATTAGACGTAATGCAACATACAAATCGAACTATCAAAAGGTCATGAAACTAAGCAAAGCACATACTAGAAAATGGAGATAGGAAGCAACAAGAAGATAAGCACATACCATGGTGGGTGAATATGAACCAAGTTTCCTACGTCAAGCTCCACATTGTCACATATCTTTGAACTGAAAATAACTGTTTGCCTTAGGGTTCCTCTATCATCAGTGCATTTGTGGGAGCCTTTCCCACATGAGGAACTCTGCAACAAAGTGTTAGACATGATATCAACGAGTAAACATATTATCCAGGGAACATTTCAACAACTAATGGGAAAGTCTTCTGGTATCGTACAATAATTACAGGGGTCTTGTTTCTCATGAACAGCTGGAAGAGAAGGTCATCTGAGGCAAAATCTTACTTATACAAATTCGAGTTAATCCAGGCTGTGCATATGTAATATACATGCATACACACACACACTCACTCTAATAAACAGGTATCACAAACTATGAGATGGTTATGACCTGTACATGAATGCCAGCATCCTATTCTTAAGCTCAAGTGGAAAACTGAAACCTGCTACCCATTTTGGAATGAGGCTATTGGGACTTGAAATTTAACAAATAATGATCCATGAAATGAACTCCACATAAGTAGTCCACAAGTGAAATTCCATCGAGTTTGAGTTGGATTTTCCATAAAAGTGATGATAGTAACAATAGTAATAAAGGATATGCACATAAGAAATTGATGCATTGGTATTTGCTCACATACAAGGTAGCAAACATGGGGCGGGAAAAAGGACATCAAATCTCTTTATGATTTTCAACAAAAAGATTTCCTTATGATCTTTGACAAATCATCCTATATTGGTCTGCCTCAATGGCATTCAGAATGCTTCATTGCAAGCATATGCACCAAGAGGAAGAGGTAACCCTTGACCTTCACGCAAAAAGGTCTAGTAAATTGCCACATGTTGGTACAATTATCACAATTGTATATTGGATGTTATTAGAAAATATAAATGCACAAATGGTACCAACCTTGTTTTCATCAAGCAAGCAATGGCAAACTGTCAACTTTGCTTCCAATGATCTTGACAAAATCTGCACATTGATGCACGTTGAACCACCTGGAAAGACAGAGAATGCACAAGTGGCATAATTTAGGCAATGTTGATCAGCATGTTGCAGTGTCTGGCAAAACAAGTATAAACTAGCTGCACATGTTACTTTTTGCATTGAACCCATGCATCTATATGAATAAACCTTGGGAAAAGAATTAGAATGCATGATTTCTTACTTAATGGACTTTGTCCGGTCTGTAGCTGCTTCAAGAATTCCAGATGCTTATCTTTTTCAATCTGCATAATCTGTTGGAGCCTCCCATGATATCCAGTCCTGTAGAATAAGGAATAGATGCAAAGAACTACAAAATTTTTCTACAGCTTTCAAACAAAGGGTCAAAGTTTGATAAATTACATGAAGGTCTAGCACAAAATAAAAATATCGTGCTTACCCTGCCAGCCTACTAGTGGGAAATAAGGGTCCCTCCACTGTAGATGAACTAAAAGCTTCCTGAAATAAATCTGTCATTGTCGGTTCTTTGGATTTTTGAGTTGCAAGACTTAAATTGTTTCGATCAACTGCCTGATTAAAAGGAAAACATTGAACAAAAAATAATTAATAGTGAATTTTACACATAATTAAGTGTATCGCAAAGAATAGACATATCGTTAAAAAGGTACCTCATCCTCACTAGACACTCCACCTCCTATAACCTCGAGGGGATCTTCATTGTCAAGAGTTCTTGTACCTAAGTTAGGCAACATTCTTTTTCCAGCAAAATGGCCCCCCCTGTTCTTTGTTTTAACATCCTTCATCAACTGTTAAGCCAGATGCTTATATCAGATTTCCAAAGAAAATTAAGTCAGACAAACAACACTCATGAAGGATACAGACCAAGTTTGAAGCCCCATTAGATTGAACATCCTTGTCTTGTAAATTATCCAGCAGCTCGGATATTGAAAGCAAAGCTCCTCTTTGCTCATGAGACAATAACTCAGCAGACAGTTCATCATTTTCTTTCTGTAGATCTTCCAATAGCTCAGTCATTGAATTTTTCTGAAGTTCTATGCTCAAGGTAATTTTGTCTTGCAGGACTTTTACATACCTCCTTGAAAAAATCTTCATTTTTTCCATTCACCTCATGAAACCAGGGAAGCCCCTCATCATGTGACTGGGAATGAATTGAAAATTTGGGCTTGGCTCTACCTCTGCCAACTGAGACGAACATCATTATACGTTTAACAGAATGATAACACAGGTTCATAGATAACATAGGAACAAAGCGACAGCTTACCTTTAAGCAATGGATTACATATCAAATCAATCCCTCAGGAAATGAAAGTAATAGTACCACCAATCTCAGAGATGAAGTTATAACAAACTTTAGAATGAATAAAACTAACAGGAAATGAAGACACATACTCTTGTGACCTTTCTTCACTTCATATACATCAGAGGGAATCAAGGGACTGGGAGTCTTCGTATGTAAACAAGCTAACTCGTTGACTTGCTCTGTAACTGCAGACCATGCACATGCTTCATCTTGGTTCCTTCTTTCAAAATTATAATTGTAACTTCCTTGAACTTTGACAGCAGCAGAGGTGAAGGAAAGTCTTGTAAATTCAGCATTCTCCTATCCAAATTCCAATCATTAAAAAAAAAAAAACAAAATCTCATAGATAGCCGTAAAACCGAACAAATTGCATAATATGCCATCCTTAGCTTGATATTACTAGATTACAAAGTAGAAAGAGTTGGTGACATCCATAAGAGCCATAAATTAAGTGAAGAGCCTGATCCGTTGTTTTTGTAAATGTTATGTTCAAATGGTGTTTCAAAATAAACTTTTTCTACCTCTTTTATTATATGGTTTCTCATGAAAAATTGCATGCCACTTTGAGAAGGGGCCTGTGTTACAAGCATAAGTTTATGGTTTCAAAACCCCACATCGAAACTTTTGGTGGAAATCAAAGGCCAAGGTCTTTCCTTTTATATCCCACCAGCCCAAACCAGCAAAACCCACATTCCAACCATGAACACATCAGGCTATATGGTTTTTAAACCCAGGACAAGGTGGTGAGTCTAAGACCAATATGTGTGAAAAGTGACCAAGATACATGTCTTTTTTCGAGACTAGAGTAACCTAAACACTATGGCTGCCCAGGAAATCTGTCCTGGCCTAAATAGGCAGGCCCAATTCTGTTAATTCTCCCAGCATAAGACAGTCAACCGGATAGCATATATCTCTTCTTCTCAGTGTGTGTGTGCCTGCGTGCGTGCGTGTGTGTGCGCCTGCGTGCGTACGTGTGTGTGTGTGTGCCTGCGTGCGTGTGTGAGAGAGAGAGAGCTACCCTAGTTGGACAATCCCTTTTCTCACCTCCATTTCTTTCTTTACTTGTCCTCCTCCTCCATCTTTTTTGAAGACATTGACGGGTTAGCAGTTTCTAGTTCACTTGAGAATACAAGATTCAAGTGGAGCTTCCTAATTGGAGAGCACCATTCTCATGGAATAACTTTTGGCATACCGCCCCATTGACCTATTCCTAGTTTACGCTTAAGATAAATGATACTTGAGTGGCATATTCAGTTTAAGCTCCAGACATGTAAATGAAGAAAGCTTAGACTGGAAGTAGAGTGAAGGTCTTAACAAGTACATAAATTCAAAGCACAATAAACAGACCTGAGCAGTTTAGAGAGTAGAGCATCATTGATCTGCTCCTCACTATTACACTAGAAACAATTGAGGAGGCTTCATACACTTAAATAAATTATTGAGCATGTATGGAAATTTCTAAGGTGAGCAAAAATAAGGTAACTATCAAGGACAAACTAAACACTTTGACATGACTCTTGGATTCCTAAGAATTGCTTGTTAATAACATCAGCCAGCTACCAACATATAATAGGAAGTCCCATGAAACTGCACTGTGAAATAAATAGGACAAGTTGCAGTCATATGTGGCAAAACTGGTAAAACTATTACCCTTATTGGGAGATGCAAAATTCACTCATATTAACATCATACAGCTTGGGAATAAATCTTTAATCAATCAAGTATGATAAACTATAAGAGCGCAACCATCAGGTCCACATGATAAAAAAGGCTAAATTAATGAAATAATATAAAATTGACACCAAAAGAAAATATATTACAGGGTGTCACCATATGCCACATAAAATACTCAGTTGAAAAAAATGCTCTGCCTGAAAAACTTTGAAATTTATGGGTAAAAGAAAAGAATATCATTATGTATAGTTAATTCTAATTCAAACTCATTGGGTGTTGGATATCTGGTACCAGATCCTGTATCATATCAAGTGTCATATGGAGTGAATGGAAATGATAGCTTGGTCTCAAAACCTACCTCATCAGAAATAGATTCATCACCAGAATCATTGTACGGCACTTTTCTTGGCTGAGAACGAACAGATACATGATTCTCATCTTCAAGCCCATGCATTCCAATGTCGCATCTGGATGAGGATACCACCAACTTCTGGGCATGGTGGTTGCATCAAAAAATTACCAAATGAGATGAGAAGAGGAGCAGTATATGGAGTTGAAAGAGAAATCAAATAATTCATGCCTCAAGTGATGCAGAGGGTTTCCGCTCCCTGAAATTCACAGCATGAGCATCACAAACCCGCTATTTCTCTAAATGGGTAAAAGACGGTTGTTAACTCACCTTAATGAAATATGTCAAAATATTTTGATAAAAATGGCTACTTGAAATGATCCTGTGCTTATTCCAAGCAAGTATTATTTAGTGGACTGATACTTGGGAGACCAACGCAGTAAGCAATTTTTCTTCTGTAATGATTATTTGATGAGTTGTTGGTTTTTCCTAGAGATTATTGCTAGCAAGGGTGGTGTCTCTGTTAGGTCCTAGTGCATTGTCTTAGAACAGTAAGGAACTCATTACATGTCCAAATAAAAGTATGGTGTGTATTTCCAAGGTTCGGTCATTGATTCTATTGAGTATTCCATGGCAGTTTCTATCCAAGAAAGAAAGTATTGCAATGTTGGGTAGCGTATTATATGGGTTTCACAATATTCCTACAACTAAAACTTACACTGCATCTCAGCCAAATAAAATAAGAAAAAAAAGGATACATATATATATATATATATAGAAGACTTTATTATATGAAACCTCTGATAAAAATTGGTGAGAAAATATTCACAAGTTACAATGATTGTATATTAAGATGTACATTGATAAATAATTTTTTTCTGGATGGTTTCAAGACTAACTTAGACTGTGTTTGGGTCAAAAATAAAGTAGGCATATGGCACGGAATAATCCTTGCTGAATAGCATTTGAGAAGGAAGCATAACCAAAAAAATAGTTATGCTGGTCAAACTTGCTTATGATAGGCATAACTATTCCGGGGGGGAGTTGTCATAAGCTATTCCTTGGCATAAAGACACCCTTTATGTGTTTAGTTTTTATTTTTATAGACAAGAAAGTCATCATTCAAAAGCTCTTCCAAGAAAGTACCTTTTGCTATTGAAAGGTGGAACCAAACAAAAATTGGCATAACTATTCCTATAGGCATAAGTTTTACAATTTTCAATTTTCTTATCCTTGAACCAAAGGTCCAAATACTAATACAATTTAAACATGCAAATCCCAGATTGTTACCTTTCAGAGATTTAGTTTGTCATACTAATGATAGCTGCACCTACGAATTGTGCACCATCATAAGTTGCTCGAAAGACAATTAAAAATAACAGTGAACAATCAGAATGCAGCTATTATGGTGTTTTTTTTATTGGGTTGGGGTGTTGGGGGGTATGTGCATACCCTTGAATGAAATTAAAAGGAAATAACATGAAAACAGAATAGGATTCTCAACATTTTTATAGAAATACTTGCCAAAAAAATTATGAAACATTTCTGCTGTGTTGACATGCAACATTATCTAGATCTTTACTAAGTAGAATTTGCACAGACAAAGCATGCAGGCATTGTGAAAGTAAAAACAAGTGGACAAACAGAATTGATGAAAATAATTCAAGACCAAATCAGATCTTGGATTGTATCAAGAATTGATAAAAATATCAACCAATCAAGTGAGGATCATTTGAACTATCTTTAACTGTCTAGCTGCTACTAGTTTTTGTCAAACAAGCTTTATAAGCTCAGTTGAAAACAATTGAACAGCAATAAGCGAGTCCCTGTAAACTATCTTTCATCTAGATACTAACAAAAATTTAGCCTCTAAACAAGGCAAATACATAACTAATCCAAAGATTAGAGAAAAAAAAGTAAGAGTCTCTTTTGCCAATGCAACTTAAAATTTTTCAACCAGAAAGACAAAATCCTCGACCATATAAATCAAGATAAATAAATAAACTTATTCAGCAATTACACAGTTTACTGAAATATTATAAATTTCAAAATTCAAATTAGAAGTTCTCAAGAAAAAGATCGAACATATCATCCCATCCAGCGACCAACTTACCTTCAATCAGAACAAATCCTAACCCAAACATCACCGAAAATAACAAATCTAACAATGCAGATAAAAAATTCAAGAAACATTAAAAAACACGCAATCCATGCGAAGTTACCTTCTTCCCATAGGAATATAGGGATCGAAGGTTATTCGAGCAATCATGGTCATAAGTGACCTCATTCAACTCGTCGTCATCTGAAGAAAGAGGCAGATAAAGAGATAACAACGAAAGAACGGAGGATTGAGAGGGTTTCTTGGGATGGGAAGTACCTGAAAGGCTTTGAACGGGTTCTTGATTTCTCTGAGAAAACGAAAGGGAAAAAGAAGATTAGGGCGAAAGTAGGGAGAAGGAGAAAGAAGGAGAGGGGAATGGGTTTCGAGGTTTCGTGTTCTCACCGGCGAGGCGTCGTGCCGCCACATTTGGAGACACCAAGATACGAAGAAGACGAGCCTCCTTGGTCCCTGGACTTTATAGAGAGCCCCCTCGCGACCGTCATTTTTAAACCAAACCGTTAATTAAAGTTTGTAGCAGTATCGGCGTTTTTTCCGGTAACAGTCGGAGTCGGGGACGTATGAATCCGATACATAAACCGAGTATCCTGATAGACTGGGCCACGCTAAATTAATAATCGGCTAAGATTTTTTGAACAATTTTTACAATTATATTTTTCTATGTTTTCCAGTAAAAATTAAAAAGTTTTTTAGCATATGCATAAGACAAGACATGCCTCTCCAAAGTTTTGAATGTTATATATAATTCTATAATTTTATATTTTGCATCAATGGCCTTTTAAATAGCTATTTTTGGACCAATATCTTTATCACTAATCAGCTGTTAAAACTATTTTTAGCAAAATGATATAAATAATTTTATATTTCTATCGAAAGTTAATCTTTAATCATGATTTGGAATGACAATCTTGGAAAGTAGCAAACAGAGGATACTAGTATAAAAAATAAAAATATCGGGTAATATGATGGCAATCACCCCCAATATTGGGTAATATGCACCGACAAAGTAGCTAATAACTATTATAAAATAATAATTAATTTTAGTTTTAGTTATTTGCTAATATGTTCGTATTTAATTTTTTAAAATATTTATACTTTTTCAATTTTTTTCAATAACTTCCAATCTTAAAAAATTAGATTCTAGTACTCACTGTTTAAAAAGAGGAAATACAAACATGACACAAGATTACTCATCCTAGATGTCTCCCTTGGTCACCCGAATTATAAGGTTGTCGCCATTCTTTTCGCAATCCAAGATGCAAAGAAGAACCAACTTTCTAAAAAAGAAAAAGGTAAAACATTCTTGGATGTAGTAAAAGATCCAAGATTCTCTGCACTGTGCTTCTTACACCGCAGAATGCTATACAACACTCAATGATAGCAATCAAACAAGACTTGAATACTGTGTAACACTCGATCATAGCCATCAAACAAGGCAAGCCTTGCATGACATGCAAGGTGGCCCGTCCATCTTTTGATAGCAACCATCGAGCGCTGTACAACACTCTGCTGCAGCAGTACAAACCATACATCGCAGAGGATTCATGCTCATATAGAAAGGGTGTAGACAAGTCTAATATTCTTTAATCAATTGCCAATGTATTTATTTCTGGGAGCAATATCCACTTCCATTTCCCAGGTATTGTTTCATCTCCTTAGTTCCACTGAGTGAAGAGGATCAACTAATAAGTGACGACCCAAATTTTAGTGCACCATCTTGCCGTAAAGGCTGATGTCAACAGAAAAGATCCTTTTTTTCCCCTATCCATTACAATTCTGTGCTTCTCCAGTTCTCACAACATCAGTAAATGACAATGCTACTAAGAGGGTAATGTCAATATGCCATAAACGAATAGATGAGATACCAAGGAGCAAATCTTACAGGAAAGCGGGTACCCTGTGTGAAATTTGTATGCGCTCACCTGATGCATAGCATTTTTCCCCATCCACTTGTCATTCCGACCATTCAGTGGGATTGAGAGCTTATGCCTAACAAGATTTTTATTCAACGATGTGGTTTAAATTGCACTTGTGATGACAGGAGCTCCTGCAAAATCTATTTCACTCTTGATAGACAAAAAGATAATTACAGAACATGAACAAAAGGAGCAGGGAACCACTTAAACCTGTGCTCTGTTACTCTGTACAGAAAAAATAAACAAGTGCCAATCCCCAGAACAATCAGCAGGAAGATTTCCATATTATAATCAAATGAAATGTCATGAATTCAAAGATTGCAAATAATCTACATGGAACAGAATGGTACCTTGCATTAGAATCAGGATACCAGTATGTATTCATGAAGCATCTTTGAAGCAGGCAAACCTTTAGGATTTAGTGCATATTGCTTAATTGTCTACTTGTAACTACTTAAATCATTTGAAGGTTCTACCTATTTGTTGTTCCGCCACAGAGATTACAAGAAACTCTCTGAGAAAAAATCGAAAATATTTTAGCATGCTGTCGGAGAGGATCCTGCCTAGATACAAATGAATGGCAGTGCAGAATATATGAAGACCGACTCTTTAGTTTCTCTCTACAACAAGCAGCCATGCGTTATAAATTACAGAAGTAAATTGATGCGGACCCCAGAAATTCTTAGTCAACATAAGCTATGGCCAAAAAAAAGAATTGTGACTTGTTCCTGGCTTCCCCCAAGTATATGATGGTTCACCACTTCCAACCTTCTAGAAAAAGCATGCATCTACTAGCTAGAGAGAAACTGCTGCTCCATGTATGATTCGTTGTATCCTTGCAGGGTAGATGCTTATCTAGTAAAGTTTTAAAGGTTACATGACAGCTTTGGGCAAGACATCTTAGTTGTGAATCCTTAAAAGAAAAAAAAAAAAAGCGCGACCCTAGTGCACAGGCTCCCACTACTACGGGGTCTAGGGAGGGCTAGATGCATACAACCTTGCCTCACATGCAATAAATTGTTTCCGTGCTTTGAACTCGAAGCACCTAGGTCACAATGTCACGATGGAGAAAACATATTGTTGCACCAAGGCTGACCTTCTGAGTTGTGAATCATCAAACCCAAAAACGCGAAGACAAAATTATATTGTTCTTCATTTGCACACCATGTTCCCAATTTTCACTTCCTGCCCAGCATTAAAACCTCAAGCTAAGGTTTTCATCTTCGCCAAGATCTTGGTTTGTATTGGTGTTGGGCACCCGCTAATACAATATATGTGAAAATCTTGGGCCTATTATGTTGGCTGATATAAATTATAAAAATCATGATATTGTTCAATATGATATATTCATATCATTCAATAGTTTTCAATCATTTTTTATTATTCAAATTATTTTTAGCTGATAAATATCGAAATTAATATTTTGATATTGTTGGTAGCATTAGATTTAGCATGTCGGAAAAGATTTCAATCTCCCAGTCCTAAAATATCAGCCAAGATCTCAGAAAATCTTGGTTCCCTCTAAATTTCCCTACTTACAACATCAGTTGAGTAAAGCAACATCCTGGTTCATCTCGGTCTTGGTAACTCATCAAGATAACTGATATTTCAGGATTTAAAAATCTTGCCTCAAGCACAAGGTCCACCTCATCATTCCCTACTGACAAAGTAATCAGCCTCTCATTTATGCTGAATGACACTTAATCATAAAAGGAAAGAACATGGCACTCAAGTTAGCAAATCATCAATCCCTCCTCAAGTGGCAAGTGGCAACACTAGCTCAACCTCACTCCCCTAATAAACCACTTGTGGCCTGATTATTAATGCAGAGAAGAGAGAGAGAGAGAGACCAAGAAAGGCTACAAATTCCATAAACCACGATCCTCATTCATCCATCTCATAAAGCCATTCAGCACAGTAAGGAAAAGGAAACTGCTGCAAATTTCTTAGCCCACTTAACCTTACAACCACCACCTGATGACAAGGGTTCATTAGCAAACCTAGTAGTTTACAACCGAAACAGATTATTCACATGGCACTCTTCTAGGTTGGAGGTTTCCAACTACACTCAACATTCCAAAGCTAAAGAACACCATCAACCACAGTCCTAAAAAATAGCCATTATTGGGGTGTCGCATTTCATTTAACAAAATAGATGCATTTCTCCCCCTAATTTCATCCACAACACTATTCATGTTTTTCCTCAAAAACCTGTTCCTGAGCAGACTAATGTGGCAAGATCATAAAAAATATAGGGAATATAAGAAATGAAAATATGAAAATATACCATTCTCATGGGTCCATGTGCCATCAGGATGCACAAAAGTTTATCAACAAAAGAATCTATGACTGGAAGGGAAAACCCTCAAGTGCCGCACAGCATTAAAGCCTCCACACATGGTACAGATTTTCTTTATTTTTTCCATTTCACACTTTGGCTCCACTAGTTCTTAACCTTATGAAACCCAAACAAAACTAACGCATCCTACATTTTAGTCAAAATTCTGAAATTTCCATCAGCTTAAGTATCACAAATTATCCAATTTTCCAATACCGATCCCTCCAAAAGTTAAAGGACATTGAATTTTCATTTCTTCAGGAATATCCCCTATCATTGCTTTTGAAAGCAGTTGTCCAATCCTTCAACCTCCCATCTCCCAATTAATTTGTTAAAATTACAATTTCTATGGCTACTCTGGTCCAGTTCTTTGTAAGCTTGTCTGCTACCCCTAAAACCATACAATGTTAAGTAAAGTGTGACTCTTGAACTATCTACAGTAGTTCTTCTTTATATGTAATTTTACTCATCTCAATAGCCTCATAAGTCATATCCTTGTCAGGCAACTAAGCTATCGGAATGTGCCCATCACCATCCTTAGTTAAGCATGGCATAAACTAATTCTCTAGACTCCATTACTTACTAAGACATTTACAAAATTAAGGAAACTTTAATTGTTTAAATAATTCCAAAACAATATATTAGATGTGTGTTAATTTTGTCATCAAAGGAGCGAATTTAGAGGGAAACAAGAACAGATCAAAAGACAATAAATCAAAATTCTTCAAATAAGAGTCTTAAAGCAAATTTTAAAAAAAAATAGTTATCAAGCCTCATCTCGCATATTTCATGTAGGCTTTACGAATCCTTTTTCACCGATCATTCCTACTAAGGTTAACAACAATGAGAGCAGGTTCTGCCAAATCCTTTTAACAACTAATCATCCATGTTAACTTAAACCAGATCCTTAAACATAAATTCAAGCAGCTTTCCTTTCAAAGGCCTCAAATTTCCTTTTCACATGCCCATACGATCTGATTTGGCTTGGTCACTTTATCCACAATTTATGAAGCAATTTTTCACTAATATACTCATTGATTGCTCTATCCTTCATAGAGTTACTACGTATAAAAAAAGGACAATCCAGTGCACGAGGCTCTTGTAATTGCGGGGTCTGGAAAGGTTCAGATGTATGCAACCTTACCCCATAATAGAAGTTGTTTTCGTATTTCGGATCTGTGACTTCCACGTCACAATGGAGCAACCTTACCCTTGCGCTAAGGCTTACCCTTCTACTACACATCCATATCAAAAAAATTTCCAAGGAAACACCCACTTTTTTCTTTTCTAAGTCGGACCCTCTTTATCGTCAACAATTGAACAATACAATACTGCAAGCCGGAAGTTTGATAAATGTTTATGTCCATGCTAATATAACACGGAGAAGACATAGAACGGTACATAGGAAAGAATACAAATCCATAGAAAATAAAAGTTATCTAGAAGGAATGCCGAAAAGACTAGTGAATTCTCTGTAAATTCCATGTCAACAAGGTTATGATATTAGGGTAATCTTCCCATAAGAAGGTACATTGTTCCGTTTCAGCACATTTTACATTTAACGCGCCAAAGTTATAAAAGGCAAAAATTAAAATAAATAGAGAAAAGAGATATCATTCAAGTGGTGTAAGTCGATAAAGTTTGGCTTCTAATGAGATTTCCATTTCATAAGGAGATGATCATGAATACTTCCCTTACCCACTCTCAGTAGGCTCTGCCTCAGCTTCGAGAGAGTCGACGAGTTCAGCTTAATGCCTCTATCAATGATATCCTCTGCATATTTACAAGCTTCTGGAAGCCTATCCATGCCCCGCAACTTTTCAACCAGCATGTTCCCATTCTTCTCCAGTGGCTGCAAGTCATTGGCAACCATACACTTCCAAACCTTCAATGCCATCTCTGCGTCCCCAGAATCCAGGAATATCCTAATGGCTGAAGCACAATTAGCTGCAGTTGGGCAGCACTCGTTCTTAACCATCTCATTAAATATGGCAGCGGCTTCCCTTAGCTTCCTCGCTTTCAACAAGAACTGGAGCATCACATTGTAGGTCTGTGAGTTGGGGAATGCCCCATATGTAATCATCTCGTCCAAGAACCGTTGGGCGATATCGATCTGGTTGAGGTAGCACTGCAGGGTGATCATTGAATTGTACATAGCTGTGTCAGGGAAGCATCCATGGTGGCCTGCAAGCAAATCCCAGAGCTCACGCGCCCCGCGGGCATCGTTATTCTTGACAAAACACTCGAGAGCATCCCGGAAGAACTTAATCCCTGGAAAGCACCGCTTTTTCTGCATGATGTCAAGGAACTTGAGGGCCTCGGCGAGCCCAACTGGGCCGGAGCGGACAAGGGTGGTGAGGAAGGCGTCATATGCTGGGATGTTGGCCCGGTCCCAGCCGATGGATGCAATCATGTCAGCGAACACCTCGCGGGCAGTGCGGGGGTCGTCCTCCCCCTCGCAGCCCTCGAGGAGGATGGCGAAGGTATCGGCGTCAGGGGCCACAGAAGGGGCAGCGGCGCCGAGGAAGGTACGCGCGGTAGAGACGCGGCCCTCGAGGCATACAGCGGAGAGGAGGGAGTTGAGAGCAATCGTGCTGCGGGGGACGCCGTAGACGTCCATGGAGTGGAAGGCGGCGAGAGCATCCTCGGGCCGGCCGGCGGAGGCAAGGGAGGAGAAGACGGAGGCGAAGGTGGCGAAGGAGAGGAGGCGCTCGGAGCGCATGGAGCGGACGGCGTCCCACATGGCATCAAAGAGCTCGTTCTTGCCGAGGATGTCGACAATGAGGTTCCAGGAGTAGGTGCTGTGTTGGTGGGCGAGGTGGCAGGAGCCAGCCCACCGGAAGAAGGCGACGGCGGGGGCGGGGAGAGAGTAAGAGAGCTTGAGGACCTCCTCGACATCGGTGGTCGAGACGCGGACTCCGGCGTCGTCGAGGGCGCGCTCCACGGCGGAGGCGGGGTGGGTATTGGCGATGATCTCGCAGAGGAGGCGGATCTTTGTGGGCAGTTCGGGGGCGTCAAGGTAAGAGGGGAAGGTCTTCCGCCTGCGGTGGGGGTCGGTGGCGGCGGCGGCACCGGCGACTGCCGGGGGAGAGCGGGCGTGGGGGCGCTTGCTGTGATCGGAAAGAGGATGGTCGTCGTCCGTGGGTCGCTTCCGGTGAGACATGGCTCTCTCCCCTTGGATCTCTCTCTTGCGAGAATTAGGAGTTATGAAACCCTAGATTTTTGGGGAAGAAGGGGAGGGTTTTATCACCGGTTGGAGAGCCCGAGCCCGCTGCTCGGCGCCTGGAATTACTCATACTAAAATATAATATTGATAGTATACTTATATGAAAATAATTATATCTAGTATTACAAATTTACAAAAGGCTGAAACACAACACACATGATGAAAGAAGTTATCTGTGATCTTGTATTACGAGAGGAACTAGCATATAATATTGGCCTAATATATGGGTTTATATGTGAAATTTATTTAAATCAAAATAATTATTAGCATTTTCACATATAACCTCCTCTATGGCATAGATATCAAATGTAAGTATTTTGAGTTAATCTTCAATAATTAAAAAAAATAGTGAGACCCTTCCAACTTTATCGGAGCTCCCAAAATTTTAAAAATTTTTAATTAGCTCCTTAAATATATGTTATTGTGCCAACATGATTCGACCATTCATCTAGCCCTAGACATTATTAGCAGAGTTTTTTTTTCTTGGTACAACATCTGCTCACACTGCTCTTGCAGGTGAGTGCAACCAACAGAGACGATGGAAAGAAAATAGCATAAGGGTGAGGGGGCGACTATAAAACACGTCCAAAAAATATCTTTCGAGTGATGAGCAGCGAAGAAGGCGATCCAGTTTGCAGCCTTATTCGCCTCTCAATACACATGAGCTACCTAAAATGAGTCACAATCTCTCGCTATCATGCTGATATCACCGAGCAGTGGGTAGCTATCACCCCTCCACTCCTCATTCCGAATCCACGCGGCCATCATCGCTGAGTCCCCTTTCTAGAAAGATATTGTTAGCCCCTAGAATACGCCTCGCGAAGATGATGCCCTCCAATGCTGTCCTGAGCTCCACCCCAATGGTTGTCATATCATAAGTGCGACGCCCTCCCACAGTTGTGGTCCCTAATCACAAAGCATATACCTCCTCTATCTTCATCTGCCAACACACTACCATCGAAATTCATCTTGAGATGGCCAGGGGTGGAGGTTCCTAAGAGACAAAAGTGAATCTGGGCGCTGCAGCAGCGAAGTGGGAGTCACAGATGTCCCTAGTCGTCCCGGATGAAGTCGCCATGGTAATGTCGATGATCTCTGCAGCCTGACGGAGGTCTCTATCTACCACAACATTGGAGGATGTCCTTCTACCCTCAAAGAGACAGGTGCTTCTGTCCAGCCAGATGTGATAAGCTAGGTAAGCCTTACTCAGCAAAACTTGATCTCCTCAAGGCCTCCCTCAAGTAGCATAGAAGATCCTCGGTCGACCCCACGGACCACGGCATGAAAAATGAAGCCCTCCTCCAAATCTGCCCTACCCAAGGGCAACCAAGAAGCATATGGTTGCTAGACTTCTCTATGTAGGGGCATTGCCCGCGGAAAGCAGATACCTTTTTCAATGCCACTATTGTAATGTAAAATAAACATAGTGAAAAAATTCACTCTTGACCTAATCCTGTTGTCCCATGCTTTGGCCTTGAACTACTGCTTTATTAGCTTCTTCACCGTCTAGATCAAGTTCAGCCTCCTCCCCACCTCTGCCTCTATGCAACGTAGGGTCATCCAAATTAGCTTCTCTGCCGCCTCCATTGAGAATGAATCCCATAACCTTCGATGCACCTATCCCCTCACCCCCCTATATCTCATCTCCATCTCGTCCATCGGCATGGCCTTCGGCTTTCTCTCTCCCACACCTATCACCCTATTTGTCATCTTCATGATTTAAGTACTTTGCAAAGCCCTTTTCTTCCCGTTGTACTAATAGCAAAGTAGTTACCCCCCGGAGAACAACTTCGGAAATGCTAGAAATTGGATATGGCTCCGAATCAATTCGGATATATATAGAAATTAAATATCTGACTAATATCCGTATTCATATCCATATCTATCAAAGAAAAATGGATATAGATAGACAATTATCCAATCTATATCCGAACATACGATTCCATTTATAACTTTATTTAATTTTATATAGTACTTCCGAACTTTTTAAAAAAATAAATGATTATATTAACATACTATTAACTTGATTTATCATATACTTAGTAATATCTTTAAGTAAATTTTACATCCGACTAATATCTATATCCATATTTGTATTTGTCAAATAAAATAAATATGGATATGGATATACCCGTGCCAATCGGTATCCATTCTTATTTTAGCCCTATAGGCTAGTGGTAAAATTGGGTTGAAAAGAGAGACAACTACTATTAGATCTAGTGGTAACTGGTACGTACTACTAGTATTACTATTGGAACAAAAAATGCCAGGAAAGAAGCGGAATTCAAAGAGAATAAAATGAGTGCATTGATGAGTTATCGTAGCTTGTTCGAATGTGCTAATCCTGAAATGCCCTTCTCACACTAATTAAGATCGGCTTCCCTACCTCCTCTACTTTCCTCACTGCCACCATCTCTCCCGTTGCCAACAACAGCTTCCTTGGCGCCTCCCTTTCTGCTGATAGATTTGTTCACAGGCTGGGCTCAACCCAAAGTATAATTTAGTCAGGCCCGAACCCAAATAGGCCTGACATCTAGAACTGAAAATCTGAGCTTATTCTTGTTGCTATCTTCATATGATCTTGCTATTAGTAGAAGCACAATTTTCTCTCCCTCACTACAGTTATGATATAAAATTATTAATATGTATATGATCAACTTTGTTCTATCTATTTTATTTATATATCTTGAAACTTTCTTTCGGGGTTTTCAATGAGGCCTGATAAAATCTGAACCATAGAAAAATTTCCGAAATATTCCTTTGACTAATAATTCTGAGATCATGACAGGTTGCATGCTTAATTTGTATGTGAGAGTCACCACTGAAACTTCATTGCAAACACATCTCAGGGTTTATTCTTTCTTTTAAACCTACAGCTTATCTTTCTCAGGTATGTTTTCAGGCTATGATGGCACAACAGAGATTTCTTAGTCTTGGTTAATTTTGGGTTTGCTCTGGCTTCAATAGGGCACATTCTGCATCTCATTATGTACCATACCTCAAAACTCTAGAGCCGTAAGTTTTGTAGAGATCCCTTTCAGATGCTGTCATTTGTTATCACATGAACAGGTAAACCCCTTCTTAGGGAACCTATAGATATTGTCACTAGGGATAAGAAGAGAAAGGAAAAAAAAACATTGCAGGTCTCAGGAAATGGTGCTTTTCCTAAAATTCAGGTTTGCAGAAGGTGTAGGCAAAACATGTGGATGTGTGATACAAGGTTAGAACTTCAGACTATTACCGATTTTTCATTTCTTTGGCCTTCGGTATATCTGCTTCTTTTAATCATCACCTGAGCCTGGCATAACATGGTTTTGCAAATAGGATAAAAAAGAGACGATCAGATCATCAGTTGAAAATGCAATGAACATCACTTGAAACGTTGAATGCAGCATTCTAAGTTTCCTAAGCATACACTTTTTACACACAACAGCAGCTGACATTTAGAGGATTCATACAACTTGCTTGGTTGCCCCCAAACAAAACAAGCTCGATAAGAAATCCACGGTGTCCCAGCTCTTATTTGAGACCAACCGAAGTGGTTGTCAACCAACAGGTGCTGGCTTTTTTTCTTTTTTTTAAGAAGAAGATCCAAGCTCAGCAATTCTAAGTAGCTCAACATTGGATATGCTGCTACTTTGACAAACCATAAAAAATATTTATTGATGGCAGCGATATGATCTAGAACTAGAAGGTGCAACTAGATTTAACTTTTACCAAGTGCAAACATGAGCATTCTGAAAAGTTCAGCACAGAATAACCTGGGGAAGACTGGGAAAGGACTGTGACTGCTTTCTACTCGATGCCATGGAAATTTAGATGGAAGGAGATTCCATGACAGTGAAATGGATTAATGGAATATTGTCCTCAAGAGCACCTCATAACCCATGGCCAAAAGACATCTGAAAAATTAAAAGCTCTGTCAGGTCTTTCCAGGATGACAGATATTTACAGGCAAGGAAATCATCCTGCTGCTTAAAATGCTAGACAGGATTTAAGATGTAATGACCTCCACCCACCCTACCAAAAAAAAAAAAAGGCCACAAATATTGCAAACCGAAAAAAAAAAAGGTTAGACATGCAATATGCTACTTAAGAACCACAAAGTTCATTAATGGTGGCAAATAGCTTCCTGCAGAACACTTGTAGGGACGATAGCTATAGGCATAGGAGAACTTCGCAAACGATAAAATTTTCCACATGCTGAGATAAACTGGCAATTTGAAATGACATGGCTTGATCTCTGCAGCCAAATTATGTCTATACCTTCTCTAAGGCTTTAACGAGCTTCCAAGTAGGAGAACTCCAGCAGGCACAAAAATGATTCAAATAGATAAATTACATCTTAGCTTTTTGAGAAATCATCCTATTGTTGACATGAACGAACTCTGTAAAACTCAAAGAAGCCCTCAGGTCTAAATACCACAAAGTAGGCATGAATGGATGACTCAAAGCTAAGGCAGCATAGGTTCATGGTATTAAGTATCTCAATAATCAACTATAAGATGGAAAATGTTGCTGGTGGTCCAAACCGAGAACGATTGGCACAGCGGTGTGAACGGGATTCCGTCTGAGTTGCCTTGGTTGGTGTTGATTGTGCTCCACCTTCCACCGGGAAACCTGCAAGCAAGCCTCGCACCACCACTGGGGTAGTGGGGGCCCTCCGACGATCAAGTCAGAGGAGATTGGAGGAGAAGGAGAGATAATAGTAGCAAGTAGGAGAATGCTCTGGAAGTTCTTGCTTACCTCCCCCCTTCTCCCCCCAGCCGCATATATACCAGGCTGGGGGGTCCTTCTGGGGGGTTGGTCATCGTGTGGCACGATGGAGTTGCCACTGACATGGCCGTTACAGGGCGTCGTGGGGTAGCGCTGGGTACGGCCATGACAGGGCGTAGTGGAGCTCCGCTTTGTACGGCTGTTACAGGAGATCGTGGAGCAGCGCCGGATACGACCGTTGCAGGGAGTAGTGGAGCAGAGGGTCGCGGCGTGCTTCAGGGGAACAGCCTGTCGTTGTCGAGAGATTGCCGACTCGGGGTCGGATTGCTGGATCAAGGGGCAGCCGACTCGGGGTCGGGCTGCGAAGCCGAAGATATCCGACTCGGGGTCGGACTGCTGGATCAAGGGGCAGCCGACTCGGGGTCGGGCTGCGAGGCCGAAGATATCCGACTCGGGGTCGGACTGCTGGATCAAGGGGCAGCCGACTCGGGGTCGGGCTGCGAGGCCGAAGATATCCGACTCGGAGTCGGGTTACTGGATCAAGGGGCAGCTGTAGTCTTCTAGGGCGCGCGTGCCGGTCACGTGGGGCATGGTGGCTGAGTTCCCCCGTAACAGTAGCCCCCCACTTCCGAGCCTGGAACCAGAAGGGGAACGGGTGAAGGAAGTGATGCTTCGAGATTGTCGCCATCCCTCGGAGAGGCGCGCGCGCTTCGAGCTCCCCGCCTTCTTTATGGCGTATGGCGGTTGTTGCTGACCTGGCAGTCTGAGGATTTCGGCGGACATCCTTCCTTAATGGCGTCGATTCGCCTTTGGGGCGCGAGCGACCCTTCGGCAGCCAGGCGTCCTCTGGCGTCACCGAGGCGTCACCCACCTTTCCGCCTATTTAACCGGGGGTCCTCCTCCGTCCGCCTTTCTCTTTACAGACATCTTCGAATTTCTCCTTTGCGCTGCCGTCATCGCCGTCGGACTGTTCGCTTGCTCCTCCTTTGACGCTCTCGGAGCCGTTCTTCCTTCTCTTCCGGTGAGTTGCTCCATTCTTTAATTTAGGGCTCTCCATACTCTCCTTTTGTATTAGTGTACTCCAGTCGTTCCGGTCTTTTCCCCCTTCTCGACCCTGTCCTGACCGTAGATTCACTGGCCATTAGGGATGGACGAAGTGAGAGCAGACCGCATTAAGTCGGAGTTGGCCGCCGAAGACCTAGATAGGTTCGTGGCTCGATACCACCTTCCCGAGGCCTGCAATGTTACGCTCCCGGGGCCTGAGGAGAGGATGTCCCACCCTCCTCCAGGGAAGGTTGCCATCAATGAGGGCATTCTTCAGGCCGGGTTCCGCTTTCCCCCCTCGGACTTAGTCGTTCAGGTGCTTCGGGGTTTAAGAGTGGCGCCGACGCAGCTGGTGCCGAACTCATGGCGCGCCCTGACGGCCTTTCAAGTTCTCTGCCGCATGCACGAGGTTCCCGCCACCCTGAATGTCTTTTGGGAATGCTACGGCCTGAGTGGCCACCCCCAGGATAAAGGGTGGTGGTGCTTTGCGGCGCGGCGAGGGTGCGGCCTCGTCAAGGAGGCTCCTACCTCCATTCACGGCTGGAAGGGGCGCTTCTTTTTCGTTGACGCAGATCCCTCTTGGGGAATCAGGGCAACCTGGGAGACGCCGATGAAGTCCCCGATTGGCCTATCGAGGTTGTCGAGGGAGGAATCCGACGGCGTCGCCGTCTTGAAGGAGTTGGTTGCCGAGGGTCGGCTCCCCCCGGTGGCTCGCCTTATTTCCGAGGATACCTTGGTGAACGTCGGTCTGAGCTCGGTCCCCACTGACCGTGAGCCCGCCACCATTTCTTTTTTAGCTCTTTTCTCCTCTTTCGTTTCGTTCTTTCCTTCAGTTTCTCAACCTCCGACCACCTCGTCCTTTTTGCAGAGATCGACGACGTCATGCGGTCGGACAAGGCAACGGCTGTTGGTAGGACGTCCCTACTGGAAGCAGTCCGGAGGAAGAAACGAGCTCCTCCGAGCGGGGCCCCACCGGCGAAGAAGTCCCGCCGGCAGGCGACTCCGACGCCGACAGACGGGTCCGGACCCATCGATCAGGGGGACGCCGCGGGCGCGGACCGGGAGTTGACGCTGTATCAGCCCTCCGATGCCGAGACTACCGTTTCTCCGGAGGCATCACCCGGGCGCGCCCAAGATGGACGGGTCGGACGTGATCGGTCCCCAGCCCAGCCTTCGACTCGGTCGGCTCCGGATGATACGAGGAGGGACGCGCCGAGGCCCCGGCCGAGCGGGACCCTGTCAATTCCAGGGGCGGTCCCCGCCCCGAGCGTGGTCAGCATGACTCTTCCCCAAGCGATGGGTAAGGGTAAGGCTGCGGAACCACCGTCCGACTCCGGGGAGAAGTCGGGGTCGGCCTTCACTTTCGCCGGCGCCCGAAACCTCATCGAGACGGTACTGCTGGAGAAGGACCGCAGGCAGGTCCGGGAGATGAGGGTCCCTGACGTTGGGGCTGCCAGCTGCGTCTGTCTCATGTCGGTGAGTGTTCTTTCGGTCGCTTTCATCATTTATAGGCTCTGTTGATCCCCGCCTGACGCCCTCGTTTTTCCTATCTCTTAGCTCGCCCAGTACATGATCCGCCTGGAGGAGTGCTACGAGGAACAGGCGAGGCTTCTGGCGAGGGCCGAGAGCCAACTGAAGGCAATAGAGGAGGGAGGTCAGGCTGCGGCGGGGAGGACGACCAGGGACCTCGAGACGAGGCTCCAGGTGGCCGAAGAGCGGGCACTCGGCTTCGCCACCCTCGAGAAGCAACTGTTGGAGGCTCGGGAGCAACTCAAGGTTGCCTCAGGTCTCGAGGGCGAGATCAAGAAGGCGGAGGAGCGGGCCGAGAAGCAGTCCCGGAAGGCTGCCGACTACCGGGAGAGGTGGGAGAAGGCCCAGCGGTCAGCCGACAACGCCCGCAACCGGACCCGGTCTCTTGAAGCCAAGCTGGGCGAATTGGAGTCGGCCTTGGAGAAGTCCCGCGCGAGCGACCAGGAGCTTCATTCGCGCCTGGAGGAGGCTGAGGCTGCTCGCATCGTTGCCGAGGCGAAGCACAAGGAGGCCCAGGCTGATCTGCTGAGGGTCTCCTCCGAGGCGGATGACCGGATTGTGGCGAAGGTCTTGGAGGCAAAAGCTCAGATTATGGAGCGAGCAGAGGCGGCGCTGGCCGAGAAGAGTGCGGAGATCGGGCGTCAGGCGGTACAGGCTTATCGTCAGTCCGCCGAGTTCACCCGTGACATGTCGGGGGCGGTACAGGCCTATCGTCAGTCTGACGAGTTCGTCCGTGACATGTCGGACGCGGGGTCCGACTCCTTTGTCTTAGGCTTCGAGGAAGGTCTGGCAAGGTTGTCGGCTAAGTACCCCAAAATTGACCTGAGTGGGATCTCCCTTCTCGACTCCCCTCCGGCGCCATTGCCTGCTGATTCTCCAACCGTCTCCCTACCCCTTGCAGACGTGCCGGGCGTTCCCGACCCGGAGGTTCCTCCAAGCTGACCCTCTGTACT
This sequence comes from Phoenix dactylifera, assembly GCF_051530095.1. NCBI lineage: Eukaryota > Viridiplantae > Streptophyta > Magnoliopsida > Arecales > Arecaceae > Phoenix > Phoenix dactylifera. The sequence continues at coordinate 33,491,598 of NC_143196.1, forward strand.
TTTCTTTGTGTGTTGGCGTTTTGCCAAGTTGTATGAGTCTCGGCCCTGAAACAATGAAAGTTAATGCAAATAGAGTTTCTTCATTTCACTTTCGTCCTTCTTTTTAACTCTTGGTAGCGTCTCGCTGACTCCCGACTCTTGAAATTTTTCTGGCGCTAGGCCGGGTATCTGAGGGTTAGGCCTCAGGAAATTCTTCCGGCACTAAGCCAGGCGTCCGAGGGTTAGGCCTCAGGAAATCCTTCCGGCGCTAAGCCAGGCGTCCGAGGGTTAGGCCTCAGGAAATTCTTCCGGCGCTAAGCCAGGCGTCCGAGGGTTAGGCATCAGGAAATTCTTCCGGCGCTAAGCCAGGCGTCCGAGGGTTAGGCCTCAGGAAATTCTTCCGGCGCTAAGCCAGGCATCCGAGGGTTAGGCCTCAGGAAATTCTTCCGGCGCTAAGCCAGGCATCCGAGGGTTAGGCCTCAGGAAATTCTTCCGGCGCTAAGCCAGGCATCCGAGGGTTAGGCCTCAGGAAATTCCGCTCGTTGATCGGCCAAGGCTGGCGCAAGCCGAGGCGACCGGTCGGGGCTTCAGGCTAGTCTGCTCCCGGGATGATCATCGGGTTAGCCTGGCATCCGAGGGCCGAGCCTCGGGAGATTCCGCTCGTTGGTCGGCCAAGGCTGGCGCAAGCCGAGGCGACCGGTCGGGGCTTCAGGCTAGTCTGCTCCCGGGATGATCATCGGGTTAGCCTGGCATCCGAGGGCCGAGCCTCGGAAGATTCCGCTCGTTGGTCGACCAAGGCTGGCGCAAGCCGAGGCGACCGGTCGGGGCTTCAGGCTAGTCTGCTCCCGGGATGATCATCGGGTTAGCCTGGCATCCGAGGGCCGAGCCTCGGAAAATTCCGCTCGTTGGTCGGCCAAGGCTGGCGCAAGCCGAGGCGACCGGTCGGGGCTTCAGGCTAGTCTGCTCCCGGGATGATCATCGGGTTAGCCTGGCATCCGAGGGCTGAGCCTCGGAAAATTCCGCTCGTTGGTCGGCCAAGGCTGGCGCAAGCCGAGGCGACCGGTCGGGGCTTCAGGCTAGTCTGCTCCCGGGATGATCATCGGGTTAGCCTGGCATCCGAGGGCCGAGCCTCGGGAAACTCCGCTCGTTGGTCGGCCAAGGCTGGCGCAAGCCGAGGCGACCGGTCGGGGCTTCAGGCTAGTCTGCTCCCGGGATGATCATCGGGTTAGCCTGGCATCCGAGGGTCGAGCCTCGGAAAATTCCGCTCGCTGGTCGTGCGCCTGTCGCTTGGCGCCCGACGGGATCTCTCCGTGGCCAGCTGCGATCGTGTTTCTCCTCCTCTTCAAGCGTCGCCTGGGGAACACCAGATGGGCATTAAATGCTAATTAAGGGGTTACCTGGGAAATCGGATCGCCAGTTGCTGCTTGCGAGGAGTGTCAGTTAAGCGGCCGCGATACGCGCGTTCTTCGAGGCGGATGCGGCCTGGGGCGCGAGCGGAGATACGTGGACCTAAGGGTACAGGCCACCCGGAGTGTCCTGCACAAAGAATGCGATTAAGGAGAATGACGCTTAGGAAATCGCGGGAAGATACGCCTCGAGAGCCGGATCGGCTCCGGATTCAATGCGCCCGCATTTATTGGAGCCACCCGCATCGGAACGACCGGGGGGCCGCAGTTTGGCTATAAATATAGGTGCAGGTGCGATGGAGCCTGCCAAGCCGGAGCTGTTCAGGTTGCCATGGATCGTGGGCCTCCTCTCCGGCGCATGGTTGAGAGACCCCTACCGAAGGAACGGGAGGCGCGCCCTTCGCGACTTCCGCCAACTAGCCGTTTCATCTGGGATCAACAAGGAGGTTCTCCCCGGCGGAACTCCGCTCTAGGCGTTTCATCCGGGATCACGTCTCCCCTCCTTGAAGTTCGGCCTCCCGATTGAGCTCCGCACCAGGCGCCTGATCCGGGACCGCGCCTCCATATGCTCTTCTCCCTTGTATTCCTTCTCTCCCCTAACACTGGGGAGGACCGGAATATCCCTTGGAGGTGGCGTTCCCCTGGAGGCAGCGGGAGCTTCGTCTGCGGCGGCTCCTCGTCTTTTTCGTGAGGCGTGGATGGCGCCTCCGGTTGGAAGCAGTGTGGACTTCTCCTTCGTCCACTTCTTCTTCATCCGCGCCGGCTCTTCGTCTTTTTCGTGAGACGCCGATGGCGCCTCCGGTTGGAAGCACCCTCTTCCGGCGGGATTGCAGCCGCTTCAGATGGAGGTTTCGGGATCCCAGATCTTCAGCTCCTCGGAGTCTCCACCTCTTCTTTACTTTCTTTACACCCTAATTCCCCTCTGGGAATTCCTTGTAATCATACGAGCACGCCATTGTAACCAGAAATTATTGAAATGAAAAGTGTTATACATTTTTGAACTGTCTTTCTGGCATTGTCGTTCTACTGGTAATACATCCGCAGGTTAGCGGAATTCCAGCTCCTTGGAATTTCTCGACCATCTAGGGCCTCCAACTGGTAGGAGCCAGGTCGGTTTACCCAGCGAACCCTATACGGGCCTTCCCAATTTGGCGCTAACTTCCCACCTTCCGCAGGTTGAGATGCTTTAGCTCGCCTTAGCACCAGATCTCCGATTCTGAAAAGCTTCGGTCGGACCTTGGAGTTGTAATATCGGGCCACCCTCCGCTGATACATCGCCATCCGAACCTGCGCCATTTCCCTCGCTTCTTCCAAGAGATCCAGGTTCCCTCGGAGTTGCTCCGAATTGGCCTCGGGTCGGTGCGCGGCCACCCGAGGTGAGGGGAGTCCGAGCTCCACGGGGACAACGGCTTCCGTGCCATAGGTTAGGCTGAAAGGCGTCTCCCCGGTAGGGGTCCGATGCGTGGTCCGATACGCCCAAAGGACATTCTCGAGTTCTTCGACCCAAGCTTGCCCCGTCCGACCGATTCGCGCTTTGATTCCTTGGAGGATTGTCCGATTTGTGACCTCGGCCTCGCCGTTGGTTTGGGGATGCGACACAGATGTGAACCGATGCTCGATCCCGAACTCCTCGCAGAAGTCACGGAAATGCTTGTTGTCGAACTGTCGGCCATTATCCGAGATGAGGACCCGAGGTACCCCAAATCGGACAATGATGTTCTTCTTCACGAACTTCCGGACTTGCGCCTCCGTGATAGTGGCCAGCGGCTCTGCCTCCACCCACTTGGTGAAGTAGTCGATTGCAACAATCAAAAATTTCCGCTGAGCTGAAGCGACGGGGAATGGTCCGAGGATATCCATTCCCCACTGGGCGAAGGGCCAGGGTGCAGTGATTGGTGCCAAGGGGACAGAAGGGACTCTCTGGACGTTGGCGTGGCGCTGGCAGGCGTCGCATTTCCGTACATGATCCTTTGAGTCCTCCAACAAGGTAGGCCAATAATAGCCTTGCCTCATGATCTTGTGCGCCAAGGACCTAGCCCCCAAGTGTGATCCGCAAACGCCTTCGTGGACTTCGCCGAGGACGTAGGCCGCTTCCGAGGGGCGGAGGCACTTTAAGAGGGGGGCGGTGAACGAGGTCCGATACAGCCTCCCTTCATAGAGTACGTAGTGGGCGGACTTCATAACAAGTCGCCGAGCTTGATCTTCGTCTTCAGGGAGGATCCCTTCGGCGAGGTAGGCGACAAGCGGGTCCATCCAAGACGGCTCCGGATCAATCGCCATCACCGCTCCGGCCTCGCCGATGCTCGGGGTATCCCGGGTCTCCAGGTAGATCGTCCTCGACAAGTTGTGCGCGTCTGCGCTCACTAAGCGGGACAACCTGTCGGCCCTGGCATTTTCACTTCTTGGAACCTGCTGGATGTCGACACTGCCGAGGTCGGGAATGAGTGCTTGCACCTTCCGGACGTAATTCTGCATGGTCGGGTTCCGGGCTTCGAACTCCCCACGGACCTGCCCGACCACCAGCTTGGAGTCGGTGAAGACCTTCAGGCGCCGGATGCCGAGCTCCTTGGTGAGTTTGAGTCCCGTGACTAGGGCCTCGTACTCCGCCTCGTTGTTGGTCACTGGAAATCCGAACCTCAAGGCATACTCAGCTATCACTCCATCAGGGCTGGTGAGGACCAGCCCGGCCCCTCCACCTTCGGGGTTCGACGACCCATCGATGTGAAGCGTCCAAATCGGGAGGTCGAGGCTGGGTGTTTCCGGCGACCTAGGTTCCGCCTCCTGCACCGTGCACTCAGCGAGGAAATCCGCGAGCGCCTGGGCCTTGATGGCGGGTCGGGGCTGGTAGCGGATGTCGAACTCACCAAGTTCTACTGCCCACTTCACCAGCCGTCCCGCATTCTCAGGATTGCTGAGGATCTGCCGCAGCGGTTGATCGGTCAAGAGGGTGACAGAATGGGCCTAGAAATAGGGGCGAAGCCTCCTGGTCGCGGTCAGCAGCGCGAAGGCGATCTTTTCAGCCTTCGTATACCGCGTCTCGGCATCCCGTAGGACCCGGCTGATGTAGTACACAGGCTTCTGGAGCTTCGCCTCTTCCCGAACCAGTACCGCACTGACTGCGGTTGGGGAGACCGCCAGATAGAGGTAGAGCATCTCCCCTTCTTGCGGCTTGGACAGCAGGGGAGGAGACGCCAAGTATTCCTTGAGCTGGTCGAATGTTGCTTGACATTCGGCCGTCCAGAGAAAGTCTTTCGGGCGTTTCAACACTTTGAAGAAAGGTTGGCAGCGTTCGGCCGATTTTGCCACAAATCGTCCGAGCGCGGCGACCCTCCCAGCGAGCTCCTGAACCTCCTTCACTTTGGTCGGAGGGGACATATCTTGGATGGCCTTGATTTTGTCCGGGTTGGCTTCGATCCCCCGCTGGTTGACAATGAAACCGAGGAACCTCCCGGCCGAAGCGCCAAAGGCGCACTTCGCTGGGTTCAGCTTCATGCGAAACTTCCGCAGGGTGGCGAAAGTCTCCTCCAGATCCGCGATGTGCTGGTCTGCATGGCGGCTCTTCACCAGCATATCGTCCACGTACACCTCCATGTTCCGGCCGATTTGCTCTTTGAAGATTTTGTTGACGAGGCGCTGGTAAGTGGCGCCAGCATTCTTCAGACCGAAGGGCATTACCTTGTAACAGTACAGCCCCCGGTCTGTTATAAAGGCAGTTTTCTCCTCGTCCTGTGGAGCCATCATTATCTGGTTGTAGCCGGAGAAGGCGTCCATGAAAGACAGCAGCTGATATCCGGAAGTCGCGTCGACCAGTTGGTCTATCCGCGGAAGCGGAAAGCTATCCTTGGGGCATGCCTTGTTCAGGTCGGTGTAGTCGACGCACATCCTCCACTTTCCGCTCGCCTTCCGGACAAGTACGACATTTGCCAGCCATTCGGGGTAGCTGACCTCCCTTATGAATCCTGCCTCCAAGAGCTTGTCTACCTCCTGGTCGACCACTCGGATCCGATCCGGGGCACAGTGTCTCTTCTTCTGCTTTACTGGTCGGTGGGTTGGGTCGACGTTGAGGGCGTGAGAAATGACCTCCGGGTCGATCCCAGGTACATCGGCCGCCGACCAGGCAAATACATCGGCGTTGGCTCGGAGGAATTCCACCAACCGAGCCCGAGCTCCCGGGTCGAGATTGGTGCCGACCCGGACCGTCCGGTCCGGGCGACCTTCCTCGAGGGGAACTTCGATCACACCTTCGGCCGGCTCCCCGTGCCGCAAGGCCACCTCGTCTCTGGCGTCGAGGGACTCGACGCTTAAGGCTTCTACGGGCTTCTTCCCTTTGAGAGTTGCTAGGAAACATTGCCTTGCGGTCGGTTGGTCACCTCGGACCTCTCCAATCCCGGCCGCCGTGGGGAACCGCATGAGCAAGTGGTACGTAGAGACCACCGCGCGAAGGGCGTTCAGTCCGGGTCGTCCGAGGATAGCGTTGTAGGCCGAGGGAACACGGACGACCAAGAACCCAAGCCGCACCGTGGCTTCTGCGGGTGCAACGCCCGCAGTCACAGGCAGCTCAACGACACCTTCGGCCGAGATAGCGTCACCAGTGAATCCTATGAGGGGGGTGGATGTTTTGTGCAACAATTGTCTGGACAAGCTCATCTTTTGGAAGGCCTCGTAAAACAAAATATCAGCTGAGCTTCCACTATCCACAAGAACACGCCTTACATCATAGGTTGCCATAGTGAGGGAGATCACCATGGCGTCATCGTGGGGGGTCTGAACCCCCTTTACATCTTCATCACAAAAAGTGATTACATTACCGACCCTCTGCCTCTTTGCGACGGCTGCCCCTGATGCTTCAGTCGAGCCCCCCGCGTTCTTCTCGGGCCGGGGGCAGCCCCCAGTGATAGTATGGATCACGCCCGCGACGGGTCGATTCTGCTCCCGAGGCTCCGGAGGGGCCGGGTCGGCCGGACGCGAGTCTGCGGGGGGGCGTCGGTCGTTCACATATCGACCGAGACGCCCTCGGCGGATGAGAGCCTCGATCTCGTCCCGAAGCTGGAAGCAGTCTTCGGTGTCGTGGCCGTGGTCCCGGTGGTACTCACAGTACGCCCGAGAGGGCCTCCTCCTAGGGATCTTCTTCATCTGTCTCGGGATAGGGAGGTCCTCCCGCCCCTTGATTTCCATGAGGATCTGGGCCCGGGGAGTCAGGAGAGGAGTGTACCGGTTGAAACGTCGGGGCGGAGAACGAGGGCGTAGGGCGCCGTGGTTCCTCGCCGGCGACAGGCTTCTGCGCCGACGTTGAGGCGTCGGGCTCCTCCTCTGGTGTGCCTCTTTTCGCCTTTTCTTCCCGAGCTTTGGAGGGATCTCGGCGGCCTCCTTGCTCCGGTGGGCGGCCGCCTCCTCGGCGTCCGCATACTGGTTCGCCCGGGACAACAGCTCCGGGAAGCTCCGCGGCAGGCGTTTGTCCAGGAAGAACGTGAGTCTGCCCTTTCGGAAGCCACGCTTCAGGGCTGAAAGAGCCACCTCCTGGCTCAGGTTCCGGACTTCCAGCGTAGCCTTGTTGAAGCGGGTAAGATAATCCCGCAAGCTTTCTCCCTCGTTTTGCCGGACATCAAAGAGGGAGTCGGAGACCAGTCGCCGCCGGCTACTGACGGCGAAATGGGTGATGAAGAGGCGAGTAAACTGGTCGAAGGACTGGATTGAATTAGCCTCCAAGCCGGCGAACCACGCCCTTGCCGGGCCACGGAGGGTCGCCGGGAAGGCCTTGCAGAGGAGAGGATCTGATGCTCCGTGGAGGAGCATAAGGGTCCTGAAACTCTCGACGTGATCTCGCGGGTCCGCCGCCCCGTCATAGGGCTCGATCGCCGGCATTTTAAACCCCGGCGGATTCGGGGTCCGCAGGATCCTCGAGGCAAGCGCCGGTTGGGAGGAGATCTCCAAGTCGGCGAAGGGATCTTTGGAGTGGCCCTTCAGGACCTGGAGTTGTCGGTGGAGATCGTCCACCCGCCGGTCCAGGGAGCGCGACCGATGGGTGGGAGACAAGGAGCACCGAGAGGGGGACCGACTGGAGCGCGGGTTCCTTGAGGACTGGGGGGTCTGGGAACGCGCCCGGGCCTGCCTCTCGTACCCCGCGCAGCTCCGATGGGAAGGTCCCGGTAGAATGGACCGTGCTCGAGAATCTTCCTCGCGCCGGCGCTCCTCCCCATGGGAGAGGAAGGAGCGCGGGTTGAGGAGGACAGGTGAGCGCTCAGGGAGCAGCGGCTCCTGGGCCCGCTGCGGCGCCCGAGACATCACACCCTGCAGGTTCTGCACTGCCTCCGCGAGGGTGCGAACCTGCTGGGCTAACTGGTCGAACTGAGCGGCTTCGACCATCTGAATGGGGGGTGGAACGGTGGAGTGTTGCTGAGAATGTGTTGGAGACGCAGCGGCCTCCCGGCCGGAGGCGCGAGAAGCCCCGCGACCGGAGGCATTGGAAGCTCCACGACCACCTCGCCGTGCCATTACGATCGCTCTGAGATTCGGTGCCCTCCTTCTAGCGCCAACTGTTGCTGGTGGTCCAAACCGAGAACGATTGGCACAGCGGTGTGAACGGGATTCCGTCTGAGTTGCCTTGGTTGGTGTTGATTGTGCTCCACCTTCCACCGGAAAACCTGCAAGCAAGCCTCGCACCACCACTGGGGTAGTGGGGGCCCTCCGACGATCAAGTCAGAGGAGATTGGAGGAGAAGGAGAGATAATAGTAGCAAGTAGGAGAATGCTCTGGAAGTTCTTGCTTACCTCCCCCCTTCTCCCCCCAGCCGCATATATACCAGGCTGGGGGGTCCTTCTGGGGGGTTGGTCATCGTGTGGCACGATGGAGTTGCCACTGACATGGCCATTACAGGGCGTCGTGGGGTAGCGCTGGATACGGCCATGACAGGGCGTAGTGGAGCTCCGCTTTGTACGGCTGTTACAGGAGATCGTGGAGCAGCGCCGGATACGACCGTTGCAGGGAGTAGTGGAGCAGAGGGTCGCAGCGTGCTTCAGGGGAACAGCCTGTCGTTGTCGAGAGATTGCCGACTCGGGGTCGGATTGCTGGATCAAGGGGCAGCCGACTCGGGGTCGGGCTGCGAAGCCGAAGATATCCGACTCGGGGTCGGACTGCTGGATCAAGGGGCAGCCGACTCGGGGTCGGGCTGCGAGGCCGAAGATATCCGACTCGGGGTCGGACTGCTGGATCAAGGGGCAGCCGACTCGGGGTCGGGCTGCGAGGCCGAAGATATCCGACTCGGAGTCGGGTTACTGGATCAAGGGGCAGCTGTAGTCTTCTAGGGCGCGCGTGCCGGTCACGTGGGGCATGGTGGCTGAGTTCCCCCGTAACAGAAAACATTTCTTCTGTAGCAACCGTATCTTCGGACTCTTTTTGAGTAAGACCAGCCTTGTTGATCTGGGACCTGTGATCACTAGAAAAGCTTTTAGCTTAAGGTTATGCTTTCCATAAGAATCTGTTATTTGATGAAACAATGATATGGTCAAACTAATCAATGTTCAGTAATTAGATTGGGTGGTATAGATGCACACAAATAAGGGACATGGTTATCTTGAAGACTCAGAAATGTGGGCTCTGCCTTTGAAACAGATGCTCAAAAAACTAAATGTAATCATCTATTCTCAAATCATATGGCCTGAAATTTCCTCCTAACATCAAATTTTGGTTAAAATATTCGAGTTATTAAACATCTAACCTTGTCCAGATATTTTACATACTTAGAATATAAGTTTCAGATGCCCTATTATTACGTATTATGTAGTTCTTTATATCTTTGAGTTTGAATCATGACTTAGTAAAGAAAAAGATGATTTCTGCCAAAAATAAATTGTGGCTTCTAATCAGAGAAGACTTTGGAATCATGGAAAATAAACCTATTCCATTTTCTTCTTTCACATCAGCAAAAGAATTGGCAGAGAGGATACCTTATCCCAGAATAGCCTGGAGAGGTCTTACTTGTTAATGCCATCGAGGGAAGATGGGAGATGAAAAATGGAAAAGGTTAGCCTTCTGCAGCTGGCTAGAGATGATTTTGCTTGTCTCATCGCTCACGGCTTCATACTATTAATTGAAGGCGATGTTACTTGATTTTACCCTTTGTACTACGAAAAAAGAGAGAGAAGATTTGAGGAAGAAATCATGGAGAAACCAATTTCAAGTTGTTTAGTAAGACCAACACTGGCCTTGAATAGGAATTCTCTAATATCAATACTCTTACAGATGTATACCTCAAATGTTTACTAGATATTAGAGTGTTATTCATTACTAGATAAAGTTAGCTGGTCTAATGGTCTTTCAGCCACATCAGGCATCAGTGGACTTCTGACGTTATCACATGGTTTCATCATGCAATTCCTCTGAGTTGCAGTGTACCTAAAGCTCTTCACAGAAGCTTGTGGAGACTTCATATGTGGGACTAATCATCTTCCAGCAAACCTAGAGTTGGCCTGAAGCAGAATACTATTCTCATCGTGCTCTGTCTCTCACCAGCAGTATCTTTGGATTCACCAATTTGACACTACACAGATATTGGGATGGTGATCAGAATCTAACCTAGGGAATGCAGCGGCTGCTATAATAACATTAGAGCCGATTTAGATTAAGATTTGGCAGTAAGAACCCAATTATGGTGAAAATTGTTAGGTCTAGTCACTTGCTCTCAAATTCCTGGAAAACAAGTTCTTAGTTTTTTAAATCATTTCCAAGCCTTAAAAGATGTCATTTAACCTATGGTATTTTGCACAAGCCTTTTGTGGTGTTGATTCCTTGGAACTTGCAGTTAAGGAGGTTCTTATCCAATAGCTGTCCCTTGATCACTCCTCACCATCAAATGCGTTAGTCTTGTGCAGCTCAATAGCTTATATTAACTAATGTTGTTTCATCAGCTATTGTTTTGTGTTCAATTCATTAGTCCTCCTAATTGGCACCTGATGCACCATTTCTTCTTCTGATCCCACCATCCTTGATGTTCTTTGGTGCTTGATTTTGCCTTGTGGTGATCTCCACTTGTCTTGATAGCTTCTTCAATGATCTTTGGGTCAGACATCTAGCTCACTAAATCAAGAAACCATGTCACCTGACTGGTTAGACTCCTTGAACAACTTAGAAGTATGACACATGGGTGCACTGTGATGATGCAGTTTGCATCTGTCAAATTAAAGTGAGGTCTCTGGTTCTTGTTTGTTGAATCATATTGACTATGGAATTATCTACCACAACATGACCTCTATGGAGCCCCAACTAAAGCAGCCTGCTAGGTTCTCTAACATTTGTTTTTTCTAGTATTATCATGTACTAGCTTCAATTGTTCTCATTTAAGCTAATCCCATCTTATGTTCATATGAAACTAAATTTTGCCTGTCACTTATTAAAGTTTTCTTGAAAACACAGCAACATGCTGTAGAAACTCATTTCCCCCACCCTACTTTTACCTCCACAAAAATAATGGCTTTGAAAAGGTATACTCGAGCTGAGACATTCTAGGCCACTCCAAACTCAACCATCTCAAAAAGGTCATAAAGGTTAAAGTACAGCTTCTATCCATGGTAATAAGGTTGTGGGTAGTTTGCAACTACTTTGTGATCATGGACTATGTTCGACAAGTTTCTTCGAAAGGTTTCTTACAACTGCCTTTAGCATTAAATATATATAGGTTGGTATTTTGGTCCTTAGTTTGGGAAAGCTTATTAAAAGAGGTGAAAGGGTTCTGTTGGAGGTTTAGAAGGAATCCAAAAACGATAATTTGAGATAAGCGTCTAGGTGAAGGTTGAGGCTTATCTCCTTGGATTTCACAATGCCAGAAACGTCTTCCTCATTTATTTATTTATTGTTACGGGAAATTCAAGAAATGTCTTCAAAACCAATTACTAGATAACAACAACAAGCAAAAGGCAAGGACTTTTTCTGAAGACTGGCTGACCTTAGATCAAAGAGCATGAAGAGTCCTTCCCTTTTTTTTTCCTTTTCTTCTACTAGTAGGCATTCAGCCAGCATCAGGGGCGGGAGTGGTCTGGGCCTGCCTCCTGATCTCCTCATCCGCCTTCTTCAAGAACTGATCCCAGCCGCTGCCCTCCGCTGTATCCAAGTAATCGTAGGGCACGGCCGTCTTCAGCCCCGGCCTCACCCCGCACTGGCTCTCCACGATCCTGAACTCCACCGCTCGGCCTTCCTCCCCACCAAATCCCTCGCCCTCCAGCTCCTCCCAGCTGAAGAGCAGCGGCAGCGTGAAGACCCCCCAGGGATTGAAGTCCAGCAGCTTCACCCGGCCGTCCCCGGTCACGTACACGTCGAACGTGTAGTCTTCCGATCCGAATCTCGGGTTCACGACCTCGGCGAAGAAGGCCTCGATGAGGGGCTGGATCTCGTGGCGGCGGTCGAGGAGCACCGGATAGAAGCCGGTGACCTCGCGCTGGGAGATGCCGACGAGGCGGCGGCGGCGGACGAAGCACCGGAACTCCATCTCCGGGCGGAGAGACGGGTACCACTTGCGGAGGGCCAGGTAGAAGGTTGTCGTGGAGGATCGCTCGTTGTCGCGGCAGGAAGGGAGGGCGTGGGAGAGGTCGTGGGCGATGGCGTCGGAGGAGCGGAGGAGGAGGGCGACGTCCGCGAAGGAGGTGCAGCGGAGGGTGCCGTCGGCGGAGATCCAGGCGGCGTCCTTGGGGGCGCTCCAGTTCAGCTTGGGGAAGGCGGCGGCGCCCAGGGCCGCGATGGACCGCTCCACCGCCGCCTCCAGGTCCGGGAATGACGGAGCTGCGGCGGCGGAGGCCTCGGCGGCGTCATCGTCGTCGGAGGAAGAGAAGGAAGTCTGGGAGTCGAGGAGGGAGACGGGGTCGAGGTGGGCGGTGGGGCGAGGGAGGGGGTCGCGGCCGGAGACGGAGAGGGGAAGGAGGAAAGGGGGCGGGGCATCGGCGTCAGCGTCAGGGTCGGCGTGAGGGGAAGAAGGGTTGAGGGGGAGGCCGAGGAGGTAACGGAGGAAGGAGTCGGGGAGGGAGTGGAAGAGGGTGCGGATGGAATAAGGTTTGAAGATGCGGTACCATTCCTGAATTTGGCACCGCAGCAGCTCCTCTTCTCTCATCTTTCCTTCTCTCGTTTCAGTTCCCCTTCGTTCCCAAGGAGAGAGCCGCCTTCTCTTATGTCCTCGAAGTAGAAGAGACGCTGGAAGGATCTATTCTATATTCGCCCAGACCTGAAACCCTCAGTGGATGAAAGGTGGGCCCGGCCAACAGTACTGCTCTCCTTTGTTATAATTGTCTCGGTTCAAATTAGGTTTTGAATTTTGAATCTAATAGGTTCCAAGATTAAGGAGATTTTAACTGAGTTTTGTTTCTTGGGAGGGTTTCAAAAATACGAACCATGCGGTTCGGACTGAAGTTCCCAGGCTCGATCTAGAAGGGACCGATTTAGGACAAATCAGGGATGAGCTCTAAATCGTTGAGTCACTCCGCACCGCTTGCGGATCGAGTGATTCGGTCCGAACCGTCGTCGGTTCGCAACCGAACCGACGGTTCACCAGGGGCCGGACGGATGGGTCGTCGCTGTTTCTCCCCTCCCCGCCCCGCGTTGAAAGCCTCGCTTCTCCCCGTCTCCCTCCTGCCCCTCTCCGCCGCTCCCTCCTCGCCCGGACCGCCATCATCTCCGCTTCTTTTTCCCCTTGCGCCGCGCCTCGGCCCTCCCCCCCCCCCCCCGGGGCTCCTTGTCATCCTCTCCGTCTCCTTGCTAGCTGGCGGGAGGTGTTCGACCGAATGCCTCAAAAGAATGAAGTATCGTGGACGGTCATGTTCCCCTCCTGTGTCGAAGCTGGGCTTCCCATAGAAGCGCTAAGCCGCTATCCCCCTCTTTCTTAGTTGCTCTTCTTTGACCATTAAGAAATCTTAACCACATTAGCCTGTGTTCTCTCCTCTCAACATGCTCTCACGCCGGAAATCTAACTATCGGCCGTTGGATGCATGGTCACTTCACAAAAACAGGTCTTTCTGCCGATGACCATCTTCTTAGGGTGAGCAGAGCACTGCTTTGGCTGACATGTACGCAAAGTACGGAAGGATACGCCGTGCTCGACATTTGTTCGAAATAATGCCCCGCAGAAATCTAGTTGCTTGGAACGCTATGCTTAGTGGGCTCTCGATGCACGGAACGGGTGCTGAGGTGCTAAAATTGGAAGCAACGAAAGTCACAAGAAGCAAAGTATATGGTAGGATTTTAAGTTATTGGTGGAGGTTTGATCATCATATCCAGTGCATAATTTTCATCATATAGTAAAATTGGAAGCTTGTATGTTATCACAAAAAAAACACTAGCTTGTAGATCAAAGTTGGAAGGTTGTTGCAAATGGTCAAATTCATGCAGCTATTGCATTCTAGAAACAATTGTATGGTCCCGGAATTTGTATTATCTCGTCTATCAGTTGTATGTTGGGTTACTGGAAGCCCTTAAATGTCCAAATTCAGCACCAAATGGCTCTAGAAAGCAAATGAGTCTTCCATATCAGGAGATTCAAAGCAAATTTACTGCACCAAGAAAAACAGGCGTAGAGGAATACCTAGGAGCATTCTATAGTGAACAATTAGCAAGCTTTTCACATCTTTCAGTCAATCGAGAGTAATTACTTACGGCATCTCATACAATATAGATGCAGCCATGCAGGGGATTAAAAGAAAAACAGCAAGTAGTTTTTTCTACGATGTAGGATGCACAAGTATATGAATTCCTGTCACTAAGTGATAGAAATGAGGGTGTCTAGATGCAGCCATACAGGAAGAGGTCATTTGTTCTCAGTGCTCTTTTAAGTTTGGGTGTCTTCCTTTCAGTTAAATTGAATCCCTGTTCGCTTTCACTCTGTATTTCTTCTTGTTTTGACCACTCTTATGTTTCTTTTTGGTTCCTGTTCTTGTGTTCTGTCTATTGTATATATTCCACCTTTGAATTAAATCGGGTGGCTAAGGGAGTTCTTATCTTCTTAGCCGAAATTTTCCTCAAAAAAAAAAAGTGATAGAAATGATTTTGGGATTAGACGATTTTTTTTTTTCACTTCAGACGGAGCATGACCAAGATATCAACATACTCAGTAGAGATAATTGAGGTTAGGTACATGTAGGGAAGTTCATCTATGTTAACTTAGCCTGTGGAACTAATGAAAATGAATGGATTTTATGAACTATAATGTCTGTTTTTAGAATGCAGGTTCCTGAATTGCAATTTGTTGCACGATAATTTTCATTTTAGTCCTTCCGGAGCAAACTTTAAGTCTCATGTAATATGAATTTGTAGTTCTTGTTCATAGATATTGCTTTATTGGCACGCTTTATCATAGAAGTTCAATGAACTTACGCTTATGCTTGTATAACATCTTATTAGTTAATATATATGTATGAATATGCATGCTTCTAGTTTCAGCATATATATGAAACCATAACCGACCTGATACCCTCACTTAAAAAAATATATATATCATAAGAAACCCAAAAAAAAATGCAGCTAAAAAAAACCACAAGGAAATTATATTGTTTGGGGCATATCCATGCAAGCCCATTGAATAAATTTTTTAAATCTTGATTATATCACTCCTAACAAAGAAAACAAGCCTCTGAAGCTAGGGCCTCAATTGGAGCGTCAATCTAGAAGGTTGATTAGCAAATCGAGCTGAAAGCTTATCTTCCTTGCTGCACTGCAGATTAAACCTCTGTCCAATAAGTAATAGGAGCAGAGAAAAAAGCTTATGTAATTCTTAATAGCACCGAAAATAGAACTGCCACTTCATTGAATTCATCGAACACATATCATATGCCATTATAGCAAGACACAAACACAATTGCCAAGAGTCAACCATAAATGGTAAGCACATGCCACATGTGATCATACCAGGAAGAAAGTTGAATCATCCAAGTCAAACAGTAAATCTGAACGCTTGCAAGACCTTTTTGTCGAGACTTTAACTTGCATCTTCTCCTCCCAAGTTTTTCTTTCACAAAGTCTTCATTAATTAAATCCTATTATTTAGTAGAGGGAGGCTGCTGTTGGAGATTGGAGGTGCTCGCACTGGGCATTGATGGAGGCATCTTAAGGGCTCGTAGCCTTTCGATCTCACGACGGAGCCTCATGTTCTCCTCTATCAGTACACGACACTGTCGCTTCAGGCAAGCATGCTCCGTCTCCATCTTCTTTGCTTTGGTCCTGCAAACCACAATTTGTGGAAAAGAAATTGGAAGGCAACCACACAAGCATGGAGATATCCAAGCAGCAGTCCTCGGCCAATCGCCTAACTCTAAAACATAAACATAATCCGAGGAAGAAAAAAAAAAACCTATTTCTCGTCTTTGCACCTCCAATGAAAATTCTAACCATAGAATATGATGGCTTTACTTTATTTCTTCAAAATTTATCTTTTCACAAAACAAAAAGAATTAGTTATGACTTGGTACTGTTTATAGACACGAGTCATCACTATAAGTCATATTAGTGATATCGAATTCTGATCTAGATTTACATTATATACTTTGTTGTTATAACATACTTATTTGCGATTTACCATGAAGGCTACAACATACATCTTTTCAGAAGGAAAAGGGGGATGAACTATATAAATTCGTTACACACTTAAGAAGGACGACGATTAATATAAAAAGTAAATGACCACTGACTTTCTAACAGTAGTCTACGTACAACGAATGCTAATTTATTACAAAAAACAATTATGTGCATATATATATATATATACACACAGAGACACACACATAAGTAATATTGCTTTTTAATTTTATTCGATAGATATGTTGGTGTTATTTGAACTCCATTAGTGCTAATTAATAAAAATCCATTTGATGCTGGCTTGGCAACCTATGGGTATCATACTTATTCCTGAGGTTATCATGACCTAATTCTCTGTCACATTGCAAAGCAAACTTTTCATGCGCATGAAATAAATGGCCGCCTAAAGGCGTGTTATGGTCATTATATGCAAACAAACAAGTGTTAGCTAGTAAAATTCATTCTGCAAACCCAATAGTCTCCCTATGAGAGTCAGAACATGGATTTCTTGCAGCATCCATCATCATATCTTTGCAGAAATGCCCCCAGTAATAGTAATTCTGTGTATCAAAAAAAAAAAAATGTAATACTTCAAAATCTACAAGCTGATGGAGTGCAGCACCTGGCCTTGTGGTTCTGATACCAGACCTCCACCTGGCGCGGTAAAAGGTTTAACTTTGCGCAGAGCTCCGCTTTCTCCGTCTGAAAAAGACATGCATCAGTAATTCTAATACCAGCTTTAATTTCATTAACTTATTTAGGTTGATAAGGAACAAGACACGGCATTTTGGGGAGAAAAGCTTCTGCGTTTTTTCTTACTGAATCGAGAGTGGGGTTCCTGTTGAATGCTTCTTCCAGAATCCAGGTTTTCTCCGGGGAGAGGCGAAGCCTTTTTGGCTTAGGTATGTTGTTCTCTTCTTGCACCGTCTCATCCATGCCTCCTATGGGAATCTCCTCCTCTGCCTCAGGCGGGGGTAGGTTTATGTCGATATCCCTCATATTGTGGCCGATGGTTCCTTCACGTTGAACTAAACGAAGAATATAAGCCACTACATGAACATGCACGAGAGAGAGAGAGAGAGAGAGATGCAACTGCTTATCACCTTGCGATAAAAACTTAGAAAAACAAATATTTTATTATATAACCTTTATGTTTATATTTTAAAGTAAGAAGATGCATGTTTATTGTACACAAAGCAGATGATTTTTCTTAATATTAGAAGCCCAAAAGCCTATATCCTATATAAAGAAATTATATTCTTGTTATGAGTAAAAAAAAAAAAAAAAGACTATTGTTAGAAGAGAAAGAATTCGATATAATTATACAAGGACAGATCTCACTAATATAAATAGATACTATGTAACTCAGTTTTATGATCCATTAAAAATAAATGAAAAGATGATCTGGACCTTACTTTCGTATTTTATTTTCTGTATTTTTTAAAAGATTCGAGTTGAGTAAGTTGAAGAAATTTCTTTCTTCTTCCCGGTTGGATTGTTCTAAGATATATTCGAGTTGAGAATCTGATGATACTTTAAAAAAACTCAATATGCAACAACAACAAAAAAAAAACAAGGACCAAAAATCTAATCGAAGTAACCTATATAATAACACTAACGCTCAAAAGCAGAACACCACAAGAAAAGTTATTACAAGATCTATCATAAAAATATAGAAGTGGCGACAGAGGATTAAGAGAGGAGAGAAATACTCCAAACTCACCAGACCTAGAAGGAGAAGATGAACCAAGAATTGTAGTGGTGAGATTTGGGGTGGAAGGACCCTTCCCTAAATTTGCCATGCGATCTCCACCACAACACCTCAAACCAAAACAAGTGAGAGGGAGGAAAACGTGAAGGCAGGGGATTATATAGAGCGATAAGATTATCATGAGAATAACGAGAGCGAGTATTTGGCTGTTGTCGCCATATCATAAAAGTTGCAATTATCATCGTTGGACACGTGTCTCGCAGCATGCTGTTGGAAAATTACCGGCAAGTCCCTTGCCAGGTAATATTGTCACGTCTATCTTAAAAATGATTTATTTTAGCAAGATGTTTCTTTATTTGCAGGTGGTTTCCTTTCAATAATATCAATATTAGTGATTTCCTACAAATGGAAATTTGGTTGGATATAGCACTTGGAATCCAACATATGCTGTGACAAAATGACCTAAGACTGTGTTTCTACTATGGCAATAATTGGTTCAAGCAGTAGCGGCCATGCATCGCAATGGTGAGACTATTGTGCTTTCTTATAATCTCTGCTAGTGCAATCTCATTGCATTTATGATCTCATTACAGGTGCAAATAGCCATGCAGGCAAGGAAGAGAACATATCTTTCGACATAAACGGTGTGCACTTCAGTTGTTGCTTCATGTACGACCATTATTTTTTATTTAATATCCAAAATCATTAATGGATTGTATACTCGATGAATTTTTATTATTTTTTTGGAATAAGGGAGGGAGATCGCCCACAATTTATATTTTCATTCTAATATTTATTTTGATGAGAAAAATAAGGTAAATAGAAGTAATATATTAGATGATTTTATAATATAAATATAAAATACAATAAATATTTCTATCATAATTTAAAACTATAATTCAATAGTAATATAATAATAATATGATTAATAATATGATATAACATAATATTTCATTAATATAATACATGTAATATTAATATAATATAATATATCAATTTTTTTTTGCTAGACTAAGGGGCGTTTTTGTTTCCAAATTTCAAATCAGGATCACTTTCTTAGGATGATCTTGGTACCCGACTTCAAGAATGGACTTTCCATCACTAGGTTAGACAATGATTTGAGAAGTGGGAGTGTTTTGGGATTACTGCAATATCGGATCACCATGCTGCAAACAAACGTGGTGATCTCATCACCTCTATCCACAACATTTGTTAATCTTGGTATGATTATCTTACACCAAATGCTCCATAAGGTACATATGTTACAGATGTCTGCATACTTATATTATGTGGATTTACATCCACATAGAAAATTTAGAGATCCTCACAAGAACTTCAAGAAAATCTACGACGAGCTGATGGTCGCATATTAATTTATGTACGAAAATTTTCCGCAGAGGAATTTTATGTGCATGTCCGCATGTGCCAACCCCAAATATATTTGTGTACCCTAATTGAGCGAGCAGATCAACCACTACTAGATCAAGATCAGATGGTTGAGGTTTTGGAGATTTGGGCGAGAACAACAGATGCAGCTATTTTGAGGGATCTAGCTTCCTTCAATTGTCCTCCCTCGGCAACCCAACGTACCTCTTTTGGCACGTGCACTCAACCTCTATTTGCTCCAATCTTCGCATCCGGATTGAAAAAAACATCATATTATTTGACAGCATTAGTGTGCAACATTGGTTTGCTATGTTGCTGCTATTTGCTTTATTTCTTAACCATTACTCATAACAAATTGGTAATGACTATGTATTTATATGCATGATGAGCCCTATAACTTACGCTTGACCTTGTTTTATGGTCTTAAAACGCATGGGGCACTTCCCGGATGATTACGGATACTTCTAATTTGGAAATTTTCATAGCAAATGACTTCCAGTTATTGAAATAAACCAAATTATGGCATACCTTGGTCGAACCAAAGGAGCTCCATGCAGCTTGTTGATCCTAACTTGCCCATCAAAAGTAGGAAGGAAAAGGGGAGAGATAAAAAAAGGAGTCTATGGGAAACAAAATATTTCAAGGTGGAGAAACCATGTGTTTCACTTACTAAATGATTTAGCAAGGAAACCATGATCCAGAACATGAGAGGGTTTCAATCGGCACTACTTGGACGAGCGAGTACAAGAGATCGACGTAGGCGAATCACTCTCTCTTACTGATTGGGTCAGGAGAGCTGGTTAGTAGTGTGTATGCTTATATAGAGTGTGAATTAGAAGTTATGGAAAAAATGGCAATGAATCTTATTGTATTTTTCGATTCCTACCTTGCCATCATATTCATAGGTAGGTTACAGTGCACGTACATGAACCCAAATCACTATGGATATCTTGTTCCATAGAATAGGATACGGAGCGTAGTAGTAAGTACATCAACATACATCTTCTAGGATTTTGTTTCATGAACGGCTAGAAACACATACAAAATTGGTTAAAACACATGCATGAACAAAACATAAGCCGGCCCCTTTGAGCCCATGCATTAAAAAGCATACGACGAGTACATGAACCTACATTTCAAGAACGTTTTTTTTGCTGAAGTGCCATGCATGAAACACCTAAAAATTATTGAAGCAAGTTCATGAAACAAAATTGCCCCGGGAGTTCCATACATGCATGAACAAGAATCACCCAGGACTTTGTTTCCTAAAATAACACCGAGTGCCTTCACCATTGCAAGGGTTGATGCCTTCCATCACAGGTTGGTGCCCGCATAAACCTGGCATGCACATTCCATCAAATTAACATAGGATTGAGCATACCGATCAAGTCTAGTTATCATCACAACTGCACCACGCCCGTTAACATAGATAGCACCAAATTACGAGAAACTGTACCCAACATCACCTGCACCATGTGGCGGTACATCATGCCACATGAAAATTATATTGTTTGGGGCATATCCATGCATGCCCATTGATTAGATTTTTTCAATCTTGATTATCTCACTCTAACAAAGAAGACAAGCCTCTGAACTGAAAGCCTAGGGCCTCAATTGGTGCGTCAACCTAGAAGGAAATTGAGCTGAAAGCTTATCTTCCTTGCTGCACTGCAGCTTAAACCTCTGTCCAATAAGTAATAGGAGGAGAGAAAAAAGCTTATGTAATTCTTAATAGCACCGAAAATGGAACCGCCACTTCACTGAATTCATCGAACACGTACATGTCATATGCCATTATAGGAAGACACAAACACAATTGCCAAGAGTCAACCATAAAGGTAAGCACATGCCACATATGATCATATATACCAGGAAGAAAGTTGAATAATCCAAAGTCAAGCAGTAAATCTGAACGTTTGCAAGACCTTATTGTCCAGACTTTAACTTGCATCTTCTCCTCCCAAGTTTTTCTTTCACACAGTCTTCATTATTTGAATCCTATTATTTAGTAGAGGGAGGCTGCTGTTGGAGATTGGTGGTGCTCGCACTGGGCATTGATGGAGGCATCTTAAGGGCTCGTAGCCTGTCGATCTCACGACGGAGCCTCATGTTCTCGTCTATCAGTATCCGACACTGTCGCTTCAGGCAAGCATGCTCCGTCTCCATCTTCTTTGCCTTGGTCCTGCAAACCACAATTTGTGGAAAAGAAATTGGAAGGTAACCACACGAGCATGGGGATATCCAAGCAGCAGTCCTCAGCCAATCACCTAACTCTACAATAAAAACATAATCCGAGAAAGAAAAAAACACCTATTTCTCGTCTTTGCACCTCCAATGAAAATTCTAACCATAGAATATGATGGCTTTACTTCATTTCTTCATAAATTATCTTTTCAAAAAACAAATTAAAAGAATTAGTTATGACCTGGTACTGTTTATAGGCACGAGTCATCCCTATAAGTCATATTAATGATATCGAATTCTGATCTAGATTTACATTATATACTTTGTTGTTATGACATACTTATTTGCGATTTACCATGAAGGTTACTACAAACATCTTTTCAGAAGGAAAAGGGGAATGAACTATATAAATTCGTTACACGCTTAAGAAGCACGATGATTAATATAAGAAGTAAATGACCACTGTCTTTCTAACAGTCTACAGCGAATGCTAATTTATTACTTATGCATATATATATATATATATATATATATATATATATATATATATATATATATATATATATATATATAGATAGATAGATAGATAGATAGATAGATAGATAGATAGATAGATAGATAGATAGATAGATATGCATAAGTAATATTGTTTTTTAATTATATTCGATAGATAAGTTGGTGTTATTTGAACATAAAACATTAATAACAAGTTTTATTGGAATGATTACTGACGAGAGAGCAATTACTACATCGACAGTAAATGTTTTGGGTTGTCCATTAGTGCTAATAAAAATCCATTTGATGATGGCTTGGCAATCTATGTGTATCATGCTAATTCCCGAGGTTATCATGATCTAATTATCTGTCACATTGCAAAGCAAACTTTTCATGCGCACGAAATAAATGGCTTAAAGGCGTTATGGTCATTATATGCAAACAAACAAGTGTCAGTAAATTCAATGTGCAAACCCAATAGTCCCTATGAGAGTCAGAACATGGATTTCTTGCAGCATCCATCATCATATCTTTGCAGAAATGCCCCCAGTAATAGTAATTCTGTCTATCAAAAAAAAAAAAAAAATGTAATACTTCAAAATCTACAAGCTGATGGAGTGAAGCACCTGGCCTTGTGGTTCTGATACCAGACCTCCACCTGGCGCGGTAAAAGGTTTAACGTTGCGGCCAGCTCCGCTTTCTCCGTCTGAAAAAGACATGCATCAGTAATTCTAATGCCAGCTTTAATTTCATTAACTTATTTAGGTTGATAAGGAAAAAGAGACGGCATTTTGGGGAGAAAAGCTTCTGCGTTTTTTCTTACTGAAATCGAGAGCGGGGTTCCTGTTGAATGCTTCTTCCAGAACCCAGGTTTGCTCCGGGGAGAGGCGAAGCCTTTTTGGCTTAGGTATGTTGTTCTCTTCTTTCGCCGTGTCATCCATGCCTCCTATGGGAAGCTCCTGTTGGAACAAGGTGTGAAGTTGATGGGATAGGATTAGGAATGAAGCAAGGGATATTTTTTATTCATAGTTTTTTCTGCATCTTACAATCTTGCTAAAGCCATTCTTATATAGAATGACAATTTAAGTAACATTTAATGCCCTTGGAGTACTAAAATGACTCTTTGAAATACAAGTACTTCTGAGATTTCCAAGGTGACACTTTGGATTACAAAATGACTCTTTGGATTACAAAATAACTCTTTGGAATGCTAAGTTGTATCAACACCGAAGAGTCATGTGCATTGATTGCAAATTACTTCCTAATACTCCTCCTTAATTTGCAATTGATTCTTAACCTTTCTGAATTGTTCTATGGTGACAGCTTTGGTAAGAAAATCTGCAGCTTGCTCATTTGTGCCAACATACTTCAAAATGATTTCTTCTTTGTTTACCAAATCCCGAATGAAATGATGTCGAAGTTCAATATGCTTGGACCTTGCATGGAAGACTGGATTTTTAGACAAAGCAATTGCTGACATGCTGTCACAATAAATGATAGTTGGTTGAACTTGAGTTTGTTGTAGATCCAAGAGAACTCTTCTTAACCAAACTGCTTCACATGCAGCATCTGTAGCTGCGATGTACTCTGCTTCTGCTGAAGATAAAGCAATTGATTTTTGTTTCTTTGAACTCCATGAAATCATCTTTGAACCAAGACAAAAAATATAGCCAGACGTGCTTTTTCTATCATCAATTGAACCAGCCCAGTCACTATCGGAATAACCAACAAGATTGTTATTTTCTTCTTTAATATATTTTATGCCTTGCCTTTGACTTCCTTGAAGATATCTCAGAATGCATTTTGCAGCAGCATAATGCAGTTTGCTTGGTTCTTGCATAAATCTTGAAACAACATTCACGGCATAAATAATGTCAGACCGTGTGTTGGCTAGATATATTAATGAACCAACTAGACTTCGATAGAGCTGTGCATCAGCTTTTTCAGCATCATCATCTTGTTTTAACTTTTCATTCAATGCCATTGGAGTTGAAACTGGTTTGCTCTTGTCCATTTGAAATTTCCGTAACATGTCTTTAATGTATTTCTCCTGTGAGATAAAAATTTCTCCTTTGGCTTGCTTTACTTGGATTCCAAGAAAATACTTCATTAATCCGAGATCCGTCATCTCGAATTCCTTCATCATGCTTTGCTTGAATTCTTCTACAACTTGCATGTTAGTACCCATGTAGATAAGATCATCAACATAGATACATGCAATAAGAAAGTTAGTAGCATCACATATCTTTACATAAAGAGATGGTTCACTTGGGCTTCTTTGGAATCCATTTGAACAAAAATATTTATCAATCCTGCTGTTCCAAGCTCGTGGAGCTTGCTTCAAGCCATATAGAGCTTTATGAAGTTTATAGACTTTGTGTTCCATACCTGCCACTTCATAGCCTTGAGGTTGTTTGACGTATACCTCCTCCTTCAGTTCGCCATTGAGGAAAGCAGATTTGACGTCAAGTTGGAGGACTTGAAGCTCAAGTTGTGCAGCAAGAGCAAGAACAATACGGATTGTCTCCATTCTTGCAACTGGTGCAAATGTTTCGGTAAAATCAATGCCAGGCTGCTGTGAGTATCCCTTGGCGACAAGTCGAGCTTTATGCTTTTGAATAGATCCATCTTCTTTATACTTGATTTTGTAGATCCATTTTAGCCCGATCACATCCTTCTCTTTTGGCAGGTTGACTAGCTCCCAAGTTTTATTCCTTTGAATTGTTGCAATCTCATCATCCATTGCCTTTTTCCATTCTTCCTTTACAACAGCTTCCTCAAAATTCTGAGGTTCATAACCAAAGAAAGCAAGGTGAGAAGTGTTATAAATATCTTGCATAGATCGAACTTTCTTTGGTAAAGAATCTGTATCCATGGTTTCTAAAAAAGAGGGAGAATGGATTGAACTTGATGAAGAAGAGGGAGTTTGTGACATAGATGGTGAAGTTTGTATTGGTGATGAAGGAGAAGAATGAATTGAACTTGGTGAAGAAATTGATGTTGGTGTAGAAGGAGTTTGTTGATGCTCTTCTTGTCTAGCTTGTGGCTCCATGAATTCATATGCGTTTGACATTTGAGATGAGTTCTGTGTCCAATTCCAATTAGATGCTTCATCAAAAATTACATCTCTTGAGACGACAAGCTTCTTGGTTTTTGGATTGAACAACCTGTAACCTTTGGATTCATCACTGTAACCAATAAATATTAGTTTTTCTCCTTTTTCATCAAATTTCTCCCGGTATTGTGATGGAATGTGAGAATAGGCAATACAACCAAATACTTTAAGATGATGTACTGTTGGTTTTCTTTTGTGCCATGCTTCAAATGGAGTTTTGTTAAACACTGCTTTTGTAGGAGATATATTAAGAATGTAAATAGCAGTATGCACACCTTCAGCCCAAAAATTATTTGGTAAGCCTTTTCCTTTCAACATGCTTCGGGCCATTTCAACAATGGTGCGATTCCTTCTTTCAGCAACTCCGTTTTGTTGAGGACTCATACGAACTGTGAGTTGTCTTTGGATACCATTATGTTTGCAGTACTCCATAAATGGTTTGTAGATAAACTCTCCTCCTCGATCAGTTCGAAGAGTCTTGATTTGGAATCCACTCTGTTTCTCAACTAGTGCTTTGAATTGTAGAAACATAGAGAAGGCTTCGGACTTGGCATGCAAGAAGTAAACCCACATCATTCTAGTATAATCATCAACAAATAGAATGAAGTACCTTCGGTTGTTGTGTGATGGAGTTGCTGTGGGTCCACATATATCAGCATGAACAAGTTCAAGAGGTGCTTTGGATCTCCATGAAGACTTTGGAAATGGTAGCTTGTGCATTTTTCCATATATGCAGCCTTCACATACTTGACTTCTTCCTTCGATGAGAGGGAGACCAATCACCATATTTTTTTGCTTGAGTAGATGCAACCCCTTCATATTCAAATGTCCATATCGAAGATGCCATAAAGTTGACATATTAATAGCTTCACTTTTGAATACGACATCTTGTGATAACATGGTTAGAGGAAACACCTTGTTTGTGCTCATAGGAACAATAGCAACTAGACAGTTATTCTTTTTATCAAAAATTTTGCAGCTACTGTTATTGAAGTTGATAGCATATCCTTTTTGAGTAAGTTGCCCAACGCTTAGGAGGTTATGAGATAAATTTGGAACATAAAGAACATCATTAATAAGCCTTTTGTTACCTCCTTTGGTGAGAACTTCAATAGATCCTTTGCCTTCAATAGTTTGGAGTTTGCCGTCTCCGAGCATGACTTGAGAAGAATAATTTTTGTCAAGTTGGATGAAGATCTTTTGGTTCCCCGTCATGTGGTTGCTACACCCACTATCCAAATACCATACATTTTGAGAATCTTCTTGAACATTCATGCAAGAGAAGAGTTGTTGAGTTTCTGCTTCATTTTTAGTGAAGTTGGCTTCTTCATTTCCATTCTTCTTTTGGTACCAACAGTCCCTTTGTGAATGGTTGGGAATCTTGCACTTATTGCATCTGTATCGACAATCTTTTGAGTCATGGTTGTTCTTCTTGCAAACTCAGCATCGAGAATTGAAACCACCTGATTGTTGTTGGTTTGCTCCTCCTTGATAGTTGCCTTTTTCCTTCTTTTGGAATAGTCCTCCTTTGTATTTCTGTTTAAAATTCTTTTTCTCTGAGGTGTTGAGCTTAGTTTGAAAAGCTTGCTCAAGAGGTTGAGTAGAAAACCTATTCATTCTTTCCTCATGAACTTGTAAAGAACTCATTAGTTCATTAAAACTGTAGGTAAAGAGATTTTTTGATTCTTCTATTGCAGTGACAACATGATCATAATTTGTAGGAAGACTTCTAAGAACCTTTTGAACAACTTTTCTATCTTCAATAGTATCTCCAAGACTTCTAATTTGATTAACAACTTCAGTAACTTTGGTCAGAAAACTTTGCATACCTTGGCCTTCTTTCATTTGCATGTTGTCAAAATCTCTCCACAGTGATTGTAACTTTAATGAGATAACTTTCTCATTACCTTGGAAACCTTCTTTGAGTATTTCCCATGCTTGCTTTGCTTTTCTTGCTCCAAAAATTCTGGGATAGATAGTTTTGCTTATTCCTTGTTGAATGTATCGAAGAGCACATGCATCTTTCTTCACATTCTCCTTGTACTCTCTTTGTTGTTCTGCTGTCCAATTTTTTGTGACTTCTTGTGGTTGAGGTGGCTCTGCATATGAACCTTCGACTATGTCCCAAAGGTCTTGGGATATGAATATGGTTTGCATTTGACTACTCCAATAGTCATAATGCTCACCATCAAAGATGGGAACTTGGTTTGAAGTGTAGGAGAACATGGTAGTTGATGAAGATGCCATCTTGACAAGTATTTTTTTCCAGGCTCTGATACCAAATTTGTTGGAACAAGGTGTGAAGTTGATGGGATAGGATTAGGAATGAAGCAAGGGATATTTTTTATTCATAGTTTTTTCTGCATCTTACAATCTTGCTAAAGCCATTCTTATATAGAATGACAATTTAAGTAACATTTAATGCCCTTGGAGTACTAAAATGACTCTTTGAAATACAAGTACTTCTGAGATTTCCAAGGTGACACTTTGGATTACAAAATGACTCTTTGGATTACAAAATAACTCTTTGGAATGCTAAGTTGTATCAACACCGAAGAGTCATGTGCATTGATTGCAAATTACTTCCTAATAGCTCCTCCTCTGCCTCAGGCGGGGGTAGGTTTATGTCGATATCCCTCATATTGAGGCCGCTGGTTCCTTCACGTTGAACCAAACGAAGAAATATAAGCCACTACATGAACATGCACGACAGAGAGAGACAGACACAGAGAGAGAGAGAGAGAGAGAGCGATGCAACTGCTTATCACCTTCCGATAAAAATTTAGAAAAACAAATATTTTATTATATAAACTGTATGTTTATATTTTAAAGTAAGAACATGCATGTTTATAGTACACAAAGCAGATGATTTTTCTTAATATGAGAAGCCCAAAAGCCTATATCCTATATAAAGAAATTATATTCTTGTTATGAGTAAAAAAAGACTACTATTAGAAGAGAAAGAATTCGATACAAATTATACAAAAGCAGATCTCACTAATATAAATAGATACTATATATATAACTCAGTTTTATGATCCATTAAAAATGAATGAAAAGATGATCTAGACCTTACTTTCGTATTTTATTTTATGTAATTTTTAAAAGATTCGAATTGAGTAAGTTGAAGAATTTCTTTCTTCTTCTCGGTCGGATTGTTCTAAGATATATTCGAGTTGAGAATCTGATGATATTTTAAAAAAACTTATTATGCAACAAGAAAAAACAAGGACCAAAAATATAATCGAAGTAACCCATGTAACAACACTAATGCTCAAAAGCATAACCCCACAAGAAAAAATATTACAAGATCTATCATAAAAACATAGAAGTGACAAGAGAGGATTAAGAGAGGAGAGAAATACTCCAAACTCACCAGACCAAGAAGAAGAAGATGAACCAATAACTGTAGTGGTGAGATTTCGTGTGGAAGGACCCTTTCCGAAATTTGCCATACAACCTCCACCACAACACCTCAGACCAAAAGAAGAAGTGAGAGCGAGGAAAACATGAAGGCAGGGAATTATATAGAGCGATAAGATTATCATGATAATAATGAGAGTGTGAATTTGATTGATGTCGCCATATCATAAAAGTTGCAATTATCATGGTTGGACATGTGTCTCATTGCATGCAGTTGGAAAATTACTAACAAGTCTCAGGTAATATTATCGAGTCTATCTTAAAAATGATTTATTTTAGCAAGATGTTTCTTTATTTGCAGGTGGTTTTCTTTCCATAATATGAATATTAGTGATTTTCTACAAATGAAAATTTGTTTGGATATAGTACTTGGAATTCAAAAAGTGCTATGACAAAATGACTTAAGATTGTGTATCTCCTAATGCATTCATTTGTTCAAGCAGTAGCGGCCATGCATTGCAATGGTGAGAATATTGTGCTTTCTTATAACCTCTCATAATGCAATCTCATTTGCATTTATGATCTCACTATAGGAGCAAATAGCCTTGCAGACATAGAAGAGGACATATTTTTGGACATAAAAGATGTGCACTTCAGTTGTTGATTCATGTGCGACCATTATTTTTTATTTAATATCCAAAATCATTAATGGATTGTATATTCAATAATTTTTCATTATTTTTTCGGAATAAGGAATGTAGATTTTTGAGAATGCACCACTCAATAAATATTGAATCCTAAAGCTTTAGTTGTTAAATATAGAGGGATGTGAATTCCTATCAAATTTACTCAGTCGAATCCGCATAGAAATGAAGAGTCATGTGTCCCTGCAAAATGCAAACTTAGGTTGTCATATCTAGCAGTCCAAAGAAAAGAAGAGTGCCAACTTGTGGCACAAACAAATAATGTATTGTTCAAAAATTATATACAACAATTAGCTATGTGTGTGAGTTCCATATTTCAATCAAAGCTCCTGCTTTTTAATTATATACATTAAAGACATGATTTTGACATCTTTATTTAAACTACATTTTGCTTTAGAGTTGATGCAAGCCTTTGAAATATTATTAGTTTTGTAAGATTTTTAATTTTGTTATTTAATTAAAATTTAAACATTATTATTTAAATTATTTTTGCTGTTTGATTATGATATCATGATGAGATATCTTGTATTTTCGTAGGAAGAGTTACCATGAGTATGTAGTGGTTGCCGCGATCTCCGGCTCGCGATCTTAGATCGGAGACGTGATACCAAGAATCAGGAAAAAGAATACCTCCACATGTATATATTAAAGTAAGAAAGTCGTAATTCTAATCGAAAAAAAAGACAACAAAAATCTTTTCCTTTTGTTATCAGAAATCGAAGATTAACTTCTCAACAAAAAAAAAACAGAAGAAAACTCAAGAGCCTACTCTACTTTTAAATAAATTCTTTGTTATAAGAAAATCCTGGTTTCGACTAAAAAAGATTGTTTACGGATTCTAATTAGAAGAGAGAAATATGCATGTGAGCACGCACGGTTGCGCGCGCGCGCGCGCGCGAGTGTGTGTGAAAACCATTGTCGTGATTATCCAGGTCTTTCTCCATCAGGTATGGGATAGGCTATGAAGCATAACTCAAATTCGAGAGAGAAAATCTCGCAGGTTTTATAGCAGCCATGCATGCATCAACACCAATTCACTGAACTGGTACCTCGCATGGTAAAAAGTAGTAAAATGAAGAAAGAGAAGCACCTACGTACGCTGCCAACTAGTTGAGATCAAGCATGGAGATATATAGAGAATTCAGCATTAAAAAAAAGGTCAGAATGAAAGGAAAGGGGAGAGAAGCTAGCACCCCAAACTCACCAGGGCCACAAGAAGAGCTTTCTCCAGGGATGGCAATGGTCCGCTTGACACCTGAAAGGCAAGGAGGGCAGAGAGAGAGAGGACTAGCGGCGTCTTGTCGCAACGGTGACTTGAAACTGCCTCTTTTCTGGACACGACGTTGGCGAATTACGGCCGGCAAAGCCTCTTGTCGAGCGATGCAGGCTCGTGTCGTTGGACCTAACTTCCAAGTCAATGGGCTCACAAGGAGAACTGGCAAGTCTTCTCTCCGATTACTTATCCATGGCTGCTTTCTGTTTCCTCTCCATGATTAAACGCCCCAATCGATATCAATGATTTCATATAAGTGGAAATTGGCTTGAATATAACAGTTGGAAATGGAGATACACTTCCTGTTGCTGTATGGGCTAATCGTCGTGCAGTCATAGATGTCATGGTGGTTGCACCGTGTGAGTCTCACTGTATAAGCTTTGTTGTCATGCAGGCAGCTACATTTCGAACCACAAAGATACATGCTATGATTGTTATGCATTACTCTATTTTTTCTTGAAGTCTAGAAACATTAATGGCTATCAATTTGATTCATCATTGTCAAATCCATTTATACTTATGTAATCCATGTAATAAGAATTTACTTGAAAATGGAACTGCTGGAATCCTAATCTTTTGTGTTGTGACCTCCTCTTTTGTTGCACGCAATTGGGTCGGGTCGAAGTATCTCTCAATCAGGACCCAACCCTTTAGGGGGGTTGGACCTATATTTGTCCGACCCAAACCATACCAATGCAAGAATCATCTACACGTCCGAAGCCCAAACTTCACTTTGGTTAGGAGTCGCGCCCAATTATGTTAAGGGCCGTACCCTATTCAACACGCATTAGGAATTGACCAAGTTAAATTTTGATTGTTGGGTATACATCAACATTTAGTATTCTCAATTTTCTTCATGCCCTCAAAACATTAATTAATAGTATAATTTTTATATAATAAAATTTGTGAGAAATGTCAGAAGATATAAATATTTAAATATAAATCAGGTAAACTATCAGGTTCCAATTTGGTCTGGTTGAATTCAAAAAGTTGGGTCCCATATCCTCATGTATTCTTACATGTCTCCAGTAGGTTAGATCCGCATTGGACCTTTTTTTTTTTTTTTTTGGTAAAAACAGCATTCATATAGCTCTTATATGAGTACAGCCAGCCAGATCCAAAACAATAAAATGATACAAGGGAGAAGAAATCTCAGTGGCACTCGTCCACGAGAACTCTTCCGCGTACCGAGCAACGTAGAAGGCGACCCAGTCCGCAGCTCTATTCGTCTCTCGATACACTTGCGCAGCCTGAAAAGAAACCAAATCACTAATCAATCTACGAGTCTCACTACTGTCCCTGTATCAAACAACGACATTCTTTCATTAGGCCTACATCCAAACCTACAATTTTTGATGGGCCTCACCTCAGGTCTATACCTAAAAATAAATTTATGGGTGCCGGGTATCTGCATGAGGTCAAGCTTCGCACGGGTCGGTGGTTGTGGTACCAACCGCAGCAGGGGCCACGTGGAGCAGCATTTGATTTGAGGCAATACGCTGGCTTCACTCCTAGTTCGAAACATCCCTACCGAGTCCACTTAATTAAGTAGCACAAAATTCATTTTGTTTTCCCGTGTAGAAACCACAAAATTCATGTTTAGAGACGAAAAAACCCACTTCTGCCCACCAGCCAAGAGAAACTCTTACAGTGTGCTCGTCGGAAACAACCACCTCTTCTCCCGTCCATTAATCAATATTCCTTCTTCTTTAGTGCGCAGCGAGGACCCCATCACCTCCATGCCCATGCAGCACAGGCCAACCTTTATATGAACACGAATGCAGCGAATGATTCATGCTGCATAGACCTATCACCGAGAAGGCATTTTCGGCTACGGTCTGCAGTCTCATTAATTCATCCATTATCCCTACACATAAAACGAATCGTAAAATTTAATGATACCATGCCAAATCCAATTTTGAGAACATAATTAGATCTATATTTACGCGCAATTTTTCTTTCCCAAAACATTTGTCTGCTATCACACAATACAGATTGCAAAGCGCTGGAATTCAAACTACTACAGGGCTCACCCTAAATTCTTCATTATAAACTGGCACTACAACCCCCGAGTTCCACATTGGCGTCACGAAAAATGGAGGCCAACAGCCAACCACGACATGAACCGCAAGCCTGACAAAATGGAAAATAATAACTGGCATGTGCTCAGCATATTCGAAGACTCCACTCTGGTTTGCAAAAGGAGAAAGGAACATAAGGTATTATAGATGGCTTACGTTTATAAGCTCTTCAAATACCATTCAAACTCACTCAATCCATTCCATTCTCAAGAAAATAGAGAAGTATATCACGGAAAACCAGATTATAAAAACCACAAGCCAATTGGATATGCACTTTGTATACTCAATAATTTTAGAAGTACAAGACAACCCCTGATTATATATGGGGATGACTAATGTAATTAGCCAAGTGGAAAAAAAAACCCAGAAATCCCATCTATTTTGCAGTCATCAAGGACAGAACCAGTCTTAACATCTAAAAATGGCAAAAATAGGATCATAGAGACGGGTTGAATCATTAACTCAAACCGGCAAACCCTGGCCTAATACTTTCTGGTCTAACAAAATTGTAGGGTGCAGAAGCCATTTCAGCCTGCTTCTACTTCAATCACCACAGCCTGCTTCTACTTCAATCACCAGCAAAGCAAATTTGCTAATAAAAGAGGACAGCCACATTGGAGGTTTAAAGTCACCTGTTTATGAGATGTTCTTCAGATGCAGTCCGCCATCCCTCTAGCCATCTTTTTTTAACTTGCTGTGCATTAGCGACTGTATGATTATAACTCATCATGGGGTACAGTTTCTGCATCTGCGCTAGTGTTGGATGAATTGGCAGTATCTTGTGTAGGTTGCTCAGTCGAAGAAGCGGTCTCATCAGATTTGGAGTTTGATGCATTTGTGCTGTTCTCTTTCGGTTGCTCGGTCTGAGTAGTGGTCTCATCAGATGTGGAGTACGAGTCATTTGTGCTGTTCTCTTTGCTCACTGACTCTTCCTTTGGAGGTCTCTCAATCTTTGGTTTTGGTTTTGGAATTCTATTGACACTTGCGACCTAAATGCATGAAGGTTTATCTCTTTGGTAAGAAATGTAAAAAAAGAGGTAAATAGATACAGACTGTAATTTGTGCAGGAAAGAGAACTCTGATTACCTTATCTTGAAGTTTGGAGACCTTTATATAAACTTCAGAAGATGTGAGGGCTGGTTCGCTGAAGTCAGGAGTCCTGGAGATGCAAGTCCAACTGCCTTTGTTAGGACTAGAAAACGGAATTATCTCATTCTTTGTTTCATACATTACATATTTCACATAGGTACTAATTGCCAAAACCAGCTGAAACATGCCAGGTATATCCAGTTAAATGGAATGAACAAGGGCCTCCAGGTGAGCATTGATATTTTAATTAGTTCACTTTTCAGTGACACCTTCCTCGATATGCACTCCTCACTCATCTCTCCTTCAGAAGACTTGGTCTTTGTCTCAAGTTTCCTTGTGTCAGAACAAATCAGAAATTTATAACTTTATAATGTTTGTAAGCTGCTTCTAAGGGGAAGATCAGTTGATGAGTACTACAAAAGACCGTTGTTTGTTTCTTCTTCATACCGAAACATTAATTTTTTGAGGTGAGAGTTGGCTTGATACAAGCCAATATAACCCTTGCATAACACTGCAGAAAAGAAGAGGGATGCAGAATTTGATTCTATAGTCCTTATCATTCCACAGCTCATGACAACCTTTGGTTCAACTTCCAGAGGACACAAGACAGTTGCAGGTTGGCTCGACATCATCAACAAGAAGGCCAACTTATGTTCCGATACCTATCTTCAAGTACTCCTACACTCACGTGACCCTCCCTTATATTAATATATAACTTCCACATTTAACAAATTGGAATTTATGCAGCTATCTCCGAAAATCCTGATACAGTTCCAAATACACCAACAAACATAACGGTTTCAAGTAAATTTAGGAAAACTACCTAAATGTGCAACACATCTAACTAAACATGACAACTTCAAGTGAATTTAGAAAAACTACCTAAATGTGCAACACATCTAACTAAACATGACGATTTCAAGTGAATTTAGAAAAACTATCTAAATATGCAAAACATGTCTAACTAAAACAATGATGACTTAACAGAAGATTGGACATGATTACAGAAAAAGACAGTATTTTCATTCAGAAAAAGAACAAGCGTTGTCAATATATCAATCATCATAGAGATTTAGGGTACAGCATACTTCTTTTGTAGGGCCTCTTTCTCTTCCAACCAACTTTTGAATCTGTCAGCTTCACTCAGAACCTAGATGTGAAATTATCCAATGCACTTTTAGTTAACGCTTGTCAAGAATAAATGGATAACTTGCTATAAAGTATCCACTGACTACATCAGATAGTAGATATTATATGTAATGCTCAAAGAACAAACCTCATCTATTCTAGCTTTGGGAAGCCATGGTTTACTTGTCTCCCATTTGTTTACTATCTGCAGGAGTTCCAAAGAAAAAAATCAATGCAGCAGCACTGTTTAATTGAAACCAAGTCTAGCCATGAAACAGATCAGTAATCCACTGCTGTTGTTGAAAAGGTCCTCCATAGTAAATAAATAATTGAATCAATAACAATCAGTTTTCCACATCAAGCAGCGAGAATATTCTGCTCAGAAAAATTGCTTTTGTAGGTAAAAAGCTAGATCAGGCATTAAAAAAAAAAACTCATAACTATAGTCATATAAAGAAACAAATATTCTCGCATAAGTAGGATGAAAAAGTAACATAACAAGTTGCATACACAGTAAATGAAATGCTGAAAACAACTTGTCAAACAGGAAACTGTGAAGCAATTATAAGACAGTTTGCATGTACGCAAGTTTTGCTGCAGTCCTAGCAAGCATGTAACTTGTAAATTCAGAATTTGTCATTCCTGGAACTTCTGATGATATTAAGGTACCAGTATTTAACATATTGCATCATACTACTAAGAATGTGCCAATATCTCACAGCCACAACAAATCTCTTGTTATCTTAAGGGCGAGTATCAACCTAGTACAGTATAGATTAGAATTGCCCCGTATACTAGTGTATCAACCAGAACAGTACAGTTCATAACATTATATTACATGGCAGCTGTTGATATTCAAGAGGAAAACCCCTTTTCTGTGGAATATGTTTTCTTGTTGCTTTTGTCGGTATAAGTATAGCATGTGTACAAAATGGTTTCTTTTTCCCTTCTAGAAATAGCTATGCATATCAAAAAGGTTTCATATGGATGATGTGCATATAGACCAAAAGTATATTCTAATTACTAGTCCCATCTATCCATCACCACAGAATCATCTGAATTAGTCTATGCATTACAAGTAAATAAAGTTATGTTGATGCACTTTTCCAACTGTACATTAACAGGGTGGCTTGCCAAGCATAATGAAGTTGTACTGTTCAAGCATCATTCCAATCTCTGACCCATACAAGGGCATTAAATGATGCTTTCAACCTTCCCTATGCAATCTTTGCATAGTTTTTCCGATATTTACCAACACTATGCACGCTGATCATGATTATGTCCAATTTCAGGACACTGAATAAGAGAGATAAGCAAGTCTTCTCCATCCTTCTGGTCATTTTTTAAGATGAGCATTATTCAACATAGGGAGAATCTCAAACAAAATCTGCTGTCCAACATCTAACATGGATTACATTCTTAATAGAAGACGAGGAGATTTAAACAACTAGAATACCTATTTGAAGGCACAAGTTTGATCTCATTGCTCTAGCATGCGCATGAGAATTGGAAAGCTCATCAATAGAATAAGGTCATTCTTATAATATTATGTGTCAATCTTGAGCACATAGTAGACATAAATGTATTTCTCTAAGGAGTATTTGTGAGTTAAACCACAACTAAATTTTCATTAAAAAAATCAGTTGTTTCTTTCTAAACCATTCCCGGTGCTACCACTGATATATAAGTGCCTTTACTCAATAGATTAAATTAAAACTTTAGTTTTTGTCTGATTTTGAATAGCATACATGTACAAGTCTGATTCGTGAATGCTAGTGATCAGCCAAGTCGACAGACAAGCTTTTGGATCTGGTATTTTCAATCTACTTTCATATCTTGTTCCCGTCATATTGCATATCAATAGAAACTTCCTTTAAGTTATCTTACAACTTAGACACAGATCTTTGCTATTACTCTGCAAACCTTTCACACAAGTCCAAGGCCCACTAGATAAAGTAGTAATCTGAATAGGAGCGCAAATTCTAACCAATGACACCTATATATATATATCATTGACTAGGAAGACTTGCACCTGTAGCTCCTCAAAACACATAATTCCAATACGAGTACATACCTTTTGCAGCTCATCAAGGTATATTCGAGCATGTTCAGAAGCAACTGGTCGTGCAGTTAACTCACTCAATCTGGTAACAGATCTCAAGCATTTAGTTGCTAATTCCAAGCCTGTCCTGTCCAACCAAGGTCAAAATTCTTCGACTCATAAAATTACCTGAAAAATATTGGGTCACCAATGGCTTTGAGTGACTCAAGGCGCTCTTTGAACTCACTTGCTGGAGCATCTTCACCATCAGTATACAACCATTCTTGAACCTGGAGTACTCGATTTCATGAACTCAAAAGTTTAAAAAAAAAAAGACTAGCTGATATGGTTTATGAAGTTTACGATCAAATCTCACCTCACTAAGTTTCTCCACAAAGGACTGACGCTCATGTTCTGTTGAAACTTTCTCTATCTCCACATTATCCTCAATCTGCCATTATACATCTGATCATATTAAGGAGAAGATATATTGCTGATAAACCAAATAGAATTTTAAGAGACAAAACCCACGAATTGACGAAATAAGATAAAAAGAAAAGCAGCATGCCAGGAACCGAACTAAATTCAAAGAGCTGAATTCTCAGTTATTTAGCAAGACGCCTCCGAAGAAATTCTAGTTGTTAAACACGAAAAGCACATGTTATTTTAAAACTGCAGCTAAATTTGAAGGAGATGTTGCCAGAAATGCTCACAACTTCGAAAATTCATAGAGAAACCACTTGGTCTCAAAATCAATGAGATCAAACAACAACAATTAGCAGAAAGAATGCTATACAGCGATCAAAGTTTTAAAAATTACAGTAGATCACACATGACTGATTGGAAATAGCAGACAGCACAAACAGAAACAGAGCTCATATGATTTGAGTGGGAAAAGCAGCAATACAAATATTGTTGTCAATCTGAAGACAACTTGAGAGTTTGCATATGTCTGCAGAAGTCCAACATCACAATGTTACGCATCAGTCTAAAAGAAAATAACAGACCTTTTCTCTTGTAGAATAAATATATGCCTCCAGGTTATTCTTGAGTTCTGCAGTTCTTTTTCTTTCAGCATCCTTTTTGTCAAGCGCCTCTAATCTTAGTTTGGCTTCAGAAAACAAATCCCTTGAAAGTATTGCCCCAGGGCCAGCTGATTTCTCCACTATCTACATGACATGAAATCACTTCAATTAAGTTCAGATTTCTCAGATGCTTCAAGAAAACTAGAAAAAACCATCACTCAAGATGTACCTTCAGTGGAACCCTAAAGGTTCTCTTTTTAAATATCTTTTCTGTTATAATATCTGCACTACCCTGCTCATCTATGGTGGAGTTGGAGTTATTGGTACCATTCTCAGCATCCAAGCTTTCCTTGTTGACTTCTGAACTGTTTTCCGGGCTTGCATCAGCGGATATGTTGAGATTACTGATAACATTAGTTTCGATTGTCTTGTTTCTCTTAGGAACTTCGACCCATTCAGATATCTCAATCACTGCATCCGCTCGATCAAGAGAAATAACTCCACTCCTGCTCAGAGAAAAATGTAGATTTGCTTTGATGGGGGCAGAGAGGTTGCGCGTTGAATACCTAAAAAGAACAAGGAAAAGTCAGAAGATTTTATTTGCAATGATAAGCATTAGAAAACAGTATTTGCATATCAAACATTAATGTCCTAATAGCTAAATAAAGCATGTCAATGCTCCTAGCAGTTTGATTAAATAGCCAAATCAATATCTTACTTCTCACTGGCTTCCGTCAGACCAGATACTGAATAATGAGCAAACTTATTAGAAGAAACTCCCGGAGGCAATTCATTCACTTTTTCATAACTTAGAAAAGCTTCAAAGTCCTTGTTATGTTTGATAGACCTGAACATCTGTCCAGTGAAAAAGACACCAGTTATCAAGAAAGGTAGTGCCAACAAATTTGTTACATTGAACAAGCCTGATTTTAACTCATTGCAAGGATTAAAAAAAGAAAAAGACTATGCACGCACCTTGCTGGGCATTTTCTTCATTCGTGGTACAAGTAAAAGATCAGTGTTTTCATCTTTCACAAGATCTGGGCCATCTAATTCAAGTACAAAGCCATAAGAAGAGCCATCAATCATTCCTAGCTTACGGTTTAGCTTGATGCCATCACTCAAATTTGCAGCATGCAGTGATGCCCCGAGAGCTATTGCTTCATCAGCATCAAGATGTTTGTCCAGATCTTTCCTTCCAAGAAACTCCTGGAGCTTAGCCTGCATGAAACAGTACAGAACAATTTTTCACTACAACATGTGGTATCGTTAGCCTCGAAACTTCTGTACAATGTAATGATGAGTTTGATGCACAAAGGCACCAACTATAAAAAATATGTGTATACATTCAACAGAGAACATTTAACCTAGACATGTGACCACACATGGACCACCATTCACTTAGATTCCTTTCAACTTCACAACTGATAAAAGAAATTTCAAATTTTTCAAGATCATGCAACTACAGCAAAGAGTAACAAACAAAATTATTAAATAAAATAATCAGCAAACTATTTCTATACATATGAGTTCAGGATGAGTAGATGTATAACCATCTGTGGAAAGAAAAATTTAAGACAAATAACAACAGGAAAATAAATCTTTTTTTCATGACATGTTAGCAAATAAGGACTTATCCATATGTTGTTACAAATAATTATCATGCATTGTCAAAAAAAATATGATTGGTCAGAGACTCAGAATACTATAAAATAGAGTGCACTCATGAACTATGAGATTCAGTAAACAGAAAAGTATCATACAAGAATTCAACAACAGGAACATGGTGTGAAGAAGAACATCCCAAAATTCCTTAATAAGGATTATTGGCTATATAGTTATTTATCATAAAGTAAGTAACAAGGCCTGATCCATTTATTAAACACATAAGTATCATACCAAAATACAGCCATAGGGATGTGGTGCAAAGAGGAACATCCCAACATTCCTTAGTAAGGATTATTGGTTATAAAGTTATTTATCATAAAGTAAGTAACAGGCCCTAATTCATTTACCATTCATCCCCGTCAAAAGGTCAATTCCTTATCTCAAGCTTCATGAATTATGTCTGACGACCCACGGTGTCTTCATTTCATAGTTTGACATTTTTTCCAACCAGCTTTAAACCCTTTATACAAGATCATGACTAATGAGATTTTTCATATAAATTATTTTAGACAAACCCTGAGCATATTAAATGCCACCAAAGCCATAAAATGACTAAAATTCTGCTAATAAATAATTAAAGCAGAAAGCAACACATATTTCAACAAAGATAGTTCTGTTTTGAGAAATAAAAGCAGACAGAACTGACTGCAAATTATAGGAAACGAATGGATACGAATTGCTAAAAATAAGTTGAAAGTTAGAATAGCAACTAAATGGTTGGTTTCAACAAAGAAGTTAACAGAAGTCAGTGATACATGTAAAAACTACTTTAATGGTTCTATAAACTAACCACAACTTATGTCATGAGGGGTTCAATCACTACACATCCAAGTAAGCCCTGTCAAATTTATAACCATATGCTAATAGCAAGCTTGTAGCTTTATAGGCAGGTGTTAGGAGAGAAGATATACTGTAAAGGTTAGTCAAGTTATAAGGTTGGGAAATGACAATTACCAAGCCAACATTTGCAAAATTGAAACAAACCACCCGGTGGGCATACTATACGAAGTTTCTAGGACGATCATACATAGTTTCTTCATTATTTTATAATTTACCATATTTATTAAGTGAAATTAAATTATAAGTCACAAGTATAACTAAAAATATATAATATTTTTAATTTTTAACAAAGTGTAAATCCATCTTATATAATTTGTGGTAATGAATTAGGTGGTTTATAACATGTGGTTGTCAAACTTGCAGAAATGGATTCAAGAACAAGGAGAGAAATGCTAACATTGGTCGGGGCCATGGTGGAATGATCTTAGGCCAACATCATTGAAGATGGATGTGGTGTGATGCAATGGAGGGGCGCAGGTGACAAGATTGAAGCAGTATTTGACTGGTTGTTACCAAATGTGGTTGCATGAAAGAAATGTTCACAAGAAATTCGACAATCAATGAACAAATACTTTCATGACTTTCAGGAAGGCACCAAAAAAGAGCAGAGAAACAGGCGGAGATTGATCGTCGAATAGCTGAGCCACTATCATATCTCTCAAAGAGTTTGAATGTTCAATGATGGAGGAAGGAGGATAGTAGGCACAGAGCACAGTTTAAGCCATCAGTACAAGGGAGGCTCTGGTTTTGAGTCTATCAAGGTAGATCCAGGCTACAAAAGGAGGCAGTTGGTGAGTGAGATTGCTGATAAGGAAGGCAGCTGAATAGCATCTATATTTGAGGCTTTTATAAGCAAGATAGGAAAGAAGCCTAGAGATATAGTAGGCCACCATTCATAACTTAGATCCACATGCCTTACTCAAGGTAGACTCAAAGCAATAAAGGATTGATTCCATTCTCGTCAAGGATAAGAAAATTGACATTTGGAAAATTATTGCCTCTTGGTTGCACTACAACCACATCCATGCAAATGCCGCAGACAACAGCTACTACCGTTCTGCCATCAGCTCCACCCAGAAAGTCAGTCAGGGTGTTGTTAGAAGAATGGTAGTGGCTCCAAAAACCTGGTCAGGATGTACCTGCTCCAATAGCCTCAGGATACCTAGATTAAAAAATCCAATGACTTTCTTGAAGTGGATTCTAAGGACTCGAACTAACATATTAGAGTTCCATTGAAAGTAAGAGATTTCTTTTTCTTGAGCATATGCCTTGATTTTGGAAGGATACAAAGAAAACTTTTGAGGCCGCAAACTATATAGAAGAATTGTTGAAGCAATAATTCTGGGAAGCACATTTACCAAAGAGTACTTTGACAAAAGTGACACTACAATAGCTCCGAAAATACCCTTTTGACTTCTGGAGGATTAGATAATTTAGATTCTCAAGCATCAACAGACAATTGTTGAAGTAATCAAACTCCCCTAGCAGGGGCTATACAATTTGATCTCATTCTCAAATCAGTTTCAGTAGCGGCATCCCCGCGAACTTGGACTGTATCTGCTCTCACTTAGAATAGATGCAATATGTTGCCACATGCAAGGCAGCCAATGGTGTAAAAAAGAGGAATAACCAATTTTCGATAAGAATCTTCAACATCAATGCATTTGACAAGGCATTACATCTTGTTATTATATTGGGGCAGAGGCAGGTTATCTTTTAGAAAATAATTGTTAATCTTTTTCATTCTGAGGTACTCTCATCCACTATCATCTTGCCAGCAGTTAGAACACTTCATACTTTAGGCCTTTAATGTGATTGGACTTCACTGCCTTCTTAAAATATTGACTATATAACAACTGCTCTAACATGATGCACTTGACAAAAGCTATTAAGCATAGGAATTCAAATATAAAGATGAAGGCACACCTATGAAGACAAAACACATACAAAAATGATATCTATCCCTGAGCATCTCAATTCAAAAGTAATTCTACATCTACATAGTTTTACAAAATTACAATAACTACTAAGTGATTAACTTTCTTCTAATATTATAAGAAAAAGTAAGTTAGAGTTTTGCTTGCTGGTTACACCATAGGATTCAAGCTTACCAAAGGACGAAAACAAAGGTTCTTTAATATATGTATTATCTAACCAACTAAGATATGATGGCAAACAAACTCAGCTACAGATGATGAGGTCAATACAAAATGCAGGCAAAGCATTTGTGAGAACAGCAGTTTATAGTTCAAAGAAGAAAAGTGAAAAAAAAATGACCTGTAATTTTGGCACACGAGTTGTTCCACCTATCAGCTCTACTGCATAAATATCATCTATCTTTAAGCCTGAACCTCTGAGCATTTCTTTTACAGGAACCAAAGCCTGTTCCCACAAGTCCCCACAAAGTTCTTCAAATTTCTCACGTGTTATTGTGCTTCTGGGATAGGAAAAGGTACAAGAAATCTATGAGAATCGATTAGTAATGACCAAAATTGGCATTATTTGGTTTTGTGCAAAACTACAGGAAAATTCAAGAAGAAGATATCGAAAGAAGAAACAAACACTAGAGGAAAAGAGCATAGACCCATCCAAAATCTTTTGAAAGTCTCATATAATTTCACAACAATTTAGAAAGAGAATAATGATTATACATTTATTCAATAGAGTTTAATTATTGTAAAGCAGAAAGGGGAAAATCATGTTGTCTTGTGAAAGAATAAGACTATTTCATTGCAAAAAAGAGAAAGGAAAAGTTTGTGAGGGAAGAATCTTTTTTCTATTGTTTGGTGGTAAAAAGAAAATCCAGGAAGACAGAATCAAAGATGGGCCAAGGTTTTCTCTAACAAGCCTAAAATTTTCCCTTTTCAAGAGGTAGTGATTTTGAAAGCAATATTAAACATAAGCAAGAGGCGTAAGAATAACCATGTCATAACCACTTTCTCAGCATCTTTCTTTGCAATTTTATTAGATTACCCAGACATGAGAAAATACTCGATTTTCTTTTCTTTTCTCTTTGCTAATTTTTCTCTCTTTTCTTTCACTTTCTTTGCAACCAAATGGAGCCTTAAAGTTTTGATCAGTTGCTTGAGGGAAATGTGTTCATAGTGGTCAATCTAATATTGCATAGATGTTCCTTACAACAAAGGAAAAGGCTTTAAGTAAAGGATAAGGTGTTTGGCTTTGTAGTTAAAATTCATATTTTCCACAATTTTCAAATTTAAAACCCTCCAAAAGAAACCTAAAATAATAGCCACCTAGTGATAACAAAGAATCAGACCATACAAGTTGGTATACATGAAAGGTCACTCTCAGCTTTACTTATGTGTAAACAGGGAGCAATTAAGCATAGTTTATACAATTAGAATAAAATATGAGAAAAGCTACATAAGCATGGTACATAAAAAGCGTACTAGTGATGGTGATCATCAGGAACCACGGTGTGAGGATAAAACTTGGTACAGATGAACAATAGAAGAAAGGCAGGATAAAGTGTTATGAAAAGACATTCAGATGAGCAGCTGCAAAAACTCTCATGCATAAACAATATATATGATATTCCTTGTTGTCAAATTTGGTGATGATTATACCTGAAATCACGATCATCATACAGAGATTCAACAGATATTGGTGCCACTGTATTGGCACTTAAAATTTCTTTTGTACGCTTCACCTGTTTCTTCAATTTAGCCATTGCTTTAGCAGACTTCCTCACCTCAACTCCGTTTCCTACTTGCTTATTAAACTCACCAGCAAAATACTCAATCAAACGAAATTCCATATCTTGGCCGCCAAGTTTAGCATTCCATTTAACATCCTTGACCTGTCAGAAGTAACTTACTATTATCACAGTAACAAAATTTGGTGCAGAAACAAATAAAAAAGCTTAATACAAAAATCAGTGTTTTTTTTTTTTGCTTTAATAAAAGAAGAAGGGGGGAGGAAGGGACAAGCCCACCCCCGCGTAGCAGCCCCGACCACTGGGCCCCCACCCCGCCAGGAGAATGTTCGATGCGGGTAGACCGAGTCGTGTGTTGGGCACCCCGACCTATTTTACTCATACCCTCCCCACCCGTGGGCCGGCTCAGTTACCCGACCCGACCCTCCGTGTGAGTACGTCACACCTGGCACCACCCAGGCTACCAGCCGACCAGTAGCGCTTCCAGACCCCGTGTCCAGGCATGGGGCATCCGGTCCCCGAATTTAATCGACGCCCGCGCATTTCGAACCTGGAACCACTTGGTTGGAAGCAAACGCTCCGTTCCAACTGGGCTACCACCTTGGTGGTCAAAAATCAGTGTATTTGCTCCACATATGATGAAGGTTAGGTCTAGGAGTTTATATACTTATTAGCCTGCAGTCTAACACATGGGAGTGGATGAACAAGAAACGTAATTAGCATGGAATTGGAAGATAAGATTCAAAATAGATGCTTCTCAAAGAAACCAAATTGCCAATGCTTATAAGGTAAATAATAGCAAGATGAGATGTAGACAGCTAGCAGATAACACACACACACACCCCAACACGCATGCATGCACACAAAAGACATGCAAATAGCTGATCAATGAGCAAATAATCTGATCTCTAACTATGGTAAATTTTCAATTAGATAAGGCACGCACACAAATATAATTACATACAAATAGCTTATTAGTAAGCAAATCATCTGATCTCTAAATATGG
This sequence comes from Phoenix dactylifera, assembly GCF_051530095.1. Taxonomy (NCBI): domain Eukaryota; kingdom Viridiplantae; phylum Streptophyta; class Magnoliopsida; order Arecales; family Arecaceae; genus Phoenix; species Phoenix dactylifera. Next base: position 33,536,310 of record NC_143196.1, read on the forward strand.
TATATTTTTGTACTTAGCTTCCCACATATTCTCTTCTTTCCATATTACTTTTTACATCTGGAGGCTGATGAGGAAAGCAAAGTGGGCACTCTGTCAGGAATGCTTGCATTAATGGGACTTTGGAAGGCATTTTGACCTTTGATCAGCTACAAATAAATAGGCTTCGGTTGTTAGACGAGTCAGCCCCGCCAAAATCATGTCCAGTTAGAAGACTAATGGCATCATCTGAAACACCACCTCAACACTACTTGCTTATCAAAGGGTTTCACATCTCATATTACTGAATTTACGAACAGACTCAATTCATGTCTGAAATTTTGACGGTTAACTAAACCGATCGCACTGCGACACCCATGCTTGAGTTTACGGATCTCAACAAAATGAGAAGCCACTCAAATCAGCACAACCCTTAGTCTTAGCAGTTATTACTCATCATGACCATAACAGGTACATGCAACACAATCTTGAGCCTCTGTTGACTTTTTCCTGCCCTTCTATATCCTGGCAGACCAGTCAATACCTTTATAGCAGCCCAAGATGTAAGAGCTTGCTATCTTTTTCATCTCTTTAACTCCAATGAAGCTAGAAGAACAGTCCTACAATCTCTGTATTTACTTCGCAATTGTCCAGTGCATCAATATATGGACCAAAATTGTCTAGTATTTTCCCCCTTTTTTTATTCCAGTTGTCATCAAAACATGTTTCCAGCATAGGTCTACAATATCAAAATGAGACTCCATTAATCTTAAGTAGTCGGTTCAACCAGTACTGAATCCTATTAGGTGAAGGAAAAAAGACAGGTATTCTTGATTGTCATTGAGGTCCTTGTATGGCTACGATCCTCTCACTTTGTTGATGTTGAGTCAATGGAAGAGTGAAGACTCCTTCAAAAGACTTCAACTTCGATAGCAACTCAAGAGGTTTAATAATAGTAGTGATTAACCAATCTGTAGATTTCCCTTACCAGCTTCCATTCATTACAATTACTACAAGAAAAATACTAAATATGTTATGCTTTCTAACATATAGTTTTGATGTTCCTTCTAGCCATACATCAAGAAATAATTTAATTCTACAAACTCGACAGCAACATCATATTAGTTTCCTCTTTAAAACCCTTTTAAGTTTTAAACCCGTCTGAAGTTCATCATAGTCACCAACAAACACACTATCTTCGGCCTTAAACTCAAGAACCTTGGACTTACCTCTTAAACAAATCGCTACATCCCTAATTATTTATTAACTCTATATGGCACAGATATTCCATGTCATTTTACTAATTTTGCTTTCAAAGGCCATATTTGAGTCCTCTCCATGGAAACACAAAACGATAGAAACATTAATATAATGCATTTATAAATTAATTTAAATATATGCTCTTGCATCTTGCACAGATGTCCACAACCTAATTTACTTATTTGCATAGAGATACATTACACCTAGCAGGCAAAAGTATACTATATGAACAACATTGCCGGACAAGATGCTGGGAGAATAATAAGGGGGGGTTTAGATATCATATACTTTACTACTAAGCACTCATTGCCACACCGTAAATATGTCTTGCATCCAAAACCAAAATATTGGTTATGGACTTTGTGTTAGACACTCTAGAATTAGTCGTGCCACATAAGTTCTACTGATAATATAAAACATGAAGATCATTACATATCACAACATTTTATCATCATTCACGGATATGTTCTATGTCCACAAGCACAAGAAATTTGGTTAGTCATGAGCCTCCATCTGAAGCAAAATAAAAAATAGCAATTCATGCAGAAATAATTATCAAAAAAAGTATCAAATGGGTTTTTATGCGTTACTTAGCTCGGTCATTTTTTGTTGTTAGAGAGAAACATTCATTAGAATAGTAAACATATTCCTAGTTTGAAAGATATTTCATAAATAAGTTACTCATCAGCATTTGAATTGTTAATATGAAGTTTCCTTAGCTAACTACACAAACTATACAAAAAGCATCCAAACAAGAAGCAACGTATTCACAAATAGTGCAAAACTAATAGCAAAAATTAGCACTTCTTTCTGGCGAAGGCTTACCTGGAACTGGTTAACAGATATGGTCTTCCCAAATTCCTTTGCATTGTATGCCGAGAAGTAAACCAAGGCAGCATAAGTACTACTTGAGCCCATATCATAAAATATGACATGCCGGGACTCGTTCGAAAAATTCTTATCAATCCCATACTGCAAAGCAGCACCAGCATGCTCGTTGATGAGAGACAACACGTTGATCCCCGCAAGCTGCGCCGCGTCAAGCACTCCCCTCCGCTCCGCCTGCCCAAAATACGGCGGCACGGAGATCACGGCATCCTTCACCGGAATCCCCGCGTGCGACTCAGCCAAGCTCATCCCATAACTAAGGACCATCGCAAGCAACTCCTCCGCCGTGTAGACGGTGAGGCCGTCATCGATCCTGATACCAACGGCCCCTCTGGAATCCTCCACTAAACTATAGGGGAGGTAGAGGGAATCGACGAGATCTTTGACGTGCTTGTACGGCTTCCCAATCATGTCCCTCACCTGGGAGTAGACCTTGTCGGGGTACCGCGCCGCGATCCCGGCGGCCTCCTCGCCGACGAGACGATTACCGCCGTTGAAGGCGACGAGGGCCGGGGACTTCCGCTTGGACATCTCGTTGATAGCGATGGAGATCGGGCTCTGGCCGGGCTTTAGGTTCACCACTGCCACCTTCATCCATTCGGAGCCGAGATCTATGCTCGCGACGGCCGATTCCGAGGGGATCGCCAAGAAAGAAAGGATCGAGAGTAAGGCCAAAAGAAGCCGGATTTTGGTTCCAGATCTCATGTTCTTGACGGAGATCTGAAACCCTAGATCAGGAATTCTTGCTGGATATCGTAATGAAGAACAAGATTAGAAGCTCGATCGATGCGAATGGGGAAGGAATTCCGACATTCGAGCCCTGGGAGAGCTAGGGTTTTGGAAATTTAGGGTTAGGGCTTTGGCTTTCGATCCGGAAAAAGGTAATGGAGTTTGGGAGAAGAGAGGAGGGGAGAACCGAGAGTCCCAGAATGGGAGGGAAACGGAGAAGAGGTCTCGGAAGTTCTTCGTTTATTTGGTTTTATTTTTCAGCAGAATAATGGGATTTTTATCGTGAGGCATTTATAGGTGAACGGGAAAATAGAATAACTACATGGCAAAGGTGGATTTAGCCAATTAAATGGTGCCACGTACTGACATGGACACGTGGCGGGATTTGGTGGGTCTCGTGCGTTGGGAGAGCGAGAGTCGTGGATGGTGCCCCCTCGAGCGATGCGTGTTGCGTCCGCTGCCCGGTGGAAACTTTTCCTCGGCTGTTGGCTGAGCGTTGTGCACGTCATACTTTACGATTAGCATCAAGGTTTTGATGTCAGCCCCATGGTTCCAAGCATGGGGCAGTTGGCCGGGTAAACGGAAGAAGAGTGCCGGACGTGTCGAGCATTATGTCATTGACGTCAACTAGATGATCTGGGCCGTCCACGTAATCAGTGTATGTGTTATGCACGGATGAGATTAGTCCATGTCTCGGTTTAAATGCCTTGCCGTCTCCATCGTCTCCGAACTGGGCCGGGGAGTCGACGGGCCGACCTAGCTTGGGTTGTTGTTTGAGAAATGATTCGTGACGAACTTGAAACTGAAACCTGGACTTCAGTCGGACAAATGGGCCATCACGATATCATCAATTTGATGCACATAAAGTCCAATTTATTATTGTAGTTTTTTCACCGATGCGCGACGGATACTGGGCACGGACTGTATTCTCTTGGAGAGGGACTCGACCACAGTCATCGAGTGGGTCCGAGGTCGAGGATGCGCGATTGAGAAGTGGTCGCTGCTTCACGACATCCGCGGCCTACTAGGGGAGTCTGGCTCCTACCTGGCCACACGTATTTATCGAAAGGCAAACGGTGTTGCTGACTGAGTTGCCTCCTTTGCGGCTCATCACTCAGAAGATTTCATTTGGATAGATCACGAGTCTATGTTGGAATCTTTTTATAGCTTTTTATTTTCTGTTCTTATTGGCCGCATTCACATTCATCGGATGTGAGCCGCTATTGTACAAAAGAAAAAAAAAAAAAAAAAAAAAAAAAAAAAAAAAAAAAGGTGTGCCCCATTGAGGCCACCTAGCACAAGAGAATTGGTACCACTTATTGTCATCGGTGTCGTACGTGCATAAGAGGAGAGTTAAGCCATAGGCTATTGCGTTTTATGCATGATGTTTAACGAGACATTGGTGAGAATGCTGTTTTACATTTCAGTGTGTTATATACATGGGAGGTTTGAGGATTTCATTGCAACATTACCAAGAGCTGCTTTTGGATATCAAGGCGAAAGGGAAACTAACTTTCCACTTCAAAGGGACATAAAGCTGCATTAAGACCACCTCCGAGGGGAGGCAGTTACCTGTAATAACACCAAGCAGTGTTGTCCAAGTTCAGGTTGTAGATATGTGATAGTGGCTGAGTTTGCAATGCGGCTGATTAGGCTGCTCCGAGAGCGCTTTCCTTGTTTTCCAGATAATACTATCTAAGCAAGACATCTAAGTATAATTGGGCCTGTGAATGCATCCCCACTGTCTATAGTTGAAATGCCATATAACAATACATTAGGGAAACTAGTAATTTAGAGCTCGGCCTTTTGGATTGGAGACTAGATGGCTATATATGTAGCTAATGACACTCGATCTACTTTATGAATGATCATACCAGATATTCCTAATAAAAATTAAAATATTTTATTTCCCGATTCATCAGGATGTATTTACTCTAGATTGATTTAATCTTACAAAATGGCACGTATGCGGATCATGAGAAAATTCTATTTCAAGGTCAGTGCATCATCATATATTATCATGTACATCATGAAATGCAGCAACACGGATGACAAGTGTGGACCTAATGCATGCAAAGATGATACCAAGTCTCTAGCCTTGCGTGCATAAAAAACACACACCTATATTTTGTGCACCAATCTGCCTAACTTAGACCATTTTGTTTTGGTCAAAGTGACTCAATTACACAAATATCAGTCTCTCAACGTGTAGCTATAGTGGTCTGGACCCCTTATTCCGCCTGGCGAAAAAGCTTGTAAGTATTGCATGCTTAAACCTCAGAATCAAATTAATTATGGCACGCTGATAGATATGATATTTAACAGGACTCAGTGCTTGCCAAACGGGAAGGGCTACATTGCTTGGGCGACCATCGCTGCCCACCTTGCACTTAGAAGTTGATCCCACCAAACAGGTCTTAACAAATCTCATGGCAACTCTTTTTTTATTTGGAAAATGGACGACTTAAATTAATCGAGTATAAAGATATCTGCTAAAAATAGAAAATAAAATATCAAAAAATTGAATAAAAAGATCTGTCAAAAATCTAGCAGATTCTATATGATTTATCACATAAGATGCCATCTAATCTATACCGTTAATTGTTCTGTAGATATGAAAATAATAAGCACACCGCCCACCAATAATTCTATAAATTAATCCTGTGGCAAGATGGTTGGAAAAGCTTGGGTTGCTGCGAGATGAGATACTTGCACTTATAAAATGCCAAAATGGGTGGATTTGTTAGATACGGGCAAGATACAAGAGCTATTTGGGAACTCTCCATGTTTTGATTTCTTCAAGTATTTTTCCTCAAGACTTTAGAGTTTGGCTTATAGCAAAGGCAGGCTAGAGTTTGACAAGTAGTACTGTACTCTAAAATCTTTTGGGAAGTAGTTTATTTGCGAAGTTTTGATTATCTCCACTAATCTAAACAGAGTATTGCTGTGGGGCACCAGTTTAGCCCACACAAAGAGTTCTAGTGCTGGTGTGGCAAGTGGAGATGGAGGTGATTTAGGGAATTTGATGGGATACATGGAGGATGAGTGATTGAAAAAGCACCACACCAGCACAATTAGAGGAGAACTTACCTGTTTGGTTGTTTACCCACCAAAATCCATCTAGTGAGGCCTTGCTAAGCTTTGATGGGTGACTTGATAGATGGTAATTTCCATCTAATATAAACGTTCTTCCCACAAATAACCTATTCTTTACTGGTGGAATCTACTGGTGTGGAGCATGGACTGCAATAGCTGACTAAAATAGACCATCCGCTTATTCCCATGGACAGAGAATTTCCTCTCTTGCATGCAACCAGCGCAATGAGTCACTAAAATAAATAAATAAATTACAAAAACCTCATTTGTCACATTTATAAAATCTACACTTACATTAGTTAAATTAACTACATTAGTAAAATTGTTTACCTTATATAAATAGTCAAAATTACTCTTAGATGGAGAGAAGGATGCACACATTTTTTATATATATTTTTTTATATAGTTGTTAAGTCACTTAAGATTATTTTGACCATTTGTATTTAGGTCCCATTCAATATTAATAGTTTGATTAACTTTCTGTTAAGTTACAAGTTAAAGTATTGAATAAAAATAAATATCAAGAAAGAAAATGTATTTTTCAAATTATTGAATATAAATATAATTTATCTCTAATTTTAAGAAGATATTTGCAATTTATTAATTAAAAAATAAAATAAAATAAAAGAAGAAGAAGGAGAACGCGTTTTGGGCTCGTGGATGGCACTCTATTTTCTTTCTTATTTTTGTTTTATACATCTTTTAAAGCGCGTCACCTTTATTTCCTTTGTCTCACTCTGGCTGCTTTGCGAAAAAGCTAATGCTCTTGCTATCAAGGTAATCCCATTAGCAACACCACTCAAGAAATGCCATCGCCAAGCTAGAACGTTCCTTTGCTTGTCATCTATAACTTTTCAAGCATCCCAGACTGATATAGTATCTTTTTAGCAAACATCAAACAACACCATAAGAATCAATCAAAAACTATAACCATAATCCATAATATCATTCAACTTATGCAACACACTGATTTATATATGACAGACGCCACCACCACATCCCTTCCATGAAAGCATGTGGAGGTATTAATTTATTGCTGCAACGTACAGAGTTCCGCAAACTAAGAGAAAAAGCACCCAAGAGTAAAGGACCAGAGCAAAGTACTGCGAGAATGCATGGGACGATGGACGAGATGGAGGGGCATTCAGCGGCGGCGATTGGCGGGCTCCTTCTGGGCATTAAAGTAAACGGCGGCGACGGGGAGGCCGAGGTCATGGTGGGCGGCGAAGGCACGGGTGTTGAAGTTGGCGCGGGACGCCGGCAGAGACAGCCCCATCCCCATCGAGAACCTCGACTTCTGCCGGAAAAGCACCAGAACGTAGCGGTGGATCCCGACCGGCGGCCGCGGTCCCATGTACGGCACCACCTCCTCCCCTGCCACCACCACCACCACCACCAAGAAAACAACAAAAGAATAAAAGTTAGTAGGGATGGAAGAAAGACCGCGTTTATGCGACAATCAGGAGAGACACGTGTCATAAGGCAGCATAGCCAATTGTCATGCGGGCGACACGTTGCAAAGGGTTGGCATGACAACTGTTGAGTGCCAAGTGGGGATAGAGGGGATGGGTGTGCGTGGCCTGAGGAGGTTGGCTTTTGGAAGACGCTTTGGGAATCAGAGAGGCTCTGAACTCATGAACCATGCAGTGGTCTGTGTGAGTCTCCTGCGCGCAGTCCCATGATCACATCTTTTTTAATGAAAATATTTCACTTACAGTGTATTTAGACAGTCACATTCCTCGCAGAGTTATATTATTTGAAAATTAACTGTTATAAAGAACATATATATATATATATATCAATAAACACTACAAAAATTATTTTATATACATTTAAAATTTAAAAAATACATATACCTCCTTTTCCTTCTTAACATTTAAAAAAAGAATCAAAATTCTCCGTTGCTTTGAATACCAGGACTATCAAACACAACCTTTTCATAAAAATAATACATTCTAACTCTCCTCGTCCTTTTTATTTTTTAGCTTTCCCTTACGCTCTACCTTTGTCTGTCATACACGGGACTGTTTACTCACCTTGGGAGGGATCTGTTCCACCTGGTATATTAACCACCACCCTAAATCCACAAAAACAAGCAACTAATGAAAAAAGAATACATTTTATCGATATATGCATGTATGTATATAGAAACAAATCGAGCAAAACAGCATCAGTTAAATTAGAGACTACCAGTGGAGCCACTCCCTCATAGTAGGTTCACTAGGACTGGGTGCATCTGGATCAATAGTCACCTATAAGGTATACAATGAATCGGAAATAAATAAAGTCGCCATGGTGTAACACCAAATTAATCATGCATACTAAGACAACCAAGGGCAGATAGAGCCATGTATAAGAAAATATAAAATATATAAATAAATCTATTTTATCCTATAAAATTAAACTTTTGAGACAAGTGGTGATTTTAACACCATGCATACGAACCAGAGTGTAGAGATCAGATCCTCGGCCTGCGATCTGGACCATCGGAGGGTTGATAGCCATCGATGGCTTCACGTGACAGCCGTTGTTGACATGCTTCAATCCATAGCTCACCGTCATGGTCACGGTGGGAACGAAGAGATCCACCACCTCACCTATCACTCTCCCTACCACAAGGGGATCCACGCAGCTGGCCATGGCTACAAGCTAGTGTAAACATGGGACCAAAGGAACCCCGGAGGGGGGGAGGGAGGGAGAGGTGGTGTTAAGGGTGGTAGGAGGGAGGGGCCCTTTTATAATAGCAGAGAACATATTGGGGACATGGGGATAATTTGTTTTGAAGAGAGGGTTCTTCTTGCGAATGCAGATGGACAATGGGGGCGAGGGAGTGCGCAGAGGACACCACGTGGAAGCAAATGGAGAGAATTTCGACACGCGTACGGTAAAGATCTTAAAGGAGGTGCTGAATTTAAAGTATATTAAATAATTAACGAAACTAGAGTTAGCTTGATATGGCGCTGCCGGATTTGCATGGAGTGCACTCACACACAGACACTGGATGTGGTCACCGCATGGTAGGAGTTGATATCATGCTCACCGATTGTACTCCATATCTACCCAAAACTTACCACCCCCACCTTCCTTAAAAAAAAAAAATTTCTATCAAAATGAGCAGGTAAAGCATGCAATTTTTTATAACCTGTCTATCCTCTAAAAAAAAGATAATATTAATTTAATTATAGATAATTAAGAAATCTAGTATGTTCGAAAGATAAGAATCTCTCTTTTTTTTCTTTTTATTATGATCTAGGTTTTTCTTAGTTGGCAATTTGCATTGTAGCCTGGTTGTTATACTTATCTTCCAATAGGTGCTTGTTTACTTTTTAAACTTTGAAAAATATTTTTTTTATTTGACACATATTGATTTAATATAAATAGTAAGCTAACCAGTGGTAAATAAATTTTATTGTTAGATGTAATAAGTGTAGGATGTTTCCGAGGACACCACCCCCAGGAAATCTTTGAACTTTATATGCCATCAGATTTTATGGTAAAGATATCAGAAGATATTTTCAGGATTCACAAGATATTTTCAGTATTCACAAGATACACGGAGAGCGTTCCAAAGGAAGATGGTTAGATTTGGAAACAAGTGAAAATATATGATGCCATAAATCAGAAGCAAAACCGAAAAAATATAATTCAGATGTCTAAACCAAACAAATGCCTTTTGTAGGGTTTTTTGGATATACTATGAGATCAAAATCATGCAACTATATAAAAGATATTTGAAAAGGAGCTTAAATATCCAGTCCTTTCTTTGTCTAGCATTTTAGATTTTAGACCTAGCATATATATTTATCATTTTATTTTTAATCTTCTATATAGTCTGGCCAATTCTTTGCACACAGTTATACATGTTCTGCACATAGTTGCATCTGAACTTGTGTGCATATAGCTGTATCTAAATCTGTGTATGGTGATATCTATTTTGATACCTATTTTGCACACAGTTATACATGTATAAAACTAGAGGCTGGATATAAAATGGGCTTTAAAATTAGGAGAGAATAAAATTTTGAACTAATAGAGATTGACATAAAAAGGCAGTCAAGCAAAGCTCATATTTGAATCCTAAAGTAAGAGAAGGCAGGAGGTTACATAACTTCATTAGCATGTCTCTCTTTGACTGCTCCTTTTTTTTTTGTGTATGAGAGCATATAGCTCACATACTTACTTAAGTGGAAAAGAACAAATTAAGTATTTAAATTAAAAAATAGAAATATTTTGTTAGCTCGCATAAAAGCTCTATTATGAAAATTGGATATTATCTTACAAAATGATTGGCTTTCTCTACTGAAGTCCTATATGCATAAGTGGATATCAGACCTATAGGTTGATGAACAACAATGAAAAAACTAGATATGATTTCACATTACTGCTAGTGGCTAGATTTACAATCATCTACAAACTTCACATCTAGATTGAAAACTCATAGGAAAAAAAGAATCAAATTACTACTTAGAGGTTAAAGAGAAACCATTAAATCTAACAAATAAAACAAATACATTGAGTTAGAGGTTACCTTCTAACCAAAATATATCCCTTTCTGCTCGCATATAATAAATTACAAATATCTCCTTAAGGTTTACATTTATTATACTCACATCCAATAGCTTGTAAAACCTATACTTAGGAAACCATTTACCTCATATGAAAAGTCAAAATTGCTCTTTGGTGGAAAAGAGGATGCATATCTTTTTTTATTTTCTTGGATAACTATTATGTCACTTAAGGTTACTTTGGTTATTTTTGAATTTTTTTTGACATTATATTTAGATCTTATTTAAGGTTAATAGTTTGACTAATGTTTTGTTAAGTTATTGGTTAAAGTGTTGCATAAAAATAAATCTCAGAGGGATGAGCGTAGACTTTTTAAACTATTGAGTATAAATATAATTTACCTCTAATTTTAAAGATATTTTTGTAATTTACTCTTTACTTTTTGCTTGCCCCTTGGAATTTACACAAACTGAAGTTCTCTGATCTGGGCCCCACATAAGGGCCTTAGACCTAAGGCCAAGCCTAGCCTCTTGCAGGCCGGCCGGGCAGTCTAGCCCTTTTTAACAGCCCATTTAATAACAAATCATAATAGTGATTCAAAAGCCAGAAAAGCCCGCTGTAATCTTTTCTATCTTAATCCCCCACACCCCCCCCCCCCCCCCCCCCCCCCGCGCCGGCCACCCCCGCAACCCACACACGCCCAAAAAAAAAAAAAAAGAAAATCTTTTCCACCTTAAATTATGAATCTTTTTAACTTTCTGCAAAAGAAAAAAATATCCATGATATATAATTTAGTGCGAGATAGAAATGCCAATTTTCTTTTAGTTAGATGGAGATAGTAATCAACCACCATTAATTTGGACTTGAAATATGTTGCCCAGATAGACAACCCAAGAGGGGGGGTGAATTGGGTTTTAAAATAATCTTACAATTTAAAACGATGTGGATGACTAATTAAAGCTATTGCAAGTTGTTCGATTAATTGCTATGTGCTGTGAGTGATATGAGAGTAAGAGAAAGAGAGACAATCAATCACAAACACCAAGTTTTATAGTGGTTCGGAGCTAACCCTTGCTCCTACGTCCACTCCCCAAGTCTCACTTGGGAATTCACTATAACCCCTTGGATTACAGCCGGTTGTTTTCCAAGCTCACAACCAAACTTGTTGTTTTACGAGCTCACAACGAACTCGGTCGGTTTTCCCAGGCTCACCGACTAGAACCAACCCCGATTGTTTTCCCGGGATCACAATCGAACCCTTACACGTTGGTTTTACACTCGGCTCACCAACCAACCTCTATACCCTTGATTCAATCCCCCGATTGAACCAAGCAAAGACAATGTGTAGATGAAAAGAACAAACAGAAAAATACAGCTTCTCAAAAGCAGATAAATGGCAATATGAACAATAACGAAGTTAAGAGCCCTCAAACGCTTTTAAGTTGGAGAAGAGGAAGGGCTTTTTGAACTTCGGGTCTCCTCTTGAATGTGTAGTCGACTTGAATGCAGGAGGAGGCTCTTTCAATGTTGGGAAGAAGTAGGTGGATGCAGTTAATGCTGCTCTTCCCTCTTTTTTGTTGAAGAACAAGTTGCAGAGATTGAAAGCTTGATTACTTGGAGTGGAATGGTTGTTCTCTGCTTTGCTACAGTCCTCTGTGGCTATTTAAACCAACCCCCACGGAAACTAGCCGTTAGAGAGCTTTTTCTGCCCGTTCTGCACACTCTGTACACCCTGACAATGTGTCTGTTGGTGGGTTGGAGTCGACTCGCGCGATCAGGAGTCGACTCGGCTGTAGCGGGAGTCGACTCATGCTTTTCTGGAGTCGACTCGGCAACTGTTTCGGATTTGAATTAAAGTAGCCTCTTAGGCTGGGAGTCGACTCGTCTTGACCTGGAGTCGACTCGCCAACTTCTGGAGCTGACTTGGCTTTCTCGGAGTCGGCTCATCCCATGGAGTCCGTGGATCTATTTTTGAATTTGGTCCACTCGAGTCGACTCGACAATCCTGGGAGTCGACTCGGCGCTCAGAGCCCGAACTCCCTATCTTCTGTCTTTTGCCTCGTCCAGTCTTGGAGTCGACTCGAACTTCCCCGGAGTCGACTCGGCTCTCAGTTTCCGAAATACTGTCTTCTGTCTTTTTGATGTAAAGCTGCCTTGGAGTCGACTCTAGCTGTCTGGGAGTCGACTCGAATCTCAGAGACAGTAAATTGGTCTTCTGTCTTCTTTGTGGTTGCGGAGTCTCGGAGTCGACTCGCGTATTGCGGGAGTCGACTCGAATCTTAGAGTTCGAAAAAGGTTCTCTGACTTTTTCCTTGTGTTCCTCTGAGAGTCGGCTCTCACTTTCTTTGAAGTCGACTTGCCAACCATCTGAGTCGACTCGCGTTCCACGGGAGTCGACTCGAATCTCAGACCCGAAAACTGCTCTCTGACTTTTCTGCCTGTGGCTCCTTGGAGTCGACTCTTGCTACCCTGGAGTCGACTCGGTGAACATCGGAGTCGACTCGCGCACTTCAGGAGTCGACTCGCTGACAGGTTTTGAGTTGATGCTTTCTGTTCGTCTGTCTGTTCTAAGTCGGAGTCGACTCGTACTTATCCGGAGTCGACTCGAGCCCGTGCCAGTGAACTTGATACGCTTGGAGTCGACTCGTGATACTCTGGAGTCGACTCGAGTCTCAGACTTTGGTTCAGGCTGACTTCTTAACTTATCCAAAATATTATGAACCAAGTCTAGAGACACTTAGACAAAATTTTTACTGAAATATTTAATTGAATTCATTAGTAAGCAAGAGATATACTCAAATGCTTTGAGCTCATCAAAATCAAATAGGGTTTTAATCAATCACTCCACAAAATAGTCAGCAAGTCGCTTCCTTAAGTTCTTTTTAGACATGATTTAAGTCCAAAATAGTGGAGATGCATGAAAATGATGACAAGGTTTCCAGCGTTGTAGCTCTGAAAGTGAAGTCATCTTTATATGATTTGAAGATGGCTTAAACCAGCGCCCATCTATCATGGAAGGAGGGACTGACAACCTCCAATACCCCCATGGCTTGCCTTCAAGGCTTCAACCCTTCCCTCAATGGGGAGGGATTGCAATGGCATTTGCTTGTGAAAATAAAGACCCAATAGTATTTTGAAACAATCTTGAAAAATGCAGACTTTTCATACAAAATGTTGTCAGTTGCATGCTATCATGCAAACATTGAATAATTGTTGGTGCATTTGATGCAGTTTTCAGAAAACATAGTCCCCGGTGATTCTAGTTTATCTAGGAGACTCTTGGAGTCAAAGTTCACCATATCGGTGCCGGACTCTGTACGGATGCCACAGAAGCACAGTGTCGGTGCAATACGGTATGAATTTTTTTTTTACTTATATTAAGTACTGGTATGGTATGGTATGCTCTGTACCATCCAGTTCGGGATGGTACGACATACCTTGGTTGGGTAACTTCTGTTCATCAACCCACTTCACTAATCGTAAAGTTTTCAATGACATTTTAGCAAACAACATTCCAGGTGAAGTAGGTTCACGTACTCGTCATGTGCTTTTTAATGGACTTAATGCTTTTCAGGAATAAAACTTGGGGTATTTATTTCATTCTTGCATATGCTTTAATAAAATTTGATGTGTTGATAGCAGTGTAGGAAACAAAATCCTTGGCGTTGTATGTTCATGTACATGCTGCTGTGCTCTATATGCTATTGTAGGAAACAAGTTCCATAGTAAATTGGGTTCATGTACGTGCATCATAACTTACCAATGGATACGATGGCAAGTTAGGAAACGAATAATACGATGAGATCCATTGCCTCTCCATCAATTCCGATTCACACTATATAAGCATAAAAAACGGGGAAAGGATTCGTAATTCGCCTACGTCCCTTTGCACCCCAGGTAGTGCAAATCAAAAAAAAAAAAAACCTCCCATGGTGTATCATGGTTTCCTTGCTAAATCTTTCAGTAAGTGAAACGCATGGGTTGATCTCCACCTTGAAATCGTTTCCTCCTTGCATACTTCTTCTTTTATCTTTCACCTTTTCCTTCCAAATTTTGATGGGCAAGTTAGGATCAAAAAGTTATCAAGGTATGTTATCCTCTAGTTTCTGTCAGATGCTTCGGTTTATATTTATAATGAGAAGTTATTTGCCTAACAAGTTTTACTAATTAGACATATCATCCATACTTTTCGAAACCAAAGACCAACAACAATCCTATTGCATCATAACTAATTCATTGCGAGTAATGTTTGGTTATCTATGTTAGATTAAGAGAAAATGAGCCGTGACTCACAGTTATGATCCTAACAATATGAGATTCGGGTTTTTTTTTTTCCCCGCACAACCTTGAATTTCAGCTAGTATCATTGCACTTGTCAGCCTAAAACTTTCGCCGTTACATTTCGTAACAACTTAAGAAAAACATTATTTGAAAGTCCCCACTATGGTTAGGGTTTTCATTCGAGGTGCAAAAATTAGCAAGAGCAATTTTTCATGTTCATTTTTTGCTGTAGGGAGTTGGGATTATTTGTTTGATCAAACAGTTGCTAATATCTCTGGATGTTCATATTGTCACACTCTAAATTCTCTTTTCCTTTCTTCTGAACTTTGCTCTGCAGGACCAACTCAGAGAAGAGAGGTAGGAATTTCACGTACCGAAACGGGCGCTGATGAAGGAGAACCAAAGGCTCATCTGTTGTGTTCTCTCCCCAAATCCATCTGCCCGTGCTATCACCTTGTACTCCTTCCTGCTGAAGCCTAGGCCGGTTAATGAGCCGAGCTGCTCGGGCTTGGTTTAGGCTCGGCTCGGTAAAAATTCGGCTTGTTAGTCAAACAAGCCAGAGCCTAAGCTCAAAATGAGGCCCGTTTAAATCCAAGCCCGAGCTCGAACCTGAGCAGCCCATGAGCCCGAGCCCAAAGTGAAGCCTGCCACCCTCACAACCAACACCAACACTGCATGCCTCTTACCACCACCTTGCATGTAATCTGCCCTCGACCAGGTGCCAAGACCAAAAGTTTAGAGACCTATTCCATTGTCTTCTATGGATGTTAGAACTAGTCTAGTTATGTTATCCTTCATGGCCGGAGGCCAGACTGTTTTTTTTTCTTCTTGTTGTTGTTTGATAGATTCTCTTTTTTTTTTTAACAAAAAATTAGTGATTCCTGTACAGTATCAAGGGGTTGGTTATCTTGGAACTCTTAAATCATTGTGCATACAAGGTGCAAATCCATAGGCTTGTGCTTTCTGTAATCTGGTTATTCTCAGTGCTTTCCTTCTAATTTTCCTGACAACTGATGTATCTTGTGACCTTAAATGAAAAATCTAAATCATAGACTCATATCCATAGTGGATCTTTGTCATATGAAGCATATTTGTCATTTCTCTGGTATACTTGTTGCAATACATTGGAAGAATGGATCTAATGTTTGGTTGCATTGGGTTCTCCGTATTACTAATGGGGGCTGACGGTGCAAGCGCAGGCACATATAGGAATGTGCGAGGAGAACAAGGGGCTGAGAGCTTTGAAGAGCAAGATTTCATTTACATCGACGTCTCCAAATAGCAATCATATCATATCCCGGGTATGATGGAATAGAATGAATTAAGACAGTATCTTGTAAATATATAATTATTTTGAATATATCAATCATTTCTGATTTTTAGTGAATCTTTTAGTAGGATTCGAATCCAAATAAAATTCTGACTATCTCTCTGAGAAAAAAGAACGAATTGATCTTGTAGGTTCCTAAATTATTTTTTGATTTCTTTTGGAAGCAAATGAATTTTTTTTTTTTTTTTTTGGTAACAGAGAAGTGAGATCATATCCGCTCTGATATAATGAGATAAGCTAAGAGGAAAGTTGATCCTCTTGGCTTGCTCTGAGCTTGCAATGGTGGCCAGACAGTCCGCTACTTGTCATTAAAATGGAAATAACGCCTAAAAAAATTTGCACATGCTTACAAGCGTATAAACACAGAACTCCTTTTTTTTTTTGTGGTAAATAACACCCTCTTTAAGGTTAACTATTTGATCATTTATCCTTAATAAGATACACTTGTGCCTCTCTAAAGTTCGAGTTTTGCATTTATATCCTTTGTATTGCATGGTGATTTTACCTTTTTTATCGGACCTTGACTCGCCCAGGTCAGAAGTAGCTTGACTTGTCCATTCAAGTGAGCCCCAAATGGTAAATAATCTTTAGAGTCTTGAAGGACATGTTCATGCTGATGGCACATAGCCACAAACATATCTCAATTTTTTTTGGAGAGAGACATAAGTTAAGCATCTTTAGAAAAGCATATATTTACAAAAATCCTTGAAGGAATAAAACTGTAAACCACCCGCCTTTACCAACCAAAAGACAGACGCATACACTAATTAATACAAAACTCAGTTAAAAAACAATGATATCCAAATCAAAAAAATGCCTTTGGATAAAACACTTACAAAATGGGCAATTTCAATTATGTTTTCTTACTCATTATACATTGGACCCTAAAATTCTGTGCTCCAGAAGAACCACACAACTTTGAACTGGACCCAGCAACAAAACAAGTCACAATGGTATGGTTTCTACATCCCGATATATCACAAGACTGGGCCACAAAATTTCTATTATTAGACTCTGCTATTTCGTTCATGCATATCTAACAACTGCATGCTTAAGTGTCACCTCCACCCAATTTGTAGTTCAATCTCCCAATATGCTTAGAGGCTGTCGCATGCTAAGCTCAGCTTTGAGCTTTGGAAAACTCTCCAGGTCATTGCTTGTGCCCAAAACTTTCTGCATCCCAGAAAAATGGTACACCAAGTTATATGTATATGGTGGTGTACAAACTAAAACACATGATCTAACTTGCAAATGAATTTTCAAAAATGGATTTTATTTGGCATGAATCTGTTCCGTGAGCCGATATACAATGGCAGGCATTCTTGTGAATTCATTTTCATGTTGACATAAACTGAAATCATAAGCACCAATATTGACAGGCATATATACTATAAATTACAAAAACAATTAAAACAACAACAAAAACTGAAAATGAGATAAGGTAACCTATCTGTGTTCATACAGGGTCGATACGGAGAAATTTGCTTCATGAGAAGCTGCCAAACTTATTTTCAGCTGAAACTCTAAAAAACAAATGCATCTTCTAAAATCATCAGGTTCTTAATGTTCTCTCTCTCTTGAGTGGAAAATACAACACTAAAAGAAAGGATTTTGCATCGAAATTGAGAAGTGACACCAAACACAATTAAATGGCCACCACCTACACATGTACTGTTAACTAGAATTTTGAGTGGTTGAAACTGACAATGCGTGTTGTCGGCAGCCTCAAATTGCAGTTCCATAGTTGAAATAAAAGCATACAGTAAAAGGCTGCTCCAGGGTCATCCGGATCAAGAAAACAAATGAAGATGTGTAAATATCTTCAAGAAAGTTTACTGATAATGTGGGGATGCCCTGGAATGCTTGGGGGGCAATAAAGCAATCTCAAGTGATGCAATAGATACTACAAGCTCAAGTATTTCAATTGATGGCAAAACTTTATGGCCTCAAGGACTTGTCAAACAAGAATAACCTTCAAGGAGACGAAGCATTAGGAACTGCCATAGACAATGCACTTCAGGTGTCAAATACTTCTCAAGGTCCGGTGAATATAATATATAAGTTAAAGGTCAACGAAGACAAAGGTAACAACTTACCAAGCCGTTGAAGTCCTTGGCAGTTGAACCAAGTGACCTTGGATCAAATCCTGCCTTCACCAGGGTTTGGGGGATTAGGGGTATTTGGAGGGCTACTCCCAATTGTACACCTCATTGCCTATGGGCCCTACTATTAAAAAAAATAAAAGAGAGAAAAAAAGAAAAAAGAAAATGAACTAAGATAACAGTGCCATCATAATAAGAAAACTAACTTTTTTTTTGAAGAATTCTCCAAGTCCACTTGATTCCTTCATTAATTTTTTTCCTCGAATCTACACCATCTTAGCAAAATAATAAACACATCTTATTTGAATACCATACAACTTTCACAAATAATACTTGACCTTTCATGAAATTCCATGCATTGCTATGAAAATTTTCTAAGTTTTTCCTATTCGACAAGATGCTTTAAATTTATTTTTATCTATTTTTAAATTCTTCAATTTTTAATCCCTAACATATCCTCAATTATCTTCTGAATATTTTTCCAAATTATGAAGTCTTTTTTCAGCAAAGTACTAATAAATTCTTAATCTATTACCATGGATGCCAGGAACCTTTACAAGATGGACATAGAGAATATAACACAAAAGTCTAACTATTAAAAAATAGCTGGCCCCATGACGTCCACCTACGACAGACATAACAATTTGCTTATAAAATGGCAACAAAGTTCAGTTATTACCTCCATTCATAATTCAACCAGAGAGGCTTTTGGGACCAAAAGAAAAATGCTACATAAACTGCATAAATTAACCGCTTTTACCATTTCGAAAGTTCAAATTTTATTAAGTTTGGAGAATGCAAGGTACATATTTCATAGCTAAGCAATAGACTAGATAATACCATTATTTTGAAAGAAACTTGCAATATTCATCAGGTATTAAACATAACAGTAGGGGCAGATTTGGGCGGTCAATTTATTCTTGTTAACCACAATAAACAGAAAAAAAAATCAAAGGTGATGATAATTACCAAAGCAGCAAGATGTGCCTCCTGTAGGATATTTCCATCAACTTCCAATCTAGCTATTGGAAACTCAGGAAGATGTCCTGACTGTTTTTTCCCAAGCAAGTTTCCAGGTCCACGAAGGAGGAGGTCTGCATTTGCCAGGTAAAATCCATCAGATGACTTTTCGAGTACCTTTAACCGGTCCAGTGTTCCAGAAGTGGAAGACAAAAAGATGCACTTGGACTTTCTTGCTCCTCGTCCAACACGACCTCTGAGCTGATGCAGCTGAGCAACTCCAAATCTCTCAGCATTCATAACAACCATCAATGATGCATCAGGAACATCAACACCTATCTCAATAACTTGTGTTGCAAGTAGAATACGTGTTTCTCCAGATCTAAATTTTCTCAACGCTCCATCTTTCTCTTCACTCTTCAGGCGTCCATGTAACAGGCCACACTGGTAACCTTTAAATTTCTCTGATATGGATGCAAGATCAGCAGTAACAGCACGGAGTTGGGGCAGCTGCTCTGATTCCTCTATAACTGGATACACAAGATACACCTTCCCTCCTGTTATTAACTCATCTCTCATCATCTGCATGCATATGCAAGATCCTTCCAGATGGATTAGCCGAAGATGAATATTTATATGAAAGTATTGTAACAATTTTATTTAAGAAAATAACAGCATGAGACTAAATAAACTTCAACTCCTCCCATAACGTACATAAAATATAAAAACTAAGTCAAAAAATCTTCTTGTTATCTATGCCAAGAAAAAAAATCATCTGCAACAGGAAAGCAGGAAAACAGTGCTTCAAAGAAGAAAACAAGCATAGCTAGTGTTAATTTTTGTGAGCTTTTTCCTTTTTTGAAAGTAAAATTAAATTCACTAATGCATTCAGATCCTAGTTATTGATTTGCTAGTGCATCCTAAGATCCAATCTGGTGACATCACCTTGTAGGTTTTGGAAAAGTGTAAGTTTATAAATAACATGATAGAAGAAGATCTAGACCAGGAAGAAAAAGATATCCAGTTAGACAGGGTCGCGAGTATGATGTTTAACAGTTTAATCAAGCAAAGAATTCTCACATGTGTTAATGTTAATCTAGAGCCACATTTTGCTTCAATATTTTATTAAATGGGTAAAGTTTCTTCAAGCGCATAAATAGTAAGTCCTCAGCAAGTCAAATTAGGTTGCTTGCCAAAAAAGTCCTTGTTAATATTTAAAGATGAAAATTATTTTAGGGAAGAACCTCAGTCAATGAAGAGATTAAGTGACACTAAATCTGCTGTGCCAAAGTGTTTGTGCATAACATCACATCACTTGACTGAAAGGGCAGAGCATTAGGTGGTCCAAAAACAAATTTCAGCCAGAAGAACAAAAGAAGAGAGCACAGATGCAAGAATTTCTTTCATATCTATATTACATTTTAAACTAACAAATACTAGTATTTAACATGTGCAATGCATGTATTTTATCCAAGCGAGCATTCGATGGATGACCATGATATTAATGACAGATTTATTTGGAGTCAATTTGACAAATATAGTCCTGGCTTAATAAAATGTGCTTCTTTCTTTCTTTTAGCATTTGCACAATGGGATATATTTACGAAAAAAGAAGTGTAAGCACAAGAGCAGAGGGAGGTGCAAATCCACTCCCAGCTCCATTAAGAAGTGATTCATGGATAGGATGGAATTGGATAAATTGGGATTGGAGAAGTGCTTCATGGATAGGATGGAGTTGGAAAAATTGGGATTGGAGACCACCACCCCCCCAAAATGAAAAAGGAGCTTGCATTATACATAGAGATCAGCATCCTTTAATTAAATGATGCATGGTTGAATTGATTAAATGCATTAAAACAAATTTTGCATTCTCATGGATCTATACTTGGATATACTCATATTCGGGATTCAATTCAGTATGCTCTTTCCCCATCTATTTCTGAGTCCTCCAGATCGTGGTACAATCGGATAGAATTGGTTGAAAAAGGATAAGTTCCTCCAACTTGCCTCTTAAGTAAGAATGATAGCAGACAAGGTTACTCAGATTTGTATGTCCAGCCTGCAAAAAGCATCTCTACATGTATTGGCAAGTCAAGTGCATGCAAGTGTAGTTGCATACTATGGGCAGCCCAAAAGCGACAATTGTTCAAAAATCACTTCCAAGGAATTCCAAGGGTGGGATTTATTGTTTGTATCAAGCATAAAACTACTCTGAGAAAGTGATACATCATAAAACTAGTCAGCTTCGAGTAAAATGAGAGTAACTGTTCCCAATAAAATAGCAGTCTGAATCTCAAAATAAAAAAACAGAAGCATTCATATCATCTAATGTGCTGATCATATATAGTTATATTGCACAAGAAAACCTCCATCTATAGGATATAAGCAAGACACATAATTGATGTTTGATAGGATCCATTCTCAGTTGCTACAGAATGAGGATACATGCCTTGCATTAATAGTTCAAAGGACAATTGCCTCTTATCTCACTTTACTAGTCCAACATATCGCATGCTCATAATCATAAGTAGAAAAATAAAACAATCCAAACTGGTGGACTTTAACATAGAAAATACATATTTCATTACATAACTGTCTAAGCATGCACCAATATTGGTTATTCTCCAATAGATGATGCCAATCTTTTACTACCCTTGTCGTCTAATATAGCACACTATTCATTGATGAATTAAAATTAAAAACAAAACTACCAAACAATACAGAAATGAAATAAAGGTTCCCAATGTTGATATCAAGTTACAAAAACATAATCAAGAATGGTTATCTGCCTAAAACAGAAAGAAAAATAAAGACAGGTATAATTAACGTTAGAAAAATAAAGACAGGTATAATTAACATTACCTGGAAGACCTTCTCAAAGCCAATCTCATTTCCTTCAAGAACAAAAGTTTCTACAGGTGTTCTTCCAGGGGGCAAGTCTGTTATCTACATAAGAAGATTCAAGAAGAGTGGTTGTCAAGTCTAAACCAAAATAGCCCAACAAACGTCCTGTGAATAATACGAATTATAATAAATGTTTACATATCCAAGAACCCGTGAAATAAGTGTCGCATGTTTTGGGGTGCGCATACACGACAAGCATAATAATGCAGTCTCAAGGTCACAAATTTTTTTTCTGTAGACAAGATGACTTTAAATATCTTAAATGAAGCCTTTTTCCCATATGCTATGACAAGTTTTGACATGAGAAGTTGCCGTCATTTTGTTGACAAAATATTTAGAGTTGATTGTAGCTAGGGAAGATTATTGATCATTATATGTAAGAATTAATAGAGTAAATATAGTACATTATATTGAACTCGATATTAATAGCCAATCTATGTTCATACAACATTGGAATTGATTCTACAATTAAACTATTTCTGAGACCCACTTGACTGTGCCTGGCTCTCATAACACCTCCATCTTGCCCAAGTCCTTCCCATCTTTTTCTGTGCCTCGACCTCCATTTCTTTTGGCAACCTGTTCTTGTTATCCTCTTTTCATTCTAATTGTTTAGTGTTAGAGCTTGATATTAGCTCTTGGGGAGGGCCGACAGTCGCTTCTTCATGGAGTCAAGAAGAAATAATGGATGCACTAGTTTTGTGATGGCTAATAAAAGAGATAAGTAATTGCAAGAAGACTTGATATATAATCATCATTTGCTGAGCAGTTGTTAAGAGGATCAAGAGGTTGATTCAAGAAAAATTATTGACTTGGCATCATCATTTTGATCCTCGTGGTTATCCAAGTGATGACCCTGACAGCAGTTCCTTCACTAATAATTCAAAATTATTAAATTCAATCACGCACTTAAAAGTTTATCACTCTTTCAGACAGGCACAGGCAACTAAATTCATATCATTCAGATCAGAAGTCTGTCTTCTATGTGGAGGTTAATTAAACCTATTATGGCAGTTAGCCTTTGACCAATGTGAAAGAGGAACCTAAGAAACATACAATCCAAAGGAATGCAATGAAGACCTTACTTGCAAAATGAACAATAATGTGGTAATTCTCTTATTGCAGCCATTTGAGGGACCAAGATCAGTCAACTTACATGGCCATTATAACATGGTCACCAAGAAATGTTATTAAACAGAAAGCATCGGACAGCAGAAAAAGCAATATAAAATTAAAGAGAGTGGATTCACATACTTGAGTTAGAGACATATCTCCATATAAAGCCAAAGCCAATGTCCTTGGAATAGGAGTGGCTGACATAGCAAGAACATGAGGGGCCATTAGGGATTTATCTTCAGAAGACTCATCCGAATTTGTGCAATTCATTCTTAAGCTTGGTGATATTGAATATAACTGCAAGGTTTCAATCAAGTCAGGAAAAGTCAATATAATTGAAATCTTTATAAGAATTTTAAGTAAAAGTTAGAGAAGTAATTAAAAAGAGAGAAACTCTAGATTGAAAATGAGAAGCAAATTTAGGAGTGAATTAATATCTCATTCACATATGAAACCAAATATACATAGCCAAAGACTCATGTACGTGCAATTCTTTATGCAAGATTGAAGAGGATGCCAACAGAAATCTGAAGGAAAGATTGCCACAAGTTTAATATATTTTCCTTACATAGTTTTTGAAACTAAACACGGTTAAAAGAGAACTTAAATGAGTAAAAGTGCAAAACCTTCAAAGTTCAAACAATGAGAAACAATGGTGCTGCTTTAATTGTCCTTGTTCAGCATACAAATCTAAATACTCTATACTCATTGTAAATGTTGATTTGAACTCCAATAAGTAACAATAAACTACTGACACTCTCTGTCTACACCAGCTTTCAGTTGTAGGATAACAGAACTGCAGCAAAGGGCAACATAAATCAAGAAGAATCAAGCAAGAATTAATATGGAACGCAAAGAGACAGGCTGTAAGAGAGAAAACTGCAGCGCATCTAATAGTTATACTATGAGCACATGTTCCCCTAACTGACCGAATGACATGATTAACCTAAGGGGTGCTGTTGCAGTAATGCAGTTTAGGGTTGATTTTCCATCCAGAACTCATAATTAAGCCTAATAACATGCACTCTGACAAATTACCCCATAAATCAGACTACTTTCAGAAAATTTCCAAAGAAAAATGTTCTTAACTTGCTAATGAAACAAACTTGTGCTACATTAACTCACATAAAAGAACTGGCAAACAACTAGCGGAAGCAAAAAGATAGATTAAAGAAAGGAACAAGAAGAACTACCAAGGAACAGTAAACTACCTTACTGTTAAACCTTCCTCTTTGAATCACACCAAAGCGATGCTGCTCATCTACAACAGCAATACGTAAAGCCGAGAATTCAACCTTTTCAGCTATCAGGCTGTGAGTTCCGATGACCATTGCTATATCGCCTGTCTGAAGACCCTGCCGCAATAACAAATTATAGAAGCAACATCAGAAAGTATTTAGAAAGCAAAGAACAAAAGTTCTGTTTTTTTTTTAAAAAAAGCATGCCTTAAGAATTATCCGTGACTGCTTTGCTGAGGTGGAACCAGTTAGTAAAGCAACGGAAGGTTTACTTTGGTCCCCTCCAATGTTCTCCAACAAAGAAACTAAATGCTCATAATGTTGAACTGCAAGGAGCTCAGTTGGAACCATAAAAGCAGCCTAGGAACAAGTTTGAGCAATTAGCATAATGTCAATGTCATCCATATTTCAAACACCAATTCTGCTGATACCAATGAACTTACAATACAATGAAATTTTAGCAACATAATCCAATTAAAGAACAAAAAATTTAAAGATAATCACGACTATCAATTTTTAACCTAGCCAACCTGGAAACCCGAACCAATAACCTCCATACAAGCCAGGAATGCAACCACAGTTTTCCCACAGCCAACATCACCCTGTAGAGGAATAAATAGATCAAACATAGAGGTGAAACATTTTGAATGCAAAAATGTTGCACCACAGAAAGCCTACATGATAACTAATAACAATATCAGCCTACATGATAACTAATAACAATATCTTGTTTGGATTTAGCATGATAAATACATGAAACACAGGCTTACAAATGATAAAGAATCAAACTTGTTCATCTATAATATATCTTTACTGGAATTAGTTGCATAAGTGTCTAAAGTGATTGTGGCTTTGTTGGTGAAGAAACCAAAATAGAAGCTCCCTGCTCCCAAGTCATTGCCTCAACATAGTTACAATGTGACTTTTGACAGTCATAGCAAGCTTGATAATAACATTTACCATGGTCTGATGTTCGGGGCAACATCCATGACCACAAGACTGATCTGTTAATAACATCATAAGGGACTAGCTGTCAATCAGCTGTGAATCTCAATTTACTATTAATTTAACGAAGATTGAGCTTTGAACATCCTTTCATGTTCCCTGCCACTTTTCAGGAATACCATTTTTTCAGCAACTGATTCAATTTTCGAGGGCTACATTTTGTGCTTGAGCCACTGCAGGGTTAGATCCTGAACCATTTTCACTTTCTAACCTGTAAGCATGTCTGAGCTTTTCTGCATTGAAAGCTCAGAAGATACTATGATGACCAAACAACCTGTTAAGACATCTCTGTGCTAGTCAGCTACTCTGCCAATTTTTGCTTCACTTGCAGCTAGTCCACGTACTGACTCAAAGGCTTTAAGTGCTCAACAGGATGTTCTTCCAATTTGCAGCAAAGCAGCAGCTTTATGAAGAATCACTATCCTATTAAACACAGTTGCTAACTTTCAATACTATTTCTTATCTTTCATTAAAAGCTCTCTTCTCTAAGCTAGCTAGCAATAGTATTTCATGGTTGCGACTGTGAGGGTTAGATTTGAATACATCTCCTGTGTCCCGTTCTGTTGAAGGAAGGTTATAAATATACAAATGTACATGCATACATATGTACATACAGGTATAGACCAAGAAATTATATTCTAGACATGACCCACTTTTAATGCACTAGAACTCACAGGATGCTCTTGATTCAGAGAACCGAGTATGAAATTGAGGCAGCATCAACTAAACAGGCTTACTAAACCATGGTTAACATGTTACCAGCAATCATATGGAAAGCCAAAATTAAAAAATCAGATAAATAAATAAATAAAGACAGTACCTGTAAAAGTCTGTTCATAGGAACTGGTCTCTTGAGATCCCAAATAATCTCTGAAACTGCATTCAACTGACTAGGAGTAAGAGAATAAGGAAGAGTCTTTAACAACATCTTAGTAAGATCAGACCATTCCTCTATACAAACAACATTTAGCCCATGCTGTTTGTATTTATCCAACAATTCCTCCTTTTCAACCCATGTACCAAGTGCCGCGAGCATCTGAAATAGTCTTCCCAACTGAGAATAAAACCAATCATAGAATTTTAAAATCCATAAATTCATAGACTGTAAAAAAGATAGAAAGAAAAGTAGAGCATGATGTACAGTATGAAATGCTCTCATGCAACAAAATCGGTGTCACAGACAACTCTTACATCGTTGTCAATGTTGTACTACCAAACCAAGCTGAAGGTGAAACAAGAATTTCAAAAGCTAGCACTTAGTTGCCAGAATTGAGCGCAGGTGCAGGGAAGCGAATACTTTAGAAATACTTTTAGTAAAGAAGTGGATGCAGGTTCGAGTTTATGGGAAAATTCCAATGCGGGTACATTACACTAAGTAGAAGATTCTGGCTGGTAAGAATTAACATTACACTAAGTAGAAGATTCCAATGCTAGACACACCAAGAACTTTGACATCATAATTAAATATTAAAGCCTAGTTTACAAAGTTACCATTCAGGACTGTACAGGTAACAAGAAAATGTTTTTCATTCAGGATAAATACGAATTGGAGTTTCATATAGCACTAGCATCAAGAGCTTATGATATTTTAAATAGATATTACGATGCCATTCATAAAGTTAGGTATCATCCACATAGGGCTGGAAATGGACCTTGACCGGGCCGGCTTCTAGCCAGGCTTTGGGCCAGACTTGAAGAAGTTCGTGTTAGACTTAGGAATAATCCCAGAGCCCTAAAGTTTTTCAGGCAAGGTTCAAGCAACAGCTAGCAGACCCATGCTCAACCTGAAAACGGACTTAAATCCCAAAAAAATAAATATGATATACATTGATATTTTTATATATCGTATAAAGATATAATTCCAAAGTTTTAAAAACCACCAAAATGAGACAGTATGAGTGGTACTGCACCATCCTGACAGAAAATCAGCACCAGTACCTAGTGTGTTGGTATGGGATGCAGTCCAGAATTGTGTATCAGTCTTAGTATTGTAGCATTTTTTCAAAAAAATCAATCTGCACTTCAGTATTGGTTTTTAAAACCTTATTTTTTAAACTTATTTAATCCAATCCATCCATCAATTTTTGATGGATAGCTATCATTTATCCAAATCTCTAATAGAAGATAACCATCTAAAACCCCATCCATCCTCTCTCACTCTCTTCGCACCCAAATCCAAACCCTATACTTGATTCCATTCTCATCAACCATGTGCTAGATGGTAATGACAATCTCCCTCCACCTATTTCCTTCTCTCCACTCCTCCATCTCGAGGTGAGAGAGAGATCATCCCCTTTGCTCTCCTCTCTCTTCCTCCATAGCCTGCTCCCTTCTCCATATACTATCTATCCTCTCCATACAAATGCTCTCTCTTTCTCTCTCTCTCTCCCCCATTGTGCAAAGGCAAAGAGACAAGGGCATCTAAATCTTCAAGCTTTGGGCTAGATGTATTCGAGTTTGATAAGGACCAGTTCAGGTTTGGGCCCATTTCGGCTCCGGCCAAACTCGAGTTTGAGATCGAGCCAGATGTCAAATAAACTTTTAGGCTTAGGCCCCATAAGAAGCCCAGTAAGAAATTTGCCATGTTTAGTCAAGGGGCAGCCAGGACTGGACCTAACCCACTTCCAACCCTACATGCGCAGCATTGTCGACTAGCATAAAAACTTTCTTTTTCTTTGTTTTAGAATTAGAAAAGTGCAGTATGCACTAGCCAGATACTATGGCACAATTTATGAGCAGGCTGACATCAAGCCCACAACAAATATTTTCACAATCCTTTTTGTGGAGTCTTCTAATTTTAATATTTTGTTCCATAACGAACCACATCTTTGATATAACTTGGATGAATTTTGCTGTTTTTGTTGTTGCTTTAGTCCATTTTCCAGGTATGGAATCCCTTAGCAGTCATAAATACCAAACCTTTGAATGCAATCAAAGCCAAAATGGGACATTTTCAATTATACCTGCATCCAGATATTTAGAACCATGCATACATGTCTAGCGGCAAAGTATTGCTCTCAATAGAAAAATAAACTATTAGGGAAGCTTAGAAATTGCTTTTGAACATAACAAATAACTTTATTATGATATAAAACTATTCATTGGGTGGTTGTAATTCGAACAAGTTTTCTAGAAGTATTTGGAAAATGCAGCAAATATGTTCAAGAATTGAGCAATCTAGTTAGACTGAGCAATATTCTAGAATAGTTGATGCTAAGGCAGGGACATCAAAAGAATGATGATTGATGTTTCACTGATGATCAAAGCATATTGTTATCTAGATCTCAAAATAAAAATAACCCTGTATCTAAACAGTTGCACATTCTCAAGGCAAAACATCAACATTTTAACCAGTAGTCCTTGAACTTTAGTTTCCCGCTCAGTCTTTTTCATGAGTTCGGGACATATAAGACTTAACAAAAGATAAAAATTAGGGCGGAGACGGGCGAAACAGAACATGAAGAACTTAGTAACAAAGAATATATCACAGAATTCAAAGAATCTAACATCATAAACACATAAAAGAAATATTGACAAAACTTGCTGGCACTTCTTTCTTCCCCTCTCAGGATATGATAATAGAGGGATTGAATGGGGAATAAGCTAACAGTGTCTTTTGAAGAATATAAGCTAACTTCTAAGAGATGCTTGGGATAGGCGGCAACTGATAATACATAACAAGCTAGCAGGATTAATCGAATATCTCTTATGAAGGTAAATTGTATCAGACAATGCGCCGTGTACGACTCTCAAAAAATAAGTGCAAGACTAATGTTTTTTTCTGAACAATATGGTTGTCGTGCGTTTTCATTTGACAGCTGTCTCTATGAGCATAGACTACTAGTTGCTTATACTCTTTGGCAACAATTATGTCTTCAGACAACAAACCAAAAATTGGGAAGTGCATGCATTTGCAGAGCTGCAGAACTTAGATCATGCTATGAGATCCAAGTCTGAAGCTTGAGACAATGTATTTGCAATTTACAAGAGCAAATTACACAGGAAGTAAACAACAACAGGAAATATTTTTTATGGCTTCATAACTTACTTGAAGGTAAAAGAATTCATCAAATATTAGTCTTCTGCGAGCTAAATCAGCTTCATTTATATTACTCGGACGGTGGATTCCCATGTAGGCCTGCATTTAGTAACAGAGAGGGATTGGCACAACATGATAACATCAGAAGAGTATAACAAGTATCACAAGATATGTTGTGGAAACAGCTTCTAAAAGTTCAGATACAAGTGTCGGTAACAATACATTAAATAGTTAGGAGTATGTGGCCATCCTGCATTATTGAGCATATAGATGCACAAAACACCAGTGATTTTGAACATTCTGATAATGACCTATGATATAACCAGTAATGAGGAATCTATAGAAGTAAGACAGTAAGCAGGACCGACGACAGCCTTAAAGTATCTATTAAGTGCAAAAACAACAGACAATAAATCTACACCTATTGAGTTACATGTCCAAAAATTAGAAGTGAATGAAAGCAAGTTGAAGATCCACCCTGCCATATATCTATAGAGTACAGCTACATTCAAAACTTGAGATACGGTTTACTAATGCAAGAAAAATGTGATAAGGTAGTGTGAGCAATGGTATCTTGAACAAAACATACAACTTTCAAGAGAGCAACAGCACAAGCAGTGTGCAGTATAGTGAAAAAGTAAACAAAATTCAAATGAGCCAACAGTAACAGGCTCAATCTGAAAGCTGATAATCATCATCCAACTGGAGTTTCAATTCGAGCTCAATGGTTGCAATGTCATCAGATAAGCAAACATCTTGAATGCCGTGTAACCTGAGGGTCCAAAAAGTTGTGAAAAAGCAGCAAGCGCTGGCAATCCTTCAATGTAAGAATTAGTATAACTGGTCTCAAGACAAATGAACTGAAGAATACAGTCAGAGAGCTATAGCATAGCCCTTGATCAGGTGGCTTTCTAGATATAAAAGATTGAGGGCACCCAACAAAGCTCTTGCTTAATGTATATAGCATACTACAATCGCAAGCAAGTTCTTAAGTGAATGAATATGATCAGTAAATTAACTTACATCATAAAGGTTTAGCAAGTTGAACTCCTTGAGGATCTCATGAGGCATAGGATCTATGTTAGAAGTCAATATCTTCAAGGCTCTGCACATATTTTAGGTCATACATTAGGCTGCCAGTGCAATCACCCAAATCTAAGCATTTAACTGAGAAGTTAACTGAAATGGAATCAGATATATGAAAAGGGTGATAGCATGCTCCTACTAGCAGCAAACATAGAGATCTGGAGAAATTCAGGAGGTAATTTTGCAAAAGTAGTCCACTTTATTTTCATTTTTTCAGGATATGGCCTCTCTCTCTCTCTCTCATGTGCGCGCGTGCAGTAGTCCAACTTTAAAATTTTTCAGAAGCTTTTACACCTCAACACCACAGAAATACTTCAGCCGTATGCCTAAGCAAAGTTGAATGCATATGTTTCTTATAGTGAGCTCACATGTTTCCAAAGTCAATGCATGCATCGTGCAATGCAAATTCATTAGCTGGAGTGTATTCATGTGGCCAGGAGCAAAAGCATCTGAAAACTTCAAAACCAGTCCATTCCCGCAAAAAAAAAAAAGAAGTTGTTCAGAACTACAGAAATAAAAATAAGGTTAGCCATTTCAGCAAAACTTCTAATTCAGAAAGTAAGAAGAAAATCAAAAAATAGTTTGATTGCCCCAAAATAAAGAAATAGGCAAGAAAGAAAATATGTAAACAAAGAAAGAAAGAGAGGCAATCAATATTATGAATCTCCACATCCAAGGTTCATTGTACTGGTATCTTACAAGTACGGTACATTATACCTGGTATGGTATGGTATGGTACACTTGGAACAGTATAGTACAACACCTATACCAACAAGAATTGAAGATCCTTTACTCAAGCCATGTTACCCCCCAAAACCGAGCAGTATGGGTAGATACAGCATGAAACCGAGAATAACTAGTCGATGCCACCCAAAATAGACCTATTTGGCCCTACGACATATCGAGCCTTTGGTACAATATCAGTACGGTAAAAATATGCCAAACATTGGGCAGTACAGGTCAACACAAAGAATCATGTAAACACCCTTCATAGGCTTGTATCAATTAGGTACGCATTTTAAAACATCAATTTGGATTCTTCCTTATGTGTTTGTCGTACTCTACACATTTTGAAATAACAAAAATTCTGCTCCATGAGTATGTAACTTGATTGGCCCAGTCAAGATTTGCCAAAACTATTGGATTCCGAGTCTGCCGAACTGCCCGATTCAGGCAGTACAGAGCTGACCCGGTGTGAAACCAGATCAGTTCGGCAATCCTATTCGGTTCCAGCCCGAACCGCTATTGGACCGGACCTTTATCAGCCGATTCGGTGCCAACTCGAAGCGAACCAGCCGGTTCGCAATGAGCCAACCCGGTTTCGAACTGGATTGGGTATGACATTATTGCCACTGCCACATGATGCCTTTACGTTCCCAATGCAATTTGAAAGCGGCTCCGCCGCTTTTTCTTCCCAAAAAATTCACAAACAACACCAATTCAAGCTATCAGAAAAAAAATCTAAGGTTAAATAAAGTGTGCTTCCTCTCTTCTATCTCCTTTCCTTCTTTTTTTGGGGAGGGAGGCTTGAAAAAATAGTTCAAAAATTGCAAAATAACGAGAGATCATGCCAAAATTTTTGAGTGGGCTTGATTTTTTTATATATTGTAGATCTATGGACGATGTACACACTGACATAAAAATTTTCGAATTATCTAGAAATTTTAAAAAATTAAAATATATTTTCGGATCAAAAAGGATATTTTTTAAAATATAAAAAATAAAAAAATGTAAAATCATAAATGTATTTAGGGCATGCAAGCTACTCTCCAAAGTTAGGCCTAGGCCACCGTGCGCATGAACTTGAATGAATTGACATAATTTTTATGGAGAGTAGCTTGCATGCTCTAAATACGTTTCTGATTTTAACTTTTTTATTTTTTATTTATTTATTTAAAAATATCCTTTTTAATCCAATAATATATTTTTAATTTTTAAAAATTATATATAATCCGAAAATTAAAAAATTTTATGCCAACGTGTACAACCTCCATAGATCTACATCATATAAAAAAATCAAGCCCAAATTAAAATTTTTAGCATGATCTTCCTTTTCTTTGCAATTTTTGAGCTATTTTTTCAAGCCCCCCAATAAAGGAAGAAAAGAGATAGAAGAGAGAAGACACCTTATTTAGCCTTGGATCTTCCTTTTGATAGCCTGAATCGGTGTTGTTTGTAAATTTGGATCTGCCGCTTCCAAATTGCCTATATGGAAGACTCAATAAAAGTCCGATTCCATGGAGTAACTTGCATACCAAACAGGTAAAGAAAATCAAGTCAAAGGTAAGAAGTTTACCTTGTTTAGCATTAGCTAATCCTAATTGGTTTAAAATTGTCGAAACCGATGCATCTAATATCGGATTTGGAGGAATTTTAAAGCAATTAGATCCAAATAGCAATAAAGAGATACTTGTAAGATTTACTTCTGGGAAATGGAATCCCACTCAAATGAAGTATTCTACTATTAAGAAAGAAATGCTTTCAATAGTTAAATGTATTTTAAAGTTTCAGAGTGATCTGTTAAATCAACAATTCTTGTTGAGGATAGACTGTACAGCAGCAAAACAGATCATAGAAAAGGATATAAAAAATTTAGTATCCAAGCAAATCTTTGCTGGATGGCAGGCACAATTGTCTGTTTTTGATTTTAATATTGAATATATTAAATCTGAAGAGAATTCTCTTCCAAACTTTCTAACACGAGAATTTTTGCAGGGATGATTCCTCTCAGAGGAACGTATGCTCGAGGAAGAAATTCTTTTCGAGGAAACAGGGGACGCAGTGCCAAACCTATTCCGGGTTGGTTCAACAAATGGTGGACTTTCTTCGGCCCCGATATAAAGATATTACCCAAAGAAATATTTAATTTCTTTGAAGAATGGGTGGATAATCATCCAACTATTAATAAAATGACAGATGACGAGATATGTACTGGTACTTGTCCCATGATGTACTTCATCGAAAATAGAATTCCATGGATATGGAAGTGGACACTATCCACTGGATTCGACTGTGACAATATTCCAGTCCTAAAAAGGAATGCCCTTTACAAATGGTGGGTGGGAATGCCCAAAAACAAGTTAGATGGTATAATTAATACCATACAAGAAAATCTTCTTGCTTATAAGAAGAAAAAAAAATTTGGTTCTCCTCAGCAGTCCAGTACTAATGATGACAATTTATTTATGTCAATGAAACATAAATTAAGCAGAAGATATCCCAATATATCGGAAGAGGAAGTTAAGACAAGATGCCTTGAAAAAATCAAGAAAGAATTTTTGGAGGCATTTGAAGACAAATCCATGAAATCTGCCTCGTCAAAGCAATCTTCATCCAATACTCCTGAACAAACAAGCAATACCTATGTTTGCTTAGCAGGAGAAGCACAGGATCCGTATGAAGATCAAGAAATTCAGAATACTCCTACTCCAATGGAGGAAGTATGGCAAACAGTTCTTGCCAGAAGACCTGGACAAAAGGGAGCAGTGAAGTCTGTCCCAAAACAAGATAAAGGAAAAAAGGTGGCCACATCAACATCAGAATAAAAGGCATCGACCAAATGAAAAGTAATTCCATGAGGAAATAATTGCTTCACCAACCCAGAAGGAATCAACTTTTCTGGACCAATCAGCAAAAGAAATCACCTTTATGTCTTTTCATCTTTATGTCTTTTCATCTTTATGTCTTTCACTTTTTGTAAAGTAACTTTATGTTAAATCAGACTAGGTCTGATTGCTTGATCTTTTCGGACTCCAAAATGAATTGGAATCCACTTCTTTATTTTTTCTTATAAAAAGGGAAGCTCTCACCCTTGTTGAGGGGACTTACAAAAAATCGAGAAATAAACCTTTTGTTTCTCACAACCTCTTGCTTTGCTCCTCAATCTCTTCCTCAATATCTTATTTGGTATCAGAGCCAAGTTGGCAATACTCAGTTCAATAGCCCCGAACCCAAGAGAGAGGCTATTGGTAGTACCTCGGGTCGGATACCTGTAGGCAGCTATCTTTCGTAAGGGTCATAGGCCGAGACATAAACGCCGGGAAAAAGTCTCGGTAAGCCAACCTTACGAAGATAGGGAACTGAGCATAGCCAGAATGGCTGGCTAAGCTATTGGTGATAAGAGCATATGAAGGTATAATGTTCAGACCTTAGAACTTTTTATTCTATGATTTCTCTTATAATTATTAGACTTTAGTTATTTCAAATATTTTTATGATCTAATCTCATGCTGATTTAATACTATAGCTGAGTAATGATCAGTAGGAAGGCCATTTATACCCGTTGATGCTGGGATGGCGAGTTAGGGTGTTCAGGCCGCATCCGTGAGGGACTTATAGATCAAAGCTCAGATATAGTATGAAATCTAGCAAGATTGACAGGATTAAAAGACAGAGTCCTGTGATAGGATAAATAATCAAAGGTCTAATAATTATTAGAAAAAGCATAAGATAAAATCTTTTAAGATCAATAATATTATACATTCATATCCTCTAATCACCACTTTGCTGCAAATATGGAAACCTCTTCCATACACCAACAAGATAATAATCTTGTAAAAAATGCTCAACTTATTGAATAACCAAAATCAATGGATGATATTTATAATTGGACAATTCCAAAAGTATTACCTAATGAAATTTATCATATAGGTATGTGGGATTTTAGTTCAAAAATGATAATAAAAACAATTGAACAGACGTTCCAAATAGATGGAACACCACAAACCCTTAAATTATTAAGGAAAGAAGATATTGAAAAATATAAGAAAAAATATCAATTCCTACATATAGGAATGATTCAAGTAGCATTTAAACCATTAACTTTACTAGGAAATAATACTAGTTTAATGTCAACCATTAGAGATGGAAGATGTAATTTATTTAAGGAATCTTTGGCAGCAGTGGTAGAAACTAGCCTCTGCCATGGACTAATATACTTCAACTGTGTTCCAAACCTTAGTCTGTCACTGACAGATAAAAATTTATATGAAGCTTTAAAATTAAATATAATAACATCTAGTTATGATTTCATACTAGGATCAGAAGTAATAGCAATAAGCTATAGACTCCATTTTAAAGTTCTAAATACTTTAACACCTAAAAATATAGTAGACACCCAAAAGGGTCATACAACTTTAGTCTATACAAACCTAGAAACAACTAGGATTGCTACGAATAGGCTAATATCATGGAATGAAATAAACTTTCCAGAATCTTGGTCTTTGGAAGAAGCAGTTCCAACACAACCTATAGTAAATAGAAATATAGACCAAATCATTCAAATGACTGATGGGTCAGTAGAAATTATGTTTAATAACTCTACAAGAAAAGTAAAAATTCCTGAAATTGGTAGATCACTGTCAAGTAGGAGTTTTGACACATATACAAGACCTTCAACTTCTAGAACAAGAAATGATGAAACAAATGTTGTAGAAGAAATAAATATGAGTAAAAATAATATTCCCTATGGAATTTATAAGGGTAAGGAATCTCCTACCCAATCAGATATGAGCTTCCATATTTAATGGATTACACCCAAGGAAGCTATATAAGAAGGAAACTCAATGAAGAGTTTCAGTCAGATGGAAATAAACCATTTAGAATTTGGTATTATAAAAAATTCTCTCCATTAGAACTAATATATTATAAAAATAAATATTATGAGGAATTGGAATTCTATCAAAAGATAGAATACTTTACCCCTTGGTTTTTACAATTTTATGCAAATGAGAAAAACCAAGAAATAGCAGTTCTCAAGAAAACATGGATAACAGTACAGGATGAGGTAATAAATTCACCCTTTCCTCCACAACAAATGTTAAAGCTCCAGTCAACTGAAGCAATGGCTTATTCTAATTTGAATAAAATGGAACATGCACATGTGACAGTCAGAGAACTAAATACTCTAATTAGAGCACAAAATTATACAAATGCATACTTATATTGCATAGGAACAGAATTGTTACAGGTAGAGAAAAAATTAAATGAAATTCATAAGGATCTAGAAAGAGATATTCAGATTCTAGAAAAACTGAAGGAAAGACCTGAAAAGAAAATTAAGGAACCAATAACTCCTGTTATTCAGCCTCCACCAGAAGTAAAAAACTTCAAATTGGAAAAACCAAACGCAGAATTTATGAAGGTTTTAGAGGAGAAATTAAAAGGAATTCATATAGGAGTAGTTAATAGAAATTCTAGAACTAACCCTGATAGCGAACAATCTGATGAAGGTAGTTCGGAAAATATATGCAATATTTTTTAAAAGAATCTTCGGATAAATTCAGATGAAGAATTATCAGAAGAAAATATTCCAGAATTGGACAAGTTTGAAGAACAGATGAATGAATTAAATGTTAACCCAATTAAATATGAGCCCAGGCCATTAGAAAAATATTACTATAAAAGGCCTTCTCCATTAGATGTACTACATGAGGAGAGAGAACCATTTCAGAATTCTTATTCTGAAAAACACATCTATGAATGGAACATAGATGGAATGTCTGATAAACAGATTTTAGATGTAATACACAGAATAATGATGTATTCAACAATCTGCCAACAAAATGGTAATACTGATCATGAAATTGTTAAATTTATTATAACTGGATTCATAGGTCAGTTAAAAGGATGGTGGCAGTCAAAGTTAAATGAAAACCAAAAGAATGAAATTTTGGGACATATAAAAACCATAAAAATAGAGCTAGATAGGCCAACCAGCAGTGGTACTATAGGAATAGACACTGAACAAGATGCAGTATATACACTATGTGTTACCATAATCCAACACTTTGTAGGATTAGAATTAAAAGATGGAGATTCAATGAGGACTCTATTATTTAATTTAAAATGCCCAACTCTAACGCATTTTAGATGGTATAAAGATACCTTTATGACCAGAGTTTTTCAAGTAGGTGATCCTAACACCGAATTATGGAAATCTAAATTTATAGATGGATTGCCATATTTATTTGCAGCAAGGGTCAAGAAGACCTTAAGGGATAAACAAGATGGGATAAACATCAATTATGAACACTATACTTATGGACAAATTATAGGAGTATGTGTTCAAGAAGGTTTAAATATATGTAATGATTTAAAACTTAAAAAACAAATAAAGAAGCAATCACAAACAGAAAGGCACCAACTAGGTGACTTCTGTCATCAGTTTGCATATGATATGCAAGAAAAACAAGAAGGATATAAGAAAAAGAAAAGAAAGTACAAAAAATATGTACATAAAACACCTCATAAAGAGCATAAAGCATATAAACAAAAAAGATATTTCAAAAAGAAACAACAACAGCAAGAAAAACATGCTGCTAAGAAAAAGAAGAAAAAGAGGGTCATTAAAGAAGAACCTAAATGTTATAGGTGTGGTAGGTTTGGGCACTATGCTAATAGATGCTCAGTAAGAAGGAAAATTAATTCCTTAGAAATTGATGATCATCTGAAGGATCAATTAATGAAATTAATGATAAACTCATCTTCAGAAGGAGAGGAGAGTGGGTATTCAAATTCATCGGAAGATGAGATAAATGAAGTTATATCTTCATCCTCATCAGAGGAACAAACAAGATCAGATAAGTATCAATGTAACACAGTCCAATGTAACAAAGATTACTGGAAATCTTTGGTAGGAATGAGATCATTAAATGTACTATTTGCAGGATTATGCAGCCACAAGAATGGGGATTGGATCCCAATAGGCCAATAATGATAAAAAAATATGGCCATGAAGTCACAGCAACTTATTGGGACTACATCGAGGCTTTTACTAATCTATTTTTTTATGAGAATCCCAAGAGAAAACACTCTTGGTTTATGCAGGTACATCCTGATGTCTTGGCCAAACCTATTCCGGGTTGGCTCAACAAATGGTGGACTTTCTTCGGCCCCGATATAAAGATATTACCCAAAGAAATATTTAATTTCTTTGAAGAATGGGTGGATAATCATCCATTGATTTTGGATATTCAATAAGCTGAGCATTTTTTACAAGATTATTATCTTGTTGGTGTATGAAAGAGGTTTCCACATCTGCAGCAAAGTGGTGATTAGAGGATATGAATGTATAATATTATTGATCTTAAAAGATTTTATCTTATGCTTTTTCTAATAATTATTAGACCTTTGATTATTTATCCTATCACAGGACTCTGTCTTTTAATCCTGTCAATCTTGCTAGATTTCATACTATATCTGAGCTTTGATCTATAAGTCCCTCACGGATGCGGCCTGAACACCCTAACTCGCCATCCCAGCATCAACGGGTATAAATGGCCTTCCTACTGATCATTACTCAGCTATAGTATTAAATCAGCATGAGATTAGATCATAAAAACATTTGAAATAACTAAAGTCTAATAATTATAAGAAAAAGCATAGAATAAAAAGTTCTAAGGTCTGAACATTATACCTTCATATGCTCTTATCACCAATAGCTTAGCCAGCCATTCTGGCTATGCTCAGTTCCCTATCTTCGTAAGGTTGGCTTACTGAGACTTTTTCCGGCGCTTATGTCTCGGCCTATGACCCTTACGAAAGATAGTTGCCTACAGGTATCCGACCCGAGGTACTACCAGTAGCCTCCCTCTTGGGTTCGGGGCTATTGAACTGAGTATTGCCAACTTGGCTCTGATACCAAATAAGAGATTGAGGAAGAGATTGAGGAGCAAAGCAAGAGGTTGTGAGAAACAAAAGGTTTATTTCTCGATTTTCTGTAAGTCCCCTCAACAAGGGTGAGAGCTTCCCTTTTTATAAGAAAAAATAAAGAAGTGAATTCCAATTCATTTTGGAGTCCGAAAAGATCAAGCAATCAGACCTAGTCTGATTTAACATAAAGTTACTTTACAAAAAGTGAAAGACATAAAGATGAAAAGACATAAAGGTGATTCCTTTTGCTGATTAGTCTAGAAAAGTTGATTCCTTCTGGGTTGGTGAAGCAATTATTTCCTCACGGAATTACTTTTCATTTGGTCGATGCCTTTTATTCTGATGTTGATGTGGCCACCTTTTTTCCTTTATCTTGTTTTGGGACAGACTTCACTGCTCCCTTTTGTCCAGGTCTTCTGGCAAGAACTGTTTGCCATACTTCCTCCATTGGAGTAGGAGTATTCTGAATTTCTTGATCTTCATACGGATCTTGTGCTTCTCCTGCTAAGCAAACATAGGTATTGCTTGTTTGTTCAGGAGTATTGGATGAAGATTGCTTTGACGAGGCAGATTTCATGGATTTATCTTCAAATGCCTCCAAAAATTCTTTCTTGATTTTTTCAAGGCATCTTGTCTTAACTTCCTCTTCCGATATATTGGGATATCTTCTGCTTAATTTATGTTTCATTGACATAAATAAATTGTCATCATTAGTACTGGACTGCTGAGGAGAACCAAATATTTTTTTCTTCTTATAAGCAAGAAGATTTTCTTGTATGGTATTAATTATACCATCTAACTTGTCTTTTGGCATTCCCACCCACCATTTGTAAAGGGCATTCTTTTTTAGGACTGGAATATTGTCACAGTCGAATCCAGTGGATAGTGTCCACTTCCATATCCATGGAATTCTATTTTCGATGAAGTACATCATGGGACAAGTACCAGTACATATCTCGTCATCTGTCATTTTATTAATAGTTGGATGATTATCCACCCATTCTTCAAAGAAATTAAATATTTCTTTGGGTAATATCTTTATATCTGCCGCTTCCAAATTGCGTTGAAAAGGCCTTCTCGAGCCTTCCTAACGCCACCTGATACCCTTTTGGGAAGGCCTTCTCGGGCCTTCCCAACGCGGCAGTGGCAATAATGCCATACCCAACCCAGTTCGAAACTCGGTTGACTTGGTGCAAACTGATTGGTTCGCACCAAACTGACCGGTTCCGACCGATTCCGGACAGTAAAGGACTGGTTCTGGCTGGTCTAATGGCAGTTCCGGATGAAACCGAATAGGATTGCCGAACCGACTCGGTTTCACACCGAGTCAGCTCGGTACTGCCTAAATCGGGCGGTTCGGCCCGGTTCGATAGACCCAAATTGGAGTATTTGTCAACCACATGGTTCGTTCTCCCACCATGAATATGAGTGCTACCACAAGTTCACCCTAAATCTCAACCAATCCCAGCATTATTACTGTCAAAACATCTAAATTCACTCTAAGGAACTAAAAGCACAGCTACTCAAAATACATTGTTTCAAATCAAGCTAGAAAAGAGGAAGCCATAGTATTTTCACAATTTTAACTGGCAACACATGAAAAGGATGGGATCTCCATCATTACCCGGATCTCAACAAATGACCAAGTCCACCTACTTATCCTGACTACCCCGACTTCACCTAGCATCATTTATCTCTATGGTCAAAATTCCCCCTAAAATAGAAATCTAGCCATGATGAGTTAACGACTGGTATCTTTAACAAGAGGAAGAATCCAAAAGTTTTAGCAGAAGCTTTATCTGGTAATGAATCACTATTTCTTCTCATATTCAATAACCTCTTGTTGTTTTTGCAAATCTCTCAATTTGAATTCTGATAGTAATATATTCATTCTATATCCTTAAAAAGCATTGGAAGAAAGAACAATGCAAGCTTTAACTTTCAATTAGTGGGTGCAGTTTTTTATTTTTTTTAAAAAAAAATAACTTCACAATGTGGAAACTACAAAGTCAAGAATGTAAATAACACTAGCACACTCAAAAGCTGAAAATGGAAAAAGCTGTCTGATAAAGGGTCATTTTGATTGTTGACTAGAATTAAAAGGCTTGTCATATCAAAGCTCCCTAATACAACAGCCCTTTATGATGGATCTGGTTCCTGTACATAGAACAGCACTAGAGGTATAGATGATTTTGTCTCTGAGCTTCATGTCAGCAAATATCCTGCAACCGAGGACACTGGCATAGATCCAATCAACAACCACAGAAACCTATGCATCCTGATGCAATTATCATGAAAGCATCAATTTTGCCAGACCACATAATTTATGAGACATAAATATTAAGCCATGTAGCAACCAAATACTTTTTTTTTTGATAAACAGTAACCAAATACTTTTTAAGTATATATTACCGATGAGAGTTTATATAACCAAATTAAATGACATAAAATGTCATAAAAATGCTTAAAATTTGAAATATCAGTTCCAGAAAGTTTGCTTAAATTTATTGAAGCTGACAAAGTAAAATAAACAGACGATAACAACATGTGAATATAAAATATATGGAGAATAATTAGCAACAACTGAAAAGAAAAAAAAATAGCAACAATAATTATATAAAATAAAGTTCAATAGACAAAGATTTCCAGCTAGATTAACAAGCTAAGTAACCTTGATATGATATCCCTAAGAAAGTCAGGTTTCAGTCCTGCTTTAGAAGGGTATAGAGGATATGGCCTCCTCTCTACATGTGCATGCTGTTCTTCCTCCTCTTCGAGCATATCAATATTGTATTCCCTCATTTCATAGTGGTTTTCCATGCGCATCTTCTTGACCTACATTACCACACACAACCATTAAGCTATGTTGCATTAAGGCATACAAAGATATCCAGCTATGTGATTTATGCAACACAAGAACAAATTGGTTGTATGCTTCTTGTAAACTGCAAACAGTCTAGCAGCTTATCCCAACATGTAATTGCTAAGCTATGTATTTATGTAAGTCGCGAGAATGTGACCTAATGAAATGCAGCATATAAAGAGTTAATACAACCAACAACTTTTGTTGCTACATTAGTACAACATGAGCAAGTTCAGTTTTTAACTACAAGTGCTAAATTTAAAACCTCAACAATCTCCAAGCTACTAAGATCGCATTATTAAATACAATCCCTTAGGTCTCTGTTTCTTTTCATTTTCTCAAATGTATAAAGAATATAATCTTAAAAAGTCAATGCTCTAGCTCAGAGAAGGCTCAGCATTTGCGGATAAAGGTTAAATGGGTCCACCTAAACATCCCTATTTCAAGGAAGCTAAGAAACCCCACCCTCTGAAACTAAGAATCAATGGTCTATGGTAATTAAAGGATCTTCATGGGGATTAGACCAAGTGGATTTGTAAAATACAAATGGATGATCTAGATGCAATTAAGTTTACCTTTTACAAAAGAAGAGGGGCTGTCTGGAGAAAGTGTAGAGTAAATAAAAGGTGATTCTGTATGTATGGATGTGTGTGTACATAAGAAAATGATTGTGCTGATCAAGAAACAAAGGCTGAATTATTGTCTAGCAGGGGAAAAACCGAACCATGGGACATTATGAGCTATATAGATTGACATGTGCACAACAGTCAGATAGATATCATCATATTAAGAGTTCTATAATTAACATTGTCATTTGTTATACTTAAAAATATCATGCTTATAAAGTTAAAATAATCAAAATGTAATTTTCATAAAGGAAAATCTCATTTACATACAGTGACCCTTAATGAGAAATGAAAAATCATAAATAACCATCCAGAAAACACAAATCACAGTATTACCCACCTTCCCGCTAACATATACATGATCTCCCTCTCTATATTTTGACTGAATACTTTTAAGAAAAGGCAGACACGTAAAACGCGTGCCGCGGAAAAACTTCTTCAGATGCAGGTAAACCATCTTCTTTTCTTCAGTGCTACAGCCATCATTTTTAATTTCCATAACTGGCTCATTATTCTGAAGCTCACAGCCAATTACAACTTCAAGAAATGAGAAAGAAGGGCTGGCCTTGATTCCCCTGAAAACCATTAAGGCATAAGAATGATTTTAATGCCAAAATGAATCATTTTTAAGAGAAAAATATCTCTAAACACAGCATTATGATAAAAATCTTGGAACGACAACAAATAAACACAGGTAATTTTTTTAATAAATTAAGAAATGTAAACTATTGTTTTGAGATGGGACTAGCATTTTCTTTCATAACTTTTGCAATCAAAATTGTGTACCAAGGTACAAAGATATACAAGCGAAAGCACTAATTTTATCAGTTAACCAACCAAGACAACCAAATTAACCCAAACATTTCGCATACCACATATAGTATATCATATGGTCCTTGCATCTTGCATTTGCATTCCTTAGAAAGGTGTTGCTTCTAATATCTGGACAGGTTCTACAAATATATCCTCGCTAATTTTGGTTCATCAAAATAGAAACTTACGGTGGCATACCAATTCAGCAACATTTACAACTACCCTTCAAATTTTTCCAGTCTCACCATTGCTGACTTTATTTCTCAGCATCCTTATTTAGATAATTGGATGTATATTGCCAATTTAGTTCCTACTAACCTTAGCAACTTTGGACCAGCCAATCCATCCTGGAATTTGGCGGGCCTGAGTAGAGATTTTCAGCCTAGTAGGCCATGCTAGGCCTACTATTTTTACGCCAACTTGAAATTGTGTTACTGTCGGGCTTGTCAAATTTTAGGCCGCCTGGCCCAGCCCATTATACTTAATTTATCTATTTTTATATTTTTTATAATATTAAGATTTTAAATTAAAAAAAGAATAAGAAGTAGAAAACCACAACCCTCCCAATCTATTCTCCATCTAACCCATCTCTTTATTGGCCCATCTCCCCATCTTGTCGCCTCCTCCATCTCATTCCCTCTATCTCTCTCTGGCTCTCTCATCGTCCTCCCCATCGACGCAGTGGAAAACAAGGGGAAGCTAACATGATCTACAATGACCCTTTCTCCTCTTTCTCACCCTCTATAACTCCCACCAACACCTCGTGGACCAACAGATGGCATCACGCTTTCTCCTCCTTTCACCATCACTCTCCCTCCAACGTGCCCAATGACCAGCCACCATCACCAACATCCCTCCTCTCTCTTTATCTTCTCTAGTTTTCTCTTTAATTGAGAAGAAGGGTATTGATAAACTTGGAAGTTGGAATGATATCAAAGATGACCCTAGATAGGAATACTTGCCGAATGAGGCTCCATAAAGCTGATCCAAATAGTTGGTAAAAGGCCAGATGATTATGGTTATGATTATAATTATGCTCTCATTCTCTTCCCTTCACTCCCATTGCAAAACCCAGCGATGAATCGTTTCCTCTCTATTTTTCAACCCATGCCGAAGAGCAATCAAGTTGAGCTAGGTTAAGCCCTAGCTTAGACCAAAAAATGGCAGGTTGAGTACATGCTTAGTGTTTTAGGCTTGATGTCAGGTCAAGTCAGGCTTGAACTTGAGTCTAAAACATTGATACTAAGCTTAGGCCTGGCCTGATTGATTGATAAATTTAACTTTTACTCATCACAGCTAGTTGACCTCCTTACCCGCTCTTATCCCAGGCATCTGATGTACATAACTAGTTTAATTCATACTTTGAGGCACAGTTTGCCGAACCGGCCGGTTCGGGATGGCCAAACCAGATCGATCAATTACTGGCACAATTCAGCCTATATATTCGAAATGGTGAGTCAAATCCCCCTTCCG
Organism: Phoenix dactylifera; assembly: GCF_051530095.1. Lineage (NCBI taxonomy): Eukaryota > Viridiplantae > Streptophyta > Magnoliopsida > Arecales > Arecaceae > Phoenix > Phoenix dactylifera. The sequence continues at coordinate 33,581,252 of NC_143196.1, forward strand.
ACTTAGTAAGTCTTCCGGCATCTCTAATCTCTCTTCAAAACAATGAGTCCCTTTTCACCGCCATGGCCCTTGACCCCTGCGTCCTACTCTAGAGCACAAGCTGGAGAGCCTAGAGGATCGTGGGGTCTGCTTCGGCACCAACAACAATCACAACATTTTTGCCGCCCTTGACAAGGGGCATAGCCTCCATGCCGCCCTCTAGCCTGCACCACATCATCGGTCCTAGCCTTCGCCTCTCCCCCATGGCTCCCAATGGCTTCAAAACCCTCGCTTCCCCTCTTTTCTCGGCTTCAAAATGGTAAGTCCTCTGGCCTCTCTCTCTCTCCCCCACCCCTCTCCCTCGTCCTCCCCCTGGTTCCAGTACACTGCAGTTTGGTATGGTACGAATAGGTACCATACCATACTAGTCACCAACCGCATGCCTGTCGATACCGGCTTCTGCAATCCTTACTTTGCGGCCAACTATTACATAGATCATCATAAAACATTAATCTAACTTAGCAACTCTATACTTCCTTCGCTTTATAAGTATTATATCTTTACTATTTTCATTTATTCTTTGTTATTACCTCACTTAGAATCTTTTTCCTCATAACTGCTTTTGAACTCCAAAATTGCAGCAACAAGTATGTTCACATAGGCCAAAATTCTCAAATGATTTTCTAATGCAATAATTATCAAGTTCCGATTTTCTCCAACATTTTCATTTTTCACTCCAATTTTCACTCATCTTATGGTCTTGTTTTCGTTGTAACGTCAAATGCTACTTGCCCGTGTTGTGTGTCACAAATGGATTATTTCTTCTAGACAATATGAACTTACAATATCTAAAAGACAATAATATATGCTGACCAGATCACTATCTTTAATTTTTCAGGTATATGTCTTATTTATTTTTTAGCATAAGTTTTCTGATTTGTTCATCAGATACAGGTCTAGGAAGACACTATTGAACAATCACACATTTAAAATATCTCCTCTGCATATGAAAGGAAGAAAAAGAATACAGAGAGGCTTGCCTTGCATATACATGATAAAGAATATAGTTTACCTGGATGATAAAATTTTTCCAACAAACATCACAAAATGCCCGCCATCTATTTCACCCTGACCATTTTGCAGGTCAGCATATGTTCGAGGAAAATGGTGTAGCAACTTTCTCACCTATTTGAAAACAGATAGAAAAATTAGAATTTCTAAGATTTGAAAGAAAAAAGAATGAAGACGATCTTCTACAATATTCAAGAATATCCCACCGTATAGAATCCACTATCTTCAAGTTGACGACCCCGCCTACTGGTTGTTCCTGGTATACATCTGACAGTCTTGTCCAAGACTAACTCGGCAGGCATTATAGTTTGTACTGATGGTACCTCACTAGAGCCTTCGGCATCCAGTTTTGCTTCACCATCAGAATCTGCTTCACGAGAATCGTATACCATATAGGAACTTTCTTCACCAGATGAGAGAGAGGTTATATTTGAGAGTGGAGGGGCTGACAACTGCCATGTTTCATTGAATTTATCAGATCCTGCCCATTTTTCTTCTGAGTCGGAGAGATATCTCTTACAGGCTTTAGGGAGCAAAAAATTAACTTGTTCCTGTGGATGTGGAACCTCATCATACAGTTCAACAAGTGAAGAATCACCCAGTTTAATGCATGGAAACTTTCCACAAGTCAATAAGAAATCTGAGTCTTCCATCATGCCATTGACATCTGCCCCAGATTCTCTTTGAGTTATTTCTTGGTCAATTAAATCTTGTATGTTGCTATAACCCATTGAAACAGAGACCTACACACAAAATACAGTCCAAATATATTTAGCAAAAGATAGTGAATGCCTCCAAAAAAAAATGTCTAATGAAGTTTATCACGCGGTAATGATTAGATATTTAAGATCCCTTTGATAAGCACATTCTAACAGATCTCAGAGCTACCAAAAGTGCTATATGCAATTCAAAAACATGGTGTGTCCATATATACATATATATACAGATTCATTTGGACATGCGAATAGTTGCTAAAAGAGTAGCAACTAAAATTATCTGATACAACATCTAAAAGGTAACAGGTAACATACCTTATATAGAAATTTTGACCTCTCTAACATGTTTGCAGTGCTGTAACCACCCACTTCCTCCAACAGCTTTCGAGCAAACATGTGATTCGACCGGGAGCACCATGTTAAAAGGTTGTAGTGCAGAAATTTGCTAAACCTGTAGCCAAAATGGCTTTATGAGGAAAAATGTTCCTCTCACAACTTGTTCTGAATTATGTATAAAATAACAAGCATGTGTGAGTTATAAGCATCACCTCATGGTCCTAACAAATGTGTTACAGTATCCTCTCTCAACTTCAAAACATATGGCACTTCTTAGATGCCTCTCACTAAAACCCTGCAAAGAATTTCAAATTAATAAGGATAAGCTCTCGTGCATAACGTGATTGAAAAATAAACATAAGCCTGACACTAAGATCCTGAAATGGAAAAGATTTGTAATTTAGACAAGGATACATGTTTCTTTTTGCTAGCAAGTATACATGTTTGATGGTCTAAGATTGAAACATGATGTTAAAACAGAGCATTTACAAAGTTAAATTTGAAAACCATCTATGGTGATGTGTCTTATAGTTAATGTTTCAAACAAAATTCGCCATCTCGGTACCGGACCCCGTATCGGTGCCACACTAGCACAGTGTCTGTACGGTATGGTATGCTCTGTATCATCCGGTTCGGACCGGTACGACATACCATGATTCCAAAAACTGTTAGCTAAAAATAAAAAAAATATTAGAAAAAAAATACGTACCAAAAAAAGAAAAAACTAAAACTTCATATTAGAAAAGAATGGGTTGTGTCCGCATCATATTACGTTTTTCAGCAGATAGTTTGGCAAAAATTATGAACCTACCATTTGCACATATAGAATAACCAAAAACCTTTTGGGTGGGAAGGAACAAATCTGGACAAGAATAATTAGTCATGCACCAATTTCCACATTATTCAATCAATAATGTTGAATCAGGTCAGACTAAATGTATCGAAATTTAACCTCAATTGCAGATTAACAACATATTTCCCAGAATATGGATGAACAAACGAAATTTGAACTCGAATTCAGAAAACCGGCATCTACACTAAGTTCAAGAACAGGCCATGTTTCTGCCAGAGACTGAAATCAATAAATGGACGGGGGAACAATCAAAAACCGATGGAATCCAGCGATGAAATCAGCTTGCAATTAGCAGCTCTGACATTGACTGATAAGTTCTGAACCAAAACTTTGAGATAAACAAGATGAATAGAACAGTAAAACAGAAAAAATCAGCTTAGCAGCAAACCATAGTGTGGATCGGAAAACATTTACATTAGGGGTGGCAATCGGGTCGGGTCGGACATAAACGGATCGGGTCATATGCAGGTCGGATCAAAAAATCATAAACCTGAACCCGATCTGTTTATTAAACAGGTCAGAAATTACAACTTAAACCTGTCACGTTTAATAAACAGGTAAGCCAATCCGATCCGACATGTTTAACCTGTTTAATAAACAGGTAACCTGTTTGCCCAACCCGACCCGACCTGTTTAACCTGCTTAGCCCAACCCATCCTGATTTAAAGGCTCACCCCTCTCCCTGGTTGTTTCCTTCGCTTCTCTCGCCTTGTACCCAAATCTCGATCGCTGTAAGACTCTCGTCTTTTGCAGCTTCATCTCGCTTGCCTCTTCAATCCCTTCTCACCGTCTCCGACGTTCGAATGCTGAGATTCCTCACTTCGCCATCCTCCCACGGCCGCTCGATCATGACGCCATAGCCCTTCGGCCGCCCAAATACTCGTCTCCGGCATCCGACAGGGCGAGGAGCCGCCTCGAGCTCGGGGAAGCGAGCCAGTGGCAGCGTTCTAGGGTTTCTTTTTTCAATCTTTTCTCTCTAAGCCTGGGTTACTGCAGGACGGTGGGGGTTAGGGTTTCTTAATCGTTGCCATGGCTCCGGGGCGCAGCAAAGGTGGGGCGCATGGCAAGGCGAAGGACCAGTTGAAGCTGGGGGATTTGGTTCTCACGAAGGTCAAGGGATTCCCGGCGTGGCCGGCGAAGGTGAGTTCGGTTCTTGGTTGGATTTTGATTGTCTCGGCAGATGGAATTTTGATTTCGGTGCAGTTCTCGGTCCTCTATCTTTTTCCATCTCAAGGTTTCGTTGCCGTCTGATTTGATTTCAATGAAGCACGACCTCTAGGGTTTTGGAACTTTTCTTTAACCAAATATATAGGTAGCTTGATTATGTTCTGATTGAAACTTTGTTTGAACCCAATTCGCTTAATTCGATGATTATTGCTCCTCGACGAGCTCCGGCCCCTTCCCCTCTCCCTCCCCGTCGACCATGCCCTCGCCCTTGCCCTCTCTCGCCTCTCCCACGGCCTCTCCTCCTCTACCCTCGAAACCTAAATCTTTGAGGAGGAAAGAGGTCACTCACCGAGAAAAATCCTAATCCTAATCACCGGATAAACGGTTATCTGATCCAACCCAACCCATATATTAAACGGGTTAAACAAGTCAGACATCTAAAATACCGAGCTCCAAGAACAAGAGGCCGAAGCCCGAGTGGTATCTGCTGTGCAACGTCAGCAGGAGGCCGAAAATTGGACGATCGCCGTCGAGTAGCAGTGGCGTGAGGCCGAGGAGAAAACTGCAGTCGCCTCACAGCGGCTTCGGAAGACCAAGAAGAAGGTGCGTGCTTCCGAGGCCCTAATAAAGGATAGGCTTGCTCAGATCCAAGACATGGAGGCCGAGCAATCCCGGGCTCGCTCCTCCTCTGCAAGCCGTATCTTCGAGCTCGAGGCTGCTCTAGTTAGCCTTCAGGACTAGGCGGAAGAGCGGGAGTTGAAGGTCGGGTGGCTCGAGAGCCTAGTAGAATCGTCCGCCTGTGAGGCCGTCGAGAAGTTCCGTCAGTCGGAGGAGTACCTTGCTGAACTGGCGGAAGGGGGCGCTGCTGTTATGGTCCAAGATTTCGACAATTGTCATCCAATCCAATTAATAAACAGGTTAAACGGGTCAACCTGTTTGCGACCCGAACCTGTTTAGGCCAAACCCAAACCTATTTATGGCGGGTAGAACATGGGGTGGGTCATATTTTGCCACCCCTAATTTACATCCACTAGCAGACAATATGGTCATTATCATCTTCATCATGCACGCCTTTCCTCATCAAGATAGACTTGATTGTGAAGCACAACTCTAATTAAAAAGCACTCCTTTAAAGAATTTAAACAGAGTTTATATCTGGCTGCCAACCTGAGTACACAAATAAGTGGCAAATTCATCATCAAAGCAGATGAGGCCCAGCCATAGACCGTAGAAGGCTAGTTCAGCAAGTAGGGAATTCCAACATTGTTGACCTTTATTTACGTAAATTGAGGCCTACTAGATGGTTAGAATGGTATTTGAATGGAAGCAAAATATCCACTAAAAAAGCCATCAAACAAGGATACCCAGTTTCAGGTCAAAGACTTGATCCCACAATATTCTAGAATCACTGGTCCAAGTGTCAGAAACACAATCCTATGATCCTCAACAAGCTTGATAAATGATTTTAAGAAAAAAAAAACTTCATAATTTTATAACAAATATTAAAGAAAGAGAATATATCCATGTATTTGACATCCAACAGTTCTGTAAGTTAAACTGAACGTGACACCCATTAACAAGAAGCACAAATAAAACTTGAATAAAGGAAAGATGCAACATTACCTTGCAGCATAGTTGTACAAATGAAGTAACCAGTTGTGCCATTTGAGGATACTATCATCCTGCAAAACAAGGTTAATATGGTGTGGCAATGTGAAGGACATGCACCTAAAGTATAAAAAAAAAAATAGAGAATAAGTAAACTGTTGCAAATTCAATCATCTCCTTAGTACTAAGTATCTAAAGCAAGCCTATCAAAAGTTTGTATAAGTGAGCAGAAGTAAAAAAGCCTAGAAATCAACAAACAAACATCAAATAAGAAGTAAGATTAGATCTTTCCAGGCCCAACGAAGCCAGTAGCTTATTTAAGAAAGATCTAAACCTAAGAACAAGAAACATGTTCCTTTTTCAGACACTCTTCCCCAGCTGAACCCCGGGTATTACCACCAGGCACCATTCTCAACTTTTCAGAACGAAATCAATCAACTTTTCTGAAACAAATATGCGCCATCAGCCAGAGTCACATAGGAGTTCCCATGGAAAGAAATCAAGACATCGCCTAACGATTGTTACCCCTTATTGACCTCAACTTCATAGCGAGTTGCAACCGATCACCATTTGCGAATGCATCAAGAAAAGACTACCATGAAACCCGATCACTCATAGACACAGAAAAGATTATTAAAAAGCAAAGGATTCTCCATAAAGATTGGGATTTGAAACTCTCGAAGCGCGACCGAAGGGAGAAGAGGGTACCCACTGGTTTCAAGAAGCCAGCTTGCCGTCTATAAACGAAACAAGAAGGCAAACGACAACCGAGGAAGGCAACCTGATCGTCATTGGTGCAGTTATTTTTTTCTCCATAAACAAGCGATAGGTCTAGAATATTTGGGGGTTTGAGGGGTTTAGGGTTTATGACGCGCGGAGGAAAACCAAGGAGAGATAGGGTGTCGGGCGGCTTACCTGATCCCAAGAAGAGGCGAAGCTTTGGCCCTTGGAGACGGCTCCGACTTTGGAGGGAGCGAGGGTCGCCATGGATTCCAGAAGAAGGCGACGAAGGAGAAAAAGAGGAAGAGGGAACGACGGAATCGAAAGGTCCGACCGGATAATGAGGCTCGATGGAAAAATTATTTGGTTTTTTTTTTACATGTATACCTTTTAAAAATTCAAATTCACATATATCTTTCTAAGGTTTATATTTTTTTTTCTGCCCCCTCAGAAAACTTAACACGAATACTTCTATTATTATACCGGTTTTCCTAACAAAAAACATTTTTATTTTAATTAAAAATAAAATAAAATTTTAAAATTATTTTTTATTTTTTACCGGCACTGTCTTATAAATTTTTTTTTTTTTGTATGATCTTTAACAAAATTTTAATTTTTTTATTTTGGAACCGTTAATTAACAGGGATAGCATTGATGCATATATAAAAATAAAAATAATAAAACAATTTTTTATAAAAGTATATATATAAATATTAATTTTATAAAAATATTCAAAAAAACTCAAAATTATTCCGAGGACCTAAGTGAACTACTAATTCAATCGGAGTGTTTGACATTATTAATATAAAACCATTACTCATGTAGTAATACTCGGTCCTGGATTGGTTCGCATCCGTAATTTCGTATAGACGGCACTTCTCGTCGACTTTCTAATACATCAGAAACAAATTATTTGCAATCCCAATTGTTATTAGGAATAGCAATTGTTTGCACATTCCTAGAAGAATTTGTAGATACTTACTAGTCTCTAAATTATAAATTGAAATGAAATCGTCCAATTTGTTGCCGGATTACAGCTATAAATTTATTTATAGGTTCCAAAGGGATTCTTCACCACTTATAGGTCCACAAATGGTTATATCAAAGAAAAGTGACCCCTAATATACATTTGTTCGAGTAAAGTAGTTTCGGAATCCCACTTTTACTTTTAATTATTTACGAGTGGTACAGTTATGGGTTCCATATTACTTAAAACTCGAGCTCTTTTGAAACAAGGACCATAACATAAGAGGATATAGGAAATAATTTTTGGGCTATTAATGGTAGATTCCCTATAATGTTCCTATCAACCACAGGTGCATTTGATTATAATGCTTCCCAACTGCTTTGATGGATGGATAATGTCTAGATTGTAGCCCTAAATCATTAAAGCCTAACCAAAATCACAGTGCTTACAAAGCCTAAAAAAGTTGTAGCATATAGCAAAAAATACAAAGGTGAGGGCAATAATTTAAAATGAGCCCCTTTTTTATTCGAGGAAACACGGTCCAAATGCACCACCATTTCATTATGATTTATGAAATGATAAAAACACTAGTGGAAGAGAAGGGAAGAAGAGGTGAAAAGAAGAGGATAAGGGGGAGCTCATTCTCCCAGCTATAGTGGTATGAAATACTATAACATATCCGCTGCCTTCATAGCCATAATAACATTATATCAACATTTTTTTGCTTCTCAAGTTGACTACCTACATGCGAGTTTGGTTAAATACCTCTTGATGTATGGTGCATTATGATCATGCTGTGTTCATGTGGATGAAAATTACTCCATTGAAAAAACAATACATGGTGATTGATAACTAATGATAAAGTGTCCATTAATATCCAATTTTGACCTAGTAACCTTATCGAGTCTATTTATATCATCAAGGCTGCTCAATTTTTAATAATAGGGTGCATCGATCAGATCATCAAGTATCATTTACATCCTTGCTCATACATGGACTCCAAGTCAGACCCAACAGATGCGAAAAAGAAACTAAGGAAAGAGATCAAAACAAGATAACATATATAACCTGCAAGCTACACCAACACAGTATTAATTTGTAGCGGACAAGCTCAACTTCCAAGCCGTGACTAGTGATGCCACATGACCCATCAACATGAATGAAATGACTTGCCACCACTGTAGGGTGTAATGCAAGTCAACCAGGAGGAGATCAAATTCTTTCTGGCTCCAAATATCTCCATCGTAATTTGATCACCCACATATATTCCACCATGCATCAACAATTCACCATTCATTAGCCACATATGGTACAAATCATGTCATTGTAATATATGGTCATGATCTAAATCTTTCCCCATGCTTAAGTTGAGCCATAGCAATCATATAAATGTAGAAAAGGGGCCGATTTCATGCCAACGAAGGCATCATTTAGATGAAAGTCACGGGTTTTTTCTTGGTGCAAGTTTTGTCTGATTCATCAAGCCATGCATGCAACATGAGACTGTAAAACCAAGTCACACCAGCTTGGTAGATCCCCATGTATTTTCCAATTGAACTCCAGGACATTTCAAGGGACCCAGTCTCGGATACTACCAAATATAGGATGGCACTCCTTTCCAGCAGCAGCCAAAAGAGCCCAGCTTCAGCCTCTGTTTACTTCCAAAACAAAAATAAACAAGCCAAAAAGAGCCCAGAATTTAGATCTACATCTACCCAACAACAACACTCAGAAGCATCTTCCAAGAACTGATACCAAGTCCATGGAAACAGCGCGCACCACAAACTCGCACGCCACGCTGCACCCACCAAGGCCCCAGTCGCCCTACAAAGATTCTCAGCACATGAAACCATGATAACCAGCAACCGAAAGAAAGGGATTTTAATGACCTACAACCACATAGATTACATATAATTACAGTGGACGAGAGTTTTTTTTTTAATGTTTTTGGACGTACCAAATTAGTATTAGAAGAAAGATGAGAGGATTAAGGGAATTATTATGAGGAGATGAAGAGGGTTCGACGTTAACGGTGATCGGACGACGGCGGAGGCGGCGGACTGGCCGTTGATCTGGGCGGAGTCGACGGCCAGAGGCATGGTGTCGCGGGGGAGGGAGCAGGACGTGGGGTCGGAGGCGGCGCCGGTGGCGTCGGCGGCCATGAGGGCACGGAGGACGGAGGTGACGGCGGGGAGGTAGTGGGTCCGATTCTTCGACAAGAGCCACGTCACCCCCATGAGCTGGCACTCCCGGTTCCGAGTCCCGCCCTCTCTCTTGCCTACGCTGGTCCCGTTACCGCCTTTCTCCACTTTGCTCTTCAGCTGCAAACCCGCCGCAACATTAATTAACACAGATTACAGAAGAAGAGAGACGAAGATAACGAAATATTTTCTAAAATTATGGATGGTTTTCCGAACGCATGATCCGCCAACCATCACACAAACAACACGAATCGTAGCGCAAGGATACACCAGCCCGGCAACCCAAAGCTGAAGCTTTCAACATGTACTAATCTAGTTTAACGGAAGTATACTTGAGAGGAGTAGTTTAGGGAAAAGGGGAGCGAGGGGGCTCACATGGTTGAGGGTCCGGAGACAGCGGGAGCAACCGGCAAGACCGGGCCGGCTGCAGTCGCGCGCCAGGCGGCGCGCGGCGTCCCCCGGGGGAACCCACCGTCCCTCCGCGCCGGACGCCCCCCCGGCGCACGAGAGCCTCCGGAGGCGGATGCCGCAGTAGCAGTAGGCGGCGTCGCACGTGCCGTTGACGCGGGGGAGGCGGACGCCGCGGTCGCGGAGGGCGCGCTCGACGCCACCGATGCAGGCCTCGGAGTCGTCGGGCAGTATGGGGAGGTCGAGGGCGGGTGGCGCGGGCAGGGGGCGCGCGGAGAGGGCGGTGGCGGAGTAGGCGGCGTAGAGCCAGGCGGCGAGGACCGGGCAGCAGCGGGAGCGGGAGGGGAGGCGGCCGGCGGCGGAGGTGGAGCAGGTGGCGGAGACGGCGGGGAGGAAATCGTCGGGCAGGTCGAGGGGGCAGGCTGCGCCGGCGACGTCGGACTGCTCGGGGAACGCCGGGATGGTGGCGGGCGGGGAGGAGGTGGGGAAGAGGAGGGACGGCTGGATGGCGGCCGGGTCGGGGTCGGGCATGACGGGAAGGCCGGGCAGGCCGGGCAGGACAGAGATTTGGCCAAAGAGTAGTACTAGGAGAAGGAAGAGGATCTGGGGCGGCATTGTTCTCGTTCTTCTTTCTCTCTCTCGCTCTTTCTCACGCTCGCCGGTGCTCGCTGTGATGGTTGCTTTGATTCGGGGGGATCGGAGGGGAGGGAGTGATATTGGGAGTTTCTTTTTCGCTTTCGCTTTTGGCTTTAAGAAAAAAAAAAGAATACTTTAGGCTTTAGCTTTTGATGGAGGGCATTGGAGAGGGAGAAAGAAAGAAGGGCCAAAAAGGGTTGGGGGTGGTGGAGACTATGGCTGGCAACGGGGATGAGGAAATATGAGGATTTTGGCTGTGGTGGATATGATGGTATTTATCATTGGGGAGATGGTGGTAACTTGGTAGGTAACTGTAAAAATATGAACATGCTTGTTGAATGAAGTACGTGAAAGGGGTAAAAGATATATTAAAATATAAACTTTTTCTTTTAGTTTATATGTTTTACTGAGTACAACCAGCTAGTGGACCTGTTTAACGTACTATAGATCTAAGGGCTCGTTTGGTTCGCAGGAAAAAGAGGGAGGAAAGTGTGGTCAACGGAAAAGTAATGAAATGCCTCTTGTTTGGTTGGAGTTTTCAAAGAAGAGAGATGGGAAAGTTGTATTCCCATGAAAATATGATTCCCACATTTCATGGGAAAGTCTTTCCCATGAGAAACATGGGAAAGTTACTTTTCCATGAGGTGGGAATCACTCCTTTTTTATCTTTTCCCAAAAAGACCCTTCAACATTAAAGAAGCATTAAAGAGGCATTAAAGAACTAATTTTTATTAGGGGCATAATAGGAATTATACATAACTTTCCTAGGAAAGTGGATGGTCAACCAAACATAAGCACTTTAGAAATTTGTCATTTTCCAATGGTTAACCAAACATGCCAAAAATACTTTCCTAGGTATTCTCTTCCTAGGAATATGATTCCCAGGAATCATATTCCTAGAAGGGAAAATCCTTCCCGCGAACCAAACGAGCCCTAAATCAGATCTAAAATTACTTCCATCCAGCCAGAGCCAAAGTTATTTGGATTAAATTTGGAATCAGAAACTTAACTTGCTCTGAATATGGATCAGCTTTGGAGTATTAAATTCCTGACATGGACTTGAATTCACTCGGATCAAACATAAGTACTTTATATTCTTTCTTGCATGTGAGAAATCAGTTTTTATTTATTATATATTTTGCCAATAATATGAGTTATAAATAGTAGCAGCACGTGATTATGAATCTAATCTTACATAAAATATATTTTTGATAATATATACATATTATAGACTATTTTTTATCATGTATATGGTTAAGATATAATTTGATAATAAATTTATATATTTATTATGATATGTGTGAGAATTATTATTGAACTAATTTGATCAAAGAATTTTGATGGATTAACAAAAATTGATATTATAATTAATTCAATTAGACCCAACCTGCTTGCAGCCCTAAGTTTATGAGAGCATTAAGAAATTGCATATAAAGTGTCCGCATAGTAGCTAGTAATCAGACATATCGAACAACTACAAATATTCTAAAAATATAGCAATCTAGTATGGCTCAAGAAGAACACTTAAACCAAAAACTTCATCACCAGCGTTTTATTTATTAGTTGAATTCCAAGGCAGGAGTTACTTTATTTTATTTTTTCGGTAATTAGACATGAATTACTTTTTTAATCCTTAATTACAAGTTATTTTGTAATTGAAATTACCAGTGAATATAAACCAAAAACTAGCCATATTCGGCATAGCTGAATAGTTGCGGGTGGAAGAAAAAAAATTAAAAGGACACAAACAAGGGCCATGGTAAGAATAGTTTTAAAAGGTATTCGCTGAGTTCAAGAATATATTGAACCACCCCATCATAAATCTGATTTCAGACCGTGCTCTCGTGATATGTTCATGACTCCTATCCAAATGCTTCAATTGTTGGTCAACAGCTCTCGCGTAGAGATTCTCTCCTTCTACGCACAGATTCAACTACATCTTCCATCCTTTTAAGATTTCGGTCAACCCTGGAGCTGGCATTCCATCGAAACCATAAAACCAAAAAGAAGGATGGGAGTTACAGTGTAGCATACAATATCTTTACCAGCTCTCAGAAACCGCAGAGCCATGCCTATGACTGACTTGCTATAACCAATTGACTCTGCTAATCAGTCTGAAGCCATCATTTCTATTGTAGAGTTTAAAATACCAATCAGACCTGAGTTCCAATGTTCCTCATGACCTTCTATGATTGTTTCCTTAACTTGCTAGTAGGACAAAAAAAGAGCACAACAACATGATGTCCATTTCCCAGCATGTGGAGTCAGCTTAATTCTCCACGCTCTAGCATTTGCATTGGGTCTGATGCCTTTATTGGAGTCCCAACCACATTTTCCAGGGCTCTCCATTCTCCCTCCCTCTGATTCTGTGAACCCAAACAATAACAAAATGGAACAGGAGGCATTTAATCTTCTTAATCAGAGCAATTAAAGCGCTCCAAATCCAAGCCAAGATTCTTTCGAAGAATGGAATGGACTGCTGAGCCCAATGCACCGAAACCGAGAAAGCTGGTGGAGCGAGGCCTTCGAAGAAGACATAATTAAAGGGTGGAGACTTTTCTCTTTTTTTTTCCTTTCTTTTGAGAGAAAGAGAGGGAGAATAATTAAAGGGTGGAGTTAAAGTTTCGCTCTCGAGTCTTTATGAGCGAGGTCTCAGCATCAAAGTGGTAAATGAGTGGAGCTTTCGATGAGTTTCTTTTTAGCTTTGCACTGTCGTACTGGCCTTTTTAATTGCCTGCTCCTCGCGCGTGGCTTCCTCCATTTCCGCTCGTAGCGGACGCTCGCGGTGCGAGCAGCGGGGCGAAGGTTTTGGGCCCATAACGTTGGGTCTGGCCTCGTCCGCTTGCTGAACGGTGCGAGCATTGGATTCTTCCATGGCACTCGAGGTGTGCAGTGAGAGGTCATCGCATGGGAGCTGTTCTCCAATCCATGGTCCCATGAAATCGGCCTCACTTGAAAGAAAAAAAATCTAACTAGATAGATTGACAATGAGTTAGCCTCCAATCTATGGCCCCCATGAAGTGAGCCTCGCTTGAAAAATCTAAGCAGATCGATTCGTAATGAGTTGTGCAATGATAAATTTAAGTGAATGTCCAACATATATATGTACATTGTTGGGACATGCAACGCATGCGAAAGGAAGCATGAATGCTGAGCGTTGTGTTTTGCATTTAGTTTAGATCATTCTGCATAAATATTCTGTCTTTTTTGGCTGATGCATCTCCCTTCTCTTTGCCAGAAGAGGTGAACGAGCCAATCAGGGTGTAATTATGTAAGATAGGAGCAATACTACCAGGCATTGCATCATCAAGATGCATGGCATGTGTGGCACATTGTTGCTTGTACTATGTGGTATATACATTATAACCCTGCATCTCATATGCCTTGATGCATAGTATTCAGTCTATAGTCTCTTCCGGTCCGAGTGGAATAAGTTCTTGATTGGATCAGGTCTATTATCATCAAGCCAAGACCATGTTTGGTGCAGACATGTGTGGATTTGATTTTGATAGGGAGAAGGGTGTACGGAAATGCGGATTTGCTTCAATGCCATCGTCTCTAATGTATCATAACATTTGCCAACTTACACGTACATCAAGGTAAATTTATATGGCTTGAGAAGGTCTGGATGCGCCCTGGAGTCAAACATGGGTACGGATCGTTTCCTTCGTATGAAGGAATTATTGACCTTTCTTTTTTCGCAATGTCGACTATTGAATTGCATCCTGCATAGACAAGTACTCTGAACCTATTCATCCACTTGCATAAAATGAAAGTGAATCCTTCTTTCGCGCAAAAGATACAACCCTTGTCCATCAAACGTGTTCACTTGTTTCGAATATCATATATTGCATGCTTAATAAGAGGCGACATTCCTTTGAATTCTCTTATTCTACCTAAAGCATTTAGGTAACTTCATTTGGTTCCTCGTCCATTTACGGATAGACTTTTACTCCATTTAGCAGGCCATGTTAAAAATAGGCAGATCGAAAAATGTGACACCTCTAGATAAGTTGGTAACTGAGATCCGGTGACAAAATTTTCATCCATGTTTCACGTAGTTTAAATACAGTGTAAGCTCATCACATAATCCTACATCAGTGTGATGCAGTAAGATATAATCTTGGCTGCTGCTTATAAGTTGTGCAACAGGAAAGTTATGGATCACCCTTCTAACTTTTTTTGATGTCAGAAATTATGTTGTCGATGTATTCTCGCCATCAATTGATGATTTCAAGATTCAAGCAGCCAGATTTGCTATTTGCTGACCTTACATGGACCGTAAGCAGATCTGACAATGGCCCTATGAAAAAAAATGATAATAATTCGATATAACCACCGATTGAATGGCCAATGTACAGCAGTTACATTTTTCTTTTTAATGCCTGGAAGTCAAAAAAGCTGACTTTGTTGAAAGGCAGGCATATTAAAATGCCATGCATGCAGTTCGCGAATACAGAAGAACAATCAATTTCTCAGCAAGTTTTTGCTTGAAAAAAAAAAAATCTTGGCAACTGCACTGCGTATATTCGTGTCAGTAGAAACAGAGGGACCTGAACTGCGCTTCCCTTTTGCAAGTGTGCAGTTCCGATATCTCCTTCGTGTAAGTGATCACTCTGAACATTTTGCAAGCCCGCGGTGCTCCAATGTCAAGTTCTGTGCAGGGTTAGTTGGATATTT
Source organism: Phoenix dactylifera (assembly GCF_051530095.1). Taxonomy (NCBI): domain Eukaryota; kingdom Viridiplantae; phylum Streptophyta; class Magnoliopsida; order Arecales; family Arecaceae; genus Phoenix; species Phoenix dactylifera. Next base: position 33,596,594 of record NC_143196.1, read on the forward strand.
GATGCTGCTTCAATGCCCTCCTACCTGCTCCTCGTCAGATATGACCACTGAAGCATTACATAAATAATAGTTGTCCCTTACTGTGGTTTAGAGATAATTTTAATGCTCAAAAGTGACAACTGCACTTCCCCTGCATCTACTTCATAACAAGTTCAGCACTGCAAAATAAGGCCTGCAGAAACCTCAGATGTGATCGCTCACAAGGTGATTGCTTGTCAAGTTTATGAGATATACAAGGAAATGCACTGCCTTAGGATCTATCCATCAGGTTATAAGTTCCACTGATGGCCTAAGAGCCATGGTTTGTTGTTCCATTGTAGGCGAATAATTGCCTGGAATCTTCAACATAATTCTTCCCAATTAGGCTGCATCTATTTTCTAAATAACATATCAAACACAAGCAAACACAAAGTTGGAAACCAACTTTGTGTAAAGGGTGGCTGATTCTCAAGTCAAGTTGCTGCTAACTGCAGAATTATATTGGTTAAATGAGGACTATAAGTTTATTCAACATATACCTTAGGGCTTATGGAGATGAAACTTATTTTTAGAAGAAGTAAACTAATCTTTCTCAAAGAAAAAAAGAAGAGCTAAACTAATCTTATGTTAACATAGAGATTTCTCTGCAGCATGCTGCAAACAGTTTCGCTATCTATACTTGAAACTTATTCCTCACAAAACCTTTAAATAATTTAAGCACAGCAGCGGGATCTGAAAAAAAATTGACCTGAAACATTTTCAATTATATTTGTCAGGAATGTTGAAGTAATTTAAGCTCAAAGAGGGGACCATAGAAATTAATTTCTTATAAGAGATAATTCCCTAAACCCCTTCAAAACTTGAACTTAGTTATTGTTTTATCTATTGCCTTTGGGACTGAAACATATCAACTTGATTCTATAATTCCACCATTTTGTCTTTGCCGAGGAAACATAATTCTACTGTATTTGGTGCAGTTGAGACATGAGATGGGGACCATAGAAATAATGGCAAATGAAGAGAATTTAGTTGAAGTGGTTTCCAGTTCTATACAAAATATCCTTCTTGGACCAATCCTTTTCTTTTGTAAGTGAATGATGAGCGGTAAATCTTTCCACTTTTAAGTGAAGAAACACAATTTTAAGCCATAACACAGGCAAAAGCTTTGTACATAACGAAGTAGTTATCAACTTATAGTATCACTTTGACAATGACTATCTTTCATTCATTATGTATTTATGCAATACAACTATGTCTTATCATTTTGGAAACTAATTTTGTTGAGCACTAATGAGGAATCTAAGCGGATGAAACTAGCAGTTTATCATAAGGCCTACAATGGGTCTAAAATGGGATTTCTGAGTTTTGCTGAAGGCATGTTAGAGTGGCTTTTGCAAGAACATATATTCGACCCATGGAAAATCTGGTCAATAATTTATGCTTTGGGTGGCATCTAATAGTTGGTTTTAGCTGTATGTTATCATTCTGTAAGAGGTTAGCTAAGACTTTTGGAAAGGATCCAGAGGCAGCCTAAAGAATTTAAAGGAGGCCATTGTTCGTTACTGCTGTCCGGACTGAGGTATTATGCGCCGATTGTATATTGGTATGGCATTGGAATGATGTATATTATGCCATTTCTTGGCATGTATTAGCATAGAGATGTGCCAAGCAAAGGCATGAAAGGTACCATGCCTTTTTGATTGTGCTGAGCAGCACTTTGGTCCATGGTTATTGTACTTGGGAGCTAGAACTTTTGAAATTTAAGTATGATATGGCTTAGCTCTGAGGGTCTACCAAGTCTGTTAGGAGTCCTTGATATGTAGAGAAGTTTTGGAAGCCTTTCAGAATTTTTTTTATGCCCGGTCACAGAACCTCAGAACGTTATTGGGAAATGTGGCAGACTCAAAATTTGGGTTTTATTCCAGAACAAGGCATGGAGATAGGTTCCTCAAAGAGGATGAAAGAATAAATCACACATAGGTAATTTTATTAGTACTTGTAGTTGAGTTTATGATGTCTTGTTTGTCTTTGATTTGTAATAGGAGCTGGGTTTTAGGATGCTTTTGGTCTTACAATCCACAATGGGGACGTGTGAAGGTGGAAAATGTTTTCTCATCTTTTTGATTTTGATGCTCATGAATTTGATCAGGAGCTCCACAGAATAATAATGGTGGATAAGAAAACTATATTACCGAAGAAATCGATTGCGAGAAGGAAATGTTTACTTTGCAAAGGAAAATATGATGTAGAATTATAAACATACTTCTTGTTCTGATTGTATCTTTATTTCTTTCATTCTAGTTTCTCAAACCTGTTAAAATTTGAACTTGATATGAAAGAATAAGTAATTAAGAATACAGAATGTAAGCTTGTGAAATAAGGTTTTCAAGATTTCTTTTATCTAAAGATTACTAAAACTCTCAAGGTGCAAATTTAATCTAAATATTACATTTCATAGCACCAGTGCTGTGCACATGTTCATGCTTCATATTGTATATCTTATATGTGTTCATCTGAGTTTGCTTAAATATCCAGTCTGCTGTCTTTATGACATCTAGTTACTTGATATGATATCAGGCAACATCTGCAATTCTCTCTCATTGCTATGGTGAACTATGAACTGCATTTTATGATTCCTTGCTGCAGACTTCTGCTTTGGGTTTTTGTAGGTTAGCTGACTTCTTGGAATGCCTTCGCAGTTTCAAGTTTCAACCCTGAATCACTGCTCGACTGTGTTCACCTTGGCTAATGACTAAGAAGATTACAGGCTGAAGTATCAATTCAAAACAAGTTCCATAAGTGCCCAAAAGAATGAGTTCCTGAATGAGTTGTCCCTCATTATTACTAGATGTGATTGGCCTAGATCAGTTTCTTCATTATTTTCCATTTAAGGTTTTAATATTTCCATGTTAGCTTTAAGCTATAACAACAAACAAAAAAAAAAAAATTGAAAGAGGAGCATCCATTCCTTTAACATTTCAAATGCATCTGGTTTTAATTCTCTCAGTGCCAATTCTATGCATGTTTTTCCTTGATTCTACCATGACAGTGTTGTGTTATTCCATTTCAACGAGCCATTATTCCATTTCTACTGGAGTATCAATATGATCATTTTTATCAATTAAAAGGTGGATGCATAACTGATGCTTTCTCTGCAGACTTTTTTCCTTCAGTTTTTCTACTTATGATACTCTTTCTTCATCTGATGAATCGGTTATCTTCTTACTGGGTACTCTTGCAGATGCTAGAGTTGTGTGATCCTATGTGTAGAATTGATTGAAGTGTTTATATTGCAGTTCATTTATATATGCCATTAGGATGGATGGAACACTGTTGAACAGTAGTTACATGTGATATTTTCAGTTATTTCTATGTAACCAAAAGCAGTCTCTTTAAAGTACGTGTTGCTGGAAATTGGACCCGGGGGCCGCCGCGAAGCCGGAGAAGGAGGAGCTCCGCTGCTACAGGGGGCGGACGGCGGTGCGCCGGCCGGCTGCGTCCTCCGCTGCGGGGGGGTGTGCAAGTCCTGCAAGGAAAACCGGTGGCCGGGCTCCCCGGCGCCGGCCCTCCGATGCCTAAGTCAGAGGGGGCAAGTATGTGGAGAGAGCAGGGAAGAGAGTATATGGAGAAGACAGCAAGAACATTTGGATAAGATAAGAAGACGAAGAGGATGATGTCCTCAATTGTGTCTGTGCTTCCCGGCGGGTTCAGTCCCGGGGATCTGTTTCCGTTTTTTGTTGTCCTCCCCCCACTTGGTTCTCCCAGGTTCCCTTTTATAGGGGGGGATTACGTTACCTGGGAGGTAACCGGGGGATTTGTCCCTGTCTGTGATAATTGGGCACGATTTGGCCCATTTATGGCGTAGTGGAGAACGGGGCCGAATCAGACCGGAACCAGGAAGTTGTCACGGTCGATCGGACCTGTTGGAGTGGTTGAACCGCCGGCCGTAGCGGGCCTGGGGTCTATGGATGGTAAGTGCATTTATTACCGAATGAACCGGCGGCCAGGTAGAGCCATACGCTCTGATGGTTCAGTGATCCGGAGATCGTCTTGGGCCGTGTTCATTAAATGCCTGAGTTTATCGGAGACTTGAGGGAGTCTCATGCATTAATGGCAGGTTGTGCCGAACGCCTGCGGAGATCTTATGCCTTGATGGCTTGGAGATAGTGGCAGGTCGCAAGCCGTAGGAGTTGTCAAGTTCCTTGGACTTTAGGCGGGGGTTGAACATTTGGTAAAGGCATCGGTTCGGCAAGGGTGCCGAGCCGAGCTGGTCGCCCAATGGGGCGCCCTGTGGCGGGGCTACTTTGAGTACTCCTGGTCGGCGCCCTTTAGGCGAGCACCTTCTAGCAGAGCGCCTTGGCGCTGTCTTTGGTCGGCACTTTCTAACCGAGCAGCTTACTTTGGGTGGGGCACCTCTTGGCGCGCGCTCTGGTCGACGCCCTCTAGTCGAGCGCCTTCCTGGTTGGCATCCTTTGGCCGAGCAGCTTTCCGGTCGGCACCCCTTGGCCGAGCAGCTTTCCGGTCGGCACTCCTTGGCCGAGCAGCTTTCCGGTCGGCGCTCTTCGGCCGAGCGCCTCCGTGGATGTATGACTTAGGGTTTTTCCCCTAACAGTACGTATTTTATAATTACACCACTGTGGATCTCTTAAATGGAAATCATTAGTGTTGACATTTTATTCTTGAAGTCCATGCTTGAAGTCTTTTGAAAAAAAGGAAGTGCATGCTTGAAGTTTGACTGTCTTCTGATTTTCCAACTGTTCTGACTTGGATGCATTCTTATGTATTCTTCTTGTGAATGCTCGAACAGGGAAGCTATTCAAGTAGTAACCAAGAAAATCTAATCCCTGCTTAGCTTGATGTGCCAAAGGCTTAATGAAGCATTCGAAGCCATGTGATTCGACGGATCTTCATGAGATCAAATCCTTTTGTTTTAAGGCTCTTGGAGCCACTTGTTTCTCATGCACTAAAGTCCTCCTTTCCTTGAGTCAGAAACTTATCTCCAAGGAATTCACCAAATGGCTTAGCCGATTGGCAGGTAAACATGTAGATTTTCTTGGTCAACATGGACAGAAAGTTGGCAGTCAAGACTCTAAATATCCTCATATGGATTTATTTCCTTTTTTCCACCTTGAATTAATTTACCTTTAAGGTTGACTCATCAAATTTTTGATTGCTTTCATTCATCTAACATTCTAAACAGAAACTTTGAAGGAGTTGTCACTTCACATAGAATTGAAGCATAAGGATACTGGAACATGAGAAGAAATCTAGAGTGAACTCTGGAATTGTACTAGTAGCTAGGAAAATTATTTTACTTTTTCTTCAGATCTTTGAGTCTGCATTTCAAAGAATTTACAACTTTCAAATTAGTGAATCATGTACTGGATTTAGTATCATATCTGGAGTTGTACTGGGACAATCAACAATAGCCCAATCTTTGATTTTCCATGGACTTTTATTTAATATAAATCTTATCAATGTCTTCTTCTTCTTTTTTTAATACAGATATCTTGTCCATAGTTGATCTGGGGCTGATTAATCCTATTTTTCCAATTTGGAAAAGGAGATTTCTTTCTTTCTTTCTTTTTTTGGGACAATGCTACTCACACAAATCTAGCATGAGTGCAGCTATCAGAGTCGAGAGAAATGAGATAGCGTCAGGGTGGAGGGGTAGCTACAAAATTTGTTCAAAGAACCTCTTCCAAGTATTGAGCAGTAAAAGAGGCAACTCAGTCTGCAGTCCTGTTCGCCTTCCAATATAAATGAGCGACCTGAAATAAGTCACACTCTCTCACCCGCCTATGGATATCCTTGAGTAATGAGTGCCCATCACCTTGCTAGTCCTTATTCCGAATCCACTTGATCATTGTAGCTCGAAGGATTTTTTCTCAGATTAACTCATGAGTCCAAAACCTGTATGGTCTAATTATGGAGGACGAGCGTTTCAATGTTTCATATAAGGAAATTAAAAAAAAAAAAAAAAATCAACCACACCTTGTTGATTTGTGATGGGTTGTAGTTGGGCTAGGCCCAATTCCATAAATTCCGACACCCATCTGGTGCCCAACTTATAACAAACGGTGAGGCCATTTTGGTCATTTTAAATAGAAGAAATCATTTTGGTCTCTGTATATATGAGGATTTCTCGCTAGGGTTTCGCATTCATCTGCCCCATCTCCTCTCTCTTCTCCTTCTTCTCCCTTTATTCGTGTTTTGTGTTTTGGCCTTTTTTTGGTGGGGTGGGGGGGGGGGGGGGGGGGGGGGGGGGGGGTTCCTCTTCTTCTATTCTCGATTTCTATGCTTTGATTTGGGATTTTCAAAGGGGCTCATAGCCTCAGGGGAGAGCTGTGTATAAGCGGTAGCTCTGAAATACCCGCAGGTTCTCTGCGGGGTGCCCGTCGGCGATTTCTTCGAGCCCTAAAGAAACAATAACAGGAATGGTCTCATAGTACGGGCTTGTGCTCTCTTTGGGGTTTCCTCCCCATGTCCTCTCTCACATCCCCGCCTCCAAAGACCATCACATCTCTTGAACAATTTTGTGGGTTTCTCCCCCTTTTTTTGTTGTTTTCTTTTTTCTTTTTGCATTCACATGGTTTTTGAGTAACCCTGAGTTCACATTATTCGTCTTTGAATTATTTTTTTGGGGGGACGATATTTGATATTATGTTATGTCTACTGTAAGTATACATCGGTTTTTACCATTTTTCTAACTATTTGATTTCTTCTGTCCAATCTTGGCCACGGTTTAAAGCTGAGCTTATTTCTATTACTCTTGGTTATGGATCTCTGTTTCATATTTTCATCTTGACATATGTTCTGTATTTTGTCACACATTCATCAATGATTAGTTTGAATTCTCTAATAGGCCATGAGGAAGCATGAAAAATTAATTAAAAGATGCCATTTTAACTAAATCTTCTCAACTATCCAAATACATATTACTCTATTTTAAGTTACAGAAGATTGATGTTTGTTACAATCCTTGTTGTTCTTTCTTTATTTTTTTGAAAAAAAAGTTTTATCTGGATTACAGATACAATTATTTCTAAACATGTAGTGTTTAGACATCAATGAAAGCTGTTTCCATCAGATGGTATGCAGTATTTATGATAGATATCGACTTAGATGCATGCAAGGATGGAAGACTTGCAGTAATCATATGAGAGACTATTAGTAAACCACTGAGAAATTACTCAGCATAAAGCTATTAGTTTGATATCAAGTTGAGGAACATATGAAAATATATTGATTTATGTTGACCAAGATAACATCACTACAAACTGTATCAACTAAGATGAAAATCTTGAACCTCATATATTTCAACACTGGATTGGATTCGTTGCAAATGGAGCAAGCAATGTCCATTTCCTGCGGAGTTGCGTGTTCTTGAGGACTTCCTGGTTAACCAACCTTCATTTCTAAATTTATTACAAAGAGAAGTTATTTTGCATGAGAAAAATGTTACCCCATGATGGTGGCACCTGATCTTTGTAGTTACAAGCAACGGGCTTGGGTTAGTTGTAACACTTCAACAATAACAAGATTTCCGTCCCAATGCTAGTGGAGTGTAATGTGTTATGATGCTTTGCTTAACCTTAGTTTGGATGTACGCATCTTGCCAATTCCGCTTGGGAATATGGTAGATGTTAGGGATTAGCCCCTCTAGATCTCGAAAAAGAAAGAACTATGGCTCTAGCAAATGACATCCTCTTGCAAACTGGCCTTAGCTTACTCCTCTTCAACTTGGGTGAGTTTTGTATTTTATTACAAAAAACAGAAGGGTTTCTAATCTCAATATTGGAAAATACAGCATGAATCAACCCTAGCCAACCCAATAACTTCATCAAACCAAAATTTTACTTGAAGTTTGATACCAGCACATCTTGATGCTCCACATCAAGAGCAATGTCAAAGTGGAGAAATTAGGGCCGGCATGGCAGTGACGATCCGCACGAAACATCTATATATTTTCGAGGGGGTTTCGGGATTTTTCTAAGTATACTTATACTCATTATTGTATATACCACTATGTTGGTGAACTCCATCAATCATCAAAATCTATGATATATCAGCATGGGGTTAGATCGTCCATTGCAATGCACCCTTGAGATTGGCAGCGTGCACACGGTGCCCGCAATTTTTTTTTATCGTCAAAATGGCACGGAAATCTCACGTAAAGATGTCACAACTTATTCGCCAATCATCGGTTGACACATCAGCATGGTGCTTGCGATGTTCCCAAGGCCAGCTCAGCAGCAGACCAACTTGTAAACCCAAAAAATGTAGATTAAAATAAAAATTGACGCACGTGACGGTGACAGTTCACGTGGGTTACGCGCCATCAGCCGACAAGATCGGCCATCCTCCGCCGGACTCCTCTCCCCTCCGCCGGTCATTATTAAATTCGTCTCAATCCCCTCTCTCGGTTCCGCCAGAACCAAAGGGAGAAAATGTCTGTGTTTTTTCCTTTTTCCCCGGTTTCCTCTCCACGCTAGGGTTTTTTTTTTCTCGCCGCCTTCTCGAATTCGCTTGGTGCAGGTCGGGAACCGTTTCAGGTGCGTCCGATTCGATCACGATGTGATCAGGAGCGTCCGTTATGGTGCACCCGGTTCTCCACTTGCATCAACTGAATTCGAGAACGTTTGGCGAAAGGAAGCTTCTTTCCTTTGCCCTCCTCCCAATCCTTTTGTAGCTTTGGAGGTCGAATCACCAGAGGTTGGGCGGTTTTTTTCGGTTTTTTGATTCAATATTGCAGTCTTATCTGTTTCATAAGAAATTATTAACTTTTTTCTTTGAATTTTGATTTTAATTTTATCTTTTTGTGTGCCATGTGCTATAATTTTCTCTAATATTTATCTGGTTTTAGTGATAAGCATTGTGTTTTCGATATAAATGTGGGCACTGCTTGCATCTCGTTGTACGTTATGGTTATGATCTTGTGCAGCTGGTTGCTGGTCATTTTCTTCGCACTATTTTCTGTTTCATAATTTCTGTGGGCCTGAAATAGTGTTCTGCTATTTGGATTTATGAGTTCTAAAAGTAGACAGAGGTTCCAATAGAGTATTGATGGACAATCAGTTAATTTCTAGGCTGATGCGAAGATTGTTATTGGCATCGCCAAATTGATGAATTCTACTTTACTGGGTGATTCACTTGTGTATAACGGAAGAAGAAGAAAAAAGATTTGAGTTGTGAAAAACGAAGGATACGAATTTGAAGGTTAGATTTTGGGTTGAATGGATGCTGCTTATCTATGAATAACTCTCGCTGAGTTATACTGTGCTTTAGTTTAACTTTACCATAATGTTCTACATGCCCTAAAAATCTGACCTTTAATTTGTTTTGTGTACTGAAAGTTTACCTGACCAAGTCAATCATTGCTCCATTTGTGTGATATTGGATTGGTTGCTTTAGGAATTTGTTATATGACATGCATATCTTGGTAGGTAGATATGATTTCCATAATATGCACAAACAGTCCTAGTTAATCTTGCGATTTTGTCATGTTGAATTCCTAATAGTAACAGTTCTCCAAAGATAAGGCATTTGACCTTCAAACAGGTCGAAAAAAACTGTATGGACTCTTAGTGAACTTCTCTAAATGCAATTTCTGAATTGATCTTGTTTACTTGAATATGTATCTTCTAAGTAAAGATCCTAGGCATATTTTATCACTCATCCTTCTAAGTAAATTTCCAATGGCAGTTGCCTTTTTGTTTTACTTTAAAGTCACTTTTCGCTCATAATTTCATGAACGCATACGTATTTGGAAATTTCAACTTGATTAAGCATATTATAATGTCTACCCTTTACCACTATCAGCTTTATTATGATTACAATTTCGATCTGTGAAACGTAAGACTTCTCTCCTGAACTTGCTGTCCTGTCGGTAATTTCATTAGCAAAGAGCTTCTACTTCTACTATATCATTGTCATGTAATTTTACCTTGATTCCAAACTTTTTATAGTTGCTCATTCTTTGTTTCTTTTCTTTGTGATTGCTTACTGTCTTTATTGCACTTATCCTTTGTGTTATCTCATTAACATTCACTCTTCACTCATCATACTGTAGTATTCTGCTCTTGACTCTTTTTTTCTTCTTTGCATGAGATAGTGACAGTAAAATTAATTAGTGATCTAAAAAATTTGAGGGGTGGAGGGAGGGAGAGAGAGAGAGAGGGCAAGAAACAACAAATTAGCAGAAAGTAAGCTTTTGACAATGAAACGCTCAACCTCTTTTTACGACAAAGAAAATGAAGTGTGTAGATTACCAAAACAACTGAACTATAGATCAAATAAGTTGGAACAACTTAAAGAGCAAAACTTGTGGATATTTTTAATCAATCTGCTGATAGAATGTGAAACTAAGAAGTTGCACTATAGAAGATCTTGCTGATTATATGCATTACTTGCGTGTATATGCAACACCAGTAATCATTCTTACAGGTTCATTACTTTAAAGAAAGCTAGATTTGGACAGGATAATTTACAGAATCAAATACTCATTTGGGTGTAAAGTGTAGGAACCAACACCAGAAGAGCCTCAATTATAATTTTCCATGACTAGGAATTTAAGTAGGAAGGTACCAAAATGACTAACCATATGATCCAAAACTTTCTGTCTTGCAACCAACATGGGCTTTTTAGAAGATCAAACCAACTCGAAAAAAATTTGATGACAATGGCCTTTTGCTGGTTTCTGCTTCTTTTCAACTGTCTTTGAAATCCAGTTAGAATGTTAGCCTTACCTGTTTTCGGCTATTTCCTTCTGCCAGGTATATAAATGTTTAATCTTCACATAAGTCATCTACGGTCTAAAATCTGATTTCTTATTAAGTTGACTTGCAATGTTGCTAATGATCTCTTTTGCAAGTTGATTTAATCTGAAAGCTATGAAGAAAAGCAGTGGCAGATTGATTGTAAAGAAACTCTGTAAAGCAGCTCAGCAGGATGTTGTTAATGATCTCTTTTGCAAGTTGACTCTGCTTTCCAAGGAGGATTCCGTATAAAGTTTCAGCTCATCAACCAAGTCTAAGTCTGCGCTGTTTGAGCTCTCTGTTGAAGGTTGTGGTATTCTATCTGGTACTGAGACTTTGGAGGATTCACAAACTTAAATCTGTCATTTATGATGACCTTTCTGACCTTCTATCTTATCAGAGAAGCTGTCCTTCAGAATCAGAAAAGCAAAACTTATATGGGCGTCAAGATTTAATCACAAAATTTCACTCGGCGAGTGTTTGGTTATACAGGAGGAACTGTTTCTCAATTCCCATCCCTCAGCAATTAGTTACTTCACACAGGAGCCTTGGCAATGGACACCGTCTGAGAGGACCACAATCAAAATAATGTCATCACAGTAGGAGTCCGACAGAACATTGAAGAGAAACCTATCTGACTTCAGGGATGACAGAGGTATCACTGGAGACAGATGACCCCAATATGGCTATAGTTGTCATCCAAGCCTGAGCTTGAAGTGACTACTGATCGAGATTCCATTACAGGGGAAGTGAAGCTAAATTCCTGCTGTTGCAACTGAAAGTTCAAAATATATTGAACAATATGTTTCCAGATTTTCAATGGCATAGCTCCGTAAATTACTGCTGCACCCGGCAAGTATGGGGAACTCATGAATGCGCTGCTACTATTGAAGTAATCCTGAGCTCCCTTCATTGAAGTTAGGATATCATGATGTGCACCTGTCGAAAACTCGAAATAGGATACCGTTGAGGTAAAGATGTCTCGAAGTTGGACCTGATAATGGTGATGTGTGGCTGGATTCAGTTTTAAAGAGATGGAGGAGCTCAAAGATGAGGGCTTGATGCAACAAGGGGGCTAAAGAATTGTTGGCTACTAGACCTTCAGGACACAGGAGCAGGGACTGGCAACATGGATAGGCCTTGTGTATGAATGTTTGCAATTGATGATTTTATTGTTTGGACAGTGATATCCGGAGGGTTTATAAATACACATTGTTTTTATTAGATATGTATGTCGCCCATTAATTACCTTGGAGACAGTTTGCAGCACAAATGGATAATGAAATATCACACAACATAGAACTCCTGTGTCAGCTTCACTTGGTTAGGTGGAGCATAGAACAACCTGAGTGTTACTACTTGGTAGCCTAAATGTAAGTGGATGATTGTTCTGCTCAGGGTTATAAAAACCAGACCAGAGGCCAATCCTATCAAGAGTTCAGGTTACTCCCTAGTAGGTCTGATTATTGAATCAACCAGGCAGAAGTTAGAACAAGTTAAAACTATTAAAAAACAGATATAATATCAAAAAAAATATGAAGGATTAATATTAAATCACATGGGCCTATATTTTAAGTATTCTATGATTATAGCATAAATTGAAAATATTCATGAGTCATCTCCTATTTTCTAAAATAATTATTTAAATATAATATAAAAAATATGTAGAATGTATTGGTATTTTTAGTAAAATTATAGAAATATTAGAAATGAAAATGGAGGCTGTTGAGTGAGAACACCAGGTGGGTCATGGGTGGCCGAGTTTGGGTGTTTGATCTATGATTGTGTTAACTCAAATTTAATACAAAAGAAAAAAATAAAAATTGACCATTTTTTTGATAAATCGGATAAATTAAACTATTTGAGTGTAAATACATTGGTGATGATAATCATCAAACAAAATATTAATAAATTAGACAAGAAGATTCGTCGAAGAATTGGATAGCATAGTCCTAGCATGATAGGCCATATAAGATGCCCATTTAATTGGCTGCGCCACTAAGGTATAAAAATCGACCCTTCATAAGATAATATGTTGGGTTTGTAAAGAGTTCAACACTGGAAATGCATGATCTTTGTCTGCTTTAAAAGGATAAATATGTGCATGATATATATATATATATATCTGTGTGTGTGTATTTATGTGTTCATGGTTCTCTTAGGAAGCATCCACCTACTTTGTCAACCCATGTTGACTATTTGCAATTATATAGAGCTATATTGGCATTCCATGAGTCCCTTTTTTGAGATTTAGTAGGTATCAACCATTAATTGGAAGAGAGTTTTCCAATTGAAAACTCACTTTCTTTACCTCCAGTTCATTTGTTTATGTTACTTCAACTTCTAGGAGCGAAACACATGCGTAGATGTGCACACACCACACCATTAGGCCGGTGGTGTAATTATTGCATTCTCATTAAACAAACACACTAAGAAAAGAAGGGTTAGCTTGCCCATTTAGGAAGATATCCCTGATCCCACCTATATCTATTTTCTTAATGTGATGAAGTCCACCAAATGATAGCCATGCGAGAGAAGTCCTAATCTTTTTGAACAGAGTTTTAATGCACTAAACTGAACAATTAATTTTTTTCAGTACATCATCAAATTAAAAGAAGAGGCCTATGTGCTCTAAACCACTTGAAAAAAAAAAAAATCAGACTCTTCTGAAAATACCCTGCTAATGCGTCATCTGAAAATCACTGTCATTCTGCATAAATGATGCGGTTAACTTGGGATGATTCAATTAGTGATGCATTATGATATCCATTAATGCATATTTCCATCCTGTAACCTTCCTATTTAAATCTACTAGTACATGATCTTGACTTCTCCTAGTTCTTAACTCTGCTTTTATCCTTGTTTTTCTTTTAAAAACAAAATAGTACAGAAAAATGGTACACCACAAAAAGGTAAACAGAGCATAAAGAAAAGAACTGGCACCTAAACGTAGAAATAAGCTACTGCAAGCTTTGTTCCATTCGCTCGGAAGTGACGGTGATTAGATCCCAACGTGCGGGGCTGGTAGGAAATTTGCATGGCTTTTTTTCGGAGGCCGAGAGACTTTTAGACGAAAAGGGCGGATTAGAGCACAAGCCGCCATGTGGGCCCGTGCGAAGGCCGTCAATTAAGGCGACTGACTCTCGAACCCACCATTGCCGGATTTTTTTGGCAGAGCAGTGGGTAGGATGGATACATCCATGGTGACAGGGGCCATCATCATGGAGAAGTCTCAAGCCATTCTTTTCTTCCAGAAAAATGACAAGGCTAAAGCCCAGCATTCAAAGAAGAGTACAACCATGGTGGTGAGATGCTCCAGAAATAATGATTCTGCCCACTTTTTACTGCAAAATATATAAATAAAATATATATTTTTTAAGTTAATAAAACTGTAAATTGGATGGCTGCTTATATAGTCAGTCATTCTAATAGTATTTTGTGAGATCGAGATGGAAAGTTGTTTCTGGTATTTCGAGGTATTTTATTTGTTGATTTTGTTAGATGCATTCGTACTCATCAAATATAATCTATTTGTTTAAAAAAATAAAAAAATAAAAATAAGGAGAAGAAAAAAAAAAAAGAAAAGTACGGTTTGAAAGAACATGTCCTTGGTACATTAGCTTGATTCTGGAGCAGAGCAGCACAAATGAAAAGTATCTTGGAAATAAAGGACATGTTCCTAGTGGGGACATGGCATGCATGGGTGAGTTCAAGTGAGGGATCTTGTATGAGAAGGCTTGAGATGACATGGCATGCTTGTTTATATATAACAAAAGGACTATAACAATGTGGGTATCATAAAACCATAAATGCCATTTATTACTCTTGCTATGGTACGATGGTGACCCTACCACTCCAGTCTTTATCAGGATGGTTAGATGCCTACATTGTGAGCATCTTCATGAAGATGCCAGACTAATGCAATAACTTCCTGTATTGTACCACTTTCAGTTGCTTGTCATATGAGACTTAATTGGATTTGTTCATTGGCCTGAGCTGTTCTCATGGATCATTAGTGGCGTACCAACAAGTATTTGGCCAATGTGTTCCAATATTCTTTGCAACTTCTTTTACATATCTACTTACAGTCTTACACAAGGATGGTAGACGTGTTTAATTAAATAAACTAATGAAAATATATGTTCCATTTCCAGTGTAATATAAGTATCTTGAAGCACTGCATCTTACCTTAATCTAAAAGCCTCATCCCATTTATAAGGATTATATTTGCGGATAAAGCGTGATCTCTCGAAGTTTGAGAGCTTCTAACAACTAGCTGTGAGCTGACGAAATCACAAAAGCCTAAGAGAACAAGGAAGAATGCAGGGTGCACCGTGTTCATTTCTGAATCACAGATTATTGGGGACAGAGTCAAGTAGAAGCAAAGCCATTAAATGCCTTCCGTGCCTATGAAATCTAGCCTCGACTTTTCTTTCTGGCTGCTTTTGCTTTGTTTCATATAGTTGATTCAAAGCTTCCTTGTTCGCTAGCATTACATCCAACCACATCTAAAACTTAAAAGTAATATCTTACAGGATTCACAACTTCTTATGCCTTGCAAATGATTAATCCTTAGTCGAATCAAGGTGAATTCAACTATGAACAAACATAATTCTGCAACTCAAAACTTTCTGAAGACTCCAAGCATGGTATTAAACCAATTACAGTAAGATATCAAGGACATCTATGCAAGCTTATAGAAGCCAATGCATCTGCCTATTGTGCTTCACATTTTACTGACCAAAAAAAGAGGAAGACATAGGTTGCAGCTGCACATCCTTATTTCAGAAAACATTACCAGCTACTTCTTTTGTGACACACAAATCACATCCTCAAGCAACTTCCAACACTCAGAAACTTATCAAGTAGTTTTGCTGCATGCATGGATGCACTACCGTGGTTCGACAAGAGTAAGTGTGACATCATTTACAGATTGAGTTTTCGTCGACGCCGAAAACATGAGCGGCGGCATCTCCAATTTTGGTATCTTCGATCGTACATAGGATGAGGGCTCTGATGGCGGATGCAATGGCGTGTGATCGCTTCTCAACATGAGAACAACTGATGACATGGTGGGCCTGTCCTCTGGATTCTCCTGAACACAGAGCAAACCAACACGGAAGCATTGCCGAGCTTCGCTCATCGGATACGAGTCCCCAAGCAATGGATCCATGAATTCAGTTACTCTGTCCTCATTCCATAGTTGCCATGCCTAATACAATTCATTTCAGAGTACTTAAGCCATCTGATATATGTGTTTAGTGAGAAGAAAAAGGCAGGAATTCGATGCTAATAAAGGACTAAATAAGAGATTACATGTTTAATAAGAGTCTCCCCATGTTGCTTTATATAAGATGCTCCATTCCTTTCCCCACTTAAAATCTCAAGGAGAAGAACTCCAAAGCTGAACACATCTGACTTCACAGAGAAAATACCCTCAATGGCATACTCTGGAGCCATGTATCCACTGTTCCACATCATTCAGCAAAGTCAGTAAAATCAGTGCATAACACAGAATTTAAAGCTATCTATGTTTACCAAGTTAATTAGCACACTAGAGTCAAAATTAGTGAACCTAGGCAATATGCAATGAAGAAGAAAATCACCAAGTATTCGACTTGCTATTTATTTAACTTAAAGAGAATAGCTTGCTTCTTTGCTGCTTCAATAATGGAACTTTTTTGATATGCTTTCCCTTTAATGCAGCAAGGTTAGGATCTCCCCCCCTCCCTAAAACCCCATAAAGAAAAAAAAGAAGGTTATGATTTGCTTACAATGTCCCGACAACTTTGCCAGTATTAACTTCATTTTCTTCTCCTTCGAAAATCTTTGCCATGCCAAAGTCTGATATTTTTGGGTTCATTTTATTGTCCAACAACACATTACTAGCTTTGAGGTCCCTGTGAATCACTTTGAGCAAGGAGTCCTCATGAAGGTAAAGGAGACCCCGGGCGATTCCTACTATAATGGGGTGGCGTTTCTTCCAGTCCAACTGATGCCTCTTGCTTGGATCTGGTACATAAACTTAAATCAAATAAATAGAAGTCCCAGAAGATTGATTTAGGAATCAAATCTACGAGGTTTCATAACTATTAGGTTGTAAGCATTGGCATGTTTCGATCTAGAGCAGAGAGTAGTTCCTACTGACCAAACAGAAAGGCATCAAGGCTTCTGTTAGGCAGGTATTCATAGATGAGCAACTTCTCTTCTTTCCCGGCACAGAAACCCAACAATCTCACAAGATTCCTGTGCTGCAGCTTTGCAATCAGCTCCACCTCATTGCTAAACTCCACAGCACCTTGCCTGGATTTGGCTGAAAGCCTCTTTATCGCAACCTCGGATCCACCGCAGAGCACACCCTGAAAGAATTCTGATGAAGTATAAGTCCAAGAAGAACTGTGCTCAGCCTTCTGAGAAGTATGAACTGAAATGAGCCCTGAAAAGAAAATAGAAGTGCCATTACTCTGTACACAGGGCCGAATCCACCTTCCCCAAGTTTATTTTCTTCAGAAAAGTTATTTGTAGCTGCTTGAATTGTAGACAAATCCATCAGAGGCAGCTCCGAGCTTGATAGAGATCTGAGATTCTCTATTTGACCTCTTCTGATAGCTGAAAAGATAGAAGGCGGAGTTTTGATCACTAGCCATATGACTAAAAAAAATAACGCTTTGAGATATTATAATCATCCTACCATTGCGTTTTCTCCATCTCCAGCAGTATACACAGTAGAGAGAAGTGCCCACAATAACCACTGCCAGAATTGAAATAATGATAGACGTTGCACCAGAACTTGATGATTCCTTTACATTCCCTGCTGCTCAAATCAAATACTTTCATGACTCAATAAAACTGAAGATGATTCCCAAAGGTCAGCATCAAAATATAAATTTTTTTTTTCCTTTTGAATTTAATTAGCTATCCATATCATCCAGAATTTGCTCACAGAAAAGTACTTCTAAGGCTAGTCATATAGTAGATATTATTACGAAGAAAAAAATTGTGCAGCCATCCCTTGATTCGAGCATAAAATTCCAAGAAAGTCAGAAAATAACCTCCATCATTGGCAGCTGTTTTTTGGGGTGCATCCATCAGGCGACGCCGATAATTGGCCACCTTCATGGGTTCTGACACCACCCCTATTGGCTTCATGGAACTGCTTTCCTCATGGCGGTTCGTTAAGCTGAATCCATCAGTATCTGCGACCATGAAGATGTTCTGATGGGAGTAGCGCAATTGGCAGTGCTCGATCCAAATAGCAGCGCTTCGCGAGGAAGCGCAACTTGGAAAGAGATTGGCAGCTGCGATATGGATGCAAGTCTGGCAGTCTTCATGGGAGAGATCCCTTCGGCACAGGAAGGAGCCATGAATGGTTTCAGGACTGTCTCCAATGGTCTGGTTTCCAGAACTGGAACACAAAGCCTTGGATCTCAGGGAGGAAAAGAGGGCCTGAAGACTAGTCCGAACCGTGCCATCATCTCTGGCAAATGAATCGCTTGAGCAACTAAGTTTGATGGGTTTGAAAATGAGAGTCTCAGCAGCACCAGTGGAGGTATGGAAGAGAAGCTGGAAAGCAGCAAGGAAGAGGAGGAAGCTGAAGGCTTCTCTTTCGTACCAAAAGATCAGCATCATTTCTCTAGCACCTACTTCTTTGATCCATTTCTCTAGGCAATAGAAGATGAGCTAATGTTAGTTTTTTTTTTTCCCTCTCTCCCTCTCTCTCAAGTAAGCCAATGGGGAACTAATAAAGTAGTCGAAGAGTAAGGTGGCGACCGCTTTGACTAAGAGGTGTCGACATGGAAAAGAGGGCGGGAGCAGAAGACACATCTAAAAGTTATCAGAAATAAAGGTCGCCACTTCTAGAAACGGTTCTTAAAGTGGGTTACTCAAGTAAACCATGTGTCTGGTACTGATAGGGCGAGGACGATGTTTGCTGTTGATATTTTAACATCAATCTTCTATTAAGACCCAAAGGCTAATAGAATCACGGGGGTTATTAAGATAGGATCACGGAGCGGATATGTTTAGGGGTTTGAATGATTGGATCCCCACTTAGCATTTCCACAAGGCCAGCGGAAAGGAAGCATCCAAGAGCAATTTTTCTTTACTATAACAGGTGGCTCATATACCTCCAATATAGAAACATCTAAAAAGTTCAAAAGACAATACATCACGAAGTGCGTCGCTAGGTAACTTTCTTTTTCCGACCCACATGGTATCTCCAAAGTAGTCAGCTATGTATGAAACTAGGTGTCATATTTCATGGTTAAACACTCTGGTAAGATGATGTGGACTAACTTGATGCTAGCTGTGAAGATATTTTGAAATATTTTATTTTCTATTTTTTATTGTATTCATATAAAAATATTGTGAATCACTCGTCTTAATAAAAATAACAAAAATACGTATGAGGATGAAGAATTAAAAAAAAATAGGTGAGAGAAAAGTGTCTGCCAGGTTTGATAGTTTAAATAATAAATAATGTCCCTCATATCTTTCCTTTAGATGTATATGCTTCAGTTTAAAAACTAGAATAAATTAATATAGAAATAAGCTTGCCCCAAGTTTAATAGAGCTGTGAAGCAGATCTCTCTTTTAGTCTCAGTTTTGTTGGTGGTTAAACAACTAATGTATGCTTTCCAATTATTTTTAAATTGGGATGTGATACATAAACATCTTGCTTCTTCTTAACCTGGTCCAGCTGATAAATGAAAAAAAAAAAAGATGACCGCACGGATTTCCTTTGAACGGAAAAGGCTGAGCTTTCTTTTTTTTCTTTTTTTTTTTTTTGGTAAAACGGCTACTCATCTCATATACCTCGAATAAGGCTGAGCTTTTTTTTGTTGCACGAAAGGAGTCGGCGTCATCCCTTCAGTAGATGCGATGCGAGCTCTCCTAAAACGAATGTCCTCAAAATATAATTCATTGTGAACAGGTTTTATGTAAAATGGGAGATTATTAATATAAAATTTATTTTTAGTTTTTATGGCTTATCAATTTTGATAAAAAAATAAAAATAACCAAATAACTATGTTTATAAATCTATTTCAATTTCAAAAATTTTAAAAAAATATATCAATCAAATGGCCTCTCAACTATTTCAACTATTTTTATAAAACTTGTCAAACCTAGATTTAAGTTGCCCTTTAGAGCCCTTCAGTAGGATAGAGCTGGATTTTTCATAGATCATAGCTTACACAATTTATTTAAATAAGACTCATATTAACCCAATCATTCTCTAACCTAAATCCTATGAGAAGAAAAATAGACCTCCATAGTGTTTATATATATATATAATGCAGTCCAGCAAGCCTATGGATGGGATACAGGCTAAAACTAGGATGAGTCTTTAGAAGAAAAAAAAAAGGCCGAGCGGGCTAACAAGCCCGATTCCTATAGAAAATTTTGCTGCTGGATTTCTCAAACATACCCTTAACTTAGAGATAGTTTTATGAGGATGCACAGCAGAATAAGATGAGCCTAGAAAGATCTCTAGCTCAGCTCATGTTACTAGATACTTGGTCCAAGTGCAGAGCCTAGTTTGCATATGGCTCTTAAGTTGGTGCGATGAGATATGTGAGAGCTCATGCTGAAATAGGGTTGGCCCAAGTTAGACTTGGAATTTCATTTTCTGATAACAAACCAAAGATTTATGTAAATCTTATGATCCATCTCTTACAATCATTAGTACCAAACACCAAAATTGTTTGATAATTTATGTGTATCATGTGACTAATATATGTGCATGCTATATAAATACGGGCTGGATTTTGCTGGACAATTGTGTAACAAATCATGACCCAATTCCAGCCGAAATCAAAGTCAGGTGAAAACTTTGTGAACCATGAAACTATTGCACCAAAACTCTAACCAAAAAAGAAAGCACTGCCCAAAACCCATTTAAAATATGGGTTGGATGGATTGAGAAGGCTGCTGGCTTCTCTATTGTTGTCTTCCTCTTTCACCAGTAGATAGATTTTTTGGTTCTTTACATGAATGCTCTGTCACTTTGTGGAAATGTTTAGCCAAAAAGAAGGTAAAGATTTTTGAAGTCGTTGATAACAACAACTTGCTGAAAGTGAGTACCATCTCTTGGCTGCAATTGTGCTGAAGTCCATATCGAAGCGCTCAGTCGTTGGCAACGTATTAGAAAATTTCACCAGAGGCATCAAAGATTGATGGATTGGTTGGCCGGAAGACCGGACTGAAAGCCATTAGGAGAAACGGATGGGACATGGTGGTGATTGCCAAGCTAAAATCGTGAGAATTTTCCGCGCAGAAGAGACCTCAGCACTTGGAATCGTCCAAAAGAAAAAAGTTTTTGCCATATGATTGTACTCGGCGGCCTTTTTTTGAACAAGCCTAAACAAGGGACTATTCCTTGATGTTATTGACCGTTATCACGGTTTTTATGGCCATCATATAACCAAATATACTTGGACCAGAACTAAAGAACGACTACAAGAATGGCAATTTATTTGAAATTATAATGTAAAATAACGAATAGTAACAGAAAAACAATGCCATATGTTGATAGTGGTGCCAACAAGGAACAAAATGCCATGTCATCACCGATCAACCATGTAATTTACCTATCTAAACAGTTTGTGCCACGTAGTCGGCCACTTAATCAGCCAGTAGGGATATCCGATGAGAGAAAATAGCTTGAATCAGGGAGAAAGATCATATTAAAACAACGACGAAATAATAGGAATCAAATTTGAGCTTTTTGAACGACTAAAAACTTTGAGGGAAGCCCAAATGAGCAATACGAGGATAGATAACCTAGGAATCTCTCTCAATGATATCACATGATTGTTTCTTGAGCATAAGGTGGGGAGACCCTTCAGATATTTTACTAGAAAAATGAAATGACTACAACATGAGGGTGAGAAAAAACCCCATCAAGAGTGAGAGAGGGTAATACCCCATCCTTAGACCGGCCTAGGCTGGGTAGGCTATTTGAACCCATGCAAGACCGAAAACAGACTTCCGATATGAGTCTTCTTTCTCCTTCGACTCCAAGTGGGAGTTGGATCCCTAGAGCCGCTGAACTCAGGGTGGAAACCTAGGGCCCATCCATAAATAGAGCCCCTCTTCCCTCTAGGATGATCACTTTGAAGAGTAAGCCCCGCTAGGCCCAGCAATTAGACATGCAAACTAGTGCAGCTAGCAGAGATTAGGCCCAGCACCGTTGCAAGCCCCCCCAACCTCCAGAGAAAGCACTGAGAATGGTAGTGACCAACTGAGCTTATTCAGTTGGTACAAGCATATTAACCTTGATATCCATTTAACTGACAATACACAAACCAATCCAGTTGTCCTGGCTTTCACCAGATGGCATTAGTAGCAGAAATCATTAATTGACATTGACAGAATATAAACAAACCTGTCCATCCAAGATCTGGGACTTTGCTTCTTCTTCTTGTAAATTCTGATCTCTTTCAATAGACTGGGGGAACTGCCATACTTCCTCCTTACTCACTCAAAAAGAAAAGAAAAGAAAAGAAAAAAACAAAAAACTGGGACTTTGGTTCCCATGCTAGCTTCCCCTGTTTTGCAAACTTTGATATGGCATTGTGGCCAACACAAACTGAATACAACAATGTGCAGACTATATCTGCTGATATGATTTTTCTTCTTACAATGCAGAAGGTATGTTTAAATATAGCAGGAGATGGTGATTAGGCTGAACTGGCCAAGACATTCTCTTGATTCTTCTTACGGTTCTCTTTTTTTTTTTTTGTGGTAAAAGCGGCAATTTATATAGCTCTAACGTGAGTACATCCTGCCAAGTCACGAAAAAGTAAAGAGTATAAAGGAGAGGAAATGCCTTCTATAGAAGTCCAAAGAAAATCTCCGGAGTGCCGGTTCTCTTTCGACGCGCTACCGTGCCGTCACATTGCTGAGCGTCACCTCATTAATAGAACTACTTTTCGTTGCTGGGCCTTCGGCACTCATGGATGAGGCATCGGGCACTGCAGCCCGGCGTCTCACATAAGATGGTGGCTCTGTAGGCTCTGGAAGCACCATTTGCTCGCTTCGCAGCACTGTAACAACCCATGACATGGTAGGCCTTTCCTCCACACTGTCTTGGACGCAGAGCAGCCCTATATGCATGCATCTCAATGCTTCATTTGGAGAATATGAGTCTCCAAGCAATGGATCCGTCAACTCCAACCCCCTCGCTTGGTTCCACAGCTCCCAGGCCTGTTAATTACCAGTGCAATTCAGAACGAGCTCCCCTTTGTGACATGTATAAAATGAGAAGCAGCAAGTTGTGAAGTCATCTGACAAAAAAATATTGTCAAGAACCTACGGATCTTAGAAGTGTCTGACCATGCCGCTGATAGTGATCGCCGTTCCTTTGCCCGCTCAGAATCTCTAGCAGGAGAACTCCAAAGCTGAACACATCCGACTTCACAGAGAAGATACCTTCTATAGCGTACTCTGGGGCTATGTACCCACTATTTTGCATCGAAGCAAGGGAAAGGGAATGAGAAGCATTGAAAAGGATTTGTAAAGTTGTGTTTCTTTTTGCTAAGTAATAACATCATGCGAAAGTTTACTTACTAAGTTCCAACAATCCTAGTTGTATTAGCTTCACCGAGTTCTCCTTCGAAGATCTTTGCCATGCCAAAGTCTGATATCTTTGGGTCCATATTGATGTCCAGCAACACATTGCTAGCTTTGAGGTCTCTGTGGATGACTTTAAGTAGGGAGTCCTCATGCAGATAGAGAAGGCCTCGTGCAATGCCTGCAATGATGTGAAGGCGTTTCCTCCAATCCAGCTGAGAGCGCTTCTCTGGGTCTGGTGAAAAAGATGATATATTGGACCATTAGATCATTAAGATGGTGGAATTCTGAGTTGCTGACCAAAGACTGGTTTGCAATATTTTGACACACCAAATAGGAAGGTATCGAGGCTTTTGTTTTGCAGGTATTCATAGACGAGCAATCTTTCTTCATTCTGAATGCAGCATCCCAGCATCCTTACAAGATTCCTGTGCTGAATTTTAGCAATTAATTTCACCTCGTTATTGAATTCAGCAGTACCCTGACGGGATCCAGTTGAGAGCCTTTTAACTGCAATTTCTTTCCCATTAGGAAGTATACCCTGAAAGAAACTCCAACGAACTGGTTACTGGAATGAAGATTTCTTAGCCTGCTCGCAGCACAAACAAGGTGAGGTATCATTACCTTGTAAACAGGTCCAAATCCACCTTCCCCGAGCTTGTTATCATCTGAAAAGTTGCATGTAGCTGCCTGAATGATGCCCAGATCCACCATGGGCAAATCTCTGTTAGATGGAGAGCTAACCTCTTCTAACAGAGAATCTCTTCTATCTGAAAGAAATGAATGGTGAAAAGCATCAATCTTTATTTTTCATCATGGTGTTGATAATTAGCATCTCATTCCTAAATCATCGATCAGAATCTACCGTAGCGTCTTCTCGACCTCCGCTTCCAGAGAAAGTAAATTGAAGTACACAACAAAAAAATTCCTACACTTGCAGCCACAGTCGCAATAACAACAACCTTCTTCCGTGATTTCTTCTGTCCATTTACTGCAGAAGTCACCAAATTGTTAATCAATTGTGATCATATTATCCAATGCTCAAGACAGTTGCACTATTCTAGACTGGGCAAAGAAAATTGCTTCCCTTGAAAAATTTTCATGGATGAATTATCTCCAAATGTCTGTTTCCTTTCACCAAATGATCCTAGATGAAGTCATAACTAGCAGTTTTTTTTTTTTTTTGTGCAGTTTATGCATTAAAAGTAGTTTCGATTTGTCGAAACTACTTTTAACTAAAACATTTTCGAGTGAGCAAGAAAAAATTCACCGCCGCTGCCAACGCCGCCGCCGCCAATGCTGCCGCCGCCAGGTGTAGGCTGAGGTGCAAGATATGAAAGAGTAGATGCCCTATAAGCCAATCATTTGATGGGTTTCTCTTTGTAATCCTCCAAATCATGTATTTTGACACTCGATATATATCAATAAAGGCATTGTGTTTCATCATTTGCTGCTTATCTATTTTATTATTGGATGATGAACCCCATAAATTAGGACATTGATTTTAGGGTTATGATGAGATTATACCAGTGAGACCTAAAATCCTAAAATCCTAATTTAGAATATTCCCAGTCAAATTGGTATATTGAGTCGGGGATCAATATTACCGGAAAGACTGGCACATCTTATGTATGCTCAATGTAGAGGGTGATTGATCTCACAATCACTTGTGTGAGACACTAATACAAAGATGTGGGTGCTCATTAGAGGAATGAGTTCACTGAAATGACCAGCCATGAGAACATCTTATGGATTCTTACTTAATTATCAAAAGATGGTTCTCATAGTGGGAGTTGTGCAAGTGATCCTTAGACCTGAGATCACCATGGTACCTTGTGCACTTGAAGCTATATTTTGGTTTACCCTCATTCACGACATTGCGTTGTGTACGGGGTATTCTGGATATGGTGGATTTTGTACGAAGGTTGTGAGTAGGTCAACAAGGAATCAGTCACTTCTAGTAAGAGAAGGTAACATCCTACTTACTCTAATCTTATGATGATTCACGAAGCCTTTGATCAAAGCAAAATGAATATTAGAAAGAGTTTCTAATGTTTCATTGTTTGAATTATCATATAAAAGATTGAGAGAGATATGAATAAGTGATTGAGTTTGATATTGATCCATACTCGAGCACTTATTCAGGATGTAGTATGACTGAGGGATTGAATTGCACAGTAACTTTCCACTGAAGGGTATGTTTGGATTTGTCCAATACATTCCTCATCTTCCGGGTAGACATGATACGTTGCTAGACGTCAATCATGTCTTGTGGGTTGATCGGATCAAAGAGTTTGATTAGATCAAAGCATCAGAAAGGTTCTGATTGCTAAGTCAGGTTTAGCACTAAATTGAACCTAAATTGGATTAGAGGTATTCTAATCAGGTTAGGTCAACTTGCACCTGCACCTACTGCTGGCTAAGATAAGGAACCCAATGGGTCACACACAAGGGAATTGATCAAGGGTCTAATTGGATTAGATCATGTTTGCAAGATGAACATGCTAGCACGTGTTGCAAACCCTAGCTCCTGATTCAAATTAAATTCGAATATGATTCTTAGATTAGGTTGATCTAATATGATTAGATCATGACCTAATATGGGTTAGCCAAGAGTTGAAACCCATTTGGCTTTAATTAGACCTGATTTGATTAGGTTTAATGTTTTCTTTAAGTTGGTTAAACCCAATTGGATTGGGTTTGATAGGGCCTTCACTTCTGGACCATTGGATGGCTTCCTGGATGAAGGATCTGGTCCACTGGTTAGCGCCTGAATCTGGACCACTGGATGGCTCTCTGGATGAAAGATCTGGACCGTTGCTCAGCGCCTGAATCTGGACCACTGGATGGCTCTCTGGATGAAAGATCTGGACCGTTGCTCAGCGCCTGAATCTGGACCATCGGTGATGGCATCTTGCTTCTGGACCATTGGATGGCACCCTGGATGATGATGCCCTGATCTGGACCATTAGATGGCGCCTAGATCTGGACCATTGGCTTTGGTTCACTGCATTTGGGCCCTTGGATCATCAGGATTTAAGAGGGAGATGTGAGAAAGAAGTTGATACACCCTTCTCCTTAGCACCCCATCATGATGGGATGCATCTCTTGGCACATGCCTCATCATGATGAGGTGTGTGGATGGGATGCATCCCTTTATGATGCATCCCTCCATCTCTTATAAATAAGGAGGTGCCTTGGGGTTCTAAAGATCATCCAAGAAAAAGCCTCTCCTTCTCTCTCCCTTATCCCTTCTTTCTTACAAGCCTCTCTCTTTTGTCCTAACCCAAGACAAGAGGGTCTTCTTTAGGACAAAAAGGCTAGTGAATGTTTTAGAGGTAGAAAGGAAGAAGGAAGTGAAGGAAAATCAGCCAATTAAATCCTTTGGAAGGATTGAACAATTAGAATCAAGTTTTGGTGGAGCTAGAGTCTTGAACCCATTCCTGTGTGGATCAACATCGGAGGGTGAACATTTGGGCACCTTAGGACATCTTCAGATATATTGGATATAGCGTGATAGGTATTCTTCTATACCAAGATTATATTTTCTACATTATTTGGTTATACTATTAAGGTGATCTTGGCTTATTAGGGTTTCATATAATGGGTTTTATAAGAAAATTTTATAATCCCGTATCTTTCGCTGCGCCCTAGGGCACTGGGAAACCCTAACAGTGGTATCAGAGCCACCCTTAATCAGTTTAACCAAATGATAATACATGCTATTATCTTGATGCTATGAGATAGCTAGGTTGTTTGTATGCATGATTAGTTTATGCTATGAGATAGTGTTATATTCATGTTGTAGCACAGTATAATTGCTAGTACTAAATTATAGAATGTGCAATGAGACCAATATAGTAGTATGAAAACTTTGGGCTGACCCATTCTGGAACAATCGACTCAATTGGTGTCTAGGAAGGAAGCCACAGGTGGTTACTTAATTAGGACCTCACTCTCTGAGTGAGGGGTGCCTCCCACCTGCTTTCCTGGCCAATTATTTGATTGTTCTTTATGGTTGAGCTTAATGTTAGTAAGATACTACTATTTGAAAGCCCTCACTAAATTCATAATTAAGTCGTAGTGTTAATTGCTTTAAGCTGAGCCATTCTGAATCAATTGACTAAGTTGGTGTCTAGGAAAGAGGCTACAGGTGGTTATTTAATTAGGACCTTACTAAGTAAGGAGAGCCTCCCATCTGCTTACCTGGCCAACTATTTGATTGACCTCCATGGAAAAGCTAATTGCTGATATAACACTATAAAGGTCCTTCCTTCATGCTTAGATATTATTATGTCAATATCTACGCTAGCTTGTTGTGATTCCCACAAGGCTAGTATTAGGGATTGATATTGTAATATCTTGGTGCATATGATGCATATGGCATATTTTAATATGTTGCCTTGTTGTGATTCCCACAAGGGCAGCATTATTCAAATATGACTGTATAAAAATGAAGGGTTTGACTTAACTAGACACAATAGTTTGTTGTGATTCCCACAAGACTATATGTGTGCTAGAGGACAGAATAAAGTTGGGAATTGCATGGGATACAATTGGAAAGAGTTTCCTACCTTTGAACTTATAAGGGCTTGTTGTGATTCCCACAAGGTCTTTTATAAGGAATTTGGATCTCAACCCCACTAAGAAAATTAGTATTTTCTCGTTCATCATATTTGAGGGTTATGACATTCGATAAAAATAGTGGGAGTAACAATTAGATAGAAGTCCTTGTCTGATTGAATACATGTCATCATGATTGGTCTGCTTATATTAGTGTTCTTTGTAATTATAGATTAATTCTGCAAAAATGGCATCTTCACTCTCACTTAGAGGTATTTTAGATACAAACAAATTGACTGGTCCCAACTATGTGGATTGGTTGAGAAATTTAAAGATTGTTCTCACACAAGAAAAACTTTCCTACATTCTTGAAACCCCTGACCTAGGGTCAGCAGGGGAAGATGCAACTGAGGAGGAATTGGCCACATATCGTATGTGGAAAAATGACAGTTTGACTGTCAAATGTATCATGCTTGCTTCTATGAATAATGAATTGCAGAGGCAGCATGATAGCATGGATACTCACTCCATACTCCTTAACTTAAAGGAGTTATATGGTGAGCAGAGCAGAACTGCTAGATATGAGATATCTAAACAGTTGTTCCGTGCTAGAATGATCGAGGGATCATCTGTGCAAGACCACTGTTTAAAGGTTATAGACTTAATCACTCGATTAAGTCAACTTGGTTTTGCTATGGACAGTGAGCTCAGTCAGGATTTGATCCTGCAATCACTACCCGACTCATTCTCGCAGTTTGTCGTGAATTATCACATGAACAAACTGAATTCCTCCCTGCCTGAGCTTCTAAATATGCTGAAAACAGCAGAGTCTCACATCAAGAAGGACAAGGGTCCGATCCTTCTTGTTGGTGAGAGCTCAAAGAAGAAGTCGGGCAACAAGGGTTCAAAGAAAAAACTAAACCCTAAGAGTCGCATCAAAAAGAAGAAGGGAAAGAAAATCTCTGGACCCGGTACCTGTTTCCACTGTGGCAAGACGGGGCATTGGAAAAGAAACTGCAAGAGCTTTCTTGCAAGTGTGAAGCCTGATGTAAGTGTTGCATCAAAAGGTATGTTTTTATTACATGCCAATATGACATTAAGTTCTTCTGATTCTAATTCATGGGTATTGGATACCGGTTGTGGTTCTCACATATGCAAATCTTTGCATGGACTGCAGAAAATTAGAAGACTGAAGAAAGGTGACTTCGAGCTATATGGCGCTGGAGGAGAATCCATCCAGGCTGAAGCTGTTGGCACCTACATACTGGAGCTACCCTCCGGAAAGTTCTTGAAGCTAGAAGACTGTTATTTTATGCCAAAAATCATTAGAAATGTAATTTCAATTCCTTTGTTGCTTAAGAAAGGATTCGAAATAAATGGAAAGAGCAATGGTTGCTCTATTTCTTTATCTAATGAGTATTATTGTCATGGCACTATGGAAAATGGTCTTTTAGTATTATGTCTTAATAATGTTATGTTTCATATTGGCAAAGATAATAAAAGAAAAAGAGAAAATATTAATAATACCCTCCTCTGGCATTACCGATTAGGTCATATTAGTGAGACAAGGTTACATAAGTTGTATAAAGATAAATTCTTTGACCTTTATGATTTTGAATCATTAGGAACTTGTGAATCTTGTCTTATGGGTAAAATGACCAAGTCTCCATTCTCGGGACATGGAGAAAGGGCAAGTGAGTTGTTAGAACTCGTACACACTGATGTGTGCGGTCCTATGTCAACTCAAGCTAGAGATGGATACTCTTACTTCATCACATTTACTGATGACTTATCAAGGTTCGGTTTTGTGTATCTAATGAAACATAAATCTGAAGCCTTTGATAAATTTAAAGAGTATCAAAGTATGGTCGAAAAACAAACTGGAAAGTGTATTAAAATCCTTCGATCTGATCGAGGAGGAGAATACCTTTCTAGTGAATTTTTAGACTATCTTAAATTAAAGGGTATACTCTCTGAATGGACACCTCCATATACGCCACAATTAAATGGTGTAGCTGAAAGAAGGAATCGTACCTTATTAGATATGGTACGGTCCATGATGTGCTTCACAAATCTTCCAATTTCCTTCTGGGGACATGCCCTAGAAACTGCTGCATTAGTATTAAATAGAGTACCATCTAAGTCTGTATCTAGCACTCCATATGAGATATGGAAAGGAAAGAAACCTAATCTTAAGTAACTTAAGATATGGAGTTGTCATGCTTATGTCAAAAGAAATTTTGGACATAAGCTAAGTGCTAGATCGGACAAATGTATATTTGTAGGTTATCCTAAAGACAGTTTAGGATATATCTTCTATAATCCTACCGAACAAAAGGTATTTGTTGCTAGGCATGCCACTTTCTTGAAAAAAGAGTTTTTTTTAGAAAAGGGCAAGGATAGAAAAATTGAACTTGATGAAGTTCAAGACTTACAAGGTGAGATACATAATAATCCTCAACCAGATGTACCCATGGAAGAGGTACAACCACTACACACTACTCCTTTTCGAAGGTCAGAAAGAGTGCGAAATGCACCTGAGAGGTATGGATTTATCATTGAGAATGATGAAGCCCACATCGTTGATAACGATGACCCTCTGACCTATTCGGAAGCTGTCAAGAGTAGGGACTCTGACAAATGGTTGGACGCCATGAAATCCGAGATAGATTCTATGTATACAAACCAAGTGTGGACTTTGGTTGATGCACCTGAGGGAGTGATTCCAATAGGGTGCAAATGGGTATACAAGAAGAAGATAGGAGCTGATGGCCAAGTAGAAACCTACAAGGCCAGGCTAGTGGCAAAAGGTTTCAGGCAAAAACAAGGCATTGATTATGATGAAACTTTTTCGCCAGTAGCTATGCTCAAATCTATTCGGATTATCCTTGCTATAGCTGCATACTATGATTATGAGATATGGCAGATGGATGTCAAAACCGCCTTTCTTAATGGTCACCTTGAGGAAGAGGTTTATATGACACAGCCAGAGGGATTTGTCTCAAAAGGGAGAGCAAATCAAGTATGTAGGCTTAAGAAATCCATTTATGGATTAAAGCAGGCATCTAGAAGTTGGAACATCCATTTTGACATGATAGTTTGGCTTCATTAAAAATATAGATGAACCTTGTGTGTACAAGAAGACTAGTGGGAGTGCTATTGTCTTCTTGATATTATATGTGGACGATATATTGGTCATTGGAAATGATGTTCCAATGATGCAATCGGTCAAGACTTGGCTATCAAAGAAATTTTCCATGAAAGACTTGGGTGAAGCATCCTATATACTTGGTATAAGGATCTATAGAGATAGATCTAAAAGGATGCTAGGTTTGTCCCAGTCTAGGTACATTGATAATGTGCTGAAGAGGTTCAACATGGATGGAAGTAAGAAAGGTTTCTTACCCATAGGACATGGCATACAACTCTCTAGGAAGATGTCTCCTAAGAC
The DNA here is from genome assembly GCF_051530095.1 of Phoenix dactylifera. Lineage (NCBI taxonomy): Eukaryota > Viridiplantae > Streptophyta > Magnoliopsida > Arecales > Arecaceae > Phoenix > Phoenix dactylifera. Next base: position 33,627,917 of record NC_143196.1, read on the forward strand.
ATCTGAAGAGAGGAATAGAATGAGTTCTATTCCCTATGCTTCGGCAGTAGGGTCGATCATGTATGCTATGTTATGTACCAGGCCTGATGTAGCTCATGCCTTGGGCATGGTAAGTAGATTTCAGGCAGATCCCAGGGAGGATCATTGGAAAATTGTGAAAAGCATTCTCAAATACTTGAGAAGGACTAGAGATGTTTTTCTGATTTATGGAGGATCAGAATTGAAACTAGAAGGCTATTCAGATTCTAGCTTTCAATCTGATCCAGATGATAGCAAGTCAATCTCTGGATATATCTTCACTTTGAATGGTGGAGCTGTGAGTTGGAAAAGTTCCAAACAGCAAACTGTAGCTGACTCAACTACTGAGGCAGAATACATAGCTGTTAGTGAAGCTGCTAAGGAAGCAGTCTGGATGAAGAAGTTCATCACAGAGCTGGGTGTAGTTCCTGAGATTGTCGGACCAGTCCCAGTTTATTGCGATAACACTGGAGCAGTTGCACAGGCTAAGGAACCAAGGTCTCATCATAGATCCAAGCACATTTTGAGACACTTCCACCTTGTTCGAGAGATAATCGAAAGACAAGACGTCAAGATTGAACGAGTAGACACAAAGAACAATATAGCAGACCCATTTACTAAAGCTCTACCACAGCAGCAATTCAATCGTCACCTCGATTGTATGGGGTTAAAATATAAGGGCGATTGGCTTTAGTGCAAGTGGGAGATTGAAAGAGTAGATGCCCTATAAGCCAATCATTTGATGGGTTTCTCTTTGTAATCCTCCAAATCATGTATTTTGACACTCGATATATATCAATAAAGGCATTGTGTTTCATCATTTGCTGCTTATCTATTTTATTATTGGATGATGAACCCCATAAATTAGGACATTGATTTTAGGGTTATGATGAGATTATACCAGTGAGACCTAAAATCCTAAAATCCTAATTTAGAATATTCCCAGTCAAATTGGTATATTGAGTCGGGGATCAATATTACCGGAAAGACTGGCACATCTTATGTATGCTCAATGTAGAGGGTGATTGATCTCACAATCACTTGTGTGAGACACTAATACAAAGATGTGGGTGCTCATTAGAGGAATGAGTTCACTGAAATGACCAGCCATGAGAACATCTTATGGATTCTTACTTAATTATCAAAAGATGGTTCTCATAGTGGGAGTTGTGCAAGTGATCCTTAGACCTGAGATCACCATGGTACCTTGTGCACTTGAAGCTATATTTTGGTTTACCCTCATTCACGACATTGCGTTGTGTACGGGGTATTCTGGATATGGTGGATTTTGTACGAAGGTTGTGAGTAGGTCAACAAGGAATCAGTCACTTCTAGTAAGAGAAGGTAACATCCTACTTACTCTAATCTTATGATGATTCACGAAGCCTTTGATCAAAGCAAAATGAATATTAGAAAGAGTTTCTAATGTTTCATTGTTTGAATTATCATATAAAAGATTGAGAGAGATATGAATAAGTGATTGAGTTTGATATTGATCCATACTCGAGCACTTATTCAGGATGTAGTATGACTGAGGGATTGAATTGCACAGTAACTTTCCACTGAAGGGTATGTTTGGATTTGTCCAATACATTCCTCATCTTCCGGGTAGACATGATACGTTGCTAGACGTCAATCATGTCTTGTGGGTTGATCGGATCAAAGAGTTTGATTAGATCAAAGCATCAGAAAGGTTCTGATTGCTAAGTCAGGTTTAGCACTAAATTGAACCTAAATTGGATTAGAGGTATTCTAATCAGGTTAGGTCAACTTGCACCTGCACCTACTGCTGGCTAAGATAAGGAACCCAATGGGTCACACACAAGGGAATTGATCAAGGGTCTAATTGGATTAGATCATGTTTGCAAGATGAACATGCTAGCACGTGTTGCAAACCCTAGCTCCTGATTCAAATTAAATTCGAATATGATTCTTAGATTAGGTTGATCTAATATGATTAGATCATGACCTAATATGGGTTAGCCAAGAGTTGAAACCCATTTGGCTTTAATTAGACCTGATTTGATTAGGTTTAATGTTTTCTTTAAGTTGGTTAAACCCAATTGGATTGGGTTTGATAGGGCCTTCACTTCTGGACCATTGGATGGCTTCCTGGATGAAGGATCTGGTCCACTGGTTAGCGCCTGAATCTGGACCACTGGATAGCTCTCTGGATGAAAGATCTGGACCGTTGCTCAGCGCCTGAATCTGGACCACTGGATGGCTCTCTGGATGAAAGATCTGGACCGTTGCTCAGCGCCTGAATCTGGACCATCGGTGATGGCATCTTGCTTCTGGACCATTGGATGGCACCCTGGATGATGATGCCCTGATCTGGACCATTAGATGGCGCCTAGATCTGGACCATTGGCTTTGGTTCACTGCATTTGGGCCCTTGGATCATCAGGATTTAAGAGGGAGATGTGAGAAAGAAGTTGATACACCCTTCTCCTTAGCACCCCATCATGATGGGATGCATCTCTTGGCACATGCCTCATCATGATGAGGTGTGTGGATGGGATGCATCCCTTTATGATGCATCCCTCCATCTCTTATAAATAAGGAGGTGCCTTGGGGTTCTAAAGATCATCCAAGAAAAAGCCTCTCCTTCTCTCTCCCTTATCCCTTCTTTCTTACAAGCCTCTCTCTTTTGTCCTAACCCAAGACAAGAGGGTCTTCTTTAGGACAAAAAGGCTAGTGAATGTTTTAGAGGTAGAAAGGAAGAAGGAAGTGAAGGAAAATCAGCCAATTAAATCCTTTGGAAGGATTGAACAATTAGAATCAAGTTTTGGTGGAGCTAGAGTCTTGAACCCATTCCTGTGTGGATCAACATCGGAGGGTGAACATTTGGGCACCTTAGGACATCTTCAGATATATTGGATATAGCGTGATAGGTATTCTTCTATACCAAGATTATATTTTCTACATTATTTGGTTATACTATTAAGGTGATCTTGGCTTATTAGGGTTTCATATAATGGGTTTTATAAGAAAATTTTATAATCCCGTATCTTTCGCTGCGCCCTAGGGCACTGGGAAACCCTAACAAGATATACATCGAAGAAGGTGGTTGACTCGTATCTTATCCAGCAACTAGGACTGAGGTAGCGCCAGCCATCCGACTTCATACAGCAAGCCTTGATGTCTTCCAAGATCGTTTTTAAGCACCTCCCACACTCCGTGCTGTTGAGATCCATGGTGCACTCCGCGATTCCGAACAAACTTGCTGAGGGCGACGAATTCGATGCAAACATCAAGGGCCGCCTGTTGGGAGCCTCTTGCACCAGTTTGGAAACCATATCTATTGGTTTAGTTGAATTGGTTTGGGCACTGATATTAGGGTTGGTCATGAAGATGCCCTCCGTATCTGCGACACCGAAGAAGCTTACATTGGAGTAGCGCAGCTGACAGTAGTCATACGAAATAATGCCTTGAGTCCTCGAACAAAGAAGCTGGATCTCGCTGGTAGCACTTCTTATGCAATTCTGACAGTCAGAAGCAGACAGACTTCCTTGGCAGAGGAAGAGACCATAGACATGGTCAGGATCGTCTCCAGTTGTGTCATTATCCGATTCGGAGGACAGCGATTTGGAAATTAGTGATGAAAAGAGGTTGCCAAGATTAATCCGGTAGGTGCTGTTGGCATCGTACATGCCTCCGGTGCAATTGAAGCTCCAAATTCTATTATCTGGGTTGGCTGGCAGCAGAAAGAAGGAATGCTCACACCTTATCCAGCAACTAGGACTCACATAACGCCAACCTTGTATATCAGCACAGCAAGCTTTGATGGCAGCCAAGACTGTCGCCAAGCACTGCTTGCAACCTTGGCTGCTGAGATCGGACGCGCACTGTGCCATCCCGAATACAGGATCTGGGCCCAAAGAGAAGGTTTCAAACTTCAGAGGCTGGTAGGGAGCCTCTTCAACAATTTTGGACATCTTCTCCCAAGGTTCGGTTGATAATTCTTTTGGACCAGCAGGATTGACGGCGCTGGATCCACTCGCATCGACGACTCCGAAGAAGTTATGGTCCGAGTAGCGCAGCAGGCAGTTGTCGTACCAGATAAAACCTTGACGTCTATAGGCGCAATCGTGGGCGATCCTGGAGATCGCAGTTTGGATGCAGGCTTGGCAGGATTCATGAGACAGGTCTCCGAGGCAGAGGAAGAGTCCACATACGAGGTCAGGGTCCTCTCCTTCAGTATCTTTGTCAGAAATGGAATTCGAAGACTTGGAGCTAAGAGAGGAGAAGAGGGTATTAAGATTGGTCTCGAAAGCGCTGCTGGCTGCGTATGAATCAACCGAGGAGCAATTGGATCCCATGAATTCCCCACTTTGAGCCTGGACTGCACCAATGGAGGAATGGAACAGAAGAACATAGGATATGATCAGGAATAGGCGGGAGGAGAAGGATTCCCTTGGAAGCGAGGAATCATGCTTCATCTCGTAAGCATGTACTGAAATTGTTTGCTGGTGATGGTGCATAAGAAGCGAACATGGATAGATGGTGTCCGATTCATCTCTCATCATGCTTGTTGGTGTCACGCTTTCTCTTTGCCGTTCGGTTGTGGAAATGTCGAAATATCCAGCTTCAAAATAACTGAAGATGTTGCCATAAGAAATAAGGCTGCAAATGGGTTGGATCAACCCGAGATCCGACCCGGCCCGACCTGTATAGACCCGACTTGATCCGAATTTTAGGATCCACGGATCCGGGTCGGATCCTAAAATTGGATCCGAATCAATTTCTGGGTTGGGTATAGGTTTACCGAACGGATCCAACCCAACCCGAATGGATGAGAGAGAGAGAGAGAGAGGGGAAAAGCAAAAGAGTGTTTTTTTTTTTTTTGGTGTGCATGGGTCATAGCACTATTGGTCCGTCATAATTCTCTCTCGATCTATTACACTGTTGATGCCTTTGGTTCTCCGGTAGATGGCTTTTTTTTTTTTTTCTTTCTGTTTTTTGGTTTCTGTTTTTTTTTAACTTTTGCAGGAGGAAGTGAGGGAACCCAACTAAATATGGGTCATGTGCCAGTTTTCTGCAATGGAATTGGATTTTAGAAGAAGGTCTGGGATTTTTTTTGTCCTCGTGAGAGGGAGCTGGGAGACACCAAGTTCCGTCCAATCAGTCATATAGACAAAAATTAGTGTGATATGAAATTTCGCTTGTAGACCGACTTTGTTAGTAAGTCATGCGTCATCTGTTCTGACTGGAGGTCAATTGCAAGTCTTTCGAGTCATGGGTCACCCTGGGGGTGGCAAAATATGACCCGACCCGCCAACCCGACCCGTGTTCAACCCGCCATAAACAGGTTTGGGTTTGGCCTAAACAGGTTCGGGTCGTAAACAGGTCAACCCGTTTAACCTATTTATTAATTGGGTCGGATACGGGTTTTAGATGTCTGACCCGTTTAAATCGTTTAACCCGTTTAACTGTTGGGCAGGTTAAACAGGTCTAAACAGGTTAAACGGGTTAAACAGGTTAAACGGGTTAAACAGGTTAAATAGGTCTAAACAGGTTAAACGAGTCTAAACAGGTCTAAACAGGTCGGGTTGGGCAGGTTAAACAGGTTGGGTTGGACAGATTAAACAGGTCTAAACAGGTTAAACGGGTCAGGTTGGGCAAACAGGTTAAATAGGTCGGGTCGGGTTGGGTAAACAGGTTACCTGTTTATTAAACAGGTTAAACGGGTCGGGTCGGGTTACCTGTTTAATAAACAGGTCAGGTTCAGGTTTGTAATTCCTGACCCGTTTAATAAACAGGTCGGGTTCAGATTTATAGTTTTCTGACCCGACCTGTATTTGACCCGACCTGTTTATGCCTGACCCGACTCGATTGCCACCCCTACTCACCCAGCACCTCATAATTGTGATATGACCAAATTAGATTTGCCAGAATTCTTTTCCAAAAGCAAAAAAAAAAAAAAAAATGGGACCCGATTCAGATCCGAATCCGATCCGCCTCGGACTCGACCCAAACCGACCCGATCTTCAACCGAGTCGGGTCTGGATCCAAAATTAGGATCCGAACAAAAAATCGGGTCGGATCGGGATCACCCAGGACCCGACCCGACCCGATCCGACCCATTTGCACCCCTAATAAGAAGGTATCGTTTTAAGACTCTAGAAAAAAGATCGGTATAGGAGGTCTTCATTGCGCAACGTGTCCTGCAAGCCGGCCTTATCTTTTAGTTTATTTCAGTTCCTGTGTCTATCGCTATCGCCCTGTTCTCTCTCAATTGCCTATCCTTTATAGACGAGGGGGAGTACCTTAGCAGTAGCTTCCAACATGACAGATTGACCTCCTCAAGTGCCAGATTTATGCCCATTTTATGAATTTTCTACTGGACATCTCGAATCAAAGGGTGGTCCCTCCCGCCTCACTCGGGCCTCCTGTATCCAACCTTTTATTGAACCTAAATACCTCTCCTCTTCCGATTTCCGAAGAATCTGGCACCGAGTAATTTCATTTTCAATTGCTCGATAGACGATGACGGGGGTACAACTTGAGAATTGACCCAAAATTCTCTGGGGTACCCGTTTACAAATACAGGAAGGAAGGAGGTATGGGATGCAAAGTCTCATTCAAAAATAGTTTTAGTGTTAAACATTAGTGTTAAACATTAGGAAGGAGGTATGGGATGCACCGAGTAATCAGCTATCGCTATTCTTCCGAGAGAATCAGCAACAACTATTAGTGTTAAACATGTAAATGCAGCATAAAAATGGTCCTATTGTGTGAAGCCCTCCATTTGAACTTGATCAAGAGACCGACCTATACTATAATAATCTAGGTTCCAAGACGTCTAAAATCATAATTAAAAATCTTTAAGACGACGCTTATAAGCATCGTCTTAATTAGTTGGTTAGTGTAAGACGATGCTTCTAACCATCGTCTATCCCTAGGCTTCCCAAGATGCTTATAGGCAACACCTTAGTTAGTTTTTTCGACTGTAAGACGACGCTTATAAGCGTCGTTTGTCCCTACGCTTCTTTATTCCTCAATTAAGACGAAGCTTTCTAAGCGTCGGCTTAATATTGGTTAATATAAGGTGACGCTAATAATCGTCGTCCGTTTGTAGGTTTCCGACGACGCTTATAAGCATCGTCTTAATATGGGTTAGTGTAAGACAACGCTTATAAGTGTCATGCATCACAAGCTTTCCACTTCCGATGCTTTTAAACATCGTAATATGAAGTTAGTAAAAAGTGTCGGCAAATTTTGGCACGGTGACTAAATTACTAGCGCTTTTTTCTAGCATCAGCAAATCACAGTCAGAAAAACTTTTTTTTCTGTAGTAAGTTTTTCTTTTTTTTTTTTTATGGCAAGGGAGGCCGGCAGAACAAAGCCACCTGGATTTTATTGAGAACAAAGAATATACATCAAAAGGAACTAAGTAGAATGAAGAGAGGAAGGAGACATGATTAAGCTAAAAATTCTAAAGTTAAAACTCGACAGGTGAACAGCAGCCAGAACAGAATATGGCTATTTGAAAGGTACCTCTATCTCCATTCCTTCAAATTTTCAGGTCATTTGAAAGATACCTCCATCTCCATTCCCATTTTGATAACAGAGATATATTAAATTGAGCTAGATCCTTTTGAGTCCCGGACCGAGAATACGTTTTACTTGTCCAAATGACTATCATTGTCGTGCCACCAAGTCAAAGACACGAGGCATTAAGAACGCCCGTCATTTACAAATACAGATCAATCTAACGACAATAATAAAATTTTTAAAATTAATTAAATTTCTAAAATTTGAATCGATCGCATACTAATCATGAAAACTATAGTTAATAGTGTCACTACTAAACTTGTCTTTTGGGAAAAACTATTCTCCGCTGACCGTGCTTTGGCATTTGGGAGGTTTAGTCGAGAAGATTTGTCCAAACGTATACAGTGGGGTAATTCTAGTGCAATTATGGACTCCATATTGACAGAAAAAAGGTCACTTTTGGAGTACTCTGAAACAAGAGTATTCCATGAAAAAATTAGCACAAAAATCCAACTGATTTAAAATTTATCCACTGCTCTTTTGAACTTCATTAATCATCGCAAGCTTATAAAGAGTAGTCTTCACTTTGGACCAAATTCTTTCCTAGCTCCATCTGCATATTAGTCTCCCATAAAACTGACTAGTCATTGAAAATCCTAAGTTCCTTTACATCAATTGAGGGCAACTAAAAATTTTTTATTTAAAAAAATTCTAGAATTCCGTTCTTTCCAAGAGATCCAAGATATAGCTGCAAGCAGCATTAGAGTGATGAACTGAGTACATTTTGTAAAATGGTTCGACCTTCAATTAATGTATAATTTTTTTTAAGAAAAAAAAAAGGAGGAGGCAAGAAGCTTCCCCTCTAAAATTTATTAAATGAAGAAATTATGCACAAGTGGGAAAGAGATGGGAACAAAATGTGACGTTGTGGTCAAAAGGGGTAATGCACAAGAAATGCAGGGCAATTCCACAGATTGACATGACTTTCAATTGATAATCATATCAATCTTCTAATGAGCAGAGCATTAATGACGTCATACCAAAGATTAGAGCACCTTCTAATAGGTTTCTAACCCTTAGATAATTTGACTTTTTTGTAGTAGGCAAATTGCACATGCTAGTCCCTTTAGATTTTTAGGTCATTTGAAAGATATGTTAATCTCCATTCTTATTTTGATAACAGAGAGATATTAAATTGAGCTAGATCCTTTTAACTGGCAGACCGAATACTTTTTATTTGTCCCAATCACTATGGTTGTCATACCACAAAGTCTAAGACACGAGGCATTAGAACGTACGGATATGGGACTTGCTTCCGAGACCCGTCATTTACAAATACAGATCAATCTAACCACAATAATATTTTTTTTAAAATTAATGAAAATTCTAAAATTTGAATCGGTTGCATACCAATCATGAAAACTATAGTTAATAACGTCACCACTAAACACTGGAACAATTTCACAAGCATACCAACCAAACAACTCATATTCTACAAAAATCCAACAAGTTGTACAAAACTACAATATCAAAGAAGTTTTCAATATAAATCTATTAATGTAAGGTGAGTTTAATTCATCCTTGAAAGGCCAAAGTTCCTCTAAGCAATGTATGGGCTCCTAATGCATGAGACCAACAAGGTTTTCGAGTACCAGGGGCTTGTTACACAAAACACTGACATGTTTCAACTACTAATGCTGCCTTCATTAGGATTTCGTAGTGATCTAACCCCTGCTAATAAGGTACGGTTATAGGATCTAATGCCAAGAAAAAAAGATATTGTGTGAGACAATTTTGCAGCTCTTGCCACCTGACCTTTTCTTTGAAGTTGCTAAATATATGGAGGTATAGTCTCTCTCTAAAGCAGCTCACAATAGAAGCAGCATACAATGGGGGACAGGCCCTCATCTTCTGAAGGCTTTCCGCCCTTCCAGAAAACTTCATGTAAACCTGGGTCTAGTCTTGATTTTTCTCTTTTTTTATAAAAAGAAGAAAACCAAAAGTGGACCGAAATGCTCGTATTACTGATCATTAAACTGGACCGAACCGGTTAGGCACCGGCCGGGCGGGATAATTAGTTGTCTTTATGTTTGTAATTAGGCCTGTGGGACTGGGTTTTTTTTTGCCGGACCGGCTCGTGGTTTACTTTCGAGCCGGGGGAAGGAGGGTTCCAATGGGAAGTGCAAACTTGTCCTTTGGGGAAAACTATTCTCCACTGACCATGCTTTGGCATTTGTAAGGCTGCAAACTTGTCGGGTCGACCTAAGACCCGACCCGCATAGATCCAACTCAATCCAAATTTTAGGACCCGCGAGTCCGGGATAGGTCTTAAAGTTGGACCCGAATCATTTTCTGGATCGGATTTGGGTTTATCGAAGGGATCCGATCCGATCCGAATGGATTCGAAGAGAGAGAAGAAAAAGCAAAAGAGAGTTTTTTTTTTTTGTGTGGGGGTCGGGGCACTATTGGTCCGCTAGAAATCTCTCTCGATCTATTACACTATGTCTCGGTAGCTGGCTTTTTTTTTTTTTTTTTCCTTCTGTCTTTTCGTTTTTGTTTTTTTTAACTTTTGCAGGGAGGAAGCGAGGGAACACTAAACTGGATATGGGTCGTGCCAGTTTTCTGCAATGGAATAATCTGGGATTTTTTTTGTCGTCGTGAGAAGGGAGCTGGGAGACACCAAGTTCCGTCCAATCAATCATATAGACAAAAATTAGTGCGATATGAAATTTGGCTTGTTGACCGACTTTGTTTGTAAGTCATGGGTCATCTGTTCTGACTGGAGGTCAATTGCAAATGCAAGTCTTTCAAGTCATGGGTCACCCAGCACCTCATAATTATGATATGACTAAATTAGATTTGCCCATTTTTTTTCCAAAAACATAAAAAAAGGACCGACTCAGACCCGGATCCTACTCGGACCCAACCCGACCCGATCTTCAATCGAGTCGGGTCTGGATCCAAAATTAGAACCCGAACAAAAAATTGGATCGGATCCGGATCACCCAAGACCCGACCTGATCCGACCTATTTACACCCCCAGGCATTTGTGAGGTTTAGTCGAGAAGATTTGTCCAAACGTATCTTATAGTGGATCTATTGCATTTAAATGGGTTTTAAAAATGGGCATGGAGTATATTGGGGTAATTCTATTGCAATTATGGATTCCAAATATGGCAATTGTGTCATATAGCATGAGTTGCTTTCTTTGGGGGGGGGGGGGGGGGGGGTAAATGGCTGCTCACTCTACTCTAGTGTAGGTGCAGCCAGCAAAATCAAGAGCTACAATATGACACAAAGGCAAGGGAGAAGCTCTCTGATGTGGCCAAAGAATCTCTTCGGAGTGCTGCGCAGTATAAAAAGCTACCCAGTCTGTCATCTTGTTTGCAATGGGATAGATTTTGTTGTAATTGTTAGTTTCCAAATATGATATTATTAAAAGAATGGTTTAGGTTCACCATTTCACAATTGCACTTTGGTATAGGCCAACTTATGTGGTATAATTTTATTCCACTATTTTGGTGGAATAGAATTAATAAGCTTGCCTCGAATCCCATGGGTTATCATTTTATCCTTCTTTATTCTTATAAACACATAAAAGATGAACCGACAATATTATCTCTAAAATAGCATTCAAAACATTTTGAAATTCAGCGTATATTAAATGTATCTAAACCTTCCAAATTATATTCCACATTCAAGTAGTACCTTAGTATATGTGCACACATCTCCTTCCCTCGTCCCTCCCCTGGTGGATATAGCAGATAGATAATGTCCTCAATTCACCCCGTGTTATTTTGCGAACAAGAATTGACATCAAGATGATGAAAAGACCATATCTTTTATTTGGGCAAACCACGTTTCTATACTTGAGTTCTTGTGTGATCTCCTATTTTCTGATTTTGTTGGCCACATTCACATCCATCGCGTATGAGCCGTAGAATGCACTACAGAAGTACCTGAAGGTAGAGAGGAGCAATATTCCGTACTCCAACAGAATGATCACCGCATGCTATATTATTTATAATATTTGGTTGTCTTTAAAAATATGAATCAGGATCCTCTCACCACTATTGTGAGAGCTCGGAAGCAGGCAGTTAAATTATATCCATGCCATTGCTACTCAAAGAATCGAGACAACCAGAGAAAACTGAGGCTCCCACTCTGCACATTGTGCGTCTCCCAAGAAGATACACTTCACTTAGAGCTCCTCCACCCCTAGCTTGCTCGAGATAAACTTTGATAGCAATGTGCGAGATGGAGGAATGGTGGAGTCGGCTATGTGATTCATACTCAAGGGTCTTCATCGATGGCAGCTGGAGTTCACCTCTATGATACTGCTATTCTGCAGGCCCAGATGAGAGATGCTTGAGAGGGCTTGATCTATACTGTTACAGTATTAAGAGCCTCCAGTATTATCTTGGAGGGAGACTCAAAGAACTGTCATCAGTTGGCTGACTAGAGCACCATCTAACCCAATTTCTCTCATCCCATTCCAGACAGCATGATAAAGGTCATCCCTACGCTGAGATGTTTTGAAGTCATTCACATTTACAGAAAAGCGAATAGAGCAGCTGATTTGGCAGCCTGTTATGTGGCTAACCACTCAGGCTTTGTAGCGTAGAGTTCAGTCCAGCAGATCCCATCCCACTTATGGGATATTCTTCGTGCTGACGCCACAGGTTGTATCTACTCTAGGGCCATCTAGAACCACCCATCACATTACACAACAATACCGATATATAATCATCCTGATACTTCTCTGTTTTCCCATGCGCAAAAGGTAGACACAAATAACACATCCCAAATGCTAGTGTTTTCAGAGCGCACCTGGTCTAACAAATCCTCAATGTTTTTGAGAACCAGATATGCATTGCTTGATGAAGTCTTTAATTGAAAGAAAAATGGGCAGGAAATAAATTCTATTTCAAGCAAACTTTGCATTATTTCTTTGAAAGGAAAAGAAAAAAGAAAAGAAAAACAACTCTTTCTAGTTGAACTTACAGGGAAGTCATTTTACAGAACCACCTGGCATAAATTATCAGAGCTGTAAATATCAGCAGGTAAAGAAATACAAAGAATAACAACAGCCTGTCAAAAATATTTGTAATACGTTCCGATTTACCAAATAGACTGATAATTCTTTTACAGCAATATGGCCAGTTTCAACAATTACAGGTTTGCTGATCCTTCATTAACAAAGTCTTTAGACAGTATATATGACCAAAAATAAAAAAAAAAATCAGCAGACCGGCTGAAGAATCCCAACCATTGCTAAATAACTTATACATAGCCATAGTAGTGTTCTGACTTCTGATAACTTGCAATAGAAACAACAAGAAGTAATGCGTTTGGTATCTTTGAAACTAATACCTGACCTGCAACCTGAAGTCTTAAAAAACTCTCGACCATCTTGGGCATGATATGGAGCTTGTAGCCCAATAATGGTTGACAAAAGTTTCAGTAACCTAGTAAATGTTCTCTCGAGAATTTCACGATGCATACAACTCTGCTACCTTATGTGATAATCCATCAACCACCTCATCTGCATGCTCAGAAATAGCCTCATCCTGAAAGAATAAATAATAACAAAAAAGTTTCCGTGATTTCAGTCGTAGATAGCGCAAACATATCAAACAGAAAAATATGCTCCTGAGAAAATCAAAATGTGCCAGTAAATCCTATTCACAACACTTGGAAAACAAGGTGAAATAGGTTTCTGCTCTCCATTGCAGGCCATTAAACAAGTCAAAGGACCAGCTCTAAGACAAGTTTTAATCTACACTCGCCCAACAAAAATGTCACATCCCCAGAGACGAGATTCTGGCAGCAAAATTGCCCCTATAAAAGCTAATATTTATAAGTAATCCATTTATTAATCAAGAGATGGAGCATGCTGGGAAACTAATATTTTTATCTTGAACTTATACTTGTACAACATTTTTCCCTCTCCTGGGGAAAGTTGTAGTTTGTGTTTCTTGTCCTTCTGTTTGATAGGTACCAGTGGTTGCTAATATTTGAATTCATTTATTCGTGCACTGGCATGCCAAAAAACATAGTCGACAACTAATTGAAGTGCTGTGATGACCAAAATCCAAGGTTGTGCAAAGTTTTGATCAGTCTCGAAGAGTATAATTCCCATGGATGAAACCTGACCAACCTTGGCCATATAAGCAGTCAGTTAAGAATATCTTTAAACTCCGACCTCAAATTGTGCAAAAAAAATTCCAATTACAGAAGGAATGAAAGAAATTTAAGAGGTTAATTTTTCTATACTTACTTCTAACTCCCTTCTTCCATTGACAGCTACGCACTTGGAAGCACTGATACTAGCACTCTTTATCAAGCTCCGGGCACTACAGTCTGGTTTGCTTATGCCATTTTCTGCAGCATATGCATGCTCAGATCCCTCACATTGGCGTGACCTCGGAGGGCTTTGACAGGTAGTGCGAGCAACTGAAGCTGCGGTCCTTTTCTCAAAATCTTTATTTTGATCAGCAGTTTCATCTTTCAAAGCACAGACCCTCTGTCTGTTACAAAGGAAGTAACAGAACATATTTTAATCAAATGAATTAAAAATTACCAACAAATTCCATCTTCCTACATCTCATGTAAAGAATTTCATCGCCATGAAATGGAGTTCAACAAAGGTAGTAGGACCATATAAGAAATTGACTGATACTTGTATATAAGAATTTGCTGGTTATAACAAATAATACCTTGGCAAAGAGGCATGCTGCCGCTGGAGTGGAGTGCTTCTTTCTCCCTTGCCGTAGTGCTCTTCAAGATGTGCAAATTGTCGTTTAAAACGATCAACCCCACTGTTATTAGAGATTCATATGTGACAAGCAATAAGAATCTCATGTGCCAACCTTTGCATCTAGTTGCTCATAATATGCGATCAAGGTAACCAAACAGAAAAACCAAGTAATGATATCGTTCAAGATGGTTAATTTACTTTAGCAACACAGAGAGAGCAATCATGATTTATGCCTCAATGAGATAATATTAGAAAACATCCTTGTGAGAACCACCACAAGAATCAAATCCTCTCTTCTTAATCACTACTTGTTGCAGCAAAAAATTGCTATTATGATAGCATTTACACCGTGATTGGTCAAGTTTTGCAACACATAGCTTCCACGAAATGAATTAGTATCAGTACCAGGAATCATGTTTGAATGCATTTGAAAGGTTTTTTTGCGCAATATGAATCAGTTTGAAAGCTAAATCACATGAGCAGAGGTCAATTCTCATGATATTTTGCCTAAGCGCGAGACTAAGTTGTGAACGGTCAAAACAAGGAAAATTTCACCAGAAAAAAACTGCAACAGGAACCCTTAACCTGCCATTACTGGGAGAAGATAACTTGAACTCATCACTTTTCCAGTTCAATTAAGCAGTTCAGCCAGAGTTAAGGGCCAGGGCCATTGCCCAATTAAGGTCCCAGCACAATCTGGGATCCTGGGAGGGGCAAACTAGAGACAAACCTAACCTTTGGCCATTTCTTGGCACAAAGTGGCTGCCCTGGGACTCAAACCCGCACTATTGCACTTGTCAGCCCAACCTTTTTTACCATTGCACCAAACAATGGCCCCTAGTCAGAGTCAAGAGAAGATAAAATTATATCTTTGCTATAATCAAAAGCAATAAAAAAAAAGTTACAAGTCGGTGATGAAAGAAGCCTAGACATGGGAGGCTAGAATCTTTCAACGAGTACAATTTGACCAAAACTAAATATGCTGCTGATAGAAGATTCAATGTGAATGCTTTTCTAGATCAAAAGGAGAAACGTACTGCAACTATGCCAATTAGTTTAATAGGATATGGATTTTAAAACTTATGCATCAGATGAGTAAAATTCCCCAATGTCATATTTTCTCTACAGTTTCTGATATTGTTTATTTGAGCTCGCACACCAAATGAAAAGTAGAAACAACGTCAAAGCCTATCTAGCAAAGTACATTGCATGACATTCTACATATATATATATATATATATATATATATATATATATATATATATATATATATATATTATGCTGTGATGGAATCCATTTATGTTATTAATTCCAGTGAAGCAAAGTAGAAACTAAATTGAACCCAGGGCTTGAGGATCCACCTCCAGAGCACTCTGTTATTCCCTTTGATGACTTCCGTAAAAGAGAGATCCAAAAATTTCAGAACTGATCCAAATAATCAGATCTAGGGTTTCATTGTAGTTCTAAATTAATCACCTAAGATCAGCTTGTGTTCACAATAAGTTCATAGAATCGCAATCCAACCACTCAGATAGTTAGCCTGTGCCATAAAGTTACGAGTCCAGGTGCCTCCAAGCACCTTTCATCACAATTCACCCTGCAAATTATCATTTTCACAAGGGTTTTAACATAAAAAAACTTGCAAGTAAGTGTCCAATGACAAGTCCTCCTTGTTTTTTGTTAACTATATCAACTCATTAGCACGGTACATGGTTTCAAAGAGTTTGGTCCTTTAGTCTAAGAATCATCTTCAAATTCCACAGTTTTGTTATTAATGATGGGAGGAAACAGCAATTTTCAAATGAGTGACAACTAGAACATTACTCATGAAAAAGCTGCGAAGTAAGGGATGCCTTGTAATTCATTAGAAAAAAGAAATGGAAGACCAAAGTCAAATGCAATGAGCCTTATCATGTTTGGACTATATTAATATTTGTAGTTCAAGGTTTGCATCCAAATCACAGGCTTATCTATAAGGCCTAGGCTTTCCTCTTGTTTAATCTTTCCACTCTTTTCCTGTTTATAGCCCTAATTAGCGATTGTCACATCTAATGATCCAGGAGGATTCTCAGACTCAATGTGGACCACTTTGACCACTACGAGCGGGGTTGGATAGGATTCAAGAGCGAGATCAGTTGCATCGAAAAGTCGAGTCAGTCAAACTTTCGGATTCCATAACTTGGTCATACGATGTCCGATTGAGATGGTCTTTTTTTTTTAAAATAGATATCTTTTCGAGATCTACAACTTAAGGTCAACATCCTAGGAGGTTGAATCAGGCTGAAATTCCACCATTTGGAATCCGAAACAAGCTGGTCAAACCAAAAGTTTCCTTTTCGGGTAAGAATTTGATTAGGCGTAGCTCTCTATGCGATAAAAATCCGGCGGAGCGACAGAAAGCAGAGTTGACGTAAAAATCAAGATCTACCTCCTCAAAATTTTTAGCTTTTTCTAGAAGATTTCCACTAGAGATGTCTATTTTGGAAAAAAGAGTCCTACTAGGTTTAGGAAGAGGAATCCGATCCAAATTATGTTAGGACGGACCTCACATTATAAATAGTCTATGTACCCTATTTGTTTAATCATTAAAAAAAGAAAAGAAGATTTAAAGCCCTACTTTCGAAATTCTTCCATCTTCTAGTTATCTTCCAAGAGATTCAAGTTGAGCAGGTTGAAAAAAAATTTTCTTCTCCTCGGTCGGATCAAGGTAGTATCAGAGCTCCAGACCTCTATATCTGTGGGGCCTTTATTCATGATCCAAACACGTGAGCAATACAAACAATCAGGAGAAAGGTTATCCGTGCTTCAAGTACATCGATGGACAAAAGCAAGTATGGCCACTAGTTCTTCCTCAATGAGTGATGAAGAGATAAAGAGACGTCTCATATAACTAGAGAAGATTGCCCAACTCACCGAGATTATCTCGAGATTGGCGATACATTTAGCACAAGCACCAACAACTCCTGTTGCGAAGCTATCTCCTACGGCTCAAGATAAAAAACCACCATCCAGCGAGGAGGATGAGAATGAGCAACCTACGAGTATGAAAAATCTCTCTTCAACCGTTTAAAGTTGAGGCTCGAATCAAGATTCTTGTATATGATGGGATTGTTATGCAGAGAAGCTACATAACTGGCTAGACCAATTAGAGACATATTTTACTATCTATAGATACTCCATTATCCAGAAGGTAGCTTTTGCCCATCTCAAGCTTTCCAACCATGCTTTTACCTGGTGAAATTCGTGCATAAGGAACAATGATGTTTCGAATCTAATATGGAACAAATTCAAAAGCCTAATCAAGGAGCACTTCTACCCTTCAGCCACAAGAAGGATTGGTGGATTAAGTGGCAGTACCTACGGCAGAAGTATGATCAATTTATCCAGGGCTTCACCGAGTTCCATAAGCAAGCAATCTTTCTTGAAATCTCCCTTGACGATCATTCAGTTTTTATTAAGTATGTTGGAGGTCTCTATGAGAACATTCGAAAGGAGTTAAAACTCTTCAAAGTTGAAGATATCAGCGAAGCCAGCATAAAAGCCACGAGGATTAAGGAGAAGAATCGGCCTAAAGAAGGTAAAAAAGATGACAATTTTAAAAAAGGCAGCGAAAAATCAAGCCATTAGGGAGAGCAAGGCAAGAAGCACGCCAACACGACTCGGACAATTTATTGTGATCATTGTAACCTCCGTGGACACACGAAGGAAAAGTGTTAGAAACTTCACCCCAAGCTGCGACCGAAGAGAAAGACATAGATGGATGAAGATTCCAAAAAGAAGAAAAAGATGAATCTCAATACTGTAGAAATTGAGAAGCTACCTGAATTTGAATAAGCAAACTCCAAATTGAGCCTGATGACGAGTAAACCCGAGACAGGTACTGAAACTGATTTATAGAGGTGCAAGAGAAACTCTTCCGCTTGAAGCTCCAGATAAAGCAAAGTATCATTGAGGCTATTGTAGATCCTAAAAGCCAGAAGAACCTCAAATCTGAAAAGCTGGTTCATAAGCTGGGGATGCAGACTAAGCCTCATCCACGTCTCTGCTCCCTTGGTTGGATTTAAAAAGATGTTGAATTGAAGATCACTAAGCAATGTACCTTCAAATTCGCTATAACTAAGAGTTATATCGACGAGAAAACTTGTGAAGTAGTTTCTTTGTTTGCCAGGTTATCCCTGGAAGCCCATATATTTGGGATCGAGATGCAGTCTTCTACCGGCGTCTGAAGAAGTGTCAGTTCATGAAAAACGAAAAGGAGTTTATGATCAATGCCTCCAGAATACAAGAAAACATAGACTTTGTAATTGCTGCCCAAGCGAAGTGACTTGTTAATACCTGTAACAAGTTTGTGATGATGGTATGAAAATCTGATAACTACTTATGAAAGACCAAGCTCTCATTTTTTGATTTCATTGACCGATCTACGAGATCAAGATCGAGGAGTCACCATAGTCATCATTGACGAGGAAGGACATCAAGAAGCATCCCTACCACGAAATACAGATGCAAGAGTTGAGCAAATAGCTTGCTGAGACTTAAGAGCAAAAAAGAGTCAGGCCAGAAACCATCTCCAAGCAAAGATAGATGGTTCAACTATGAGACGGGGAAGCAGGCATTTTTTACTCTTAGTTCTGATTTAACGGGAGCTAAATCCCCTAAACAGGGGAAGCCCTAATCCAGGAGGATCCTCAGACTCGATGTGGACCATTTTGACCACTACGAGCGGGGTTGGATAGAGTTCAAGAGCGAAATCCGCCACATCGAAAAGCCGAGTCACGGCCAAACTTCTGGAGGCCATAACTTAGTCATACGATACCCGATGAGATGATCTTTTTTTTAAAAAAAATTGAGTATCTCTTCGATACCTACAACTTTGTGCCAAGAGGTTGAATCATACCAAAATTCCACCATTTAGACTCCGAAACGAGCTGGTCAAACTGAAAGTTTTCTTTTCGGATAAGACCTTGACTGGCGTAGCTCTCGATAAGAATTTGATGGAGCGACAAAAGGCCGAGTTGATGTAGAAGTCAAGATCTACTTTCTCGAAATTTTTAACTCTTTCTAGAAGATTTTCACTATAGATGTCTATTTTGGAAAAAAAAAAGTTCTACTAATTTTAGAAAAAGAAATCCGACTTACATTGTGTTAGGACGGACCTTACATTATAAATAGAGGCTATGTACCTCATTTTTTTAATCATTAATGAAAGAAAAGGAGGTTTAAAGCCCTACTTTCAAAATTTCTCCATCTTCTTTTAGTTATCTTTTGAGATATTCAAGTTAAGCAGATTGAAAAAAAATCTTCCTTCTTCCCGATCAGATCATCTAAGAACATCTTTAAAAAATTTATTGCTTTATCCTCTACTACTGTAATTGCTAGGATTCATCTAATGCACATCATATATTGCCACATTTCCAAGAAGTAAAGCACTTAGTTACCCAATTCTGCTGGAATTATATGTAAATATATATCTTAGTTGATGAGGAAAAAAAGATGTCACACCTTGGGTACATGAAACTAGTCTGTTCTCCACCTCGAAGACACTCTTGCAGCAGCTGAGGATGATATTCCAAAATCTGTTTGCTTTTCAAAAACATTCCATCATAAGTGAAAAGTGCAGTAGACATGACTGACGACACTGCATGAAGAATATGAAGCCGCAGCAGTGTACCTCTCGATAAATCAATTCTCTGACATCATCTTTTGTCAATTTCTTCCTCTCAAACTCAAATTCAAGTTTGGATATCGGTTGAGTTGATGGTTCGCGGTCTACATTAGCCAGACCTTGGAAATATGGATCACCCAAAGCCTAAAATGTAAAAAAACACAGGTATCAGCTAAAAACCACGCACCAATTGACCTCTTAAATGTCAGATCACACTTCATCTGCGGTTGGATGAAGTAGTCTAAGTTGCCCAATCTCACCTCTTCGGCTGTAGGCCTATCTTTAGGATCGAATGCAAGTAAGCGCTCTAGTAAACAAAGTGCCAATGGATCTGCATTGGGGAACTTCTGCGAGAAAGGAACAGGTGGTTTTTTGCGCATGCTACTCAAATATCTTCTAGCCTTTTCATTCCGAATCTGAAGATAAAAAAATAATAATAATAATAACAATAGTAGTAGTAGTAGAACTAATAATATTAATCATAGTAGTAATAATAATAATAATGAGAACACATTTAAGCAACAGAACCTTCGAGGCAAATAAAATATCAAAATACTAATGCACAGAGGTGCACAAGGCATACAGAATAAGGAAGAAAACATTTGCAAGGAAACATGTATGCAGGTTTATTTATAAAGAAAAATCAAATAGGAAATGGTAGTATAAGTTATATCCTGTATTAGTTCTACAAGGTAAATAGAAAATTGCATCTTTTCCCTATAAAATGCTGGTCACTGTCACTATAATCCTTGTCTCCTTTTGTAACCAAAGACAAAAAAATGGCTGTTTGACAGCATCTAGCAAATCAGTAACCTTATTCTTTATTTTATAGGTTGCAAGTAGTCAACAATATTTTCCTATAAAATACTGGTCTACTGTCACTATAACCCTCATCTCCTTTGTAACCAAAGCCAAAAAAACTTTGCTGTTTGTCAAAATTTCTCAGGACAGTATCTAGCAGATCAGTAACCTTATTCTTCATTTTCTAAGTTGCAAGTAGTCAACTATTGTAAGCTTTACATCCGGATTATTTGCATCCTGTTCAGATAAGAACACATTCTCAAATTATCCCATGCATAATTCATTGACTTCTGAAGAGTTTATTTCTGATCATCACATTTGTTCATTTTTTTCCTGTTTCCCTCTCTTTTCATCTTTCCTTATTTCATATATGCCTCAAGACTCAAAAAAGACAAAAACATAGTGGTAGGTAGAAATTTTATGCAAGCAAGTAGGCCACTCAATTGCCAAAATCATGTAACATAATAAAATAAAAGAAATAGGATAGAACCTTTACATGCAAAAAGGCAAACTAGTATTCCTCTCAACAACAGAGGATAGCTTAAATAAGGGATTCACATGGAAGCATATATTAGAGAAAAGAACGAATTTAAAACAGGGGAGAATAAGAACAAGAAGAAGACGACGAAGAAGAAGAGGTCCAAAAAGCAAGACATTGATGCATAAAGTCTAGATCATGAGCATCTGTTTGTGCTGAATGTAAATGGTGATAGAGATGGCAGACAAACCCTAGCAACAGCTTCAGATGAAGGAGTGCCAAGTAGATCAGTCATTAGATCCAACTGATGCACCACATTCTTTCCAGGAAATAATGGTCTTCCTGTAAGCATTTCCGCAAATATACATCCTATGCTCCAAATGTCAATAGCAGGGGTGTACTGTAAAATACAAATTTGTTAGTAATCAAGCATCTGCATGAAATATAACTCTTTTTTTTCTTCATAAGCATAGGACTAAAGGTCAGGCAGCAGGCTATCTAAATCATATGCTGCATGAATTGTAGAAGACTGTCAGCAGCGACACTTTTCCCACGATAGAAGCAGTGCCAATTCATATAATTTATGTCACAGATGCAGCATCTATTCATAAGTTATAGAGCATAGAAAAACAATATAAGAACTCCTTGCTAAATCTATGATTATTTTGTCATCCTATTGCACTGCAGCCATGCAACCACAGTTTAACATTTAAAGTTGCAAGTCCCCGGTATGGAGCATAATCATTGAGTTTGAGATACATATCAAGTACAACTAAGATAAAATTTGATAATCAAGTTATATGAGTTCAAATATAAGCCCAAAAGCCATAAATTAGTCTTACTTTGGAGAAGAAAGAGCCACATAGTTCAGGGGCACGATACCACCTTGTTGCCACATAATCCTAAAAACAAAATATAAACTATGAAAATCAACAAAAGAAAAACACAAATATCACAAACCTGTATTTGAAGAGAAAAATAAAATAAGTACAAGTCACCAAAAAATTTGACCACCAACAACAAATAAAAAGCTAAAACAATGGTACAATGGAAAGAGTCACATACAGTCCAAAAAATAGCAGATGGAGTATCATTAAATGATACTCGTGCAAGACCAAAGTCGCAAATTTTCAATTTGCAGTCAGCATTCGCAAGTATATTCTTGGGCTTTAAATCACGGTGAAACACATTAGCTGAAAAAAAAAAAACATTGACAATCAATAACACATAAAATCTGAATGCACAAGCAACTATACTTGATCTGCAGGAATTTTTGACCTGTATGGATATACTTCATAGCTCGAAGAAGCTGGTACAAGAAGAACTGATAATGTTCTGGTGTGAGGTCATCGTTTGCCTTGATTACTTGGTGAAGATCCGACTCCATCAGCTCAAAAACAACATATATATCCTTGAATTCTCTCCGAGAAGGAGGAAGCATTATATGCTTTATTTCTACGATGTCAGGATGCCGGAGCAGCCTGAGCACCTTGATCTCTCTTAGAATGCGAGTGGCATCAGAAACATGCTCAAATACATCATTAATTTTCTTGATTGCCACCCTCTCGCCTGTGTGAGTGTCCACTGCAGCGGCAACCACCCCATAGCTTCCTTTGCCGATGACTTCTTGTATCTGGTATCGTGTTGCTTCGCCATACTCCGTGAAGAACTCCTTGTCAAGCATGCTCTGAACGATTCAAGATCAGCATGAGAAACTGTGACTAACCATACATATTACACATCAATGAGATCAAACGCAACAAAAAGAATAAAACAAGCATGTTCAACCTAGTCATAAAAGCAAGAAGAGCAAATGGGAAGCTCCTTCTGATCGATGCTACAAGAGGTTTAGAATATTTCCCAACGCAGAGGAAATTTTGGTAAGATGGCAATAGAAAAAATGTGAAAGGAAAGATAAAAATTGCATCTTTGGTTAGAGAATCGGATGAAATTAACTATCGAAGCAAAATTCTGGATTAAACGCGAAAGGGAATCTCCAACTTTGATTCCAGTATAAAAGACTGAGAACGAAAAAAGGAGTTAATGGAATCTAAAGCTCTTACCAAAGATCAGAAGGAGGTGGTGCTCTCTCTCTCTCTCTCTCTCTTTTTCTTTTTTTTTGTTGTTGTTGGATGTGGTGCTCTCTTCTTGAAGAAAAGAACAAGAAGAGCCGAGAGCCCCACCCCCTCCTTCTCGGAATTCCCCCACTTAGATTCCAATAAAAGAGAAACCCCAATTGATCGATTCCTTCTGAAAGGAACAGAAGATATGAATGACATCCTAACCTCATTAAAAAGAAGAAAGATTGGCAAAGTCCATGTTTGCATTTAAAAACCCGCAGATATGGACAGCAGACATAATGATCTACAAAATAAACAAACTTTATGACGTAAAATGGAGCGGAGTTCAAGATGAGCAAGGAACTCCGAAAAAGGTCAGAGCTCTACAGAGAGAGAAAGCGAAAGGTCAGAGCTTAGGGGGGAAATCGGCTAACGGACCTTCTTGTAAGAGTCGATCCCGGCCATTCGGGATCGTTTGGGGACTCGGAGGAGTGGGAGGCAGATGAGGGCCAAGACCTCGACGAGGGGGGTTTGGTCCTCCTTCTGCTCCTTGTCCGCCCCCTCGTCGGCGTAGGAGGCAGCGGCGGAGGCGGTGGCGGGGCCCGGTTCTCCGCTCACGGAAGAGGTTAGGACGACATCGGTGCGGCCGGAACGGCGCTGGAACCAGCGACGGACGCCCTCGACGAAGGTGCCTCCCCCCATATAAAGGCAACGGCGGCGGTGCGGCAGATCAGAACACACCGCAGAGATCGCAGCATTGCCCGCCTTATCTCGCCCTAGTTTCGCTCCCCAACCTTCGCCATCTCTCGCTCTCCCTCTCTCTCTCTCTCTCTGAGGTCACTGGAGACGAAACGCGGAGGAACGTTCAGCTATCAACACTGGCGACAGCCGATAGATAAGTATATTTTTAAAATAATTATAATTAAAGCTAATAACGAACTTGTTACATACGTGAACTGCTTTAAACCGTGACTTCTAAGCAAATCAATCCTCTCTGGTAAATATGTTTTTTTTCTTGGTACAGTAAATTTGTTTGCAGTTAACCCCAGTATTATATTATACAACAGTCTTGTTGAAGAAGATATTGGACTCGGATAACATGGATAACTAGCAGGAGAAAGCAAGATTAGTATATTCCGATGGTTTAAATTTTTAAGTGAAGTAAGATTTCAACATGTATATCAAATTCTACTGCACTTGATTTCTTGTTCTCTCAACAAATCTCACAAGAAAAGACTCCATGATTTTTTTTGCATATTAGTCATTTCACTATTGTCTAGTATGGTATCAAACATAGATTGATTTTTATATATTAATCATCTTTTAATGCCCAGATTACGAGTCAATGGGCTAATGAAACTATCATTTATCAACCCTATAGCTTTCATTTGTATGAAATTTGATTGTTATCAAAACGTTTATCACTCGTTATTTACTAGCAAAACAAGGTTGGTGATTGGATAACTTAAAGTTGGATGTGAATGAATCCATTTTTACCGTCGACTGCCAGCATGGGATTAATTTTTCCTAGATTTATTGATTTTTTAGAAAAATAAAAGGAAATCATGGAGAGTTTAATGATCTGTTTGTGCAATATGATAGAAATATGTATGATACGCCTCCAAATAGGCTACAACTCACCAAAAGGTCCAACGAATTAAAATATGTCACAGTACTAACACATGGTGAATTGGGAGCAGCCACTAGGCTGGCCTAGCACCATACCGCGGAGCTTACATATAAGAAGCTCCCAACAATTGGCTGCATCCTAACAGAGGACCCAGTGATCATTGACATCCCGCAAATGTGACAGACAGAATGTTGTCTGTATGTAAAGCATTCATACCTGATGTCCAGGCCGTACTCCGGCTAGTCACTTCTAGTCGACCCGCGTGCTCTAATTTTCTGGTGGTAGGTAAGCCCCTCCATTGGATATACATAAAAAATGGAGAGAGGAAGAGGAGGCAAAGGAGGTAAGAAAGAAGAATACTTTAGCAGACTAAGAAACAATCTTCTCATGTTCCTTGATTACCACACTAGCTTAGGTATCGGAGGGTCCTCCGCCAGATACGTTCTAACTAAAAAACTTCTTTGCTTCGTGTTGTTTCAAATCGAAGTGCTACCATCCGACGAGGATCTCGGCCGCAGCGATCAAGCGCTGCTCATCTTCTCTAACTCCGACCAAACTAGCCGACACTCGAACTCTCCAGCGTCGTCGCTCTTCTAACCATGGTGCCTAGGGCTAGTTAATTCTTAGCAGCAACAATGTCGATGCTAGCCCCCAAGTATGAATCGTGAATCTCTGTCGAGCTAAGCTTTTAAGGGACAGGTGACGGACTAATCTATCAGATTTTTATATTAGATAATAAATAAACTATTTGTTAATGTATTGGGCAACTTTTTACATTTCATTGCATATGCATCTCCCTCGTTCTTGACATCGTTTGAAAAAAAAAAATCCAATTTTATAGCATGGTTTATTCGAAGCTCATTTATCCTTGATTAACCCATGCACTCACTTCCTTCCTATTTAGTTTTTGGTCACAGGATAAAGTAGAGGCAAACAGGCAAGATTTGGATCAACCTGGACATGGGCAAAAAAAAAAGGGAATTTTGATAGAACTTGCATGTAGCAGGTTAGCCATTACTTCTACAATAAAGCAATCATTTACATGTGTATTATTCTTTTCATGAACAAAACATCCCAAGTCAACTGCAGCTTGGAATCCCAGAGTTAAGCATGGTGTATTAAAATAGTGATTAGATATTTAATGCAAAAATGTAACAACCCCAAAATTTTTTTTTTAAAAAAAGGGATAGAATAGTTCTTTAAAATTGATATAAGGAGTAAAATTGGGAGGAATCAAAAGATAATGGCATAGTTGTAGATACGTTGAAGTGGTAAGGGTAAAATTGGAAAGGAATCAAAAGTTAATGGCATAACAGTAGATATGTTGAAGTGTTAGGGGCAAAATAGGAATTTAATAATATTAAAAAAGGGTGAATAGTGCTTTGATGTGATTTAAAGGGGGGTTTACTGTGGCTTTTGGAATGAAACCGAGAGAAGAAAGGGAGGGGTTCTCAGGCGACAGAGAGGAAAAAAAAAAGAAGAAGAGGGAAGGAAAGGAAGAAAGAAAGAGGAAGAAAAAGAAGAAAAGGGAAAGAAAAGAGATTCCGGTTGCACTTCCAGCTGAAGGGAAAAACGTAGATCTCCTTCCCCTCTACGCAAGGACCTCGATTTCCAAAAAGAAAAAGGTAAATATCCGTCCCTATCTAGTCTTTTGATGACATTAGGCTATACAAAGGGTGGATATAGTCTAGAGGGGTCGGATAAGGGTTGTAGAGGTGGTTAAAAGAGGAAGAATCGGATTTTAACAAATTTTTCCGGCACTACGGAAAAACTGTGTCGAAGTCCCAACTTCGGCGAATTATTTAGGGGGTCAAACGGCCTCCGATGATGATGCATGTTATCTCTTTGGAATTCTCTATGAGTGTAGAATGTTAGGTAAAAATTTCATCAAATTTGGAGTCCTGAAAGTGGATCAAAACCGGGATGAAGTAACCCACTGTCAGTTTGGGTTACTGTTCATCCGGGTGGAAAATAAGGGATTTCATGCCATAATAGGGTATTAAGCCTAGATTAGGCTAAGGGAGACCTTGTACTCGTGCAAGGGAGTCCCTAATACACATAAATGATGAGTTAATTAATAGAAAAAGAAAAAGAGAAAGAAAAGAAAAGATTTAGGGAACGGGGGAGTTGAATCAATTAAAGTTCCCTATATTATAATTGGCACGTAGATTATAGCCCTTGATACAAGACTAAATGTATTGTAAATGCATGTCACAGTTGGGCAAGAAGCTAGGAACAAGAGGAAGAAGTTCCCCACTGCCTGCTGTAGATTTTTGGAGGCGTATCAGGGCTGTGCCAGATTGACAGGTGAGTGGGAGTCATGTACTTTGCACCATGAGCATTCCTTATTCATTTTCATGAATGTTGCCAAGTGTGACTTGATTCCACCTGAGCCTATTGATTAATTGTTGTTGTAGATTCCTCTATATTTTGTTCTCCATACTTGATTATTCTGTACATGCATTCGAGGGAACATTGAGAGGAATTACGATGGATCTGAATTGGGAAATGACATCTTTTGTAAAGTGATTTCATTTCATCTATTTCAAAGACTTGTGAGTGGGAGTCATGTACTTTGCACCATGAGCATTCCTTATTCATTTTCATGAATGTTGCCAAGTGTGACTTGATTCCACCTGAGCCTATTGATTAATTGTTGTTGTAGATTCCTCTATATTTTGTTCTCCATACTTGATTATTCTGTACATGCATTCGAGGGAACATTGAGAGGAATTACGATGGATCTGAATTGGGAAATGACATCTTTTGTAAAGTGATTTCATTTCATCTATTTCAAAGACTTGTGAGTGGGAGTCATGTACTTTGCACCATGAGCATTCCTTATTCATTTTCATGAATGTTGCCAAGTGTGACTTGATTCCACCTGAGCCTATTGATTAATTGTTGTTGTAGATTCCTCTATATTTTGTTCTCCATACTTGATTATTCTGTACATGCATTCGAGGGAACATTGAGAGGAATTACGATGGATCTGAATTGGAAAATGACATCTTTTGTAAAGTGATTTCATTTCATCTATTTCAAAGACTTGTGAGTGGGAGTCATGTACTTTGCACTATGAGCATTCTTAATTCATTTTCATGAATGTCGCCAAGTGTGAATTGATTCCACTTGAGCATATTGATTGATATTGTAGTAGATTCCTCTATAATCTTGATTCTCCATGCTTGATTATTCTGTACATGCATGTGAGGGAACATTGAGAGGAATTACGAGGGGTTGATGAGTAATCAAATTGATTCCGAATTGTGAAATGACTTCTTTTGTAA
Organism: Phoenix dactylifera; assembly: GCF_051530095.1. Taxonomy (NCBI): domain Eukaryota; kingdom Viridiplantae; phylum Streptophyta; class Magnoliopsida; order Arecales; family Arecaceae; genus Phoenix; species Phoenix dactylifera. The sequence continues at coordinate 33,656,116 of NC_143196.1, forward strand.
ATTGATTTCATTTCCTCTATTTCAAAGACTTGTGAGTGGTAGCCTTGATTATACTCTTTTATGAGTAGTTAAATTGGATCTGAATTATGAAATGATTTCTTTTGTAAATTGATTTCATTTCCTCTATTTCAAAGACTTGTGAGTCGTAGCCTTGATTATACTCCTTTATGAGTAATTAAATTGGATCTGAATTGTGAAATGACTTCTTTTGTAAATTGATTTCATTTCCTCTATTTCAAAGACTTGTAGAGCCCTTCTCATGGTATATTGAGTTGCATTGTACTCCCGTGATTCCTCACTCCCAACCCTGATGTTAGTTTATGATTGGGTCATGATCGAGTGAGTGGTAATCTTGATTATACTCCTTTTTAGTAGAGTATTGGGAGGGTGCATTATGGCATTTATGCATGGCTTGACAGTATCTGCAGGACACCTATAGTCGATGGGGGTTGAACATCGGCCTTTGTGCACATAGTAGCCTTCTGGGTGGGCGGAGCCCAGTCCCTTCCTAGGGGGGGACACGGCCCTAGGCGTAGGATCGGCCGGTCCTACGACTTATATTCTGCTTGCCGCCGGGCATAGTAAGACCCCGCGAGGTGCAGTATGGCTTTCCGCGGATGTAGAATTCCCGCGAGGTGCCGTTTAGTATGTAGATGTGAGATGGATTTCTGTTCTGGATACTGGCCAGCATTTATATGATCAGTGTGGTGTCTTATCCTGCATATGCATGTGACAGTAGGGAGTTGTTGTTGGTTCGCCTGGGGCGTAAAACCCACCTCCCGATAGCTGTCTAGCATTTACATTATCGATATGGTGTCTTATCCTGCATATGCATGTGACAGTAGGGAGTTGTTGCTGGTTCGCCTGGGGCGTAAAACCCACCTCCCAACAGCTGTCTAGTGATGATTTACATATTGGTGTGGTGTCATATTCGATATAAGCATATGGCAGTAGGGAGTTGTTGCTGGTTCGCCTGGGGCGTAAAACCCACCTCCTGATAGCTGTCTTGTTGATGATTCAGCCTATTGACACCTGATTTATATGATTCAGTACTATGACCTGTTGAGCATATTCATGAGTAGCATATATGTTTACTTGATTATTCCATATATGCTTCAGATGAGTTGATATTGATTGTGGTGGTATTGATGACTTACTCCATATTTTCTATGTTGAGATCATGTTCATCTTGTTATTGATCTTGAGATTTCACATCGAGCCATGATTATATTCTGTCTCATGTGCATAGTACTCTCTACTCCACTCACTGAGTATTTATATACTCACTCCCCAGTTTGGTGTTTTTGATTGCAGGGCAGGTATTGTATAGAGAAGAGCAGGATTAGTGGTTGCCTGCTAGCTGTGCCGCTCCATAGTATAGTATAGTATAATGTAGATAGAGGTTTATACCCTTTTGGTGTATTATAAACCTTCTATTGTATATAGTGTATAGTTACAGTCATAGATCCTGTTGTGGATATGGGTTTGACCATGGATGGATTGGGAAGCAGGTATATATATGTGTGCAGATCAGTTGTGTGCCTGTGATAATGTATTGCTATATATTGTCCAGGTTTATTATGTGACAGATTATGTGATTGCTGCTCTGACAGGTAGTGTGTTGTATGTATTGAGATAATCCTGACAGGTCACTATAGGAAAAGTGATCATTTTGTGCATGCATCATGCCAAATTTTTCAAGATTTATTGATGATTGATAGGTAGTAGGGTTCTACGCGGTGGCTGGTGGCCTTATGCCTACCCGCACCCTAGGACCGTCGCGGCGGCCCGCTAGGGAACGGGGCGGGGGTCGTGACAAAGCTTGGTATCAGAGCAAAGGTTAAACAAGAGTCCTGTCAGAGCAATAGGGTGAGTCAGGATTAAGTATAGGATTATACTATGGAGCATAGGATTTTTCTGTATATTCATTTATGAGTCATTTACAATTCAGTAAAATATATTATGGCTCTGTGTAATGACTGCCCTCTCTTTTTGACTCTTTTAAAGATATATAAAGAATACTTCCAAGGAGAATGGAGCCAGATATAGCATTGGATGCGGGTTCCGCACATGTCGAGCCCCAAATAGAAAAATCTCCTCCTGCTGATAGACGGAGGGTTGATGATCAAGGAGAGGTAGGAAGTAGAGATGCATTGATGGAACAGTTACTGGCGGAGAATCAGGCTCTGAGGGAGCAGATTGCTCGGGGGAAATCTCCTGCCCCGTCAGTAGTATCCATCCCACCTCCTGTACCTGTGCCAAGAAGTTTGGCCAGGCGGGCTCTAGATGATGAGGGGATTACTGTACAAGAATTTCTGAGGCTCAGAACCCCGGAGTTTAAGGGGGAAGAAGGTGAAGATCCTCAGAGATTCTTGGAGGAGACTGAAAAGATGATACGGAGACTGCCCTGTTCTGATGCAAGAGCTATAGAACTTGTAGGGCTCACAATGAAAGAAGATGCCTGGGGCTGGTACCAGAGACAAGTGGAGGACAGATTGTACAGTAGGAATCCTCCAACCTGGGAAGAGTTCAGGCAAGCAGTGATGGATGAGTTCTTGTCTCCGGCTGAGAGGGAGAATCGGGCTCTTCAGTTTGAGAGGCTGAAGCAGATGCCCGGAATGAGCGTATCTGAGTACGCTCGTGAGTTCACTAGATTGGGGAAGTATGCTCCTTACATCATCCCCACTGAAGCTGCCAGGATAGAAAGGTTCAGACGAGGTCTGATTTTTCCGCTTTATAATGCAGTACTGGCAGTAGAGGTCCCCACCTTGTCTAGGCTGATAGATAAAGCAAAACAGTGGGAGACCAGAAACAAAGAGGAAAGAGCTGAAAGAGAACAGAGGAAAATGAGTGTGGAGAAAGGACAAAGCAGCAGAGGTAGATCTGAGGGAGTAGATCTCTCGGAGGGCCCGACGGAGCAGTCTGTACGCTCAGCTCCACCTGCCCCACGTAAGAGGAAATGGAGGGAAAGAGGTCAATCACAAGAAACTTTTCTACCATCAGTACCTCGTCCTCCGGTCACTATGGCCAGAACTGAATCCAAGTTTCAATCATGGCCAGTGTGTGGCATATGTGGGAAGCAGCACCCTGGCAGATGCAGAATGGGTCAGGGAGTGTGCTACAGATGTGGACAGCCGGGTCATTTTGTCAGAGAATGCCCGCAGGGTGCCACCCAGCAGTTTGTGCCTTTAACATCCTACCCTTCTGTGCAGATGGACAGGCCTAGTAGTAGGGGGCCTGTAGGCAGAGGCAGAGGTCAGACACCAGCGTCACAGCAGAGTGCCGGACCATCTCAGCCATTAGCTCCAGCAGGCAGAGGGCAAGGAAGGGTGTTTACGGTAAATCCACAAGAGGCACAGGCATCGAATGCAGCTGTGACAGGTATGCTCCTCATTGATAAGATTAAAGCTAGAGTGTTGTTTGATTCTGGAGCTACCCATTCATTTGTGTCCCCTTATTTTGCTAAGAAGTTAGCTAAGGATAAGATATTAATGCATATTCCCTTAGCTATTAGTACATCTGTAGGGGATAGTATAGAAGCGAAGTATGTGTATCCTACCTATGTGGTAGAGATAGAAGGTAAAACACTCCTAATTTATTTGATTCCCAATACCATACCGAGCAGAAAAGCTTCTGGTAGTATTGTTGCTCTACTTACCCCTTTGAGTAATCAGGTAATTTACTCTTTCAAATTCGAGGACGAATTTTATATAAGGAGGGGAGGATGTAACAACCCCAAAATTTTTTTTTTAAAAAAAGGGATAGAATAGTTCTTTAAAATTGATATAAGGAGTAAAATTGGGAGGAATCAAAAGATAATGGCATAGTTGTAGATACGTTGAAGTGGTAAGGGTAAAATTGGAAAGGAATCAAAAGTTAATGGCATAACAGTAGATATGTTGAAGTGTTAGGGGCAAAATAGGAATTTAATAATATTAAAAAAGGGTGAATAGTGCTTTGATGTGATTTAAAGGGGGGTTTACTGTGGCTTTTGGAATGAAACCGAGAGAAGAAAGGGAGGGGTTCTCAGGCGACAGAGAGGAAAAAAAAAAGAAGAAGAGGGAAGGAAAGGAAGAAAGAAAGAGGAAGAAAAAGAAGAAAAGGGAAAGAAAAGAGATTCCGGTTGCACTTCCAGCTGAAGGGAAAAACGTAGATCTCCTTCCCCTCTACGCAAGGACCTCGATTTCCAAAAAGAAAAAGGTAAATATCCGTCCCTATCTAGTCTTTTGATGACATTAGGCTATACAAAGGGTGGATATAGTCTAGAGGGGTCGGATAAGGGTTGTAGAGGTGGTTAAAAGAGGAAGAATCGGATTTTAACAAATTTTTCCGGCACTACGGAAAAACTGTGTCGAAGTCCCAACTTCGGCGAATTATTTAGGGGGTCAAACGGCCTCCGATGATGATGCATGTTATCTCTTTGGAATTCTCTATGAGTGTAGAATGTTAGGTAAAAATTTCATCAAATTTGGAGTCCTGAAAGTGGATCAAAACCGGGATGAAGTAACCCACTGTCAGTTTGGGTTACTGTTCATCCGGGTGGAAAATAAGGGATTTCATGCCATAATAGGGTATTAAGCCTAGATTAGGCTAAGGGAGACCTTGTACTCGTGCAAGGGAGTCCCTAATACACATAAATGATGAGTTAATTAATAGAAAAAGAAAAAGAGAAAGAAAAGAAAAGATTTAGAGAACGGGGGAGTTGAATCAATTAAAGTTCCCTATATTATAATTGGCACGTAGATTATAGCCCTTGATACAAGACTAAATGTATTGTAAATGCATGTCACAGTTGGGCAAGAAGCTAGGGAACAAGAGGAAGAAGTTCCCCACTGCCTGCTGTAGATTTTTGGAGGCGTATCAGGGCTGTGCCAGATTGACAGGTGAGTGGGAGTCATGTACTTTGCACCATGAGCATTCCTTATTCATTTTCATGAATGTTGCCAAGTGTGACTTGATTCCACCTGAGCCTATTGATTAATTGTTGTTGTAGATTCCTCTATATTTTGTTCTCCATACTTGATTATTCTGTACATGCATTCGAGGAAACATTGAGAGGAATTACGATGGATCTGAATTGGGAAATGACATCTTTTGTAAAGTGATTTCATTTCATCTATTTCAAAGACTTGTGAGTGGGAGTCATGTACTTTGCACCATGAGCATTCCTTATTCATTTTCATGAATGTTGCCAAGTGTGACTTGATTCCACCTGAGCCTATTGATTAATTGTTGTTGTAGATTCCTCTATATTTTGTTCTCCATACTTGATTATTCTGTACATGCATTCGAGGGAACATTGAGAGGAATTACGATGGATCTGAATTGGGAAATGACATCTTTTGTAAAGTGATTTCATTTCATCTATTTCAAAGACTTGTGAGTGGGAGTCATGTACTTTGCACCATGAGCATTCCTTATTCATTTTCATGAATGTTGCCAAGTGTGACTTGATTCCACCTGAGCCTATTGATTAATTGTTGTTGTAGATTCCTCTATATTTTGTTCTCCATACTTGATTATTCTGTACATGCATTCGAGGGAACATTGAGAGGAATTACGATGGATCTGAATTGGAAAATGACATCTTTTGTAAAGTGATTTCATTTCATCTATTTCAAAGACTTGTGAGTGGGAGTCATGTACTTTGCACTATGAGCATTCTTAATTCATTTTCATGAATGTCGCCAAGTGTGAATTGATTCCACTTGAGCATATTGATTGATATTGTAGTAGATTCCTCTATAATCTTGATTCTCCATGCTTGATTATTCTGTACATGCATGTGAGGGAACATTGAGAGGAATTACGAGGGGTTGATGAGTAATCAAATTGATTCCGAATTGTGAAATGACTTCTTTTGTAAATTGATTTCATTTCCTCTATTTCAAAGACTTGTGAGTGGTAGCCTTGATTATACTCTTTTATGAGTAGTTAAATTGGATCTGAATTATGAAATGATTTCTTTTGTAAATTGATTTCATTTCCTCTATTTCAAAGACTTGTGAGTCGTAGCCTTGATTATACTCCTTTATGAGTAATTAAATTGGATCTGAATTGTGAAATGACTTCTTTTGTAAATTAATTTCATTTCCTCTATTTCAAAGACTTGTAGAGCCCTTCTCATGGTATATTGAGTTGCATTGTACTCCCGTGATTCCTCACTCCCAACCCTGATGTTAGTTTATGATTGGGTCATGATCGAGTGAGTGGTAATCTTGATTATACTCCTTTTTAGTAGAGTATTGGGAGGGTGCATTATGGCATTTATGCATGGCTTGACAGTATCTGCAGGACACCTATAGTCGATGGAGGTTGAACATCGGCCTTTGTGCACATAGTAGCCTTCTGGGTGGGCGGAGCCCAGTCCCTTCCTAGGGGGGACACGGCCCTAGGCGTAGGATCGGCCGGTCCTACGACTTATATTCTGCTTGCCGCCGGGCATAGTAAGACCCCGCGAGGTGCAGTATGGCTTTCCGCGGATGTAGAATTCCCGCGAGGTGCCGTTTAGTATGTAGATGTGAGATGGATTTCTGTTCTGGATACTGGCCAGCATTTATATGATCAGTGTGGTGTCTTATCCTGCATATGCATGTGACAGTAGGGAGTTGTTGTTGGTTCGCCTGGGGCGTAAAACCCACCTCCCGATAGCTGTCTAGCATTTACATTATCGATATGGTGTCTTATCCTGCATATGCATGTGACAGTAGGGAGTTGTTGCTGGTTCGCCTGGGGCGTAAAACCCACCTCCCAACAGCTGTCTAGTGATGATTTACATATTGGTGTGGTGTCATATTCGATATAAGCATATGGCAGTAGGGAGTTGTTGCTGGTTCGCCTGGGGCGTAAAACCCACCTCCTGATAGCTGTCTTGTTGATGATTCAGCCTATTGACACCTGATTTATATGATTCAGTACTATGACCTGTTGAGCATATTCATGAGTAGCATATATGTTTACTTGATTATTCCATATATGCTTCAGATGAGTTGATATTGATTGTGGTGGTATTGATGACTTACTCCATATTTTCTATGTTGAGATCATGTTCATCTTGTTATTGATCTTGAGATTTCACATCGAGCCATGATTATATTCTGTCTCATGTGCATAGTACTCTCTACTCCACTCACTGAGTATTTATATACTCACTCCCCAGTTTGGTGTTTTTGATTGCAGGGCAGGTATTGTATAGAGAAGAGCAGGATTAGTGGTTGCCTGCTAGCTGTGCCGCTCCATAGTATAGTATAGTATAATGTAGATAGAGGTTTATACCCTTTTGGTGTATTATAAACCTTCTATTGTATATAGTGTATAGTTACAGTCATAGATCCTGTTGTGGATATGGGTTTGACCATGGATGGATTGGGAAGCAGGTATATATATGTGTGCAGATCAGTTGTGTGCCTGTGATAATGTATTGCTATATATTGTCCAGGTTTATTATGTGACAGATTATGTAATTGCTGCTCTGACAGGTAGTGTGTTGTATGTATTGAGATAATCCTGACAGGTCACTATAGGAAAAGTGATCATTTTGTGCATGCATCATGCCAAATTTTTCAAGATTTATTGATGATTGATAGGTAGTAGGGTTCTACGCGGTGGCTGGTGGCCTTATGCCTACCCGCACCCTAGGACCGTCGCGGCGGCCCGCTAGGGAACGGGGCGGGGGTCGTGACAAAAAAATTAGCAGCCGTTAGAAATTATCATGGCATCATCTCTTGCAACAAGCTTAGCCTACCCACCGTCCCGGCATGATGACCAATCCGTGCGGGTCTACGCATATAATTTGTCAAAGGTGTTGCTGTTAAGCAATAAAATTCTGTAGAAAAGAAAAGAGTTCCAAGGCGTGTGGTTGGAGCAATTTGTCCGGGAAACAGGCCAACTTGCTAACTTTCCGTCGCAAATTGTCAACCTAACGACAGAAATATCTCACCTAGACTCTCAAATTTCCTCGCAAGTTTTGGACTAACCACGTGTCAGAGTCTGTGCTCTTATATAATCTTTTATTTTCTGATCTTGTTAGCCATACTCACATCAGTCGTCATTACACCAAAAACAAAAACAAAAAAACACAACTCAATGCCGGATGTTTCTTCTAGAGTGGGAGTGTCGGTCATTTCCCTCACGACTCCTTTGATTTACTTAAAAAAATATCATTTAAATATTTTTTTTTAAAATAAATTTAGTATATTTAGTTGATCAATAAAAAAATATTTTACAATAATTTTTATTTGATTGAGGATAAAAGAATTATATGAAATATGTGTTATATTTTGATAAAAAAATATTTATCAATTTTGATGTCTTAAAAGTATTTTTGAAAAAAATATCAATTTTTAACTAGTAAAAAATATTTTTTTATAACTTTCTTATTTTTTATTAAATATATAAATTTTATTTTTAAAAAATTTAAAATATTTTGTTCGTTTTTCCGTTGAACGTATTTTTCTTTCTTTGTCGTGATGCTCTTCTATATATATATATATATATATATAAACCCATGGTCATGTGCTAACCAGTTCGCGACGCCCGATCGACGTGTCATGTGGTCCCCACACGGAAAGGGGTCGTATCGATCGCACTACGAGGACCATGGATAAGGTCGACGCACCGACGCATAGCGTGCCGACACGTGGCACTGCTAATTGGTTCTCCACTCGAGAAGATGACCCGAGACACGCGCCGATCTGGTGGCGGTATGTGAAGCCCGCACGGCAATTTCTTGCGTCTGAGCGGCCGTAGCTAATCCATGTGCCCCATTATTAGGTAGACCGGTGGTGCTCAGACCCCATCCAAGCATTAAGAGAAAAAATTATTACCTATACTGCATGCATGCATGCACCACATGATCAGTCATGCCGTCAATTACGACCACTAATTTTTACACCAATACATTGAGATGCTTGCTTTGAAAAAAATTAATTTTTCACGGAAGTCAAAAGTCATCTTAGAGTTGCACACAGCCATATGCTTTGGAAAAAAAAGAAGTATATATACATCATATTTGGGTGCTTTTGTGGTTGGACTAGTTCACTACTGAATTGGTGGACATAATCAAACAAGTAATATTGCGTTCTAAAGTCGTCATCCACGATCCCCCTATACAGCATGAAGCACCAGCAGCAAAGGCCAACCAAAGCTTCGTAAGAAAATATAAAATATATAAATAAATCTACTCCATCCTATTAACTTAAGTTTTTGGGATAAGTGGAGATTTCAACATGGTATCAGAGCAGAGGTTCTGAGTTTGAATCCTATCTCCGCACTCTTTAACTTCATTATTAAAAAATTTCACATATTAGGCTCATCCATTAAAGGAAAGTTTGGCCCATATATTCTAAGAATGTGATTCGCTTTCTATGCACGAGTCTGCGACGATCTCGTCCCAAGATACAACAACTCAGCTCAACCCAGTCTTTCTTTAATAAACACGATCGCTGGAGAGGCTTGACCACCGACTCTTTCAGATGTCCAGAAAAGATAGAAAGCAAAAAATTGAAGAGTGGAAGAACTCACTATCTATGGAAAAAACTCTCGTGAGACAGAATACTCGTGAGAAAGAGATAATTTTGAAGATACATAATATTTCGAAAACATCACATCTTTTCAGAAATTAATGTTCTCTTTCAAATAGTCACAACTTTTTTGAAAGAGGAATCCGATAAAAAAATATTTTAAAGCACTTAAAACAACTAAAATTTAGGGGATAAGAAAATTTAAATCTTTTTAAATTAAAACTTCAACAATTCTCTAGAAAAGATTTAAATTTTTGAAAATTATAAAGTATAATATATGGGCAACTTATACTGTGCAATGGGTGAAGTATCCTGTAGATTTGAACCTCACTTAATATTGATAGTATCCATCTGAAGGAATCGTAGTAGATTAGACCTTGAATTAGGTCCTTTATCTCAAATTTCTACTTATCATACACACATTACTGATCAATTGGGTCTATGTGCGGTTAACACCATTTAAAAGTCTTGCACTTAGCACCTTAATTTTTTATAAGAATTTTGTTAGAGTTAACCCAAACTTCTAGTTGCGGCCTATACAACAATTCTCACATAGGTTAGTCCTCTAAGAATATTTGTGGCATAATACTCTGCAAAATTCATATCTTAGACTTATTAAGAGTATAATCCAATATTTTCTTTTACTAATAAAAGTATTCATTATAGAGATAAGAAAAGATATACTCCAAAAAAATGTGCTCTGATACGAACACGACCATTCAATTAGTTTCGTTTCTACCATATTGAGCCTTCTTTATGGATCTCTAATACAGAAGTTGAATATTCATTGTGGGTAACCAAATAAAGGTGTTAAGCCTCATCTTCTTCGATGATTCTAAGACTCAATATCCTTGGCGACTTTGGGGGTGGACCGCCGTGCCGGGCGATGGGCTCCGACGCTAGAGGGGCCAACCGTGAGATGGCCGTTGCGTAGACAAAAATCTTCGAAACGTCGGCAGTGTCCGCCGTATGGAAAACATGTTTTAGCGGGTAGGTGCACGCGCACTCATAAAACTTCTATGCGGAAGAAGTTCCAATGGAAGTAAGTACGCGGACGTCCGCGCAGGAGGGTGCATGCTGATGCTTTCGGAGTTGCGCGTTTATTATCCACCATACCGCGCGCCGAGAGCAGCGGAAATCCCCTTCTTTTTTTTTTTTTTTTTGAATTTTTTTAACAAATATCCTTCTAAATATCGAATTTTACATTAATAATTTTTCAAAATTAATATTTACATATATATACCCTCATAAAACTTTATTATTGTGCAAATGCCCATAATATAACGATTGTTCGATGTTAAGAACAATTATATTTATATTAATTAAAAATAAAATAAAAATTTTAAAATTATGCTATTGTTCCTGTCTTCTTCTCCTGCTATTGAGATTGCGATCTATTTGCATGTCTACCCATTAAGAATATTTTAGTCACTTTAATTTGAAACTGTTAATTTTTAACGTTGTTAGATAGTATGGGTATATATGCAAAAATAAAAATAAAAAAAAATAAAATGGCAAAACAAGTGTTTTACGAGGATATATATGTAAATATTAATTTAGAAGGATGTTCATGCAAACTCTGATATTTAGGGGGATATTCTAAAAAATTTTTTTTTTTATAACAACGCAGCGGTAATCCTGTAACAACGTGGACATTCCGTGCGGTCGTCCGCATAATAATCTACGAGAAATAAATCCGCTGGGAGGAGGCGGCTCTCTCCTTGGGAACGAAGGTGACCCGAGACGAGAGAGAGAGAAGGAAAGATGAGAGAAGAGGAGCTGCTGCGGTGCCAAATTCAGGAATGGTACCCCATCTTCAAACCTTATTCCATCCGCACCCTCTTCCACCCCCTCCCCGACTCCTTCCTCCGTTACCTCCTCGGCCTCCCCCTCAACCCTTCTTCCCCTCACGCCGACCCTGACGCTGACGCCGATGCCCCGCCCCCTTTCCTCCTTCCCCTCTCCGTCTCCGGCCGCGACCCCCTCCCTCGCCCCACCGCCCACCTCGACCCCGTCTCCCTTCTCGACTCCCAGACTTCCTTCTCTTCCTCCGACGACGATGACGCCGCCGAGGCCTCCGCCGCCGCGGCTCCGTCATTCCCGGACCTGGAGGCGGCGGTGGAGCGGTCCATCGCGGCCCTGGGCGCCGCCGCCTTCCCCAAGCTGAACTGGAGCGCCCCCAAGGACGCCGCCTGGATCTCCGCCGACGGCACCCTCCGCTGCACCTCCTTCGCGGACGTCGCCCTCCTCCTCCGCTCCTCCGACGCCATCGCCCACGACCTCTCCCACGCCCTCCCTTCCTGCCGCGACAACGAGCGATCCTCCACGACAACCTTCTACCTGGCCCTCCGCAAGTGGTACCCGTCTCTCCGCCCGGAGATGGAGTTCCGGTGCTTCGTCCGCCGCCGCCGCCTCGTCGGCATCTCCCAGCGCGAGGTCACCGGCTTCTATCCGGTGCTCCTCGACCGCCGCCACGAGATCCAGCCCCTCATCGAGGCCTTCTTCGCCGAGGTCGTGAAGCCGAGATTCGGATCGGAGGACTACACGTTCGACGTGTACGTGACCGGGGACGGCCGGGTGAAGCTGCTGGACTTCAATCCCTGGGGGGTCTTCACGCTGCCGCTGCTCTTCAGCTGGGAGGAGCTGGAGGGCGAGGGATTTGGCGGGGAGGAAGGCCGAGCGGTGGAGTTCAGGATCGTGGAGAGCCAGTGCGGGGTGAGGCCGGGGCTGAAGACGGCCGTGCCCTACGATTACTTGGATACAGCGGAGGGCAGCGGCTGGGATCAGTTCTTGAAGAAGGCGGATGAGGAGATCAGGAGGCAGGCCCAGACCACTCCCGCCCCTGATGCTGGCTGAATGCCTACTAGTAGAAGAAAAGAAAAAAAAAAGGGAAGGACTCTTCATGCTCTTTGATCTAAGGTCAGCCAGTCTTCAGAAAAAGTCCTTGCTTTTTGCTTGTAATTGTTGTTTAGCAATGGGTTTTGAAGGCAACCATGGAGCTTCAGTTGTAGTTCTAGTTAAGGATCCAAGTGTTGGTTCATGTCATGCTGCTGAAAAGATTACTGACACAGTATAGAAGTGTGCATATCATGTATTTGCTTGTATCGGTCAGTAATGCACTATGATGCTGGTTAGTGGTTAGATTGATATTGCCAAACTTAAACTAAATTCAGCCAAACCAATTCACACTACATTATTTCATTCAGCTAGTTTGGTTTCGCATCTTTTCTTCCCTAGGCCTTCTATAAGCCTTTTGCAAGCTAAAAGCATTATATTTTTGAAATTGGAGGTAGACAGAGCCTAGATGCAGAGAGTTAATCATGTCTTATGATGAATTTTCTTCATAAACGACAGGCAAACATTATTGTTCTAGTATGATAGTGGATAATAAAGAATAAAGATAGAACCTGGATTCTATAAACAAATCAATCTTTTACAAAAAATTCTGTATGGTTTGGAGGGAGTCTGCATGACATAATTCCTTTGTATGAATCAAAGTTTCTTAGAGCAAGTTTATGATGCTTTACAATTTTCACTTAAAAATTTTCATTTCATCAGCTTTGTTTTGGATGGTTTAGGCGAAGATAATGCTAATCTATAGCTTGTGGGCAACCTTTGTTGATTAGTGTGTCACATATACTCAAGTTTTGTCTATTAGCAGCATCATACATGTTTAGTTGGACCAATGATGCTTGATATCTTTTAAACTGTCAAAGTTGGTTTATAGATGTTCAGGACGTTTTTAAGAAATAAAATGTTGAAGGATTTTTGCTCATGCACATATTTTTTAGGTTCATGGATTTTTAGGAAACAAAAGCCTTGGTAATTTGGGTTCATGTACTTGTGGGTTGTGCTTTGTAGTGGTTGATTTTATTTAGGAATGAACCCCTGGGTAATTTTGGTTAATGAAAATGTTTTATTATCTTTAATGTATTCCATGAGAGCAAATAAAATTTTAGTTAATTTGGTTTGCTGTCCTGCCATACGTGCAGTAATGGATTGAACACTTTTCAGGAGTAGCATTTGGGTAATTTTGGTTCGTGGGTGATCTTTTGTTCTGGTGCATCATTTTTTTTTTAATGACATTTAGGAGACAATGTCTTTGTAGATGTTTTTTCTTGTACTTGCAGGATGCTCTGTAATTTTTTGCATGCTGTTCTTGGAAACAAAACCTTCGGTGATTGGTGATCCCATACATGTATTTTAAACTCCCATGACTGGTAAACAAAATATATGACAGATACATTGCTATCCTGCCTATCATCTAGCTTTGAGTTCCGTCTCTATATAAGTATATGAAGGAGGGAAAGGAATTCTTGCAGATCCCACCTCTTACCACCTCTCAATCAACTAGAATGACAGTACCTCATGTGGAAGATAGTGTCTCCCACATATCTCCATCTCATGACTGGACGAAAGAAATAAATTTACTATAAGCCCTTGCACCTTTGCTCCCTTATGCAAGCGATGCTTCTCAAGATATTTATGCATCTCTTCACATGTTGGAAGGTGATTTCCTTGTAAAGCATTCACCAACTGAGACAAATTTCAGCCGCTCCGAAGGTTCCTCCTCTTCTCCTCCTCCTACCATTTTTCTGTTTTTCAAAATTTATCTACTCTTCTTCTTCCACCGTTGCTGGGTAAGCTGGGATCAAGTGAATTAGTCAAGCTCCAAAAGCAAGGTAATTTGACCTCACAAATACCATACAAACGCATCCCTTCAGCCATTGCCTTCCCTTTCCACCTTTCTAGCGTTAGACTATATGGCATACATGTATGGGTGCTTGAGGAAACCCAGAGAAATTGACACCACAGTTGACAGAGCTCACTTTCACTACAGGATTCATGGTATCTTCTTACTGATTCATTGAGACCCAATACTCATTAGAGTCTCTGAGGTTAGTTTCTGTTTGTTCTTATTTCTCCTTGGGATTCTCATAAAGTAATCCAAACATGCTTGAATTTTAAGTTTATAGAATGTTGTTGATATCTGTCATATTCAATTCTTGCTGACAACGTATCTTTCCTTGCAATGATGAATGATTTTCTATTTCCCCCTTTCCAGGATCAATTCATCCGTGTAGTTGGTGATTGGATGGTTTACTCAGAGATGTTCAGGGATGGAGGCAAGCAGGAGCTTTGCAAGCATACAAGACATTGTCTCGTTATGAAAGCTAGCCTTGCATGGTTTCTGAGTTGCTTATATTCCTCAAAAATCCAAACATGTTGCTCTGTGTTTATAGAACATATGATGGAAAAATATGACGGAAAGAGCGCATCTTTCAGGTATGGTTATGAATATTTGTAATTGCCTTTTTATGTTAATCAGCAAAAAAAGCACTGCAAAAATATTTATATTTTTGAAATTGTGTATGAAGGATCGTTTCCAAAAAAAATTGGAAAATAATTGGTATGCCAATCAATCTATGAACAAGAGTACATACTAGGAGTATTGCTCTTGTTGATTCTTTCTGTAAGGCAAGTGATCTAATGGTCTAATGTAGATTAGGGATTTCTCCCACATAATTAAAGCCAAAACTATGAGCTCAGTTTGACGGTATTCAATTGTTTGACTGTGACTCTAGCTTGTTTTGGATTCCTGAGCCTCTTTGACAGAAACAAATGAAAAAAATACTGATCTGGCAACTCTTGGCTGAGAAACTCTTGCAAGCCTTGTTGGCTTTGTGGTTTTGTGGCAAGCTCACTTATGCCTAATTGGCTGAAACAACAGTTCAGCAGACATTTCCAAGGAAGCAACATAAACTTGATGGATGATCATAAAATCAAATCAATCCTTCCGCTTCTAGCCAAACATTTATCTGGTGAAGAAGGCAAGAAGGTTCAGAATAATTAAAATTAACCTTTCCAATGTCAAAACTCCTTTATGGTATGCATTAATTCAGTCGAGGCACATCCACTCAAAATTGGATCATCCCGATTGCAGCTAGTGTTGGTGGACATGTAAATATTCCTTGTTTGATGTTTCTAGTTTTCTTTTCATCATGCCTGCTCTGACTTCTTGTAGGATGAGAACCTCAGGAGCGATGACAGACTCAAAACTCCAAGAGCCCACATGGTCTTCAAACCTGCTATTGGCTTTGCCACTATAACACTTGTGTTGTACTGCTAACACTTGCTAATTTATATCGCATCATTTGCTTGTGTGGCATCTACTTGCTGATTCAAAATCTGTGGTTTCATGGATTACAGGTATCCCACTCATCTAGTAATCATTTGATTACATATTAATCAATCAAATTAACAACTAAAGCGAGCTAAGTGCGCTCATTATTCAATGCGTGTCGCAGTAAGGAATTAATTAACAAGGATCTTAATGTATATCATATCTTAAGATTAGGCGAACACCAAATAAATTAAGGATTGGTACTCTAGTTTTGCGAGCTGTAGCGGTCAGCTAATCTTGTGTTGGAAACATGGTGCAGAAGGGCTCATGTTTTTATCTAATTTCCGACTTGGCTGCACAGGACAAGCGGAGGATATCCATTTGATGCAGAGAGACAAGATGCGAGTCAAATTGAAATTTAGAGACTTTTTTTTGAGAATTATGCAGGTATATATATAGTCCCACATCGGTTATATATAGAGAACCAAGAAACTTATATAATACTATCTGACTGGTATTTTTGGATAAGATTCTTGGTTGCGATATAGAGTATTAGAATAAATCCGGCCTATGGCCCATGTGGACTAGGGAACATTGTAGACATCAATCTTTTCTCTTCCTCATTTTTCCTTTTTCTATAATTATATACATAAGGAGGAATGTTGCCATCCAAATTGGAACATGAAATCTCTCCATATTGCATGCCCTTATGAGAGGGATGCCAACAAATCAAACCAAACCCTGTTCTCAAAAATGATATGTTTCACACTTTTACATCCTCTTACTTATGAAGAAATGGGACTCGTTGAATTGGCATCAAAACGGTTATTAAAAGAGATTGCCTCACAATTCCTTCCTCGCAATTCGTTTCTGTCAAGGTTTGCATCTTCTTCTGCAGATATGCCAGCTTTTATTGGTGCTATGACCATGTTTTTTTCTTTAGCATTAACACTTCTCAAACTTATGAGCTTGACAAACAATAAGGCTACGTCTTAATAATGATGAAAAAGTGGAGCTAAGTTGACCGGAGTCACAAAAGAAGCAGCTCGAACTGTGCGATGAATCACAATTCAACTTACAGGATCACCCAACTGGTATATAATTTACCCTTAAAGTATTTAAAGCTAGGGTTTAGATGGAAGACTTCATGACCTATAAATTGGAAGTCCTTGGGTCCGGCACTGAGTTAAATGCATGGGATCTACCAGTAATCATCCATCTTGATTTCTTATTCCTACATTAATATAAATAAACAAATATACGATTTCTATATTAAAATCTCTTCAGTATCTTGTCTAGAATTTAACTTGCCATAAGCTAAGTAGCTGCCAAGAAAAAAATTATACATCTATATGAAAACGGGCTTCCGAGGCCACATGCTCATAAGTGTGGAAAGCGAGAAGGGAGGCTCATATGGGAATCTTCGACGTGGGAATGCGAGAGATCCGGCGACCCTTCTGCTGCCCTGCTCTCTTCTAATCTTTCCTTCTCTCCACAGTCCTCTTCACTCGTTCCATTTCGTTCATCCATGCCAGCTAACAACTCCTCACAAAAATATGTGCAAGCGCTTCACAGCTCGATGCTAGTATAAAGACTTCATCAGTCCTCCCCATATGGATCTTAGCTCGCAGGGAGCAATATATGAGGTGAGAGTTCTATTCCATGCATTAAGAATTCATACAGCGCCATTTCTCTAAGGAGCTGCTCCTCTTCTTTTTGCTTCCATTTGGTCTATCCTTCTTGCTCGTCAGCTCTTCCTCTATGGCCCTCGCCAAGGAGCGAACGCCGGAAGGCTCGCAAACCGGTTCGCTCTATGGGAATGTGCAGGGAAGAGGGCCCTCCATTCAAGGGTTGGATCCTTCTTCGCTCGAGTTGTTTGGCTACAAGGGCCACAATGATGTGCTGCTTGAGGATGGAGGAGGGTCGGAGTCCTTCGGGAGCTATTCTGGAGGCCTTCTTCCTATGTTGTCTGATCCAAGCAACTCATCCTTCGTGTTTGGGCCGCTGAACTCTTCACCACAAGGAACTCGCTCCGTTGTCGACGTCGACGCAGGGTCCAGCCATTGGGCACACTCAGGCTCTTCCGTCCTTAGCTTTGAGCAAGGGGATAGGCTGCTTTGCACTAGCTATCCAAACATTGATCATGAAGATGAGAGTGCTATTTGGATGGATGACATGATTCAAAATTACCAACTGAATGACTTTGACATGAAGCGTGGCACTGACTCTCGTTTCATTCAAGACCAAACTTGTTTTGATATGGGAAATGGGTATAAATTGAATGAAAACCGAGAGAACAAGAAGCGGGGGTTCGGGCTGCTATACATGGGCGCAGCTGCTGGTGATGGTCATCAAGAGAGTGCCAAGCAAGAGAAAGGCATCCAAGAATGCCCTTATATGGTGCTTTGATCCTCTTTGAGAGTTAGATCATGTTTATACTAAATTATAATATTGTTCTCAGAGAATTCAAGTAGTGAAGCATGATGACATGAAATATATTCTTGTTTATTCAGAGAGGTCATGTTAATTCTTCACAAATAAACAAGGAAACATTAGTTAGGTTCTAACTCAGGCCATGGTTATTGCTGCAGGGTGGTGAATTGCAAGCCTCCAAGAAGCATTGCTGTAGCACATGGAAGACCAAGGCCAAGCCTAGTCCATCCAAGGATCCTCAGAGTATTGCAGCAAAGGTCAGTTATTCTAACTGCGTAATACTTCAATATATGGTAGTCCTCGGGCTTTCTTTATGAACTGCCATGTCTTTATATAAGGCTACGGTAAATGGAGCATTTCTCCAAGAGCATGAACTGTTATGCCTTTATTTAAGGCTGCAGTACAAGGAGCATTTCATCCAAACTCTCGGAGATTTCCGTTAATAGATGATTTCATGTTGCAGAACCGAAGAGAGAGGGTAAGCGAGCGGCTAAAAATTCTGCAAGATCTCATTCCCAATGGATCAAAGGTGCACCTTAATTATTTCCCAACTTCCTTGAAATTTCAATTTGGGAAATCATTGCATGGGCTCCATGAATTATCTCGTCATTAATAAAATTTCAACACCTCTTGACTTTAGGTTGATGTGGTTACCATGCTAGAGAAAGCCATTAGCTATGTGAAGTTCCTCCAATTGCAAGTGAAGGTGATCATCCAAACTGAGTTGAGAATGGTATGATTTTTGCATGCATTAGACTAAGCATTTTGATTTTGATATAGGTATTAGCAACTGATGAGTTCTGGCCAGTGCAAGGTGGGAAAGCACCTGAAGTGTCTCAAGTGAAGGAGGCTATTGATGCCATTTTGTCTTCTCACAGAAACAGCAACTCTAGCTCCTAGCAGTTAGCCTTTAATGGGAAGAAGTCAAGAGGACACAATAAGAGGACTCCACCAGAAGAAATAAAAAAAAGGAACCTTCAGATGCCAAGAAAATAAGGCATTTTTATAGCTTGGTGCTGAAGAGTAAAAAGAAAAGGCCATTTTCATCTTTTGCTCTTTCTGATGCTTATGTAATATTTTTATGAGATGTAATGGAACTGAACTGAACCGAACTGCAGCAACTTTAGAAAGGAGTTTGAACTGAGGAATACAGAGTATCTTAATTTTTATTCCCTTGTTGATTATATTCAATTTCTCCTAATTTTTTGAGATCCAATTTCCCTTGAGAAATTAGATGTTCAATGTTTCAAATTATTTGAATGATAAGTTTAATATTTTGAAGCATGAATGTTATGGTAGACAAGACAGCAGCTCACTCTAATACTCCTAAGCTTCAAGTTAAGAATTAATCAATTGCACTGATAATTAAGACAAACTTTTATTGACCATTAGGGTCTTGGCATGACAAGGGCTGAAAGTCAAAATAAAAGACAGAATAAGCAATTTGCATCTTTCATATGCACTTCCACTTGCTTAAAGTAGGGTATACTGGTTGGTAGCATGAGAAGAGTTAGGTACGTAGTTTTGTCTTGCCGATCTATGGAAGTAGCCCGCATCACCGTTCAGGGATCGGCAGCAACAGATAGCTAAATTCTTTAGGCTACTGAATATGGAATGCATTCATGGAGTCTCGACTTGCCGAGAAACAAAATCATGCGGCCAAATTTGACAACGCATTTGACAGCCAATCTAGTAATGCATATTCAACATAATGATTGTTTAGAGTCAAATTTAGATTAATATAAAGCGAGTTTCTTGTCATATGTGCCCTTGAAGAAAAGGAAAAAAAGGGTTTATGCATACCATACATAATAGTAGGGGAATGTAGGAATGTTCAAGGCATCTGATAGCAAAGAATATAGGCAAGAATAGAACCAGGGAGCAGATGAAAACCTTACTTATGGTCATTGGAAAATCAGGAAAAATGGTGCATGCACCTAAAACCTGTTAAATATTATCGACTAAATGTGTTCATTTTATACTCCTTTCTATCAAATGGCAGCAAATTTCCTTTCATGCCATAATTTTGTAGGTTACATTAGAAAGTTAAGTAAAATGGATATCTTGTTTTAAAATATCCAAGAACTTTTTAAACCAGATGTGCATATAAAAGCAAGAGCAAGACAAGAAACTATTGAACATAGGGTACATTATTAGAATGACAACAATTGAACACAAGGCCTTACAATCCCTTTGTAGTATAGCTAACCCCCACATTAGCTCAATGAACCTCAATACCACAAATTCAGAAAACAAAAAGCTCCAAAATCCACTTAGAATAAACCAGAAGTCTCAAGCATCTCAAATCTTTCACCCATTATTCATTTTTAGACCTGTCTTTGCTAGACATGGCAACAGCATATAACTAACTTACAATAGCTAAAAACCCATTTCAAGTGTACTCCCTATAGAAAAAGTATGTATTTTGAGAATATTAACACAGATTTGTTATTGAATTCCTCATACTATAAGACTATGAAAAAATGTCCATTGTTACAGTAATCATAATACGAAAAATAGCTGTTGTCGAAATCATCAATTAGGTATTGGAAGCACTGGCATAGAGGCCAACAAAAAAGAACATACATATTATACCATCCCTTATTTTGTTTCTTATAATTTAGTTCTAGTAGGAGATCATTATAGTTTATAGTGTTACTATAAGAATTCTATTAGCAACTAGGAAACACAGTTATATGATCTTTCTGATGAGCTAGGTGCTCAAGGGTGTGCTGCACAGTTATGATCCGGCTTCTTGACTATATTTGAAATATTCATAAGAAAATTATTTTAAACAAACCGCAGGTTGCAGGGACATGCATTGTTAGACAGATCGGTCGAGATCCAGTTAAATATGAATTAATTTGATGGCATAACTCGATGATCGTGGCCCATGGTTGAGAGCAGTGTCTATGATTGATAGAGCAACTGATCTACTTATTTGTTTATAGGTAGAGAGCTATAAGTACGTGCGATGGCAGAAGGCTATTAGAGCAAAAGAGTGAAGAAATTGGTCATAATAATGATAACAAGATGTGGAGTTAATATTTTTGCATGATGAGAACTTTCAGCAAGCGCCCTTCTATTTCATAAAAATTGAAGCAATCACCCAATCACTACTACAAGTATCACCATCAACAGGGGATGGTTGGTGTAATGTTAATATGAGCACAAATTGTTCGATTACATTAGTCTATACTTGTGGTCTGTGTCTAAGAGCAATGTGTGTTAATAAGTAGAGCTTCAGAGTTCATGCACCAACATAATTAGGACAAATCAGCAGAAGTACCACATGTAGGTGAATTAAATACATCTGAGTTATACAACAGAAAAAATGAATCATCAACAATGTGGAATAGGATTAATATGTTTGCAAAGGAAATGGTAATATGAAATTGGAACAATAACTAGGATTAACAGTTCTGAGGGGAGGAAAGTTGGTGGAAGCTTCCCAAGGTTGTCTTGCCTAAGTCTTTGAATCACTCACACACACCATGCACATTTGTATTTATGTCAAGCTTCACATGACTCTCACATGCTAAACCCTAATCTCCCGGGGGAGCCGGTTTCGAAGAGCATTGCAACCTCTTTATTGTCCTCCCCCAATCCAAAGTCCTACAGCAAACAAGTGCCCATTCACAAACAGAAAAACATGCCATTAATGAGAGGATGCCTCCCTAAGTAGAATACCTGTTTCTCCTAGGGAGATGGCCACCATAGCTCTCGTCGACCATTGCTCCCAACCACCCGATCGACTGATCGAATGGCTCGCAGGTTCCCGAAGCCCATAAATTCATGGATCCTGTCTGGATGGCTTCCTGATCTCGATCGATCGGGGACTCTTAACTACTATAATTATATAATAATTAATTGACTCTTGATTTCTGTTATCTTGGTCTATTTTATTGCATCTATATATGCGGCATTGTGGAATTCTAGAGTGCCAATTTTCAAATCAGTGGGAATGATGTGTTGTGCCTCTTGTGGGGCTTAAAGCGGGCAATGGAAGATTTTAACCCAATAACATTTGTTTATGCGCAATGATTGATATCCTGCTGGTAGAGTTAATTAAGTTCATGTGCATATATTTGACAAACCTTGCTGCTCTATGTTGAGATTAGTTTAATAGTAATAGAATGGAAAGTTTTATTGTGTGAAGGCAATTAATGGTTCTTCAAAGTTCAGACTTCTTGGGTAAGGAGATGGATGAGAGTGCCAGGTGGTTTGGTAGTTAAGCCAAGCTGGTGTTATCACTCCCCTCACATGCATTGAGAACCTCACTTCCACCTAATAGACAGAATCACTAGTTCTTTGGTGGACATCAAACATAGAGGAATGAGGATCTCCCTCATTGTTCTCCTGTCTCCTGATGGACTTAAAAACAAAAAAAAATGCAGTAAATTATTGTTGGAGCAGAAAGCAAGTGCATGGAGAACAACAAAGGCAGAATGCATGGCTTAACAGACCCAAAGTCTTGCCTTTATCTATTTATAATGGAAATAAACAAGAGAGCAGACATAGAGATCATAGATAACCAATCTCCAATAGCTGCATTGGGATGCATGCGAGTGGCAAGAGTACCAAGACGATATCGAAAAACAATACTATTAGCAATAATGCATATGCAAGCGATTTACATAGTTCACAAATATTTTATAATGGGTCGCGAACAATTTATAAATAGATCATGTTTTTTTTCTTGATTATTGAATAGTTCTTGATTATTTCCTTCATGGAGAATAATTTGCAGAATCATTTCGCACGTTCATAGATAGATAGATAGAGAGAGAGAGAGAAAGAACACGTAAATGGAAGGCATGTGATTTTTGGCAAGGCAATATAACATACGAACATACATTGTATTTAGCTTCTGTACCGTTTGTTATTTTGATATACATGAAATACGTGCAGCATAATCCTTAGAATACTATATTTGTTGACCATCGATGAACCGGTCAACTTAACCGGCCAAAATTAGTCTCATAAGATATCTATTATTTTATTATTATGAAATCTTATTTCTAATTCTCCAACCATGTGAGAGCTTTAACAAATTTTAAAGGGTTGGAGCTTGCCTTTCCTCCACAATCCCAAGCAATCACACGACAATGTACTAAAATAACAATATAAGAGGAGAGGAAAAGCCATAAAGAGCTTACCTTCCAATCGATAATATCTTTTATTTGATATGTTTCTTTTAATCACCATAAAATCTTTTTTAACAACATACGTGTGCGCTCGCTTGCCACGACAGCAGCGGGAGCATATTTACGAGGCAGGGCCCACATGAAAACTCGGTGCACGTCAACCACGTGGAGCTAATTATTTGTGCTCATTATCACAAGTCCTTGCCAAAGTCCAATATTGGAAAGAAGCTGGCTCACATGCAAGAACACTGCTAAATTGGCAATAGTAGAATGCCACGTAGCATTATAGAGTTTGACTGAGGCTACCAACCACATGGCAACCATCACACGTGGACGTGGGTGAGACCATTCATCATATTATTTTCTTTTATTTTTTTTCTTCTTTTTTTAGTATTAGTCATACGGACCAATGCGTTGTAGCATTCTAAATAGGGTGGCAATCCAATCTGATTGGATCCGATACGAATTGAGTTGAATTTAGATTGGGTCAAAATTCTTTAACCAAACCTGATTTTTTTATTAAATAGATTAAAATTTCAGATTTGAACCATCACTATTAATTAAATAGGTGACTCAAGCCGATCCACATAACACATTTATTGAACAGATCAAGTTAAGTTAAATGGGACAGGTCTGGACGGGTTGATCTGTTTATGATCAAAACTCATTTATATCGAACCAAAATATATTTAAAGCGGATTGTTTACAAGTCAGACTAACAAGTTGGAAAATAAATTGCCACCCTTGATCCTAACCTCCCTCCATCCTACATATGGGGCTTATGTAAAAATTCGTGCAGGCGTGTGTTTATCCCACATCGGATATGCACTGAATAAATCTTGAGCATTTATATAGACTATCACCAATTGGATGCATCCTAGTTTAGGGATACAGGTAGGTGAGTTCAGATCATGCACCTAGCTTGACCCAAATCCCGATTCAACCTAGCTCTGGGTACAGGATTTGGACTTAGATCCCATGAACGCACTTTTGAGTCATGACAAGTGGCTGAATCCGAATTTTGACTCCTTTTGTCGGGTACAGTTAGTCTCTTAGATCCAACGAGTCGGTTTCTGCTACAATGCTTCAAGGTCTAGATGCATAATGATTGATGAATCAAGTTGCAAGGTCTATAATGATTAATGAATCAAGCTGTAACTTTGCACGCGTTCCGCATTTGGACCCTGACATCTTTCCTGAAAACCATCGGATTTATCCATTAGCCATGTCTGTTTAGTTGCGCAAAAGGTGATCTATCTCCATTTGTTTCAGTTATACCTTAGCAGCCAGTCTAAACGTGAATTCTTTTGTGGCTTCTCACTGGTTGATCAACAGCTTGGCCAATGACAGGCCTGGGGAATCCGGAAAGCTGCAAACAATGGCTATATATGGAGGTACAGACATTTGTTATCAGGCCATCACCCAACCAAATGTACTCTTTGTAAGCTCAGAGATGCTCATTTTCTATGATCTACCAATAAATGTTGCCAGTTACCCAGAACATGATCCAAACTTGGAGGGCAGAAAAAACCCAGTGCCAGAGTTTTAATGCTTCAATCCTGCCTTCTGAGGCTTCTTGTTCCCCTGCAACTTTGCCAATACTAGAGAAGCCAAGGTTGGGCAGCAGCACCCTTGCGGACGAAAACTCTTACCCAATCTGAACCTGCCAACCATGCCTTCAAGTTCCCACATGCCTTGCTATTTCTGCAATGCCTCAACAGTTCATCTTAACCAAACTATTGTCCTTGCAATTCTTTAATGTCCGCCAATACAGCGAAGCTCATGCCAAGTTTGAATGTCAGAAAAATGAAACCAAATGCCTTAGAAAACATACATAAAAGATGACAGATAAACTGTAGGTTCTTTTGATTGGCAAGTTATGCATAGGGTAAGGAAAGCTTTGTCACGCAGCTTGGAGAGCATGGCATTCCATCCAGCAATCACAGAGCCAGTTTGTCACTTATGAACCCACTCAAAGGAGCATGTCTTTGACCTGTATAAAAGCAGCAACACCAAAGAGAAACTAGGTTGTCTTGACTCAAAATTTGACCGCAGTTGTCCACGTGCCTTGAACGCTTGGGTGCTTGGTGACATGCCTTGTCCTAAGCTTCACGACCTTCCTTCCCAAAGCATTCCTCAGCCTGGTTGCATGCAATAGTATGTCCTCTGGTGTCATATTTTTGACACAAATCACCCGTTGGTTATGGTTCTCTGCACATCGACAGAAGTACATCTTATTCTTACCAAAGCAAAAGAGTGTTTTCTGGCTAATCATCACACTGAGTAGCAAAGATTATATTCGCTGCAAACTATATTGATCCAGATGAAAGTATTATTCCATGTGAATAACTACATGACATGAACCACATGGTGTATATTGAATATACAAACAAAAATATTTTTTGGTACTCATGTAGTTAGTTAAAGAAAACACCTCTCGATCCCCCTAGCATCATCATTCAGCAAAAAATATTGCAAAAAAATAGTATGAAAAACTTCTCTTCACTTTAAAGGTAAGTATAATAGTCCATCCACTTTCTTTCTAATATAAATACATAAAAACTCAAAAATTGGGTGTTCCACTCAGTTGCATCATCAGTTTATAAGATATTTCATTTCATACTCAGGTGAATGTGACAAGTGTATAAGTACTTCAAAAAATCAAAGAGAGAAAAAGATCTTACTATAGAGGCCCTTCAAATGAGGGTGCTGACCACGAATAAGCTCTGTTACCACCTCTAGCTGTGGATTATTTTCCTTCAACGTCGGCAGATGAGTTTCCATAAACGCCCTGCCATTCCAAGTTTTTGATTAAATTTGGCAAGGTTCAATAAGAAAGACATAAGACCTTCCTAATATGTCTGGAATAAGAGATAACACCAGCATCATGAGCCAATGTCCATGTTACCTGGACATTCACGCCCAACTCCTAGAATCCATATCTGATAGGTATCCAAGTCAAATATGCATCGGACACCTGGATACTTATCAAACTTTACTAACTTCAACTATTAGAAATTGGTAGAGAGTTGACTCCAACAATTACTTTAGCGCATTATATTAATGCTTAAAATGAGGTTTTATTCTTCTCTATAGATAGGATAAGCATGCACCATTAAAATAATTTTACAAATTATCATTTTTCCATAATCCTCAAGCTAAATAGAAAGCTTAAATGAGAAACATGTATATTGGAAGACCTTACCAAATAACATCTTTAGATGTTTTCTTTTATGTGATACATACACACACACACACACACAAGTATCCACGTATCTCCTTTTTCTCTTCCCAAGTTACACTTGTACACGTCTGAATCTTATTCTCGTGTCCATATCCATTCAACACTGATCAATGTTGCCCTCTCACTACCATCTTAATGAAAATCAATTTAAAAAGCAGCTGCAATATGCAGGCAGCTTATGCAAGTGCATAGGTGGTTACCATTTTTTAACTATTTAAAAATATAAATAATATATTATGTACAATAAAAACAACAATAATGATAGCATTTTTTAATGGATGAAAAAAAAGCAATATTAATAACAATAACAACTAACAATTCGTGCTTATTACTTCGTACGTAACATCCAATAGCAATAATTATAACACAACATTTTAGCACTATTGATACCCATCTCAACCCTACCTAAAACCAGTATCAAATCTAACCATGAAATCGAACTCAATTCATTTACATGGCCAACATGGGAATGGATTGTATATGTGGCTCTACAAAGCTAAATGCGCTAATATAGGCAGTCATATGATATGCCAAGTTGGCCGTCTTTTTTGGGTCCACATGCAATATGACCACATATGGTATCGCATATACGCAATGCAGTGCAGTCAAGAGAAGGAATACATATATTTGGTTGTGTATGCAGCAATATGCACTGCATTTTAAAACACTGATGAAGATTATATACAGCTAATGACCTGTCAAATTGATGTTCAATACCATGCCTTAAATTGCATTTTCAGATTGCATTGTAATAAAGTTGCTGGAAGATGCAATATTTGATATCTGTTACAGTTATTTAACATTTGACATATGTTACAGTTATTAACAAGTTCCTTGCTTCATTAATACATTTTTCGGCCCATTATAGCCCTGTTCTAGTCAAATCATTCTTATACTATATACTGATCCTGCACCTTAGGCATAGTTTGTGATTGGCAATAAAGGAACCATGAGCTTAAACATCCACTCTGCAAAATCAAGCTAACAATCAAAATTCTCTGCCCGTACCATGCAATGGTCCTTAAAGGGAGGCAGCAGCTTTGTCAAGAAAAAGATAATCGAAGAGATTCAGCTTAAAGATAATGCATGCATTTAATTCTATCAGCTTCTCAATGACAACTAACCATTAGGCATTTTTAGGATTGGAATTAATATCAGAAGAGTAATAATCGTAAAGCACAATCAAATAGACAAGCAGTGTGAGCATAGTTGGGTTAATTTTGGAGCTTATTTATGATATCCAGTTCAACATCTTAAAATTCTAAGGAAAGAACTGTTTCATGTTTGAACTATTTAACGCGTGTAATAAACATTTTAGACCTATTATGTGACGTATCTTTTAAGGAACCTACTTATGCCATAGTTGAAAAACATTAAACTAACTGATACACCTTAACCAAACAAGATGCAACAAAGTACTTGTTCCACTGCCATTACAAAAACCTACACACCTACCCTGCCTGTCATTACATCTATTTACTCATCTTGTGTATAATAACAAAACAAATTTTGAGATACAAAGTTTCATAGCATAATGATTATATGCTGGAGGGACCTAATATGGATGTGGGCACCATACATCAAATTTCA
Organism: Phoenix dactylifera; assembly: GCF_051530095.1. Taxonomy (NCBI): domain Eukaryota; kingdom Viridiplantae; phylum Streptophyta; class Magnoliopsida; order Arecales; family Arecaceae; genus Phoenix; species Phoenix dactylifera. The sequence goes on from NC_143196.1 coordinate 33,684,175, forward strand.
AAAATTCACAAGCAAGTTAGGTATGTATATATGATCATAAATGGATAAACATATTTATCTGTCCATTAATATCTATTTTTGCACAGAAGAAGCTGATCAACCCAGTTCCAACCTGAACTCGTATCGGTCTGTGATTTAGACCCACATCTAACCATTTTGTGGGGGGTGGGGGGGGGGGGGGGTACACTTAGTCTTTTGAGCTAAATTTTGTCGGGTCAGATTGAGTCCATTTGGATCCAATCTGGTCAAGTCTAATTCTGCAAGATCTATTTCTGACCCACGAATATGAAGTTCAGGTTTGGACTGGGTCTGTATCAGATGCCAACCTACATGCACTTTCATTTGTAGCAACAGATCTTTCAAAGGAAACCACATCCATTGGGAATTCAAAGCAGGCATACTTGGACTGTCCTTGCATTGCCTTCACTACATGCATGTGTTAAGTATACAAATCAGACAACTAGACACAACCTCATGCATACAATGAAACATCTGCATCACAAAATTTGATGCATAAGCACATACACAACAGATCATACATGTGGATAAATAAAACAATAAGTCCTCCAAATAATAGGAAAGGACTTAGGCTGGGTACATGTAGCTCAAGACCCCAACTTGAGTGTCCTTAGCCCCAGTCTTCAGCCTATTCTATGACTGAAGCCCAAATTATGCAGGAATTCATGCTTGTCTATAAAGTTAGGATTACCTACTTCCCTGACTTACATCAGCTTCCAGATAGGGCTAAAGAAAGTTTTATGAGCTTCCTATCAGCAGGAAGCAGTGGGGCGCTCTATCGTGGAAGTAATGGCCTCACGCGTTAGCTGGGCCCCTGATCCGCGTAGACCAAGGGCGAACACTCATCGTAGAGAGAGAAAAGAAGAGGAAACGTACTAAGTAGTAGACCGCCCTAGGAATGTGAATTCCATTGCCTTCCTTGCTTTCCGTGAAAAAGGAAGTTCCTCTTTTGGGTAATTTGTGAAAGCAGCAATTCCGGTAGAAAGAGACAAACCTCGGCACCAAAGAATATAAAGATTATACCTGATCCCCCTGCTACTTCCTCCCCAGTCACAGTAGCTAACTATCAGTTTCTGAAGTTGCCAAACACCTCGCAGTGCCATTTATTTTGAAGTTGAAGCCCGCAGAATGTCAACTGGGAAAAGAAAAAAAGAAAGAAAAAAAACATTATACCATGAGAGACAGCATATGGTGAAAGAGTCATCAATTATTTAACAAAGTTCTAAATATCAGCTTGAAAAATTGTGTATAAGGCTGAAATGTGAAACGAGAAGGCCATAAATTACTACGTCACTTTTACTGTTATTACAACTAACAGATCTTTTATGTAGATAATAATTCACAAAAAAGAATAAAATTCCTTCAGAATAAATTTAGGACTTATTACATGAGTAATTGAATCTTTTTATCATTTCTTCAACTCAATAGCTCATAGATTTGAATACATGAAATTCGTTTTCTAGTTCCTATGTAACAATGTTGGAGAAAGATAGAAGCAGGTTTACCAGCCATGGATTTCTATTTTCCCTGCGATTTCCATTAATTACAACAAATTAGCGACAGGAAGAAGACTTCATATATCATAATTCAAACATGCGCGACACATTAGACAATAAAAGATCCCAGATCGCTCGGGCCTATTACAAACATACAAAACACAGAGAATAGAAAGAAAATAATCTTGAGACTGGTTTAGTCCCATGCGGATTCTAGGCTTAACAAAGCCGGTAGCAACAAAACAAACCGCTCTTTACCACCAAAAACAATAGCTACCAGAAAATAAAAGACGAGATTTTGAAAAGATAGATCTAAGCGGGTGTGCCCTTGTTTCCTTCACAATTAATTCATCAATATTAGATGCAAACTCTGCCCTCACAAACCTAGCAAAATAAAAACCTTAACATCCACCATAAATTCACAAATCCGCGACGATTCGTCTGCACGTTCAGATTCTTAAAGCTCCATGCAGATTCTTCGGCTGCCGCCTCCACGACCGAGAGTTACCCTTGAATTACCATCAGATGACTACGAGTGGTAGACCCCTTGAAAGAAATTAGAAAAAGAAGGAAATTTTCGAAGGGATCCGAGCTTACCTGCCGGCGACCACGAGAATCTGGAGCCCTTTTGATCCAAAGCTCCGGCGAGCGAGAGAGGAAGGTTTATGGGGTTTGGGAGTGGGGTATGGATCCCTTTTGATCCAAAGCTCCGGCGAGCGAGAGAGAAGGGTTTATGAGGTTTGGGAGTGGAGTACGGTATCCTTTTTAATCCTGTTCGATCAAACGGCTAAGATTAACCATTTAGATATACAAAGGCCCTGGTCCGGGCCGGAAGGTCAGGCCGGCCCGGCCCATTAACAACTTGTTTTGTGCTAGGTGGGAAAAGGTCAGTGAAATTACTTATTTGTGCTTTTTTTTTCTTTTTTTTCCTTTTTGTTAGCCATTTACAACAACAACAACAACAAAACAAAAAACACTATACTTTTTGAGGGAATACATATGGCTGTGCCTTTTTCAAATTTTTTTTATGACTGGGTGCTTGATCGTGCAGCCGAGATCTTATTAAAGTTCTAAGATCATAAATTACACATTCCTAGTGCGAGCAGAATTTTATGCCTTCATATTTCTCCATTTAAATTTTTTTTCATTTTTTAAATTTTTCCCATCTTCTTGATTTAATAACCGAGCATCTTTTAAAAATTCAAAAACTTTCAAATATTTTAAAATTAGAAGAAGGATGGAATTATCATTTTTGCAATCAAAAACTTCCAAATGCAGCTGTAGTACTTCAGTTGTAAATGTACACCGAAGTTTATTGGTGGAATTCAAACCCTTCAAAGTTGAATCATTTAACTAGTATTAATGATCTGAAGAAAAACAATCACCCAGCCATGATACTTACATTTAAAGTTGAACTTTCTGTGGGTGTGGGATCCAATCCCTTCAAAGTTGAATAAGTGCATTGCAGGAAAACTACCATCCAATCCTGGTCACAGGCATCAGATGTACATCAACCCTCAGTGTTAGCCTTCCATGATTCAATGTACGTCACCAACTATTTCCAGCTTCTAGGGATGAGAAAAAGTAGCTAGAAAGTTGCGTAGCGCTAATAAATATAAAAGAAATAATATACAGCCAATTCCAGAATCATAAGCCTGATGCTAAATGGAAATAATACAATATCTCACATCAATCTACTTATCTAATTATTTTTTGCTTAAGACTTGGCATTGTCAGCTGCAGCAGCACCAGATTCCACCAACTTCTCAAAGTCAATTTCAGTCGATCGAAACTTGAACTTGTAGCCACTCTGGATCCAAGAATTGATGCACATCACAGCTTGCATGCCGCTATAAGGCAAACAAAACTGTTGTTTGCGTATTTCATTGCATTTGCTGGTGAACAACTCTACAGGCTCAACTGAAGTCCCCTGAACAGCCAAATAATCACGGGCCATAATAGAAAGCCGTGGATATCTTGCGCTGTTCACCTTCCACCAGTCTAGAACATCTGTTGCAATTGGTGCAGGAGGCTCTGACAAATATTGGGATAGCTCATCTGTAGCAGTGTTCATGCTCACACGACGCCTCTTCCGCGCAATCTCCTCTGCAAAAGAAACAACATTGGCTTCTTCGGTAGCATCTTGGGTACCAAAACCATTAGCCATGGCTGGGAATTGGCTGCTGGAGTAATATCTTGTAAAATGGCTCCTTGCTTCCTCTAAATTCTTCTGAGAGTTGAGGTTCTCAGGGATGAGCTCCTTTTTGATTCTAGGATCAAGAACTGCAGCCATGAAGGTGAAGAGGTTATAAACTTGGGTGCTAAAGCTTATAGCTCTCTTGGCCATGTCATCAGCAACGGCCTTAAGCCAGTCTTGCCGACAACTATCCCTGCAAGAACTGATTAACTCGAAGACATGATCCATGAAGAAAAGCACTAGACCAACCGTCGGTACTTTACAAGTGCATAGGTTGGTTGTGATCTTATAGAACGGCTCCAGGTACGAATGTAAAATACTAATCGCAGACATCTCTGTCGTGCTCAGCAACAGGTTTCTATTACCAAAAGTTTCTTCATGCTTCTTGATGGTGCTATCCACGGAATTGGGGGCCTGCATGGTGAACAACATATTAAGTCAATGATGAAATAGTCTGAAAGAAAAGCATGCTATATATTTATATTTTTTTAATATGGGAACATCAATAGCAGACAGAGATAGTACCTTCCGTACAATGTCAAGCATTGTGTAATCACCGTTCCAGCTTGTTGAAGCATCGAGTGGGAACTTCCATGAACCTTCTTGATAAAGTGCTGCCAATTGCTTAAAGTCCTCGATGATTTCTGGATACCTATTCAGCCCAAGGACAAATTCTCGGATCTTAGATAGTATTGGCTTTGGAGTTCTCAGGCCATCTTCTATTATTTGATTTAGGGTCCGAGCAGCACAGGGGATATAGCAGAAGGGCAATTTACGAGCATCCAGCTCCTCTTTGAGTGCACGGCAGGCATGAAATGCATGTTGATTGTTATCAGTTGTGCAAGATAAGATCTTTGTCTCAATATTAAAGGTCGTGAGTACCTTCATTAGAGAATGTAAGATTTCTGAACCAGTGCATGGATAAGGGATTTGACAAACATCAAGAAGTATCTTGTGCAAGGACCAGTTGTCATTTATCCAGTGACATTTAACTGACATATAATATACTTGCTCATAGGAAGTCCAAAAATCCAGAGTAATGGAAACCTTAGAGTTCACATGTTCCAGTGATGCCCTTACATCCTCCTGCATGCTTCTGAAAACTTCAAGAATGACTGCTTGGACTTTTTCTTTTGGCCAAATTGTAACTGATGAATTGAGAAACTTAAACGAATTCAGAAGTCCCTCGTCCTCCAAGGTGGAAGGAGGAAGAGAGGCTCCAATGAGCCATTTAAGCAGCAACCAGTTGAGATGATCCAGATCAATTGAAGGTTTAGCGTGAGGTTGAGGCTTCTTGCCTGCAACAACAGTCTGCGAGACTTGTTGACCAGTATCACCTAGTCGATCATAGCCAGGATGGCGGTGACTGAGATGCCTACCAAGATTTCCTTCATAAATCACAAGTCAGTAAATTATGATATGCATAAAAGAAGTAACTTTTGGAAATTACACAAATGAGATGATTGTGTTCTAACACCCCAAGGCTCTATCGACTGTGAATTGCTACTCACATCTTCGGGTTTTTCTTGTGGCAACTGACTTGTTCCCCAAGAAGTCATAGACAACTACAGTCCATTTGATGAATCAAGACAACCAAGAAAGATGCAATAATTGTGCACACAAAACAACTCATTGTTTTAAAAAATGGTTGCAGTATACATGTGGTCAAGGGACAGCACAGTGCATGTCTAGTATGCAGGTGCATATGCGTTTACTATTTTTAACTATTTAAAACAAATATAATACTAAAGGCAATAAAAACAAAAATAATGATAGTAATTTTTATGGATAGATAATAGTAATATTAATAGTAATACTAGCAATTAGTGCTTATTACTTTGGTATCTAATACCAATAGCAATAATGATAACATAATCATATTTTTGCGCTATTTATACTTGTATCTGGCCCACCTCAAACCCATATTAAACCTAAGCATCAACTTGAACCAGCTTCACATACATGGTGTTGTCGCCCTTTCCATCCCATTCTAGGTGAGTCAGAGAACTCGGGATCCCAAGAACTCGGTCAGTTGGGGGAGGGCGTGCCACCAAGCTTATTTGGGCAAGAGGTAGATGCGTGCGTGGGCATGCCAATGGCTAGCTAAAAAGATGTTAATCGAACGGAGGATAGAGAATAGCATGGGTCCAAATGCCTTAACCTTTAAAAACTTTCGCCACCGTTTGATGGAGATAGAATTGGATAGGAGTACAACATTGGATTACAGTAGAAGGGTATAGTACTGAGCTACAGTAGAAAATCTAAGTTGGCCCTACACCTAGGTTAAAGATTAATATAAAGATAAAGTAATATAACTGGATTGATTGTCGAAGGATCCCTCATACAGAGTACAATTCTAATATTTATATAGAGACATGATAACTAAAGCATAATTGAAATAAAATAACCGTAGTGTAACCGCTAATCCATGTAACCATCCCTATAACCAAGATCTTCTGTGGTTTCAATAGTTCACTACTATGATCTCCAATGCAATGCAACCTCAACCTAAGTCACTCCATGCTTTTCGGCCTGTACCTATACCGATATATGGTTTTAAGCCTTTGGCTTGCCCATCTCTGTTTTTGCCATAACCTATCTATTCAGTTTTCATCTCCATACTTAGCGTAATTCGCCACAACAAATCTCCGCCTGGTTTGGCAAAAGTCATGTGACTTTCACTTGTTCTATCAAATCTGTCCACGTGGCACCAACTATCAGCCACCACTTGGATTGTTGAGATGGGGTCTAAGCATATAGGCTCACAAAAGAGTGTACCATATAGGCAGCACCGTAACGCTAAGTGGGCTCACATGTGCACTTGTACAATACTGAGCAAGCCAGGCATGTGGCTGCACAATGCTAAGTTGATCAGCTTTTGAGTCCATATATGGTATGCTGCACATAGTACAGCATATAGGCAATAAAATGCGGTTAAGGAATCACATATGCATATACAAGCGCATAAGTGGTAGAATGCGCCACATTTTAAAACACAAACTATATAAAAATCAGGTAAATTGTGCATATCTTCAGCAAGTTTGAATATCTTTTGCATGTAAGGGAACACATATCCATGAAAGCTACAATCAACTGTGACCAAACATATTTTAGGTGTTTCCAGACAATATTACTATAAAAAAGCTAGCTTCTTTAGATATTATTATTTAGTATTAAATTCAATTAAAAAGAACAGCAATTTAAAATCATTCAAAAGTTGTAAACCCAAAAAAAACCCTCACTGAATCCTTTTAACTATACAAGCAAAATACAATAACTTCTGCATTACAAAGAAAGTTCCAAAGAATGGTAATTACCAGTTGCAGTAGCTATAGAGTAACTTTGCTTGCAAAATTTGCATCTGCGACTCTTTCCATCAGGAGCAGTTTCAAAAAATTTCAGGTACAATGAAGTCATTGACTTTTTCCTTGGCTTCACCGGTGGACCGGGATTTCCTTTGTCTGAGGAACCCAATCCAGATTCTATAGGTTCTACACTGGGCACAAGTGTCATGTCCATCAAGGTTTTTGGTTCCATCTCTGGAATAAACAATACAATAGTATGTTCATTTTCAGCTTATACAGAAAAATGAAATCAGAATACCTTGTGACAGCTGAAAAGTAATTAACAGAAAACAACAAAGGGTCATGCAATTATGCATAAAGAATGATTTAGATAACTACCATCCTCCTTAATTCTAACAGCAATTTGTTTAGAAAGCATTCTAAGGAAACACATTTAGAGGTTTAATGTATTTGATTACTTGGTTTCCACACAAAGATAAAAAGTGTAATGCGATGATATAATTTATTTTTTCTAATACGTAAAGTATGTGGCCACATTACATGCTAAGAAACCATGGTTATCACATCCTCAAAAGCAAAAATTCAAATCCAGAAGATACCTTTCATGCTTTTAAATGTATTATTCCACTCCATCAAGTCCCTTGTTTTCAAACAAAGCCCTGCATATCAAAACCATTGAAAGAGTTTATTTGACAATTTTACTTTTGAGACAGCATGCTAATATTAACTAACAAGACTGTAGTAATTAATATATAGAGAGGAGATAGAGAGAGAGAAAGGGAGGAGCATTCATGTATTCCAATAAGACCTTATCTATTGGAGGTTAGTTATCTATTAAAAAATGAGAACATACCAAGAACTTGGAAGACCAAAAGGCTTAGAAAAATGCTCTTGTTTCTAAAAGGTGTAAAACCTTGTACCCTGTGAAGATATCAAACTAAAACCACCCATCACCAAAGATTCCAGAATGAGACATAATACAGGAACCAGGGATATCCAATACAACAAGTTAATTCTTCATAACTATAAATTTTCCTTCAAAGGTTATCTAAGAAGCCTTATCCTACACCCAACAGGATATCTGAGAGCTTAATGGTTCTCCCCCCACAGAAAACACACACGCACACACAACACCCACAAAAGAAAAGAAAAATATGGCGAACTGTTAAGTACCTTTTATTAGAAGTAGACATCTTTAGCAGAATTAAAGCTTTCACCCATCTAAACAAGTTTAACGTCACCAGTCAAGATAAAGAGGTCCTAAACATGTGCAATACAATATATGAAGAAACTTAACATAGAAATTAGCATGAAGTAGCATATGTTTCATCAAATGTGCACAGCAAAGAAGAGAAGCTCTGAAAGATTGGAGAAATTTGCAAGGAAGAAAAAAGCAATCAGAGTATCAGATTTCCCCAGATAATATATTTCACTTTGGGTGGATTTGTCTACACGTATGTAAAGTCAAACCATCTATCAAGCATATCTGCTGCTAGCACATCATACTGCTAAGTTATAGACCATAGTACAACTGATACAAAGACAATACATACATATACAAGTTAAAATCAGTAAACATCACCTGTACTATGTTGATTACAAGCAAAATGTCATATACAGTGCAGCAAGATATGATATAAATCTACTCTTAATCCTTATATGAATCAAAATACAATTCATCAACTTTGTAAATAATTTATGAATTGGCTATCAAACAAATGTGAATCATCTTTGCTGAAGCTTGCAACTATCCCTTAAATATTATGCCCAACCTCATCATCAATAACTTGAGTCCACTTAGATATTTATGTAAACAAAATATATTTAAAAGAAAAGACGGGGAGGAAGTGGAGAAGATGAAGAAGGAGATGAAGAAGAAGAAGAAGGAGAAGAAGAAGAAAATGGAGAAGGAGAAGGAAGAGGAGGAGGAGGAGGACATTAAAATCTCAAAGATTCTCTCAGATCTTCCCAACAAGAACAGAAACAAATACTAGAGGAAGCTAGATCTAATATGGTTAGCTAGACTTAACTTGAGTGTCCTAAAACAAAATCTCTTATACTGCTGAGTTTGCCTCTAAAGGGTCATTTTGATGTAAGTTGTAGACGATAATCCCATAGCTTTTGATTTTGGGCCTACCTAGGATGTATAACAAGCCTGGCTGAAGGTCCTATTTGCACATAGTAAACCACTGCTTGTGGAAAATCAGAATTTATTGAAAATACTAAAGGTGGTAGAAAAAGGTGGCAGCAAGGGTTGCATTAGATGGCGGTGTGAGAACTAATGGACTCTCAGTCAGATCCTTCTGCAGCTTCCTCAATTCTGGCACACCAAGCTCTTGACATCTTTGCACTTGCCTAACCTCAATGGAAGTCAGATTGTCGTCTCCGTTAGCTAATATGAGTAATCTCACATACGGGATTGTTTGGTCAACACAAGGGAAGGAGAAATTAACTCTGTGCTCTAACTTCAACATCTAAATCTTGCATCTCCATTAACTGTCCTTTCTTGGGTTCTTTGAAATATATAAACGTGTTGGAGTAAGAAAAACAAAAAACAAGATTCTAATTTGGACAGAAACTTGATTGTTTTTACTCTGCCATGGAATCTAAAAGTGAGTAAAACAACATAATTTCAGGAAGAAACACTTATCAAAAATGATGTAAAGGGTGATGCAATATCACTGAATCTGCATTCTACAAGGAAATTACCAATTTGAAATTTCAAACAAGCCAACCAGGTCCTTGGATGCCCAACATGCTATGCAAGGAGAAGGACAGCATACACATGCAGCAATTATCCCACTATGAGAAAAGCAGCGGCTAGTAGCCAGCTACAAGTGCAGTCAATAAAGGGAGCAAAGGATGGGAAAGATAGATTAGATAAGTTGAGTTGAGTATCCCCTAATCCCTTATTAACCAGGATATAGTAAGTCAGTGTACCAATTAATTGCAACATCTTATGCATGCATGATATTTGAGATTCACACTGCAACAGTATCAGTACACTTCCACTCAGTATAAATTTTCAGTGTACCCTGTAACAATAATTGTGTGAATACTTGCAAGAACATTCTTTTCCCAAAAAAAAAAAAAGAGAAAAAAACGCAAAAGTTCATAATACAAAGTACAAAACACCAATTTCTTTTAACACAGAGCTACAGCTCCATCGAGTGCAAATTCCAGTGCCAACTTCACGGCAATCAAATATTTTAGGAAAAATATCAAAAAACAAACTGCGAATTAGCTCAACGACAAATGATCATGTGAATTGCTCATCTATAATAACATAAATTTACTTTTACATTCAGTACAAGCTTTTTATTATCTACCTCATAGCAATAATTGCATGATAACATTACAAAGAAGGGTTTTTTATACCTAAAAATGCATGCTGGAAGCGTAGAGCTTCGAAATCAAGCACCATCCAGAGCCATGGTAACAGATTACTAATTCACTCTAGAAAACAGAAGGATAGGGTTTCAAACGACGGGAACCGCACCGCGCGACCTCCCGCCGGCGACCGACCGTCCCGACCGATCGGCGGTCGCCGAGCATCCGGTACGTCCGTCGGAAAGCAAGGGACGGCGTGGCGCCGAGGAAAAGTGGAAGAGAATCGCGGGAGAACGAGGCGCGCCGGATCGGAGCCGACCGGAGCCGGATCTGAGCCGGATCGGAGCCGAGGAAGGAAAGAGGGGAGGAGAGTCGATGAGAGAAAGAGAGAGAGAGAGAGAGAGCAGAGCCGACGACGCCGGGGAAAGTGGGGCGAGCGAGCATTTAGTCGTTTTCTTGACGCCCTTTGGACGGCTTTAACGGCGTCGCTTCTTCACGCCCTCCCTCTCTCTCTCCCTCTCTCTCTCCCTCTCTCTCTCTGGCTGGTTGACGGCCGTCTTAAATGTATGGTTAGCTGAACGGCTCGGCTCCACTGGAGATTTGGATTTCGTGGTAATGATATAAAGATAGCTAAGCTATAGCCAAGAAAGCCGGACTCAATAAATGAAAGCTAGAAATTGAAGCCAGCTGCAAAATTGTATGGTGGAATAATTGCTAAACCAAAATCCATTTGGTTCTCCAGGATCGAAATTAGAATCAAAATTGAAATGGATTGGATGAGAATCTAAATAATCATATTTTCGAAAGAATTTGGTTTGTAATTAGAATCAAAATCGAAATAAAATTTGAATACTGAATAAAAAGTAGGAGTTGAGATTTGTAGGATTCGGATATTTTTATTTTTCTTTAAAATTGGAATAAAAATAAAATTCTTCTAACTAAATGGCAGGAATGAAAGTTATTTATTTTCATTTCTATTTAGAGTCTAATTTTTCCTAACTAAACATGCCTTAATATAGATAGAACTGTGAAAATCGAAAAATAAAATGTCTAAGAATTACGAAGGAAAATTAGCCAGTATCTCATATGAGCGGCAACATATGATGCCTTCATGATATGGATGGCTAGTTTTGTCTGAAAAAAAACTCTATTTCTTTCATATATTTTTCAGCATTTGCTAAAATATATTTATAATGGAAATGGAACACAGCTGCACCAACTTGGATGAGAGATTCATGGATTCATGTGCAAAAATTCAGCTAAAGATAACTAATATTTGCCCAATCTTCTACTATATAAAGGAGTGAATCCTCACAATTTTTTCTTTTAAGCCCACATCTACATGAGGGAGAACCGTGCTGAGATCTTTTTTAGAACCTAAGGATTAGTTAATTTATTCTAGCTAATCTTTTTCTTAGAGTGCCATTGCTATAACCTAATAAGTATTATTAAAAAAACTTAGTCAAAAATCTTCCAAATTTTCCTGTCCGATTGAAAAATAATCAAGTGACAAACATCTCTTAATTTCTCTCTTAGTCCCTTAAAAAGTTGCATTTTTGACTTTGCTTGCCAAAAAAAAAAGTTGCATTTGGACTTTCTCCATTACCCTCTTAAAAATAATATTTTGAGAACAAATAAAACATAAACTACAACCTCGATGCACATGTCAAAATTTGGTGTTTTGTAAGAGAATAAGAACATTACAGGTATGGGCCTCATTCATTACATGGGATATGCACTTCTTGAATTACACACACAAAAAAAAAGAAAAAAGATGATGATGATGATGATGATGATGTAGGCCTCTCAAGAAGATGGTATCCAAGTTGAAATACATGTATAGCCTACAAACCTTTTGCAATAAGAAGAGCAGAAAGAAATCATTTCTTTTAGTATAATGCATAGTCTTTTGCAAGTTGAAATACAATTTTGTGGAATGCATTGCACCTATTTTTTCAGTGAATTATTTTCCATCATAAATTAGTAAATTTAGCCATTGCTGATCACTTTATTCTTCCAATATGAGATCTTCTTCACTCCTTACAACAGCCTAGGTCAGATGCAAGCTCCACCTAATAGCTCAGGCTCAACTGTATTTCCGCCCAAATCAAGCCCAAGGGTCCCACACCTGCCCAGTTATGCACAAGATTTGAGCCAGGCCGAGAAAAAAAAAAAGGGGGCCTCAATAAGTACTTAGGCCAGGGCCGGCCCAGACTTGGATATATCGGGCTTTATTAATTTGCAAACCGACTCAGAAGGCTTACATTCCAAGTACGAGCCCGGTCATCAGGCCACTTGAACCAGCCCGGCCCAAATATATGGATATCGAAAAAATAGGAAAAGGAAACCTACATACGAAATAAAGCCATCAAGCAAGAAAAAATCCACAAAGAAGAAGTAGAAGCTTTCTAGGACCAGAGATACCAAAAAGCAAATCCATGGATACTAAGTAACCCATGTAAGTGTTAGACCGGTACACACTGAGTCCAAGACAGCAAACTCGACATTTGGGGGTGGACAGATAAAATAGGTTAAATAAGATATCTGAAAGTAGAGCTGATTATAGGCTGGGCCTCAAGTCTAAACTCTATTAATTTTTAATCAAACTTTGGGTCAGACTTATGTAAAATTTGATATTGTCTGTACCCACCCTAAAACACCGCCTCATCGTTTTGTCCATCGGTACAAATAGCAAAAGCGATGATGCCCACCACCAAATGTTCTTCAAGAAAACACGGATCAAATTGGATATAAAATTTGGAATAAAAATTTACTTCGCTGTCAAAGAGATGAAACTAAAAGAGCAAAGTTGGCAAAACTCATCATCAAAAAAATGGAACAAAGTAGCAAAGCCTTCAAATTCCAAAGACAAAGATAATGACCTTGATCCAGGTAAATTTCCATAAATTTCTTAACACAATCATCTTATTCCTTCAACTTGGCTAAAACTTATTTTCCACCAAACCAAGGTTCTAGCAGCAGCCTTTTTATAATTGCGCCCAAAACGTCATGAATCAGCATCATATTAATATTGAATTACTTCATTGCTGAACTACAACAACCATGGTGATGCCATGACCAATTTTATAACAAAGCATGCCTGCATAGTAAATATTCTATAGTTAAATAATTATTGAATAACAAAATTACATGTTCGTCACAAACATTAATATAAAAATGATGTCAAATACCACAGACAATGATAGTGCTTAACATGTTTGCGAAGCAAGTATTTTTGTCATAATCTTCTTGTTGTTAAAACAATGCTTACAAACGATCGTTAAAATAGTGGAATTCATGAGGACCACAAACATCACATTTTGCCAAGGTTTAGGCATGCTGTACCAATCATGCCACGTAGTCATAAAGGACTGAGACAAAGATCAAGACAAGAATCTTGCATAAATTTATATGAGCTATAGTTGGTATCTTCAACTCAATCAAGTTAAAAATAGATCACAAACTGTAAAAAGTAACAAAACGGCCGACAGTACATACAAGCGAATGTCAACACTCAAGACACAAACTCATGGCTCATGACAAATGTCAACACAACTCTTCGTTCTTTAATCAATGGATTTAAGCGCTGTAATCCTCTGCTATTTCTCAAAAGACTATTACATTATGATTCATTTAAGCACACTTGACCAATTCTAACTCTGTTTGGGTGTGACTGCAGGTTAGATATCAAGGCTGACTGCAGGTTAGAAGCACCTCTTAATTGTAGGCTCATCGCTTTCTCCTTTTTGATCTTCTCCATAAAAACCCCAAGGAAAGAGGGAAGCTTGGAAATGGGTTCTTGGGTTCTGCCATGCTGTGAATCAAAAAGAAAATAGTTATCACATTAGAATCATTAAGATTTGAAGGATTTGACGTTGGAGATTAAGGGTGAACTACAAGTGTCATAGATAAAAGTTCCAAGGACTCACCATATCCTTGTAATTTCAACTTGAGAGAATTCTGCATTCACAACACCTTCACAAGTTTTTGCGTGCTCTTTAATTGCAAGAATGCGACAATTGAAGTTTCTTGCACCAAGATTTGGGATGGGGGGCCTGGAAATTAGAACAATTTTTAGGATGATATACTTAACATGCTTGATTCTTAAAGTAGCATTTCAACAAAGTTAATTGAAAGATCCGTTTTAAAAGTTTTGCTGATTGAAAAAGAATGGCCCCTATATTAACTGCATACGCCTTCACCCTTATTCGGCTTACAAAAACTTGCACTTGAGTTAATCTTGTCCAGGAGTGGCATCTGAACAACTTTTTGCAAGACGTTAAAGAGCAGCTTAAATTTTGTATCTAAACAAAAATTTTGACATGGTGTGGTAAACCCAATCTATCATGGCTTTTCATTAAGTAGATTGCCATCAATACCAAATTAAAAGGATGAACCAACCCTATGGAATTATGATGGAACTTATTACTAAAATCCGCTCAATATTTAGATGTAGAAAATACAAAAGATGGGCCGAAGAAAGATAAGAAAAATGATTTTGACGAAGATCATTGAAGAGATGAATGAAGATTATTGTAGATATGAAAGCAAATTACTTGCAAAGGAAGCTCTGGTCATGGAGCCCAACTACAAGGGTGGAGGCTCCAAGCTTGTTCACTGTAGAAACGACCAACGCCCCTTGATCGCCTTCAGTCACTATGATCTCCACCTTTGCCTGAAACAAAACCAAACCCCTTGTGTTCATCACTCTCTTTGTTAGGTGTTGATTAGAATACCAGGTGCTGCTTAAAACAAGATTATTTTCATAAGCTCTGCAAGGACCACTAGAAGCAGCAGGTGGCTCATGAACAAGTCCTTTTTAGGGGGACTGGAATTTGGAAGAGGAACTCGTACAAAAGAAAACTTATCATTATTTGTATCATGAAACATACCATCCATCAGAAAAATAATGATTAAAGCTTTTGAGAGGAGCTGAAACTCATGATCGAGCTTCAACTCGCATGGTTCATGGTGTTGACGTGATTACACCTATGCCTTGGAAATTATATCTTCTGACAATAAAAATCCGTATCGGGAAACGCACCTCGGCGATGCCATTGCAGAGGTCCTTGAAAGAGAGGGCCAACTGGAAGCCCTTGAGCCTTAGCTTTCTCTGCTGCTTCTTGGATCGTGTCGAGGGGCAAACGTGGAGGAGAGTGACGGAGTCGCTGCTGCGAAGGAAGTTGCGGACTGCCCACTGGAGGGCGGCTCGGGCGGCGTTGGCCTCCTCCACCACCACAACCACCTTCTGGCTCTCCTCCATCTCTATGACTTGGCTCCCTCTCCTCCTCCAAACCACATATTATTCCAAAGTCTCCTCATGTTCTTTCCATTTATTTCTCCAGACTTGGCATGTCCTTTCTTCTTCTTCTTCTTCTCTTTTATTGTCAATGCTGAGATTGGAGTGCCAAATGACCTGGTGAAGTAACTGCAGTGGTTGACGGGCCAAAAAAATAAAGCACAGGAGATAACCTGGAGAGTCTATGTTTGTCCATCTTAGGTCCACTCGCTTGTTAAAGAGACCTAAAGCACCAAAGACCAACAGTGTACTGCACCATACAAGATGAGCAGAGCTTTATTAGACCCGAGAGTCCCATAAAGGTAATGCAATTATCTCGATTCAAGTTAATTAATTGAGGATATTGTCGTTTCTGTCGTTTAATCGATATGATCTTAGAGCTCACTAAATATCGGTCCAACTTTAAATAGCTTCTTTTGGAACTATCTTGAACGCATGATTTAGAATACTGCCTAAAGCTAATTGTGTGCCATGATTCTTACTACTCAACCACACTAGATTCAAATCAAATAGTTATTAGACCGTTATTTGATGATGTGTCATTTGATATTTTGTCGACAGTGATTGAAAAGATCATATGTTGGTAGGAGCCAAATATAGGACAAATAATGAAATATTCAGATGATTTTTTTCATCATAAAATACAATTTTTTTTTTTTTTTATCTCCGTTGAGATGATAGACTATGTCATTCAATTCACCATTTTGATCATAAAATTCAGAACTAGCGGAAACAAGAACGGATCAAGCTTGACACCCACATCCTAGAAGAAGAACAAATTCTGCTCTCTCAACTTAGTTAGAGACTCATGACCATCACTAATCCATGCGGGTCTCATGCCTACTCGCGGCCTAACAACATTCTGGTCTAAATTTCGGGTCAACTTTGCGTCCAATTAATTCTCGATGGCGCATTTAACTTCTCAGCTGCCGGAGGCAGCTGTCAAGGTCTTTTGTCCCGCGACGCGTTCGGCCAACTATGGGGGTGGTTCTATATACACCCCCCCTATTGCTAAGGACACCCCCCAAAAACCAAAAAAAAATACCCAAACTAACCTTTAGTGTAATTACCATATTGCCCTTGAAATTTTCTCATACACCCCCCTTCCTCCTCCTCCGTTTCGTTTTGAAAAGAAAAAAAAAAACACCCCTCAAACCCCCCTTAAACCCCTCGATCCATTTACATCGTTTAGACGATCTTTGAAGGAGATTTAAGCCCCATTTGAAGCATGGACAAGCAACTAGTGATTTGGGACGAAGAATCGGCCGCAAAGGTACGTGTTCCACCTTGTTTCGAAATTTTTTTTTTTCACGGTTCGTGCTCCGTTCGGCACTGGATCGCCGAACAAAAGGCTTCTGTTCGGCTGAACAGTGCCGAACAGAAGCCTTCTGTTCGGCAACCCTCAACCGAACAGATCTGTTCGGCTGCACAGTGCCGAACAGAAGGCTTCTGTCCGGCACTGTTCAGCCGAACAGAAGCCTTTTGTTCGGCGATCCAGTGCCGAACGGAGCACGAACCGTGAAAAAAAAAATTTCGAAACAAGGTGGAACACGTACCTTTGCGGCCGATTCTTCGTCCCAAATCACTAGAATGCCGGCGACGAGAGGGAGAAGGGGGAACGGGGGGGTTTTGGGCGTTGGCGAGGTGTTTTGGAGGGGAAGAGTGGGGTGGGGGGGGTTTGGGGGGTGTAGAGAGCAATTTAGGTGAGGGGGTGGGGAGGGTGGGGGGTAATTTAGGAATTTTTAATTTTTTAGGGGTGTCCTTAGCAAATGGGGGGGGGGGGGGGGTGTAGAGAGTATTTAATTTTTTTTTAATTTTTGGGGGTGTCCTGAGCAATAGGGGGGGTGTATATAGAACCACCCCAACTATGGGCACACAATTACCAAACTACCCAACATCTTTTTTACTTTTTGACCAGAATATCCTCTCCACCGTCATCATGATCATCTCCATTAAGTATAACCGAATCATAACCGTTGGATCGATTCCGGGATGCCTCGGCACATAAAACAGTGCGTGTATCGGGTTCCATAAATTAAGTAAAAGGAATACCGTGGGGTCGGGTAGCGCCGAATGAGGCCGACAGCGGAAACGACGTCATCCACGGTCCGAATCGGGCCCCACCCGCCCCTGGAGAACACGATACTCGAAGCTGATCCGATCACGACCGATCGATGTGGCATCGAGCTGGGCGGTATGATCTACGGATCTGATGGTCCCCTTCAATGGAGTTCCATGTCGGGGACCGGGATGAGTCGATCGGAGGTGGTCCATGGACGACACCTTGCATAGCTGTACCGATGTTTCCAGCGTTTCTTGGCCTCGTCACGGACTCATGGGTGGATTACCTGAAACTGGGTAGTGCAGTTTGAGAAATTAAAGCCTCTTTATTTTAGTGAAAGTGACGCCGCACCTAATCACTACATTAAAAGGAAAACCAAGTACAAGTAATCAAAACAGGGGAAAACGTGCAGGATTAAGAGCCAAGGTAGTGAAGAGAATAGTAGGTAGAAGATCCATGAAGTTCCAGTTCCAAATCATCGTATGCCGTTTCGTTCGTTACCGAACTTTGTATCCATGCAATTCTATTACTGTATCGGTATATCGATGCCAGGCAAAGTGATAAGAGGAAATACTAATGGAAGAGGATGGGGATCCAAATTTCTGTCCAGTTTGTAACAAGGAACAGGATTTCCTTCAATAATTTAGGCACAGATTTCACTTCATTGTTGAAGAGTCCTCCGTTCCTTGGAGTAAAAATGGTTCAGTAAACTGCTGCTGCTGCCAATGTAAACCAGGCAATTCTCAAGTCTTTCTGGACACAAAACCAGGGCAATTCAAACCAGAGAGAATAATTACTCCCAGGTAGGTTGACAAAAAGATAGTCGATGTTTTCCTCAGCAGATTGACAAAACGCATGCACTTGGTTCCAGCCAATTATGTTTCACAAGCTTTTCCCCGGTCAAAACTTCTCCTTTACTTAAAAGTGCTGAAAAACACTTTATTCTTAATAGGCAGCGGGCATTTCCAAATTAGTTTGCCTGTTGGTGCAGCGACCGTGCTATCAATAATCATACTGTAGTAGCTCTCAACTACGTAAAATGAGTTTAAGGTCTCTCAAGAAAGCTTCTCTTACCTCACAGATTAATAAGAGTGTCATCAGCATATACAGAATAGTGATAAATTTAATATCCGACACATTATATCTTATATCACTCACAGGCCCTTCAAAATTAGCCTTGTTCAGAATCCTGCAGCGAAGATCTACAACAAGCACAAACAAGCCCCTCTGCTTGGATCGGCCAGCAAATAGAAATGGAAACCACAGAAGACAAGAGGCAAACAAACACAAAAACCACAACCAAAAAGGCCTACACTATAAAAGTAGTTCATCCCCATGTCCTGGACACACAACAGTCTGAGAGTTTCTTCAACAAAATGCCGCATTGGAGGCACAGCTTCATCAGATCTCCGGTACTCGGGAGACAGCATCATCAGGCCAAGCAGACCATTTAACCTCTGAATTCTGGTTTGGCCCTTCCCAGTCCCCCTGATCAGCATCAACATTGTTTCCTCCATTGCCATACCCACCTACAATGACGTCCACCCCCAAAGGCACCAGTCTTGGATGCTCACAACAAAACCCCACATCAAAGCTGCTGGATCTACTGAGTCTGATCATTTCCCCAAGATAGCAACAATAGCGGGAACAAAATTTGCATGGCAAAACAAAGGGAGATCCACCACAGTTGGACCAACTTTGTACGTCAAGTACTTCAGATGGCCGCCATCGACTTGTGGCCATGGCCAGACCACCACGGTAAAGCCCTCCCTCGCCTTCAACGGGGCGCTTCCTACACACGTTTTCAAGAACTGGAGAGGGACAAACAAGGACTCAGATTCTTCATTCTCCAGCGAACAAAAATTCGAAGGCAACAGGCACTGAAAGCAACAATTGAATTATTTTTGACCATCAGAAGCCATTGTAACAAAAATTCGAATGCAACATAAGCCACCCCATTAAAAAGCAACCCACTAGAATAGAATTCATATTCAATTGATATCACAATCACATCCAATTTAAACAGTAGTCTTTATTCTTTAATCAAACTACTGCTTCAAAACCAAGATTCCTCTCACGTTACAAAGAAGCTGCGCACTAATTTTAATCCCATGCTCACTGTCAGCAGATATTACAGATTGAATAATGCAGGCTTTCCAAGAGACCAGTCGAACACCCAATTAACAAAGCATGAACCTAAGAACATTCATAGATGCGAGCAAAGAAAACTTCTGCATATTTTAAAAAAGGGCAAGGGCAACCATTCTACACCGCCACAAAAGCTCCGTCCATCCCAGACTAACAAAACAAGATTAATTCGGCGAAATGGAAAAGAAGGCCTCCCATGTTTTGTCCTAAGCTCCTGTTTATTTTCAGGGAGATACACAGGGAAGCAGGCATTGCTACTTAAGAGCATATTACAATCATTGCCCCTTTCATCAGTATCTTCCTCTCCCTTTCATCTAAAGAGATTGCACTGGCACCTACACTCATAGCAGCACTGATCTTTCCTAAGGGGCACGATTTGGCATGGCATGACCTCGGCCCCTACCCATGTAGCCATAGCCTCTACCATAGTAAGAACCTCGTGCACGACCACCACCACGAAGACCTCGTCCACCACCCCGAGTTAGCCGATGCCGTGGAAAATCGCCGAAAGTCTACATGAATCAAGTGCAACATTATAAGACAAACCTTTCCTAGAAACAGCAACAAAATATAATCCACAAAGAGGGCTCCCAAATACCTCTGAGTCTATTTTCAACTGCTCCGAGAACTTTGTCCTCGCATTTCGTGTTCCCCGATCAAGTGTGGTGCAAGAGAGTGAATCAAAGAAATCGTCCTTAACATAAACAGGCTTTAAGGAACAAAAAGCAAACCAATCATTAGCTGTAAAGACAAGATGATGACAAGACAAATATTTTTATAGCAAAGATATTAACCAGAGCCATGTGGATGCAATGACAAAACTTGTGAAAAAACTTGCTACCTTGATTTCGAGCTTTACAGCTTCAGCCTCATCTTCCCCCAAAGTATCATCGGCTTCATTTTCTTTTGGTTCTCCATCCTTGTCCCTGAACTGGGCTTTACTTTTACCAAGATGGCCCCACACTTCATCCTTTTTAAATTTTTCATTCATAGCCATAAAATCAAAGTCTTCAGTAAACTTAGTCACAGGACGCAAATACTGCAAGACCAAAGAACAAGGACCCAATTTAACGAAATTAGTACAAAAATAATCCTTGTCAATAAGAAGAAAATTTAACTAATTGGGAAAAATTACAACTGCGTGAATAAACATAGCAGATGTGTGTGTTTGGGGACAAGCAACAATGTTTCTAGTGAGCGTGTTATGGAAAGAGGATTGGCATGGAAGATAAGTCACAAGCAAGCATACATGCATGTCAATAAAAAGCTGAGTTCACTTCATGCATGATTTTCTGTAACAGTCATAAAGGCCATTTAGAGCCACTACCTTGGAATTAGGTGCATGCTCCAGGTGGCTTTTTGGTTAGATGATCAAATAGCTATGCAAATAGAAGATTTATGGACACCAATGTCTATGAACAATCACTTTCCAGAATTGCAAAGGAAAACAAACAGGGGTAGTTCAGGTTCTGATATTTTGAAGCAACAGCATAATTGCACGAAGTCGTAAAACAAGAGGGCAGAAGATGCAATGGGAAGTGGAAACAGGTTTCCCTAGAACACGTCCAAGTCCCAATTGGCTTCTTTTATTAGCCAGTAATTCCAGAATTTCTTGGCAAAGCTTTGAATTACTTTTAAAGTAGTCTTATAGGCAACCACCACACTTTTTACAGAATAGTGTAGGTAAATATCAATCTTTACATGGGATAACGATTCCCCAAACCTCAAAGAAGCAGAACTGGCGATAAGTTTGTCCATATATGTGCATGAGTGGATCTCTGTGCTACTAACAAGAAACATAAGCATAAACTGAAATACAGATAAGAAAAAAACAATGCCACAGTAAACCAAGCACAGAAGATAATAAAAGAATAGAAGAAAGCCCTCAATTAGAATTTTTAGTCACTAGCAACAGGTTCTCTTCATGGATATCAAGAATCACGGAGCATATATATCCTCATACAGAATAAAGAAACATAATGCAACAGTTTCAATCATCAATCATATATATGATTGAAAATCACCAATTTATTGGCTTCTTTTGTCTTTATTTTCTGAATATTTCACCTCCCATGATATTTATCATCACTGTTCTCTATTTCTTCACATCTTAGGTTTGATTTTGAATCTCCTAATTTACCTCATGTTTTTGTCATTCTACGTTTTTATGATCACCACCCAAAATAACACATTCAACTATGAAAACTCTCTTGAAACCCATTTTTGTACAGGGGGTTCTTCAGGAAGAAGAGCTGAGACGTCCACCTTGCCCGTATCCAATGAACATAAAAGAGTATGTAGATTTTATTTCCATAAGATAAATCTAATACTTGTTGATTCATCCTTTTGTTCTTTTTGCATCTTTTTTGTTATGCATAAAATATGCACTCCAAAGACCGCTAAATACGGTTCTCCTCCAATGCAAGGGTACCAAGTACCACCAAGATCAAGGAAGCAATCAAAAGTTAATACACTAGAAAAGAGCATTTCAAGGGTGAAGCTGCAACAAGAGGTCATGAAAGTCTTGTTGCTTGGTTGGAATGAAAGACATGATCTATACATTCTACATGAATACAAGATCAAGTTGAGTTCAGGGTTGAAATGTAGAAACCGGACTCCAATGTCCTTATAGCATGTGACTGCTAAGAGGCAGGCACCTGCAAGCATGCACTGTCAAGCTTACATATGCAATAAATCTTCGGCAGTTTGACAACACAACATCAATCCACCCAGACCAATTGAACAAGCTAAAAATTGTTTTGATCCATCAACATAAAAACAGCCCAGCTGTGATTGTTGCATAGGCACAAACCTCCATCAAGCCACTCAAACATACCAGTGCCTTACCAGCTTCAAGCATACACATGCATAGTTCAGGTCAACCTGCACATGCCAAAATGCCAATGCACCCCCCCCCCCCCCCTCCTCCTGCCTCCCTTGCCGCACACGTGTGAAAGCTCATACCCCCACACATATGCAAAAGCTCCTTATATTTAGCGCCATCAAGGTATTTTTTCCAATAAAAATGGTAGCAGAGTTCCAGTTTTTTATCAAGCAACAACATCAATCACTATCCAATTCAATTACTTCAGTTTTAACCCCTTGAAGTCATGTTTATCAACTCATGTTTATGGAGACTGAAGAGCTAATTATAAACATAATTTACAATCATGCTCCATACAAGCAAGAAAGCTTGATGTTTCACATGAGGGGATGATACTGTAGATACACCAGCCAAAATGAACATACTGAAGTTCTGTGCAGCTGATGGTAAGAAACAAAATAGATACATCCATCTAAAAAGTAATCCAATCTTTTACTTCCATGCATCTTGATGATTTGCCTTTGTCCTATGACATTAGAAAAAGCCATACAGCAAATCTAAGGTGACTAGTGATATTTAAAATGTTTCTTTTATAAATTGTTCCCACAATAAATTATAAAAAAAATAAAGCAAAGCGAACAGATGCAGTACCCCATTTCCTCTTCCTCTTCCACGCCCCCTGTAGTTGTAATGAGTGTGTGAAGAAGCCCCATTTGTCTGAAAAACAGATTTACAAATATAAAAACACACACTGTACAAGGACTACCCACAATTATTCTAAAATAATACGCATAAGCAATATGTAGAAGACAGATGAAATCAAAATAGAATCTCAAAAACATTAGCAGATAATAAAGAATCTACAAAGCGAACCGGCAGTTCCTCTTGTTAATCAATGTGATCATCTTAACAAATGAACAGGACTCGAAAAGATGATCCAAGAAAACACTCAAATACCAATTTCAAGCTCTATTTGTTCTGGCCAAGTTTGAACATGCAAACCTTCTTGATGCCTCCTGATGACCTAAACAGCCTTTAATGTTACCTACTGTTTAATTGTTTTCCCCTCTTCTACTTGACTGGTTTGCCCATTTCTCCATCTTTAACACATACTTCCTGCTGTTTTATCTCACATCGTTTGTGAATATGAACCATAGAGCTTATTGAAAGTAGCCCAATATGTTGATATTCTTTCAACTCCAAACATTTAATAATACCTCTCTAGCACAGATATATGTGAAAATTTGTTCCTGGTACTTGGGTTTTTAACTTCTTAGTTTCCATCTTCTATTAATGTACTGGAATTCTTAAAATTCTTAACAAATCTGATTTTTTCCTTTGAAGTGTCCCTCTAGTGCTGCTGTAGAATATATCGCAGTTAGGTTTAACCTATCACTTAATTTGTTCATGATCTTGGGTCGATTTTCATCATAGCATTTGCATCTCTCATCCTTTTACAAACATATTTTTTTCACAACTATAGTAGGGTCAAAGAAAATTCAAATATTAAGGTACGACAACCAGATTGATGATATTTTGCACCTTTAAAAAGTTAATCCAACTGAACCTTATTTATGAATAAAAAGATGATGAACTGGCCCAGGAGCAAATAAAAGCTTGTTGATATATCACTAATAAAAGGTACTCTACATAACTCAGAACCTCTTGACTGCTTTCAGACATAGGAGAGGGTCCACTTAGACAACAAGCCCTTTCAATCACAAAGGGGAAAATGCAATCAAAGGTCAGGAAAGTGCCTCTCTAATAAGAACGTAAAGGGACCAGAGGGATAATAATTCTTAATTACATAAAAATAATGAAAATGATAGTTGTCATTTGTCAGTTCTTGTTATATATGATATTATTGATGAGACTAGCTGACTGCATGATTAATAATAATTATTGAATCACACATGTTCTATGGCCATTGGGCCACCATGTGAACTTGACCACATTTTCACTATCTTTATTCACATGTATAACAAGTTATAAATATGCAGAGGCAGGTAACAGGGTCATAAATTTGGAAAATAGCTTGAAACATGAGCAACAAAAAAGAACGAGACCGTTGAATGCTAAATTCACAATGCTCCACACAAGAGATACAACAACAATTATAGTACTTACAAAAAGAAATACAAGAATAATTATAAGGTACAAAGTTGCATGCAAGCAAACACATCAGTTTTCCACAATCTAAATCAATTCTGTTAACAAGATTATATTTACATCATAATGCTGAATGCTAAATTCACAATGCTCCACACAAGAGATACAACAATAATTATAGTACTTACAAAAAGAAATACAAGAATAATTATAACGTACAAAGTTGCATGCAAGCAAACCCATCAGTTTGCCGCAATCTAAATCAAATCTGTTAACATGATTATATTTACATCATACCTTTTGAGCTGTGGGTTTGGGTAATGGCAGTATCGGCTCCTTGGCTTCTCCTGGAGCACGTACAGATGGTTCAGGTAACAGTGGTTTACTTTTGGCTTCTACTGGTTTAGCCTCTACATCTTTATGGCTTGTTTCCAAGGGCTGGGATGGAGTAAGTGCTGAAGAGCCGGACTGCAGCAGTTGACCAGGAATCACTAAGGGAACTAATGTTTCAACTTGGCTGGAACTAGATGAACCGACAATTAGAGGCAATGACTGAGATATAGTCTGATAAACAACAGTTGGACCAGGAACAGTGTTAGGATTGCTACTAACAACAGAAGGCATATTTTGCGACATGGTTGCAACAGGCTCGAGGCTAGAAGTCAATGGAGGCATGATAGGAAGGTTAACACCAAGAGTTGATGCAGAAACAGAGGCTACAGGAGATTTATTTGGCAACAGATTGGATGGTGTTTCAGTAGTTAATGCACTAGCCGAAGTAGGAGCCACTGTTGAGGGCAATAAACTTGAGGTTAAATTCAGGGTGCTACTAGCAGGTTGCAGTAAAGGAGAAGGGAACTCTGGCATATTTGGAGATACAGATGGCAATGCTGCATTCATTCCAGGATATTGCAAAGGTTGCTGCATGGAATGAGGAATTGGCAATCCAGGTGGTGGCCGAAGCAGAGGTGGCTGTTGCAAATGAGGAAGCCCACTTGATCGTGCATAGTATCCTTGCCAATACATAGGCGGCATTGCAAGCGCAGACCCATTTGCAGTTGGAGGCGTTGGAGAGGTGCCCCATGACCCTAAGGCTCCCCCAGGTTGATAAAGAGGCAAACTGCCTTGAAATGTTGGCCTAGGGAGTCCCAACTGAGCAGTGTGGGAACTGAGATCTGCTGCAGTTCCACTTCCAACAGATGGCAAACTTGTAGATGTAGATGCAGGATGAGAATAATGTGACTGCATAAAATTTGAAGACGTCAACAGGAACGGACTCAGGTTGAAAGTTCAAACATCCAAGGCCACCTTCTTACCTGAATAATAGCAGGATCATGGTGTATGGGAGTAGTTTGAATTGGTGGTGAGGACTTGACCTGTAAATCCTGCAGCAGTGCAAGCAAAATATTCATTTAATTGAAAACAGGGGGGGAAGAGAGATAAGATTACACATTGAGACTGCAGTTTTTTAAGATATTAAAAATACATCAAAAATTTATAGTTTCTAAGAAAAAAAAAGATGTTTCTTAACATTTGCAAGGTATCTCTAGTGGTTAGAAAATTTATGTGCAAGTGCACCTTAGAAGAGGTTGCCATTTCTGTCATCCATGTATAATACCAACCAGATCAAAACAGATTGCTGCCCCTTAGACTGGAAAGTATAGAGCATCGCAGAGAGATGTTTCACCAAAGAGCAAAGTTGATAGCAGCAACAATGACAAACTAATTCATCAAATATTTGTATTATGTTTGCTGTCAGTGATAAAACGTGATTGAAAACAATCTGAAAAAGTTGATCAAATATTTGTACTATATTTGCTGTCAGTGATAAAACGTGGTTGAAAACAATCTGAAAAAGTTGAATACACTCCATTTAAATGGTAATTTTACATCAATATGCAATACCACTTTAAGGTGGCCATGGCACTCAATCAGGCACCGAAAATTGAAAACATTACTTTATAAAACAAAATTGATGAAATAATTTCGTTTCAAATTTCAACTGCCATGAAGTATTAGAATATTCTACATCATGAACCCTCAAAAAAATTTCAGCATTATACTAATTCATCGAAGCAGCAAAAACTGAAACATGTCATGTAGATCTTAGTAATGGCTTTTAATCGAACTACTCTAATACCAACTGCCTGTAAAGCATTGGAAAATATAAAATTATCCACTATGAAATGCTCATCATAGAATATCATTTTAAATTCATGGAGTTGACAATTAGCATAACTACCCCCACTGAAGTGGAAAAGAGGAAATATGAGAACATGGATGGATATTGAGCATGATACACTATAGATGTATACTTGTTTCAAGAACTTTAAATGAATCTTTGCCCAAGTTCACTGTCTTGGAAGCATCATGAAAACCTATTTCACAGTATTGGCATCTTGCTCAATGGAAATATTTTCCCCGTTGCACGAAAGATTTATATTAGATTCAATTCTCAAGTTTCAATTCGCCTCCAGCATTTCATCAAAACAGGTCCATCACATTTCCAAAAAAGAAAAAAAAAATCATATATAATCCTGCTAGTGCTCAACCACTTATTTTCTATAATGTCTCAACATGACCTCCTAGCATACTATAGCATACATCACTATAATGCGTCCATGTAGTTTAACAGTGTGATTGAATGAAGACTGGGCCAGATTCACTGGTTATAAATGAGTCAGATCCATTAGTTATACATGCACATAGAAACCTTTTTTTTGTTGCAGAAGCTCACCAAACACAAATAATAACAATAGCCATAAATTTTGCAACTTGAGACCGATCAAGTAAACCATGACTACTAGCATGCAGTTGGGATCGTGTTCCTGCTCAAAAGCACTACCTTGCTCATTCATATTCCTCTAAACTTAGGAAGCATAGTTTTCTCCCTCTTTATATCTGGTTTTCTCTTATTCATTGGTTATAAATGAGTCAGATCCATTAGTTATACATGCACATAGAAACTTTTTGTTTGTTGCAGAAGCTCACCAAACACAAATAATGACAATGGCCATAAATATTGCAACTTGAGACCGATCAAGTAAACCATGATTACTAGCATGCAGTTGGGATTGTGTTCCTGCTCAAAAGCACTACCTTGCTAGCATCCAATCCTTTGGCAGTATATAAAATTCTTGTTCGAGTCTCTATATTCCTCGTTTAGTAAGACTGGCTTTAAAAATCTGCTCAACATCCAACCTCTCCATCACTCAAAGATAGCAAGATGTCAATCACATATAAGAAATGGTTATGACTCTAATGCACATTGTAGACCTAGCAGACACGTATTTGACTGGTTTAGACCTAAGTCGGTTCTAAAGGTTGAATTAGGAAATAGTCCTAGAGATATAATTAAATAAGGTTGGTATCAATAACATCTAAACAGATTTGGAATAAACTAATATCAAGATCAATCAGAGATCCTCTCTAATCACGAGGATATTATGTCTACAACCACTTTCCACATTTGTACTAGATCAAATCTTGGCAAATTGTAGGGAAGATTCTTTTCTGTGATTGTTATCCTTATTTATGAAACCTCAACATATGTGGACACATTCACGGGTGGGTTCAAGGGGTCCTACAGCTATAAAGAAGGGTGCATAGCCATTGTAAAAAACTATCTTGAATTGAATGAAATTCCTAGTTCTCTTCTCAGTTGTTCTATAAGTTTGAAAGTTTTTTATCATTGCATCTTCCTCCTATCTTGCTACTCCACTATCAGGAAGATCTTTTTTCAGGGAGAAAGATCGCCATGTGCATTACCCTGGGCATCCCCCCCTTCAATATCTGCATCATGTTTGAGTATGTTGGATGAGATCAACTTCTAAACTAAAATTGGATTTTGAGCGGTTGGTACTTCCCATTCACCTGGTACATTTCATTTGATATGTCATGTTTCACTTTTTGGATTATAACTATATTACACATTTCATCTTATATTTATTAGTTTATTGGATTAGCCACCCATCTAGGCACCAGCATCCCCCTCATAACCCATCTATACTCAAGTCTTTTAGAACATTGCACTAAATCACAAAATTTGATCTATAAGAATGACTAATAACCATTGGAGCTCATGGCTCAGACTGAAGTTATCATGTTGGACATCTCTATAAAAGATCCTAAACCAAATTTAGAAATTCACTATTCAAATTCAAAAGCTTCCCAAATAGGCAGGATAAAACTCTTCTAGAAATAGCTCATTTACAGCAAAAACAATTGAAAGAGCATAACCAAGGGACTTGCAGGTTCACTTACAGTAGGAGTTTGGGCTAAAAAAGTTCACCTGCAGCTATATAGAAAAATGGGAGGTAAGGGTCCTATTGCAATTTTGTGGTCATCCCTGAATGCAAAAGTCTTCTCATCCACGATACTTAGAAAGAAGGGAACATGAACTAGTTGATTAAATATAGGGTTGGCAGTCTCATGGAGGTGAATCTAACTCAAATATTCACACAATTTATGGGAATTACTTCTATATAAAAAAATAAAATAAAAGGTTGGGGGTCACCTGATGCAAATATTTTCAGTAACAAGCCCAATGTTTGTTCATGGAAAAGATTATGCATAAAGCCATTTTTGGCAATGAGCTGGAGGTTTCATCATGCGAAAACATTCAACAGCAAGCTGGAGATCTTTCTCGTGATGTTGATGGGCAATAATTTTTTTCCCTCCACAACATTCCAATCCCAGAACTTTATTACCAGCAACTCCTTGGCTTTAAAGGGTTTTGAACTTTTGATTGCAAGATATTGGATCACCTATCATCACATAGAAGTCTTTTCTTAGATGATTTATCATAATTAGGATCTTGACATTTTCTTTTCTTAGGACCAATTAGCTTCCTCCCGTGTAAGAGTCATCCCAAAAATTCATACAGGAGAAGAGAGTACTAAATTCCTCTATCATAAAAGTATAGACCGGGTTTTGTTTGTCATACGATCATCATCATTGGAAATTTTCCATCTCACCGTAAGCTCCTATATTTTAAGATGTACAGCTAACCTAACCCAAGCCAGCACACTACAACACCCATCACCCCTTGGAATCTTAGTGCAAGAACTTCGGCAATGAGAGGCTAGTTCCCCAAATATCAAGGCATAGGAATGATCCTCAACAAAAGTAATGCAGGCAAATAGAGAATCACATGTGATGATCCATGTACCTTGCATCATGTGAGGTGAGTACTTCGATTTTCATCCTATAACCAACCACTTGCTCTTATCTCAAAGAATATATGGCCCACTTGTGAGCCCTCTGAGAAATTATTTATTTGAAAAAATTTCAGAATAGTGAATTCATACAGCTCAACACCTTAAACCAAATCCAAAGCTGAACTTGAAAATTTGACCTTCATGAACCTCATTGAGGCACTGAAGCAAGAGGAAAAACTGCTAACTTTAGTATAAATAAAAGTAACCTAACACTTGAAAAGTAAATAAAAAAACTTTAAGTTGTATTTATTCAACAAAACAAGATTGTAAAAGGCACTTCATATGAAGCACAAAAATGAACTTAAGCAATAGAAAAATAAACTTGAAAAGTTGAAGCTATGACCAAATAAAAAATGCTACACAACATCAGCTCTGGTTTCTAGTTGAGACACAAAAAGGCATTGGTGTGCAATTCTATCAATTTTTCATCTCATATTAAGAAATTTTTGAAACTGAAGTGTTCAACCTTAATGCTCTAACTTACCGTGCCGTGTACTTTGGAATCAATGGAGTCATGGACTCAGCACAGTGAAGGAGTTTAAGACCTAAAGTCAAAGCCGTTGTTACCAAGGTCCGCCGTACCAGTACCGGTCGGCGTACCGGTGGCCGGCCGGACCGGTACGTACCGGCCGGTACGCGGTGGTTTCAAAAATCACAGCGCGCGGCGCTATGGTTCTAAAAAAAAAAAAAAAAATTGTACCGGTGCGAACCGGCCGGTTCGCACCGGTACGAGGCCGGTACCGGCCCAAACCGGCCGGTTCGGATAAAAAACCGGAAAATATCGGTTTTTTTGTCGTTCCGGTACCGGTCTAGAACCGGGCCGGTACGTACCGGCCGGTACGGCATTCCATGGTTGTTACCATAACCATCAAGATAAAGGAGCAAAAGACCAGGTACATAATGCTAGAGAAGGCGGAGTCCCATAATGGGGGAGTTCCAACGGAGATTCAAGAAGGGAATATCATGTTACTCCTCATCATTCTGACAGGCATGATGGTTCTTAGAGTGCAGCTACTACTAACTTATTGAAGTGTATTGTGCAAGAATTTATGGCATATTGCTACATCGTTAATTCATTATGTACCTTAATATCACTTCCACGAAAGAGTATGTACTCGTATATTTTGTCGCTAGCAGGAATTTGTGGGCCGTCCTTCTTTCTTCCTTCAGTTCCAAATGATCGTACTACAAAACAGAATAGAAAGTGTTGAAAGAAGCTACAGTAAAGCTACTTCTAAGACACATAAAAGACTGCAAACAAAAGAAGGTCCAACCATAAAATAAGTTGGCAAAACAGAAATTATCAACACAAGATTAAATTTCAAAAGGTTAACATATTGATACAAATTAATATATAAGTTGCTGTGTTAGAAAATCTGTAGACTTCATTGACACTTGAAAAGTGCCAAAATTATTCGAGGCTTTAGAAGAGATTTCCTGTTCTGCATAAAGACAGATAAACAGATCTGTCAAAGCATCAATCTGAGAGATATTACACATCCTAATACATCAATTAACCAATTTGCGACACTGAAATTTTATCTGAGAAGCTTGCATGATATGCCATTTGCAGATATTGCAAGCAAAAAAGCCTACAATTGCTGCAGGAAAAATTGGAACTGGTAAACAACATAAGATAACTATAAAAATAAAAGAAACCCTTTTCATATCCCAGAGAAACATCACATTGTGAAATGAAGACAAGGCTGCCTGGCATACTTGACGTTTGATTGGTGAAATCAAATGCAAAATCAAGTTCATGCTGATCAAGATTGCAACTGAATTAATAGATTAAAAGAAGAATATTCAATCATCTTTTCTTCAAAATTGTGAACAATATCTCGATTATTGGTAGTTTTTTCCATCCTTCCAGAATCACTAAAATATACAAACATATCGTGTTTGTATATCTCATAGTTCAACCCAGATTAACTTGATAGTAGATTAAAATGGCTGACATGATGCTCTCAGTAAGCACTGAAATAATAAAAGGACAATCGAAAGGTTGTAGAATAGCTGAAATCAAGTGGTTGCAGCCATAAAGAAAACAACAAAATCAAGAGTGAATAGAAAACAGTAGGTCCAGCTAGATTCTATTCTAGCAAAACAGTTTGGTCAGCCCAAAATAATATCAAAGACTCGAGTCAAAATTTTCTTGTTTTGAGATCATGGCACTTTTGTGATTGGGAACTTTTAATGCTATCCTCCAATATATAGTCCAAATTTTCATGGCATGGTCCCAAAGGTACTACTATTTCTACATCAATAGTTGATGCTGCATCAATAACAACACCTCCTGACAAGGAAGTCATCAACTAAAACATACGAGCCACAATACATCATGAAAAATTACGGCAGTCAAATTAACTTTACATTATAAACTTTGTATAATCTGCATTTTAATAAAAAGTATTTACAGTCCATAAATGCCAATATATTCCATCAGTAAACAATTCAGCTTTTCCAATTGTTCAATACCAGCTTTATTGATGTTTACTTTATGCAAAATTAAAAAAGAAAAAGAAAAAAAAGTCTCAGAAACCAGATTTCTTATTCTAAGCTAAAGTAACCCCACTCTTCTTCACAACACCTCAGACCTGATCTTGCTGTACTTTGAAATGTACAACCACAAGCCAAACTATCGAAAAAGCTAGTAGATGAAAATCCAGTATTTATATCCAAACAACTACATCAGCATTAACTACTTCCTTCCATTTTTTTTCATTATCAATGACCATCAAATAAGGTATGAACGACCATCTCCACGAAGTGATTGAAAACTCTTACTTGCACTGCATTCCAGATAATTTTTTTTCCCGGAGAAAACAATTTTTACCCGGGTATGGTCTGATTTAGTTGGCCAGCAAGCAGAAAAGGAACTACAAAACCAATTATCCTTAACAAGCCAGCAATCATAATAATAGAACCCATGTAATGGTATGCGAGAATGCCCGAAATAATGGCATATGCCTTGGGCCTGTAAGGGGCATTTAAATCAAACCATACACCCCAAGATTTAGTAAACATATGCACCCACTATTTGTCATTAGCCAGCACATAAAAGTGGCTAGCAGAACATGCAACAGAAAAAAAAGTCTCAATGCAGCAGCACAATCCAAAAAAAGGGTCTCTAATATGTTCATGTATTTTAATCATGAACCAGTATCAAGCTCAGGATTGCTGCAATGGAGATAAAAATTTCAGCTTCTTTTTGAGTTCTTCCAGCAAAGTTTTACAGATGTTTTTGCATATGGAGTAAATATTTTCTGGCTTAAACTGTCACTGCTTAAGGTGATCTTTATGAATCAAAGTCACTCGGTCAATTAGGATATCATTCCTTGCTGCACAAGAGGAGGGTGGGTTTAGTATCATGACAAGGCCTCTTGATGGGTAGAGTGCCATTACAACTATAAATATAGGACCCAGGTTCCTCACTCCCTGCTAGTCCTCATTGCAAGGCTAGGGAGCAAGAAGAAAGGCCAACTGCAGCTACAAAATCTCTAAAAGATTATGCAAAGGGTTGACTATTGTTAGGATCAAAGAAACATGAATGCATTGGCAAGTTGAATCAATGATGCAAATACGAAGCTGTCGTCTTGGAAAAGTTGTCACTTTGCACAAGAGCACAAACAACAAGAATATGTTGAATCAATGGCACAAGATTCACACTTTATATACTATAGGAAGTTTTGATGTCGTATAACATGATCAACAATCTTCCAGGTACTTGACGTTTACATGTTTTATTAAAGCACAAATTTCTGGTCTTTAATCATGCAAGTAATTGCAAATCAATATCTCAAATTCATTGCAACCTAAACTTTCGAAAGGGCATAACTTGAGAGTTGGACCCACTCTATCATCATAAATATATTTTTTGGGGGGTAGTGTCTCTTCACAAATTCAATGACCCACCAACCTATTACAACAAAGTTACTAGACTTTAATCTTATGAAGGAATGGGGACATATTAACTCTTTATTTATTTAGATTATTCTAGCATATAAAGTTTCATCTTGGAACATTGGTCTAAATTTTGGTCATGAATCAAGTTGGAAATCAGGTTGGATAAGATCCAAATCAAGATCTACTCAACCAAGTTGCTTTCCACAATCTGACCATAAGTACCTTGTAAATTAAACAACTAAAGCCAATAGAATAATAAATTGCCCAACAAAATGAACATGAAAAAAAAAGAAGTGGAAACAATGGAAGTGAGGAAAAGCCATGGTGGGAGGGGACATACTTTGCATGTTTTACCCTCGATGATATCAAAATCAAATTTGGTAAGTCAAATAGATCTAATATGGGATCATTTCAAATTTAGGACTGCCAGACAACAAAGATTAAGATGGTAAACTGGAAGGGTCTATTAAGGGACATAAGGAAAATGACATCAAGGTGATCCTATTGATTGTCGGGAACAAAATATCAGCATACCATCGTTGAGAATTGGAAAACGTGACAGTAGTCATGGAGTGAATTAAATTAAGCAATGGACTGCAATGCAATAAATGCATCCAGTAAATTCCTTATTATTTATGCAGCATTGGAGATTTAAAGCATGCTACGAGTGGATACCGCATGCTTGAAAGCATACCATATCGAAACCACGGGCAGATAAATAAGTAAATTTTGTTATAGCTCCCAAGCGATCAATTCAAAGCACAAAACCTAAAAGAGCCTTGCTCATAGAACCTTTAAAAAGATGATCTCAAAAAAAATAAATAAAAAAGCAACCTGAAGACATAATAGATAAATTAAAGAAAAATATTACTTCAATAATAATTTAACGAGCAAACAAAAGAAAAATAAATCAGTCCCTGATTGGAAAAGGAATAATGTAAACATAACTAGAAATTCCAGCAAATAAGAATCAGATACTCTATAAACTACAAGAAAACATAAACAAAACCCTAAGATAAACTTAAAAAGAAAATAAGAATTGATAAAAAAAATAAAAAGAGTAAAGATTAACCTAAACCCTCTATGCCCTGCAGCAGAAGAGGGCACTAACCTACATTGAGGCCGCAAAACCTAAATCCCAACCTACTCAAGAAACAAAATCCAACAGCCAAAAACCCCAAAAGAAAAAAAAACTCAAAAATCCCAAATTTCTAACACCATAGCCGCGTCACAGATAAAGGGGGAAACTTCAGAATAAGAGGGGATTCAAGGTACCGTTTCTCAACCCGATGCTGGATTCCTCTGTGTTAATGTTGTAGAGGATCCCCTCGTATCTGATCTCGCTCTTGGAGGTCAGGCTTATCAGGCTCCCGATGTAGGAGTCGGCCGAAGGCCCCCCGGATCTTGAGGCCTCCGCTGCCATGGCCTCCCCCAATCCCCGCCAAGAACAACTACTCCTCGACTCCTCGCAGAGAGACGAAGAAAAGAGAGAAGAAAGGAGAGATGGGTGTCTTCGTGAACAGGGGAGAGAGGAAGAGAGGCAAGGAGAGGGAGAGGGAGCGATGGGAGGGTCAGAGAGAAAACCCTTTCGGCTTTTCCTTTCTTTCTACTGCTGGGTATATTTCATGACCCCGCCTGGGTGCCTTTTATACACTTCCCTGCCTATCAGGCTGTTGGAATTTCCTGTAAGGGAGGGGGGTCAAATTGGATTTTTATTTACCAGCTTTATTTCCTTCACTGGCTGGTTGTTTATTTGTTTTGGTGAACCAAAAAAACTCTTATTTGTGCTACAAGCACGGGGACCATACCATACTTTTTTTTTTCTTTTTTTTTTTAAGTAAAAGAATGGGGGGTGGGGGTTCCGGAAGATTCTGCATGCTCCCTCTCCGACCCTGCCACCTCGGTACCGGCGGATCAGATGGCGACTCTACCGGACAAACTAAACAGGAGGCATCCAATCTCTACATTTAATCGATGCCCGCGTATTTCGAACTCAAGTCACTCCCGTGGAATATTAGCGCTATTCCAACCGTGCGACCATCTTGGTGGTAATATCATACTTTTTAAGGAACCAAGGAGTATATTTTACTGATTTATACGTCTAATAAAAATAATTATTTTTTTGAATTAATGATTTTTTATATTGTGAATATAATAATATTTGAAGACCTATTTGATATCTCTATAAAATTGGACTGGAATTTCTTTACCATTTATTTAAGCATAACTCTGTATTAACCAAATACCATCCGCCTAAATCTGAGGCTGCATCCAAAGGCTAGGACCGAGGCTGGGCTTGAACAAACTCTTAAAATATGCAAGCTAATGCTCTGTTCTTACGGAATTTTCAGCCAAAATTTGTAAGGATATCTAAGTATGCTCTAATCTATGGTTAAATGCTATGGTAAGTGAAGATACGGCTATGGAATCCTAAAGGGTTTGGGTCATGGGCTGGACCCACTGGGGGCTATGATGGCATGTACAATTGGATTGCATGGGCCCGTGGGCCTTTAATGTGGGCTCGATGATTGTGACATGGTCTGTGTAAGATGCTTTTACTTAGGCTTGCTATGTGTTTAATCATGCTAGGACTTATATGGAATCATAAATCAGACTTGAATTGTAATTCATTTGACAAGATATATTCTTTTATGTCACGAAAGTAGGAAATGGGTGGTCTTCCATGGTGCCCTATGCAACCTCATCAAACGTAAGTTTCTGCTACAATCACGAAATAACTTTTTATATGCAAGCTAATTGGCCCCTTGGGCATTTCTTTGTATCTTATTGTTGCTTAATAGCTTCTTTCACATCAACTCACTATGCAAAGTTATTGGTAAAGACTTTCATGGTACCCTCAGAAGCTGCAATCAGGGCTGGTCCAACCCTTCGGCAATTTAGGCGGTCACCTAAGGTGCGGGCCCAAAGAAGGCCCACCATAGGAAATACCTCAAAAACAAAATGAAAAGAAAAAAAAAGCTTTTCTGTGAGTTGTATGAGTTCACCTTAGGCTGGCTCACTACAGGAAATGCCTCAAAAATAAAACAGCCTTAGGCCCCCAAATACATTGGGCCGCTCCTGGCTGTAATCTTGAATGAAGTTGGCTTCGATCACAAAGTCTCTGGTGTGGTCACAAGATGAATTTTTACATGCAAGCTAATTGGCATCTTGGATATCTTTTTTTATGTTATTATTGCTACTAGGTTGTTTTACATCAGATCGTTCTTTTGCAGGAACTCGAAAAAAGTCACTGGAGTGCAGATCCTGCAAATATTATTATTTTGAATTACTGTAATGTCTAAAAGAGTACCCTGGGAAAAACAAGAACAACATGGCTGTGCCCCTTGAGAAGCTGAACCAAGATCATCTCTTTTTTCCCATATTTTTTGTAATGAGGAACAGAAACATCCATTTGCAATGATGCAGATAGGAAACTTATATTGTTGTCACCTTTGTCTGTGATATGACCCAAGGGCCCTACGGTACCTGCCATGTTGCTTTAAACAGTCATAGAGGGTAGATAAAGATGAGAA
Source organism: Phoenix dactylifera (assembly GCF_051530095.1). NCBI lineage: Eukaryota > Viridiplantae > Streptophyta > Magnoliopsida > Arecales > Arecaceae > Phoenix > Phoenix dactylifera. The sequence continues at coordinate 33,721,621 of NC_143196.1, forward strand.
TGGCATATTCTTCCTTTCTCCAATCTCAAACAAGGGGGTGAAAAACAAAAGCAAAAAAACAAATACCTCCCTTCTCAAACAAACACACAGATAAAACAAGGTAAAGGTCGTTCCAATACAGACAACTGCTCGAGTTTATCAAATTACTTCTCAGTAAAAATTTACAAAATAACATCTCGAGGGTAGAATCGAAGAGCATTAGTTTAAAAGGCCTCTGGAGTAATAATCTGGTTCCGATGATACATCATGATCTTCCTCTCCACTGCAGAAGAAAAGGACTGATGAAGAGCCACCTTGATCCATTTCTTTTCCCAGCCGTAGCCTCCACTCCCTTGAACTAAAATGGATTGACTTCCTATCTTCCTTATCCAAAACTCCCGGGCCATATACCACACAAATAAAAGGAACCGGTTGCAATATGATAAACAGAAGATAGCTGATAGCAACATGATAACAACATGGTAACAAAACAATAGCAGCATGAAGACCAAAGTGGCTTAAAAGAAAAACAAGCATCCTGAAGAATGAGGCAGCTCTTACAGTCCATGAGCACACCACCCCAATTCCATCTCCCATATCCACCCCCTCATCTCCAAATCAAAGCAGCAAAATTTGCCAGACCAGGCTGCAAGATCTCCCGCCGAGACCTCGCCATCAGCGGCTCCACCCTACCCTTTCTCCTAGCCACCTACTTCTGGCCATCCCAAGCACAGGCCAACAGCGAGGAAACAAGCACTAGCATTAGCTCTCCAGAAGCTGATTCTGTGAAAAATGACTGCACCAACCAACCAACCACAAAGAGAGCATTCTTGGATGTCTCCATCGATGGAGAACCGGCGGGCCGGATCATCATTGGGCTATATGGTGACAGCACACCATTTGGATCCTCCAGGTTTACTTCTCTGGTCACTGGTGCTGCTGGAATTAGCTATCGGAGAAAGGAGTTTGTCAAGATCGTGCCCAATTACATCCAACATGGCGGGATCAGATCTTATGGTGTTGATGCCGAGCTCGCAAAGAGGACTGGAAGCGATCTAGCAGCAGACAGTTTGGTGTTGGAGTGGGAAGCAGCAAACAAGAAATGCCCCGGAACAAAGAATATAGCTGGTTCGCTAGGAATTGTGATCAGGGATCCTGCAAAACCGCCACCAAAGCTGAAAGTGGTGGCAAGAAAAGGGAAGCTGGAGATTGATGAGGAGGAGGTTGGAACAGATCCGAATGGGACCGAGTTCTTGATAGCCACCAAAGATTCACCGGAGCTAGATGCATCGACACTGGTGGTGGGGAAGGTGGTGGAGGGGATGGATGTAGTGGAGAGAATTTCAAAGGTCAAGACTGTTCAAGAGAACACAGGTTCCCCTTACTTCAGGTGATTGCTCTTCTAGAGCACCATTCCTTTGAGACTGTCTGAACTACTGTTTTTTTTTTTTACTGATATCCAAACCTGATGTTTCTTTTTATGGTGGGCAGGGTGGCAAAGTTGATAGGTGATAAAAGGGCAGTTGTCGCAGAGCGAGGCTTTTACCGCCCATATTCGAAGGTCATCATCACCAACTGTGGATTGATAGATTAGAGCACTGGACTGTTTCCTTTGTCGCACTTTCCATCCTCTCCTTTTTGCAGTAGGTGAGAGGAAGAAGAATACAAATTGCAGTATTTTCATTATGTACACTTCAAGCAAGAGCAATTTTACCCAGCAAGCCTGAGACCGGATAGAAACCCATCTAGCCATGATACTATCAAATCAAGAATTCCGTTAGCACCTTTGAGTCTAGGCAATAACAATGAATGAGCTCTGCCCGTTCTTGGATCGGGAGAAAAAAAAAAATCTTAGAAGATGCACCCAGATTGAATTCCAACTTGCTGTGTGTGCAATAGTAGATTTGGTCTTTTTCAATTTTTATTGTGGGCTTGCATTATCTTTGGTACCCTGTGAAGCCTATTATGCTTGGTATATTTGCTTCTTCTTTGATTTTTTGGGGTTGATAATATTAACAGCCTTTCAATGTAAACAATGGGATAATTAAACTTTTATCTCATTTGTCGGAACAAATAAAAGTCCCACTTGAGATAACAGTCATGAGACAGTAAGAATTTCAGACAATATACTGCAAAGTTATTGCCATTTACCAGTTTATTTTATATGGCGAGTTGATGAATTCTACAAATGAAAGGGATGAGATGATCTCCATCTGGACATGCTTTTCTCATCCTCAGGAGCAATAAAAAAACAGAAAGGACTAACCTGTGCTGTCTGACCAAATTCAGAAATTTTGTTACACACAAGTAGCTAAGTGTTGTTTCCTAGCTTCTGCTATAAGCAGATTGTTGGGCTAGTATTACAGATAATCTCCAAACTTAGTGATCATTTTGGGGTCATCAGAGTGGCCATGTTGGTTGGCAATAAAGGGTGCCTATCACAGAGAGAGGTCTCAATTCCCATTCACATAGGTGGTCATCACCAATTCTGGTAAAGGGAAACGACATAAACTCAAGGAAGCTAAACCTCATGCAGAACAGATGGCAAAGTGATGACGCACCAGTTTGGTAACTTGGTCTATGGGTCATCGATAAATATAAATAAATAAAACACCTCATGTCCTTTTAAAGGGATAGATAGGAAAAAAGTGCAGAAGGTTAATGCAATACAGGACAACAACATGGATTATTATTTAGTGTATGCTTTATAACTGACTGTTTTTCATAATCCATAGATGTTTCAAGTTTCCAGGCAGCAAAACTGACAGCTTAGTATATTCTTTAAAACTGACTGTTTTTCATAATCCATAGATTTTTCAAGTTTCCAGGTAGCAAAATTCTTTAGATTTCTTTTATAGTAAGAAATCTATAAGAAGGGAAAAACAATCTGATAACCATGTGAAGTCCTGAAGGTTTGCTTTCCACATGTACCCTACTATTTTTTATAGTTGTCAAGTTGAAAGATGGTATCTTAAAAAACTAGTGTCACAGAGCTCATTTTATAGACAATTCTGTTTGCCACTGCATTGCCTCTGCAAGCACGTCCAAATGACGCCATTCTGAGCCATAAATCATCTTCAATTGCATCTAAAAACCCTTGAAATGCTATTTAGGTAAGCCTTAGTTCCAAAATTTCCTCGTTAAAGTTAGGCTTACATCTCCTTACCATAATTGGAATATCATTTATTGATTAATAATCAAACCTTCGATACAGCTAAAGAGAGTAGTCCAAGTTGAGCACTCACCAAACTGCGATCCAATTGATCAGCAAGAAAAATTCTTTAAATGCTACAAAAATGCATTTTCCAAGTTCTGGCCACCATATAAGATTCACCAACATTTCATGAGATTAAACAAAAAGAGTCTAAAGCCAGCATAGATGTATAGGATCAATGTTCTCATCATTAGAAAGAGAACTTGGTCTATGGGGCTCATGTTCTGTTGTGGGACAGGGAGCCTTAAAACCGAAGGGACTTGATAACATATTCAAACCTTACTGACCCTAACAGCTTATCAACCCCTTCTATTCCACAATTTATTTCATACAGGACTAAACCTCCCATTTGATCCTCCGCATGTTCAGTGTCATGACTTGGATAAGTTTGATGTGTAAGGGAACACTATGGCAAAAAAAAAACCCAATGGTAGGTAAAAGTCACCTAACTCATTCGCATCATATTGCCAAATTTAGCCACAAAATAATGGGAATCTTGGCAGTGCTTGTGCAGTAAGCTCTCTTGTAGAATACATGTTTCAAGCTACAAGTCCTTTAGTCTTGAGACAGGGTTCCCCCTGAAGTCTCCGCATCCTATTCTTCCTCTAGCATTTGTTCTTATTGAATAAAGCCTTTTTTAAGTAGTTCTCTTTCCCCATTTCTTGACAACTTCTTTCTTGGGGAGGGGTGAGTGACAAGTAATCAATCATTTTGTTTTTCATTCTTCTCATTTCCTTTTAATAGGTTAGTTAAGATGAACAAACTAACATGCCATTAGAGAAGATGTTTCTTTCTTACTCTCTTTTTTCCATATCATTTCTGCCTTGTCTTAGAAATGACGGTAGGAGGCCTTGTTTTAGATTGATGCTTAAGCCACCGAGGAAATAGTAGGGTCAACAAGTTGTGTTTGGTTATGTAATGCAATAATGCATGCAAACATAAAACTAGACAATACCATGAACTAATCTTTCAGAGATATTTTAGTGGATACTAGTACATAAATTTAGACATTTGAAGAGACCGCAGAAATTTTTCTTACATAAATAACACAACAAAGTAAATGAGTCCATCAATGAACACAGTGTAAGACTATTACATGCACCTTCCTAATTCAGTCATAGAATAAACATAAACATTTTAATAGCAAATCCACAGCACCTATAAATTTATCATCACTATCTTTGACATTAGATATCAACTAAAGCAAATTCATGATGAATATGCCACAGGCTCATCTTATCATCTAAGATATAACAGAAAAAACATAAGGGACCAAAATAAAGAAAAAAATACCTAAAAGTAGCACCACTGAAGTCCTTTTCCGGCGTCTGAAGAGAGGAGAGGAGGGAGGAGGGAGGAGGAAAAAAGGTTCTTGCTTTCAGTCGCAAAACAGCTGTACAGTATAATTTCTATCACATGACAATATAACACTTCCAAATCCATTAACATCATCAAAAGTAGAAACAGTGAGCCCAATTCAAGATCTAACCAAGCTAAACTACACAGTTATAGACATTAAAAGCCTTCAAGTTTAGTAATTTTAGATCTCATTGCAAAATGTAAAATAAGCAAGCCTCAAGTGAACAAAATTAGCAGAAAACAACTATATAAAAAAAAAACACCTGATTACTTCTATGGCATCTGAAGAGGGAAATGAGAAGAAATGTTGTGAGAAAATGGGAAAGGATAAAAAGTTGCGCGCTTTCTTCCCCCCGGATAGCTAAACAAGAGAAATACTATCACTGAACTGTCGAATCCAGCCAAATCATAGAAAATAGAAACATTGACGCAATAATTCAAACTCTAATCGAACTAAACAGCAGAAATTTAAATCACGAGAGCTTGCGAAATGAGAACCTTGGAACCACAACGGGATTACCTTCTCGATAGCACTTAGGGCAGCACCGTGACCTCTGCTGCCGGCTCCGGTGATGGCGATATCTTAATCGAAGCCTGTTACCTGGTTTCGGCGAAGCCCGACTGGCAACGGCCGAACCCCCAAGCCCTCCCTCCGGTGGGCGGAGTTCCGATGAAGTCCCGAGGAAGTCTTGAATTCGGAGCTTACGGAAAGAGAAAATTATTCGTAGATCCCTACAAGTACCTTTCGATTACTGATAGGTCTCCAAAGCTACAAGCTTTTGACGAGGGGCCTGCACTTGTGTTGAGAAAAAATTAGATTTGTGTCCCTGAACGAATTTTTAATTTCGTGCGGGTTCCAAAGCATTTAACTCCTTCACATGAGTGTAAAAGTAAAAAAAAAATTAGGTCCCAAAATAAAATAAAGTTCCAGCTAAGGTAGCCTGTAAAATCCTTGGCAGTTAGCCAAATAATCTGGCCTCCAATCCTTTTGTAACTTTTAAGTTTCATGAAGACCACAAATAATTTGTATTCTTTTGTTTGTATAAAATATGAAATATAAAACTAGAGTGTAGTATACATGATGTACATACAAACCTTTCTATTGAAAAATTAAGAATCTTTAATTCCTTGTCATTATGTAAACTCAAATAATTTGTATTCTTCTCTTCATATAAAATGTGAACAGGAAATCTTAAATTCAGGTCTTTTACTGATCTTTTAACTACTTACAAAATGTTTGTAATCTATATATGAAACTAGACTGGTATATCTAATGTCCATAGTTTGGGAAACATTGTTAATATGTTGCATCTCACAGATGGGCATTGTAAAGAATAGATAGAGGTAGCAAAACTTATTTGAAGATTCATAGTTGAAACTTTGATTACTTTTTAGTACTTTACAAAGTTAATGTGGAGACAACAAACAATTTAGAGTGTCTATGTGATGTGTTAAAAGATACTATTTTGGATCCTTGACTAAATTTTTAAATATCCATGGCTCTTTAGACTCTATATAAAGAATATGAACCATCATATGAAGATTATCTATAATATAAAAGTCATTTGTTCCAATATATACATTGAGGATCTAGAATATCCATGTTACGAGTTCCATAAGCTCAGAATTTCCATATAAAAGGTGGAAAGCAAAGAATTATTCTATGTCTTAGTTTAAATTGCTAAGCCTGCCAAACTTCATAGCCATTCCTTTTTCATCATTTTCCTCACTCTTCTCTTTGAGTTGAGAGCCTAGACCTGTATAGTGCTTGAAATCAAACACCTCGTAGGGTCCTGGTGATGAATAAAACGGACGCCGAGCATGGGTCCATAGATGTCTTTTTCTAGAAGATCTATGGGCAAAATCTTTTGCTCCCTCTAGATTCAATCGAAAACTATATTTATCTCCTTGTGAAAGATTGGCTGATGATTTTTCATATGGTAATTTTCTTTAATTAATATATATTATCACATATGCACCTCATTAAGTATATTATACGTGAAACAAATTGTTAAAGATCTTGACATGAATCATAGTTTTATTTTGATTTTCAATGATAATTGAATGGTGCCTTTGTAATAAAACTTTTCTTCTTTTTTATTTTATATCAAACATGTATATATAACGCACTTATGGGGAAAAAAGAAATATATATTTTTTGATTGTATTATGTATGAAATTGCAAAAAATGAATTAAAATGTTATTGGAATGAATGACTTAGTTGGCTTGTGATTGGAGAGAAATGAATAAATCAAGGAAAAAGAATAGAGGGAGAGATGCTATACGCGATCTTGTTTATTTCTTCAAAAAAAAGAAAGGATTTTTTTGATTGGCCAAGTTTTTTTTTTTAATACTTGATAGAAGAAACACTGATAAATTTGGCACAAATGCAAGGAAGCATTCATCTAAATGTTTGGAAGGGAATGTGTCAACATTCTGACCTTTTATTTTTTAATATAGTATAAATATGTATGTACGGTATCATACTTGTAAGTAATTTTAGAGTGAATACAACAATAATCTATGCAGCATTACGTTCTTTCCCCACCAATATATCATAATATTGGAGATTTAGAGCTCTTGTATAAGAACAACTATTATGACAATGCCAATTTTTATATTAAACAAGATCAGAAGAGAAGGGGAATAAGTGTGCACATGTTTATATCCCCCCCTTACTCCCCTCCTCCCTTATTCTCTGTAAGGCTAAGATGTAGTTTTTTTTAGTAACAAAAAATAGACTTTTTTTTAACAACAACATGGTAAACATAAACAAAACATAAATAAATTATTTTTTCTCAATGGCATATGAACAATAGATGTTCCATTACAATACGCCAACACCTATTCAAGTATATCGGTTACAGTAGTAGGAAATAGAACAATCATTATCAATGACACAATAGGAAATAACATAGAACGATGAAATGCTAACATACAATTTCTTCAAATTAGTACTTAAGGGCCATAATTTTATGAACTTATTATTAGATAATCACAATAAAATTATAAAAACATTAATTCAAAAAATATAATTATTTTTTTTAATAATTTTTTTTAAAAACTAATATACAAAGAGCTTGTAAATGCCAAATATGAAAACTCCTACCATTGCTACATGATGATAATTATGGGAAAATAATGGCCAAATGCCAACAATTATACAAATCAGGAAAAAAATATCTTGAAAAAAAAATCAATGGAGGAAGTAGGCGCACATAGGACAAGAAGATGCTTACCTTGGAGTTGTTAGCTTCCACTCTGTGCCCTTCTCCATCACTACCGCAGCCCCCCACGGAGACCGCTCCACGCACGCAATCAGAGCGCGCAAACAGTACAACATTACTCAAATACCCTCGACCGCCTTCGAGTTTTACCGTTTCACCAAGATTAACGGTTCCATGTGAACCGCTGCACGGACTCCAGAAAACGGATCCAATGGACGAGATGGCTCGTTACACACGGTTTGGTAATAAGAATCGACATATTAGGACATTTTTGTCATTCGCGGACATACCAAACACTACATGTCCACATCCCGCTATGTCATTGTCGTCACATGAAATGACGAAAACACCATTCCTATATTTTTTTTACAATTCCCAGCAGGCACACTGATGAGTGATGGGAGTGACACACCCCAAGTAAGATGATTAAATCATTCCTTTTGTAACTTGTACGTCATTGTTGATGTTTGGGGAATACGCATTATTTTATAATCACAATGCATGCAGGTTTTCATGGAACAAACATCAGCATGCGCCTGAAGACATGAATAATACCTGCAAAAAATTAAAAAAGAGTTAGATGTTCTCAAGATAGAATCCAATATCGCATCGTTTGATTTATGCATGCCGGTTTTGTGCATCCTTACCCGAGCTATCTTTTATTTGGGTGAATTGCTAAGAGGCATCGGTATATTTAGTAAGCTTAGCATCGTTCATGTAGTGTTATTTTTTGCGTGTGTATAACATGAATTATAGCTTTTTTTTATGTTTTTAAAATTTAAACTATGAAAAATGCTACTTATTTTAACTAACCAATTAATGATAGGATAAAAAATGTCAATATTTGATAAAGAATTTGATGCATTATTTCTTTAGCAAGATTTACCTAAATAAATAACTGGATATATCATAATATTATTCTTATTTTTGCATATATATATATATATATATATATAGACAAATGTTTAATCAGAGTTATCTTTATCTTTTTTTTGTACTTCGACTATAATTTAAGAAATTAATTAGTTTTAAAATATTTTTTATTATTCGTGCTGCATTTTGATGGGGTAGTAATATGGCATTATATTTATACTAAATACAGATATTTTATATTAGATAATTTATCTTACTATGTAATGCTAGCTAAGAAAATAATGAGTTGTCGGGTCTTCGTAATTATATCACAATGAACTCAAACTTTTGATTTTTTTTATATGCAAACCAGCCTAGATGGATTAACTAAATCTTATATAAAAAATTTATATAATGGAGCATTTTAGAAAGAATATGTAGATGGATTATCCCTTTTGGAGCAAATCCTTTTTTTATAATTTTTTATTTGCTTCAACTCATAATTACGCCATATACATTGTACCGACCGTAATCCCAAAGAAGATGGGCTTACCGGTCCCAGTCCATGTTAACTTATCCTGCACCGCTGGAACAGCACAAGGCGAGAATTCAAAATCGTCCCAAGGGGTAGTTTCGTCCATAGGAAAGAACGGAAGTGCTCGGGCCATTAAAATAGAAGGGATCGCGGAAAAAGGCAGAGGCGTAAAAGGCTGCGGTCTCGCAAAAGCAAGAGAACTTCTCGGGCTCTCATCATTCGCCCGTTTCTCTCTCTCTTTCTCTTCTCTCTCCCCGCTCTCGAAACTAGGGTTTCCTCTTGTCCCCCGCTCTAGATCCCGTTCTCCCCTCTCTCTAGGGTTCCAATCCTCCCCGATTTAGGTTTTCCTGCCTACGGAAGCCCCGATTAGGGTTTTAAAGAACCTTTTTTGCTCCAATTCCCGATCTTGGCGGGTCCTGAGAGAAGAAATTGCTTCCCTTTAACCGTTCGGAAGGGTAGGATTTGCTCTTTGTGGTTCTTGGCTTCGGTTTCGGGGTAGCTAGGGTTTCTGGCTCTGAATTCGGGGCCGGAGTCCCGCTCTAGGGTTTTGGATTCAGGTTTATTGATGAAGGATTGGGGGTACTAATGTTCACGCCGCAGAAGAAAGGGTGGGCTGCCGGGTGGTCGCTCTCGACGAGGGTCGGGGATGGGCCGGACGGCGGGTCGGCGCCGGTGAACGCCAGGAGTGCTGGTGGGGTATCTTTTGGGAAGGGGAAGGGGAAGAGCGTGGCGGCGGAGGCGCTCCCGCCGCCGCCGCAGGCTTCGCTGGGAGAGAATGGCAGTGATGTGGCTGGAGGTGCTGGAGATGTGGAGGTCTGGCGGAGGTTCCGGGAGGCGGGGTTGCTGGACGAGTCCGTGCTACAGAGGAAGGAAAAAGAGGCTCTTGTTCAGAGGATATCGGAGATCGAGACAGAGGTTAGTGATATCAGAAATACATGTTGTTGGTTGTTGAGGTTTTCTTGGTTTTTATTCTCCAATTTAATTCCCTAGGTGAACGTATTGTACTTTTATCTTAACAAGTTGCAACACGCCAGAGGACAATTGTATTAGTTCTCTTAGGAGTCTTTTCTAATAATTGAATGATTGATTACATATGTAAAATCATTGTCGAGGATGAATTGTGTGCAAAGTCAGAGGCACCTGGAAACCTTAAACTTTTGACACCTTAGTTTAAAGTACAACCTAAAGATTGGCTTTACAGTATTAAGGAATTATTGAAATACTGTGACATGCTAAAGGTTCTTGTTCTATTCAAATGTTGGATATTTCTCTTGCTAAAGGTACATTAATAATCTTGGGAGTTAGGGAGATGAGATTGTAGTAATTGTCCTAAACTTTGTATGAAGGATACCTTCAAAGAACTTGCAACTGATGTAGATACCAGTTTAGATTAGGTACTTATCATCATCACCATTGTAACTCAATATCTTTGTTGATCATGAGTGTAATTTAGCTTGCTCTGGAAATATCATAATGCTATTTCTATTTCTTCACTAACATGGTCTGTCCCAATCACAGTGAGGATAAAGTTTTGCTCTCTGGAGTTTTTCTTGTTTTCTTTGGACTGTGATGTCCTTGACGAAATGATCCGAGAAAAAGCAAGAGAAAAAAATAGTTCAACAAACTTAATATAGTTTAAACCTTGTCCAAGCTTAACTGGGGCCTTTCTTGACCTTCAGCATGTTGTTTGTATGGGATGCCTTAAGTATGCTACATGCTTGGTCTGCTTTGTTGGACTTGCAGGTCATTGCTGTTTCTGGTGTGCGGTATATGTCTATTATTCAACCTATACACGAGAAAGCTATCTTATGTACCAGAAAAAAGATATGATGTTAGAAAAATGTTAGGATCGAGGGGGGAAATCCATCTATTTATACTAATATCTTCAGTTTTATCACCGCCAGCTTTACATTGGTAACTTTGTCATAACTTTTCTCATTCACATATAACACTAGAAAAGGTGAAAAACTTTTTTTGGTCCCAGCGTCTAAACATTTCGTACTATCAATTGATTTCTGTGGGAAGGTGTATGTTTGCCCCAGGTATACAAAGATTGTAGTTGCATCCCCGCTTAGCCAGCCAATCCTTCATCTTATTTGCTGATCTATACTCATATTGAAATGAGCATTCTTGATCTCTAAGCTTTTGTTTTTGCTCCATGATTGGTTTTGATACATCAAAGATTTTGGAAGTTATCATCTATTATCAAAGATTTCTGCTTATCAGGTTTATATGTTTAAGATCTAAATTATCTGTCAGCTTCATTTCTTCCAACAAAGTCATCGCCTTAACAAAGTTGTTGCCTCATTCTTGAGGACATCATCTGCTTCTTTCATGCCATTTCATGCCTATAGATACAACTCCTCTTATTTTTCTGAATGCCTTCCCTGGTCCAGCTTTCCTCTCGCTAGCAAGTAGGCATTATTGGTGCTTAGCTTAAGGTAATCATGTTCAGAGGCTTTTGGCTTAAGCTTGTGCTTTTGATTCTTAATATTATGTATAATTTAGTTCCTAATTTCATGAACTAAGTTCCTTTTCATCTGGTGAGCAGAGAGGCATTATGGTTCATATGGTTGTGAGCCAGAAGGCATACTTTCTCGAGAATTCTTTTTTGTTGGTCAGTTCAGTTATCCGATAACTAATCAGTCAAGCTTCCCCGCATTGCATTTGAAGAATATTTGTTGACTAGAAACGATATAGCATAACATTACTTACTATTTTGAGATTAGCCCATTAAAAAATAATTTGGGAATGCAGACCGTATTTCCTAGAGCTGTCAATTTTTCCACAGGTGCTCACACCTGCTGTTTATATATGCTACACGTGTGAAGAACAAACATTCGTAAGGCTATTGTTTATTTGACACATAGAAATATGTGTGCACTACGTGCTCGTATCCAAGTCATGTAACATAGTACTAGACAAGTTTTAATTAGAAAATTACCGAGGTTGCGGAAAAGCTTAGGTGGGGCTAGGAGGCGGACATGGCCTAGGCAAGTGCCTAGGTGCCTAGTTGGCTGCTTAGAGAGGAAAGGCCTCAAGGCTTCAATTAACGTGTGCTGCATATATACCACATATACATCCTTTTTTCGTACTCAAAAAAGTTCAAATAGGTGGCTGCAGCATCTGGAAGAAGCTGCTGTGCAGACTGCTGGCTGCAGGGCCATAACCATCAGGCCAACACCTGGCCAAGAAGAAGAATAAGAGTAGGAGGAGAAAAGGCTCAGGCTGGAAGCCAGCAGCAAGGAGGAAGAGGAAGCTGGCCATCCCCATCAGAGTGCTATAAGCAAGAGCAGAAAAAAGAAGAGAAAAGAAAAAAAACAAAGGAAAATCACTTTGTTCGGTAACAGTAGCAGAAGAAGAAGAAAAAGAAAGAAAACTGGCTCTGGAACTTAAGAGGAGGAGGAGGAGGACGAGGAAGCAGCAGCAGCAGCCAACCATGCCCAGGCAGCAGCTCCAGTGCATCAAGCAAGGAAAAAAGGGGAAAAAACAGAGAATATGTTACATATTCACCAGGGCACAGAAGTCACAAGAAGAAGTGGATAGGAACTGGAAATTCTGCTGTCGCTATATACGGAACTCCACTCCATATTGAAGATCTTGCACACTCCAAAGTTCACTTGATATTCTTTCTATTTGGTTAGTGATATGTGATCGGTGTTTGTATGCAGAGCCAAGACAGAGACTAACGAATCTCACAATCCCCTTTGCTGATCTGAATTCTAAAACTAATTGTAGTTCCAGGCTAGTTAATCAAAAAATAACTCTTACTTTGCTAATAAAAAATACAAAGATATGAGAAATTTTTTCAATCCTACTCCTGTCGAACCAAATGCGTAACCTGTAGTGAATTTCAAATTCTGAACCAAAGCTGAATCAAGTGAAGAAGCAAATTTGTAGGGCAAAGCAATCCCTAAAATTTAGGGCCTTTGAGGAGAGTAATGGAAATTTTGCTTTATTCTTCCTGATCATTGAATTTTATGCTGTCTATGTTAGGAGGTGTGGTGTGTGATCATTTGGAATTTCTTGTTTCATAGATATCGCAGAGCGAGATACAAATGTATTATAAATCAAGAAAATGCAAAAAAAAAGTACGACATAATTTAGATACTTTCATAATGTATAATAAATCTAGACTGATTAAAATTTCCCCCTTTCATGGGCACCTTTTTCATGGATGCTGCAAATTATGGTATTCCTTCTATCACTAGAATATGTGACGATCAACATTATATTGATTGTTATTGCTTATCTTCTTCCTTTTAATGGCAATCATTTCCATCTGCCACTTGTACATCTTTAACATCATACATGTTGTCTATTTATTTTGCCTACCACATTTTTTTTCATTATCTGATTTCTTCTTTTTCCAAGATTGTTGCAATATACTTGTTTAGAAGTGTTTCCATTGTCATGTCTATGTGCTTGAAACTAGGTAGTGTGATGATTTGTTTGTTTATATTGTACTTTTTGTATATTTGTGCTTTGCTGATGTTATACTGATTTTTTGATGCTAACATATTTTCTGTCTCATTTAAGCATCCTGTGCCATTGACTTCGGGATCAGTGCTTATGATGTCTACGTCCAGGAAAATTTTGGTTCATTGAGGAGTTGTTTCACTGTTCCTGAACTTATGCCATTACTCCATCCTTTCACATGCTTCTTAACTTTTTATTCATTTCAGACAACTTTTTAATCAGTGTCTTTGTTCTAATAATCAGTAGTTGGGCTATGATTTTCATTGACATTTTTAATTCCTTCCATTTTGTTTCTGTTTGGCGTAACAGTTTTGTTAACCTTATTTTTTTATGAACAGCTTCATGAATATCAATATAATATGGGACTTCTGCTGATTGAGAAAAAGGAATGGACTTCTAAATATGAAGAATTCAGGCAAGGCCTTGCAGAAGCAGAGGAGATCCTAAAGCGGGAACAGGCTGCACATGCAATTGCTATATCAGAATATGAAAAGCAGAAGGAAAACCTGCAGAAGGCCTTGGGAGTTGAGAAGCAGTGTGTTGCAGATGTATGTGAGCAGTTATTTATTTTTTCACTAGTAGTCTATATTGGTATAAATAATTCTAAAGTGAATTATTCAGCCATTTAGCTCAAAGTGAATCCTAGCTGTGTCCTTGCGTTATTGTGTTTTGGGATATTGTAGTATTCTATTTTCAATTTTATAGTCATAATTGTTATCTTCATATAGAGTTCTCTTTCTATGCTTGACAACATAAAATGTCTTGAAATCAGTATGCTAATCTGTGTTTATCTGTAGAAAGAAGTGAATGTGACAATGAAGCTGGCCTTTCTTTTTCTTAGTTATTATGCAATTTTTGGATTTGACTTTGCATGGCGCAGTTTTAATGCTTTCTAAAGTTTATTGAGTTGATACATGCATGCATATGTGTGTGTGTGTGCATATATAAAAATAAGTACATTCATATATCTGTGTGCACACACACATATATACACATACAAATATACATGTATGTGTAGATACTATAACATCTTTTGAGGAGCATTTAATGGTATAAATTTTGATGCTGGATTTCTTTGATCATTATTAATTTCCTTCTGTTTGGTGTTGATGCCAGATGTATTATCTTCTGTTGTTGTTGTTTTTGTTGTTGCCATATTAAATTTTTCCATCAAATAATTATAATTTTTAGTGTTCTTTTTTTCATGCTTTATCTAATTCTTCATGGAATGGTGATGTATATGCAGCTTGAGAAGGCTTTGCGTGAGATGCGTGGTGAAATTGCAGAAGTTAAATATACTTCGGATAAGAAGTTGGCTGAAGCTCATGCTCTGGAAGCCAGTCTTGAAGAAAAATATTTGGAGATTGAAGGAAAGCTGCATTCTGCAGATGCCAAGCTTGCAGAGGCGAGTCGAAAGAGTTCAGAGGTAGATAGAAAATTAGATGATGCGGAGGCTCGTGAGCGTAAACTTCAGAAAGAATATCTGTCTTTAAATACCGAGTATGCCTTCTTCTTCTTCTCTCTCTCTGTGTTATTTGCATGTTCTGTTCATGATCTTTCTATATATGATATATTTTGGCGGCTATATCTTTTGGTTACATATTAATTACTTCTTTTTCTTGGTGGTGATTCTAATTGTGTTTTATGATATTCAGAAGAAAAACATATAAGAAGGATCTTGATGAACAAAGACAACACTTGAGAGAGTGGGAAAAGAATCTGCAGGAGAGTCAAAAGAGGCTTCTTGAGGGGCAGCGTTCAATCAATGATAGAGAGGAAAGGGCAAATGAAACTGATCGAGTTCTTAAAAAGAAAGAAGAAGAGCTTGAAGAGGCACGGAAAATGATTGAGGTTACTAAGAATTCACTGAAGGAGAAAGAAGATGACATTAGAAATAGACAAAATGCTTTAGCTTTTAAAGAGAAGGTTGGTTTCTTTCAAACTGGTTATATTTCGATTTCTTTTGCATTAATAATGCATCTTCATGTGGTTCTTTTGTATTTACTTTTGCATTTTTGATTTCAGGAAGCAAGCATTAACATTGAGAATCTGGAGAAGAAGGAAAAAGAGTTACTTGCTATAGAAGAAAAGCTGAATGCCAGAGAAAAAGTAAGTGTCTATCTTCAAACGCCTAGACTTTCTAATAGTTGAACTTTCTGACGACCTGACAGACTGTTGAGTTCTGTATGTTAGTTCTCATAGTATTGAATATTGGGATATGAATTTTTTAATATTTTTTCTTAAGGAAGATATGAATGTAGGTATACAAGAAAACATGGGAGAAAACAAGAATGCAAATGGGGATTTGTGTGACAGGGTTCATATGAATCTGAAGTCAGATGGTTCAAAATAAGTTTGATAACACTTGGTGAAAAATTTGGCTGTATGGTTGCACTAACTTTATTATTGTTAGTGCAATTTGTATCAAACCTTTAATTCTTTTTACTGGTCTTTAAATCTTGGAATGCAGAGTATGAAAGCTAAAAGGTCAAAAAGAAAAGAGAGATCTGCTCAATTTTGGACCTCCTGGCCACCATTTCCTCTGAATTTCATACTTCCCTTTGTTATGCATTTTGAGGAATATTCAGTCATTTGAATTTGTTTGATTTTGGGCCTTAAGTTTTTTGATCCTATGCTGTGCCATGATTGTATGTAATTGTGATCTTCCTATTTATTGTACTTGATAAATCTGACTGTCGCTTTTATCCTATTGAAGGTGGAGATACAAAAGCTCCTTGATGATCACAATGAGACTTTAAATTTCAAGAAAAAGGAGTTTGAGTTGGACTTGGAGCAGAGGAGAAAGTCTTTTGACGAAGAGCTGAAATGGAAACTGGATGCAGTTGACAAGAAGAAAACTGAAATTGACTGTAAAGAGGAACAAGTTACTAAAAGAGAACAGGAGGTGGAGAAAAAAATGCAGAGCTTGAAGCAGAAGGAGAAAGACTTAGACACAAAATCAAAGGCTTTGAAGAAGTGGGAGGAATCTATTAAAATTGGTGAGAAGAAGTTGGAGGAAGAAAAGCGGCAGCTAGGCAGAGAGATGCAGGATCTGGTTGGGTCTAGAAATGAACTAGAGAATTTGAAGGCTACAGTAGAAGAGGCAAAGCAGCAGATGATCAGGGAGGAGGAAAATCTTAAACTTACCAAAGAAGAGAGGGAACAGCATCTCCTGTTGCAATCAAAGCTGAAGCAAGAGATTGAGGATTGCAGAATAATAAAAGAGTCACTTCTTAAGGAACAAGAGGATTTGAGAGGACTGAGGGAGAATTTTGAGAGAGAGTGGGATGTATTGGATGAGAAGAAAGTTGAGTTGGAAGCAGAGGTAAAGAAAGTCAATTATGAAAGGGAAAAGTTTGAGAAATGGCGACTCAATGAGGAGGAAAGGTTGAATAATGAGGTACTGGCAGCAAAAGCTGATATTCAGAGGGAGTTGGAAGAACTTAGACTGAAGAAAGAAACTTTTGAGAGCACAATGGAGCTTGAAAAGTCAAATGCTTTTGAGGAGCTCAAGAGAGGTCATGCTGATATTGCTCGGGAGCTTGAGCTTCGTAAGCATGAGCTTGAGATGGATATGCAGAAAAAGCAGGAGGATATGGAGAAGCAGCTGCAGGAGAAGGAGAATCAGTTTAATAGGTGGAGAGATAGAGAACTAAACCAAATTAATTCTGTAAAAAATCTAAATGAGTCTAAAATTCAGAAGATGAAGATGGAACAAGATCAACTAGAGAGGGAAAAAGAAGAGCTCTCTAAACACTCAAAAAAACTGGAATCTGACCAACTTGAGATTCAAAATGACATTGAAACTCTACGGATGCTTAGCAGGAATCTGAAGGATCAAAGAGAACATTTTATCAAGGAAAAAGAACGATTCCTTGCTTTTGCTGAGCAGTATAAGGTTTGCAAAAACTGTGGGGTTACAATGAGTGATTTAGAGCTTCTCCAAATGGGGACTGATGATGCAGGAGATATTCAGTTGCCGTCTTTGGCTTTGGAAGAGCATCTGAAAGGTAAGAATGCTGAAATATCTCCTCCAGGTACAGGCCTTCGTTCTGTCATTTCGGGTGGTCGTATGTCGTGGCTGCAAAAGTGTTCGAGACTGTTTAACTTCTCCCCAGGAAAGCAAGCAGAGAAACTGTCTGAATGCCAGGCAGAGAAGTCTCTCTCATTTGGTGCAAGACTTGATGGAGAAGCTTCAGAAGGCGAAGCGAATTATGAACCTGGACCATCCTATGGAGTTGGTAATGATTTTATTGATGCCCAGGGGGTGCAATCGGATAGTGGAGTCAGGGGAAATGAAGAATCTGAAAGATTAGTTGAAGTTGGTGATGGTCCAGAGCCATCTTTTGGAATAGCGGATAATTCCACTGATATCCAGGTGGAAGGTGAGCAGATCACTGCCCCTGTTGATGAACGGAATGAAAGGGAGGAATCTTCTATGCCTACTGAAAATGATTTGCAGCCCGAACCATCAAAACAGCGACGGCGCCTTCCTGGCAGGAAAGGTAGGCCTAAAGCTATCAGAAGAACGCGCTCTGTTAAAGCTGTTGTTGAAGATGCCAAAGCTATACTTGGGGAAACCTCTGAAGAGAAGAATGATGGACCACCAAATGGTGTAACAAAGGATTCTCTAAATATCCAAGAGGAAAGCCAAGGCGATTCTGTTCATGCTGATACGGGGGCAACAAGTTCCAGACAGAAGAGACGTCTTGCTCACGCATCTGGGATGACAACTGGGGAACCGGACGCAGAGGATAGTGAAACACGTTCAGAGAGCATTTCACTTGGCGGACGTCGAAAAAGGCGTCATATCTCAGCTCCTGGAACACAGGCTCCTGGAGAGAAGCGCTACAATTTCCGGCGCTCTACAATGTAAGCTACATCTTTATACATTTTTTATGCTGTTACAAGTTGTACATGATCATTTGCTAAGAATACTTTCATGATTTGATGGCATTTCTTATCTGGGAACTAACTTTAAGTGCGAGCTATTATTTTGAAGTTTTAAAAATCTTGGTCAGATTCATAGGGGGGCATTAACAAGCTGAGCTGAATCAAGCATTGCTGGTTCGGTTGGCCTCAAATCTCAGAAGGCTTAGCTTGGTTCTTCCTTTAGTTTGAGCTCAGCTCAGCTTGGTAAACTGAAGCAATAATAATTATAGATGTGTATAAATGAAGACTTATTATATATTAATTTCACTTGTTAAATATCTATATAAAACATTACCTCTATAGAGCTGAGTGTACCTATCATCTCAGGGTCAGTTTTCTCGTTGATTTTCTGCCAAGGTTTGGCTCATGAAAGCAATGTTATGTGTATAGATTTATCTGACTTGTTACATATGTTTGTGTAGTTGATATTGCCAGAACCAGGCTGACCCTATGATAGCTAGGCTTAGGCTCATTTTGACATCTGAGCCTGATTCATTGCTCGATCTCTTTTCTCAGCCAAGTTTGCTCTTGAATCCCCCTCAACTAATTTCCTATTGGTGCATCCCGTCCTTGAATCTGAAGTTTGTGCTTGTGCATTCCACGTTATAGTTCTGCTTTTTATTTATGAGCATTTTATTTTGCTGAATTACATAACAAGCGACTTATACAAGGAAATTTGTATCTAACTGTTGTGCCAGTGCGGGCAATGTTGCAGCAGCCCAAACAATGCCTGATCAGACTAAACAGCATAAGACAAGAAGCCTTCAACAGTCAACTGAAAATGAGGTTTTGAAGGGTGGCAGTGATGGAGAAGGAACTTCTAAACGTGCGCCTGCTGTTGAACCTTCATCTGGTATTGTTGGTGAGAACAAGAAAACATCATGTATGTTGCAGAGAACAACAGGGGGATGTGTAGAGGAAGTTCAAGAGAACTCTCAGAAGCTTGCCCAGGTGAGGTTCTTTATTTTTTTCTTGCTCGAACTTCTGTGTTGCATTAGCATGGTTACCACTTCGGCATTGATAGGAATGCTTTGCATCTTATCACTTGCTATTTATTCATTGGCTTCGTCACTAATTCTTCAAACAGATGGGAGCTTTGAATAATTGCATTATTCCATGATGGCATTCCCCCAGTGAAGTCTTTTTGACAGTTACAATGGTTGAATGGCTGTTATTTGCCTCACTGTGGTTTCAAATTTTTTAGTATTAAAATAATGACCGCTAAAATGCCATTATAATGGAAAATTATTGGACAATGATGAAAGAATGAGGTCATTATTTTCCAAATTACTTTCACCTAATAAACAATTATGTTTTTTCAGGTGCTACAAACTCTTTTGGAGGGAAGGGAAAATTGGTTAAGAAACTTTGATTTTTGTAAATTGTTCTTTTGTTTAGAGCAACAATACAAATGGAATAAGATATGTTATAGCTGACTGTTGTACGGCTAAAAAACCTATTATATCTGCCATTGTTTTTTTCTCCGTTATTGTATGTATAATGTGACAGTGGGGGCTCGAAACTGTTATAACTATTTATGACATATAAAAGCCGTTGCTTTAAATCTTGAGTAGATGAGGAATTGTCAATGTAAAATTGTTATCTTTTTTTTTTTCTGAGGAGTACAAGCATTTAGCTGTGGACTTTCAGGTGTACTGGTTGAAATATCTACTATATATAGCCATAACGATGAAGGCTCTGCAGCATAGTCAACACATCTTGCAGGAGCCTGTGCTCCCCCCTCCCCCTTCCTCTTTTTTCACAGGACTTTTTTTTTTATTTCTCCTTGTCTCTTGTCTCCAACTTTCTGCCCCTTTTTCTCTTGCTTGCCTTGAAAAAAGACACGTGGGTAGCACTTGCTAAATACTCATCAATTGTTATGACATAGGTGTCCCATAAGTGATTTAATTCTGCATGTCCGCGGCATTCCTGAACATTTTGGAAGGAAGAACTCTCTGTTTGATCTTGTTTAGGTGTGCATGCGCACTCAGAAATATTGTATTATTCTCACTGTAACAGTTCCATGGGTCATGTCTGGTGCAAAGATTTTGAGAAGTGCCTATGATTTTCTAATTTATTTCCTGACTTCTGAGACATTGGACTGGCTATATTACTATTTTATTTTTTTTAACTTTGTTTCAAGTTAATGTGTGTAAGATGCCTTTTGACCTCAGTTATTATTCCTGTCTTATTGACAGATGGAGGAAACCCATGCTAATGAGGAGAGTGACGACGACATTATTGTGAAGTCAATGGAGTGCAGCGAGCAAAGTGGGGAAGATGGAGTTGTGGTAGATGGGGCAGCAAGAGCGAGTGAACCAGCTACTCCTGATGGTGAATGTGGGAGTGAAGAAGATTATGATGAGGATGAAGAGGACTCAGAGAAGCACAATGCATCGATAGGGAAGAAGCTGTGGACTTTCTTCACAACATGACAATGTCCCGAGTATAGGGGGGCACAGTTTTCTTTTCGACTCAGATTCTTAAGCTCTGGAAGGCTTGCTATTAAGTTGCCAACCTTGTATTTCGTTGTGCGAACTGTTATTTTGATGTTTGAGGGATTGGTGTTAGTCATTGAGTTTGATGTATTGTTAGTGCTCACTTCTGTATTGTTAGTACTCACTGCTCTTTCTTTTATGTTTCTTGTAGTAAAATTATCTGATGCTCCATAGCAACTGACACTAGTGTATCAATGACAGTGCAGCAAATTCATGACTCCAGGTTCTGGATACTCTGTTGTGGCCACAGATCCTTTTTATGGTGTCTCGGCCATTGTGATTGTTGTCTTTGCTCTTTGTTTGGATTCCTCGTAGCCAGAGAGTGTTCAATTTGCTGCAGAGTGTTCAATTTGCCCATGGCTCCCATCCCTCGGATTCCTGTCTCGTGTTTTTCTCTGTGCCGTGGGATTTGCTAATTATATTGTTTGTGGCCGGTTGTTATTTTGTGGCCAATTGGATTAAGTTCCCCTTAAATTGCATGGTTCCATCATGATGTTAACCCGATTGATTAGGACTGCTGTTCCAACTGCTGCTGAAGATGAGACTGGTAGCACTCGTTTTCTTTTCGGGATCAATCAAATCAATGGCTCGGTGCCATGCATTATCTGGTGGGATGTCTTCGAAGAGCGTGGAATGTCGCTGGCCTAGAGATTTGATATCGATGTCCTATCTGAACTTTGCGTGAGAAAGTATGTAACATATGCGATATGATGTATTGTTAGCAATATTTACATTAGAAACTGTAAATGCGGTACCATATACGATACAGGGTATCTTGGGTCCTCCAACGCAAGTGTTTTGGAGGCCTAACCAGCAATTTGATGGTTGTTGAGATCTCGTTATGTTCTTATTTTGTAATTAGCAACTTTACATTGGCATTACTACTTTACCTGAGACAGCACAATAGAAGGAAAAAGCAGGAGGAGGACAGCCGTATCTGGGCTTCAGGGTTTAAAGTGATAAATTGTGCTCATTTGAGCACTGCATACAAGCTTTTAATGAAGTCTAATGAATCGTTATGATTTTATTTAATTGTTTCTTTTTTTGACGGAAGGCTTTTAATGGTCCTCATTTTTTTATTTTTGGTTAAAGGGGGAGCTGAAGGGTGGAAACAAATGAAACACAAGTGTCCCAAGAACCTCTTCTTCTTTTTTTTCTTTTTTTTTTTTTACGCTAAACAAAAGAGGTAGGGGGAGGAAGGGACCAGCCTACCCCCGCGTAGCAGTCTCTACTGTGTTCCTGCCTCACCAGAAGAATATTCGATACGGATAGATTCCGTTTTACTCATATCCTTCCTATTCGAAAGTGAGTACGTCATATCTGGCACCACCTTGGTATAGATGGAAGAAAAGTATATTTGCCACCGAGCCGTTCGGGCGTGGGACATTCGGTTTCCTAATTTAATCGATGCCCACATGTTTTGAACCCGGACAACTCAAGTTGAATTATCGCTCTCTTACCGCCTAGCTACCATCTTGGTGGCGTGTCACAAGAACCTTGAACCATCAGCTTGATTCGCCTCGCGGAGACATGGCCTGCCAGATAGGCCTGTCGACTTGATTTCCAGCTGACAACATCGGAGTATTTTTATACCTGTCAACCTGAAAATGATTAATCCATTTGATAGCAGTATACGTCCAAAGCAAGCAAAAACGAAGTGGTGAGCAGGAAATGACAAAAGAAGTCTTAAAGCAGGAAGTAGGAAATAATGGCTATGGAAGTGGGAGCAGGAATTGGTGCCTTTGAAGTCTCAAAATAGGTGGAAAGTCGCGAAAAATGAACAGGGCAATAGTTCGAGATTTTCTCATGGCAAGGATTTTTGCTCAAGTTTCCTGCTGCCTTTGTGTCCGTCTACATTCCTGCATGTTCTTCCTGTACGCAGAAGAAGAAATTGAAATGGCATCCCAAATATGGTTTTCGAGATCTAAATTAAGTAAACATGTGCTTCCTGGTAACTATGTTTCATTTGGAATATTAATATGCGAGCATTGCTGCTTCCTTGCTGGCAACTATGGTTTTTTTTTTTTTTTTGTTTCTTTCAAATTTCCGCTCAATCAATTAATTAGTATACAGGTGAAGGCAGCAGTTAGCATGTACATTAAAACCCAGTTTAGTGCAGTTTTTAGAGGATCAGAAAGTATTTTTTGACTTTCCAAAAAATACTTTTGGATGATATAATGATTTTTGGTAAAAAAATCAGAAAGCTATTTTGGCTTTATCAGAATATTGAAAATGTCTATTGGGGAAAAGCTCTATTTTGAAGCTTCTTTCTAAAAATATTTTCTAACCAATGTCAGAAAGCTATTTTGATTTTAATAAAATTTTTCTGATGACCAAAATGCCCACCAACAAATCTCATGATTACATCTTATATCATATCATAATATTATACTATACTATACTATACTATACTATAATATATTATAAAATAATAACAGATTAATTATAATTTATATTATATTATAATTTATTATATTTTAAAAATAGGTTTTTTACATGAATACTCTTCTAAAAATTCAAATTTGCACGAATATCTTCTTAAAATTTATATTTATTTCTGTACACTCATAAAATACTGTTTTTGCACAAATGCCCCTAATATAACAGTTCTTCTAATACCATTAATAAAAATCATATTTATTTTAATTAAGAATAAGATAAAATTTTAAAATTATTTTTTTATCCTCCATTGCGATTGTCTTATAAATATTTTTTTGCTCATCTATCCATTAAAAATATTTTAGCCATTTTAATTTGAAACTGTTAATTTTTTTAATGGCATTAGATGGCATGGGTATATATGCAAAAACAAGGATAAAAAAATAGAATAGTAAAATAAGTGTTTTATGAGGGTATAAATGTAAATATCAATTTAAAAAAAATATTCTTGTAAAATTCGATATTTAAGAGGGCATTCATACAAAAACCCTTAATAATAATATAATATAATCTATTTTTAGATTAGATTCTAATCTGTTACATTATATTACATTGCTATATTATATTACAATATTATTATATCATATTATATTATATAAGTATAATATTATTATACTAATAATAATAATAATAGTAATAATACTAATCACAGTAATAATAGTAACAACACTAATAATAATTATAGTTCTAAAAATAATAGGACTAATAATAGTTGTAGTACTAATAATAGTAATAATACTAATAATAGTAATAGCACTAATAATAGTAATTACACTAATAATAGTGATAATACTAAAATAGTAATACTACTAAAATAATAATAATACTAATAATAGTAATTATATTAAATATAGTAATACTACTAAATTAGTAATAATGCTTATGATAATAATTATCATAAAATAGTAATAATAGTAATAATAATAATAGTGTATATATAAATATATGTGTGTGTGCGCTTGTGCGCATACACACAAACACACACACACACACATATATCTACATATAGGTACATACATACATACATACATATATATATATATATATATATTACAATATTATACTATTTGAAATAAATAATTTGTTAATTAAGAATACTCCATAATTGCAGTTTTTGATATTATAAAGAGTTGAAAAATTAAAAGCTCTGGGCAATATCCTTTATTATTATTTTCTCCTAATTAAAAGTATGTTTTTAGTTTGATTACCAAACAAATGTTAAAGTTCTATAACATTTTACAAAAGTAGTTACCAAGCGGCAAACAACTTTCTATTAAAAGCTTAATTAGCCAAAGTCCAAAATCTCTGCTACCAACATCAATTCTAAAAAGGATCCGAGACATAATCCCTTATGCAATGCCAATTCAGGCGTTAGCCATAGCTTGCTAGTTTTTGGCTCAATGTGTGGTAATTTGATATCCACCTAGTAAACTCATACCCAATGGAGGTCGACAGCCATGAGTTGGATAGCCTTTGGAGCTATGCTGGCTTCTCTTCACCCTTCATACTAAAGAGAAGGAATACTGGCTAATAAGAGGGCCCTTTGATGATCCCCACCACAATCAATTAAGTACTAGAGTTGATGCAAAGCCTGCTACAAAACAAAGCTACCACATTCAACCATCCTACCAACGGCCAAACATAAAGCCAGGATGGATGGGGACTTCTCAGACACCAGGCCTGGCCACATAACCATGCACACATGCATAGGATAAGAGAGAGAGAAAGAGAGCTTCTATCCTACTCTCTGTAGAAAGAGACTGGTTCTGTGGTTCAAATCCCTGTGTTCTAGCTCCCAAGTACTGCCACCTAATGGTGGTAGGGCTGTGGACAGTGGCCCTCCAGGACCTAGCGAGACATGGGCTGTAGGTTCTTCTTACTTAAACCTCACTATGATGGTCAATTAGAAAGAAATTTATCCACATGAACTCAAGATTTACAATCTCATTACAAGTATAAAATCCAATACTGTTTCAACTATCAATTATAAGAGGTATATATACTCACATATATATAGTACTTATAATTTGTTTGGATGCATATAATTGTTAAAGATTTATAGTTTCTAAAGTGATTTAAATGTAGTTAACTTTTTCCTAAACTACTATATCTCACCATCCCTTACTCCTCACCTAAAAGTTTTACTCCCAAAGCCAGGTCCCTTCTTTTATAGAAGTACAATATACGTTTTAAACATTTTAAGATTGAAATGTAAACTAAGTTACTATAAAATTTGATTAGAGTTATCTCTTAATTGAAGATAAGAAACTAAAACTGCTTTTATATAGCTGAAGAATTTAACAATTAAGTTTGCGCATGCCACCGATCATTTTCTAAAGTTGATGGAAGAATTGTCCGTTTTAAATGTATGGGTATGGGTAGCATCTCCTAAACTTGGAGTGCAAAACCTCTAAACGAAAGCGATGTGCTACCAGGTGGACTGCAGCTCTATTTGCAGCTAATCTTTTGGGCATTATCAGGGCCAAAAGCATCGCATGCAAATCAAAGGATGACATGAAATTTGTTTGTCCAGAAGAGCAATTACAAGTTTAGTCCCCAAAGTTTGTACAGATGAGTCAAGATGATGTAGTACTTTACATTATTAATGCCATTATCTCTAATCATATCATTTAGCTGTAAATTGGAACAATATGTGCCAATTTTATTTTTTCCAAGATGATAATTATGAGGATCGTGTGTATAGTCCCATATCTGTTACTTGTTGAAAAAATTTTGAGTACTTATATAGAATTAAAGAATCTAGTATCGGAGTGAACTTGGCTATTATATCCATGTGGACTAGAAATATTGAAGTATGGGTCTGTTTAGATTGATCATATGTTAATCATGGTGTTTGTGATTTGATTTGAACCCTTAGTCTGGCGAAGACACTAGGCATATATCTAATTCCATATTGGTTAATCATCGAAAAATTTTTGGGTACTTATACAAAGCCAAAAAAAAATTTGAATAATATTTTCTAGCTAGTTTTTTTTAGATGATATCATATATTGTTACAATAATTACATTCATAACTCGAGGAACAAATTTGTCATGATCCAAAATGTTGTAAGGCTGCAACGCACGAACCAGATCACAATCTCTGGGAGTAAGAAGAAGCCAATAATAAGTCCAAGTCTTGTTACTGAGATGACACCCACAAAGATTTCTCCATGAGAGTGGGAGGAGGAAGTCATACTGTTGCTGATTGCTAGGATTTCTCCCACAAAATATTTAGATCATTACTTTTCTGGAGAAGAAATGTTTTAATGACAAGCATAACAGACCATCATAAATGAAAGCTGCACCAAAGATATGCATTTGGCATAGCTAAATTATAATATTAGGCACATATGTCTTCCGAGTATAGGAATAGTTATATCTATGTATGCTCATGCATATAAAATTATTAGTTATTAGTCATTGGCGATTTGCTAAAAACCTTTCCCACAATTATGAATCCCAGATTTTTCACAAGAAAAAAAAAAAAAAAAACTATGATATTGGTTGCATGTCACGTTTGATTCTCTGGATATTACTTACATGCATGTCGCAGTATGGTGATGATTCTGATCAAGTTAGATGATGGCAGTCCAAGGAATTAGTAATCTCAGAATTTAGAGGATAATCCAAACTACTTTGTTTGTTGAGTTAATGTGACTCATAACTTATCTCCGTATCGTTTATAGGAATTCTTTTATTGCTCGAGTGTCACAATTTTTAGTTGTCTCGGCCTTTTTTGGATGGGATGTAGTTTCCTGGTTTTGGGTTTTCCACCTCTCACTTCTTTTCTCCTCTCTTCCTTATTTTTTATCAATCTTTTTCTGCTCTCTTCCTGCGTTGGTTTAGACTTATGACTTTTATCAATAAAATTAGAAGGCTTCCAGCGTTTTGCTAAATAAATAAACAAAGAATTAAGTCTATAACTCGTTGCTTTAATCCTAGCATTGGAAGCAGCGAAGATGCGTCCAACTTTTTGACACAAAACTCTAGTGTAGACTGTAGAGTGTAGTCTATAGAGGATTTAGGTCCCTCTTAGACAGTAGACTGTAATTTATAAAGGTCACATTCAGTTTTGAAAGAGCCTTCTCTTCAAAACAATACCAAAAGAGGGAGTTGAGATAATGAGACAGTACAAGAATGGATGAAGTAGTTTGTAGAGTAGTATTAGGCCGCAGTGCCGGACCTCCTAATCATAAGGCCTCATAATTGTATCTTTTTGAATGAGAGGCCTCATAATTGTAGCCCTTCATCAGATCCAAAGCTAATGATACCCTTCCATGCCTAACAAGATGGCTTATTCCCTTTCTAGCTCTCTTTGCAGGTTTAACATCCCTCCCCTCTCCTTTTTCTCACTCATGGGCGTCTAGAAGAAAGAAAAGAAAAGAAAAGAAAAGAATCAAATTCATATCAATTGGGCATCCGAGAACCACAAATTTATCAAATGGTTAATCTATGCCTCCACACCAATAGCTCTAAGTAAATAATGGAGGAAAAGGCATGCCTAAAATGAGTATTCCAACTAACCATTTCCACGCGTAGTGGATTAGATGGATCGGACTGAGTAAAACTATAAAAATTAATTTTTTTTATCTCCAAAAAAAATTGTGAAGAGATATATATCCATATCTGATTCGGAGCTGGTTTTATCATTATCTATATCCATCTCGGATTCGCTATGGTTAGGATAAAATCCATCCTACTAGAGCTGGGTTGGATTAGATACTTGATTGACTAGAGTAAATTGATGCTTTTATTCACAAGTTATTGTTTCGCTTGCCACAATTGTGCTTCCGAATAAGCTTATCGAGATATGATAAGTAGAGTCCCATGATATGCTTTGTCCACCCAATATCAGGAAGATTATTGGAAGGAGTTGAGCGAGCGAAAGCCCCTCTTTTCATACCTGCAAGCATATGGTGGACTTAGGACATTAATCATGCTTCTACAAATAACCAGTCATTTATAACCTACTTTTTTTTTATTTAATGATACATTCCAAATCTTACAAAAAAGCCATCACGAATATGCTCAAATTGTTCAAAAATTATACTATTTTCTTTTTATAATTTATAAGAAATTTAATTCCAAAATATCGCCTATTCTAATCCAAATCAGGTCCATATTTGATTTTTTTTATATATATAATGTTTTCAAAACCGGCCAGTCAAGCCTAAATTTGAAGTTGGATTCATTAATTTTTGTTAAACAAATTACTTAAAATAAGAAATCAGAAGCTTATAAAATAAAAATTAAATTAAAAATATAAAACATAATATGGAAAACTATATGATAAAAAGAGGGCCTACAAGATAAAATGATAAAATTCTCCTTGCATGCATTGCATGCAATCACATGCATGCATGCATGCATGCATGCGACATGGTCCCCCATCAAGAAAGACACAGAGTCCTGGCCAACTCCTCCATCCTCCCATGCTCGCATTCTCCTCAGAGTCCTGGCCAACTCCTCCATCCTCCCATGCTCGCATTCTCCTCGGGGTCCTTCTAACCATCGAGGCGTTTACCCGAAAGGTGAAAGCAACCAAAACGCAGTGAGCCAAAACAATGGAGATGAAATCTAGTTATCCCAAGTACAATCAACTGCGCCCCCAAACACCCAGACTCCACTGCCATTCTCAAGGCTCTCCTCCTGCACGCATCCCTTTCTCTCTGGATCCTCTTCTGCTACGCATTAATCCTTCGTCCTTTCATCTCACTCTTCTTACTCTTGTCATTACCATTATTACACTTCTTGGGCAATGTGAAAACCATCCAATAAAGAGCAACCTTAGATCTTCCCCAACTCCCCCCCTTCCCTTTCTCCATTAAATCCATCCCAGTCATCCCTTATATAAAAATAGTAGTAATAAAAAGCCTTCTCTCACCTCTTGGGTTGCTTTGGAAGCCCAGCTCTCCATTCCCCTCCTCTCCCTCTTTTGAACTGGTCTGCAACTCCAAAATCTCTACTGCTCTTTTTGGTAGCTGGAACAGGGACTGAGGAAAGAGCCATCTTTGGATTCTTTTCCTTTGGCATTCAATTTTCTGGCCTGCCTGCAACCTTCTTTCTGGACTTCTTGGTGGTTAAAGCGGTGCATCCCTCTAGTAATTCTTGTATTCGCTCCTCTTTATTTTGTGATCCAAAGTGCTGCTTTCACTGGGAATGTAGACCTTGCTTCTATTACTGTTGAACCACTAGGCTTCAGGACATGGCAGAGTTCATCTGTGCTAAAGCTGCACTTTTCTCTACTTTCTGATCATATGTCGGGATCATTTCCTTGTTGAGTTCTTAGATATCTTGTGGCAGAGATTTATCCCACTCCAAGCTCCCTGTTTTGAAGCAGAAACCAGGAAGAATCCATCTTTTATCTCGTTAGATAACCCCTCCCTAGTTTCTATGAGCGCTTCTTTCTACTTAAATTTGCCATGTCCAAGTTACCAATGAGGAAGAGCACTATAGTTCAGGCTCTTCTTCTCCTCCAACTCCTCACCTTCCATGTTTTCTCGCAGCCAGATGGCTCAACGGCCCCAATGGAGAAGACAGAGCAAGAAGCTCTGTATTTGGCGATCCAAAGCCTCGTCGGCAAATGGTGGAATGGCTCAGAACTTTATCCGGACCCTTGCGGCTGGACGCCGATACAGGTTCTAGTATTTGATCAACTTTGTGATTCCTTTGTTAAGTTGCTCCTTTTATTTTCCCTCTTCAATTTGACATTATATATAGATCTCAAGCATCTAGTTTTAAGCATGCCCAATGCAAGCTCTTAAGCTTTCATTGGTTACGATCGCCAAAATTGTTGTAGAGGCACGTCATTTGGCAATAATAATGAGAAAAGTTATACTTCAAGCATTGTATGTAATTTAGAGGCCTCATCATGGACTCATTTAATTTGAAAGTAGATCGTCATTAGCCAGTAATGATAAAGATTAGTCATACTTCAAGCAGTTGTCTGAGATTCATTGATAAGAATTTTCTTTTTAAATTGACAGTCATGTTTTATGTTAAAACTTTTCACTTATACCATGATGAACCTCTTACGGTTGTTTTAAGAAGAGTTGGGATCTCAAGGTTTAAGCCCAGTTGCTTAAATTGGGTTCGCTTTGTTCATGTGAGTACTGCATTTTGCTTAGGTTGTATAGAAACGAAATATCTGCTCTCATTGACTTGATGCAATATTTCAAACCGATTGTTTGCAGCTAGGATACAAAACGACATGATTGCTAACCTTGCATTAGCATTTCTTTTTAAGTGTGTTGGTGGTACATGTAGAGCAGTAAGTAGAGAGATTCCTGCTCTGTTTCTGAATCTATCTTGTACTCCAGTTATCGCAATTACGAGCAACTGGAGTCGCTTCTAGTCTTAATTTGGGATAGAGTATGCTGTATGTTGTTTGAAGCTGAAACTACATCGTGAAGAGAAACTACAGATAGAGATGCCTAAATCTAATTTGCAACAAGAATTTCTGTTCTCTGGTAATCGTTCACTGGAGGCGAATCCTTATGCTGTTTAAATCGGCGATGTTGAATTCTCCATCATTGTAACAAAGTGTGGTTCATATTACATTAGTGAAATGAACTGATGGATGGCAGGCTTTCTGTTTTCGTCTGACCCAACTTCCTCATCGAGCTCTGGGATGCATTGATGCAATCATATATATCTTCCTTCCAACCATAGCATCTGATTTTGATCTTAAAATTTGTGTAGTTTCTTTTTGTTTTTTCTGACTAGTAGTCTGCTTATGAGAGAGTTCTCTTCGATTAGCTTGCAGTTTCGTTTATATTATTTGATCATGTAGAACCAGATTGCACCAATTAATTCATTCAGCTTTCAAATATAGGGAGTATCATGCGATTTTTTCGATGGCCTGTGGTATGTAGCTGCCCTCGACATCGGACCTGTACTGGAGAACTCCCTTGAATGTACCCAGGATGCAAAGTTTAGTCAATTACTTTTCAAGCTCAAGCATCTGAAGAGCCTATCCTTCTTCAACTGCTTCTCTTCCCATCGACCCACCACCATCCCATCCAGCAACTGGGAGAAGCTCGCCGGAAGCTTAGAAACCTTGGCATTCCGATCGAATCGAGGCCTGATCGGAGAAATTCCAGCCATCCTCGGTCAACTTACCAATCTCCGGTCGCTAGTTCTAGTGGAGAACTCATTGACAGGAATGCTGCCTCGAGAACTCGGCAATCTAGTCAACCTGCAGAGGCTGGTGCTCACAGGAAATGGATTCAACGGTCAAATTCCAGTTTCTCTGGCAAACAATCTCTCGGAGCTCTTAATCTTGGACATCAGCAGGAACACTCTGAGCGGTTCCCTGCCATCATCTTTTGGCAGCCTCACTTCACTGCTGACACTAGATTTGAGCAACAATATCTTAGGAGGGAGTCTTCCATCAGAGCTCGGAGAGCTGAGGAATCTTACTCTCCTGGACCTCAGGAACAACAACTTGTCTGGTGGATTGACTCATTCTCTTCAAGGCATGACCTCAATCCAAGATATGCTTCTCTCCAACAACCCACTTGGCGGGAGTCTCATGGAATTTGGGTGGGAGAGTCTGAGGAATCTCACAACCTTGGACCTCTCCAACACAAGTATAACTGGGGTGATTCCAGATTCTATTTCCAGCTTGAAGACGTTGAGATTCCTTGCATTAGACAACAACCACCTTTCCGGTGGTGTGTCCCCAAAGCTGGCAGCTTTGCCTTCTCTGCGTGCTCTCTATCTCAGCGGCAACAATTTCACAGGAGAGCTCGAGTTCTCCCAAGGGTTCTATGAGAGGATGAGGGGGAGATTTGCGTCCTGGAACAATCCAAATCTCTGCTACGGTTCTGAGGTCACGAGCACAGGGCACGTCCCTTTTGGCGTGGAACGCTGCAAACACGAGCAAGAGAACTCTGCTTATAACTCAGGTACACAAAACAAGGTAAATGGTGGAAGCTCGAATCAGGACTCAAATTTGCTGGCCTCCTTTGGGTTCTCAACTTCCATGAACGGGCTCTGGTGGGCGATTGCAGCCCGAGAGCTGGTGCTCGTGTTGCTTTTGATTCTGCTACAGTAGGCACGTACCAACCATACATCTATATAGTCTTATACCACAGCTTTTTAGGGACTTTTTGTGATGAGAGTCGGAAGCAGGGGCAGTATACCAGCTGATGAACTTGCTCTTAGTGCTTACCCGATTGCAAAATGTACTTATATTATACAACTTAACTTTTGTTATATTATTATCACAGATGTTACTTTTGTTATATATAGTTCTTTATCTTCTCTAATGTTGCCAAAGCCTTCTATTTTGTGAAGGTTGCCATTCGCACTGTTCATTGCAATTTAACTGGCGACTGGATCATGCTATCCAGAGAACCATGCATTGGTTTCCTACGAAATCATTCTCATCTTAAGCCCCTAAAACAGAGAGTCATTTTGAATGCTTCTGGGGGCATAAGGCAGGGAATACAACTATTTCTTTTCATCAAATAAGAACTTGATTATATATATATATATATACTCTCTTGCTGATGTGCGGTTCTACGTGATACCCGTATATTTTCTTGTCTAAAAGAAACAAAGGAAAAAGCATTAAAAATTTCTCTTATGGAGGGCATGTCATGAGGCTTCTGTAGGAATTTGTAAATGACAATTCTACTTTTATTTGAATGTTTCTTAGCTGTAGCTTATCTATAGTTTTTAAGGTACTGCGAACCATATTATGAGACACATTCTTCCTTGCTGCGTAACAAGTTTCTGCTTGTGCTCTGTGAAACATTCTGAGTCTAAATTACCGTATTAGAATTTATTTGCCTCTTGAAAAGAAAACAACAAAAAACGATGCAAGAATGCTCATAAGCTTCTGTCTAAATGGCCATTCGCTAGCAGCATTGATAAAGGAGCTCAAAGGTGCTGCTCCTTCATAGTGTTCGTCCATTCCGTATTAAGGCGAAGTTAGATGAATCCTCTTTTCATTTTATTTTATTTAAAAAAAAATAAAGTTTTAACTAATTAACTTTTATCCGTATTTAAGTACGGGCCATATACGATAAGGTGACAGCCACGAATAAACGACCTCAAATTATCTGCTCGATTTTTTAATTTTACTTTATTAATTAAATTGATATAATTGAGAAGAGGAATGACACAATAAATTGCTTTCTCCTTTAAACTTTATAACATAAATATTTTTTCTTCAGCTAACTAGAGTAGTTTTTTTTTCCCTCAACGATCGTAATATAAATACAGCAAAGCATGGCTGCAAGAAATCTTTGGATTGGAGGCTGGCGAAATGAGTATGGGCATGTAAGCAAAGGCTGGCTTCCTGAGGATTTAAGCTGGCCTGACAGGTCCTGTAGCTTGGATCTCCATGGAGAGCCTATCACTAAGCCTACAACTCTATGCACTGGGCATGGGCATAGAGATCTCAGAGTAGGCTCTCTGTTTGAGGTGGTCTGGTATTTAGTGTATCTAGGGAGCTCTCGGGTTGATGCTTTTGCAGCCTTATAATGATTGAAGTGGGGCCCAAATGGCAGCATCTTCCTTGCAGCGATGCTGCCATTGGATCAGATTTGGTCCCGCTGCCATTCCAGCACAGAAGGAAAGGATGGAGAGAACCCAAAAAAAAACTGAAAAAAAACAAAGGAGGAAAGAAAAGGCCAGCTTTCCACAGAGCCCCCATCCTTGGTTGTTGAGTTTATTAAATATGGGATTGATAAAATGCACTCCTCTTGTTATATAGTAGGTGCACTTGTCTCCTGTGATGGGAAAAAACAGAGACAAAAAGACTGCAAGCCATCAGCGAATGGGTGTGCTTGTATCAAGTCCATAAACCATTGCATACCTCCACCATGACACCATCTATCTCGATCTCATCGCACATCATCCCGCTACATTTACCAAAGCAGCCTTCTGTTCATAAGATATCGCCGTATCTTTTTGGTGTTCGCATGGATTCATTTGATTTTTACGGTCCTTCTGTCTCTCTCTCTCTCTCTCTCTCTCTCTCTCACCCGGGTTGACATTCTTATTGGAAAAACCCTACCATCTTTTCTCTCGGTTCCACACATGTGATATGATTGTTTGCAATGACATATGGACGTATTTAAAAGCTTTCCGAATGGCAAAAAAAAAAGGATACATGTATTTATTTACAGAACGTGGAGGCCAGAACTCACCCAATTGAAGTTGATGAAAATATTACACTGGCTGTAACAAAACCCAGCCAGAAGGAAAGAAAAATATTACATCAGAGGGGTTGGAGAAGATTTGTTCGAAAGGAAAACTTAGTGCACTGAGGTACGTCTGCATATGCTTTAATTTATTAGTAGATATTTAAGTGACATCCAAAAACTGCACGCAGTAAATTAGAGATATGTTCGTAATGCACACTAATTAGAGATTATGAGGGACCTGTCATATTTGCACTTACAAGGTCTTTTATTTCTTCCAGTCTGATAGGACATTTAAAAATATGAATTGAATCTCATATGCTAAGTAATTATCTAAAAAAAAATACTTGTTAGATAATTTACAAATATTAGTATATCAGATACCATCCGTGTGTTTTTTTTTTTAAGTAATCCCTGATGTATTGCAAGAAACAGAAACTTCGTCAAATCAAAATGTGGCAGTCCCCAGATAACTGAAAGGTATGCAGGCATGCAACCAACTTCATAGACATAACAATGTAAAAACTCCAAATAAGAAAGTTTTGGGAATAATACATGAAATACTACTAGTACGCCAAGCGCAGCCAACCCCCAGCTAGAACAAAAGTGAAAATTACAAATAAGAAAGTCTTTGAAAAAAAAAAGAAGTACCACTTACCCTGTAACAATTCTCTTTTATCACGTTTAATCATGCACAATTACTTCTAACAGCACTGATTACAACATATTCCAAATTTTGATATACAGCCAGCAAATGCATCACGTTAACATATAAATTTATTACAAAGAATTAGCATCAGATTCGTACATTATCATCCGTAAGAATGATTTCTATAGATGCTCAGTGATCACCATAAATGCAATCTGGTCACATCATTGCTCTTACATGAATGAAAAAAATGATATAATAGATCTGGTTCATAGCAATTGCAAAGACTGATACCGACACCTCTCCAGAAAAACAACGGCAATTTACCAATGACCACAAAGTTATAATATTAACTCATAATACCACCTGCAAATCCAATAAGGACGGTCCGAAAATCAGAGGTCTGATTGCAGCAAACGATTTTTCTCCTTTTATTTAAATACTATTAATTATTCCTTAATTTATTCGTTACACAAAAAGAATGCTACAATACAACCACATATGCTATAAGAATTAATTTGTACAATTTGCTGTATAATTTTGAAAGCTGAAAGAACACCTTGCCGTCTCTTCCTCTACATTCATTCCCGTGCTCTAGGGCTTATGATTGAGTCCACGAAAAAGATTTCGTTGCTTTACCAAAATAGCTACACAATTGGTTAAATTAACCTCAATTTCAAGCTGCTTCACTCTCCATGACTCCAGCCATCCAGTAGGACCTAGTCACTAGTGCCTGTCCACCTGGAAAACACAACTGGGCTGAAACTGCCACTCCAGGTATTTCAAGTCAAATGATAATCTGGAATCTGCACTTGATGCTTGCTAATAAAAACTTCAAACAGCGAGCTTTGTCAATCACTGCTCTCAGAAGCCTCTCCATCTTTCTGCCTGATTCTCTGCTCTGCTCCAGCTATCCGATGATAATCAGAATGCTGCTGTTTCTTCCCCGCGCGATCCTTCAGATCCCTAAAATTATAAGAATACATCAATCAATTCCTCAGAAAAGGAGTTCAAAAGAAAGCAGCATATCAGGAGCTGAAACGCATACATACTTGCAACGTGGAACACGGCATTCTGACTTGTTGCAAACACGTGCATGTTTCAGGAGAAGATACCAAATCTTTTTGCAGGGAAGGCAACCTCCACTGGCACGGGTCTTGCATTCCCTACCATGGTGGAAGAGCAGTTTGATTTTGTAACAAGATGGATATAAGCAATGAGGCTCACGGCAAGTCGAGGCATGCACCAAAGCATCAAGCATATTCTGCTCAGAAACAAGTACATTGTTAGGAGACCACACAACTGTCTTCTATACTTCACAGAAAAGAGAACTCCCATGGTACAAATGTAATAATATTATGAAACTCTGTATCCAAAGTAGAACAGGCTGTTGAAAAGAGGTTATAACAAATTCGAGACAATAGCACTTTTATCTATATGCAAGGGCGGTAGAGTTTTCGCCTTCGGATTTTTTTTCCTGACTGTATTACCCAGACTGGGGAAAACTGTTCTTAAATATAGTTAA
This sequence comes from Phoenix dactylifera, assembly GCF_051530095.1. Lineage (NCBI taxonomy): Eukaryota > Viridiplantae > Streptophyta > Magnoliopsida > Arecales > Arecaceae > Phoenix > Phoenix dactylifera. The sequence goes on from NC_143196.1 coordinate 33,758,469, forward strand.
AAATAATGTTTACATGTGAGGTATGTATAAAATTAGACAAGGTTTGAAATGGAGGCTAGGGCAGAAACGAATTGTGACAGGAAGTCCAAGCATATTTATGTTACATGCATGTTTTTGTTAAGCATCATTTGCCAATAACATCTTGTCATGAGCATATATTCTAAATCTAAACCTAGAAAAAATGATTTACTAGGAGACAATTATCTTAAAGATCTATGCTGTAGTTCTATCTTTATTTCAATTTTCTTTAATATATACCTACAAAGTTTCAAAGCAGAAGTATAGAGGCTTTAGTTCCATATAACTTTGGAGAGAATCCGAACAAACAGATGCACAAATTTATCAGCAAGATCAATACTTCAAATATGCACTTCGATTTGACGACACACATACAAATGGATAATAATATAGCAGAAATGATGTATAAAGATGCATCGAATGTAAGTATTCAACAGCAGGACAGCTAAACACTGAAGTTCAATTTCAACTCTTCCAAACAAGAAATACCAGAATATCTGAATGCCTCTACTTTAATTATATACTTTCATATTTTGATATTCACCCAACTTGTAATCTTACTTGGATTGAGGATATTTATGTTTTGGTCCAAATGCATATTAATTATCAGCTATGTTATCCAGGTAAAACAAATAACTTGTGTTACTTTCCGCAAATGATGAACCATCAAAATCCTATACTGGAAGCTACAAGACACCCTTTAAGGCTTAAAGCATCAAAATTATTAAAAAAGGAAAAAAAAAAATTATGGAAGAACAGATCATGAGGCTCACTAGTAAGCCCTATTCAGGACTAATTTTTGTTCCCTGCTCAAGGGAAGCAAATCAGGCGAGTGCCTGGTGGGGTGATTATACCTTAGAAGCCAAATTTATTGCAATATAGTAACATAAAGAAAATACCTGCACAGCTACCTTTTGCTGAGCCCCTTTCTTCTGGAGCATGCCACTGTCAGCAAGAAATACCAGAATATCTGAATGCCTCTACTTTAATTATATACTTTCATATTTTGATATTCACCCAACTTGTAATCTTACTTGGATTGAGGATATTTATGTTTTGGTCCAAATGCATATTAATTATCAGCTATGTTATCCAGGTAAAACAAATAACTTGTGTTACTTTCCGCAAATGATGAACCATCAAAATCCTATACTGGAAGCTACAAGACACCCTTTAAGGCTTAAAGCATCAAAATTATTAAAAAAGGAAAAAAAAAATTTATGGAAGAACAGATCATGAGGCTCACTAGTAAGCCCTATTCAGGACTAATTTTTGTTCCCTGCTCAAGGGAAGCAAATCAGGCGAGTGCCTGGTGGGGTGATTATACCTTAGAAGCCAAATTTATTGCAATATAGTAACATAAAGAAAATACCTGCACAGCTACCTTTTGCTGAGCCCCTTTCTTCTGGAGCATGCCACTGTCAGCCTTCGTGGCATGACTTATCAGTTTATGATCATGGCAGGCAGTTCCTTCCCTCTGATAGCAGGAATCACATAAATCATAATCGGGGCAGATCATGCAATGCCAGCTCCGAGCTGTATCTACATCACAATGACAGATGGTGCATGAGGATGCAAGAGCAGGTGCAGTCGGAGTATGCAGGTGATAAAGGATCATCATTGTTGAATGTTTTGCCCGACGGAGGGTATCAAATTGGTATTGGTTGCCTTGACAGAGACTCAAAAATACAGTTCTACAGTCGAAAAATTCACTCTGTATTATTGCATCTTTATCGTCTGTATCTGCACGAGCCTTTTCCACCTCAACCTGAAATAATCATGCAGAATTAGAAAACTAGAACGTATGCAATTACAAGATGAAACAGCATTTAGGTACTCACTAATTCAAACGAGTGTTTTTCTCTTGCAGTAACAGGATGCCTATCCTTTTTTTCAAGATTCTGCTCTTCGTAATGGCACCTGAGTGAAATAAAATCAATGACAAGAACTGTTAAACATAAGCTTGATAAAAAATGAAATAGATAGAAAAAGTGCAATCATGATATGCCATACTGTATCAAACCGGGCGTTACAAGGTGTACCCATTATACCGGTTCGGTATTGGTACAACACAGAAGGCACACCAACACTCTGTACGCCGAACCACCCCCCGTACTGGACGTATCGACACAATAACAAGGTGGCATCGGTATGGGGCCTAGTACCGATATGGCATACCTTGATTACAATTACTTCCCTAGGTTACAAAAACTTACCATACGATATAACTTAACTGCATTTCAGAATTGATGGTTCTAACACTTCAAAAAAACTCAGAAGGCAAATCTTAGAAAGGTATGATGAGAATCACTATTCATTGCCAATATGGAAACACTATCTCATTGAACAATGGCTTCAGGAATTATCAGGAACAATAGATTGAGGTGATACAACTTGTTCAAACATCAAAAGTAGATCTATAAAGGCAAAAACCTAACTCAAAATCTCATCACGTATCTTGCAAATATTAATCAGTTACATAATGAAAGTACCATGCAGTGCCTCACTTTTCTGAGCACCAAGATGCAACAGCACAGAAGATATGAACCTTGTCAAAAATCGAGAAATATATGCTTAGCAACATGAACCTTCCCTTACGTAGACAATGTTGGATACTTTTATAATGGACAATAAAAATGTTTTTCTACATCTCAGTCACACTCACGTGTTTGTGCATCCAGATGAATATTGGTATTAGCTAACTTGACACATGAAGCACAATATACAGATATTTAGAAATAAAACATACCATATTGCCTAGTAACAACATTCCTTGACAGGTTGACTCATTAAATAAGTTTATGATGATGCTCAAATTATTTGCAAGAGGCTTTACAATTTTATATTGGTCTATATTATTCTATTAGGAGTCCTTGAAATTTTGCAACTAATCCATGGTTCTCTGAAATTTTCCTGGATTTTGCCAAATCATCAAGATTCTGCCAACGATTTTTAACCGATTCCCTCTATTCTTTATCTTCTAGTCTTCAATGTCAATCTCTCATACTTTTGCTAAGTTAATGAATTTTTGCCCTTAGTGGTATATTCACAGTCTAAAATTTATCACACTATACTATGACTGCACATCTCTACTGTTTCATTGGAGAAACTTTTCATTACTAGACTTTTCTTTTGTTAGTCGCTGCACTTTGTAGCTGCACTTTTTTCTTTTTTGCAACTAGAAGGGCATGTTCATATGTTTATCAGTCTCCAAATACCCATTAACCGAGTGCCTCCCACCAACTAGTATTTTTTATTTTTGTGTTGCCATATTTTCTCCCAAAAGACACTCTTGCTCTTCTTTCTACCTTAAGAAGAAGGTTTTAAAGACTCCAAATGAACTAATACTTTAAAGAGTCCCAAATTCCAAAAAAAATGCCTAATCTCCTAAAGAAATCCAGTAATAATATAATATAAATAGAAGGAGGTCTCTCTCATCCATGGATCACAGCTATTCATCTTTATCCCAAGTTCTAAGCACAAACCAAACATTAGTTAAACATAAAAAGCAAAAGAAATGAATCTAAGAAAGATATTTTGAAATTGATCATTAGTAAGCATTAGAAAGCTACAAGGATTGATGTAATCTTGAAAAGAAGCCAGGCCAATAAAACCTGAGTTCACAAATAGCACAAAACAGGTTCCTGAACCTGAGGATATACTATAGCCACCTTAAGGCAGTCCTAATTGTAATGCAATACATGATTCTACTTGATGAGAGCGTCAATTAGTTGCAGTTGGTAAAGTCATTGGCGGTTGGTATCCCCCCCCCCCAAACCCAATTTTGTCCAGGTTTTTTCCTAACCTAGTTCCATTAGAAAAAAAAGAACATTATTCTACTTGATCTTCATGGATCAGTATAGGCATATAAACTAATTGCAGCTTGTCTCTGCCTCCTCTTGGAAGCGCACCTAGTCTCTTCAAACACCCCTCTTGAGGCATCCTGATCCACATCATCTTCTTAAACAATCGAGTGACGACTTTGGTTTATCCTAAAAAGACAAAATGGCGGATTGCCTTGTGTTTGATGATTCCACTTGATGATCTAAGCTCTATTAGCCAGACCTACACCAAGGCCTAAGCTTAATAGTAAAGCCACTCCTGGGCAGGATTATCACACAAGCACTTGATTACAAATATTGATGCCATCACCATCGCTCCACTCCACACAGAAGCTTACTTTCATAGTCCCATCTAGCTTTCATCCTCTACAGCTTCCCATGGCTTCCCTTTCTCATCTTATTTGTCTACATTCAAACACATAGGTAAGTAGGAAAGCTAATGCAATTGTCAATTCTGAAAACTACAACCCAAAAATTTGATTTTTATCAAACCATGTAATAATGTAATGAACTATTTAAGATCATGAAAATTCAGTTAACAAAATCCAAGCAAAACCACATATTTTGGGCCAATGCAGCACGCAAAGAGAAATTAAGGTTAGTAATCACGTAATAAATTTAAAGGACTGGTCTCAACTCTCAAGAGACTGTACAAACAATATCTAGGCATTGATAGTATCACACCTTATTCATTTAAGTTCCTTAAAATGGCCATTAAAATTAAAACGAAATCAAGAGAATGGACCTTCAATTTTTGAGCAAAGCACAAGGTTACAAAATGTACTTACTCTTCACAAAGTTGAAAGTTTTTGCAAACAGTGCAAACCCACTGTTTTCCAGACACAATAGGCCGACAGCAATACTTGCACTTATGCTGCAAATGGACCATTATGAAGTCTTCCTTCATGGGGCGGATGATTTCTCCAAGCTGATGAAATACAAGATGTAATAAAATTGTGTAATTAGAAATAATAAAAAGATATGAAGGTAATTAAAATCCAAAAATTGTATGAACAGATATGAAACAGAAATCTATTGCACTATATTCTCCAAGTTCAAAAAAGAAAATCAGGTCTCACAAATAGTACGCACATTCACCAAGAAATGACACTGATAAAGGATACAGTGATGGAATACATACTGACATGGTACGAAAATCTGTAACGAAGTTCAAGGAAATTACAGCGACAAAGGTGGACTCAGATTTGTGCATACAAAAGGAAAGGGACCTGACAAAACCTAAATAGGAATTTGATTTTGAAAGGTTTGACTGATAAATGATGCAGCCCTTGCTAAGACAGCAGAACAAAATTAAATGAGCCATGTTGTTCATGGTTGTAGACGTATTAATTATTATATAATTAAAGACCAATATGGACCCTCGAGGGAATAAAAGCTGAATTTGCTGATGTAAACCTCTTAACAACAAGGAAAGCAACAGCCACAACCAACAAAATTTAGAACAGCATACTTGAAATACACCTACAAATTGAAGTAATAGCAAATATAAACTTAACGATTTAGGGACAAAAAAATACTTGGTGCATTAGAAGAATATCCTTAGGGTTTCCAATTGGAGAATCACGTCTGGCAGCCCTTAGCGCCCTTTCAATTGCTGCTTTTGTCCCCTTCTTCTGTGAAACACTATCATCTCCTTTCTGCAGAAGTATCTCTGCTTCTCCTGGCCAGTAATCACTATCAAAATACGGCAAACGAACTGCAGTAACTTTGGCCTTACATTCACTGGTAGGTACAAAAAAATGATCATATAAATTGGAGTGCTCCGCAACAACTTTCTGCTTTGTAGCCTTCTTTATCATTGCCTGGTACCTGAAGGTGATAGGAATTAGGACCATAAAAAACTAGGCCTACAGCCATACGTGTTTACATGTTTGAGGCTCACCATTCTCGAAGTTTATCAGATTTTGGCATCTTCTGTGTAGTAGGATGACAGTACAGAATATAATCATCCCGCTTCAGAGATGGACAGGCCCATATATAGCAGCTAGTAAACCCCCGTTTCTTGCAGTAATCAAGGTACCCTATCTGACAAGAAATATATGAAGATCATATCAGTCTTCTTTTTCACATAAACCCTTCACGATAAAAGAACAGTTGCAGTGTAGATTCGCAACTCGCAAGGCTGTAAAAGTATAATCTATTCATACCAGAATTTCATGATAAACAAAGGTCCGTAATGCCTCCCCAGTCACAGATTTTATTTCAGGCCTGAAATATTTGACAGAATCTATATATGAAAGGCACACACGCCTTTGGTTTGGGCGTGCACAGTCAGATCCATATTCTTGAACATACATGCCAAAAAGACAAACATCTGCACCTTCAATCTTCTGAAACAGTAGAATAGCCTGAATTTTTTTTTTTTGAAAAAAAAGGAATAAGCTTGGTATTGGTTATCAAGAAGCACTATTAATCTATCTTGTCTGCATAATAACAATAGCAACTTGCACAAAAGGAAAACATATACAAGGATAAGTGCTTCAGGATCTATACCTTTGATTTGTAAGGAAATTCAGCAGGGTATTTTTCTTCTTTAAAAACCTCATGAAAATGTTGTTTCACTTCCAATATCTTGTCAACTGATGACACCACTCTAACAGTGAGACCCTCGGCTCCTGGTACCTGATATAATATTGTAAATTACAATTAACACCAGACCTCTCTTACTATTTCTTGTTTTCAAGACCATGTTGATATTCAATATATGTAGCTCTTGCATTGTAACATCCAATTCAGAAATATGGGAGGTAATCTAAGAGAGAATTCGAACAAGTTCATGCCATATATACATACATACCAGCCCCATGAAATGCACGTTAAAAATAATAAAAAAAAAGAATTTATGAAATTAGAGAATAAGAAAGATAAAATACAAGGATTAGAGGAAAACCTCTAAAATTAAAAAAGAGTAAAATCGGTTGGGGATTTAGATGAGAGATGGGTAGAGAGAATCCAATTAGTTTGGATGTCTAAGAGAAACTATGTAGATGAGAGATAGATGGGCAGAAATAAGTGAAAATGTGCACATGGATTAAATATCTAACTTCATATTTTCTTCGCAGATATTTGTGAATAGAGGAACAAAGGGCATTTTGGTCACATAATTTGACAAACAGAATTTAGAATGGCATATACATCTCTCATTTAATAATATAATACAGAGATATACATACATATATGTATACATACATAAATACATACACACACATGTACTCATATATATCCACTTCTCTCAAGAGAAGAAGGTATCTACTTCTCAAGAGGAGAACGTGTACAAATATGTATGTATGCATATGATAGACTTTGCTCCTCTCAAGCGGAGAAGGTATCTACCCTTCTCATGCCCAATATCAATAATGGGGCATCTAAATCGAGGATCCACACCATTGCTTGAGATCTAGTGCACTAAAAATGTGTAGAAACCAAAAATCACATGTTCTCATGGTCTCTAATCTATGTCTCAAGTAGGTATACAAATGTGCAGTTAAAATGATAGAAGACCATGTTTTTTGGTGATCTAAGCATTAATATCTTTTTATATATGTTTAATATGTAAAGATTACGATTAATAGGTGGTTTCTCAAATTAAATTCTTTAACATGTATATATATATATATACACACACACACACACACATATGTACACACACACACACACACACACATATATATATATATATATATATATATTCATACACACAGACATACATAAATCTACATCTATATGAATGTACATATATCCATACATATTATCTACCGAAACTAAGGATGGGACAAATCCAGTCGGTTGCCGAAGCTGACAGTAGCAGCCGTAATGCTGAATTATCAAATAGTGATCATTGCTTAATTATAACATTTCATCATATCTTGAGAATGTTATGTGAGGCTGCAGTTCGATGTTTAATTGACTACATTCTCAAAACATCTAATTATAAGTCAATAATTTTATGATTTTTAAAAACTGCAAAATATTTATAATCTAATTCAATGTTGCTTGCCACCCATATAATATTCAAATTAGCATTGCAACCAGACAAGTATCTCATGGTGGGTGTTCTTTAAGCCAAATCCTTAGCATGACTGTGGAGAGTCCCAGTTCATGTCTAAGTTGGAGAAAGGCCCTAGATGTCAACTAAAAGGATCCAGAAAAATAGCAAGTATTGCAAGGTGTTATTTTCTGCCAACCAAACATGTCCAATAGCAAATCTCATTTTTTTCCCAAAAAAAATCAAAATCAAATAATTGCTGCTAAGATATGATCTCTATGTGCACCCAAAGGTACCTTGAAGTAGCAAAGGAATCAAATAGTAACCACAGCAACAATGCTAGAAATTTTGTTTATGGTCACCCTAATCTTTTGCATTTACTTAAACACATAAAAGATCGCAATAAGTTCAACGGAGGAGGTATCTATAATCCATGGATCCTTAACAAATGACAAAGGAGCAAGATGATGTAAATTTTACCTCATAAAAATTCTTTCCCAAATTATTTGCCCTTTCTTGCCGCTCTTCTTTGAGGCGCCTGAAAAGCCATTGCTCTATATGGTCACTCATCATGGTTGTCGGCAAGTCCTTTACCCCAGGAACCATACTTGGTGCTAAGGGCTCTTGTTCACCGCGTTCTAGTTGTTGTAACAAGCAATTTGGGCAAGTGTACTCAGCTTGCAGTGCCTCCTTCCTTTTGCCATTGAAAAGAGCACAGATTTGATGCTGCCAAGCTAGGCACTTATCACATTGGACCCACTGGAGAATGCATTACAAAGAAAACATTAGGGATGCCTTATTATACAAATAACAAGTAGTACTAGCATAGTAAAACAATAGGTCCACACCCATTCAGTTTCAGCATCTGTTTCAGCATAATTCCATTTCCTCTCCAAATTCAACTTTGGAATATCTTCTCCACCAATCTTGACATTGTCACCAGAACAATTGTAGCATTTACTACAAAAAGAGATCCTCGCATCACTTCCAATTGTCATGTTGACATTTCTTGTAGAGTAATACACTCCCTTAGGATTAATTTGCTTAGAACAAGATGCACAATATCTAGGAGGTGGTTCAAAAAGAAGTTTGTCCATCCCACACAAGCTGCACGAATTCTGATCCACCGAGAGTTCCACCCCTTCAACCTTTTCTGCCTCTGGTTTGCTCTGAAAGAAAATGAAGAGGAAAGTGAGCAAAGTAAAACTTCAAATGCGCCATTGATCGGATATCATAAATGCTGAAGGGAGTTGAGCAATAGATGAGCAAGTCTGTATTCTAGTTCTCGTCATAGTTTACAACTTTATATTCTTGATAATAAGCTGCATTTATACTCATGGCAATCACAAAAGCACCATGATGATCACATGAACTATAGGCTATACCCATAGCAATAATATGGCAATATTTATCATGTAACATACATTTCAGGCGTACATTTTAGGCTATTCATATTGAAGGTTTGTTTCATTGGCACGTAATATTGCAAACGAAACTAAAGATTTAAAATGCAATCATGAACAACACTTTGCAATATAATTGCTGTAGTCTTTAAGCTCCTTGAAAATTTTCATGGTGTAGCATATGAAGTAGGTTTCAAGCAAGGTCTATTAAAATTAGAGCTCAAAATAGCATGATAGAGGTTATATGGGAGAAAAAAGGAGGGTGGTGGATTGGCAGGAGCAATTGTTATTGTTTGGCAGAAGATGCTTCCATTGCAACCAACTAGGGAATGTAGACAGATGCCAAGAGACTTTTAGATTTATTACTTATACCTGCCATGAAGATCTAATGAGAATTATAAAGTAAGAACACATTTTTGTTTAACTTCATTGTAGGTAAGACTAAGATCAACCCAAACAGAACTGACAAGGTCCAAGTATCTAAGGAGTCTTTGACTGGATACAGACTAATGCATCTTCGTGCTTGACCTAAACAGTTGATTCTTGTTTAGATCCCGCTGACAGCCAATTCCAGCCCTCATTTGATGATCTCAAGTACATATAGATTATGATGTTTCTGTGCATCTTTCTGATGTAGCATATATTACAAAATATAAAATTCGTAACATGAGATGTACTTTCTTATTAAGTAAAATACCTACAACTAAAAATGGAAAAAGTCTCCAGCTCACCAGCATGTAGCGTTTTAATCTAGTTTCATCAGACTAGCAACTTACCTGACCAATGCATTGCTCAAGACTCCTGATGTGCTCCCTAATTGTTTCAGGAGTGAATGTATCAAGTAGTGAAACACCTCTTGGCTTTGGCTTTCCCAGCTTTGTTCCTATCGCATCGAGAACTGATGATGCAGTAACCTTACTCTCTGCCTCCAGCTCAACCTTAGCAGCCTCAATCTGAACCTCTGCGTGATCTTGTTCACAATGAGAAACAATCTGTCCTGCACTAACAGGCTCAACACCAGAATGTACCTTAGTGGCCACCTTTGGATCCTCAAACTTAGTCTCACATGAGTTCGCCTGGTTCTCCAAAGAGGAAGTTGCAGATGCCTCTGATATTGACTTTCTACTCTCAGTATATGTTTTGATACTATTAACAGACATGCTCACATCATGGCATGCTTGGAGCACCTCCTGGGGAGATTGATGGGTGCAACCCATGCCTGGTGATAATAACCAACAAGTTTCACTTTGCACAGAATAAGAGAGAGAAGACTGATCTGACTTGATACGTTTCAATGGAGGTTGTTTACACTCTACCGTATCAACAGTGGGAAAAGCAGTCTTTGTAACAGCAATAGTGCCCTGTGAAACATTTTTCAATCTCATTCTAACAGGAGCACAAATACCACATAAACTTTCGTGGCACTCTCTGTAATGATCAAACAACTTCTTATATTTAACACACTGTTTTGTACAGTGAATGTCCTTACAATGGAAAATGTGCTGAACTTTCAGTTTCATAAGCATGCAAGGAGTTGATTTACATTTCTCTTCACTCAAACAAGTCATGACATGGTCGTATAAAAATAGAATCCTGTGTATCTTCTGGTACTCCCTATCCCCTTGTGGAAATTCAGATTGACAGTCAGCTGCAACCCCATTAGAACAAGAAAGCTGAAATCTTGTAGGTTTCTCAAAAGAATATGGAGTTTGTTTTTGCACAGTTACATCCTGTTCTCTCGGACGTTGCAGTGGCACCTCTCCTGCTAAACTGTAACTGTTCGTCTGAACTGGCCCATTTAGAAAGCTTTCTGACTGCAGGATACCTGAAGTCCCGTTATCTGTCAACACTTGTTGCTGCTGAAAATACTGATCATTTTGAACAAGCTGAAGCTGATCAAACAGCTTTTGTGGCAGATGAGACCATTGACAGGACTGTTGGGATTCCTTGTTTAGTTGCTTATTCTGAAGAATATTTTCCTGTTCTGAAGAATGTGACTTAGTGCCCATATGAAGTGATTCAACAAGGCTTTTTTGAGATACCGGTAGCAACTGTTGCAGATCTGAATAAGAATGCAGACCTCCAGAGTTTATTGCCAACTTATATTCCAAACATGATGGGCTCATTATTCCATAATTCCCACTCGAACCAAAAGATGATGGAGGTATATCTGACATTCCAGAAGGAGATGATTTGCTATCAGGCATCCAATGCATATCCCCTGTCAACTCAAGTCAAGAATTTAAATTAGAGACATGAAGATTCCAGATGACATTTGTTTGACTTAACTGTTGCATATCTGCTCGAAATCCAGCTATAGAGGGCTTAGAAACTTACCATAGAAACGGGACTCCATGCATCCTTCAGATGCTGCTGCTTCATCATTTGCTTCAACAACATTTCTGGGATGAACTAGCCCAGCATTGAGAACTCCATTAGCAATTCTGTAAGAAGGAATCTCAGACATGCTAGGCCTCGCTTTATCACCAAGGCTATTTAACACAAGGTTGTTGTGGCATCCAGTATACTGCTTTGGTGACATCCCAACATCATCATTGGAATCACTATGCCCGGTACCATGTCTAGATGATGCGTACACTGGTTTGGAAATGTGAGGTCCTGGTATACCTTCTGGCCAAGGTATAGCATTCCCATCAGAACCAAGAGACACGCTGGCAACTATGCGATGGTGTTCATTAGGTTGATATCCTGCAAAAGTAAGTTTTGTGATTGTGAAGTTAGAATAATACTGAGAACTTAATAAAATCATTGCCATACAGTTTTCAATTTACTGTGAGAGGTCAATAAGCCATTATCACGCACTGAGCTGGGAAATAGATTGGCGTTCAACGAGGAACTATGACCTGTGATAAGCTTTTATCATGCACTGACCTGTGTTATGGAAAGGAGCTGGAGAAGATGCTTCTATATTTTGAGGCATTTCTGAGCTCCATGTCGTTGAGCCTATTGATGATGAAGAAACATGGCAAGCTGCATCTTTTCTTTCATCCCTAAGCAAATCATCCAGTCTGCTTTCCAGTGTACTCAGATTCATATAATGCAACTGGATGCATAAAAACAAACATTAGTTTGTAATATTCCAAAAGATGCAAAAAAGGGATGACTGAACTAAAATATGCAATCAAAGATTACTGCTCATCATGACAATCTTGATAATCTTAAACGGTAACAGTAACAACAAAGTGCCAAAACTGTAGCCATAATCATGACCAAGAAACACCATGTCAATTAACTAAAATCAGTTCTGCAAATCCATCTTAGACATTCATTATGGTCAAGACTCAGAAGCTGGGGAGTAGCATCTTATATCAGCTGTGTGCCAAACATTTTTTTTCTTGCTTGAGTTTAGGCAGACTGAGAAACATACAACACCCTAAACCAAGAAAAACCCATAATGCAGAAACAAAAATGTACCCCACCTCCCCTCCATGTCGCAGTGTTCTGTTAATTCAGATCCAATACTAAATCGGAGTGGCATGATTCAAAGATGGGCAACCAGTCCAATTTAGAACTGAAGGCACCAGATAATGGGGATGGGTTAAATAAAAATCCGCTATTCCTGACTCAAGACTATGAAGACAGTCAAAAGGGAAAAAAAGGAGCGAGATAGCGTGTATATTTCTGAGTAAAATGTGACAAACCTGCGAATCAGCTCTTGCAAAAAGTTTTTCGTCCAAAACTTGGGCAAGTTTTTCTCTGTTCTCCACCCATCCATAACAGTATGGTTTCTTGTTTAAATATTTTAAACTGCAAAAAAATGAATAAAAGATTATTGAAACATGGTAGTGAGATTTATAATGTACAAATTTTCAACCAAAGAAAATTTATTCCACAATGTATAAATAAAAAAATTCTTTTCATTTTCATGCTTGGCTAGAGTATTCTGTAAAATGCTTCGTTCAAATTTGAATGGAACGATAACCAATGCGGCAACACCTGGTAAGGAATTGCATTTCAATATATAGATACCATCAACTATAAATAATAGTTAACATAAGTGTTTCATAAAATCAGAACTTTCACGGGTGAATGGAGCTTCAATAGTTAAACCTACTTACATTTTACCACGTATGATGGCACGTACGGTGGACGTCTCAGGATGCATATCCCACAAACGCAGAATATCTCCCCCAACCTGTAAAAGAGATCGCAAAGTGTTGCCATTATGACAGAAGACAGGACCTGGCATGCCCCGATTGTCTTGATCTGGCAAATTTGTCGAAGCCCTCTCATGCGAGATCTCAGCCATCATAGCTACTTAGTCACCTAAGATGCATAATTCATGGTATCAACATTCAGATCATTCTGTTAATTAATGAAACTAACAATCAGAACTAAAATCATAGACAATGAAAAATGAATTGGTGACCAGACAGCCAAGATGGTCATACACCTCAAATCAATGTTATAATTAAGAAATTAAACTCAAATCAATGTTATAATAAAGAAATTAAGTCCCACATCCAGGGTCCGTCCTAGTTTGAGAATGGTCCCAAATTAGTCCAACAAAATAAATAAAATAAAATAAAAAAATTTGATGTCTTGGAAAGTTAGAACATCTCTAGGATGGAACTGTCCTGATCCATTGCCATCAACAGGGACTCGGATGACCTGCTCTAGAGAGACCTGGGATCCCTGATGAGTCTCAGGACCTGGTCTCTCTCCTGTCCAGCACCATATTGCCAAGACAGTCAGGGATAGAAAACCTTTGTTATAATGACAAGAAGTTACATCAACCCATAGTGCACTTTGTGGCGAAATCAAATATGGTGACAACCAACAGTCCACATGGAATTGTCAATATAGAATTGATCAAACAACCATCAGATGATAGCACTTGACAAGCCATTGATCAAACAACTACAACACTCACCCTCATCACTATAGAATCCATCATCAATTGGTTACTCCAAGTAGGCTTCACTATTCGAATGCAACCAATTGTGGATACATTGATTAAAAACAAAAAAGAATTAGCAAAACTATAATGTTCCATTGGTTCATCATTCCAACACTCTCTAGTTTGAAGTTTAGTTCAATGGCTTATATAATGATGCACAGCTATAGTAAGTCATAATTCTTGGGTTGTTCTAACTGGGTTTCACTATTTTAACAATCTATATGGGCACATTTATTGCAAATCAAAACACCAGTAAATCAAAAGTTTTGACTCTTCCATTAGTTAAAAGATTTCAGTCCAATGACTACTATCATGAAATACGATTACAAAAGACAATTCACGGGTTGTTTTCGTTAGTTTCAATTTAGCAACAGTGACCACTACTATTTATTACGATTACAAAAGATGCAATTCATGGGTTGTTTTCATTAGTCTCAATTTAGCAACAGTGACCACTACTATGTTTACAAAACACTCAAGTTTGAAGTTCAGTCAGCGTTCAATAAGCTATGACATCGTATACAAGTAAAAAAATTTAGGATTATACCACTATCATGGACTTGGCCCTTCACTAAGCCAAACCTATGTGGTACTCCAAACTCGCCAGTACAAAGAAGCCAGCTAACGCGTCCCAACAGTCGAAACCGAAGCCACATTCGAGGTAAAAAAAAAAAAAAACAAAGGCACAAAGAAAGACAAGGCAACACATTCCTTATGAAAGGGTGGAAATCATGCTTTTAATGAAAAATAACCTTACAGCTAAGGCAACCACAGCTCAAACTACAATTAGGGGTTCGGGAAGCCGGAAAGGCAACCCTGGAAGGAAATCAGACCACCTATTGTTCTTGCCCAACTTTCCAATACTATCCAACAAAGCATCCACACACAATCCCCATCACATGGGTTGGGGACCACTACTTGAAAGCAACGAAACAGTCACTAAGCGTCGAGGCAAACACTGAAACTGCACTTTCAAAAACGCTTCCCGATTTCAGATTTAGTAGCAATGGAACAGTTTACATCACGATACAGGACTACAGAACCCATGAATCCAGCGTTATGACCCAGACATAACAACTATCATGTTAGCAATCAAAGATAAATACGTTTATCATAACCAAAGCAACAATTAAAATTACACTTCCGATTGTTTGATGGTCTCGCCATTCCGACGCTCTCCAGATTCAGGTTCCGATAGAATTCAATGGTCCAAATCAAGACTTATGATCTTTCCCGTTCTCCCTCCATTCCAATTTTGATAAATTCAAGATCATATCAATCTCCGAACGCTTAGCATATGCATCTCGATGGTTCAAATTAAAAAACAAGCATGAAATTAAAAAAAATAAGAATCGAAACTTTGGTACATTACAAGGTTCCAGAAAATCCAGCAAAACTGCCCACCAGGGATTACATTAACACGAAGAACAATATACCAATTGAATTATTAAAAAAAAAACCATCAAACCTAATCAAGATCGCTTCAGAATACCTTGGGAGAGGAATCATGACCCGAATTGAGGACAGGATTTCGCTCGGCGGCACCGGATTAGGGTTTGACGGAGATTAGAGGAGGCGATGGAAGAGGTTTTAGGGTTTAAAGGGCCGGTCTCCTCGCGCAGCACGCACCGGGAAGCGCTTAATTTTAACCAGGGGTGCTGACGTTATATTCACAGAGGCCGGCTTTAGGATTCGTGAAATCAGCAAGCGGCGGGAGGGTGGAGCTTTAGGAGTCGTGAACAGCTGATTTCCGCCGTTGGATTACGGGCTTTTGGGTTAAACACTCCGACTCCGACTCCTCCGACTCTAACATCTTCATATTTTTCACATAAGGGATAAACTAACGGTTAAATCCTATTAGCTCATGAAATTCTAGACTTCAAAAATAACTTGTTTTGGGGTTTAAGAATCCTGATATGGGACTCATTTATTATTTAGATTTACAAATTATCAGGCCTAATATGAGTTTAATTGCCGAATTCAAAAAATACTATAGCAAAATTTGTTGAACTTAAATGCCAGCTGATCTCAAGGACGGAGTTTATCATGAAAGGTTCGCATAATAGGATAATGGGTTCATGTGTTTATTATTTACCAATAGCTAAAGGAATTATTCTAGCGCCTTAAAATTTTATTGGGCTAGGTTTAGTATCCTAGTAGCATTAAATTTTTGCAAGTGTAGCCGATAATATTATTTCTTTCAGTTTTTCCCCTTTTTTTGGAAAGTATTTTTTTTTTAATCAATAGAAGATGTCGTTTGTCCAAAAGATTAAACAGCATGTTATGGTTTATCTTATCCTCATATAATGGCTTGCACTATATAGTAGTTCAAGTAAAAAAGAATATTAGTTACTCAAATAGTGAATAATAAATGGCAAAAGTTGCTAAATATTTTAAAAATTATTAAACTTTGCCTTTTTTAATATAGTATCAAAATATGGTAAATTTACTATAAAAACTGATGCTAAAACAATATATTCTATTGTTCATAATGAACCAGATGATCATGATGAGAATGATGATGATTTATATAGTTTACAAAAAATATAAATATATGTGCAACACAATAACTTATATTTTTGGTTACAAATATGCTTTATGATCACTGAAATACCCAAAGATTGTTGAGAAAATGTCTAGGTTTAGGTTAGGTAGAGCACTCCGTTTAAACACGAGCCAATGCTGTGTTGGAGAGTCTATCATACTCAACAGAATCTTCTTGAGTGTGGCATGTTAAAAAAAAAAAAAGGCTATCCTAGGTCGGGAGAGTCTTTAGCATATTGGTCACAATCATCAAAGACTCAAAGCCTCGCTCCGAAGGCCTATGGCGAGCCTTGTAGTGCTAATTTAGAGGCTTAGGCCCAACACCTATAGCTAGGATCGCTCGATACTGCACATGCTTGCCTTAGCTTAAGAAACCCTACAAGAAGCATAGAGAAAGCCTTCCTGTTGAGGCCCCTCGAGTATCGGTTTTAGAAGTTTAGTACAATGGTTATCCAGGCAGGTTTTGTTCAGAGTGATTATGATTCGGCCATGTTCATATTTCTCCTCGATGACGTGCTATTCTGTTGTTGTATGTTGATGATACGAAACTTCTGGTGCGTTGGACGATTGATTCATTTCTTTCTCCATGGCTTGCTTCCCATAACTGGCCTTACTAAAACTTGCGACGATTAGAGTAACTAATGGAAGAGAGATGCTACAATGCTCGAGAGGATATTGTGTTTGTTTAACTAGAAAGTTATAATTTGAATGTTTGCAAAGCCCACAAACTAATAAGGCCCGAAGGCCCAATTTTTTTTTTTTTTCCTTTTGAGAAAAGCAAAATCAGAGAATTCATTGTTTTATCATCAGGGACTGAATGAGCAGATTAATTCATGCTCGAACAATTTTTAGCAAAACTGAGCGTGGTCTGAGGGAGCATTGAATGCCTGGCTTGCAACCTTCATGAAATTTTTGTGCATTAGTGAGGAACTCTATTGGTCTTTAATGAGAAGATCAAGTGTTCAACTGTTATTATGTTGCACAGGCTAGCAAGTTCCTTCAAAGCTGGGAGTTCAGATTCTCTAAGATGAATGACAATATTAGTGGAGCATGCAATCTGCATCGAAATTTTGTTAGCGCGAGATTGGTCTCCTATTCATTCAGCAGGGTTAGGGTTCTCGAACCCTATCAACATACCGCAATCCTTCTATAAGGGGATTTGCAATATTCCGGCTTTTTAAGGTTTTAGTAGTCCTTAATTTTCTGTATACAAGTTTAAAACCTTAAGAAATGTAGTACCTTGGCATATTGTCCCTGCATTGCATGTGGGGCTTCTAAACGCCATGCAATAGCAAATAAACTCTCGATCCACAAATATATGGCACCCTCGATGTAAAAGTATAAGATTTTATCTACTGAAATCAAATCTTTATTTCAAGTAGGTGAAACTTTTTTCTTGAATCTGACATTGGAAACAAAAGGAAATCACTCTGTAATCAATCTTCGATGACATTTCAAATGAAAAGTTCGATTACATAGGGTAGCATGTTGCACAATGGGGGTAGCCCATTCCCCCCACAAGGCTATCCCTTGATCTTTGCCACATTGCGCTTGACCCGGGTCTAAGCTGCAAATATCTAAGCCTGAATTGATCCTTATCCTGAACATGTCTGAGCCATGCCTATCCAATGCTAAACTAAACTTGAATCCAACTAGAGTTGTGATACTTGGGCTGGGCTTTTGCAACACCTGTTAAAAAGACCATGAACACCCCATTCTCAAATGAGGAACTTTTGCTGCTGCAGAAACCAACAACTAACTAGCTCAGTCATAAAAAAAAAAGGGGGAGGGAAAATAGATATTTAATTTGAAAAAGGTGAAAAAATTTTCAATGAATTGCTATACAAAGAACCCTCGAGCACAAGTTTCTACAGCTGGTTGACTAAGATGAGAATCCCAAATTGCACAAGCAAAGAGTTACCATGGCATGGACCTGAAAGACTACCGTCGCTACCGGACGATGAAATGGATTTTAAAATTATTGATATTCTCCATTAACGGTACTTCTTTTTCCAAGCAATTAAAACAATTGTTAATCATTAATAAAAATTATTCTACTCCACTTATCAAAATCAAGTGACGCATGACTCTTTAAAAGAAAAGGAAATTGTTTTGGAATTGCCAAATTAAGTTACAAAAGGGAGACTAATAGCCATGTTGGATGCAGAACAATCATAGCCCAAAGAAGTAAATAGTTGCCATAACATCATACATAATATACCACTGTTTATCATTTATCTGGTAAAATTCAATATTACGCATTCGAATAATTTATGGTCGTATCATACTAGTTGTGAGTAGCTCTTACAATAATATGTTTCTTTGATTCACCACCTTGCATAAAAATGAAGCAAGTATTGAAAGAAAGCTTGCCATAAGCCTTGTTGTGTGAGAGTATTACATGGGATGACTCATGTTCGACTGAGCAGCATCCAGAGCCCTCCTTGCACAATATATTTATTTATGAGAACAAACTTTCATTTCTTTTAAAAAAAAAGTTCCCACCTAATCTCCTTTGTCATATCTGCTTCTACGTTACTCAAAGTTTATATTAGCAGGCACGAGGAGACATCCGTGGGTAGAGACATCCTTCGGCACCGCCCAAAAGCCGTAGCCACGAAGCCTTGGCATGCAAATGTCGGCAGTTCAAGAAAGTCTTCCGAGCCAGCACCGAATCCATATCTTATTGCTCCCACTTTGACTAGGCTTTTGCTTCTTGGATCTCATCCGTTCCCTTTTCAATCTTCAAGCTTCCCCAGAAGACTTCTCCTATTGCTCTATCATTTCTCATCATTAATTCCAATTTATCTCCTGCCACACTGAATAGAGAATGAAGTGGTGAATACAGTGGTGCAAGATGGCACCAGAAGCGGCTTAATACATTGGGGGCTTAAGGCAAACTCACTAAAAAAGGATTTTTTTTCTTTTTCTTTTGTCTTTGAGGCCTTTTCTATAGTGAGCTGGCCCAAGGCGAACTCAGTAAGAGAGGTCTTTTTTTCTTTTTCTTTTATTTTTGAGGCCTTCTTTGCGCCGGAGCCTTAGGCAACCGCCTCAGTCGCCTAAGAGTTGAGCCAGCCCTGGATGGCACTATACGTTGTAACACTTTTGGTCATGGTACAATTGGTTAATTTTGATGGCTGAAGATTCCAAACGTATCCAGGGCATGTGCTGGCCTCAACAAGCAAAATTTGACCAACATGAGGCCTTATTTGCATCTTTTGCATGGACATCCAATTAAAGTTTCATGAACATGCAGTGAGAAGAAGGGAATTCAGTTTTCTTTTTTTTTTTTGCCCAAAAAATGGGCATGCCACCTCCCACAGAGCTCTGAAACTTCAAATGATCCAACGAATCAACCGTTAGATATATCTATCTTATTTCTACTTCCTTGATGATTTTTTAAATAATTTTAACATTATTTATGCAAAATATATGTACAAGAAAAAAAAAGTGGTTACGTAAAAGTGACACCTTAATTATCAATTAGGATTAGGCATCATACTAGTTCTCTTAACCAACTTTGTTCATAAACAAATCTTTAAAGAATTAATCAATCAACAGCACGACGAGTTAAAATTTTAGTAGATTTTAGCAGCTGCTCTCTAAAGGGAGCGTAAATGTTGTTGGAGTTATCATGAACCTCGTGGCACCAACTAAGTATTTTTTTATTTATTATTAATGTCGGTCCACTTTAGTTAAGTTGAGATTTAGGATAAAAAGAGAAAGAGAGAGAAAGAGAGAGAGAGGTGCTTATTATCGACGCAAAGTAGCGACCACATTTGTTTTAGAGAGAGACACGAGGTTTTTGACCGAATATCTTTTTATGTTTTTAATAAAAATTATTCTCTATTTTTTGTTAGTTTTCATCTTACATTATTTTTTTATTTGGTTTGTCCTGGATCTTGGACCAGCATGTTTGATCTTAAAAAAAAAAAAAGCATCGTTCTACAAATGTTTTCAGTTTCCTTAGTGGTTTGAGATTTAAATTGGTGGGGAGAGGAACATGATCTGTGGTACAAACTTTAGGAGTACAAGGTATGCATGTAATGCAGTTGAGCATAGTTCAACTGGCATGGTTGGACATAGTCCGTTGGGTTGGTCAGGTTTGTAGATGCTCAACCTAGAAGTTATTCAATTCTCCAGAGCTTTTTTTCCCCCCAAAGGTTGATAAATATGGTGGGAATGACATGTACATGCATCATCCATGTTTGAACACAGCGCATGCTTGGGTACAAGGGTGCCAACTATGATATTCGAGCCCCTTTGACAATTTTTCAGTGCATTTAATGACACATTACTCATTCTCTTTCATCAAAGTTGGCAATAAATTCATGCTGCTTGCTGATCCCCCTGGGGTTAGCATGCAGCTGAAATCTGAACACAAGTGAGAAGTGTATCAATTGAAGTCTAGAGAACCACAGGAGGGTACGGTTGGCTTCGGTCAATACTCCATAGCAAATGCCAGAGATTTTACTGCACCCAGAATCCATGAAATGGACTTCAGTGTGGATGCAAAGATAAAAAATGGAAGAAGGGATCAGCAGATAGATGGGATCCTCGTTCGTTTTTGAAAAAAAAAAAACTAATAGCTTCTTAATGTCTTTGTATATGATGGATTCATGCCAAGGTTAGATGGTGGTAATGTTTCTAGACATCTAACATCCATCCTCTCAGGGCAATGATACATCATGCTACGCTGCTCATTTCTCATTCTCCTCTGAGAAGAGTAGTATCTTTGCCTTATTAAAATCACATTCAAAGTTCTGCTTCAACTTAAATACCTTTAAATGATTATTATGCGGGCCATAAAAGATGTTTAAGAAGAAATTACAAATGCTAACTTGTAATCCTTGAAGACATTTTTTACATTTTATTATCAGACATATAAAAGGTATAGACACAAATTTAAAGAAATCCATGGTTGAACTTTCACATTGCTTATTGTTAGCTGGTATGACATGGATTACACCCAGACCTACCATATATATTGTCGCTACCATGGCAAGCAACATACCATGTATACATACTAACCTATAGATTGACACCCATACTTATCTTATTGGCCTAAACACTAATGCTCGTTTTTTTATTCACTTTACTTGCTCATATGTAAGGTTACCTCATCTTGTCATGTATAATTGACCAAAAATATAATGCATGCCCGGTCTAAACTTGTATATCAATGGATGATTATCCAAGTGAATGGTACATGAGAACCAACAATTACTTTCTATTTTTATTTTTCTTTGTCATACGACATAAGTGCTCAAATTTGTTGGAGGTCATGAATTCGAAAACTTTTAGTTTTAGCTACTCATATAATTATCTCTAATTATCATTTATCTTGATTTAGTCAATCACATATTGTCAAAAATGACAATATATCCTTGCAAAAGTCATCGATCGATTCTACGAGCCTAGTTAATTATTCGAGCGTGTAGAAGTAGTCACCATGTAACAATTTCATCCAATTGCATGTTGATCTCCTATTTTTCACCACAATCAGGTTTTGTGAGGAAAGATTAACATGCCTTGTGGCCCAACCAATCACTTCAGCATCACATATCGCTACCACCAACCACCACTCGGACCACTTTTGGGTTCTTTTAGTTAAGTGTACAGGGAGAGGCATCTGAGATAGCGTTCAAGCGTTGGTAAGGAGCCCAGCCCTTTTAAAAGCCGTTGACATTTTCCAACTTAGAGTAGATATTGTCTTGGAGCCAAGTTTTTCTTTCTCTTCACACGCAACCCTGGCCATAACTTTTCTTTTTTTTTCCTCTATTCGGTCATTCACGTGCCCGAACTCCCTATGCTTTCATAACAGGCGTCGCAAGTTGCACCACCACCAAACACCAACCTAAATAAAACCTTTGCAAACCCCACAGACTCCAAAAAGACTATCCAAATGGCTTCTCCTCCGCCACCTCCATCTTCTCCTCCACCTTATATTTCATGCTGCCTTCTCCTCCTCCTGGTTCTTCTCCTTCATGGGCCATGCGAAGGATATCGGGTTAGAAGTGGGGCTCCCGCCGCCCGGCGCCGCCCGGAGCTCCGCCGGCAGAAGCCTCCCACGAGCTTCGTCTCCCGGGGCTGGACATTCAATTTCCTCCCCAGAGGAACTCCGATTCCTCCGTCGGGGCCGTCCAAGAGACATAACTCGGCGCACGACTCCATCGGTAGTCATCATGAGCACGAGCGATCTCCATAACAAACGCTAGTTCCTTTTTGTCTCCTTTACTTGAATCATTTTTTTCTTTTTCTTTCTTTTGCCGATGATGGAGAATCTATGGGAGAGATGAAAAAGGTGGTTCAATAGATGTATACAAATTGCAACGATCCAATTATAAAAATTACGTTATATATATATATATATACACATATATTTCTTCATATGTGTTCATATGGTTCTTGTAGGATTGGTGCAAGCTGGTCCATTTTGCTGAATTGTGTTCAAAATGTTTTTTAAAAGCTTCCTTCTTGTCCAATATCACACCATGGTGTAGTACTGTTTTAGAGTTTTCTTTCTTCCTTTCATTGGATGCTCTTGCTTGGATGTGTGAGAGAGACTTGGTCGACCATTAATTTCACCTGCCTCATGGAGCCCTCGTCTTAGATTCCACTTATTTTGACTTGAGATCTAAGACAAACTATTTGTTTTGTTATTTTTTAATACAATCTTTTATTTCATGATGCAATTATCAAGGATTTTTTATTTTCTTTTTTTTTCAATAACGTTTTGGATGAGACTCGGCACGTCATGAGAGGATTACGTGGAGGGATGCTAAGTGGTGGCGGCATAATGCCATAACTACTCAGCTGTTCGAGCATTGACCCCAGAGGCTGGTGATGGTGATGGTGATGGACATCCTACCAGCTTGGTCAGGGAGACATCAACTTCCCAAGCTAGCTGGTGTTTTGGACCTTGTCAACAAAACAGGGTTCATTGGATCTTATTTACAGGTACTTGTCGTCATTTCTTGTGACCTCAATTGCTTGAATCTGATCTGCTGAATGGCAGAGAGATTGTGGTTCATAGAAATAGATTTGATGATCTTTATATTTGACGACTTGAATTACTTCCACCTTTTATTTTCTATAAACAATTGATTCTATCTTCAAAGAAATGATGAAATGCAGTGCATGCATAGGGATACAGGTGTTGATCATCCTATTAAACAACCTAAATCGCCTCCACCTTCTACTGATGGTAGAAAGGTTGCAGTGCACGTAAAGAAATACAAGTGGTGATTGTTATATGTGCAACAATTTAATTGCTTCTGCTTTCTAGTGAATGGTAGATGGATATTGTGATGCATAGAAATATATATAGTTGGATGATAGTTGTACTTAAACAACTCCAATTGCCTTTGCTCTTCAGTGAATGGTAGACAGATTGCAATGCACGGAAATTTTGATGTACAGCTCTACAATTTGGAGTCATCTTCAAGTATTCAAGAATCTAGCTTAATCACCTGCCATTGTGTCGTACACAAATGATGTGTGATATGGTTTATGTCCCCATATACTTGCCAATATGAACCTGATATAGAATTAGTAAAACTCTATAACAACCGCTGGTATATCGGTAATGTTCTCATGCCCATTCCGGTATTGACCAACTATTTTAGTTTCTCCATCTCCACCTGTATCTTGTTCGAATCTAGAGGCTCCAGAGTGAACTATATATTGATCCATAGAAACACATTAGTTCATAAAATTGAATGATGTGGGACCTTTTAACTTGGAGTAGAGATATGGATCCATGAGATAAGTAAACCCGATTCTCAAAACCAAGTGAAATCTACTAAATGGCCCCGACGTAAACAAGCCAAGACAACTCAATTAATCCATTGCATCAAACCGGAAAAAAATTAAAAAAAATCAGAAAATGTTCAGCTTTGCATGTAAAATCCAAATCATCGTCAAGATTGATCCTCACCTAACTCGATCATCTGACAAAATTGGTTGGGTCCAGGTCCAAAATCATATTACTTAAGGCAAGTCGAGGTCTACTGTAATACCCAAGCTTTTTTAAAGCCTGATACCGAGCAAGACCAGGTTTATTTGATCAACCCAGAAGCATGCTTCGGCCCGGAAGGAAAAAAAAAAAAAGGGGCCGCACGTGCTCAGTACTAAAGCTGCAAATAGGTCGGGTTGAGCTATGACCCGACCTATTTTTTAAGGACCCATAGGACCAGGACGGGGTTTCAAATTGGATCCGTGTTATTTTTCAGTTCGGATCTGGATTTATTGAATCTTAACCCGCCCCGACCCGTTACTTTTTGAGTCAATTTTGGATCGCTTATCTAACAACCTGATCCGACTCGATCCAAATCCGGATTATTCATTTTGGCCCGCAGCGGTAGGGGACGATGAATGAATTTTACCGTCTCTTTGGGCCAGCTTAGCTGCAAGGAGTGAGGAGGGTTTAATGGCGGATTATGTTAGAAATATTATATAGATTGTAGTATGATGATAATTTAATTTATAGGTTTGAATGGTTAGGTGTACAATAATATAGTGAGTAAGTTGTATTGGATTAACAGTCCTCAAAGCAGTTATAACTTTATACGGTTACAACTGCAGATAGATAACCACCTATATGAATTTAAATCAAACACCTCTTTGTAAATATTACGGTTAGAAAAGGTAGTTATTTACAACCATTCAAACTCTATAAATAGGAGTACATGCTTAAGGATAAAGATATAATATATGGTTTGGTGAGAGTTCTGCATAAAATCTTCAGAATTGCTATCTGCAGATTTATGACTTTGTTGCATCCTGAAGGTGGTTTGCCAGTAACCTAGTAGCAAACTCTTTGAGTAGGGGCAAATATCACCTTAAGAAAGTGTCTCAGATGCGTCTCAAAGTCGCTTTGTTTTCTTTCTTCATTGCTTCTGCCATTACTATTTAACAGATTGAGCTGGTTGGTGGGTTGGGAGCATGGAATTGATTGGTGTGTTGGCGATGGGTGGGTGCAGATGGGATGGAGTGGAGTGTTGGCTTGGTCCTGCAAACAATGGACATGGCTTCCCATGGAGGAAGAAAACGGGGTCTCCGTATGGTTTGCTTCCCTTCCCTCTTGCTTTAAGCCTGCTCTCTCTAGAAAAGGAAGGGCCTGCGCTTGGTACGTGCATATATTGGCCTTGGGTTGTGAGCCTCCTGTTTGTGCATCTAATTAGAAACAGTGTACATGGACGGAGGGTGCAAATATCGTGCAAGGGAGATGCTTTAGGCACAGGCTAACTAGGTATGAGATACGTTCATGGAAGCACTGAAAGATTTTTCAGCAAAAAAAAAAAAAAAAAAAAAGGAAGCGCTCAAAGATTGCTCTTAGTATATATTCTAAAATGGTATTGTGTTTAAACTAAAATGTGTTTAAACTTGCTTATCTTAGTTAAAAAAAATTAGGTAAAAAGTTTAATCTTAAAGTAATAAATTATGTTTCTTTATTATGAATTATAGCATGATCTGATCCGGATCCGAACTGGACTTAAATTTTTTAGGTTGGTCCGGGTTATTCATAGACTCGACCTGATCTGAATGATCTGTTGGATCAAAAATTGTAGCCGTCGATCCAACTCGATCCGATCCGAACTTCTATTGAGTTGGGTCTAGGTCTAAAATTAGCACTAGAATAAGGAATCGAAAGATTGGGTCGGGATTGCTGATGACTCGGTCCGACTCGATCCATTTGTACCCTACTCACCACGTGCGACAAAGGAAGAAGACTTCCATTGAGAGTTTCCTTTCTTTCGACTTCACCGGAGGAATCCAATGTTGAGGCAAATTCCAGCCCCATTTGCTTCTACTTAGAGCTCCTCTGAGCTTCTCTTTGATCCTACTGGAGAATCTAAGCTTCCGATTAGAGCTCGTTCGCATACTTGGCGCGGTCAGCCGCTGCAAGAAATTGGGTAAGGACCCAGTGTCCCTTGAGCCACCCTCTCTCTCTTTCTTCTGGATCTTTTGGAAGTTTGGTGTCGGCCGGTGATCGCTAGATTTTGACCAAAAAGAATGGATACTCTGTTTTTTCCTATTTTCTTTAGATTTTTTCGATTTCGTTCCTTCTTTCTGGCCAATAATGCCGCCAGATCTTATTGCCGAGGTCTCCGCTCAGTTCCTTACAATAGTATGAAACCGTGGCCGGGGCTCCCATCGCGAGGATGTTTCGGTTTCATGAGTTAAGGGGGGCGAACCTGTGTTTTAGGAGGTTTTTCCCTCGCCGCCAGCTGTCGGTTGCCGTCGACTGCCATCCATACTATGTAGTTGTGGGCCTTTGACCTTGGGCACCACCTACAACCATCTTCTTTTTTTATTCCTTAGCTAAATAGGGAAGCTTTGTTTCTATCTTTTCTCTCTCTTCCGATATTTCTCTCTGTATAATTTTTTCTCTTTATCTGTACTTTCTCTTTAAAATTGATTGGACCTCGTAAATAAAATTTAATATTTTTTTAAAAAAATTGATAGTATATTAGTGTGTGTGAATATATATATATATATATATATATATATATATATATATATATATATATATATATATATATTATAAATTGTTATTTATTTAATTGTCAAATTTGATAGTATATTGCAGAGAAAATATTTTATAAACATGCAGCGGTTGATAAGATCTTCGATTCATGAAATCGGATTGGGCCGTCGCATCTACCCAGAAGAACACCAAGCAATTTAGGTTCCCGAATCTCATGCTTGTCCGGAAATGGCGTCATATCTTGGTCTCATCAGTCGGTAAGGGCAAGATGAGACGGTGGACCAGAGTATTGAATTCTGGAAGAGGTGACGAGGGGATAAAGGACGAGGCTGACTCCCACCAAAAACGAAAGGAGGAGAGCTTTAATTTCAAGGTCTCTAAGCTGTTTGTTTGAAAAGAAGGTACCTACCTATTTGTGAATAAAACAAACACACAAAGCATTGAATCAAGGACATATTTTGCGCACAAACGTGAGGATTCTCCAAAAGTAATTATTTCAGATCGAGTTCAATTTTGAAGAAAAACGGCAACAACAACTGCAATAAATGATCCAAGATAACCTATGCCGAGCCGTAAATCGTTGAATAGCTACAGTACATTGCCTGACTTTAGTCGGCTTCAGCCACTAGTTGCACGAAAAAATAATTTGCAATCTCGACCATTAGATCGTATTTTACACATATTTCAAAGTACGCCAAATTCTCTTAATATACCTGCTGCACAGATTTTAAAAATATCCGCTGTGCAATCCAATGATGGATTCATAAGGAAAAAAAAAATCCTTTCTTTCGTGCAAAAGATACAACCTCTGCCGTGAGCTGTCTTGGGCCTAGGCCCAAAGCTCCGAAGACTAATTTCAAAATTGTCCAGATTAGTGGGGCCAACCTGGCCTCTTAAGATCCAATAATACGATATGTTGTGTTAGATTTGGGTCCAAACTATTAATTTCGACTAAGTCATTCTATCTCTAAATTGTCTAGATCCGATCAAGTAGTTCAAACTTCAGGTGCAACAAAAGTTGGCCTCAGTTTACCCTCAATCTAACTCGTATTTGGTGATGCCCCATCTAGGTTTACCGAACCAAGATGTTCGATGTTCAATCACAACTCGAACAACCACCTTTGTTACATCATGAGGGCTATTACAACAACCTTGTTCATTGTCATCACATCATGAAAAATATGTACCAGTATATACTGGTAAAATGCTTGGGGGCACCCTTTAGTGTACTAGTATTCAACCATCCCCCATATATTGTAGTAAGTCTCATGAGACAAATCAAAATGGTATTTCTTACTTCCGTCATACAGTTGATGAAGGCATACATATCATGCAACACTAGTTATGGCGCCCATCAAAACAAGTATGTTGAGTTGTGAAAACTTCATTCAATTAACAGAGTAGTTTAGTATTCTATAAAAGTAATTAACGAAGTACGGTGGCTCCTTTCTTTTGTTTTGTTTTGTTTTGTTCTTCTTGTGTTATTAACACTACATATAATTTTGGTTGTCATCAATATACACCTAAACCTTTGAATCAATGCTAATCATTGTTATGAAGGGACCCATTTCATCAGTTGCCATATTTCCCTCTCAACTTTTCGTTTTCGTAACCTTGGATCGGCAATTATTGAAATTAATTTCTACTGTATGAAACTTCTTGGTTTTTAGTACTCTGTCCAGCTTATTATTTTCCGGCAAATATGATGCCCGTCTCCAAATTGGACTTCAAATCCATTTAGGCTGATGAACTGGTCTCAAGGCTCAGGAGGCTGGCTATAGCCATGGAGTTCTGGATTTGGCTCAGGCCACAGATCGCAGGTCAACTTCTTGGCAGTGTTGATGCAATGTGTGTATTTGCGGGGATGAAAAAAAAAGATGACCTGATCATAGAAATGGCTATGGATAGAGTATTCATAAAATTTATCCTACTAGTATTCGAACCTACTTAAAATCCTACCATTCGAATGCATCCCAAATCACTACCAGAAAACACGCGTATAGTGACGGAGATTCCCGTCACTATACCGTGTTTCCGGTTACTAATATGGAATTTGTGACCGGAGCTCCCGTCACTGACTTCGTTGCAAAAACACGCGTCGCTAAATTCTCCGTGACGGCGGCGATTCCCGTCACTAACCTCCGTGACAGAACCGCCGTCACTAAGCCGTTACAAATTCAAGAATTAAATATTTAAGAAATTATGTATTTTCCGTCACTATCGAGTTGCGGAGTTAGTGACGAAGGCAACTTGGTCACTGATTTTGTCACAGAATGCGGTCACAAGTTTGGTCACTAATCTGTCACGACCTTTAGTGACAGATTTAGTCGTCACAGACATGGTCACACATTTTGTCACTACATTTGTCATTAATCCCGTCACTGACCTAGTGATAAGTTTACGGTCACTAATTGGTTACAAACGCGCTGAGCAAAATCAATTTTTATTGACCAAAATCCTGTCACTAAGTTTATGACTGCTCGTCACAATAGTTGGTAAACAATTTAGTAACCAAAATTTGGTCACCGATCACAATCTAATAACCTGGTACATTTGGTACATTGATTGGCACATAATAATAATAATCATTAATAGCAAAGGCATTCAACATTACGCAAAAGTCATTTTAAATGTCATTCAAAATTGGCATCAACATGTCCTGAATCCATCAAAATCAAAGTCTAAAAATATGTCATAAAGATCAACAGAGATTTCATTCCTCCTAGGAATGCAAAGACCTATCATCTAAGGCAAAAACAATTATAATGAAGCATGATCAGCAGAACCAGAATCACCATTACTCCCCCGATCTGCATGCCTTGGTCCAAAGCCAATCTCTTCTCTCATCTTTTGAAGAACCTCCTCTTGCCATTTTTTCTTTTCCTGCTCAAGAATACGTAGAAGGTCTTCATTAGTGTACAGCTCTGGAGCTTGACTTGTAGAGGTGGAAGCAGATGATGATTGCCCAATAATTCCAGTGAGATCCTCTAGGGGACTAAAGCCATAGACATGGCCATGAGTTGGGACACCAGTTGCCTCAAACCACAAGTCATAATCACGTGGAGGAGCATCTGAGGTGGAGGCATCACCATATTTTTTGGAGTATTCAGCTGAATACTTTGCCTGCCAGTTGATTTAAAAGAAGAGAAAAACATTATGGTGGATCAAACAAGAGATAAACATGAGCAAGCTCAATAATATTTATGAATCATAAAAAAATTATACTTACCATGACAGCTTCACTTCTCTTATCTACATATCCTCCCATGCCTTGCTTTGTCTTATGCGTCCGATTAAAAGATTCAACTATTGTTGGCTCCCTGCCTAACTTTAATTTCTACAAAAGAGAAAAGAAAAAATTCATTAACATATAATGGGCTAATTTAAGATGACTGAACAATAATATAAAAATTATTATAGAAATCTAATTGAATAAAGATATGTACCAATCGTTCGTCATGATTGACAAATGTGATTGATCCTCCACAGTGTTTAGAGATGCTACCGTTCTTCATGGTGTTTCTATTATTTTTGTTGGCTTCTGATTTCTTCTTCCATTTTGGGGAGATCCAAATATCAATTAGCTTATTCCAATTTTCTCTAGAGATCCAATTAGGGGGTTTATCACGGGCTTTGTTTAAATCTCCTTTTGCTTCCAGAAGCTTTTGGCTTCTGACCTTCCCTAATGAGGTTGTCAATCGTCGCTGACAATGCTTGTTCCAAACTTCATGCACATGATGCAATTGTCCTGGAAGAATTGTGTGTATCTCCTAACAATATATAGATCGCAAGTAATCAGACTTACTATTTGTTAAGGGCAAAAGTTAATGATAAGAAATATAAATTAATTACATCACCTCAAATTTGTTCCACATTCCAACTTCCGAAGCATCTTCTTTGATTGATAGAAATCAGAGGGCAGCTTCTCACTTTCCGGCAACATATTCTTCACTATTTTCATGATTCGATCATAGCAAGATATACTCATATTAAATTCAGACTTGCAATTTAATAATTGACTAATAGCAGATAACTTAGAGTGTTTTTTACACCCTTCCCACAAAGGTACTTCTGCATCTTTCAACAAAGAATAAAAATCTGCAGCATCCTTATTTGGCTCTTCCTCATGATTAACTTCAAATGCACTTCTCAAATGAAGTTCCTCTTCTGGACCCATAGCTTCCATCACCATGGTTCTATATTGCTGACCATGTTCACAACCAACATCCATTGATGTGGATGCTTCTACTGCACTTGTACTTACAGGAGCAACTGCACCAAGTAACTCCCCATGTGCAAACCATGTTGAATATCCCGGTGTAAACCCCTTTCTCAACAGATGAACATTGACCGTATCACGGTTAAGAAATTTCTGGTTGTCACATCTTATACAAGGGCATCTAATCTTATCACCACTACAATACTCTAACTGAGTAAATGCAAACTCAAGGAACCCTTTAACTCCATCACAGAACTCAGTTCTTATATAACCATTTTCACTAAGTCGGTGGTACATCCAATTACGATCAACTGACATAGTTCCTCTAAAAATCAAAAAAATAAAACAACATAAGAAAGCCTAGAAAATATTAGAGAGATGATAAAAAAAGAAAACAACATAAGAAAAACCGAACCATTAAAAACACGAAAGGCAAGATCGTAAAAAATGTAAAAGAAACAAAAACTGGTATGATATTTATGAAGATGAGAAGTTATCATAAGCATGACAAAAATAAGTCATTCAATCTTGTCCCAGCATCATTGACATTAAGAAGGCATTCAATCTTTACAAAAAACTGAACATAAGGAATTAACCTTTACAAGTTATCTGTTCATTCATCTAATACCAGCAATATTCAAAAAGCATTTAATCTTTACAAAGACAAGGAATACAAGTCAAATCATCCAAATTTACATATGGAATACTATCTGCTTCACATAGAACAAATGTGAATATACATGATCGCCTCTAATGCTAGGAAAGCATGGTACTTCTTAGCAAGCTTTTTGACCAGCTTCTTGATTGCACACTGGAAATAACTCACAACCATGAAGCAACACCACTTTCCACCACTTTCCATTATTCCTTGCAGATGAACAATGATTGTAAAAATGAATAACATGACGAAAAAATTAAAATCCATGAACTTTACATAATCCCAACCCATCAACCCTCAAAATTACAACAATAATCAGTGAAGCAGTCTAAATATATGCAAACCATTGGTAGGACTAACAAATGTGTCAGAATAAAAATGCATAATATTAAGGAGCTCCTCAAGTACAACATTATTTTTGTCTATTTTAGCAACAGTAAATTCGACACAGTGCCCGTATCATGATTTATCCAACCAAGTGATGTGTCCAAGTATCATAATAAAAGCAGCTACTCAGATATATCATAGTTGCTTTCGTCTATTTTAGCAAAAAAAAAAAAATCCCTCCTCTCTTTCTCTGTCTATTTTTGTTTAGATGGCATGTTTATTTATTTATTATTTTCCCCCAAGACAAGTAGGGGCTAACACCCCACCTTTTCTACTCTATACAACCTTAGGGGCTCACTCTAACCAGAACCGAACTACCGACTTCTTGCGCAAATGGCAAGAGATGATGCTATCCGAGTAACTACTCGGCAGTACGATTGTTTAGTAATCGATCCTTCAAACTTGTGTCAGCTCTTCTTCTTACCATGCTATCCTCAAATTTTTTTAATGCTCCTTTGCATTGCTTATGCAGAAACTCTAACAATGTTTCTCTTAAATTATATACCCAACACTGCACACAGTTCATGTTATTCTACAATTTAACATCCATCCATTTCACATTTTTTCCATAAGAGATGCTCATCTTATTTCCTTTGGCTCTTTGTCCTGTGGTATAGGACATGAAGCATCATGTCATATTTTGGTTATGACCCTCCTGATCAAATATGATCTATTTTGTAGTGACTGTATCTAATATATGGGTAACCAAAAATTGAAACCATGATATATCAAACAGCCACTTAGCTAAATCAGTTGGCTATATATAGAACCTTTTATTTGACCACATGTTTATATCCTCTTATCTTTATTTCTGGAGTTTGCTGGTTCATTGTTCTGCTTAAACATCATAGAATATATGAGAAACTGGATCTTTATATTATCAAAATAAGTTTTTGTGATCACATCTTGTGTCTCAGCTATAGCTACTATAAAAGATTTGGGTTGGCTTCTAAAGCCAAAAATAGAGTAGTTTGAGCCAATACTTAAAAGAATTTAGTAGTGCTCAATTGCCTAGGAAAAAATTAGCAGCGCTTGATGCGTTAGGTTCTATTATATAATTTATTAAAAGGTCAAGCTGAAGCAAAAATTATGAAATGGATACAAGGGAAATAAGTTGTTTCTCTTATCTCTTGTCCATCTACGTTGTATAAGTCTTGCTAAATCTATGTCCTTCAAAAATGGGATCTTGTTTCTGAAAATTGTCCCAGAAGTAAAATGGCTTCCTCTTACAAATGGAATGCCTTGTCCAATCAACTTGAGATCTAATATGCAACTGAGCCCCTAGCTTCATGGCATCTATGTAACCATGTTAGGATGAATGGTGCATCTCATTATGTTCTAAGAAGAATACAAATTTTGCTACAGAATTGGACCCGCTAAGTAAAGATCCTGCAAGTTCATAAGAGAAGCAGAATAATCACATTATGTCCTCCCTAGAACAGCATGATCTGCAGGAATCATTAGATGGGGTTAAGATTAGAAAGCATTCATCTGTGACGTTTTGCCTAGAATATAATTGGCATTGCATCCTTTTCAATTCAATGTGTGGTTAAGATTAGAAGTTTCTCCACACCTCTCCCTCTCTCTCTCTCTTTCTCTCTCCGGGCTTGGGCAAAATCTACCGGGATCGAGCTTGAAGAGGAGGAGGAGGAGGAGAAAACTCTTACCGTCCGGGGAGGTTGTGAGTCGGTGACCGGAGCCGCGGAGGTTGCCGTCCGGGGGAGAAGGACGCGAAGAGCCGCCGGCCGGTCGTTGAAGAGGCGACGACACCGAGAGGAGGCGGCTATCAGGCTCTCAGCGAGGGAAAAGGGGGGGCGGGGGCGGCGGCTCTCAGCGAAGGAGGGGGGCCGGCGGCGGCGGCTCTCAGCGAGGGAGCAGACGCAGCGGCGGCTCTCAGCGAGGGAGGGGGGGTGCGGCGGCGGCTCTCAGCGAGGGGGTGCGGCGACGGCTCTCAGCGAGGGAGGGCGGCGACGGCTCTCAGCGAGGGAGGGGGGCCGGCGGCGGCGGCTCTCAGCGAGGGAGGGGAGGCAGCGGCGGCTCTCAGCGAGGGAGGGGGGGTGCGGCGGCGGCTCTCAGCGAGGGAGGGGGGGCGAGGGAGTGGGGGGGGGGGGGCGGCGGCTGCTCTCAGCGAGGGACGGGACGGGAAGGGAAGGGAAAGAAAGGTTAGGGTTTTTTATTTAAGTCGGTTTGCAAGCTGATTTGGGCTAAATCGTGATTTGGGCTAAATCGGTTTGCAAGCCAAATTTCATATCAATTTTTTTTTATTTATAAGGCTGATTGGATGGGACTTGCAAGGCAAAAATATTTTTGAACTATAAAGTATGGTAAAAAAATTCTATAAAGCAGGAAACTTGCAATAGGGGTGCAAATGGGTCATGGCCGACACCATGAGATTTTAAAATGAGAAGAAGAAATTTGAGTTTTATAGAGAGCGATTGGAATTTGGATTATCGAAGAAATTTGGGCGGAACGGCGGGCACACTTAGTTTCATTTTGGATATTCCTCCTTTTATTTTTTCTTTTAATTTAGGTTTACTCAAAAATAATATTTTTAATATTTTTGGAATTAAAAATTAAATTTGGTGACAGAAATTTTTGTCAATAATCTGTTACTGCCAAAAATAATCTTTTAAAAATTTATAAATACTAGGGTTACTATATTTGTGACGGCTGCATTTGTCACTGTCTGGTTGCAATTTTGGTTATCATATTGCTGACAGATACCCCGTCACTATGATGGTCACTAAGGTTTGGCGCCCATCCTACCCGCGCATTCTGTGACCGGTCTGTCACTAAACGGTCACTAAGTTTACACCACGGTGACCAAATTTCTGTCGGTCACTAATCCGTCACAAATAGTAACTGATAACGGTCCGTCACTACTTTTCCGTCACTATACGCGTGTTTTCTGGTAGTGAATCCGATTAAAAATTTATTTTTAAATTTATTTTTATTTTTATTACACTATATAGGATCAAATTCTGAATCTTAACCTACTTAATTTTGAATTTCAAAACCTTTCCAACTTTTATAAAATTTTGCTAAATAAATTTTATTCCTGTCCGGAAGCTTAAATCATGACCAACCAGGGGCAAAATCCCCTCCCTCGGATAGCACTGATTGCTTCCTCACATTGGGGCGTACAAAAGTGGTCCTTTGCAGCATCACTCGGCTGGCTGTGGGACATGATACATAGTATATTTATGGCCATGATTGCATAAATAATAACAACGTGATGATGAAGCAAGTTGTTAAAGTCCAAAGTGGTCGCTTTAGCTTTGAATATTTTGAAAGCCTACGTACATTGCACCATGCATGGATGTATGCAATGCCTTTTGTTTTTCTCCTTTATCTATTTTCCTGCATCCCCAGTGTTCTTGAGGCACAATCAGAGAGAAACGGAGTAAATATATTGGTGAAGGAGCGTACGTTTATCAACAGAGCATGAATAAATGCGTTCAGGTCACCAATGGGCTCTGGAAACGAGGTCGGATCACTGGAGATTCGCTTGTCCCGACTGTACCCTACACCCTCCCTGAAGTCTGAGGTCATCGCAGGGATAAGCCAAAGAACCAGGGTTCAGGCCCATGATCTGCTCACATGACATCAATGGTTGAAAGTAGAGGAGAAATATCCATTCTCAAGGTGCACAACTTAATAACTTTAATTTGTTGGGAGATTGCTCATGAAATGATTATTATTATTATTATTTTAGTTAGTTGTTATCTATTTTTTGGCCAATGGTGTTGCGGACTGCATGGCTGCTTATGTGGCCAGTCATTCCGAGAGCATCATGTGGACCGGTGTGAGGGATTGCCCCGAGCACTTCGTGATCTTTTATTTTCTGATTTTATTTGATGTATTGGTATATGTATTACATGAGAAGCCCGCCTAAGCAAAAAGAAGAAGAAGTTGGAAGTTGAATTTTTATTAATGTAGAGATCACAATCTGAGATCAAAAATTTACATTTTAACCAACCTATTCATTAAACGAATCAAAAATTCTGTTTCGAATTTGATTATTTTATTAAATATGTAATCTATCTTGATTTATAATGGATTGAAACAAGTTAAATTAGTTAAATGGCTGCAACCATTAATTTTAAGAGCAGATGATTCTGCTATGTAAGGTGGAATCTTTCTGTGCAGAAAGTGAAAAAAAAAGCTTACCTGCATAGGATTCATTCCCAAGAGTGAGTCCCAGTGCCGGCCCGAGCCCTAGGCGATCGAGGCGGTCGCCTAGGGCCTCGGACCAAAGGAAGGCCTCCGCCTCCGGCCTCCGCCCAGCGAGCTCCTCCAGCGACCAGCGGGCAGCGACAGCAAGCCAGCGACCAGCGGGCAGCGAGCCAGCGACCAACGGTCCTCCGCAACCGGCATCCAGCCTTCCAGGCCAACGGCAACAAGCCCTAGCGTAGCCAACTAGCCCAAGCCCTAGCGTAGCCAACTAGGTAGCCCGTCTTCTCCATCCAACCATCCGCCTGGCACGCCACCGTCTTCTTGCTTCTTAAATCCCAAATAACCAAAGTGGACGGCGTCTTCTTCTTCATCCTTGAGTTCTTAAATCCCTAATCCTCAAGTCACTCAACAGTTCTTCCTCTTCCTTCCCGGCTTCCCGTTCCTCGAATCTCGATAAATCGGTTCTTGAGACTTGACGCCGGCGTCTCTTCTCCAGGTCTGAGGTCTCCTTCTCGTTCTCGGCCCTCCGCGGCTCCGCAGTCCAGCTCCGCCCCTGTTTCCGTTCCGCGGCTCCGCCCCTGTTTCAGGTGAGTTCTCCTTCTCCTTCTGGCTTCTCCAGCAGTCCAGCTCCGCCCCTGTTTCCGTTCCGCGGCTCCGCCCCTGTTTCAGCGGCTCCGCCCCTGTTTTCCGTTTTCCCCTTTGTTTCCGCGGCTCCGCCCCTGGGTGTCTGCCTGTCTGGCAGTCTGGGCAGTGCCGGCCCGAGCCCTAGGCGATCGAGGCGGTCGCCTAGGGCCTCGGACCAAAGGAAGGCCTCCGCCTCCGGCCTCCGCCCAGCGAGCTCCTCCAGCGACCAGCGGGCAGCGACAGCGAGCCAGCGACCAGCGGGCAGCGAGCCAGCGACCAACGGTCCTCCGCAACCGGCATCCAGCCTTCCAGGCCAACGGCAACAAGCCCTAGCGTAGCCAACTAGCCCAAGCCCTAGCGTAGCCAACTAGGTAGCCCGTCTTCTCCATCCAACCATCCGCCTGGCACGCCACCGTCTTCTTGCTTCTTAAATCCCAAATAACCAAAGTGGACGGCGTCTTCTTCTTCATCCTTGAGTTCTTAAATCCCTAATCCTCAAGTCACTCAACAGTTCTTCCTCTTCCTTCCCGGCTTCCCGTTCCTCGAATCTCGATAAATCGGTTCTTGAGACTTGACGCCGGCGTCTCTTCTCCAGGTCTGAGGTCTCCTTCTCGTTCTCGGCCCTCCGCGGCTCCGCAGTCCAGCTCCGCCCCTGTTTCCGTTCCGCGGCTCCGCCCCTGTTTCAGGTGAGTTCTCCTTCTCCTTCTGGCTTCTCCAGCAGTCCAGCTCCGCCCCTGTTTCCGTTCCGCGGCTCCGCCCCTGTTTCAGCGGCTCCGCCCCTGTTTTCCGTTTTCCCCTTTGTTTCCGCGGCTCCGCCCCTGGGTGTCTGCCTGTCTGGCAGTCTGGGTCTGGCCGTCTGGGGAGTGGGGATTTCTTACAGTTTGTGGCTTTGTGCCACTGTAATCAATTTGATTATTCTTGTAAGATGGAAATGCATCGATAGCATTGTGTTTCCCCAAAGTATTGCATTCCATTCCCAAATTATGGCCTTTCTTGGCATTCTTGCTATCTTTAGATTCTTGAAGCATTATATTCTGAATTCATCGGTATGCTGTATAGTCAATAGAAATTCACTTTATGATATGTATGAAAGATTTTGAGTCTCAAACTCTTTGATATAGTCCTGTGCAACTTTTTTTATTCTTTTGAGAAGATGATGTCTGTTGTGATTGAAATCTGGCCTGAGGGTAACCACGCACTGGGGAACGGGGGATTTATTAATTATTTTTTGGGCAGAATGTGCCGGCTGCAGGAACTGTGCCGGCAGCCGGCAGCCCGGCACCCATTTCCACTTTACTATTTATATTTCAATGCTATCAAAATTTTTATTGTCGGATTCTTGAAAATAAATTTTATGTCTATTCTTAAAAATTGATAATAGTTTTTCATGTCTAGGGTCTCCATTAAAATTGAGTTCGGCACCGCTTGTTGGGATTTGAGTTCAGAGTTCGTCGTCGAGTCCGGCACCGCTTGTTGGGACTGGAGTTCGTCGTCGAGTCCGGCACCCCTTCTATTGGCATTTCGGGTTTTATCATTTTCAACTCTATTCTATTTTGATTTGTTTGTAGTGATTGTCTTAATTGTTTGGTTTGATAATATTATTTTTGGATTCAAATGTCTAATAGAAAATTTGAATGTGGGTATGAAAAACTCAAAAAGAAAAGAAAAATCGAAAAACTCATTCAATCTCAAAAAGGTGCTTTAGATAGATTTATTGTCACAAATAAACAAAACACTACATCAAGTTCAACTCAAAACGAAATAGAGTTAGAAGATGATATAAAAAGAACGAAACAAATTGAGATTGACAACCAAACAATATCTAGTGAAGAACACAATAAGAAATTAGATGAAGATAGGATAAATAAGGATAGTGTAGAATTTAATGAAACTAGTTCTATTTCTATAAATATATATGATCCTGGTCAATGGAAAAATATTGATACAAAGTTGAGAGATCTATTAGTAGAAAGAGGTCCAATTAGAGATTATGATCTTCATTTTCCTAGGGATGAAAATAATAGACACTTTTCTACTATACATTATATTCGTAAGTTACCTAATGGCGAAAAATATGATAGAAGATGGTTAG
The DNA here is from genome assembly GCF_051530095.1 of Phoenix dactylifera. Lineage (NCBI taxonomy): Eukaryota > Viridiplantae > Streptophyta > Magnoliopsida > Arecales > Arecaceae > Phoenix > Phoenix dactylifera. The sequence continues at coordinate 33,797,851 of NC_143196.1, forward strand.
TGTATTCAAAGGATTTGGATAGGGTATATTGTTTTTGTTGTAAATTATTTGATTCAAAGTCTAGCACGAGTCAATTAGTCAATGAAGGAAGTAGGGATTGGAAAAATCTAGGTATCAAGCTTAAAAGTCATGAAACAACTAATGAGCATATCATTAGCATGAATAGGTGGATTGATATAGAAGTGAGATTGATAAAAAATAAGACAATTGATAAAAGTCTCCAAGAACAAATAAATCAAGAGAAGGATCATTGGAAAAAAGTTTTATTGAGAATTATTGCTGTTGTAAAAAATCTTGCAAAAAATAATTTAGCATTTCGAGGAAAGAATGAAAAGATCTATCAAAGCAATAACGGAAATTTTCTAAGTTTTATTGAAACGATTGCAGAATTTGATCCAGTAATGCAAGAACATGTTCGACGCATTCAACATGGTGAAATTCACAATCATTATTTAGGTCATAATATTCAAAATGAATTGATTCAAATATTAGTGTCTGAAATTAAAGCTATAATAATTAAAAAGATTAAAGAAGCAAAATACTTTTCTGTAATACTTGATTGCACTCCTGATGCAAGCCATCAGGAACAAATGACCCTAGTTTTAAGATGTGTAGATACTTCAACAAGTCCAGTAAAAGTAGAAGAATATTTTTTAGAATTTTTAGAAGTAGATGATACCTCTGGAAAGGGCCTTTTTAATGAACTTATAAATATAATAGAAAAACATAAACTTGAGGTTAATGATATAAGAGGACAAGGGTATGACAATGGATCTAATATGAAAGGAAAACATCAAGGTGTACAAAAAAGATTATTAGATATAAATCCTAGAGCATTTTACACACCATGTGGATGTCATAACTTGAATTTAGTATTATGTGATACTGCTAACTCATGTCCTAAGGCTATATCTTTTTTTGGAGTAATACAACGAATTTATACCTTATTTTCTTCTTCTACAAAACGATGGAAAATTTTACAAGATAATGTATCTACATTAACTCTTAAACCTTTATCACAAACACGTTGGGAAAGTCGTATTGAAAGTGTCAAAGCAATTAAACATCAAGCTCCTAAAATAAGAGATGCCTTAATTCAATTAGCGGAAACTAGTGAAGATCCTAAAATAAAGAGTGAAGCCATATGTTTAGCTACATATGAGATTGAAAATTTTGAATTCTTATTAGGCATGAATATTTGGTACGATATATTGTTTGCTGTTAACTCAGTTAGTAAGAATTTACAATCTGAAGACATGCATATTGATGTTGCTATAGATCAATTAAAAGGTCTTCTTTCTTATTTAAAAAGTTATAGAGAAAATGGATTTATGAATGCTTTGAATTCATCTAAAGAAATTGCAAATAAAATGGAAATAGAACCTACATTTCGTGAAAAACGTGTGATCCGTAGAAAAAAACAATTTGATGAAAATACTGATGATGAGACAATAAGATCAGCTGAAGAATCTTTTAGAATTGATTACTTTTTACATGTAGTAGATCAAGCTATTTCTTCAATTCAAAGTAGGTTTGAACAATTCACCATATATGAAGATTTTTTTGGTTTTTTGTTTAATTTTAGAAAGTTAAAATCTTTGAATGAAGAGAATTTGAAAAGGTGTTGTCTTAATCTTGAAAACTATTTAAAGCATGGTGAATATTCTGATATTGATGGTCTTGATCTATTTTCAGAGTTAAATGTTTTAAAAGAAATTTTACAAATAGAAACTTGTACCCCTATTGATACTTTAAGTTTTATTAAAAAAACAGATTCTTTTCCAAATGCATGCATTGCTTACAGAATATTGTTAACAATACCTGTAACAGTTGCTTCTGCTGAAAGAAGTTTTTCAAAATTAAAGTTGATAAAATCTTATTTGCGGTCAACTATGTCACAAGAAAGATTAAATGGATTAGCTATATTATCGATTGAAAATAGTATTTTAATGAATCTTGAGTACAAAAGTTTGATTAGCAATTTTGCATCTCAAAAAGCTAGACGGATTATTTTTAAATAAATTTTTAAAATATTTTGCACTTATTAAAATTTATTATTATTATTATTATTATTTAAAAAAAAGGCCTCTCTTAGAAAGTTCGCCTTAGGCCCCCAAATGCATTGAGCCGCCCCTGTCTGGGTCTGGCCGTCTGGGGAGTGGGGATTTCTTACAGTTTGTGGCTTTGTGCCACTGTAATCAATTTGATTATTCTTGTAAGATGGAAATGCATCGATAGCATTGTGTTTCCCCAAAGTATTGCATTCCATTCCCAAATTATGGCCTTTCTTGGCATTCTTGCTATCTTTAGATTCTTGAAGCATTATATTCTGAATTCATCGGTATGCTGTATAGTCAATAGAAATTCACTTTATGATATGTATGAAAGATTTTGAGTCTCAAACTCTTTGATATAGTCCCGTGCAACTTTTTTTATTCTTTTGAGAAGATGATGTCTGTTGTGATTGAAATCTGGCCTGAGGGTAACCACGCACTGGGGAACGGGGGATTTATTAATTATTTTTTGGGCAGAATGTGCCGGCTGCAGGAACTGTGCCGGCAGCCGGCAGCCCGGCACCCATTTCCACTTTACTATTTATATTTCAATGCTATCAAAATTTTTATTGTCGGATTCTTGAAAATAAATTTTATGTCTATTCTTAAAAATTGATAATAGTTTTTCATGTCTAGGGTCTCCATTAAAATTGAGTTCGGCACCGCTTGTTGGGATTTGAGTTCAGAGTTCGTCGTCGAGTCCGGCACCGCTTGTTGGGACTGGAGTTCGTCGTCGAGTCCGGCACCCCTTCTATTGGCATTTCGGGTTTTATCATTTTCAACTCTATTCTATTTTGATTTGTTTGTAGTGATTGTCTTAATTGTTTGGTTTGATAATATTATTTTTGGATTCAAATGTCTAATAGAAAATTTGAATGTGGGTATGAAAAACTCAAAAAGAAAAGAAAAATCGAAAAACTCATTCAATCTCAAAAAGGTGCTTTAGATAGATTTATTGTCACAAATAAACAAAACACTACATCAAGTTCAACTCAAAACGAAATAGAGTTAGAAGATGATATAAAAAGAACGAAACAAATTGAGATTGACAACCAAACAATATCTAGTGAAGAACACAATAAGAAATTAGATGAAGATAGGATAAATAAGGATAGTGTAGAATTTAATGAAACTAGTTCTATTTCTATAAATATATATGATCCTGGTCAATGGAAAAATATTGATACAAAGTTGAGAGATCTATTAGTAGAAAGAGGTCCAATTAGAGATTATGATCTTCATTTTCCTAGGGATGAAAATAATAGACACTTTTCTACTATACATTATATTCGTAAGTTACCTAATGGCGAAAAATATGATAGAAGATGGTTAGTGTATTCAAAGGATTTGGATAGGGTATATTGTTTTTGTTGTAAATTATTTGATTCAAAGTCTAGCACGAGTCAATTAGTCAATGAAGGAAGTAGGGATTGGAAAAATCTAGGTATCAAGCTTAAAAGTCATGAAACAACTAATGAGCATATCATTAGCATGAATAGGTGGATTGATATAGAAGTGAGATTGATAAAAAATAAGACAATTGATAAAAGTCTCCAAGAACAAATAAATCAAGAGAAGGATCATTGGAAAAAAGTTTTATTGAGAATTATTGCTGTTGTAAAAAATCTTGCAAAAAATAATTTAGCATTTCGAGGAAAGAATGAAAAGATCTATCAAAGCAATAATGGAAATTTTCTAAGTTTTATTGAAACGATTGCAGAATTTGATCCAGTAATGCAAGAACATGTTCGACGCATTCAACATGGTGAAATTCACAATCATTATTTAGGTCATAATATTCAAAATGAATTGATTCAAATATTAGCGTCTGAAATTAAAGCTATAATAATTAAAAAGATTAAAGAAGCAAAATACTTTTCTGTAATACTTGATTGCACTCCTGATGCAAGCCATCAGGAACAAATGACCCTAGTTTTAAGATGTGTAGATACTTCAACAAGTCCAGTAAAAGTAGAAGAATATTTTTTAGAATTTTTAGAAGTAGATGATACCTCTGGAAAGGGCCTTTTTAATGAACTTATAAATATAATAGAAAAACATAAACTTGAGGTTAATGATATAAGAGGACAAGGGTATGACAATGGATCTAATATGAAAGGAAAACATCAAGGTGTACAAAAAAGATTATTAGATATAAATCCTAGAGCATTTTACACACCATGTGGATGTCATAACTTGAATTTAGTATTATGTGATACTGCTAACTCATGTCCTAAGGCTATATCTTTTTTTGGAGTAATACAACGAATTTATACCTTATTTTCTTCTTCTACAAAACGATGGAAAATTTTACAAGATAATGTATCTACATTAACTCTTAAACCTTTATCACAAACACGTTGGGAAAGTCGTATTGAAAGTGTCAAAGCAATTAAACATCAAGCTCCTAAAATAAGAGATGCCTTAATTCAATTAGCGGAAACTAGTGAAGATCCTAAAATAAAGAGTGAAGCCATATGTTTAGCTACATATGAGATTGAAAATTTTGAATTCTTATTAGGCATGAATATTTGGTACGATATATTGTTTGCTGTTAACTCAGTTAGTAAGAATTTACAATCTGAAGACATGCATATTGATGTTGCTATAGATCAATTAAAAGGTCTTCTTTCTTATTTAAAAAGTTATAGAGAAAATGGATTTATGAATGCTTTGAATTCATCTAAAGAAATTGCAAATAAAATGGAAATAGAACCTACATTTCGTGAAAAACGTGTGATCCGTAGAAAAAAACAATTTGATGAAAATACTGATGATGAGACAATAAGATCAGCTGAAGAATCTTTTAGAATTGATTACTTTTTACATGTAGTAGATCAAGCTATTTCTTCAATTCAAAGTAGGTTTGAACAATTCACCATATATGAAGATTTTTTTGGTTTTTTGTTTAATTTTAGAAAGTTAAAATCTTTGAATGAAGAGAATTTGAAAAGGTGTTGTCTTAATCTTGAAAACTATTTAAAGCATGGTGAATATTCTGATATTGATGGTCTTGATCTATTTTCAGAGTTAAATGTTTTAAAAGAAATTTTACAAATAGAAACTTGTACCCCTATTGATACTTTAAGTTTTATTAAAAAAACAGATTCTTTTCCAAATGCATGCATTGCTTACAGAATATTGTTAACAATACCTGTAACAGTTGCTTCTGCTGAAAGAAGTTTTTCAAAATTAAAGTTGATAAAATCTTATTTGCGGTCAACTATGTCACAAGAAAGATTAAATGGATTAGCTATATTATCGATTGAAAATAGTATTTTAATGAATCTTGAGTACAAAAGTTTGATTAGCAATTTTGCATCTCAAAAAGCTAGACGGATTATTTTTAAATAAATTTTTAAAATATTTTGCACTTATTAAAATTTATTATTATTATTATTATTATTTAAAAAAAAGGCCTCTCTTAGAAAGTTCGCCTTAGGCCCCCAAATGCATTGAGCCGCCCCTGAGAGTGACTCTTTATGAATTCTATTATTATGTACTAAATTATACTTGGTTTATAAATTACTAGCAGCAGAAGATTGTTTCACCATACATTTCCCCCCCCCCCCCTTTTCATTTCTTGTCAATTTAAAACAGGCCTGACGGAGACTTGATGCTGGGTTTGTATTCATGTACGCATGGCATTGTCCTGCATCAATTATTCTCCATGAAGCCAGGCTGAGAAAAGCCCCACCACAAGTTGTTTAAGTTGCTTGCATGACTTGTTCTTGGTGCATGTGGGAGAAACCAGCTCAAATAACTTTATCCAATCCCCCCCCAAAAAAACAACTCAAACATAGTCCAACGATGAATTGCAGAAAAAAAGCTTTTTACTCAAAACTTCAGTCTAGATTTTATCAAGACACTATAAACTTAGTACAAATTTCTACACAAGAAGAAAGAAAGATGATTACTGCTCTCCACCTCCTGGGTAAGGAAAAGGAAAAGAAAAGAAAGTTGCAGCCATGGAGTCATGGGCAGAGGTTGCACCACCTTTAGGTCTTAGATATTCACTGGCTTGCCCTTAGATAGCATAAGTTTCAGCATAAATCATTGTTAATCATTGCATTAAAGCAAAGAGGGCCGGACAAGCATAATCCGATAGATAGATGATCTTAAAATATGGATATAGATATGTAAATGCTAAACACTAATGGACCCCAATTGGATATGCCTAATATCAAATAGTCTTCCTTGGCACAACAAACGAGGAATTGTTGTACATCTACGAGATTTGATTGGATATAACCTATTATTATCTTGTCAACTTCTTTAGTCCAATTGGTCGATCTTGGCTTGGCCAACCAACACACCAAATGGTGGATGCACCAAAAATTTCTGTCCCTTGAGAATTAAGACTCATGAATAAAAAACGCACGTCACTCTCACTGACATCTGGAGATTAAGAGGGAATAATAATTCCATTCCCACTATTAGACAATCTATTTATCTCAACGTTTGAAGCAGGTATTGACAGCTTATAAATAAAAGTTTTTTGTGGGTAGAATACAAAAAGGGCGAGCGAGAAGATCGCCAATCATCTTCTAAGATGCATGCAATCTTTTGCTTCTATTCCTCAACTTTCCGGGTTTCGTGCCTTACTTTGTCCAGTTTTCACATTAGGGAGGTATTACATTATGGCGCCACTTGGTAGCAATGATTGAGGGGACTACAGGAGGGTGTGAATATATGAATATTTTAATATTTACATACTATCAATCCGATCGTTTGAGACATCAAATCCAAGAACTATAATGGATTTCCCTACGGAATCTCTGAAAACAAAGCTTGGAAGAAGAAGAAGGTGTCCTTGGGGAGAGATTTTCTTTTCTTTTCTTTTCACAACGTTCTATTTACTAGAAATGCATTGCTTATGTAACCGGACAAACCATCTAATCACACACTAATTAAGGTATCTGGCAGCTAATCCCCCCAGGGAAGATTGCCCAACAATTGCAACCTTTTTCGTCCATCAAGAGGCTCTTCGTTTTCTACGTGAAAAGCATTGTATTATTACTTGGATGTTGGATATATACCTCCATTCCTCCCTGACTTGACCAACTATGATTAATATATACTATGAAATACACTGCTTGCTTTACATAGAGTACGATTCACATGAACCAGGGAAGGCAGGGAGAGAAGAAAGAAACAGAAAGAAGAAGAAGAAGAAGAAAGGAGGAAAGAAAACCTTGCGAAAGCCTTTTGTTGTCAGATCAAATCCAGCTCGAGCATTGTCACAGAACACAATAATACATGACCAACCAGCTCGCGCCACTAAACAGTAGAGAGCGCGAGACGAAGCAACCAAAAACCAAACAAGGTAATCGATTACAAGCGAGGAGAGTTTAAAAGCTGAGACGTAGGAGAATAAGAAGTAGAGACGCAGCTACGGTGTGACGAGTGGTTTCCATTGCCATTATGAGCATATACATCTCATCAGACTCTAAGCAAATATACACTGAGCTCGGGACCAGTATTGCCATCGGGGTTGATCATGTAGAAGGCCTCGGAGTCCTTGGATCCCACCACCCGCTCGAACCTTGCCCTCATGTACATAATATCTCCGTCGGGGTCGTCCCCCGGCAGGACTCCGGCCCCCATGGACACCGGCTCGAGGGCTCGCAGCACCTTCCAATCGGCCGGGCCGCACTCGCGCCGCACCGCGTACCCGCACTTCCTGCCGTTGCAGTACGCCCGCCACATCGGCTCCTCCAGGAGACCAGCTCTTGGCGTCGTCTTCTCTTCTTTCCGCTCGCACTCCAGCGCGATCCTCGCGAGTCCCGACGCCATCTCGCGCACGAGGGTGCTCGTGGGCGTCGCGAGCTCGATGAGCACCGCCGGGCACGATCGGGCATCCACCTGGAAGGCCAGGTTGACATGCCCACGGCGGTGCCCGAAGAGGGTGCCCGTCAAGACCGGCCGGTTCCAACGGCCGGGGATCGCGGCGGTCAAAACCGACCGGAGCCTCGAAACGGCGGCCTCCGCCGCGGAAGAAGCTTTCTTCTTCGCCTCCTCATCCCCTACCATCCTATCTCCGTCACTTCCCCTTCTTATCCGTTGGAAGGGTATCTTGGAGGAGGAGGAGGAGGAGGAGGAGGAGGAGGGCTCGTGAGAAGTTCTCGCCATGATTGTTTTCATTCGAGGTACGAGCAGGAGTGAGGAGGGGTTAAACTGTTAAAGGGAAAAACTAGAGGAGCATGGATTTGAATGATTAAAGAGAGCAAGGACGAGAAAAAGGAGATCGGAGATTCCTTTATGACGTCTGTTTTCTGGACGTGGGCTCATTAATTCCATGCTTCTAGTCCTTTTTTGTCAGCCACTGCTTGTGTAGGCCTCCTCTGATACTGGGACCGGGGATTGCACCAGAATCCTGACAAAAGTAGGAGTGGGGGGGGGGGTGGTGGCCAGACCCACCAAACTGTTATCAGGAAAACAATGGAGGAGGGGAGGGAGACGACGGTGAAAGTGAGATGAGAGTGTTGCTGTGGGTCACCTTGGGATGGGAATTGGTCCCGGCCGCACTGGTGGAGAAAGGGAAAGGGCAGCCTTGACTGCACTGAAGGACTGCATCGGGAACTGCTAAAGAGCTGCTCAGGGCACACCATGGTGCCATCCTATGAGGTGTCTTTCTTTCACCGCAAGCAAATTTAGCATGGGATACTGTCGGATCCTATGTTGGGATCGAGGATTTTGGATATAATTTATTCGGGAGAGCGACCCAGATATGAGAATATTCTTCCTGCTTGCGAGCGTAGAATAAAACCACACCTTCGTCCAGTCCAAACAAGTAGGTTGCAAGAAAAAGTGGGTCACTTCCAATCATCTAAAGGGGATCACGCCCCAATAATTCCTTCGAAAAAAAATTTAAAACCCCCCGCGAAGTAGGTTAGAGGGAAAGTGGGTTACTTCCAATCATCCAAAGGGGATCACGTCCCAATAATTCCTTTCTTTTTTGTTAAAAAAAAAAACACCCTGTCAAGCTCTCTCTCTCTCTCTCTCTCTCTCTCTCTCTCTCTCTACCTTCTATCAGAAAGGAGCGATGGTTTTTTTTTTTTCAAATAAAAAAAATAAGTAGGAATGGCGTTCCAAAACAGCTGAGTCCTTGCTCGCTGCAACTAGTACCAGTCCGGTTCCCTGGGACTGGTACTAATTTTCTACATTGAATGGTCTCACTGGTGTTGCCGCCTGGGTTGTCACAATGACAGCGAGAGTTTTCACTCTGAAATTTTCATTTGCTACAATTATAGATGCTTTCGTTTCGCCATACGGTTTTTTTAAAATCACTATTTTGGCCTAGAAGAATTAAGAACGAGCTGGTAGATACTACGGCATCATAGGTTGGTGAGATGAAAGCTTTCTTTGGCGCCGCTGAATAATGCTGAGCTTATTCTGATAACAATACTAAAAATAAAGTAATTAGTTGTTGGGCAAACATTACAAGATTACAGCCACCGTATGAGCCACACCAGCAGCAGATAAGCTTCATTCAACTCCAACATCAATTAAAGAGTCACAAGACTTTTTACCCTGCTCCATGTACAATATATGCTCACAACTCTAGGAAAGAATCAAGTTTCAACAAAAGCACCGCAAAACTTAAAACGAAGAATAGGAGGAAATGCATGAAATCTAATGAATGTGGTTTGCATTGATGTCAGGCCACCTGCCCTTGAACTATGTTAACAAGCTGAGCTTCAAATTTAGCATAAAATCACCAAGCAGTTTTAATATAGCAGAAGTCAACAAAATTGTTACCGCATAAGAAAAGATATACACTGGGATGTCCAAAACCTGTTCAAGGTGGATGTTACCGTCTCATGATACCAAAATGCTTCCACTTTAAATTTATGTTGGTCAGGTAAGTAACACAAATGGGTATTCAGGAGATATGTTAAGGGTCGAAATAAAACAAATATAGTCCCAGAAAAAAAAAAGGATAAAAAAGGAGCAATAATTTATCAAAATTGGCAAAAGCATGAGCTTTCTTAGTTCCTTGTAAGGAAAAAATAAATCATGACCCCAAAAAGACATACTTGGGATTTTTCCTTAAGCAAAACAGATGAATTCAAGCATATGGTTAATAATACCCATTCGGATTCTCCTTGCTTCGAATTAGAGGGACTCCATCTTCTCTCCAAATAATTCGCTCTTCGCACAATGCTGAAACCACCTCCACATAGATTCGATGCTCCTGAAATAGCAAATAGCCATGTGAAATGTCCAAAAAGGAGGAGTAAGGGGAAAAGAACTGCTACTGTTTTCCAATAAAATATATATGAATGCATGAATTTACAAACTTAAGTCTGATCGGTACAAACAAATACAATACCAGCTGAAGGACTCTTGCAGCCAACTGCTCTGCAGTATCATTTGCCAGGACAGGTACAACCCTCTGAGCTAGGATGCGACCAGTGTCATAATGTTCATCTACAAAGTGAACTGTGGGGCCAGAATATCTACAAGTTGGAGAAATTTGGTTATCATTTAAAAGACGAGAAAGTTGAAGCGCATCTACCTTTTATTGGAGGCAGAAGAAAGGGACGAATAATGATTACTCTCAATTAATTGAAGTTAATGCACTTAACTGAGAGTAAACAAGTACAGAGAGGTGATTCTTGATCCAATGCAACGTAAGATGGCAGCAATCAGGAGTTAAAAACTACCACTTTATTGGTTTAAGCATTTTGATTTGCAAAGAAAATAGAGACTACCCTGTTAGCATCAGAAACGATGCTAGTGAGCTTCACCATGCAGCAAAGAAAAGTTAATAGTGTCTTTGAGCAGAACATCCTTCGTAGCTTGTTACAAAGCACAACAAACTCAACGAAGTCCCGCTTACAAAGACCATCATGTGTACTCCAATAACTCTCACTGGATTTTTCCCCCAATGCCTAATGGAACTAACCCAGTATCCTATCTCAAGAACAGCTAATGCTTCCTAGTGTCGAAATATTATAGGAAAGTCTAAATCCACTATTTCTAGATTCTTTCTGTCCCTACATCATAAACACAAGCCAGGATGTTTTAAATTTATATAATGTATGCGCAATAAAAGTCATATAATAGAAACAGATGCTGGTGAAGGAGGGGAGAGGGGCAGGGATTATAATTGTGAATTATCAGAAAAAACTCAACCAGGATGCTCCATGAAGAAAAGGGGACATTGTAGATTATTCAATGTAATATATAACTGGAGGAGCTGCATATTCTTTAACATATTTTTACTATGCATCTATCTCCTAATAAATCTTATGAGAATAGAACCTGTAAAATCCATTATCATAACTACAGATATAATCTTTGATCTAGAAGACATACACCCTCAGTACATTCTCCCTGTATGCATTAGATGTAAGAAAAAAATACCATGCTCAGCCCTGACATGTAGTGGAAAGACGGGCCAGAGTGGAGAGAACAGACATCCTTCGTAAAGAAAACTTTACAAAGCCAACTTGATCAATGCAACTTGACATGAGTTAATACCTCATATCCATTTTAGTTGCACTTAATTTCATTGGCATGTAACACAAAGTTACCTGCAAACCTTCAATCATCGCTTATGCTCGCCTCTAGCCCAAGAAGAATGGAATTGTAAATCTACTCAACTTTCAGGTGCAGGGTAGGTGTCATGCAGGCATATCAACCAATTCTTATTTGACCCGTCAAGTTCAATGGGCCTTGCAGGCCAAAACCTTTATTAGTCTTACATGTTTAAAGTGGCCAACATTATGCTATTTCTTCACCTGTGCAGCAGAAGTGAGCTACATGATAACAATTTATCTAATTGATCTTAGCATATAAAGGTTAATCTTAAAGGGACCCGCACAAGATTACAAAATAATGAGCGTATCATCTCAGACATGAGGAAGAACTCTCAGAATAGTCAATCAACCTTCATGTATACATTCTCTACAAAATTAAATAAATAGTTCCTGTTCTTTATCAAGGTGAATTACTTAAAGCACTTAGTGAAACTGTCGTGCTAAAGTCACAAATTGTTCTCACCCAAACAAAAAATTATTTGCCCACATTGCCAACACTAATATTAATTTACATAATGCATCTCTAACCCAATTTTATTTCTAAAATATGACCATCATGGTCAGTTTGAATATAATTATCATGGTGAATTCAGATATAAGACAGCTTTCTCTTGCATACTAGATGTGGCAGTTTTCTAATAAATTGCTTGAGATAAAGTCACAATGCAGATAAAAAGGCAAGTAAGCATATTGAAGATTTTAATAACAACAAACTTGTTGTCAGAAGGATGATCAAAGTGAAGGAATTAATAAGCTTACTAAAACTACTTGATGCAAACCATGGACAAATATGGAAGGAAATTAAAAATTTTCATAGATATAGCTCTGCTCTTTAAAGATTAGAGTACAAGTCTATAAGAAACTACCGCACCTAGCCCCAGATGCAATGACAGCTTTATGCACCTTTAAACCATAAAATCCTTTGCCCCCAAAAGCAGGAAGAAGAGAAGGATGAATATTTAATATAGATCTTGGATACGCCCGAACCAATTCAACGGGTATAAGTTTTAAGAAACCAGCAAGAAGAATAAAGTCGACCTCAAAATTCCTGTCAGCAACAAAGAATGTTATAATATAATTCAGATAGAGCATAGAACTTAGATTTAGGTATTACAGAATTCAAGCATATAAAAGTAGAAATGCGTGCAAAGATAAGACATGCTATCGGACTTTTATAACAAGAGGAGTATTACCTAAGTATTAACTAAATAATATTGGCCATTTTTAAGTTACCAACATTACCAAATTTCATTGTGCGCGTGTGTAATGTGATATGACTAATTAGCCAACCTCACAGCAGTGAGGCAGTTGTTGGCCATTGATTTGTTTGGGAAAAACCAGTCATGGTTCCATAATAGAGTGCATATGTTGTTGTGAATATTTTCTGGAAGCGTTGCACCTAATGTAGTCTAGCATGTCTACAAGTTACAACCATTGATTTTTAAAATTACAATTTGTTAAGAATTAATCCAAAAGATTAACTAATGGGCAGCAATATTATAATATATGGCCTCCGGATAGATTATCCCTCACAATATAAGTAATGTGAATATGTTGAGCTTGAGGTAAGTTCTGGTCCATATTTTACCTTCATGGGGCTAGTTTTTGAGCTTGGCCTCTTCAAAAAAATTGCATATGCTAGGTCCACGTCTGACTAATGACATATAAATAAAAAAGACCATATACATGTTATATGGCAACATAATATAAATGTACCTACTAGAAACAAGCTGGTTGACTGATGCACTGCCCAGGTGGTCCATCAAAGACCAAGGATACACCCAGAAAATAACGAATTCTTTTAGTATGTGCTTTCAAGAGGTGCACAAGTTAAAAAAGGAAAATGAAATAAAATCTGGTAAGTAATAGACTAACGACGTGTTATACGGCAAACATAATATAAACATACCTCCTAAATGCAAGTTGTTCAACTAATGCAAAACCCAGATGTTAGATCGAACACCAAGGATAATGAGTGGTCCACAAGTCAAAAATAGGAAAATGAAATACAGCTAACTAATAGAACAAACTGAAATGTAACTGGAGGTTGTTATGTAATGTGATTATTAAATATCACTGAGCTTTCAACTAAATGATACATTTACAAGTTGTGTTTCACATTATGGATCAAATTGGTGAGATAAATCAGCTTAGCAATGATAATGAGTGGATATGATAAGAGGGCAGACAGAGTTCAAAAAGGATTAAAGTGTAAGGGCTGAAATGATAACCATAGAAGATAAAGTGATAATAAACCATCTGACTAGACACAACCTTGTGAGGGAAGGCTCTAAGTATAGGTTCAAGAGATGAAGAAAAAGAAGGTCAAAAAAGACTTGAAGAGAGGTAATAAATGATTTTAGGCACCTCCCAGTTAAAAGGGGTTGGCATTGGCTATAAAACTCTCAGACAATGCCATACTTAGGGGATATCGCCTGTTGTTTTTACCTATGTTATATAACTCTAATCTCAATAATGCCTGGTATTTTTCATAATCATATAGAAAAAGTATTATTCCAACTATTTACGCTCGTGTACACCAACCCTCTTCATATTTCTTCCATGAGTATCATGCTTAGTTATTAATTTTCTAATTCGACTGCTTTTTAAAACTCAAAACTATATGACGGCTTTCAGCTTTTGACAACTAAACTAGCTGAACATCATAGAACGTATGCTAGGTACTCCAATATCATATCCTTAAACCTTTCTTGGATACATATGCCTAGAAAAGTTTAAATTTAAGATTCAGTAGTGCAGCACCTGTAGGTGGTTTTCTTTTCTTCTTTTCTTTCTTTCTTACTTTCTGCCCTTTGTTGATTATGATAATGCATCAGTTTATGTGTGATAATATATGAGAGCACAAATACAAGCATGAATACCAAGAGTAAATTCACCTTAAAGTAGAGACAAGATCAACTGGCGACAGCCCCTCAGGTGTGGATTTGCTCTTGGGAAACAGAATAACTGGGATTTCATTATCTCTTGCATGTTCAGCACCTCCACAACCTGTCAAGCACTTGCAACAAACCTAGGGTAGTGATTCTCTAAGCCAAAGAATAAAAAGTTGTTGCTTAATTTAATTAAATAAAACAGCAACAATTTCATTTCCTTTAAAGGACTGGAAGTAATCAGAGAAGAACATACTAGGCTTATCTGTGACCAAAACTGTAACATGCCCATAAACTGATCCCTCTACTGTGGCCTCATGGATGGCCCTAAAGTTTGAACCTCCACCAGAGACAAAAACTGCAAGTCTTTTCCTTCGAAGAGGAGTTCCTGAGCCATCTTCAGTCTCAACAGAGCTTTTATTTTCCTGAATAGTGTTTCTGCACTCAAAATCTCCCTTGCTCCTCTCTGCCTTATGCGATGCCAGCTTTGAAGCAAAACAGGATTTCTCAAGACTTAGTTCCCAGTATGGAATAGAACATGAAGAAACCACACTTTGAGATGGCGATCTTAAGGTTGACAGTCCATATTGCCTTCTGGTAATATTTGTGCCAGAAGAAACCTGAATTCCCAAAGTCGAGCCTAGAGCTTCCATTGGATCAATGATAAATATGTGCCAACCAGAAGCCCTTCTCTATACAAGTGCCCTGTTATTGTACTTCTAGGGTAAAAGAGGACCATTGAGGCAACATATAAGAGGCAATTATTAGTCCCACAGTCGAATCATACTCCCAGATTGTTTAGAGCATCCAAGATTAATAAGAACAAAATAACTACCACTTGAACTATCATATGTCAACAATAGACGTTAGCAAACACTCAACTGGGTTGTTGTGGGAAGGTCGGGAGCAAATCAGGTCTCAACAGTTTCATGTCTTCCAATTTGAACTTGATATCTTGAAGTTCTATAAAATCCAAGTATATATGATATTCATATTAGCACAGCGTTTAACTTTTCGTAGCATTATTTTGTGTTCACCATCATGTGATAATTCAAATTTCTATACAATTTTAAAAAGAAAAAGGAAAAAAAACAAGCATTTAGAAAGTTTTAGTATTTTAAAGATCTAAAAGTTTGCAGTACTATCACTGCCCATTATGAATCAAGAATTCACGAGAAAAACATGAACATCATAATTAATTTGAGAACCATCCTCACAATCACCCAAGCCTTATTTCCTATAGAACCAGAATAAGCTATAATCAAATTAATAAAAACATAATTTAGCCAAGAAACTTTTTGAAATTGAGAAGTTATTTGGGATTAAATTCAATAATTTTAAAACTGGACTGGAAAACGAACTGGAGCAGTTATTTGGGATTTGAAGGAACAACAGAACAAATGAATATTTTCTTTTCTCAGTATTTTTTCAGAAAGAAAAAGAAAATAACCAAAAGAAAAAGAAAAAAGAAACCGAGGAAATGTTTATAGGGAAGTAGAGAATGATGGAGGAAGACTGCGGACAAGGAAAAGGTATTCGAAGGAGAGAAGAAACAAATGAACCCAATCCCAATGAATCAAATAAAAGGGAGATGGGAGAGGACGGGATCGGTGTGTACCTTCAGCGATGAGTTTGAGGTGCTGATCTGGCGTCTTCTTGTCCTCTTGTTCGAAGCCAGCCGGGGCCGCAGGTGGGTTGGGCACAGGGATTCGAGTGGCCGGATGGGTGGAGACTAGGATTTGGCGAAAGGAGGCGGCGATGAGTCGAACTAAGGCTGCAAATGGGTCGGGCCAACCCGTGACCCAACCCGCATAGACCCGGCCCGACCCAAATTTTAGGACCCGCGGGTCCGGGTCGGGTCCTAAAATTGGACCCGAACCATTTTCTGGGTCAGGTCTGGTTTACTGAATCTGGACCCGATTGACCCGAACGACCCGAAGAGAATGAGCAAAACAGAAGGAAACCCAAACGCCGAGCTCTCAAGCTTTTGGATTAAACTCGGGACAGGTATAGCAGCAAGAAAGCCAGAGAAGCAGACCCAAGATGGTTTCTTTAATGAATGGGAGCTATCTCAGGTATGTTCTTGTGCCAGAAGAAGAAGAAGAAGAAGAAGAAGAAGAAGACAGGAGCTCCACACAGTTGTGCTCTGCTTCAGAATCTCTTGGGCCCCGAAAAGAGAGAGAGAGAGAGAGAGGACTGCTGGTTTGAGTTGGAAAGAAGGTGGCTTGTCTAAGGACCAGAAATCATGCTAAGGAGGTGGCTTTAACAGCACTGAGTTGGTGGTAATGGAAACAGAAAAAGAGAAACAAAATAAGGATAAAGGTTGCACAAAGCCACCTAAAATCCAGCAAAAGCTCAGAGAAATGAGTTTGCTTTGTGATAACAAGCAAGAGAGTCTCTTCTTTTTTTTGTGCGGGTGGTGGTACTATTGGTCGTTTTTAAGTGAATTTATGGCAGGTTTTCAAGGCAGACAGGAAGGAGATATGGGTTTCTTAGGGGCTTGTTAGCTTGCTCCCATGGCCTTATTCTTCTCTAAGGGATGGGAAATGCCAGCCAATGAGGAGGAAAAGCCCTAAGGAGAGTAGGGTTCAAGTGTGGAAGGATAGCAACAAGCATAGGTTCACAGAATCCGAAGGAACCTCGGCCTGTCAGGATTCTCTCTTGATCTATTACACTGTTGATACTTCTGGTGTCTCGGTAGCTGGCTTTTTTTTTCCTTCTGTTTTTTGGTTTTTGTTTCTTTTAACTTTTGAAGGGAGAAAGTGAGGGAACACTGAACTACATATGGGTCATGTGCCAGTTTTCTGCAATGGAATTGGATTTTGGAAGAAGGTCTAGGATTTTTTTTGTCCTCCTAAGAGGGGAGCAGGGAGACACCAAGTTCCGTCCAATCAGTCATATAGATAAAAAATAGTGTGATATGAAATTTGAGACTTAGTAAGTCATGGGTCATCTGTTTTGACTAGAGGTCAATTGCAAGTCTTTCAAATTCATGGGTCACCCAGCACCTCATAATTATGATATGACCAAATTAGATTTGCCCAGATTCTTTTTCAAAAGCACAAAAATTAGCAACCGACCCGGACCCGACAGGACCCGACCTAATCTTCAACCGGGTCGGGTCTGGGTCCAAAATCAGGACCCGAACAAAAAATTGGGTCGGATCGGGGTCACTCAGGACCCGACCCGACCCATTTGCACCCCTAAGTCAAACTGTCAAAGCCTTGGCACTTGGACTCAAGAGGTGAATTAGGGTTTGATTAGTCGAAAACGTCAGCCCCAAGATAAACCAAATAAAAATTGAGCCTTCCATGGATCGATGCTTATCTCCTTACTTTCTGTAAACGGCAATATCTCGATGCTTATCCCCTTACTTTCTATAGATCATGGTACGTTGTACCCTCTCCAAGTCCTAATAATCGACTCAAAATTTGCATGATACGGTCGGGATTAATAAACATTACTCAGTCGTTCGTGCATGCCTTCCGTGTTGAATCACACGGCCATTCATATAAAGCAATAAACGATGCCCAAATCAAAAAAAATTCCGATCCACCATAAAAGTACCAGAAATAATAGAAAACATAAGAAATTCTCAAAATAAATCCCTAAATCGACATCGTATGATCCATATATCAAATAAAAAGCTCACCTTTCGGAAGTGAAACATCCTTTGATTTCCCGACAATATCCATCGGCTCCAATCTCGATTAGACACCGCCGTCCCCCACCCCCCACCAAAAAAAAAAAAATCAAAATCTAGCGACTCTTCGCCTCTCAACAATCTCCGATCGATTGAAGAACCACTAGGGTGGACAAATTGGGGGAAAATAGGAATGGGGAAAAAAGAAACGATAAAGAACAGGATCTAAGATCCAATCGATGAAATTATAGTGAATTCCAACGATCCGAAGGGAATTTAGAATGAGAAAATCCCTCAAAAATCGAGGGGAGGAGGAAGACTGACCTCAAGACACCTGGCTTTTTTATATGTAAATTCCTTTTGGGAGCTAATTAGAGACCTACTGTCAGAACCCATGAATCCAGCGTTATGAGCCCGACTCAACAACTATCATGTTAGCAATCAAAGCTAAATACGTTTATCATAACCAAAAGCAACAATTAAAATTACACTTCCTATTGTTTGACGGTCTCGCCATTCCGACACTCTCCAGATTCAGGTTCCGATAGAATTCAAGGGTCCAAATCATGACTTGTGATCTTTTCCGTTCTCCCTCCATTCCAATTTTGATAAATTCAAGATCATATCAATCTCCGAACGCTTAGCATATGCATCTCGATGGTTCAAATTAACAAACAAGCATAAAATTAAAAAAAAATAAGAATCGAAACTATGAGGCATTACAAGGTTCCAGAAAATCCAGCAAAACTGCCCACCAGGGATTACATTAACACGAAGAACAATATACCAATTGAATAAGTAAAAAAAAAATACATCAAGATTCAGGTTCTTGGAGCAAATTCGAATGTGAAAACCCGCAATCATAATGAATTCGAAAAAGGCACAAATTGGGGATCAAAAGCACAGAAAAAAGATATTAGTAAGAAAAAGACGAAGGAATCCGCGAACCCTCATCAAGATCGCTTCAGAATACCTTGGGAGAGGAAGCATGACCTGAATTGAGGGCAGGATTCCGCTCAGCGGCACCAGATTAGGGTTTGACGAAGATTAGAGGAAGCGATAGAAGAGGTTTTAGGGTTTAAAGGGCCGGTCTCCTCGCGCAGCACGCACCGGGAAGCGCTTAATTTTAACCCGGGGTGCTGACGTTATATTCACAGAGTCCGGCTTTAGGATTCGTGACATCAGGGAGCGGCGGGAGGGTGGAGCTTTAGGAGTCGTGAACAGCTGATTTCCGCCGTTGGACTCCGACTCCGACTCCTCCGACTCTGACTCCGACTCTAACATCTTCATATTTTTCACATAAGGGATAAACTAACGGCTAAATCCTATTAGGTCATGAAATTCTAGACTTCAAACATAACTTGTTTTGGGGTTTAAGAATCCTGACAGGGGACTCATTTATTATTTAGATTTACAAATTATCAGGCCTAATATGAGTTTAATTGCCGAATTCAAAAAATACTATAGCAAAATTTGTTGAACTTAAATGCCCGCTGATCTCAAGGATGAAGTTTATCATGAGAGCTTCGCATGATAGAATAATGGGTTTATGCATTTATTATTTACCAATAGCTAAAGGAATTATTCTAGCCCCTTAAAATTTTATTGGGTTAGGTTTATCATCCTAGTAGCATTAAAAATTTGCAAGTGGATAATGTTATTTCTTTCGATTTTTTCCTCTTTTTTTGAAAGGTATTTTTCTATTTTTTTAATTAATAGAAGATGTTGTTTGTCCAAAAGATTAAAAGACATGTTATGGTTTGTCTTATGCTCATATAATGGCTTGCACTATATGGTAGTTCCTGTAAAACAGAATATTAGCTACTCAAATAGTGAATAATAAACGACAAAAGTTGCTAAATATTTTAAAAATTATTAAACTTTGCCCTTTTTAATATAGTATCATGAAAATATGGTAAGTTTACTATAAAAACTGATGCTAAAACAATATATTCTATTGTTCATAATGAATCAGGTGATGATCATGATGAGAATGATGATGATTTATATAGTTTTAAAAAAAATATAGTGCGACACGATAACTTATATTTTTGGTTACAAATATAATTTATGATCTATGAAAATACCCAAAGATTGTTGAGAAAATTGGAGAGAGATGCTACAATGCACGAGGATATTGTGCTTGTTTAACCAGAAAGTTATAATTTGAATGTTTACAAAGCCCACAAGCTAATAAGGCCTAGAGGCACGATTTTTTTTTTCCTTTTGAGAAAAGCAAAATCAAAGGATTCATTGTTTTATCATCAGTGATTGAGTGAGTAGATTAATTCATGCTTGGACCATTGCTAGCATGACTGAGCATGGTCTGAGGGAGCACTGAATGCCTGGCTTGTAACCTTCATAAAAATTGTGCACATTAGAAAGGAACTCTATAGCTCTTTAATGAGAAGATTAAGTGTTCAACTGTTGTTATGTTGCATAGGCTAGCAAGTTTCTTCAAAGCAGGGAGTTCAGATTCTCTAAAATGAATGACAAGATTAGCAGAGCATGCAACTTGCATCAAAATTGGTCTCCTATTCGTTTGGCGGGGTTAGGGTTTTCTAACCTTATACAACATACCGCAATACTTCTATAAGGTGATTTGCAATATTCCGGCTTTTTAAGATTTTAGTAGTCTTTAATTTTCTGTATACAAGTTTAAAACCTTAAGAAATGTAGTGCCTTGGCATATCGTCCCTACATTGCATGTGGGGCTCCTGAACGCCATGCAATAAAAAATAGACTCTCGACCACCTCAGTCGCCTAAAAATTGAGCCGGCCCTGCCTACTGCATTCGCAAATGTCATCCGCAGTGTTGGTTTCTCTGTTCATGCGGCGGCGTTGACCTGGGTGGGTTTACGCGGTGGGTGTCCAAAATCATCACGGTGCTAACATCACCAATCGCTCATGATGGAATTTTATGGCAGTGGGATGTCATCGTAAAATTCGGTTCACAAATGAAAAACGGAGACAAAAATAAAATTGCTATGGGAATTGGAATTAGCGGCTAAGAAAACATTGTTTATTATTAATTGGAATCGTCACCTGGAAAAATTTTGCCTACTATGAATCAGAATTGCCATTAAACTAGATGGAAAGTGCGAGTCACAAAGAGTCGACGTTCCTTTTGGTAGCTTTTAACGTGCAGACTTCTAAGACGTCAGAAAATCTCAGACTGCTTTAATCAAATCTGTACCTAAAAATCAAGGCAGGCTAAGAATAACATGCATCAAGTTTGCCATGAAAGAACATCAAATTCTTATAAAACCCCAAGTAGGAAAGGTTGGCATATAGACATCCATGAAGCCAACCTCAAATAATTGGGACAATGCTTGGCGGTATGCTGATGGTAGCATCCTTGGAGGAGAAGGCGGCTAAGATTAATATGCATCAAATTTGCCATGAAAGACCTGCAAAGTCTTATAAAAACACTCAGTACGAAAGGTGGGCAAATAGACATCCATGAAGCCAACCTCAAATAATTGGGACAATGCTTGGTAGGGAGCTGATGATTCTTAACATCAACCGTACGCATGGTTTACAGAAGAGCAGCACCGAGGCATTGGGTTGGGAGAGCCTGCTCTTTTACTGCTTTATGCTGTCTTCCACCCGATCAAAACAATGGGTGATAATTCCACTTCCCTCACCTCGTGTCCATATTCTTGGACACTTGTGAATTATTCCAGAACCTGTGCCTGCTGATCCCGAAAATCTCAGACAGGACTAAACCAGTTCGTTAATGATCAACCATGGCCCATCAGCGGAGAACTCCAATTATTTTCATACTTCATTTCCAACATCATCCGGCCAGGAAAAGTTACCAAACTCACCACCCTTCATTCACTGGTGCCAACTAACTGCTCATTCCCTTGCTCAGATGTAAAACTAGCAGGAATATGCACGGAAGGGGAATTCTTACTGCAAAAGCACCTTGACTGGGCTTTCATCGAGAAACTGACACGAATTGGAAGTTGGTAAAGAAATACAAGCATAGATCATTTGCTCAGGACCTGCGAAACTGGTCTTAAAGACTGCAAGTGGGGTGACTCTACCATGAGGTTTTGCAAATTCCAGCTTCATATCTGGAACACAAATAAAGCCTGAAACGAACATGCTGTAGTCGGTTACCATATCCGCTGAAAAAATCACCAATGTCAGGCATTTTAAGCCATCAAGCAAATTGGAAGAGGGTCCCTCTCAACCCATGGCAACTTATACAGAACATAGACGAAAAAATGATAAAACCTACAAATCAACCCCATTGAGGGATTACATTCAAAAAGAAAAGAAATGCAAAAACTTGTAATAATTAATTGACAGCCAGCCCAGGAGCTACAAAACCGCAGCTGGAAGTTTGACACAATTCAAACTCCAGCTACAACACCCCCATTATTGTGCTCACTGAAAGATGGACACTGCACTATCTCTAGTTTGCTATTTTCCTATTTCATTCCCTTTCTATTTGCTGTACATGACAATAACACCACCTATTCTTAAATGGGCCCCTTTTTCTTCAAAATGAATTGTCGCTGCTATTTACAAGCTCAGCCAATAGTGTTGTCTGAAGACGGGTCAAGAAACGCTTGCGGAGCTGTTGAGACAGTTTTGCCTTTCCTCCACACACCCCTGCATGTACTGGTTTATATGCAGCGCCTTTGAAACATGGAGATCATTCAGCCATCTCTGCTTTCTGCAGTGTAGCCCTCAAGTCCAGATACAGGTGCTGTGGTGGAATGAGAGCAAAGCTGTTGCATCACTTCATTCAATGGGCCCATGCTGCGGCAATCTGAACCAAGAAGGCACACTATCAACTCAGACAACTTCTTCCAAAGTAAAAACTACAGCTATTGAGATGAGAAGTGAAAGCAGGAAAGGCACTAGGGAGTTTACTACTTAAAAAAGAGATCAATTATCAGATAATATGTGAAGTGGTAAAATTAGACCTATCAACAAAGGCTCAGATGCACACTTTCTTCAGAAAATGCATCCATCCAAATAGCAACTGAAAAAGATTTCAAGCAACAATTCCAGGTTGGCAGTTGTGCCATTTTTCAAAGACTATCTGCATTTTGTCATACTTAATGAACAGCAAACAAATGACCAATCAGTTGCCTAAATTCATTACCTTAAAGAGATGCCTGATTATATTAAGTAGAAGAAATAAGAGAAAAGAAATTACCACAAACGCATGTGTTCTACCACTTGTGGCACATTTTTTGACCTGCTTGGAGGCTTGCCGGTCCGAGGAACCCCAAGCATTCGGAGCCTTGTACAAAAAAAATTACCGCTTCAAAATGCTTGACTGTGTATCATATGGCCTCCAGGGTTATTGATGCTTTGGTAAAAACTGACAAAACAAATGGTGCTTCTTCTCCAGGTTGGATTGTAGTGGGCACTATTGTGTATCCCTTCGGATAAGGTTCCAAGACCAATTCACATGATATTTCTCTTGAGTTGACATAATCCGTACCACCAACTGATTCATGCAGGTAAATATTGTATGCAGCTCGACGGCCACGTGTCTTGAGTATTCTCATTCCAATATAAAACATAGATGAATCATGGCTAGATTGATAGTTCCTGAAACCAGTGGTCTTTCTGGAAAAACTCACACCCTAGTAAAAAAAAATGATGAATAGTGAGATCAAGTTTCCAAGAAAAGTATGGACGCATGATCAATCAAGATAATACATACCTGGGTCAGGGTGATAAATACATGAATCGGGAATGATGCCTCAGGGCCTAATGCTCTCAGTCTGAACTGTGGATTTTGATGCCACGAGTCATAATCTTGGCAACCCCCAGCACTATAGCCATGCCACTGGCCATGGACAGAATAACGCATCTCCGCGGGGTAGACCCGGCAAACATAAATAGAGCGAAAGTGGATTTGAAAGTCTTGCCATGACATCCAGAATATCCCATCCTTTGACTATTGAGCAACAAAATGATCCGAGAACATGCAATACAAACTTGTTGAGATAGATTCATAATATTTTGAGCAAAAACCAAAAATAAATATCATGCAATATGATTAATTTTTAAGCACAGATTAAGTGAATGTTTTATAATATAAGAATGAAGCTATAAGCTACTGACAGAATACAACACATCAACAATAAAATTCCATCCCTACAAAGCAAAAATTAGTAGAATAAGAACCTGAGGAACATGCTTAAGCTTGTGCTTCATCCTGTCTGTCCATTCAGGTGATGAGTCAGACCAAGGGCCATTCCACTCAACCTCATTGGCCCATGGATTTCGAACCTGAACAAGCTTGTGCCCATCTACTTCTCTTACCTGAATCATCAATTGAACAGGAACGGAAAATTTCAACAATTAATAATTTAGCTTTCTGAACATAACTGGAGGCGGACATGTATAACAATCAACATCACAATGTACCTGCAATATTGAGTAAGCATGGCCTTGAACAATTCCACTAGATGAAATGTGTACATCTGAGCCTGATGGACTCCCAGCACCAAGCAGAAAGCCTTCTCGCTTGAAATGCAACAATTGGGACCATAACCTTCCGCTTGCCAGATCAATCTGTGCTTGAGAACTCCTCATGTCAATCTCTTCCCCAGCACCCCCCGTGAGGTCCACAAGTGCATCTTGCACAAGCCCACCTTCTAATGCCTCATATGAACCATGAAGCTTGGCATAAGCCTTCTCCAAGATAGAGACCCAGAGTTCACTAAGTTTCTTACTAGTAGCAAATGCTGGTTTTCCAGGTGACTCGCAAGGAATCCAATCATCAACCACCACAGGGACCCATTCACCCTACAAGAACTAAGTGAGACTTCCGACCAGAGCACCACATGGATGCATCATGCAAAAAAATAGCATACTTGTCCCAAATAATGTAAGTATGATCTATTCATCTTGGATGCAATCATGGAGCTATTAGATATATGCAAATTCTTCACAAGTAACATTCATATATTAGAAGCAGCCTAATATGCATACATAAATGAAGCAACATTGGAAGAGGTTCAAGCTCTAGAAGAAATACGCAGACACATTATTAAATAGCACTAGATGTCCCCTTTCCTTCCACTTATCCTAAGAGTACTAAGAAAGGCACAGAGAAAACAGGGGCGGGCACTTTGCAAATACAGGTGTCAAGGCTCACAAAAAAGTAAATTACTGGCCTATCCCACCTGATCTGCAGCTATTCATATTATTGAATAGAAACATTTGTGCAAACAAGTGCCACAAAAAAGGTAATTTTAATCAAAAGGCATCAAGTACCAAAATCCTACATGCTGGAAGATGTAGGCTAGCAGATCAATTGCCTGTCCCTTAATGCTATAAAAATGCATTTCTGAGATACATAGAATATACCATTCTATAGACCATGATTTCATGAGTATTATGGATAGTTAAAAAATATTAATTTTCAGGTGCGCAAGTTACAATAACAGACAAGAAACCTGTTGAGGATTGTCTGCCAGTCTCCCTACCCATTGAATTTTTTATTTAAAAAATGTGCACATGCATATAAGGAAACAAAAACAAGAGGCACCCAATTATAGTCTACCATTGTTTAAAAAATTAAAATAGTATGAAGTATTTACGGGAAAAGTAGTGTAGTTAAGCCAATCTAATAGGCCATAACAACTAAAAGTATCACAAGTAATTTTCTTCGGAAGGTTTAAGTGGTGGCATATACATTTGCATGTTGGTTTGTTGCAACCCAGCATTTAACTTGCTAGAAAATTGATGCCCATATATTCAAACAGTGTAATCCATAAGCCAGCATGATAGCCCCGTATGCAGGCCTACAGTTAATAGGCATCTGAATGGTGAGTAAATAATACCATGGCAACTAAAAGGGCTTAACTGGATGAACACCGGACAAATTAAACAGGTGCAGGTGCAGGTGGAGGTTTGGAGAATTTAGGAAATCATAAATCATACATTCCGGCAACAAAAGAGATGATGATTTGGAGAGAAGCCAAAAACACCTCAAAAAGGGAAGGGGAACAAAGGCTTCCTAAAGACTTGAGGGGCCCATATCTGAAGAAAATGCATATGATTGAGTCAACATGTTAGGCCTGAAACCACCTGAAAGATTGGTTCATACACTTGAGGCCATGGCATGTCCAGTGGCCGCACAAGAGGAATGCATAAACAACCCCTTTAGTGGCTGGAGGCTGGCGTCATTGCTTGGTGCAATAGTAAAAGGCTTCGGCTGACAAGCAAAATGGCATGGGTTCGAGTCCTGGGGGCAGCGACTTTGTGCAAAAAAATGTCAAACTGTAGGTCTGTCCCAAGTGCAAAATAGAGATTCTAGAAAGACCACACAGAGAGCTTCAAGTATAATACATGCATCCAGTAGGAATACCCCTATCTTTATAAGTACAAATCAACTGAATCTAGAATGAACACAGAAAGAAAGTATACTCGTGCAAACTTATGTATGACATCTTCCAATACCATCTACCAAGACCGTCCTCCCAAGTGTCCTCCAATACATGAATGATCTTTAATATAAATTGTATACCCAATAATGGAACAAAACATTGACCTCCTCAAAAAGATGTTAAAGACCTTGCAAACAATTTTGCACTCTTAGAATAGGATAATACGGCCCCTAACAATACAGGCATGGCCTGTATCCCCATTACAGTACTATAAGAATGGTTGGCAGTTTATGACCCAATCCGCAACTGACCCAAGATAAGTGGGTTCAGGTTCAGCATAAATGGGCGCAGGTCATAAACCGGCCAACCATGTCCGATTTATCAAATAGGTCAGGTCCAGATTTAGGCTCCTGATCTGTCTAACCCTTAGTAGTCAAAATCTTCTACCTCGGACAATGAACCTGATTCAAAATCTTCCCGAGATCTTGAACATGCACTCACTTCCTATGTGTTTCGTTAGTAAAAGTGTTTCTAAAATATCTCCTTGCACCCGTACCCGCTCCCAATTCTAGCAACCAAGGTACAACCTACTTCAACCAGCTTAAAATTTGGATCAGGTTGACACGGTTACAAACTAACCCGTTTAGCCTGTTTATGACCCATTTAACTTGTTATCAAAAATCTAACCCGATTCAACTAGTTTATTAAACAGGTTATGAATGTCAGGTTGGATTTCTGATCCATTTAACGAGCAATTTGGGCTCAAGTTGAAACCATGTCTCAAACTGACTCAACCCGACACATTGCCACTCCTACCTAAAAGCGTGTTTTGAGCAGTTAGGACCACCGTTAAGCATGTCCACAATGTATATTACTACTGAAAAGATCCAAGGGCATGGATAGTTTTGACTATATAAATAATTAAAGCAGTTCCTTAACATCATTAGATTTATTTGTTTTTAAAAAGGATTGATTTTATAGAACACTGTTTTATTAATATATAATTTGAACAATATTTATTATGATTCATGGTTTTAAATAGCAATCATTATCAAGACACTGTTTCCATGTTTTAAACAAGCACATGAACCTACAAAAAATGAACATCATTTATAAATGCCGAATGCTGAAGAAGCTTATATTATAGTTATTATGAGCATTCTTTAAGCCATTATATTAAGAAATCCAAAAGTATCTTTATTACTATTTATCTAAATCCAAAATGCCACATACATCTACCACACACATACGATAACATTATTACTGGTGCTGCCGAACTGCATCAAGCAATTCAAAAAAAAATAGGTTTTGAAACAAATCCTGCCAAATAATAGGCTGTGACAAACTACAATATCATAACGGTACAATAGTTTAGCAGATTACAAAAAAAATTGCTTTAAACAGTTGATGTAAATATTAAAATGGTGCTTTCTCAAGAATTCAATTTTACTGGCACTTACAGAAATTGGTGCACCAGGCAGGATGTCAAGGTTAGTGGAAAATAGCACAAAAACCCAGCATACTTACTCAGACAGTCACATAGTATTCACAATAATAATTTTCATAATATTTGCATAATGTTGACAACTATTTGTCATATGCATACTTACTCGAGCTTTGTCCAACAATTCAATTATAGTGGTGCTTTAAGACCAAGGTCCATAAGGCAGGATGGTGAGGATGGTGGAAAATAGCAAAAAGCCCAGCATACTTGCTCAGGAGCTCAAATAATATTTACATTCTTTCTCCACTTCAGAGTTTATATGGAAGGGTGTATTCATGAATAAAAAGATGCCAAGATAAGATGGAAAGCGGAGACCAAATAACATACGGGCGTGAAAGTGAAATAAGTCCGGACGGAGGCATGCAAGACCAAGCTCGAGGAGTTTGTGATATATATAAAAGACCTAGTTGTCCAGATTGTTGCCCATCAGTTTTCCAACTTGGAACATTACAAATCTGTATTGGACAGCATGATTGTCTATTGTTGCATGCATACAACATACAATGCTATTGTTTGACAAAATCAATTATTGACTACCTAAACAAGCAAGAAACAATTTTGGTTGATTGTCTGAAATCAATAAAGTTTCTACTCAAATCCAAACAGTTGTAGCATAATGTATTGTGGATTATTATCTCAAACAAAATATTGATTTTCCTTTTTGGTATCTGGAACTTTGGTAGTGAACAACTGACATCTCTTTCGAGTCACTTCATTTTACATGTGACGATATATCAATAATATTACATATTGTTACTAGCATAAATGGATGATTGTGAATCTGAAAATACTTCTGACCTTCTTAGCCTGCACTCTTGATAATCAGGACATGAGATAGGTAGGTCAATTATAGAACTCTCTGTGTCCTGTCTCCCCACTTATCTCAAGGCCTTATTACCATAAGACCCACTAATCTCTAGAGGTCCAGACCTCCTAGATTAGAAAGAGACATGGATAAAAGGATCCAGAGAAAACTCAAGTATAGCATGTAAAAACACTCATAGTTAAACATACCAAAGTTTCAGAATACAAGTTCCACACCTGAATACAAAAGCGAACAGTATAGATCCCCTCCTCATTATACTCTGGTGTGATTATAACCTCTGATATGCGAGCCACCTCAGTAAGAACAGCAACAGCACTTAGAAACCAGCAGTCACCTAACCTACCCTGTAAATAAGAAACATTGTCCAACTCTCTGTAATAAGAATCATAAGAGCACCATATATCGACTTTATAATTCTTTTATAAAACTAAAATAAAAAGGCATAGTAAACAATAATCAGAAATTCAATATGGCAGTATAAGGATGAGTTGTACCTGACAAACATCTGAAGAATTTACAGAACCAGAAAATAAACAGGGCTGAGAACCTATGCAGCTCTCTTTCACTATATCGGTTGGTCTCATCCACTCAGAAACAACCTGAGGTGGTGAAGAAATGTTAACCATGAGCAGAAAAACAATTTTAGCAAATTGCTCACACATCTATGGTGATAAACAAACATCAACAATGAGTAGAATTCTTACCTGCAATTTTGGAGGAGGATTTCCTGGATCCATATACAAAGATCGATCATTTGGAGGAAACTCTTGATCTGTGAAAGTTGTTTCACCTCTTGCCAAAAGAGCTTCCTTGACAGCCATTTCAACTGATAACATACGTTGATTAATTTCCTCTTGAGTTTCAAACCTAGGCCTCCTTAATCTTTTGGTAAAGGAATCAATATCGATTGCCACTCCTTCCCGTCCAGACCTTCTTTTCCTCCCGCTTGAGTATTGCCCATCCCAGTCCACATCCTCTCTATCATATAGCTCAACATCTGCTTCTTCACTTTCCCAGTCAACTACCTGTTTATACAAGGGAGTATCAATAAAAAACAAAAATAAATAAATTCTAGGAACTAATGACAGATGAGATCTTTTCTCTAAATTTCATAATACTCAGTTGATTACAAAACTTATTGAAGATTATCGTATGCCGTACCGTACCGAACCAGACGGTACCAGACGTACCGTACCATACCGGTATCGGTACCGGTGGCGTACCAACTTTTGGAACGCCAAAAAAACTCCATACCGTACCGTATCGATACTATGCTAGTTTGGCACCGGTACAGGGTCCAGTACCGGTACGGCGAATCTTGTTGAAGACTGCATGTGCTAGTACTTCACCCTAGATCAGTACTAGTTAAAAAAGAACAAGATCCACAAAGGGTGGAGCTCAAACAAAATGGGCTCTAAAATTAACAAAAGGGAAGATGCATGACGCAAAGGCATTCTTAGAAACTATAATATGTAGGTTTTTGTACTACTTGTGGTACATGATATCCCAGCAACACAAATTCTAACCAACAGGGTATATACCTCAAAAAGGGTGTGAGTTATTTGCAAAAGACTCAAGGTGGATTTATCAGCACTTTGGTTTCAAGGTTTCAACTTGCAAGAGAACAACTAAGAGCTATCCCTTTTTCTTCGTTTTCCTTTTTGCTGAACTAAAAGGCTGTCACTTGGATATGGCATAGGCTCTGCTTAATGTTTAGCAATCAAGACTTATCTCTTTTTAACACAAACAATTAGGAAAACATGAAAGAGAAGTAAGATAAGGTGAGCTCATGACACGGATTGGCATACCCTTGGAGGCGAATCACACAAGTACCAGCCATCTTCAGGCAGATCAATCAAGTCATACTCGGCAGGGCTTGTGGCAGCATGAAATGCAGCAATCTCGTCTTCGGTCAGGCACCTTCCCCACAGAAAAGCATCCATGATTTGCATCTTAGAGTCAGCACCTTCGCTATCTGACCTTCCAAATGCGTCTAAGTCTGTTGGTGGTCGAGCACCAACCCAAACATCTGTTCCCTGTTCCCAAATGCCACTACTCCCATGCAGTGGTAATCCAATCTGATATCCATCAAAGCCTCCATCTATATAGGAAGTTGCCTCACCTAAGTCAGCATCAATAGTCACTGTGACAATATGCCACCTGCAGATCAGATTAAACACGCATCATAAAATTAGCAGGTAAATCTACGAAAGCAATATAACCATGTTTCTACAACAGTCTTAGATTAATATCAAGTAATTTTAAGACTCAACTTTTTTGAGGAATAAACTAAAAAATATGCAACAAAGCAAGAAAGTAATGAAAATAGTTTTGATGACAGCCCACACCTTCCATCTGCAATGCTTGCAGCTCCTATGCACCATTCTTTAGCAACTGTTGTCAACCTGTCACCTTTTGTAACCAATCTAAGACCAACCTGTCCAGCCTCAATGCCTTGTTCTGAACCAGCCACAAGGATTTCCCAGCAGGATTTCTTTTGAAATTCAGTTCCTAAAAGACAAACTGGACCAGACTCTGGTTGAATCATCACCGCAATGGAGAAGCTAACCTTTTGAATTTGACAAAGACTTGGATCAATCTGTCCACAATGTCTGCCTACACTCCTAGGTTCATCATCAAGTATGCACACAGTGCCTGGAATGCCAGTCTGCGAAAGAGTTCGTGCTAACAACTTAAAAAGATTGTACATGAAAGGCATGTTAGATAGCAAAATTTGAACACCATAAATTCTACTAAAATGGAACAATACCACCATTAGCGCCCTTAACTCTATTACAGCATCAGGTACATAAGGTTGCAGTATCTCATAAAAGCCTATTATTTACTCTAACTCACTATTTTAGAACGGACACATATAGCATGTCTACATCCATGCATGCATATTTATGTACATAGACATAGCTTTACATGCCCATGTCAATAGTACTACGTTTTTAGCCAGACACTTTTCCCCTCTTAATAATAAAGATCTTAACCCTCTGCTTCTCTGCCATCACCAACATCTCCATAACCACCATAGCTTTCTTCATGGTTCCTCGACCATCATTCCACATGTTCATTCCCTCTCTACCAAGAAATATCTAATTCACACTTATGGATAATTAAGCAGCCATTTGTAATACGTACAGAAAAAAAGATAAAATGTACCTGCTCTGCTCGGCGAGCCAACTGTGCTGCACGAATGCGGCGTGCTATGCTAGAAACTCGCTCCCTTGCAAAAGAGTCGTCCAAAACAGAATCCCCCCCAGCAGCACGCACTGCAGCTGCCATAGCTGCAGCCTCCCTATTCCCGGCATTTGGAATAGAGGATATTAAAGATGTCTCTATCTCCTTCCATTTACGTTCCTCTTTCTCCAGAAGTGCCTTCCTTCTTTCTTTTCCCTTTCCCTCCTCTTCCCGTCTTTGCATCAAAAGTTCTTCTTCCATCTCCTTTTCCCTTATGTAACTACAAAGATCCATAATAATTATAATCATTAAGATTATTAAACTTAATTCTTCAATTTGAACAACACATGTTTGCAATGAACCCAATAGAAGGCCAAATGGACTAAAGACTCACCTTTCCTGAATTATTTCAAATTGTATGCGGTCCTCAGGCATCCATTTCTTGATTTCTTTGGCACTTAAATCAGACAGGCCAATACTGTCA
The DNA here is from genome assembly GCF_051530095.1 of Phoenix dactylifera. NCBI lineage: Eukaryota > Viridiplantae > Streptophyta > Magnoliopsida > Arecales > Arecaceae > Phoenix > Phoenix dactylifera. The sequence continues at coordinate 33,830,359 of NC_143196.1, forward strand.
AGGAAAAGTCTAAGGCGGACTTCATCCTGTCATAACACAAAGCATACTCAAGAATGCAGCAACAACAAAAAAAAAAATCTATGGACTATGGATAAAGAATCCACAATGAACAGTTTTTGCTCACCTGCACTTGCTCAGCTTTAGCAGTCAAACCAAGCAAAAGCAGCAAATAACCACCAAATTTATCCCACATATAAACCCATTCGGTATCGATTGCTTCTTCTAAAGCTAGGATACGTGCATGTGCACACATTTTTCTCCTGTAATCTACATCAGTAGAAGAGACATGGCGATATGTCAGGCCACTCTTTATTCTGCAAAGGAATGAACCAGCAGCGATTTCTTCATTTTTCAGGCGATCTCTCAGCTTCATGACATCAGCTCTGGGAAGAACAAAATTTCCAGCCCTGTCTAGTGTAATGGTAGGGTCTCCAATTAACAAAGCAGCTGAGCTGGCAGACCTTTGTGGGGCTGAGTAAGTTCCAGATAACGCATTCCTGGTCTAAATTGTCCAACAAGTAGAATATAGAAATAAGAATTATTACAAATATTAACTACGAATGCTAAGACATGGAAATGACAAACCAAAAATTCACCACATTATCCCATTGCATTAAAGATGAAAGAAATGAGGTCAAACATAGCAGGGTACTGTTGAAATAAAGAATGAAATACATGAGCTAAAACAGTGTAACAAGCTCAAATACACCATGCTGTACATAAAGAAAATCAGGAAGACATACTCAAGCCAAGAATAAAACAAGGAAATGAACACCGCATTGAACAAACATGTGATTCAACAAAACAGGGCAATGGGAAATGCTATGTCTCCCCAAAAAACTCCCGGAAATGGCTGCCACGAATTCCTAGAAACCAACAAGAGCAAAGTTGGCATTTTGGCGCCAATTGATAAACTGAATTGCCTGCGTATGGCACCAATAAACAGGTTTACACCCATTCAGGGATTTCTTGAGGAAACATTGCAGCAATCTATGGTAATTAACAGAGCACATCCCTAAGGCTTCTAGTTTGAGAGAGATTGCTCAGACCTGGGACTCAAACAAGAGAGCTTACCAGAGATTGGCCTGATGTCTGGATTATGTTTTAATCGTCTCCAGTATGTAATTTAGAACATGAAGGACCAATATTAACCAGTCAAGTTGGTCTGGCATACTTATGTATTGTTTATTTGCTTTAGGAAATGAATTAAGGAACTGTTCCCAGGTGTAAGTGTCCTATCATAACCTAAATAAAATCCTGACAGAAGATTGATTGGCATTATCAGCATAAAGAAAGAATTTCAGAAGCTTAGCTATCAATATAAGACATAAAAATTGTTGGATCTAATATATGGTCCATCGTCTAATCTCTATTTTAGATAAGCATATCAAAAGAGACTCATACACTGGCTATGTTACGTGGAGTCGTGTTCATGTGTCAAGTGCGTATGTGTCTGAGCTTCAGATCAATATAATATCCAAGAATTTCTTCTTACAGAGCCATGTGCAAGTGTCATACGAATATACACATTTAAGTGTCAAGTGCCCGAAATTGTAGGGTCTACATGCTGTAAGTATGCAGGGAACATTTTACTCATAAATAATATTTCTTTCATGGATGCTGGGAGGCCAGCGAATTGGTGGACACTTGCAAACTGCTGAGTAAACAGAAAAATCTTGGACCTTCTGTGAACCAGCATTTCCTTAGTTCAACTCCATGTGTCTGTGAGTTGGGCCAATTTTGTTTGGATGGTCAATTTTATCCATTTGTGCACCATTATGAATGATAACAGAAATGAATGCGATTGGTAGTAATGTTTCCTGCACACTTTGACTGATTCAGAAGCTCCTCTGGAATCCCTTGCAGTGATTTTATAAGGTAGATTTTCTATAACCTGGGGAAGCCAATAGCGTCTTGGGGACCACAAAAGGTGATTACATGGCTACATGCAGATTTTATGGTGGCACTACAACTAATTTTATTGAGGCAGAAACCCCTGTGGAAACTTCGAAGAGAGCTTGTGCTGATTATCTAAGCCACTTATAGCTGAAGAAATTACAATGGTATAACCTCATGGGCCAAATGTTAAAGGTTTTTGTGAAATCCTGCTTCAATAATTTATATGAGATGTGAAAAAATACCAGAGTGGGATTTCCTTCTCTAAATCGTAATTGTTGGTAACCTTTTGCTGAGATCGGCTATTGGGTTTCTTCAAATCCCTTCACATCAGTCTCATCTTAAATACTTACCAATGCTAAATATACATTTTAAACACTTGAAGAAACCACTTGTGGACTAGAGACCGATATAAAATAAAATACAAAAAGCCAATATCCACATATCATCTGATTTCGATATGTCATGAGCCACGGCTAACAATTAACATCAAAGAAGTACAAAATTATATATAAAACCCATCCATAACAATCTTTCTATAATCAGAAGCTCAACAAGCACTAATACATGAATTAGAGGACAAGGAAGCTACATATGCAACCCGAGAGGAAAAAATGACAGAAACAAGAGAATAATAAGCAATAGGCTGAGTGAGATACGCTTATTTGCTTAGTTATCAAAACCACACTCTCAAGTCTCAAGTAAACAATGGTCAAGAAAATAAGATCAATGACAAAGATACACACATGCTGGATTTATGGGAAAACACTAAAAAAGATACAAAAGCAACTTATCAATTTATGCACATAGCATGTGAAATGCCCCAGTTATTCATTACCACAAAGCATCTAAGTTGTCAGGAAATATTGAGGGGATAAAAAGACATGAAAACCAACCAAAGTTATTATTTTGGAAAAATGGCAAAAAAACATATAGGAACTTGAGCTACAACTATTCCACACTACAAGCTCACCTTGGCGGCAGATCGAGCAATTGCCTGAACAACCGTATCCTTGCTAAGAAAATGAACAGCATCTTCCATCATCTGGCCACAACATATATATAAATATATTAACTGGATTCGACAGATTAAACAACAAAAAACATCAAAAAGCAAATTAACAAAAAAATAAGCAAATATGTTCGAATCATATCATTAGTGACAAATATACACCAACCTTAAGCGTCAGACATGGGCGAGAAACAGCAAAACCGAAGGCAACGACAAGAGTAATTGCCGATACGGCAGCACCAGCAAAAGGTGGGTATATTTTCAAACTAGCAATGACGCCCCATCCCTCAATAGCCAAAGCGATCCCGTACAGAACAAGAAAGGCGTGACTGTCAAAGAACAACTTAGATGAGCATCAGAGATAATGTACAGAAGGGATAAAACAAAACCTGGAAGAAACAACTGCACAGAATTCAGGCCTCAGACCTACCTAACATTTTTTGCGCAATCTGCATGAGCATCATAGACATACACTGGTAAAACCCTTGGAGAATATACAACAATAGGGGGTGAAAGAAGCACCTGAGTAGGACAGATTTTTTGTCACAGAAAAAACTGGAGAGCTAGAGGAAATTGAAAACAGATAACTCAAAGTATATTTTCAAATAGAATAATCTAACCCAAAGCATTTAACAAGTATAGTACTAAACAGGGCATAAGAGAGTAATTGTAGCTTCTCAATAATTAGAGTAACTTACAGTCAACGCCCTTCCTGCAAGAAGAAATAGAAAGGCAAAGTATCCAACTGATGCACCAACAAATGGTTTTCCTGCAACCAAAATATATTTAAATTTTTATTAGAAATTAGAGAAGTACATTTTAAAAGTTGAGCAAATGGATCAAGTAAATAAGCATGGCATCCTTTTACTCACCTTCAAACAACCCAACTAGAAATGCAGCCAAAGCCAGAAGAAAAGCCAGAAAGCAAACTAAGAACATTTGAGTTCTTGTCAGATAGAAATTGTTTGAGGCCCAATAGTGAGCAACACCAATTGCAAGTACAACAAGAAGGATAACCAACAGGAATGCAACCCCAACCTGTCAAGTTCCAACAGATAAACACACAAATTAGCCTGAGAACACTCGAACTGTAATGCAAGAGAGAGAAGGAAGAAGCATTTGTATGCTAAAGCACAAATTTCAAGCACTCACTGTCCAAGGCGTAATTATGACTATGATGGCTGATATTGCACCAAGCAATAACAAAATCCCAATGCCAACAAAAACATAGACTCCACGAGAAAGTTTCCAATCATCATCTTTCCTGCAAAATATTTTTCCATGACAACATTAAGATAATGGTCATCCACCAGGCACATAATCAAATGCAGCTTATGCTAATCCAAGCTAGATTGGACCTTATGCTTACCATTTATATAAGCCAGTAAAGAGTGAAAAGACTGCAGGAATGCAAACCAAGGGAAGCAAAGCAGCAAGAAAGTCAGCCTTCATCGGGATTACATCCTCTCGAGAATTCACCACCCCCCAATATGATGCACCACAAAATGTAACAAGAACAACTGCAGCAAAAGAGAGCAGCATATGTGAGGAAGTTACTTTATTATAATATTTCATGAACAAATAAGCTACGTCGTGCAAATGGGCCAGAACCACAAGGTCCACAACCATAAACAAACCTTATGGCAATGCCATGTTAGTGCAAGTATAACTTACTAGCAAAAAGGCCAACGCAGATAGCAGACGATAATGAGAACCTGTATGTTGCAAACCATGCCACAATAGGCAATACAGCAGTAAATAGTAAAGCAATTGCTGAAGTTAGCGCCCAGCCAATATACATAGATGTTGCATAAGGAGAGTAGGAGCTTCTTTGATCTCCACTCCATCCCTTGTAGCCTAAGTCATCTAAAGGCTCAGCAGATACTATTGCACCAAGACCCAAAACTGATCCAGCAAACATCAATATGCTGACCACAAGAAGAATCCGCTGAAAAAAAATGATACCAATAATGACGCATCAACACAAGATATCATGGATAGGTGAAGTATGCACTGATTTTGTATATTATTGAAAGGGCAAAAATTTGAATTTAATTCACCTGCATAATCAACTAATGGGCCAGAAAAATTCATCAACTTCAAATGTTGAAAGAACAAAGAAACAAGTGTCTCATACTATGAAACCAAATGATAAATATGGCCTCCCATCTATACATCTTTAACAAACTACCAATAATTGATGTTGCTTTAGGCCTAAAAGTACAAGAGATAGTTCATAGTACAACAATAGTCAACAAGCACCATCCATCTTTCTGGAATTCAAGGATCTTCTTTCTTCTTTAACAAGTATGAATCCAGAGACTCACGAACTCCAACTAGTTCTGCACTGGGTTCCCCAACATCTACTGCAACTTCTAATCTTCATTGGAGAGCATACGATCTCAATTAAAGTATATCACATGATCCTCGTCCAGTTTAGCTTAAACCTCCTACAGCCTTGACTTTTCTGCCCATTTTTCCTATCACGCAACCCACTTAATCAATTCATCTCTCCCATATTCATCAACGCCAACCGACTAACCAACTTTCATCAATGAAAATTTTCTCTTTACAGTTGACCAGCACTGAAAGAATTCAGGGATGGCAATTTATGTTCCAACATGCTAATATGACCTGCAACTGACTCGAGATAAGCAGGTTCAGGTTTGGCATGAACAGGTTTGGGTCATCAAAGAGTCACCCCTATGTGATCCATTTATATAATGAGTCAGGTTTAGGTTTAGAATCTTGATCTATCTAACCTGTTTCAGCCCATTTAATAATTGGGTCATGTTAACACAGTTACAACCTGACATACCCCTTAAACCCTTTTAAGACCTGCATAGCCCATTCAAAACCCCATAACATGTTACCGCAGAACTGACCCAATCTGACCAGTTCATTGAGCAGTTTACATGCATCTGTTCAACCTGTTTAATAAATAGGTTGGGTTTGTCTTAAACTTCCATTCCATTTTATAAATGGACCAGTTCAGGTTGACAGGTTCTCTCTAAGACCCATGTCTCAACCAGACCTGATGCAACCCATTGCCACCCCTGCGAAAAGGTTACTTCACACACTAAAAAATCACATGTTAGCTGCCAAAACAGTAGCTTGATCCCATAGATGAATATAAAGCCTATGATTACTGAAATATAATGTATGTTCACATACAAGTAACCCCCCTCCTTTTCCTGCAGTCCTCAAGCTCATAATGGTCCATACTCTGAACGCAGAAGACTAGATATGGCAAGCAAAACATGCAAGTAGTTAAACAATAATCGAAAAGTAGTAATCAATTTCAATGAACTTGGTCTGCTCGTGAAACATTAAATGAAATTCCAGCAATTACAGAAGAATGAGGTGGATGGAAGGATGTAAACTGAAGAGTCATATTTCACCAAGGAGGCATTGAAGGCAGGCAACTTAAACACTCATCGATGGCAGGATACTTTCTTCATGTCTTAGTTTCAACCATAAGACAAATTTGCAACATAATGTTTCCTCAATATATTTGGTCATCAAAAGATGAGGGAATCAACAAGAAAAAGTAGGTCAAGAAAGAATGATCCATAATCTCAACAACCCCACTAGCACTAAAACAACATCTGAAGCTGAAGCAAGGACGAGGAAGGAAGAAAAATAGATGTTCTGGAGTGCCCTAAAAATTGCAAAGGGTCTGGAAGAACTTCTACATAATAAGCCATACAATTTTAATGACAATTTGACCAACCACATATACTGCAAAGTTATTGTTGGGCTATGAGAAAAGTTGGTAAAGACGATCATCAACAAGCTACTGATGATACTTGTTTGACATCGCCGATCAATTTACTATCACTAGGCCAAAGCCATCATTACCCAACTCAACATTAAAACATGCATTGTCATTTTGCTTACTGTTTAGAAAAAGGAAGGTGTCTAGAAAGATATAGAAGCTGCTAATATACTACCAATATACCAAGAAAGCCCAAGCATCATTGCATTATGGGTAGTATCTAGTCGGGTTAGGTCGAATATGGGTCGGGTCGAATATGGGTCGGGTCGAACATGAGTAGGGCCAAACATTGGCGACCTGAACCCAACCTATTTATTAAACAGGTCAAAAATCCAACTGAACCTGACCTATTCATTAAACAGGTAAAACGCCCCGACCTACATAACCCATTTACTAACTGTGTCGAATCAGGTTAAATGAGTTTAAACAGGTTAAACAAGTAAAGCAGGTCATGCTAACCGTGACAGAAATGGGTTACGTAGGTTTTAAACAGGTCAAACAAGTCTTAGATGGGTTAAACAAGTGGAATCATGACCTGATAGAATTATTAAACAGGTCAAAATGAGTTAAACAGGTCAGAGGTCTAAACCCAAATCCAATACGTTTAATAAATGGGTCTAGGCATGTCTAAAATGAGTTAAACTTATTTAAAGCTAGTTTATTGTGGGTCGGGTCCCAAATTGCCACCCCTACATTGTACAAATATTGAATCCAATAGAAAAGATGAAAAAACGAGTCATGGTGCTTAAGAGGACAACATAATGCATAGATTATTTGCATAATGGATAAAATGCAAAGTGCCATCAAAATAAACACACAATACAAAAAGCATACTAGTATCCAACACTCCATTAAAATAAGAATGAAAGAAGGGAGGGAGAAAGGAGGATGGTTGTTATGAAACGAGATGGGATTAAGGGAAGTGGGTGGATTTGGAGAGATTTTAGAGGTCCAATTTATTTAGATAGCACATGTTTCTTTAAATTTTTCAATGAGATAGTCTACATAAATAGAGATGTGGGTTTTGATGGGAAAAGAGAGAGAGAGAGGGAGGGAGAGAGGGAGGGAGAGAGGAAGGGAGAGAGTTGTGGACTTAATTTCAGCTAAATACATGATCTCATCTCATCCCATATAGTAAAGATAAATAAATAAAAATCAGGCCTAATTGCTTGAGACGTGAAAGTAATTTAAACTTCCTTCTATAACAAATGAGATGGAAGTAGTTTTAGCATGAAAGGCCTAAGTTTTAATGGAGTTATTGAGTCCCAAAATTCAAGGAGTGGCCAAGCCTTCTATAATAAATGAGAAGGTGGAAGTTTTAGCATGAAGGGCCAAGATTTTAATGGAGTTGTTGAGTCCCAAAATTCAAGGAGCCGCTGTGTTCATTTGGCTCTTTTTGTTTGGGGCAGGTGGCCCACAGATGCCTAAATTTTAGGAAAATAGACAAAATATAAATAAAAGAAATTAGCTTTTTTTTGGTGGGGGGGTGCATGGCCCCCACCGGCCCCCTGGGTCTGCTACTGTGTGCCAAGATCCAGTACCCTGTAATGGACCTTTGAACCTCAACAACTTATATCACCACTACAAGCACTAAAGCACCATGCCTGCAAGTTGAATTTAAAAAACACAAAACAAAAAACTTTCGACTGAAGATCTTTTTATGCACATCAGCCAAAGAATAAATCATGAACAACACTAGGTACATTCTTCTATAATTTTAAAGAAAGGTGCAGCAAGGGCACTAACTCTTTCCATTCAGAATGATAAAGAGAAGATTTTATTTTAACTTTATTGAAAGGAAGAAAAACTGTAACATTCAAAAGAAAATTAATGGTACCAAGAACCAAGCAGCCACACTACAAGAAGTTCAAGAATAGTAATTGTGTACACAAAAATCTGTTAACAACTAAAGGAAAATGAAACACTGACAGACAGACAGGAAAGATCATGAATGAAACTCACTAATACATCCATAATTCCACATTATAGACTCGAGTGAGAATATCGTTTTACATATATATATATCTATGCATGCATGACCATAAAGGAAATACATTTTTCAGACAGGTCAACGCTGCTTTTGTAAAACTGAGATTCAGCTACAACCAAGAATAGAGAAAGAACATATAATTATAATGAGAAGAAAAAATGATAGTACCATATTGCCCGAATTGAACAAATGCACAAACTGCAGGATAGCAGCTGAAGCATGCAAAAATGTCGACAGAATGACAATTTTCATTACATCGCCAGTAAAGTTTGTGTCCAAGTAGACAATCTCAAAAGCAAATTTCAGTATGGTACAGAGTTCTTGGCCACAAATGACAGAAGAAACAGGAGTGAACAGTCCATGGCATTGCCAAGCACATCATTCTGTAGGCAAGTTTGATGCCCATAAGGCTAAACAGGCATATCCAATTCCTGATGCCTACTTGTGCATGTACATGTCTTTGCTTGAGAAAGAATGCTGCTTTATGTGACAATAAATATGAATGTTGATGCAATCATGCTTGCATATCATTACCGAGTGATAAGGACTAACTAGTAGTATGTAGGATATCAAGTTGAAAAAGGTTACCTCCTTCCTTCCCAGAGTTTGTTGAGCATTTCCACGACTCTCAAACCCTCTTTGTGAAATCCAGAAACAATAGCCATTCTGAATCCATAATGGAATGGCAACAGAAAGGGATGCCACCATTAGTGGGACGGTCAAAGCCAAGCCCAGTATAACAGATGACTTGCTGCACAATCATTTGCAGAAATAAATGAGATACCAAAAGTGCAAAATAAGTAAAATCAGTATGATCAAAAGGCAAATGAAAAGCTGACAGAAAAACCATAATGCTCATAACATACATTCAAAAATAATTTCTACATAAGTGGTGGAAAGGCAAATTTGAACAAACAAAATCATCAAATGAAGAACAACCATAAAAGAAGATTCCAGTAATTGCCATTGCTTCATGTAAAACAGCAGCACAAGGTTTACAAACTCTGCCTTACAAGCTTAATGAACACAATCAAACGCAAGCAAACATTCCATACAAAACCAAGAATTTACATTAAGATCCGAACAGATTATTACTAAATTAATGAGATGCCACTAAATCCAACTGAGCAAGTAAATCACAATTAACTTCTTCAAAGTCACTAATTTGTATGCAAAGGCTCAAAACAAAGTGAATCCCAGACACAGAAAGAACCCCTGAATTAAATAGAATTGAGGGTGGAAGGAGCACAAATATTCAAGAAAACATGAAAGAATGGCTATAAATATCATTCCCCACCCCACACACAAAAGACAAATAAATAACAAAAACAAACTGCAGCTCCAACTGCAGACATATTTACAGCATCAGCATGAGAATTAACTATTAATCAGGATAGACAACTAGTAACACAGCCTTGCATCAGTAGTTTTAAATTCTATGTTGGTTACACTTCCATACTATGTGCACTGGCATATAAATATGGAACGGATATATTAGAAGTGGTATTGTATAAATGTGATAATAAATAGAGATGAGGTTTGTTTCGTATCACATGCTGCATGCAGCACTATGTTGGTGCAGACTCCTTATGTTTCTACGTGATTCCCTATTATTCATCATTCATCTACACTACCCATTCTTCGCTTGATGATGGCGCAAAATAAAAGGAGATGGTGATGCTAGTACATACTGGATAAGCAGAATCACCCCTAGAAATGACATTTCCAGCATTAGAAGTTGAATAACTACTCAATCCATTCATGTCAGCCTAAAGCTATAAACTTGGTAACCTCAATCCATCTTTCCTTGTGTTTTATTATTTTGGCTTTTTGTTCTTCTTCCTCTTTTTGTAAATCATATCTTCCTAAGTGATTCTTAAATAAGTAGATGATCATAATCATTTGCAAGCACAAGTAGGCCATAGTCCATACTTCATAAAGCTAAAAGCATAATTGAAACAATGCTGAATCTACTCAAAAGTAAGTAACACAATCATGAGATAGCATTGAAGGATCCTCTGCAAACCAAATATGACTAAATATATTCGGTTTACATTTAAAACAGTGCATTTAATGCATAACGAGATTAACCATCAGGCTTGTGGAAAAATTAAAGAATCAATAGAGAACTGTGATTAGAAGAAATAAAATATGCATACCTTAAGAAAGAGAGAAGAAGACCAACACAGGTACTCAAAAGCCAAGCAATAAAACCATACTGAAGATATAAAACCAAGTCAGAAACAGCCATAACAAAATAACAGACAAGACAAAAAAAACAGACAACTGTAAAAGAAATATGCATATATTTGATTCCACAAAGTCAAAGCAGGAATAGAAGAAACAAATATTCAGTAGCAGGGGTTAGGACATGAAACATTGCAAAGAGAATTAATCTAGTTCTATTCTTGAGACATTATGGCACCTGTGATTATTCTGGTTTGAACTTGTAACAGCTAACACAAAGTTCGGCAAGCTGGCTTGACAGTCCCAAGCAATGTTTGCAGCACATCCTGAACCGGTTCTTACCAGGCCAAAACTGGCACAAAAATACCGTTCAGGTCGATACAGGATCTGAACTAGCCCGTACCAACCTAAACTGAGCTAAAACATAATGTACCACCCAGTACATCCAAAATGAAGGTGCGTACGGATGATACCGTGATAAAAAGTGGCAAAAAGGGATCGGGAGTTATCCTGATACAGAAAGCCTACATACGTACTGACCGTACTATACCGAACTAGTAACATACCGGCATGGTACAAAGTACTAAGATTGCTGACCTTGGTCCCCAGTCAACTATGTTGGCAAATGAAATAACCTTCACGTATAGCTACCTAAGACTATATGCATGTATGTATGTACATGTATGTGTGTATGTATCTATGTATGTATCTAGATGTGTGTGTTTGTGTATCTATGTATGTATCTAGATATGTGTGTGTGTGTGTACGTATATGTATATGTATATGTATATGTGTGTATATGTATACGTATATGTATGTGTATGTGTATATGTATATGTATGTGTATATGTATGTGTATATGTGTGTGTGTGTGTGTATATATATGTATATATGTATATATATATGTGTATATATATACAGTGCCGGTTAAATTCAGCTACATGTTCCATGTGGGGCATCCCATCAAGAACAATAATATGTAATTAAGAGGATACCAAGTGCACAATGTCTTCATATATAAATTGAAGTGCAAAAACATTCATTCATCAATATAGAGCTATCCAAAATGGACTATATCAGGAAAACAAGATACTTTGGGTTTTGTGTAGCTTCGAAGCAATTGCATACAGTTGTGCCAAGTCTTCAAATCATAAAAAGACTGGCATCATACATAATTATTTGCTGTCCCAGTTCTCAGCTATGCTAGTTTTTTCTCAACTCTATGTACTTGGCGTAAATGTGTGTGTGTGTGTATAAAGTGCTGGTTAAATTCAGCTCAATGTTCCATGTAGGGCATCTCATCAAAAACAATAGCGTATAATTAAGAGGATACCAAGTGCACAATGTCTTCATATATATATTGAAGTGCAAAAACATTTATTCATCGATAAAGGGCTATCAAAATGGATTATATTAGGAAAACAAGATACTTTAGGTTTTGTGTAGCTTGGAAGCAATTGCATACAGTTGTGCCAAGTCTTCACATGATAAAAGACTGACATCATACATAATTATTCGCTGTCCCAGTTCTCAGCTGTGCTAGTTTGTTCTCAACTCTGTACTTGGTAGAAGAACTAGGAAGTGGGAAAATTTATTTGGCCTATCGGAGGTAATTCTGGCAGTTAACACACTTGAACTATCCATGACAACTGAGGTCTATTTCTGCATTTATCCTTATTCCCTCTTACACAAAATAGAAAGGAATTCCATAAATGATGCTTAGGATCACCATTGTAGTTGATCCTCTTATTAAACATTTGCTTCTTACTGACTTCAATTTACAAGCTTTAAATATTCCCATTACTAATATAGTTGTAAAATCCTATATATGCGTGGCTCTTTTGTTAAGCTAAAATTTGACCACATGAAGGTGTACCACAGAAACTTCTGTTCTCTTATAAATTATAATAAAATGAGGAATAACACCAATTAAGGTAGTCCCTTTTGCTTAAGAGGGAGGCCAACAAGATAGCATATTCCTGCGCTTAGGCAGGGAAGGGAGGGTTACAGTATAAGCTTGTAAAAGACTTTCCTGTAAATCCAACTATATCGCAATGTTGGTTCCCTTAAGGAAGGTGTTTTGCTCCATACTTGGTTCGCCCTCTCAGACAAAATGTTCTTATTTTCATCAGTCAATACAGCTGAAATGCATGCTAATATCAACTTTATAAGAAACAACAATCTCACTAATGCTGGAGTCCTGATATCTAAAATTAAAATTGTTTTAAATTTCTTATTTAAGAGGAAAGGAATATGCAGTCTCAAAGAATAATGAAGCATGTAGCTGAAGTCTATATGCAATTTCAGGATAGTTCTTGGGCTTTTTCTATTCCGTCATTAGTCATTACAGCATTTAGCAAAAAGATATCGATATACAGAACTTTTCAAAGAAACCAAAACTGAAAATTACAAGTGAGAAACCAAATGAACCCCACATTTCTTTACATTAACAAAAATAAAAGAATGAGGACACAAATTGCATGTTGCAATTGCTTGGAAAAATAGAATGATAAAATGATCATGGCTGCACCAACAGCACGAGGCAATTGGAATGTTCATATATTATTTATATGAAGAGACGAATATTTGTTGATTTGGTATATAAATAATTTTACGAAGGCTAAAGAATATAACTTATAAGTTAAAACATATATACATAGAAAGTGATACGTTGAGATTACATCACATATAATGTCATAAACTTCATTGTCAATGACAAAAGGTGGATGATCACATTTCCCACAAAACATTAAAATGCAATTGCAATCTGAAACCTTCACGTTAATATTAGTTTACTATAAGATGTTTGCCTTCAAAAATAAGTTCATATTTTGCTTTTTTTTCCTTTTTCTCATAACAAGTTAGCAAGTTCAGTTCAACGACCATAAGGATTCATGTATCCACATCAACCGGCAAAGTTAGCTTCTTATATCCAAATGAAAAGTACCACTTAGAAAATAGAAACAAATTATACTCCAATAGGAATTGAACTCAAAATACAAACAAAAAGACCAAATCCAGCATGAAAAGATTAATCTCTCTGCTAATTCCAGCTTATCATGTTATCAGGAAAAAGAAAATAACGACATTTCCGATATAAGATGGACCAATTCCCACATGAAATAGCATCTGAAATAACAATATAAAAATTCAATCAATTCACCTTGCGAGTACTGGAAGTCATCACCATTTCTTCTGCGCGAAGGGACCAGAGAAACGCCATGATGGAACAGACAACAGGGGACAGAAGCAGAATAGAGAAACCAAATTCAAACTGCAGATCAGAGTAAATGTTCAATATTTAACACAATGTCTATTCCACACTAATGTCAAAAGTAAAAAAAAAAAAAAAATCCTTTTATCTTTTGTTCAAAGGATCAGAGGATCTATTTACCTGCTCATGTGTGGCATTTATAACTTTAACAGGCTTTGGGTGACAAACTACCATAATTACTGTTTCTATGATGAAAACAAAAGTAAAAAGGATCCAGGCACGCTCTGGGGTACCGGCAATTTGATGCAATATAAGCCTAGAAAGGTCAAGCCATTTTTCCAAGCCCTGGCGCCTAAGTTCTTCTGATAAAGATACTTGATTCAGGACAGTAGTATCCATTCTATCTGAATCAGTGACAGCAACATCTGTAGGCTCTTGATGATCTCTATCTGCATCTAAACTACTTCTCTGCAATAACGCTAAAATTCTAGGATCCAAGCCCTTCTCCTTCAACATGAATGCAAAATTTGGATCCAGCCCTTTATCTTGCAGCAGACTAATTAACTCACTATCTCCTTGTCCTGCTTTCCTTTTCAACATAGATGTGATCCTTAGATCATTTAATCTGTCCTGGAAAACCAGAGCTAAATTCAAATCCAATGCTTGCTGGTTTGTTGAAGTAGCACCCGATCTGCTTGATTCACAGCCTTGGCTCTCCAATCCACTGCCAGAGCAAACAACAAGTGAATTGTTGTGATCAAAATGTCTATCAGCAGATGCTGTAATGACTTCAGAATCCTGAACAACGGATCGGCACGAATTGCTACGTAACGCTAAACTTGCCCCCCTGCTGTCTACATTCTTATCACAACTTACACCTTCTTGGCAGCTATAAGAGCGACCAAGAAGCAAATTATTCCAATTACTACCATCACTAACACAATGTGAGTTACTTCTGCAGATAGCCTCAATAGAATTACCATGTTGACCTGCTTCAACACTACTGCTACTACGTTTCACACTGGATCCACAACCTTCCGAAGAGCTTGAAGAACTACTTTGTCCTTTCCTCCTGAATCCTTCTCGCAGACGTATTACAGTGCTTCTTAAAGCATCTCTTCTTGCAACCAGGGGGTTAGAGACAGATAGACGACGAGAAACAGCAGCAGCCAATAACACTGATGCTACAAAAGCATAACTTATGCAATGTCCCAAGTACCTAAAAGATGGTACCAGGATCAAAAAATAATTATGTACAACCAAATATGTTAAATATAAGTGAACAGATAAATGCATACCAGTAATGCACTCCAAAGCAGATAAGAAAAATCCTGGACATTCCAGCAACAAACAATGCCACCACCCGACTTTTGAGTAGCTCAAATCCAAACAAGCATGCTCCTACATTCCAGTCTGTGACAAGTGAAACAGATAAGCAGCTTCAAAAAGAAATTCACCGGTAGTAATATTTTTATATTTAAAGGTGACAAAAAAACTACCTAGAACAATAACAGCAGCTGAAGTTATTGCCCCCAACCAATGTGCTTCTTTAGCTGTCAAACCATATAAGATGGAGTACGCAAGAAGTACGAGCAGTGAACCAACATAGAGGAGTCCTAGATGTAAAGCCCTATGGTACAAATACAATATCAGAATGGCAAAAAAATACAACAGAATACCAAAGAATAAGATGGTAAGCCATCATGTATCATGAAACAGCCAACATGAGAGAATACATTGAGAAGTTCAATGATAAAACTAGAGTTCCACACTGGTTTATATTATGTTCATCCCTTCGTAAACAAAATATCATGAATGAGTAGAAGAATGTATAGCTTGGACTTGCCTACTGGATTTCCGCATGTACAACTCATTCGGATCTGGTGGGTCAGGTAAGCGAGCAACAGGACCCACTTCAATACAATCAGAATATGCAAATTTGTACGACCTTCGCACATATTCATCCATATCAAATCCAGTTCCTAATACATAAGAATTTATAAAACATTAGGCAATACCTGTTTCAAGATTATTTATACTTTTATATACAAAAAAAGAAGAAAGTTAAGGATCTCACAGAACAACAGAAGGATAAATCATAATTACCATTGAAGACCATTCTGCAGATGAATAACATGTTGATTGCTAGTGCTATAGCAGACACGCCAAAGAAAAATCCAGATGGTGAATATCGCTCGGAGGCGCTTGCGCCAGCTGTCACATAAACAGCACAAAGTTCGTATGCGCAGAGTAGAGCTACAGCTAGGAGAAGAAGATAAGCGACTGCCCCTGCAAAAAGAAAACCAATAACTAGTGATACCCTGTACCTCTAGTTGTTTATACTGATTTAAATGCTTCATCACTTAAGCTGTAGCTAAAAGCACTGTGATGATTGAAAGACCATGAAGAGAAGTAGACCGAAAAGTTTGACAGATATTTAGATAATATGTGCTAATCTAAAATGCTTTTTTTCTTGTTTGCAAGTCATGCATACCCTTTGACGGAGCAAACCTACTTACGAATAAAATGCAGCAATAGCATAATCACTTACTTGTGAAAAGTCAACTAATTTTCATGTTATGCACCCGCACAGCAATAGGTCAATCAACAAAGTGTGTTGTTCTTCAACGAGAAAAAGGAGAATCTTCATAACTAAAAGACATCTCAAGCCTCAACAAGAAGCTCAACATTTATGCCATCATCAATATATTTATATCCCTTTATTAAATGTCTCTAGAAAGGAACTTATCCAAGACCTCATATCTTAGACATGAACGCTGTAGACAAGATATTGTGACTGATATTCATCAAGCTAACAAGCTTAAAAAAATCATCTTATAGGTTCCGCTATTAGTGTTCAGCAGAATGAAAGCAGTGCCTTGCTAATGAACATTAAGTTCTGTATACAATCTTGCACATTAGCATATCTTAGGGACATATATTGTGCGCAAGTAGTACATAAAATATAGCTGATTATACAACCATGGGCATAATCAGAACGTTTATTAGCAAATATGCCTCTCTATTCTGCTTGCCATTACTTCACACAAATATTATCGTGCTGATTTTATGATTAAAATCCATGTTGTAAAGATATTATAAAGTTTCATCTATTTATACTTTTTCCTATTGCTATTATCATGTAGTATTATAGACCATAGGTATAGGGTATAGATGATGTTGTGGCAATCATATGCGCACTCTAGAATTCAGCATGTCACTTTATGTCTTGGCATTGTCTTATATAAACAATAGACACGCATCCACAGTCATTCAGTTGCCCATAGTAATTATGATGGCATCCATAGAAGGTTAAAAGCTCGTGCTCCATTCAAACCACAGAAAGCATAATGCATTGAGACAAGAAAATAACAGTGCAGAACTGCAGATTATAGGCAAGAATCAAGTAAACAGAATATGCACCAATGAATGAATTAAAAAAATAACAATAATAATAATAAATGCATGAAAAGCAATCACATGACTGAAGAAGCAGACAGCAAGAATATTTACCCTCAGTAATTTTTTAGTTAAACTAGAAGAAAATTGTACAAAAGTAGATTTTACAATGCTTGAACTAGAGTAGCATGTCAAATTTTAAGACATTCTACAGGTGCAAAAGAAGGAAAACAATCCCAATTCCTACAAAATCAGCACTATTAAAGTACTGGAAACTTAAATGCAACATCTAAAAAGAAAGTAAAGATATACGTACTTGAGCTTTGCCATTGTGTCCTCCACCAAAGCATGATAGAATAGAAGGCCAACAAAAGAGCTGTGCCGGCCATTATCACAGCCAATCCAATTATATTCCGACTCAAAAGTGCAATAAGTATACTTCCCCATACTATCACCACTGCGATGGGAGAGAGAACAATCGCCCATGCAAACAGAGATAGAGAACTGCATATTGCACTTAATTGTGGACCTTGGATAATTTCCGGCCATTTTCTTGCATATATCCAACTGAGGATTAAAGAACTTTATTTAAAAAAAACAAATAAATAGATAAAATCCAAATCTGACAAGCAATAGCTGCAGACTGTCTACTATGTAATCACCATATAGATAAATACATGTCACGAGCTGAAAACTGATAAGAACCACCCTAAAGTCTGAGTTAATTTTGCCTAAAAGGCAAAGCCAAACATTAATTTAAATGCCACAGATTTCACAGACACGCAGATAAATAACATTTAGCATAATTATTAGTTTTCAAATCAAATCGATAATTTAAAAATGATATAACTATCAAGGAATGACATATGGAAACATAGGGATGATAACAGTAACAATGCACATTTGACTTAGCCTAGAGCATCCGGCATTCACTTTATGAATCAATATATAATTTGACGACTTTTCAGAATTGTATAACCACCTATATATTTGGCGTTCACTTTATGAATCAATGTATGATTCAAAGACTTTTCAGTACATTGTACAACCACCAATAAACCTGGCATTTAGCCAGTGCAAATTGGCCAAATTCCTAATCAAGGTACTTACAAGCAAGAGCAGCGCCTGCAAATAACTTGGATAACCAATCAGCAAGTAGAGAATCTACCAAATTGGTTTTACACTAACTTGGCTAATACAGCTTGGAAGCAACCCTCTAAGACCCTTTGGACATGGAGTCTAGGAACAGGGGATGGATCATATCCATTAATACAGCCATTTCCAGAAACCGATAAATGCAAGGATCTCGTTTTAACTTGAATAAAAAAACTATGTTTAAGAAACACCAAAAAGATTTTTGATAGTAATATTATATACAAAAAATAATCAGCAAACCTTGACTATCTGATAATATATTCCATATACCAATAAATTACAGGCTTTATTCATCATATTCCAGATAAAGAATATTGAAAAAATAGATATAATTCAAAAATTTACAAAAGTAACTAATCTAGATACAAAAATGAGGACCTTAAATAGAAGAAATTAGATTCTAAATTGACAGTATTTACATCCCAACATCAACCCAGAAATTATTGGAAAAAGTCATCATCATCATCATCATATTATGATTAAAACATTGAAAAGCTACTCTAAAAAAATATAAGCCTAAAAGACAAGAGTATTTATTCTTGTATATGGCCTAAGAATTATGAAGTCTATTCACCCGTCTTACTTGAACTGGACAAGGAGTCTCTTTCATGCACTAAGAATCATTGGAATATGGGTCTGCCCCTTATCAAAAAATAAATTTTTCGAGATGGAATTTTGGGGGGGAAACGAAATTCCGTAAATACAACCCTGAATTTTCTTTAATAAAATACTCACTTCTGCCATTTTAAAAATAATGTTCCTTTTTTATAAATAATGTTCCTTCTTTACAGAGCCATGGGCACAGAACATGTGCATGATCACGATAAGAGTGGCAATATAAGATTTCCCAACAGGTAACTCCAAAAAAATTTCATTCTCAAATTTTTCTCGCCACTTCCCATTACTATTTTTTCATGCCTAAAGTGAACAACAAATTCTCACTCTCTCTTTCTAAAATTTCTCTCATGGCCCTTTTTTTATATAAAAAAAGGAAAAAATCTCCAAAGAGCAATAGTGTGGTCATAGATGAAACAGCTGGATTCTAGTTCAAAATGCATATAAAGGTGATGCTCTCATGCTCGGAAAGATCAGAAGTGTTGTAATTTCAACTTGTAAACATTTTGCAAAGGCAGATATCATCTTGTTTCTAGTTCGGTCGTCTATTCTTTAGCAAGGTGATAAATTCCTTTTACAATATCCATTGGCAAGCCAACTAGGTATTCACACTAGTTACTTGTTAGTATTCTAGCCATAAACCAAGTAAGGGCTTGCCAGAAAAGAAGCAAGAACCTTCTCAACTTCCATAACATACTTAGGTTTGTTATTCTAAAGATATCGAAGTTTCTATTGATAAAGGGGATGTGAACTTCTTGTTTAGTCAGGAAACTTCATACCTCATTCTTTGAATTTATATCATAGCCGGTTATCATATTCTTTATTTTACATATACTAAGCCAATGTCTGAACTTATTCCTAAAAAACCTGGAAGGAAACAACAAATGGGAACGGGAAGCATTCACAACAATTACATGCAGAAACTCATATCTCTTGTCAAAAGGTAAAATATGAAGGGGACCTAGAAGAAATACGCATTTTAGAGTAGATAGCAGCCAAACAAGATTGTGTGAGATTTTAAACCAAACTAGCTGCTAACAAAAATACACAGGATTAAAAGTTGGAATACTTCAGTACCTTATATTTAATGTCCCTCAATTCAAGATGTGAGATCGCTGCCATGACAGCTATAGATAAGCAAAATGATCGCACTGGGTGGATGTGAAGAATGTACTTACCCTAAAGAAAGCCTAAAGAAGTCTACACGGGTGAAGAAAGAAATATGTTCTGTAAATTAGGTGGAAACGAAACAACACGTGGTTTTCATCAATCTCCTTGACCATCAGTTCATACATTCAAATCAGAGGGTGCTATCTCAAGAGTTCCACAAAGATGTGTTGGATACGATTCTCATGTTGGATGATGCAAAAGGAATTGAAAAAAGAAGTGCATTAATATATAGACATTTGTACACAAAAAATGGCAAAATAAGATTGTCAAACCTGCCAGAATACACAGTGAGATGGTTGTTTGTTGTTTTTATGGTAAGTTTGATAATCTTTTCCTGCATTTCTTAATTATGTATTCTTGACACTAGATTCGCGTATGCAACAAATGAGTGAAGCTTGCCAACAGGGAATTCAGCTAATAAAAAAATGGATAATAACATATATCAAATGTCATCCTCTAATAGATGGAAGACTTCTGCATAATTACAATTAACATAAACACCCAATCATTGTTGTTAATATCTTACAGTTCACCATCCAGACCTTACCATCTAAATCAAAATAGTCCTAAACAATCCAGATCGCATCTTCGATCAGGATCAGTTTAGGATCACAAGAGTTAGATCCATATAATGGATTATACATTCCTTTGGATTGAATGATCTAATGATTATGTTATTTACAAATTAAATCTTGTGTATGTCCATTTTTCACAATTTCTGACCATGTGGTTATTAAATTACTTGTTACTAATGATTATGTATGCTTTCATTACCCATTCATCTGTTTTATAGCTGACTCGTATTTTTCAATTTCACATTTCTTTTATATTTCGGAATTTCTGAAAGAAGTTAGGAAAAAAAATCCATGGACGTACGATCCAATTCATGATCTAATGTGATCTGGCCCCCTCTATAATTTACGACTCGGTCTCAACATTCATACCATCGACCCTATCATAAATCGTTATTAAATTGATCACCTGCTAGATGTAATTGTTATAATAATGCAAAAAACAATGGCTAGAGGCCTTTCAAAATGATTTGCAATAGATATGCAGCATCTAGGGAAAATCATCCGGCAACATTGAAGACATAGAGAATCATTACTTAGGGGCATACATTGATGTGTGCAAGGAACAATTCTGAGAGCAAGCAGAATGACAACTCGAAAAGACCATGAGGAGATATATGATGAAGACACTGGAGTTGGATGCGGACATGGGCCTTAATTGGACTAATGAATAGGAAGTCATGGAGCTGACTTCTAAAATTTGGAATATGGTTATAAATTCAGCCAGTGTCACGGTCATCAGACAGCATGAAAATATTTATAGAAGTAAATCTTAAAAAAAAAAAAAATGTTTGCCCGCTGGGTTATATATTAAGGTAACCAAGAATGATGGTACTTACAATTATAAGTCTAGCTATTCATTTAATGCTTGACTATAGTTGCAAAATGATATATAAACCCTACCCATGATAATAACGGTGCAGAACAAAAATAGCACGAGAAGGTACAACTGACGTATACAAATAATACCTATATATTCTCCAAGGCCGCCAATTCACAGCCCAGAGGATGCGAACACTGAGAGGGCTTAGGACGGAGAAAAGAGCCCCGCAGACACCGCATGCCAGAACAACCTGATGATGCTCGTCCCCTTCCATACCCCCTTCCCCCCGCCCGTTATCAGATCAAACCATGGAAATAACAATAAAAATCTGCAAGAAAGCAAGACAAACAGAAAAAAGATTCATTTTTACAGAAATATCGAGCAAATTAAACCACCTAAAACCTCATAATACCCATATCAGCAACCCTAACTCTACCATGCACCGATTTGCTCCAGATGCACAGAAATCCAAAGCTAGAAAAGACTAAAAACTGTTATTTATTCCATTCAGAGCTCCCAAGAACCAGCATTTCCTCGAGAAAACTATGCCGAGGAATGGAAGAGACGAGTCCAAGATATTTCAAGAAATCGCCCTCCCGAAGCCCTACGAGAAGAGAGGCATAGAAAAAAGAAGCTCGGATAGCAAAAGGGGCGGCAGAAATCTTGATCGATCCCAGAAACCCTAGAATGGGGCTCGGAGTCAGAGACGGAAGGAGAAAGGGGAGGTGAGAAGACCGTACCTTGTTGCTCTTGGGGCGCGATTCCTCTCCTCGCAAACCCTAGAAATCAAGAAAGACAAGGAGAGGAGTTTCTCGCGGCGAGAAAACCCTCGGAATTGAGAAAGAGAAAGATGGAGGCGGGGCGAGGCGGGGTCGGGGTCAGTGGGAAGGCAAGGTGACGTTTGTCAACTTACTATGCTTGGGGCAGTGATGGGAAAAAGAAACCAAAGAAGGTTGTCTGAATTTGGTAACTGCTTATTAGTTTAAGCCCCCCGAAAATTCCATGTTATGTTGCTCCTCCCCTAGCTTTTAGCTTAATCTTCCTCTACCTACCCACCTACATGCATACATGCATACATGCACGCATGTACATGTGGCTGGATATGTAAAGAACTGGATTTGGTTGAAAATATATAAACATAACTAAATAGTTATTTGGTAAAAACTTCCATGAAAATAGTTAATATATATAACTATATTAATGAAATATAGCACGATCAAATCATGTTGATGAGTACGTGACAACTTCTACGTCCATATTTATGGGAGAGCTTGCAAGTTCAATATTGAGAGATGTAATATTTATAATTAAGATGTGATGACACTTGAATTAAGCATAAATAGAAAATATGGGACCGATCATTTTGTGCCAGTCCAATCCAGACAACCTTGTATACCTCGTTCATATTTTAGTATGAATCATGAAGTAAACTTTCGGTCAAATTATTTTTTATTGGATATTGAATAATTAGTAATTAAGTTCAAGAATGTGTTTTGTTGCATGTGTCTTGAAATTTGTATTAGTTTTTACTTGTGTTTTAAGATATTTTCAAAAATCAATATATAAAAGAAATAAAGGATCATGTAATATGGCAAGTCATTTAGTGGATAACTTAAGTCACGAAGAAGGATGAATAAAAAATCAGGATGCTTGTCTCTTTGATTTTAATGTTGCATTCCACTTGATGTCCTTTTCCTTTCTACTACTGGATGTCATTTAGGTCATCTAATAATGGAAACTCAAGTTCTTATATACCTAATAAACCATGGCATGGTTTTTTTTTTTTTTGATAAAAACAGCATATTATATACCTCTTATGTGAGTACAGCCAGCCAAGTCAATAGATAGAACATGATCGATACAAGACAGAAGGGAGGGCATCTGCCTTAGTCCAGAAAAGATCTCCGAAATGCCGAGCGACAAAGGAGGCAATCCAATATGCAGCTCGGTTTGTCTCCCGATACACGTGATCTTTTCTGGATGAGAGGGGGTGTTGATAATGTGGGTGCAAGAAAAAAGAGCTCAAAGGTGGAAGAGGAGGACGATGCCAAGGACTCAACTTTCTGGGCTCGAATGATGCATGTCACAATATTCTCGCGATCAGATCAATAAAGACGACGGGTTGGACCATGAGAAGTCTCAACAAAGATGATGTTGTAAAGCTTGGGTCTCTATGAAGACAGTGGAGTGGACCATGTAGTAGAAGTTGGCCTGGAAGGGATTTCCTTTCAGGGCTAGGAGTGAGATCTCACGAGAGCATGGCAGTGATCGAGAGGGAGGAGTTTTGAATTCTAGATGTTCAAAAGAACGTTATCCTCGTTAATGCAAATACGTGGAGAAGAGCTTGAGATGCCATTCTTTCTGAATTCATAACAAGTTTAAACTCCCGTTTCTCTCTGTCGTCGCATCGCTTTCATCTCAAAGCCCATGCAATAGCTTAACAAGGATAGCGAAAACTTGAGTTTCTGTTGCTTAGAGAAGATATTGTGATTGAATGCCAACTTAAGCGTATCTAGCCAGAGAATAGAGCCGAATTACTCTCCCAGAAAAATAAAGGCCAGAAAGTAAACAACCAAAAAATATAAAAATTATAATCTTCCCATAAAGAGAGAGGAGAGAGAGAGAGAGAGAGAGAGAGAGAGAAGATAAAGGAAAGAGAAAGAACACTGAAAGTCATCATTTTTTAAGGGCAAAGGTTAAATGCTACCCATATCATGATTTGATAATGCTACTCTTATGCGCATGCCAACTAGATTGAAATAGCTTCTATTGTTGACATATGTCCCTCAAAATTTAGAAATTGGAGGAGATATGATTCAAAGCATTGCCCTATAATAATTTAATATAACCTTATGAGATTCAAGCCAACCTATATATTAATATGTTTATCATAAATGTTGTTCATAGACGATATTTTTTATGGTACATAATTGATCAAGAATGTATATTAAATAGAGAAAAAAAGTTGTTAGATAGTTTTTAACACATAGAAATAAAAATAAAATAATTTTTAAGTCATTTAATATATTATATGATAATACCTAAATTTAAAATCCCATGCACATTTGATGGAATTAATGTAATGCCATTTTTCGTAAAGTCAGCAATCTAGACACACAAAATGTTTGTTTGAGATTAATAATAATAATAAACTAAAAATAGATTATAAATTTAATTAATTTATATTAAATATATACCATATAAAAGTAATAATTGGTGAGAGGTTTTCAGATAGAGTATTCCTTTTTTTTTTTGGGAGGGGGGTGAACTTATCAAAATTCAGTAAAGGTGTGGTTTTACCAACTAGACTAGTTCACACCCTCGAGTATTCTCGATTTGCTTAATTTTGAAATTGGTGAGAAATTGGTTGAGTTGATATTGCAATTGATAGTGCTGATATGAAAAAAAGTAAGGGGGTGGTATTTTGGTTAGTAATTTGATAGTTAGGGGCTAATTAACACTCTCCTCTCTCATTTTAAGTGTAGCATAGATTAATAGTTTATCATATAACATCATCTAAATAATTCCGTATCAAACTTTTCAGAAAGATGTATTAATTAATGGGCCACCAATCTAGCAATCATGGCGTCCAACTATCTGATGACAAAGCCTATTTTCACGAAACATAAAAAGGAATTTTAACTCCAAATTTTGATTCATTACCATACAATATGTTCTCTTTCTTACTTTAGCCTATCCTGGTTAATTGTTCAGGACTTACCTGGGACAACGCAAGGAGTGTCACTAACCCAATAAGCAACTTTATCCCATTTGCTACATTCTTGTAGATGAAAATTGCAAGAATATACATCCCAAGCCAGCTTGAATAGTTTCATATCTCAGCAAGTTTTCCTCCTCATACTTCTATCTCATCTCCAATTTCCCATGTATCCTCTCCTCCCATGTTGATGATATTGTTCATGACCTTCTCACCATTTATTTTTTTTTTTTCAGACAAAACATAATGATTTTTTTTATTTAATTTCAGAAGAGGAGAAATCTAAGGTCCAGAAATATGCTAAAATCGAAAATTATTCAAAGTGGATGCCAAAACTAGGGTCACACGTCACAAAGCTAGTAGTGGTACGAATCTGCAAAGCCCACAAGCCTGGCTTTATGTGGCCTCCTAATCATTGTACTGTTCTAACGTGTCCATTGTTCCTGATGTAACAAAGCAACAAACACCTTACAGTCAAGCCAAGTCTTTTTTTTGTTTTTTTCATTAAGTTGTGTAGAGTTTCACAACCACCCATACTTCTTTCACGGGCATCATTTCTGCCTCAAGCTCAAAAATTCACTCATTCACCCTCAAAGTTTATTGTATCAATCCAGTATAAATACATCTATAAAAATTAAAAAATAAAATGTGCAAAAAATTAGAAGAAACATAGCAATCCACGGCACTATTCCTTTCCCTATAAACATATATCGCCTCTTATGAACATAGAGCGACTTCCATTCTCCAGTAATCATTCATCTTAGGATGAAATTTGGTGTCCGTAGTAGATGAACTTGATAATCACCTCAAAAATAACACGAGAAGTCTATAGCTGTTTCTTAGCATATATCAAATCTTTCTATAGGGCGCATAACTCTGTCGGCCGTAACCCTAGTTTTGAATGGTCGAATGGAGAAGATTGGCTTCAATTTGTCGCCAAGGACACAAAGGGTGCATGCATGGTTGACAAATTTACACAGAAGATTGGGAATTTGGTGGTGGTGGAAGTTGACATGGAGAAAGAGAGAAAGGATGTGGTCCCTTTGATGGGTTAAGCCCAAAGGTTTCATGTGGGATGGGACCATCATGTAAGGTCCTTCTGAGGATTCACGTGTATCCCCTCACATGACAAACAAGGGCGCATTGTACTGCATCTTATATAATTTAAAATTTAAGTTTCTCAATCAATCGCCTGAAGCTTGCGTGTTGGATCCATTCTCAGGGCAAATAAAAAAATGTTAAAAAATAAATTCAGGATAAAAATTGTTAATAATGGTGCAGTTGCTGCAAAGAAGATGCTTTGCTTAAGTTCCACTAAGAATAATTGGAGTACGAAAGTGTCAGCTTAAAATGCATCAGGCCATTCACTAATAGGAATGTTAAGCTTAATTTTTTAGATTTTTTTTCAAATATATTGGAAGTTATAATTTATGCGTAACCATAGTCGACGAATCGTCCCAAATCATCCGGTTTGGAATGTCTCGAGCTGTACCGGCGACGGATCGGGACGGTTCCGATAATGAAAATGAGATTGGCGATGAAAGAAGAGAAGGAGAAGGAGAAAAAAGAAAAGAAAGAGCGGAGAAGGGATGAAATCTCTTATGCGAGGCATACTATGGGTGCGGCCTGCATCCATCTTGAAGAGGACTCAACTATGGTGATCGAGTGGGTTCGAGGTTGGCATGCTGTGACGGACGAGCAGTATTTGCTCCACGACATTCGGAAGCTTGCGGGGGGATGTGGCTTCTTACAGGCTACCCATATTTATCGGGAGGCAAACAATGCAACTAATTGGATGGCCTCCTTTGTGGCACATCATTCTAGTAGGTTCCTTTGGGTGAACCAAGTGGAAATTCCTTACACTCTTTGTTAGCTTCTTTTTTCTGACTTTGTTGGTTGTACTCATGCGCGTGTCATGTGAGGCATCAGTGTACCAAAAAAAAAATGAGATAGAGAAAGAGGAAGGAAGAGAGAGGAAGGTAGAGGCCAGCCGATGGAAGCAAAGAAGCCGCCGTGCGGAGGAGACGGAGGCTGGGGAGCTATGGAAGAGGGGCTCTTCTCTGGTCCTCTACTAACGAAACAGAGAACTGGAGGCGGAGCCTCTCCTCTGCCTCCTCTGTTGTGGCGGCTCTCCAACCCTTCGCTGGTTCTCCGTTGGCCTTTTTCGACCTCCCCATTCTCTCTCTCTCTATTCATCTTTCTTGTTCTCCCTTTCTTCCGTCTCTTCTACTGTGTCTGTATAAGCTCGGCACGGGCTCACACTACCCCATGCCGCTAGTAACTGGTCTAGAGCCCAGCACAGTAGATGTTGTGCATAATCTTATGCTTTCATGCCCTGGTAAGATTTGTAAGGAGATAATGTTATCATCAAAAAAAGAAAAAAAAACCAAATTAAGCCTAAGAGTGCTTCTTGACTGGCTGCTTTTGTCACACATTAATGCGCAGCCCGTGAGTGGAAGGTTCTTTTTCCCGGCAATGTTGGCCCGGAGGAACCGTCTCAAAGTTCTTGGAAAGAAGAAACGCACTGATATTTAACAAAATGCCCCTAATACTACCAAGATACACACACACACACATATATCCAAAGAGTAATAATACTAAACACAACTCCAATGCTGCCATAAGTCACGTTAGTATAACTAAATGCATTAATATATGATCAATCAAAGTCCAAATGCCCCAAGCAAACAGAGGCGCTTCCGGATTCCAATGGCAATTAGATGGTTATCACTCTAAGGTGGCATTCCTATCCAAAATTATCTTCATTGGATGTGGTCACAGGCTCCATTCTTATGGCTCGACGTAATTCGATGAAGCTTGCGAAGGCAGCAAAAGTCCAATGGCTTGATTTAATTTGGCCTGATGCTGACATAACATGAAACATGCCCTTCAAGGTCTAGGATCCAACCTCAACCATAGTCCCATGGTGTGTGATGTCAACCCATCAACAAAGGCCAAATAGAAACCACCACCCCTTTAATTAGGCTTCCAAGGCCGGAAGGAGATCCCCCTCCATGAAACCTAAAAGGTGGTGGGCCTAAAGTGAGGAGAGTTATTTAGACAATAAATGAGAAAGAGATGTGTGCAGCTCCAATTGCTAAGACAACAAGACTTAGGCATGTGACCACCCTCCACATATATATATACACACACACACACACATAGTGCTTACTAAGGCCTGATCTAGATCAAAATATTCTTTCCTTGTTATCACAAGGTCTCCATTGCCCACTACTTTCTTTGGCACATATAGCCTAAAGACAATGCCTCTAGGTCAGGGAGTTCTCCAAGCTCATGCATAAATATCACTGCTGAAGCTGAAACACACAGCAATGCGATGCCCGAGCAGGCATATCAAATTTCAATCCTTCATCAAGCATTATGGCTAATGACAACTAAGGTACTATAAGAAATCCTCACCATGATTGTATCATGTTTCTACGAAGTAGTATTAAGCAGACTTCCTATAGGAATAGAGCGTCTCGCTAAAACTAGCGTTTATCTAAAATAGATTATATAAAGAAATCCAAGGTTGAATAGAAAACAAGATGGAATCGAGAAGCTACGTTCCAATCGACAAGTTACATCCCATCTTAAAAAGAAATGCCACAGTATGTCTCGTCTTCAAAGGCTTGGCTTGTTTTATGTAATTAACCTCTGCAACAATTTCAATTATTGTAGCTAGCACAAACCAAACTCCTTGTTATGTTTCATATAATGTTGCTAGTTGCTCACCGACAAATCTCTCTCTCTCTCTCTCTCTCTCTCTCTCTCTCTACCATAGATAAAATCCATGCAACTTTGGTCATCAACAAGTTAAACCCAATTGATTTGTGTATTGAATTATAGGAAGAATTGCTCAGATACCTGTGAGTGGGGCTTTAATTAGATAAACTAAAAACTATCGTCGTCACCATCATCATTTTCCTCGAAGGCAACGAGCTAAGTAGCCTTTTGTCATGTACCTGTGGGATTCCATTCTAAGTCACTTGCAAAAATATCATAAGCTTGGTAAGTTGGCACCTTATATCAAAATTTAAAAACTATATAAGATAAAGAATGGAAAACAACAATGCCATTTCTAATTTTTCTTTAAAAAAAGTCTAATCAGACAAACAGTAGGACAATGGAAATCATAAGTGTGCCATACTCTAATAAACACATTGTTGAAAAAGAAATCCAATAAAATTAATTTATTTTTCCTGAGAAGATGTCTGCGCTGAACTTGAACCCTTTGTGGGCCCGATACAGTTTGAGGAGGTGGGGTACTCCATAATAAAACCGAACCGGACCGTCTTCCAAGGCGTGACCGGCTTTTTTCGTGCCTCAACGTAATTGAAAACGGGAAATGATTTAAATTCGATCAAGCGATTCCTCGTGCTATCCTACAAAAAGAATTTGGACCATATTGTGAAGTCCGAGATCTATCAGCATCATCTGAATCATGATAGATCTTTGAAACGCACTCTCAATCATCATGGTAAGTCCCCTCGGTACACTTAAAAAGTTTTCTTCTAAATGTTTTGCAACCACGGGACGTTACCTTTATCTTGCAAGTTTTGTTAGGTTCGAAGAACAAATGGAGCACAAGTTGGTGGCTAAGGATATTTCAGGTCATGTCTGTGTCAGTCCTCTCAGGCTTCCTATGGTGGCACTCGGATGCTTATCATCACATGCATGATGAGGAATTCTAATAATGAGGCTCAAGTCATTGTCTCCCAGCATTTTTTTTTTCTCTATAGTAAACTCTCGTAAAGATACTATGAATCAAGATTTGCCTTCTTGGTATCACACTCCATATCGGTACTATACTAGCACAGTATTAGTAAGGTATGATATGAAATTTTTTTAGCATAATCTTCTACTTATTAGTGTTTTTGACTGAATGGGAAGAAAGATGCCACCCAAAACTTTATTGTGCGTTATGCGAGCCACAGCTTTGAAGAAACTCTAGACTGCAAGGCCCTAGCCATCCTAACATGAAGCCCCATTGCTTCCTTGATGTGAGGCTCTGTAATTCTCTTATAACCTTCACCAAAAATAATCTAAATTTCATTAGCATCAGCATTAATAAAAACATGGTCTTGTCCAAGCAGAGGATGATGCAATGACTTGGCCCAATCCATGTTTGGGTAATGTAGAAATTTCTTTTGGAGGTTAGGAATGAGATAAATAAGCTGTATCTGCTAATGTTTGTAATTGGGCGATATTCTTATGACAAGGCCACTAAAACCCCTCAGAGTATGACCCTTATGGTGATGGCTACAATCAAGTAATTTTCAGGCCGGGCTTTTGCTGATTCCTTTTATGAAAAAAATAAAAAATAAAAAATCTAAAAAAAACAAAAATGATGTCACCGATGACAGATTAGACCCATCGAGTTGTACCCGTTGTGCGAAGATAAAGGCTTGCATTATTGTTTCGCATACGATTCCATGTCAGGTTTTCCAATAGCCTAAAACGTCATTTATTCCGTCCCCACATGGCATGCAAATCCAAAGTTCTTTGATTCTTAGATTTGAATCTAATTCCATGCAGCACGAGGGCGCGCTATAAGTACCACGGCCATGGCAGTTGCATTGTGCCAACCCAAAATTAAATTACTGGTCTTCCTTCTTTAATCTCTGTGCTCTTTGAGAGAAGAGGGTGGTCGGAAGAATGGCATCCACGAAGGCTGAGAGACCTCTTGAAGGCTCCCAGGTTCCCGTGGAAAAAGTCAAGAAGGAGCCTGCCCCCGCCAAAGCCAGTACTGGTGCACCCAAAGCTCAGGCTAGGAAGCTGGCCCCAAAAAAGGCCGAGCAAAAGCCTCGGGAGTCCAAAAAGAAGGTAGCCGGGGCATGATTACACAATAATTAAAACCCGTTTGGTTCGCGGAAATTTTTTTTTATTGAAATATTTTTTAAAAAAACTGATTCCTGCAAACATGATATCTTAAAAAATAATTTTGATATGTTTAGTTAGCTATAAAAAAATAGCTACTTATGCTTGGTTGAGCATCTAGTTATATAAAATATTTATTATATCTTTAATAAAGAAAAAAATTTTATTTATAAATTTTGATAGCTTAAGAATATATTTTTTTTAAAAAAATTCAATTTTTAACCAATAAGAAAGTAGCTTTTCCATAATCCTTATAGATTTTCTTTCTCATGAAATAAGATTCCCATCTATGCTACTTTTCATATCTCTTCTTTAAAAAGGCTCCAACTAAATAAGAGGTTTTTTTTTTATTTTTCTGTTGACCATACTTCTCTCTCTCTCTTCGAACCAAACAAGCCTTTAAATAACAACCTTCCATCCTAACAACCACAGCCTTGCCTTTGCATTTTCGGCTCTTTTCTTAACTCCAAGGTAATAAGACATAACTAGTTTTCATATTTCCATGACATCATTCTTTATATCAACAAGATGACGTTTCTATTATTTCTATAGTCTTGCCTTGCCTAAGTTGTTATTTACCCAGCGTATCCTGAATTCTTACTATGCCCATGATCATTAATTTAAAATTTTTCAAGGAGCTGAAAATTTTGTAGAGAAACAAACCGACCAATTGCCATTACAATAATTTATTTATTTTTGTGCTCTGGGACAGGCTAAAGGTGGCAAATCAGCAGCCAAAAAATAGTAGAGATGACAGAAAGCAGCAGGACCGCTCAGCATCCAATCAGATCAAAGACTAGCATTTTTCTGTTGTTTAAGTTTTCCCTATTTTCCTATACTTCAAATGTATGCCAAATGTTAGGCTGGGCTTTCTGAAATAAAGTCGTGGTGTTGCTAGAATGAATGATGAACTAACTTTACTACTGTTACAGTAACAATTCCAATGAAATTCTGCACGATGGGTGCCATATTCTGCCATGCAACATCCATAGAAATAACAAATAACCAGGAACAAGTAGGCATCAGCTCCCTAACTACATATTTGAAACCCACCCACCCCAAGCACTGGCTTATAAAATTACCAGCGCCTGCAAGTTTTCGATATCGGCATCCGTGCGTCCTCCTTGAACTTGAGTCTCTCGTTCGGCGTTACAAGTATATAAAGCTATGAAAGTACTGAAGCACACTGCAGTTGCATCCTGCGGTCCGCTCTCGACCTGCATCCTAGAAGTCCACAAGTTCGTGGTACCTCTCATATCAACAAGGCGTTCAAAAACTTCATGGAAGCCCCTCAAGGAAAATCAAACACACTACCTTCAACTTGGGAGGCTGGTGCCTTCCCTTATTAAATCAGGAGTTGTTTGCTGTACTCCACTTACAGAAAGGTATCAAAGATGCACATCCAAGTGGAGGATTAAGAACCTCACATACTGACATACATCAAGTCTTGTATGTCTGAAGCTGGCAATCAACACCTAACCTTCCCTCCATGCGCACTGTGATTTGATTTAAAACTATTAAGCATCCGAATCCATCTTAAAGTAAAAACTACTTTTAGGAGCACCACCACATATCAAATGTAATAACAGATGGATGGATAAATGAAAAAACACAAAAAGATTAACCTTTAATGCCAGTTTCATGGAAAGGATGAATTCGGCATATGCATTTTCATGAGTCCTCTGTATGGTTTCTTGGACTATTTTATCCCTCCACCCTATTTGGTCGAGCAACACAAACATTTAGATATCATTAAGTAGGCATGTGGCAAAAAACAAATGTTGACAAATCCACATATCCCAAGAATAACAATGGGATATACCTTCCAACCTTGTTGCCACATGATGGACTCTACTATTTTGTTATCATTTATCCTCTTGATCCCATATCGAGCAAAACATGGGCGAGTCCATGGAACAGTGCGTGAGAAAATACTAGTCTGATTGGCAAAGCCCACCAACCCCTAGAAAAATTCCCCGATCTTTTCGCACTTATCTAAGATCCCAACCGTTGGTTTGGAATAGATAAACGGCTTAAATGGATTTGTATGACCGAAGCAGGTGCTCAATGCCACCAGCTAGGTGTCGTGCAAGTTGTGGCTCTAGGCTCAACAATTCTCTATCGAGCTTGATGATGTCACCATGTCAGCACAGAGTCTAGGCAGTCAAAAACTATTCATGGGCAAAATCATGTGATCGGGGCTGTCAGTTTGCTCGCCCATTTCTTTCTAGGTGGTCTGGGGCAACCTATAATCGACTACTACAGGTGTAAACTGATTTCATAATAGTCAATTATGGTGCGATTGATTGACACTTCAACAAATGCTCTTCATCCCAAAGATCATCATAGATGTATGTGAAGACAATACAGAACATGATAGATATCTTATTAATGAAGCCTAATCAATGAAATATAACTAGTGCAATAAACTAAAAATAACTACAATAGAACAAAAAAAAAATACTGCCAGTAAATTCAGGTCCAAGGATGTGATAGATGGCAACGATGGTAATGATGATGGGTATAGACATAATGATTGATGGATGAAGAAACGAGGGCTGAGTAAAAGATGGTGATAAAACTAGTCGGATAATTACCTCTGCGACTTTGGTCCCTCCAATCCAATGAGAATTTTCAGGCCGCGCTCCACCAAGACATTGAGACGAATGATGACGGGGTCGAGAAGGTGGCTCCAAGAAGAAATAGGTCAAGAAGCAAGATGGAAGTGGAAGAAAAAGGATTTCTCAGGGCTTCGCCCATGGTGGCACTCACCTTTCTAGGTTTTCTTTTTTCTCTTCTTTCACACATTCAACATGCACAATTCTATCTTCATTTCATCTATCCTCCTCCGTTCCTAAAGATGAGTGATGGCTGTAGGCATTGAAGAAAGGCCAAGGCTTAAGCAATTAACTGTGGTGGTTTGGGGTTGGATTAGGCTTCCTATCACACCTAGGTAGACCCTTTTTGCTTGACAGTCCTAGTATATGACTCGACTGAAAATCCAAGCCTAAACATGGCTTTGGATGAAAAACACAAAATAACAAAAAATATAAACTATGTACAAGATGGAACTCTGAGACTACATCAATTCTCCCTAACTGGGAAGAACTCAACTCCTGACGAATAGGCCTCCTGTATCCACTGCAACAAATTGGGTGTCTAATGCCTCAACTCGTCCTCGTTGATCCATGAACTGTCTGAAATAGGTCTTCCTTACCAACACACAAGGAATCTGCGGTACTCCCCACGCCTAGTGTCTACTCGCATGTCAAGAATATTCTCAATATCCTAATGGAAACTAAACTCTGAGCTAGTGCTGGGTAGATCTGGAACTGCAACCCCCTCTGGTGGATCTTCATGGAACTAGTACAAGTCGGTGACATTGAAAATCGGGGAAGTCTGGACGTTATTTGGAAGCTCCAATAAATAGACGTTCTTCCCCAGCTTTCGACGTATGCGTAAGAGACCATACTTTCACGAGTTGAGCTTGTTGTAACTGCTCAATGAAAATCTCTTTTCTAAAATAAGCCATCACCAGATCGCCCTCTGCAAAGTGAACCTCCGTGCAATGACGGTCAGCATCATCCTTATACCTGGCACTAGAGTCAAGCAAGCGCTGTGGACTTTCCGTTGGATGTGATAAACCTGCTCAATAATGTCTTCTGTTTCGGCACTTATCCGACCATGATAGAAAATGGAAGCACGATCAAGCAAGGAATGCTGTACCGGTCCGGTCCAAGACCGGTACCGGAAACAGAAGAAACCCGGTTTTTTCCGAGTTTTTGTGCGAACGGTTTTTTTTTTTGGGAACCACAGCGCCTCGCGCTGTGGTTTTTGAAACCACGCGCCGCGCGTGGTTTTAAGGAAGAAGTGGCCCACGGGCCACTTCTTTCAAAAAAAAAAAGCTGTGGCCGAAAAAAACAGAAGTGGTCGAGAGGCCACTTCTGTTCTATCTAATCAAAAAAAGAAGTGGCGGAGAGGCCACTTCTTTTTCGTTAGTTTTGTTTTATAAAAAAGAAGTGGCCGAGAGGCCACTTCTTTTTTTGATTAGACATGCACGAAAATCAAAGTGGCCTCTCGGCCACTTCTTCTTCGCTCGTTCGGTTCCAGACTCCAGATTAACTAAAATCCAAGAGTGAGCCTCTGAAGAGTAATAAGAGACGGAAAGATTTGAGAGATAGCCCACAAATTGAGGAGGAGGTCCTGCCCAAAAAATCCAGCGGAGACTATTTAAGGTGCGGTTTTTTTGTCCTATGTTATTTCATTAATTTTGTTAATAAGTAACTTAAAAAAATAGTTTATAAATTACTTAAATAATAAGATAATGCAAAAATTTACTTTATTAGCTTAATTTTTTGATAAGTTGTAAATTTATGATAGAAATGGAGCCATCAAGAAAAGCGAACCCTGCAAAGCGTGGTATTGGCTGGTCTTATGGGCGAAGACTTGGAAGTGAGGGGCAACGACATCAGTTTCAATGCAAGTTTTGCGACAAGGTTTTCAAGGGAGGGGTAACCAGGTTGAAGCAACACTTAGCCGGAAATTCCGGTGAGGTTGCTACGTGCCCAAAATATCCCAGCGAGATTCGTGTGCTGATGAGGCAGAATCTCGCTGAGGTCAAAGAAGCGAAAGAGATGGCTTCCAAGAAGAGGGCGGAGGTCGATCGCCGAGCGGGAGAGCCACCTTCCTATTACTCTAGGGAGCCAGAGAAGGTCGAGGATCTAGATGAGGAGGAGACAAATATTCAGACGGCCATGCATGCAAGCCTGGATGGTCAGTGGCAGCAGGAGGAGGTGGCCAGGCATAGGGCTCGATTTGGGCCCTCTGCATACGAGTCGGGCGGCGGTTCTGGGAGCACTAGACAAGATCCAGAGTTCTTGAGGACAACTTCAGTCAGGGAGGGCATCGGCAAAGAACGTGGCCGGATTGCATCTATGCTGGATAGTTTTGGTAGCCGAAAGAAGTCATCTAGAGGAATTCCACAAGGAGCGACAATTCATGATGTAGATCCGCATGCTCTCCCCAACAGAGATTCAAGACAGTAGAGGGTAGACACAATGTGGATGAAGGATAAGAAGAAAACTATGTGGCGAGCTATTGGATCCTGGTTTCACTTCAGCCACATCCCAGCGAATGTGGCAGACAATACATACTACGGGTCTGCCATTGCCGCCATACAAGCTGCCGGTCCCGGTGTAGTTCCTCCAGGCCCGAAGAACATATACGGTGAGCTTCTTGACAACAATAAGAAGGAGCTGGAGAATTGGATTGACTCCTACAAGAGCAAGTGGCCCATATATGGACTAACCATCATGTGCGATGGTTGGACCGGTCCGACCAGGCGGAGTATCATCAACTTCCTGACATACCGTGATGCTAAGACCTTCCTCCACAAGTCGGTTGATGCTTCGGCTTATGTGCACAACACCTCGTACATGCTGAAACTTATGGAGGATGTGATTGATCTGGTAGGAGAGGAGAATGTCGTGCAGGTCGTCACTGATAATGGGCCGCAATATAAGGCTGTCGGGCAGATCTTGATGGAGCGGCGACCACATATTTTCTGGACCCCATGTGCTGCACATTGTATCGATCTCATGTTGATGGACATTGGAAAGATCCGTAGGGTGCAACAAACGGTGGAGACAGCCCAACGCATTACCAGGTATATTTATAACCATAACTGGGTCCTTTCACTGATGAGAAAGTATGCAGGTGATAGGCAGCCACGCAGAACTATAAGAGTTCCAAAGCCAAACATCAAGTATAGTGGGTGAAGACCAGGAATGAGAACCGGACATGCAGGACGTGAAATCCATGCATGCAAGGGAGAAAGACCCGGAGCCACCTTCAGCAAGGGATAGATGCTGATTTACCGCGTCAAACAGTTGTTGGAGAGAGTGTAGTTGTTTTGTTATTATTTTGTTGCATGTTTACTTATGTTTACGTTAATTCTGTTATGCACGTAGGCTTTATTCTCGGCTGAATAGCCGAATAGTTGGTTAAGTTTAATTGTATAAATAAAGCTCCGAAGGTCAATAAAAGTTTATCGAGAAATTTATCCAACAACTTATCTTATGGTTTGTTCTCACCCGAAGCAGAACAGTTACTTTTTTTTGTGATTGCTAGCTAGCTTTGACTGGGACCTTACCAATTGGTATCAGAGCCAGGTTGGCAATGGCGGCTAACAAAGAGAGGATCGAAGCTTTGGAGGTAGCACTCGGAGGAGTTCAAGATGGAATGAGCCACATGGAGCAAGGCGTTGCTGATAAGCTGCACCACCTGGAAGACACTATCAATAGGCTCTCTGAAGCATGGTTCTCTAACCGTGATGCAACCAGCTACCACAATGATCGGGGAAGCCACTCGCGTTCACACCGGGAGGAGCACGATGCAGGCCGCCAAGGCTTTTTTCCCAAGACCACCAAGCTGGAATTTTCGAAGTATTCAGGTGAGGATCCCATGGAATGGTTCAATCGTGCTGCTCAATTTTTTGAGTACCAGGGCACCACTGAACAACAGAAGGTTTCTCTAGCGTCGTTCCACCTGGCAGGAGAAGCAAACCAATGGTGGCAGTGGATACGCCGGACATACCGGGAAGAAGGGCGGACCATGACATGGGAGGCATTCGAAGATGAGCTTTGGACGAGGTTCGGCCCTACAGATTGCAAAGACTTTGATGAAGCCTTATCAAGAATAAGGCAATCAGGGTCTTTACGTGACTACCAGCGAGAGTTCGAGAAGTTGGGAAACCGAGTTCGGGGTTGGACTCAGAAGGCTTTGGTTGGAACATTCATGGGTGGTCTCAAGCCGAAGATTGCTGATGGCATACGTATGTTCAAGCCACGGACCTTGAAAGAAGCCATCAGTTTGGCTCGAATGAAGGACGACCAGCTGTCACGGCAAAGGCGATTCGCACGGCCATCACCTATCAACCGTACTCCACCAGCATTACCACCTTCTACACGAGCAGCACCAGCAACACCAATTCGGAGACTGACGTGGGATGAAATGCAACGGCGGAGGGCATAGGGACTATGCTTTAACCGCAATGAAAGGTTCACCGCTGGTCATAAATGCCAAGACCCTCAACTCCTGTTGGAAAGCTTCCCTGACACCAGCGGCATTACTTGTGAAGAAGTGACCGAAGAACTGCAGGAAGATGAAGATCAAGGAGAGCAACCCGAGCCCGAGATTACGCTGCATGCACTCACAGGGTGGGCAGCTCCATGAACTATGAGAGTTCTAGCAAAAATTGGGGGATTAGAAGTGATGGTGCTAATTGATAGTGGGTCAACCCACAATTTTATTAGCACTCGCGTGGCTGATTCACTTCGGTTGTCAGTTACTCCCACCAAGGCATTTACGGTCAAGGTAGCAAATGGCGAACCATTGAAGTGCCAAGGCAGGTTCGAGAAGGTGCAGGTATTCTTGCAAGGCATTCCATTCTCACTCACACTTTATTCTTTACCTTTAGTAGGTTTGAATTTGGTACTGGGCATCCAGTGGTTGCAGATGCTAGGCACCGTCACATGCAATTGGAAATCCCTCACAATGGATTTCCAATGGGAAGACAAGACCCAAAGGCTACAGGGGCTCGGACACCATCCCATCCGAGATGCCTCACTCAAAGAGATGACGAAGGAGCTTCGCCAAGGGCATTCAGTCTTTGCAATCTGTTTACAAATGGAGGGGCCCATGAGTACTGTGCCACCAAGCTTGCAAAAAGCTTTGGAAGATTATGAGGAAGTATTCAAGGAACCAACACAGCTTCCGCCGGCACGTGAGGTCGACCACTGCATTCCCCTTAAGGAAGGCACCGAACCAGTTAACGTTCGGCCTTATAGATATGCTTATTTTCAGAAGGCCGAAATTGAGAAGCAGGTCCAAGAGATGTTGGGTTCGGGACTTATAAGGCCAAGTACTAGCCCATTCTCATCACCGGTACTGTTGGTGAAAAAGAAGGATGGCAGTTG
The DNA here is from genome assembly GCF_051530095.1 of Phoenix dactylifera. Taxonomy (NCBI): domain Eukaryota; kingdom Viridiplantae; phylum Streptophyta; class Magnoliopsida; order Arecales; family Arecaceae; genus Phoenix; species Phoenix dactylifera. The sequence continues at coordinate 33,869,744 of NC_143196.1, forward strand.
GCGGTTCTGTACTGACTACCGGTCCCTCAATGCAGTCACCATCAAAGATCGTTTCCCCATTCCCACGGTGGAAGACATGTTAGATGAACTGCATGGCACCGCCTATTTCACTAAATTGGACCTGAGAGCCAGATATCATTAGGTACGGGTAAATCCGAATGATATTCACAAAACTGCATTCCGAACACATAACGGCCATTATGAGTATTTGGTAATGCCTTTTGGCCTATGTAACGCCCCATCCACCTTCCAAGCCATAATGAACTCCATCTTTCGCCCCAACCTTAGAAAATTTATCCTCGTCTTTTTCGACGATATCTTGATTTATAGCCCTACCTGGGATATGCATCTTGAACATGTCCGAAAGACTTTGAAGATTTTGAAGCAACAACAATTTTTTATCAAAGCTAGTAAATGTGCTTTTGGTAAGGAGCTTGAATACTTGGGGCATATTATTACATGTCAAGGGGTTAAGGTAGACGATGCCAAGATTTCGACTATGGTAGCATGGCCCCAACCTACTAACATCTCTAAGTTGCGTGGGTTTTTAGGATTGACAGGTTATTACCGCAAGTTTGTTCGGAACTATGGGATTCTGGCTCGTCCCCTCACGAATCTTCTCAAAAAGGGGCAATTTGGGTGGCATGATGAAGCAGAAGCGGCCTTTCTCAAACTTAAACAAGCCATGACTACCACACCAACATTGGCCATGGCGAACTTCAATGATACTTTTATCATTGAAACTGATGCCTCCGGCGAAGGTATTGGCGCCGTCCTTCAACAACAAGGCAGGCCAATTGCATTCATGAGCTGAGCCCTTGGAGTTGCCAAGAAGTCATGGTCCACTTACGCCAAAGAAATGCTTGCCATTGTCGAGGCCATCCGCATTTGGCGGCCATATTTATTGGGGAGAAGATTTATTATTCAAACAGATCAACGCAGTCTCAAGTATTTCTTGGAGCAAAAGATTGCTACCCTGGAGCAACAAAAGTGGGTTGCTAAATTATTGGGTTATGACTACGAGATCCATTATCGTCCGGGTCGTGAAAATTCTGCCGCTGATGCCCTCTCCCGTCGACCGGACAGCCCCACTCTTGACCACCTATTTGTTCCTCGGGTGAATATCTGGGAAGAGATCAAAGCAGCTTCCAAAGGGGACACTTATATGGAAGCTGTGGAACGTTTGGCCCATGCACAACCTGAAGGTCCATATTCTAGAAGGAATGGGTTAACTCTCTTCAAAGGCAGAGTGGTGGTGCCGCATAAGCTTCGCAGCAAGCTTTTATTTGAAGCCCACGATACTAAAGTGGGGGGCCATTTAGGGACCTTGCGCACTTTCAAGCGTTTGGGCCAGCAATTCTATTGGCCATCTATGTTCCGCACTGTTCAGGAGTATGTTAAAAAATGCAAAATATGTCAGCGGACGAAAGCTGAAACACTGGCACCTGCGGGGCTGCTCCAACCTCTTCCAATTCCATGCTAGGTATGGGAAAATTCCACAGATCGACGGCCAGACAGAAGTAATTAATCGGTGTGTTGAGCAGTATTTGCGGAGTTTTGTTCACCAATGGCCACGAAAGTGGCATGCTTATTTACCATGGGCAGAGTTCTGGTATAACACAACATACCATATTTCCACTGGAATGACTCCATTTCAGGCATTATACGGACGACCCCCGCCCACTATTCCCATCTACCGTGATGGTTCCTCACCTGTGAATGCGGTTGATCAAGATCTTTTGACTCGGGATGAACTGCTGCAAAGTCTAAAAAAGAATTTGGAGACAACTGCAAACCGCATGAAGCAATCCGCAGATAAAAAGAGGCGAGAGGTTACATTCCAGCAAGATGATATGGTATTTCTCAAGCTCCAGCCCTACCGACAATCCACAGTGTTCAAACACGCCCATCAAAAATTATCCAGTAAGTTTTATGGCCCCTACCGGGTTATACAACGAGTGGGTAATGTTGCCTACAAATTGCAGCTTCCTGAAGGAGCAAGAGTCCATCCCGTGTTCCATGTTTCCCTTCTCAAAAGGATACATTGGACTTTGGAGATTCTTCAACGGCAAGTGCGGAACTACCTCCAGTTAATGATGAAGGCGTGATCATTTTGGAACCCGAGAATATCATTGACAGCCGTTGGGTCAAACAAGGAGGAAAATTTGTGGAGGAAAGCCTGGTCAAATGGAAGCATCTTCCTTCGGAAGAAGCCACGTGGGAGAACACTACTCTACTGCGGCAACAGTTTCCACATGTGGCCCTTGAGGACAAGGAACCACTTCATGGGGGGAGTATTGATAGGCAGCCACGCAGAACTATAAGAGTTCCAAAGCCAAACATCAAGTATAGTGGGTGAAGACCAGGCATGAGAACCGGACATGCAGGACGTGAAATCCATGCATGCAAGGGAGAAAGACCCGGAGCCACCTTCAGCAACGGATAGATGCTGATTTACCGCGTCAAACAGTTGTTGGAGAGAGTGTAGTTGTTTTGTTATTATTTTGTTGCATGTTTACTTATGTTTACGTTAATTCTGTTATGCACGTAGGCTTTATTCTCGGTTGAATAGCCGAATAGTTGGTTAAGTTTAATTGTATAAATAAAGCTCCGAAGGTCAATAAAAGTTTATCGAGAAATTTATCCAACTTATCTTATGGTTTGTTCTCACCCGAAGCAGAACAGTTACTTTTTTTTGTGATTGCTAGCTAGCTTTGACTGGGACCTTACCAGCAGGAGGAGAGATTCTGAGATCCGGAGTCACACGGTTTGCTGCCAACTTTATCGCACTTGATAGCATACTCGAGAAGAGAGGAGCTCTACGTCAGATGTTTGCCAGTCCCGAGTGGTATGATGTAGATATTCTTATGCCGGCACTGAAGGGAGCAAGATAGAAGACTTAGTGACGAGACAGCCATTCTAGCAACGGGCTACTACAATAGTCAAGGCAATTAAACCATTATATGAAGTGCTGCGGGCCGTAGATAGCGAGATCTACCCCCAGATGGGGTTTTTGTATCACATGATGGTCAAGGCAAAGGATCAAATTATGGAGGCAGATCCAGCACACGGCCGGTCATACATCAACATCATTGAGCAACGGTGGGAAGCGCAAATGGGTACACCCTGGTTTCAGTACAACATAGATGGAATTGGTATGGATGAAACACTTCTGGATGCTTTGCGTAATGTGATTTACAAGATGGAGCATGATCCAGAAAAAGCGACCCTATGTCTTGAAGAGGTAATTATGATTTAGTAATTACCAGCATGTACAAGTATATCGGCATCTTCAATTATTAATATGGTTTTCTTATGCTTATTTTTCACAGAGCAAATTATTTAGAGAGGGCAGCTACAGTTTTGGCCAACGAGCGGCTGTCGTCAGCAAACACAATATGAATCCAGGTACGTGACACATCAGGAAAACATTCACCTGGTGTTATTTAGTTACTATTATGGAGCTATCATATATGTAATTTTCATAATATTTTTGCAGCTGAATGGTGGGTGCATTTTGGCGGATCCGCGAGAAATCTAAAGCGGATAGCTATCCGAATCCTCTCCCAAACAGTCTCCTCTAGTGGATGTGAGCGCAATTGGTCCACCTTCGTCCTTATCCACAGCAAACAAAGAAACCGTTTGACACAAAAACGCCTCAACGACCTTGTTTATGTGCATTACAATTTGCGGTTGAGGCTAAAGTGCATCCAGGAGGAAGCGGAGCTCAAGTATACAGATCTGATTTACGGAACCTTCACCGCTGATGACGATGATCCACTACTCGGCTGGCTTGTAGGCCAGCAGCAGGAGCCTGAGCTTGACGAGCCAGGATTGCCTCCATGACCAGCTAGCTTCATAGCCACCGAAGCTAGGGTCGATCCAGAGCAATGGGCTGAGCGCAATATTCCACGCACTTCCAGAGCTGATCAGCTGCAGGCACAGGGGAGCCAGTCACCACATGATTGGTTAGAGACACCTCCGAGAGAGCTGATCGAGAGATGCTCATCAGACAAGGGCGACATAGCCAGACAGAGAGGGCCAAGAAAGGAAAAAAAAGGTCCCAATGGAGAGTGTCGAGGAGACTTGGACTAGCAGCGATGAAGGTTCTGGTGGTGATGGATCTTCTAGCCATGAAGGGAACGGAGGACAGTATGGTACTCATGAGACACAGCCGGAGGATGGTTTTTATTTCACCGATGAGTCCCAATTTATGGGTGCTACACAGGATACGGACCACGGTCGACCACATGATAGATCTCGTGAGGATATCATTGGATATAGAAGACGGGCTTCTCGAGGTCGTTCAGGAAGACAGGATACGACTGCAGATCCGACAGCATACGGATACGGATTCTATTATCCACAGCCTCAGCCTGACGAATATGGATATGGTGCATCAGATTTTGCTTCCGCCATATTTGGATGGGCCCCTACACAATCAGAGGACACCTCTCAGAGCCAGAGCGTGAGCGAGAGATCCGACAGTTCTTATAACCTGGCGCACGTTTCTTTTGATTGGGTTGATTTGCCTCCTCCTGATTATACTTATGATCTGGATATCTACGAGAGTCATCGGCACTCGTCCCGATTTTAGATATCCAAGAGTGTTTTAAATGTATGTAAATGATTGTATCTTAATTTGAAGATATTTTATGTGTATCATTTTATCATTTGGAACGGGAGGAAAACATAACATGCATCATCTATATTTCAAATTTCAACCCTAAATTTAAACATAAAAACATCAAAAATCATGTAAAATGCAATAAAAAAACATCAATCTTCACTTAATAGACAACATTTAAAAGAAAAAAAAAATTTCCTGGCTCGCGGTACCGGCCAGTACGTACCGGACCGGACCGGTACCATACCGGTCTGGCCGGCCACCGGTACGCCGACCGGTACCGGTACGGCGGACCTTGCGATCAAGTATGTGTGGAATAAGAAAACCATAGATGATTTCAAATAAAGATTTGCTAGTAGTACGATTGATAGAACTGTTGTATGCAAATTCAGCCTGTGCTAAAACCAAATCGCACTGAGTAGGACGCTCACTAATCAAACATCTAAGCATGTTACCGAGTGTATGGTTCACTACCTCTGTCTGACCATCTGTTTAGGGGTGATAAGCTCTGCTGAAGTTTAATTTTGTTCCTAATATGCTCCAAAGAGATTTCCAAAAATAACTAGTGAATTTTGTGTCCCTATTAGATGTGAATGATCTTGGAATACCATGCAGCCCAACAATTTCTTTAAAAAATAAATTTGCTATATGAGATGCATCAAATATTTTCCTACACGGAATGAAATGTGCCATTTTTGAAAACCGGTCCACCACAACAAAAATCGAATCAACCTTTCTGGCAGTCATGGATAGTCCTACAATGAAGTCCATGGTGACATCCTCCCAAGGGCCACTAGGGATAGGCAACGGGGTGTACAAGCCTGTATGCTAGACCTTTTCCTTTTCTTGCTGACAATGTTGACATTTTCGCATATATCTAATAACGCCGTCTCTCGTCTTAGGCCAGATATACCTCTCAACTAGGAGTCCAAAAGTGCGACTCTGCCCATCTTGAGCAGCTAACCTTCATAAAATTTCCGAATCAAAGTCTCACGCAATTCATCTCCACATATGCACAAGTGTGATCCTCTAAACAGGAATCCATCCTGAATGTGAAAGTTACCGAGAGGTTCTGATCCAGTCATCTGACACGACTTCCAAATCTCACCAAAATATGGGTTAGTAGCATACTTATTCTTCATGCCATCAAAGTCTATGACCCACGCCCTCAAAGTGGCTAACAAATAAACTCGACGACCTAAGGCATCTGCCACATTGTTAGTAGTTCCAGACTTATATTTCAAGTGGAACGTGTCCTCTTGCAGGAAGGCGGACCACTTAGCAAGTCTTCTATTCAGATTTCTTTGTGAATTCAAATATTTTAAAGCCTCGTGGTCAGAGTTGAGTACAGACTCCCGTTGAATGAGACAATGCCCCCAATAGCGCAAAGCCTGAACGACTGCATAAAATTCTACGTCATATGTAGAGTAACATGGATGAGTGTCATTCAGTTTTTCGATAAAGTAAGCCACAGGACATCCTTCCTGACTCAGAATAGCTCCTATGCCTACATGTGAGGCATCACAATCCATCTCGAAGACCTTATCAGAGTTGGATAGTGCAAGGACAGGTGCACTGATCAGCTTGGTCTTAACGAGTTGGAAACTCTTTTCTGCTGCGGGTATCCACTTGAAGGGACCCTTCTTTAGACAATCAGTTACTGGGGCTATCAAAGTACTGAAATTACGAATGAACCGCCGGTAAAACAAAGCCAACCCATGAAAACTCCTGGCTTTCGTGATCGTCTTAGGTGCAGGCCACGATTCGATGGCCTTTACCTTGTCAGGGTCAACCTTTATGCCCTCTGATGACACAATGTAACCTAGGAAAATCAGACTGCCAGTCAAAAAACACATTTCTTCATATTTGCATACAATTTGTGGTCTCAAAGTGTCTGCAACACTAGCCTCAAATGATCTAAGTGAGACTCAGGGCTAGGACTATATATCAAGATATCCTCAAAGTACACCACTACGAACTTTACTATGAATGGTCTAACTACTTGGTTGATGGTTTGCATGCATGTACTTGGAACATTGGATAGCCCAAATGGCATGACCAACCACTCATATAATCCTTCCTTTGTTTTGAAGGCGGTCTTCCATTCATCTTTTGGGCGTTTCCTAATCTGATGGTGCCCACTCTTGAGATCAACTTTGGAGAAAATTTTCGCGCCGTTCAACATATCAAGCATGTCATCAAGTCTAGGAATCGAGAATCTGTATTTGACTATAATCTTGTTGATGGTACGGCTATCAACGCACATTCTCCATGACCCATCTTTTTTTAGGGTGAGCAAAGCAGGTACATCACATGGACTCATGCTCTCACAAATGAATCACTTTCGTAAGAGTTCGATCACTTGCTTGTTCAGCTCCTCGTACGTAATCGGACTTATCCTATAGTGAGGTAAGTGTGGCAAACTTGCCCCGAGACTAGATCAATGCAATGCAGAATGTCCCTCGTAGGTGGTAAGCCATCTGGAAGATCGTCAGGAATCAGATCCTTGAATTCAGATAATAAAGGTTGGACTGCCTTTGAAATCTCCACTTCCTCCTGGATCTTTTTTCCTACCAGAACACAAACAAACGAGTCCTCTTTTAGTTCAGCCTTGAAAGATTTTAAATTTAGAATCAAGGCCCTTTGAGTAGGTTATTTGCCTTTTTCTTTCACAGAATTTTTCGTGTTATACCCATATAATTTTTTTTGTGGATAGAGTGTGATATTTATTTTGTCTTTCACAAAGAAATATGTATTCTTTTTTCCGTCATGTTGGGTCTTTTTATCGTACTGCCAAGGCCTACCCAACAATACGTGACGCACTTCCATAGGCATAACGTCACACCATACCTGATCTTGGTATCGTTTTCTAATGGAAAACTCTACTAGACACCTGTGGGTGACCGGAACCTCAACTCCCTCCTTAAACCAAGATACCTTATATGGTTTATGAATCTTTGTGTTGTTATCTTTAATTTATCAACCATGTGTTGAGACAAAGTTTTTAGTACTGCCATTATCAATCAAGATAGATTTATATCTCCTTACAATACCTACATTCAAGAAAATACTTTGCCTCAACCAATTGTCCTGGACAGATTGCTTAGGTGCGACCATGACACGATGAATCACCATGAGTGGGCCTACCTCATCACCTGTAATGGGGACATCATCGTTCTCCGACTCATCCTTCTGTTTAGACTCACCCTCATTTGCCTCTGGATTGGGTTCATCTGAATCGTCCTCGCATCCTTGTTCAATCAGGTGTGACTGAGAATAAAATTTTCTCAGAGGACATTCAGAGGATTTATGACCGGATTGTCGGCACTTATAGCAAATGATAGTTGAATTAGGTGACGGTGCTAGTACGCCTTTGCCCTTGTCCCATAATTTCTCATTAGAATTGCGCTTTAGGGCAGTTGTGGTCTTGGTAGGGTTCTGAAAACTTATTGCTTTGTTCCCGGACTGACTCTTTCTATGGATAGTGGAGTTTTTGTTTGAGTTCCACTTTCGACCACTGGTTCGCCTTTGTTGTGCTTTTACTCTCAGTACACGGCGATGGGCATCATCAATACTCAAGACATCGAACATCTCTACTTGGTCCAGGATGTCCCGTCTCAAGCCATTGATATATCTATTGGCAACATGAATGGGGTCCTCACTAAGGCCATTTCTTACTTGGAGCTCATAGAACTCGGTGTACTCATCCACGGTCCTAGTCCCCTGTCAGAGGTTTTGAAATTTCAAGTAGATGATTTGGCGATAATCCAACGGGACAAATCGCTTTCTCAACTTTTTCATCTTACTTTAGGTACGGATCTTATCCTTACCTTGCCGAACCCTTCGTTCCTAGAGTTGCTTCCACCAAACCAGTGCATGTCCCTTTAATTTGAGGGTCACAAATTTGACCTTTTTACCTTCAGAGATTTTCTTCCAATCAAAATATTGATTGATTTTGTCGACCCAATTAAGAAAAGCATATGGCTGGAAACACCCCTCAAAATCTCCAATATCTATCTTAATGCCATCATCCCAACATCTGGTGCGAGGGGGTTCTCCATGTGGTGGTCTCTTTCTGTTCCTACATAATGGTCGGTCATTTAAGTCATTTTCTATCTCATCTGGCTCACTACGCTCGACTACCCTCTAATTGATCCATTGTCTACTTTGAGGTCTGACTCTATGTCTTAGTTCATCCTGATGGTTTTTCTCTCTTCTAGGTCTCACTATCTCAGATATATTCAATTCAAATCATGAAGTTGGAGAGGTGTTCTACCTATCGTTGGATATGCTCTAAGATTTGTTATTGAGTTCTAAATGCATCTTGCCAATTATCAGACATGTTTGTTGGCTAAGATTCGACCCAAAATTGTTTCAGAGGTGTTTCTAATGTTATGGAGGTGAAACGGTTTTTTTTCAGAATTTATTTTTGAATTTTTAACTTTTTAATGTCGAAAATGAATATTTTAATACAAAAATTAATATTTAATGCAAAAAATATTTTTTTATTTTTTAAATGCGGAAAATGAATGCAGAATTTTTTTTAAACGTAGAAACTAATTTTTCTGTATTTTTAACTCTAAAAATTAAAATTTCTGTAGTTTTAAATGCAGAAAATATAATTTACTATTTTTTTAATCCAAAAAATATATTTCTCTGTTTTGAAGTGCAAAAATTTAATTTTCAGAATTTAAAGTGTAGAAAAAATGAATGTTATGATGCAAACACAATATTGAAGATTTCTAGATATGCTCCGATACCACTTTGGTGCAACCTATAATCGACTACTACATATGCAGACTGATTTCATAATAATCAATTATGGTGCGATTGATTAAACACTTCAGCAAATGTTCATCATCCTAAAAGATCATCATAGAGGTATGTGAACACAAAACAGAACATGATAGATATCTTATTAATGAAGCCTAATTAATGAAATATAACTAGTGCAGCAAACTGAAAATAACTATAATAGAACAAAAAAAATGCTGCCAGCAAACTCGAGTTCCAAGGTTGTGATAGATGGCAATGATGGTAATGATTGATGGATGAAGAAACGAGGACTGGATAAAAGATGGTGATAGAACTAGTCGGATAATTACCTTTGCGAGTTTGGTCCCTCCAATCCAATGAGAATCTTCAGGCCACGCTCCACTAAGGCATCGAGATAAAGGATGACAGGGTCAAGAAGGTGGCTCCAAGAAGAAATAGGTCAAGAAGCATAATGAAAGTAGAAGGGAAAGGATTTCTCAGGGCTTCGCCCACGGTGGCACTCACCTTTCTAGATTTTTTTTCTATGCTATTTTCTACAATTTTTGCGTATTTCTGCAAATTTATGTTGTTTTTTTTCTTTTCTAACTTCCTTCCCCCCCTTCTTCCATACATTCAACATGCACAATTCTATTTCCAAGACTATCATCCATCCTCCTTCGTTCCTAGAGATGAGTGATGACTGTGGGTATTGAAGAAAGGCCAAGGCTCAAGCAATTAAGTGTGGTGGTTTGGGGTTGGGTTAGGCTTCTTATCACACCTAGGTAGACCCTTTTTGCTTGGCAGTTCTAGTACATGACTCGACTGAAAATCCAAGCCTAAACTTGGCTTTGAATGGAAAACACAGAAACAACAAAAAACATAAACTATGTACAAGATAGAGCCCTGAGACTACATCAATGAAAAAAGTGAATTCGATAAACAGATTTTTAATTGTCCTCTATACCATTTCATGGACTTTTTTACCCCTTTACCTTATTTGGTTGAGAGTGCAAACATTTAGGTATCGCTAAGTGCTTGCATGACCCAAACAAGTATCGACAAATCCACTTACCTGAGAATAATGATTGGCATATCACCCAACCCTATTGCCTTATGATGAACCCTATTATTTTATGGGTACCATAGATAAACCCTATTATTATTTTATTATCTCCTTCCAATATTATTTAATGGGCCTAATTATTTATTATTATTATTCTCTTTGAGCTACCACAAGATCTTCATGGGCAAGCGATATCACCTACTCTAATAGTGACATCACCACCTCCAAGTGGATAAACGAGGTTCAGTGCTCCACAGCCACGCTAGTGATTCAGGATCACCAGTTGTCGGCATCAGAGCCTCCCACTTAGGTATTGTTGGTCCCTGCCAACGGCTTTCGGTAGTGGTCTCGCCTAATTAGCATTGAGATTAAGAAGTGAAAATTGAGTCAGGGCTATTCGATGTCCATGATACAATCACGATGGCTCTCTCAAGCTTATTGATGCCCTCCAATGGTGTGTTAGCTCTTCTCTTGAACACCGCCCTCACCAACTCCATGCACATGGTATAGTCCGGCAACCACAACAGCTAGGCTTAAGCCACCATCATAGTACTTGAAGATGGGAGCTCACTCAAGTCCACACAAGAGTGGTCAGAGGGCTCTGCAATGGCAGGGGTGGAATCGGTTGGGTGGTGGCTCTGAGAGTGGAGGCAGTGGTGGTGGTGGGAGGGCATGGCCGACAATGCAAAGGTAGAGGACAAAGGCAGCAATGCTGGCAATGAGGAAGAAGAGGGCGAGAAAGACCACCATGATAAGAGGTTGGAGGACATAGGAAAGTAGGTAGCGGTGCATTTGGCTTCACTAGTGGCAAGGGCGTTGCATGGTGGTGCGGGGGGAGGAAGACCAATTGGATGGTTGCAATTGATTCATGCCATGATTTCAAGTTGCCCGGGAGAGGAAGAGAGCTGAGCAAGAGAGAAGAAGAGGGGTCTCAAACATATTCTTGGGACATGAGATTTTAATTTTAATTGTTCCTATAGAGCAATTTACCATAAAAGGCTTCTCAATCAAGACCATTGACCGTCACAAGTGTAATTTAGGTAGGATTGGAAGGTTTTTGATAAGCGGTGGTTGAGAGAGAGTAGAATGGAGGGTTCTTTTAGAATGAGAAGACGGTCAAGTCAAGCTCATTGTCTCTCCTTTTCTAATGTGTCATTGCCTTAGTCTCTTAACTATGGGAGCCCATATAGTCTCAGGGCTCCATCTTATACATAATCTCAGGGCTCATTGTCTCTCCCAAACCACCACACTTAATTACTTAAGCCTTAGCCTTTCTTCAATGCCCACGGCCATCACTCATCTCTAGGAACGGAGGAAGATAGATGATAATCTATGTTGAATGTATGGAAGAAGAGGAAAAAGAAGAAAACCTAAAAAGGTGAGTGCCACCGGAGGCAAAGCCCTGAGAAATCCTTTTTCTTCCACTTTTATCTTGCCTCTTGACCTATTTCTTCTTGGAGCCACTTTCTCGACCCTGTTATCTTTCGTCTCGATGCCTTGGTGGAGTGCGGCCTGAAGATTCTCATTGGATTGGAGGGACCAAACTCGCAGAGGTAATTATCCGACTAGTTCTATCACCATTTTTTATCCATCCCTCATTTCTTCATCCATCAATCATTATCTCTATACCCGTCATCATTACCATCGTTGCCATCCATCACATCCTTGAAACTCGAGTTTACTGGTAGCATTTTTTTTGTTCTGTTGTAGTTATTTTCAGTTTGCTGCACTAGTTATATTTCATTGATTAGGCTTCATTAATAAGATATCTATCATGTTCTGTTTTGTGTTCACATACCTCTATGATGATCTTTTAGGATGATGAGCATTTGCTGAAGTGTTTAATCAATCGCACCATAATTGATTATTATGAAATCAGTCTGCATATGTAGTAGTCGATTATAGGTTGCACCAAAATGGTATCAGAGCAAATAGATCCTGCATATCTAGAAATAGGGATGGCAATCGGGTCGGGTCAGGCATAAACAGGTTGGATCAAATACAGGTCGGATCAGAAAACTATAAATCTAAACCCGACCTGTTTATTAAACGGATCAGGAATTACAAACCTGAACCTGACCTGTTTATTAAACAGGTAACCCGACCCGACCCGTTTAACCTGTTTAATAAACAGGTAACCTGTTTACCCAATCCGACCCGACCTGTTTAACCTGTTTGCCCAACCTGACCCGTTTAACCTGTTTAGACCTGTTTAATCTGTCCAACCCAACTTGTTTAACCTGCCCAACCCGACCTGTTTAGACCCGTTTAACCTGTTTAGACCTGTTTAACCTGTTTAACCTGTTTAGACCTGTTTAACCTGTTTAGACCTGTTTAACCTGTTTAGACCTGTTTAACCTGCCCAACAGTTAAACGGGTTAAACGGTTTAAACGGGTCAGACATCTAAAATCCGTATCCGACCCAATTAATAAACAAGTTAAACGGGTCGACCTGTTTACGACCCGAACCTGTTTAGGCCAAACCCAAACCTGTTTATGGCGGGTCGAACACGGGTCGGATTGGCGGGTCGGGTCATATTTTGCCACCCCTATCTAGAAATCTTCATTATTATGTTTGCATTATAACATTCATTTTTTCTACACTTTAAATTCTGAGAATTAAATTCTGCACTTCAAAACAAAGAAATATATTTTTTGGATTAAAAAACAGTAAATTATATTTTCTGCATTTTAAACTGCAGAAATTTTAATTTTTGGAGTTAAAAATATAGAAAAATTAGTTTTTACGTTTAAAAAAAATTCACATTCAGGATGGATTCCTGTTTAGAGGATCACACTTCTGCATATGTGGAGATAAACTGCATGAGACTTTGATTCGAAAATTTCATGAAGGAAGGTTAGCTGCTCAAGAGGGGTAGAGTCGCACTTTAGGACTCCTAGTTGAGTGATATTTCTGGCCTAAGATGAGAGACGACGTCATTAGATACGTGCGAAATGTCAACATTGTCAGCAAGAAAAGGAAAAGGTCCAGCATATAGGCTTGTACACCCTGTTGCTTATCCCTAGTGGCCGTTGGGAGGATGTCACCATGGACTTCATTGTAGGACTATTCATGACTGCTAGAAAGGTTTATTCGATTTTTGTTGTGGTGGACAGGTTTTCAAAAATGGCACATTTCATTCCGTGTAGGAAAATATTTGATGCATCTCATATAGCAAATTTATTTTTTAAAGAAATTGTTAGACTGCATGGCATTCCAAGATCATTCACATCTGATAGGGACATAAAATTCACTAGTTATTTTTGGAAAACTCTTTACAGCAAATTAGAAACAAAATTAAACTTCAGCAGCGCTTATCACCTCCAAACAGATGGTCAGATAGAGGTAGTGAACCGTACACTCGGTAACATGCTTAGATGTTTGGTTAGTGAGCGTCCTACTCAGTGGGATTTGGTTTTAGCATAGACTGAATTTGCATACAACAGTTTTATAAATCGTACTATTAGTAAATCTCCATTTGAAATCATCTATGGTTTTCTTATTTCACACATACTTGATCGTGCTTCCATTCCTTATCATGGTCGGATAAGTGTCGAAGCAAAGGACAATATTGAGCAGGTCTGTCACATCAAACGGGAAGTCCATCAGCGCTTGCTTGACTCCAGTGCCAGGTATAAGGATGATGCTGACCGTCATTGCACGGAAGTTCACTTTGCAGAGGGCAATTTGGTGATGGCTTATTTTAGAAGAGAGATTTCCATTGAGCAGTTACAGCAAGCTCAACTCACGAAAGTATGGTTTATACCGCATACGTCGAAAGCTAGGAAAGAACGTCTATTCATTGGAGCTTCCAAATGTCCAGACTTTCCCAATTTTCAACATTACCAACTTGTACCAGTTCCATGGAGATCCACCAGAGGCGGTTGCAGTTCCAAATCGACCCAGCACCATCTCAGAGTCCAGTTTTCATGAGTATTGAGGATATTCTTGACGTGCGATCATTAGACACTGGGCGTGGGCAGTACCGTAGATTCCTTATGCGTTAGCAAGGGAGACCTATTTCAGATAGTTCATGGATCAGCGAGGACGAGTTGAGCCGCCAGACTTGATTTGTTGCAGAGGATACATGAGGCCTACTCGTCAGGAGTCGAGTTCTTTCCAGTTGGAGAATACTGATGTAGTCTCAGGGCTCCATCCTGTACATAGTTTATGCTTTTTGTTGTTTCCGTATTTTCATCCAAAGCCATATTTAGGCTTGGATTTTCAGTCGAGTCATGTACTAGGACTGCTAAGCAAAAAAGGTCCACCTAGGTGTGATAGGAAGCTTAACCCAACTCCAAACCACTACACTTAATTGCTTGAGCCTTGGCCTTTCTTCAATGCCCACAACCATCACTCATCTCTAGGAATGGAGGAGAATGAATGATAGTCTTGGAAATAGAATTGTGCATGTTGAATGTATGGACGAAGAGGGGAAGTTAGAAAAGAAAAAAAAATACAACATAAATCTACAGAAATACACAAAAATCTGCAGAAAATAGCACAGAAAAAAGGAAGAAAACCTAAAAAGGTCAGTGCCACCGTGGGTGAAACCCTAAGAAATCCTTTTTCTTCCACTTTCATCCTGCTTCTTGACTTATTTCTTCTTGGAGCCACCTTTTCGACCCCGTCATCCTTCGTCTCAATGCCTTAGTGGAGCACGGCCCAAAAATTCTCATTGGATTGGAATGACCAAACTCGCAGAGGTAATTATTCGACTAGTTTTATCACCATCTTTTACCTAGCCCTCGTTTCTTCATCCATCAATCATTATCTCTACCTATCATCACTACCATCATTGCCAATGGCGAGACTTCAAAGATTGGTTGGATGCTGAGGCGAGACTTCAAGATAAAGGTGGACATAATACAACATCCTCTGATGATGATGATACAAACACTACTGAATAGTGAATACTGAATCACTGATGATTAGTAAGATTTCTTAATTTTTTATAATTGTACATTTTTATTTTTTTAATTGTTAAAGTGAGTCCTCTATTTTTTCTCCTTTCTTATTGTATTCTGGAGGTCAGACCAAGGTCCAAACCTCCCTTCATGTACCATTTTGATTTAAATTAATAAACTGGTAGAGGTCTATGCCAAACCCTCCACCATTAAGGTGGCTTTATATTAATAAATCCTTAGTTTTCAATATTTATTAATTTATTAAAAAAAATTATTTTCATTTATTTTAAGGGGGACGGGCCGTGCCTGGCCCGGCCCAAGCCCGGTTCAGGCCCTTATGGGCCGTGCCGGGCTCGGCCCGCGGGCCAGAAAGTGGTAACCTAGCCCGGCCCCCTTTAATGGGTCGTGCTAGGCACGACCCGTTACTGTAGCAAGCGGGCCGGGCCGTGCCGGGCCATGGGCGGCCCGGCCCAGTGCCCATCTCTAATTGCCATCTATCACATCCTTGAAATCCGAGTTTACTGGCAGTACTTTTTTTTATTGTTCTGTTGTAGTTATTTTCAGTTTGCTGCACTAGTTATATTTCATTGATTAGGCTTCATTAATAAGATATCTATCATGTTCTGTTTTGTGATCATATACCTCTATGATGATCTTTTGGAATGATGAGCATTTGCTGAACCGTCTAATCAATCGCACCATAATTGATTATTATAAAATCAGTCTACACCTGTAGTAGTCGATTCTTATGCCCATCATTATTCTCGGGTAAGTGGATTTGTCCATACTTGTTTTGGGTCATGCACCCACTTAGTGACACCTAAATGTTTGCACTCTCAACCAAATATGGTAGAGGGGTAAAAAAGTCCACGAAATGGTATGGAGGACAATTAAAAAAGTTTGTCAAATTCACTTCTTTCATGAAAGTGACATTAAGGGCGAATTTTTATACAATTTTTCATTGATAAATTTATTGAAGCTTTTAGGTAATATTTTTTCCTCAAGATTGGGTAAAGCTATATTTGATGCCACAACCTTTAAGGTTGCAAATTTCCTAGTGATTGAGCCAAGCTAGTGGCTACAGAATTGTCAATATTCATAACGTGGTATGATGTACCGATCCATACTAGGCATATTGTACTATACTGGTACCAAACTATTGCATGGTAGGGAGGGCATACCGAGTATCGATATGCCAAACCGACCCTACACCGGGTGTATAGACATTATATCAAGATGGTACCGATATGGGGTCTGGTCCCGAAAATCTTGACTCATGATGTGAATATATAACTTTACACTCTTTATTCAGAAAAAATAGAATCCAATTTGATGCCTTAAATCCAAAATCCTATTTTTTTTCTCCTCCCTGTTGATAGGTAAGGTAGGTTAAACTGTATGTTTAGTGCTACAAATCTCATTATCTGCACCAGTGATTTTTAAATTCTTTTTCCTTTTGTGTTAAATAAATGATTGTGCATATTCATTCTGCATTTTGTCAAATGTCTTCAAGATAAATAAAAAAAACAGATGTTTCTAAACTAATACTGGAAAGTAGCAAGTGTTGAACATCACCTTGAGAATGGAGCTTAAGTGTTCAGAAGGGGCTTATTTTACAAGCCAACTTTAACATGCACTCAGGAACAAGGCGACGTGCTGTACCATCATTGGCAAGTGCAACTGCATCATCAGCATAGATGACCGCAACTATATCTTCAAGAAGTTCATCTCTACCACCTCTAAGAGGATCCTATAGATGTCAGTTATATAGATGTACTAGTCAGAAGAACATTATAGCAAATTTAAAGAGTAAAAAATGATTATTTATGCTTCAAATCATCCATATATACAAAGAGGTTAAAAATTAATTATATAAATGCAATGCATGGTTTATTTATTAGGATACTATAAACAACAATAAAGAACTTTCATGAACAATCTAGAATGGATCCTGAAAGCATAACCATTTTGAAATGGGCAATTTGCAAAATGCAATGTTACAAGAAACCTGACTAAGGATCCAAGATACTATTTGATCGCAACATAAAATGGTTAAATTTCGTAAATAATATTTTATCTTTAATCATAAAATGAAACTCTTATGCAAGATAGAGTACTATGGGGCTAAATAATAATTAGTATATATTATTTAATACTTTAAGTCTGTTATATGAAGCAAATATGAGTAGTAATCTAATATAACTATTTTCCATCAAAAGAATCACTATGTTTGTATAACTTAGTGCATAATGCCAAAAATGAAACATGGTGAATGAGGGTCGGCGGTTCCGGCGGGGGACCGGGGCGGTTCCGGCGGCGGACCGGGGTAGTTCCGGCAGCGGAACAGGGCATGGAAATGAAAACCGTTGCCGGAGGGGGAGAAGGAGAAGGAAAGACGAAAAAAGAGAGTGAGCGGGGGAGGGATGGAGTGGGAGAGGGAGGGAGAGAGGAGGGCTGGCAGAGGCAGATGGAGGGCTGTTGGAGGCCCTCCATCGGCCGACGCCCAGGCAGGAGGCGGAGGCCGCGGCCGGGTCCCCTGTTTTATTTGAAACAGAGGTCCGACTGCTTTTTAATTTCGCGACTGCAAAATTAAAAAGCAGCCGGAGCCGCCGGACCCCTGTTTCAGGCTCCGGCCTCCGCCTCCTGCCCAGGCTCCGGCCCTTGCCGGCCCTCTGCCGGCCTCTGTCACCTTCCTCTCTCCCTCCCTCTCTCCCCTTTCTCTCTCTTTTCCTCTCTTCTAATCGCCCTCTCCCCCGCCTCCTGCATCGGTATAGGCTTGGCACGGCACGCCGCAGGCCCGTACCAACCTGTGTTGCGAACAATTGGTTCGGTGCCCGATACCGGCGCAACAAACCATGTGTTAATACAATGCCCTTAACAATAAGATATTGGGATAGGTAACATTGCTGGCGTTTCATCCCTTAGATCCACTGATAGTCTCAAGTAAGAACCTAAAATTGTTGATCAATATAGATCACCATCATCTTCTTTTCAATTTAGAAAATCCGCATATTCTGTGTATATCAATTTCTTCAAAGCATATTAATAGATCTAATTTTACAATCCGAATCAGTTCAAAGTTCAAACCACAAATGGTTATATGGTATAATAAAAAGAATATGGCATACTATTTTTTTCTGTTGGAAAATGACTTGGACTAGTATCACCAAGGTATACATTTTCTTCATGACACAAACCAAGTTTTGACACTTCAGGAATACAATTTTTAAGCAGCTCAGATATGATCTTTTCCTTGAGGGCTGAGAACAGCGTGATAAACACAGTATTGTCATTTGGTTCAAATACCCACAACATATTAGCAAACTTGGAATTATACAGAGAAACAGCAGTTTAAGAAAGTTGTTTACCATCAGACATATATGGTGACATGCATGAAGGCATATATTAAGATAGACATCAATGTTATAACTACCAATTTTGGAAACAAATCTCCTGGGTGTTCAGTAATTAAGAAAATGCAATCTTAATTGCACTGATCAGATTTAAGAGAATGGCGGAAAGTGGAAACAAATAATGGATACATTGCTCAAAAATTTTGATTTCATTTTTCTAACTATTACGTCGAATTGAAGCATTCATCTTGTGTTTCAGTGCATATCAAAACCGAAGCCAGCAAATTTAAACATAAGCTAAAAAGACATATCAAAAAGGTTAAAACTTTCATTCAGTACAAAGTCCAAATGGTCTCAGAATTCTGATTGTGGAGTTCTTCAAATGAAACTCAATCCAGAGGGGAAGAAACGAAAATTTGCAACCTTAACCTTCTGAAATTATTGAGCAATTCATCTTTACCTGAAGAAATAAATCTGTATGAGTTTTCCCTTCATACAAGACTGACTCAGCTTGAGCACCAACACTCTGGAGGGCATCGGCGAAAGTTTTACTGCAAAAAGAGATTATATCAGTAACTGGTAACAGTCAACATGAAGTATTAAAATAACCAAACCCCCTACGAATCTGCACAGGTCACATGCAACTAAACAGAAAAAAAATTACTCCATGGAAAATCTGCTGCAATACCCCCCTCTCCTACTGCTTATAATTATTTTATACAATAAAAGGAATCCTGAATATCATGATGAAGAAAGCCCAAATTATATGAAGACGTGACAAAATAGAATGCATATTAAGATATAGCTTTCATAAAGATACTTGCTTAGCATCATTCTCTAAATCTGGAGCTATGAAGTCATATACCAAGAAGGCATTCCACTAGACCAACCTGGCATCTGGTGGTATTGAATAATCACTTTTTCCATGGAAAAGAATAACTCGAGGCAGTAAAGAAACTGCATGCCTAACCCTTGAGCCCTGCACCATAACTTCAGGAGAAAAACGTCGCAAGGATTGCTCTCCCTCCATTATGCTGAAGTAGAATATCTTTCTTGGTCATCAGAAAATTATTACTAATATAGAAGTGACTTGAATAGGTGAAAAGGCATTTAAACATGAATCACACATGACGAGAAATATTAGCAAAAAGAGAACAAGTTCAGTACCTCAGGAAAATGGAGCGGTATAGTCCACGTCTGTGGAAGTGATCAACCAAGTTAAGCATATTGTACCTGTTGAGAGGAGTATCTGATTAAGCCTTTACTGTATTTATGGAGCTAGAAAAGATAAGAGCAGATGGAAGGGCGACTGTAGCTTGGTGTCTCTTTGTAGATGGATTCCTAAGACAATACTGGCTAGGCTATGAACTGAGTCCCGAATAATCAAATTTACATTTTAAAACAGGAAGCATGTAACTCTTTGCATGTCTTCAAGGGAAAAGGGTTGGAACTCAACGAATTATTTGTAAGCATGTTCACCTCTTCAAGGTTAATGTTCATCAAATGATCACATGTTCTAACAACATCCACAATATTCAAGTATCCACTTTGCCTTATTTTTGGGCAAGTTACCTGATTCCAGGGTTATGTTTCTACAGTCATGTGCACATATGATCTAAATAAATACCAGTCAGCTATAATTCTGCATATCTTATCCGCAGGGCCTTTCTTTGCATAGGGTTCTCACTGTAAGCTATCATACTTTTGCCTGCATATATATAATGATTGAGGAAAGCGTTCATAGGGTCGGTGCCAAATTTCACCTAACAAACTGTGGGCCTACTGTGCCTTAAGAAAAAAAAAGAAGGCCACAGAGGTATTGCTTATTAATGTATAAACCTAATGGGTTAAAGTATCATCAGAAAACAACATATAAAAGACCAAATTAAAGAACTAGAGAGCCAGATTCACAAAACCTTAAGTTTTAATAGCCAGCTACTACTCACAAACAAAACTATATTCACCCTAGTGCAAGGAGCGAATCTACTTGGCACACTCCTCTCGAAAGTGGAAACTACATTTTGATAGCTGGGCACATCAGGTTTGGGCTGACAGGGATCCATCATAGGTCCTAGTAATCTAGCAGGTTTGGGCTGACAAGGATCCATCATAGGTCCCAGTGATCCAGCAAAATGTTGCAACCTGATTAATGTTGAAAAATGCAAAAGAAAAAAAGTTAACAAACTTAGTACCAAGGTCTGCTGTGCCGGAACCAGAGCCCAGACTGGTTGCCCAGAGGCATGGGTCGGTACGCCCCCGTAACGTTCCGTGCCGGCCCTATACCGACACAGTAGAGGAGATGAGGGAGAGGGCGAATAGGAGAGAGAGAGAGAGAGAGAGAGAGAGAAGGGGGAAAGGAGGGCCGGTGACCCGTGTGGAGGAAGGCTCCGCAGCCGTGTCACCTGTTTCGTTCGAAATAGAGGTCTGGTCCCCTTTTTAATTTCGTGATATTTAAGTGCAGTCGGCAAGGTACACCCCCGTACCGTTCCGTGCCGGCCCTGTACTGACATAATAGAGAAGACAGAGGAGAGGGCGAACGGTAGAGGAAAAAAGAGAGAGAGGAGGGCCGGCGGAGGACGGCAACCCGTGCAGAGAAGGCGGAGGAGGGCTCCGTGGATAGGTCCCCTCTGCCGGCCGGCCTCCACCTCTCTCTCTCTCTTCCTTCTCTCCCTCTCCCTCCCTCCCCGCTTGCTCTCTCTCTTTTTCTCTCTTTCCTTCTCCTTATCTCTCTTTGTCGACGGATTTTATTTCCGTTGCCGGAACCGTTCCAAGTCCGCCGCCGGTACGGCTCGGTATGCCCCGAACTGCCCGGTTTGGGATGGTTCCACCGACCATGCTTAGTACAATCACAACACTTCTATGTTGACCCAAGTTCAACATGTCTATCTATTAAACATGTTATTAATCAACTTCCTCAAAGCTGCTGATAGAGTTCAGAAAAGTCACAAGGCAATTCCTATCAATTTATGGGACATTCCAAGCACAACTTTCTTTTTTTCTCGGAGAAACCTCATTATCATCACCAGCATATAACATACAACTTACAATTTTATAGAGCATATTTAACTCAGCAGAGTTGAAAGTCGATGAGAATAAACAGAACACTAACCGAAATTGCAAGTATCACCTTGCATATCGATGCTCAAAATAAGAAAAAACAAAAGGTCTATTTCAAAAAATATCATCAAGTATGTTTCTCCATTTGAATAGAAAAAAAATTTACCCGCCAGATATGCCAAAGTATGCTTTTATTTGAGAGACGCTCCATGAAATGCTCTCTCCTTCTCCAGCTTCTCCAATTGCCTGATCCAAGAGGGCACACGCAGCAATATGTGCACCCGCTGATTGTCCCATTAGATAGATCCTATAAAAACAGAAACGAAAAGATAGGAAATATTTAAAGA
This sequence comes from Phoenix dactylifera, assembly GCF_051530095.1. NCBI lineage: Eukaryota > Viridiplantae > Streptophyta > Magnoliopsida > Arecales > Arecaceae > Phoenix > Phoenix dactylifera. The sequence goes on from NC_143196.1 coordinate 33,891,854, forward strand.
GTAAATTCCTACTGCCAAGAGGGCTAAATTAGTTGACAAATCCCCCAGCCCAAAAAAAGAAAACTTCATCATGCAAGTTGCGTTCCTGAAAACATTGGCCCTTAGAGACCAAAAATTAGAACTTAAACCAGATGGGTTATTTGTTCCAAGCATCCATATAAGCAAATTACTTATAAAAATAACTAAAAATATAAACTGGACGATCTAGTTAAAGGTAAGTTGCAAACTAAAACAAAAGGCCAACGCAATAATATGGAAAATATGCCCAACTTTAAGACAAGTGAACTTTATAGTGGAACAAATTTCTGATAGATCAACAATCGGCCATTTTGCTAGACCATTTGTTAAACTGTAAAAATTAGTCTAAAATGAACCCATAACCAATATCTTTTTTTCTTATTATTATTTTTTGTTGGTGGGTGGGTGTGTGGGAACAGGGGAACGGTATCTTTACTATATATAATGAGAAAGCTTTGGAGGCCAGCCTCTAAGGCCTGAAAGCCTCCATGCTTTTCTTTTTAAAAAAAAATCTGTATCCACATTGAGGGGAAATAAAAAGAACATATCTATTTCATTTAGTATATCTCCATGCATATATAGCCTCATATCTATTTCCTCTAATGTGCATATGATGAAAAAAAATGTTAGATCTCGAGCATGGCCTCTTGCCTGAGTGTCCATCAAAGATTTCTATTAAAACAAAAATTTCTGACTTTTCTTCTATAATTAAAATTTTAGCCAGTCCAAACTCCTTCCAGTTAAAGCTAATCCTTCAAAAATATCACATAAATACAACGTTTCTAAAACAGGAATATGTTTATCAATTTTTCTATGTGTAATCTTGATGATGGATCCTAGCCATCCATCCAATCTTCAAATTATTATCCTTTTGAATGAGTCACATGCAATGCACATACTCAGATCTATTGTTGGTCTAATGTGGTTTATATGCCATCCTAAATATCCTCCCTCTTACATAGTGCTAATCTACACCCCATTAATTTATCAATATTATTGTTCATGAATATAAATTGTGTGATTGGTGGAAATGCCATAGGTTCAGAATGAAACTTTTTGTATTATAAGTTTTATCCACCACAAAGAAAATCTTCAATCTATCTTCAGCAAATTCCAAATACTACACAAAAGACTTAACATAACTAAAGCCTGAGCCATGAGAACTTGTGAACTAAGTAACCATGAGCAAATGCTTTGCAACAACGCATTGCTAAAAACTATTTTTAACAAAGGTCATGTAGCAACAAGTAGTCAAAACTATGGAACGATCAGACCGTTGTAACAAGAAAACTGCAATTAAACAACAAAGATTTAAAAGAAAGCTCTCACCAGAAAAAGCATAGAAATAAATTTAGTGAAAATGAACATGAAAAAAAGAAGATGAAGTGATGAATCTTTCATGACTATAAAGCTTAGTTAGAGATCCAGCATTCTTAGTAATGGGTACTTTTTGCCACCTGATTGTGAGAGAATATCCCCCAGGATCCAGCAAGCAATTTGTGTATGTTTCTGCAGCTACAAGAAGAACAAAATTTTATGGATGGTGGCCCAATCACTTACTGGCAAGTGGCAGCAATTACATGAAGAAAAAGGACAAATGGTAGCAACCATCTGCTTGCACCTTGTACATAAAATAGAATTTGACTGCGTAGACTTAAACCTTTGACTGCCTAGACTTAAACCAACATCAAGATAATCAATGAGGCAACTCCTTTGGGCTTGATTTTTGCCTAGAAAAAAAAGCCAGTGTGCTTGGCTTGTTCTCTTGGCCACTATCGCTTGGCCATAATTCAGGCCACTCATAAAACAGCCGAATCAGAGGCACAGCTCACATCTGATGAAATAGCTAGACTACTTGGCAGTGACTTGGCTCAAGGAGCAAGTCTTTGGCTTGACCATAATTTACTATCATTAAACCCCGGCTTAATTGTTTTAAGGATGGTCTGTTACAGTCAATCTCTGAATCAACTATTACTTGTTAACTTGTTTAACCAAAATTGATAAGGCATACACTAAGATAAAATAAAAAATATGCATTGGCACTACTTTGAAATGTCTAGCATTTAAGGTCTCAAAATCTCATGATTGCCAAGGTTAGCTTAAGAACGATAAAGTTTCTTTATTGGTAGATGCACTCGGATAAACCATGAGCAATGATGTTTTACGTCAACCTGATGATGCATATTGAGCACCCTTAACCAGTCTCACATCACAATAAACCTTACACAAATCAAGTTAGGAACTACCAACATGACCCGATAGACCAAACCACCAGATTGTTGGATGCCTCAAAGATGTGTCATGCAACTCTAATGCAGCATGCAAAGTGCAAAACTGTAAGTCAAGCACTTCATTATATTTTTAAAAAAAGAATTGTTCTCTAGTGTACAACTGTTCTGGTTGGCTGTTGCTGAGTCCTAAGGCCCACTCACCGTGTCTTCCACCAAACTATTTAAATCTTCTAAATATCACATAAACAACTCTAAGGTATTACACATGGTCAGCCATTCTTTTTTAATAGCAACTGAGATATTACTTATAACCTCTTACAGTTAAAATTAATAGCTGCAAATACAATGCATGTGCCTACAGTAGTTTAGAGAATGTCTAAGGATTGGGAATGGATGTTTAAGCTACAAGGCTTACTAAAAGCAAAACTTTTTATGAAGGTATGATTCATCATGTCTTTGTTGAGGTTCACTTGTAGGTTTAGTCTCACATGGAATAATTAGTAGTAGGTGGCTAAAAACTTAATGCTCAAGATTCTAGGTTGATTAGGTCCTATATAACTAATCGGAAGTAGATAAATTGATATAGATGATTGGGCCTGAAACTTGATGGCTTAAGCTTTTAGATCGAGTTGCGTTCCAACATATGTATCAAGTCCTTTTGACATTAGGATTCCCCATCTCCCCAACAATATTCAAATGTTCTTTGTAACAAACCAACCCCACCCCCACCCCCCCTCCTCCCCAAAAAAACCTTAGATTCTATAAGTAAAATTGTTATCTGAAGATAAGTTACCATTAGACTAGTACAAAGCACATGAGATGCATGTGATGTGACTGATTTAGGGGGGAAAAGGTATTTGGTTATTGTACACCCCCCCTCCCTCTCTCTCCGCCCCCTAAATCCACTGCCGACTGTTTAGGACTGACAATCATTGAAAGGGAAAGGTCAAGATTCATCCTCTTCCTAGAGGTCAAAAATCAGCTGAGTTAGGGAGTTACTTTGTGGAGTGTGCATTACGCTATAGAGAGGATGCTTTATGACCAATACTGAACAAATTAATTTCTATGAAGTAGAAGTTCTATTACCGGTTAAGGTCACCTCCATAACTCTCAATATTGTTGCACACAAATGAAATTCCTTGAGAAGCGTCTTTTACCATATCACTGATGGTCCCTTGAGGAAAATTTCTGCAGAAATATGAGCCAGAAGCATCAACAAATACAAGACAAGTTTTAGGCATGAGTATGTTAGCTTATATCTATATGTCTGAAAGTACTGGATCATGGCTATCTCTGAACATGATACCTGTAATCTATGCATGCCACTATGATGCCCCTTTCTGCCAATCGTCGTCCTAAAAGAGCACCCCATGCTTTATAACTGCACAATCAGTATTCCCAACAAGTGAACAGAAAACAAATTACTAATTTAAAAACAAAAAGAAATAGAAACAATGATTTATCGCTAGACACCTCAGTCTTTATACCATCAGTAATTGTACTCACCCAATGATCCAAGCTCCACCAGTTACAAATGCTACAACTGGTTTAAGACCATCGGTATTTACAGGTAAATACAGATCCAGCCTGCAAAATTAAATTTTTATCCGCAACCGATTTTAAATGGTAAAGCAAAATATGTGAGCTAGTTTAATGAACCCAAAAACACTGGCTAGAATTAAAATATTGTATGCTTAGTAAAACAATGCCATGCCTGTTCCTTGGCTGTTCTCCATAAACTACACTTCTGCGAACCTGACTTGAGAAGAAATAATAATACCCAACTGTAATTGAAGAAAGAGATAAATTGGAAGAGAACATGAGATACCATCTTACAAGATAGACTTTAGACATCGAAAAGAACTGGATTTTTTACAACTTCAAATAAGCCTTCAATAGATAACTAATCTATATTCAAATGATTAAGCTGGGAAAGAAATGAAGATGATGATTAATGGCTAAAAGTCATACTTCATGTCCATATCAGAAGCAAATCTCAACACAAAGACTCACCCTGGAGAAAACCTGGCATGAGCAGTAATGCATAACAACCTAGGGCAATGAACTTTGTGATCCATCGGTAGCCTACCCTGGAGAAAATTAAACGATGAGAAAATATTTGGTACCTTCCATTTACAAAAGAAATATGTTGACCAAAAAGTCCACGATTTAAGCATCCCAGAATATAAAGCAGAATATTTTGTTAGTTGAAGAAAGATGATCAGGCGTGCAAAAGCTAGAGCCAACTCAAAACTTTTCGTTCCTTTTTATGGAGCGAAATTGTAGAGAACTCGATATACTTGCAATAAAATATCAAAATAAAACTTTGATGGCTAACTGGCAATACAGATTCGTGAGTGAAAGGATGATCTGTAGAAATAGGTGATTAGCAACATGAATTATAAATGAAATATTGAACGATAAATGAGTCAAATGTGAATGCAACCAGGACAATAAAAAAGTGACTGTTTTAAGGAAGGTAAAAAGAGCAAATTATTAGCAATCTAAAAGGAGAAACTCCTAGTAAGATCGCTCTCAGTGCAAGTTCATAATTGCATCCTCATTCCAGGTCCCTTATTTAAGGCAGTAAACTTTATGGCTTGGGTAAGTGATTTCTGGTATGTGTAGATCAAGAGGATGAGAGCTTGTCATCCTATTTTCCAGAAGATATTCCATAATGAGGAAATAAACAGAAAGAGATAATTTTAAACATGTTGTACCTCCATGTTAATTGTATGTTAGATTGCCCAATTTTTTGGGGGATATCGTGTGGTAGGAGAAAGGACAATCTTGCTAACACAGAAACGAAACCTTTTTTTGAAATGACTATCAGGTTAAAGTTTTCAGCAAAGAATTGCTGAGAAAAACTAAAGTTAAAAAAGCATGTTGATTTCTGGGGGTTAGACACAATTGTCACTATGTTTTGATTTTATTTGGTTCAAAGTGCTAAAGACAATCTCATTATTTAGCTGGTGATGTGTTTTCCATATCAAACAAAACTTATACATGCTAATAGGATATTGTTTGCTTGGTATAGTTCTGCTTGGAGATTGAGGGCTGAATGTTGTCTCGCAGGTCTCAGGTGCAGAGTTTTTGTTTTGTTCTTCCATCAGTGCTGTATTAATCATCTTGTTAGGGTTCTGAAGACTTATTTCTTCTTTCCTCTTTTATAAAATTAATGATAAATTGTACCCTGAGCAATGCCGATAAATGAAAACACACAGTGAGAGGAATTTGAATCAACTTCTCTTAAAAAGCCAAGATAGAAATATTAAAAAAAATAAAGTGAAAACATGAAATCCAAAGAAATGTGAATCAAGTTCTCTTAAAAACACCATAATACAGAACAAGCATTGAGAGGAATAAAGCATTTCTCGGAGGTAAGTATGATTAAAAGTTAAGAAGCACGAAAAAAAAGAAAAGTTGATCCCCTGAGTCAGATGTGTCAAGAAACCAAGCAGAAAAGAAAATCTTATCGAAGGAATAGAAAGTGAGTTATCTTCAAAAAACCAATCACCCAAGATGGGCATAGAGAAAATTGGAATCTTTAACTTAAACAAAAGGTGTAAAAAAGCTTTAAAAAGAAAGAAAAAAAAAGAGTTTCAAATGTAAAGAAACAAAAAAGACCATATAATGGTAATAGGGTTTAGCTAAAGCATCCCGTAATAGAAAACAGGCATCAAGAAGAACGAAAGCTTTCAGGAAAAAGGAAAGCATGAGAAAAGCTGAAAAATAACAATAAAGAAATAATGAGCACACCAGGTGTAGAAATATCAAGAATCTAAAACAGGGGAAAAGCGCGAAATCGCAAAAACATGAACCTGGTCAGCCAAAGAATATTATAATGCAAAACATGCATAAAAAGCTTTCCCAAGAATTGAACATATAATTGAATAAAATGGATAGTGAATGAAAGAGAAGCTTTCCCGACAACAAGATCAAGATCAAGATCCAGCAAAAAGGACATAATTGATATATCCAGAAACCAAAACAAAGGAGAAAGAAAAAGATTCGATCGAAGACAAAAAACTGAAACTTTTAAAGAAATACAAATAAGGGATCTCAAGAAACGATATGGTCATCGAGAGGTATGCGAAAAAAATAAATTATCTCAAGAACACCGCAGAACGATATGGTCATCGAGAAAAAAGAGATGTTTCTTCTCATGAGAGATGAAAGATTGGATAAGAAATAAAATTAAGTAGGAAGAACGCAAGGCGAGAGAAGGAAGAGACGAATACCCTAGGTATCGGAGTAGGGTGAGGGCGAGGCGGGTGATGAGGTAGGTCTCGGCGGCGGCGTGTTCGACGTCCTGGCGGAAGGAGGGGAGGCGCGAGGCGCTGGAGGAATCGATCGCGGCTCTCCGCCTCCTGCTCCCACCGCTGCTGGGGGCGGAAAGCGCCCGGCGGATGAGCGGCCGCTCGAGATTCGCGTCCTCCGCCACCGACACGGACAAGGAGGAGGTGGAGGACAAGGAGGCCGCGGCCGTCAGCGCCGCCGCCTTGCCGTCCTCCGCTGCCCCTCCCGGCGGCAGTGAGGGCGAAACGAGGAGCCTGGACTCCATCTCCGAGGAGACGGAAGCGGGTTGCCAAACCCGCACGCCTCAAGACGTTGGCAGGCTGCAGTCCTCCAAAAGCCCGCGCACCGCAGAATACCGTGTTTCCTTGTGTCGTGTACGATATGATATGTATTTTTTTAAAAAAATATATATAAAAATATTTTTTTAAATATCAAATTTTGTATAAATATTCTTTCAAAATATTTGTATGTATATTCTTATAAACCGCTGTACAAATGCCCCTAATATAATAGTTATTTTAATGATATTAAGAAAAATCAAATTTATAATAATTAAAAATAAAATAAAATTATAAAATTATACTATTATTCGTGTTTTCTTTCAGAATAGTAATCTATTTGCATGTCTATTTATTAAAAATATTTTAGTCATTTTAATTTGAAATCGTCAATTTTCTAATGTTGTTAGATAGGATGGGTATATATGCAAAAAAAATAAAAATAAAGAGATAGTAAAATAAATATTTTATAGAAATATACATGTAAATATAAATTTGCAAAAAATATTTATGCAAAATTTAATATTAAGAAAGATATTTATAAAAAAAAAATTAAACTATTTTGTGTTAGGGGGGAGAGAGTGGGACCCCGGTGAGGAGATGAAATTAGCGAATACTGGGGCGACACGTGGGGTGGCGACCAATTCATGTTTTGTTATTCCGTTCGACCACGTCTGGGTGCGTCGGTGGGGGCCCGCTACCGTTGTTGACGGTTAATGAAGCAATCCAAGCAGCGCGCCCAATGTATACCTGCTTCCTTTTGGCTCCTTGACTCACATTTGTCAATGAGAGCCGGTTGACTCAGGTGACTGAGAATTTCCTTTCTAGTCTCTCAGGTTCACAGCTACTGTCTCGTCTCTGAGCCATGCATGAGATAAAAGATTACACACACCGGGACTAAAAAGATTGGTTTAAGTGTGTGTAAAATAAGGCAAAGTGTGTGTGATTAAACACACCAAGGGCTTTAAGATTGGTTGAAGATGGCTACGGATTTGGAATTTTCAACTAACCTTAGGTTCAGAAAGTATTGCTTGTTTATGAATGAAAATAATAAATACTAATAGCAAAACAATTATGTTACTCGACAAGAACTTATAAATAGTGTTACTCTAGTAGTTCAATTTTTTATATTATATTTTATGAAATGATGATGGAAAAATATTAATTCATCGTGCGATGGTCATTAGGAGTAAGAAATAGCCAGCAGTTGCCATCATCTAAATATTTGTATGCGAAATCACATATTTAATGCAAATCTTTGGCGTGGCTGGAACTCGCGCGCTACAATTCCTTGCATGCATAATATAATCCTCACAGCAATACAAAATGCAACGTGAATATAAGTAAATAACCATGCAGAATCAAAGTGTTCAAAATTTTTGTTTATAGTAAGGTGTCATCCAAGCACACGTGCTTTTGACCTCTTCAAACCAGCGTTACTCATGGTCCTCCATGGCCATCCATTGCTTTTAAGTTACAACTTTTTTATATTTTCAGAGAGAGTGGGATGCCAACCGATGTTGTTGAGTTCGACCAGCAGACCGATTTCGACAGGGTTTCCCTCATGCTGCTACTTGATTTTTCTGTTCTTTTTTTTTTTTTGAAGAACAAAACGTTGGGTTTGGAGGGCGGGAATGGAGATCATACCCTTTACCTTTGCAACAGATATTACCAAAGTCGTTAATAAAGGCTCCGAAGTCAAAATTCAAAAGCTAGCGTTATTCCACCAAAAAATATATTAAAAAAAAAATTCAAAAGCTAAAAACCAGAAACCTCAACCAGAGAATTGTACTCATTCAAATTAAGTTACCCATCATATATGATAATATTCTTATTGATCTATCCCATTTGCCTTAAAAATTATCCTGAGAGATCACAACAAGATAGATTATGACATTAGATAAAGCTATAACAGTACCACCATAATCATCAAGGGTTCTCCAAATCTTCTGACATGTTACATAGATACATGACAGTATGATCCTACACATCCAGCATGGTACGTTTGGGGATTGCTCGCTCAAGCAAAAATCCCAGAGCTGTGATATGCCTCAGAAAGTATTCATTTAAGGTCTATTACAAACCTAAACTTTGAAACTCTTCACATGACCCAGATCAGCCAACACATCTTGAATGCAATGCAATAGGAGCCAATTCCCACTTTCGGAGCTATCTGAGAATGACCCTCTCTAGCATTAGTCTCACATTTTCAATGAAGCACTAGAAGACCTACATGATTACACAAGACCACTTTGCTGTGGAACAGTAATTGACTGTTAATAACATTTCATTTACTCGACTATAGCAAATGGATGGCGGCCACCTGAAGAACAAGTCACAAGTAGTATTTGAATCAAACAAACAAATTCGCATGTCCGATATATATACACAACTGCAGCTCCAGAAGCCAACAGAACCAGGTTACAAGCTTTTTTGACATGTGTACCAGAAATTTTCCCAGCTGTTATTTCAAAGACAGCAACATAGGGAGTGAGAGGAAGCTGGCTGCATTCCAACATCCATTGCTTAGCTGAAGCCAACCGCCCTGCTATGTCGATGCCAGCTCTCAGCCAGTGACATAAAGGTGCTGCAGGAGGAGGAATGAGGTGAGCTAGAAAATATCAGTCTAGGGTAATGAGCAAGGAGGAGGAAGTTACCAATAATGAAAAAAAAAAGTTGTCAAAGATTTAGTCCATCTTCTCACCAGTTTTCTTTATAATTAAGGGGAAAAAAACGCTTTCTTATAAGGCTTCTTACCGAGACAACAATCCCAAACAAATTAAAGAAGCTCTTATCAGGTGGTTGATAAAAGACTAGGTAAGTGAATACGAGAACGGAAAATGTATGAGAAAAACGAACTAAAGCACTGTGATAAAGAAACATATTGACAGAAAATGCAAATAAATAAATAAACTACAGGGATCATTACCACTTTCTATTGAGCATGCCATGTTAAGATCTGGATAGCAAGTGCTGAAATCGCTGACATTTTAGATCATACACTCTTGAATATAGGTCTTGTGAATATGCAGTCTCTCCAGTTGAACATCTCCTTTTCTTCCTCCCACGAAACAAGAAATCTTCCGTATCTAGAACATAAGAAACCTGTGGCATACACAGATTAACCAAATGCTTAGATGACTAGGAGAGAATATGCATGTTATGAAACACAACAAAGCATACTCATAATTAGCAGGCCTAAGGAACAGATTAGTTCACACGAATATACGCACTGAATACCTTAGAGGAACTGCATGATATCTTGCATTCCAAGCCATTGACAACTAGAATCCCATCCATGACCTTGCATGCAGTAGAATACTCGTCCTCGCTTCCACATTTGCGTTTATTCCTGAAGAATAATTATCCTTTATCACAAGTAACTAAAGTTACATCAGTTTCAAATTTTATAGCTAGCAAATTGTGCATACCTTTTCAGGAAGACACCATGTGATCCCTTTCTATCTGAAACACATGACAAGAAATCACTATACAGATAAGCTGAAAAATTAGGATCTATAGAAACAGCAGTCACTTCAGGCTTTTCATGTCCGTATTCCATTAGTTGAATAGATAATCGAGTCGGATTTGAAGTCTGCAAAATCCAATACAAGTGTCACCTGGTCAGATATATTCTACAATTAAAAATACGATTCTTGTATTTCAACGAACTTCTTTACGCTAAACTGTTTTGACTTGTTATAGCAAGAAATCTATTTAAATGTTCTACACTGATTTTAGATGCAGTACTTTGAAACCAGGATTCAAGAGTGAGATCTTGCAGCAGCTCAGAGTATAACAAAACAAGTAAAAAATTTAAATCACAAAAGGCAAAAGACATGAAAACTTACACGCTCAAACCGGTATATGCTTTCGTCATGGAGGAGGACACGGGCATTTTCATGATAAACTAGATCACAAAATCTTTCAGGTTTCCTTGACTTTTCATATAAATAGAGATGAAGAAGTTTGTTTTCCATTTCATCTGAGGCAATTGCTTGCAGCTGAAAGAGAAGTGCAGATGAGTGCATTTCAGGAGCATTTTATTTTAATCCTTAGAAAAATGTATATAAAAAATACCTGCTTAACAACTTTATATATCAACTTGTCCAATGTAAAAAGTACATAGGACTGAGTTCCAATGATAGCACGGCAATCATCTTCGAACTTGGTATTGTCGGCAGAACCATCAAGTAGGTTGTATAATGCACTCACAAACCTGCACACACAGAATAAACAAATTTTATTTCATTTGTTTTTCTGCTGTCACATAATAGAGGCATAGATGTTAACAAAAAATTACTTGGCATATAAATCAGGAGGGCTTGTATCCTTCGAAGTTCTCCATTTTTTTTCAGCAGCTGATGAATTTGTCTTTGCCGAGAGTATTCTCTCATACAAAGTCTGCAAGAAAGGAGTACGTCACAATAAAACTCAAGTTACAAGGGGCTTCCATGAATAAATGTATTTTTTAAAAAAAAACTGACCTGGTGAAGCCTAAACAGCACATAAAATGAATCATTTCCATAAAAGATCGGTAAGCATTTATCTTCCTTATCATGGAATGATGCAGGGACATGTTTCGCAAGAGGCTTGGCCGTATGAAGAAAGCGTTCCGAAAATGGCAATGACGTTATTTCACCCTCAGCATCATTTGCATCAGCCATTCCTTCAGCCTCACCCTCACTTTCAGCCTTAGCATCCTGATCATCATGATCTGCATCTTCCTCTTCCTCCTCATGATCTTCACGAGAACACTCCTCACCATCACCAGATTCACTGCCTGAAACATCATCACCAGCCTCTGATGCGTTTTCACTGTCCTCCGTGGACCTTTGAGCACTTTCCTCACCCTCATCATCAGCATCTGCATCATTTTCTCCTGCTGCCTCACCACAACAGGGCTCCACTTCTCCAGGTCTGACTTGATACTGTCTGCTAGCAGAACTATCCTTCGGTTTAGGCGCCGCATCCATAGTTGAGTCTTCAAAAGCTACAAAATTATCCTCTTCGAAATCTCCATTAGGCGATAATTCACCCTCTTCCCTTTCAACTTTAAAGTTATTGTGGGCAGCAGAACCTTCATTGAGTCTGTCCTCTTTGTTACTTTCAGCAGTGCAACTGCCATTTGCAGGTACGTTTGGCCTCCCACCGACCCCTCCCTAACATAAAAACAAGCATACTGAGTATTAAAATGAAACTTTTGAAACAGAATCACATGCTCAGAATTAAAATGAAAAAATAATAAATTTTAAAACAGAACCACAATTTTGTATCCCTAAAAATACACATACAGAATACTAACATTCACAAATTCATAATAGCGAGAACAATAGCAGGACTGATAATAAAAGCCACTATCTGCAAATAAGGCAACTTTTTCATAATTGTACGATCACAGCTTTTTCATGATTGTATTATGACATCAGAATAAACAGAAGGAAAATCCTATGTCACACTAGCAAGTTTGTGATAGCCATGTCGTGACTAAGGAAGATCTTTCATGATCATATGATTATAGTAATTTCAAGAAATGTAATAAAATGCCTAAAGTTTCATGACCAAATAAAGATCAGGTCCACCCATTAAATATGATGATTTATTAGTAAAGGGGTTGTAATGTACATTCTATTTCTGCACAATCACAAATAATAAAGAGTAAACATACAAATGAAGAAAACTAGATGATGGATCTTGACATTTATGAACTAGATTATTCATCCTCGAGTGTTTTCATAAGGCATACCATCAATGATGGAGCCCATATTTTCGTTGTAGAGATTGTATAATGACATAAATAATTTTCTGAAGAAATAATTATTAATAGGTTAATTAAAATATTGTTTCTGTGCTAAGAATCAAAGAATTCCTGTAAATAATCATCCAAACTAAATTAATTTATCATTTTATCATTAACACCAACAAACTTTATTATACAATCCAAACAATCATATTTCAACACAATTTTCTCAGCTCTTGCCTGTCAGTTTCTCAAATCAACCAATCAAACCCAGCATTAATAAACAGTTGGCTGGAACTCGTGGTCTCAGAGTTGTTGATTATTATAAATGTCATTACAATGCATAAATACCAAAATATCATCCTCAGCGTCTTGTATGGATATGTTCTATATTTCAATGCTAATCCTTTTAGAAATTCCTGCCTTAAAACAAACTGCTTCCTGTAAGAATACCAGCGAAGAAAGAGATTTCAACATTCAACTCGAAGCAGCCTGAGCTGTCAAGGAGAACCAACTCAGACCACCCCCCCACCCCCCACCCCCACCCCCACCCCCCAAAAAAAGAACCAAATGATTACCTCCTGGAACTAAGACAAACAATGGATAAGATTAGAATTCAGAAGAGCTGAAAAGTGAAAATCAAGCAGACCAATAACTGTAAAGATATGACAGATAGTAAGCCAAGTGTAAGGAAAAAGGCTCAACAATCACCTAAACTGCAAATTCATACCTCTGAAGAAGGTAAAACTTCATTGCTAGCTCGAGCAACAAACGCTGTCTCATTTCCAGCTTGACCAGCCTTTGAAGTTGTAGCACTAACACCTTTCAAAGAGAACAAAAACAAAGTCATAATCTAAACTACAAAAGCAGAAGGAAAAATTAAAGGAAGAAAGAAAGTACAGCCCCTCAAACCTGAAGTAATTTCTAGGTTGGTTCTAGTATGACTTGGTTCAGCTCTACCAGCAGGAGAGACATTATCTGTTAACCTTTCAGTAGAGACAGTCTGCACAGTCACTCCAGACATCTCATCAGCTGTCGGAGCATTACCCTGCACCCTTCCATGAAGTGGAGCACCAGAGAGATTATCACCTCGACGAGCAGCGCAATCAACATCAAGAAAGCCATTATCAGTAACTGCTGCATCCCCATTTGCCAACCTAGCCCTGCATGAAACTGCCTGTTCTGGTGGAATGCTTTCATCACCATTGCTTTGCTTGGTAGCAGCAGCACCATCAGCACCAGGACTGCTATTGCTTTCCCCAACATTTGCCATACTATTTTTGACAGCACGAATCTTAGGTTTCACCATATCCTCAGAATCCTCTGCACCTTGAGGACGAGGTTTGACACCCAGTATCGGCTCCAAAAAAGTTGTCCATATCCTCATTACTTTGTCCAATTGATCTGAGGATGCACAAACTTCTCCACACGAATACTTGATGATCTGATACAGGTCTTCATGAATATCTGAATCCACATACTCAAATTCCATATTGGGGACTATAGGCCGCCGATTTCCAGCAGCAATAGCAAGAAGCACATCATCCTCCCTCCGCTTCTTCTCGCTAATTTCTTTAATCTCAGCCAACAAAGCTGTGCGACAAACAACATTGCAGATATATCACCAAAAAAATAAATCAGAGAAAAGGTAATATTACCAACATACATAAATCTATATTTGTGTAATTATCATGTTAACAAGATATCTCCATTACAAATGCACTACATTTTATTTTCAGAAGTTTTCATGGAGAATTCAATGAACAATTACATATAAAACACCTATTATTAGATCAAGAATTCATGACAATTGAATGCAGTATACTTGAATGCAGTGCAACATTAAAAAATTTATATACCTTTTGTGCTCAAGCTCTTTGTGTCCTGTTGCTTGAAATAGAAGCTACGATGGTCAAGTGATTTGTGATAGTTCTTGGCATATATTTCAGCCCATACTTTATTGAAATCTGCCCGACACCTTGACCATTCCTCTTGCTTTTGCTTCAGGCGAGTTAATATGACAGGCAATGCAAGACTAGCATTTTTGCGTAGAACATCCATCACATCCAAGCCATGATCCCCATATAATCTTTCAATGCACCTCAAGTTTAGCGCTACCAAGGAGGCAAAAATTCAGAAAACAAATAATGACACTATGTTCAAGAAGAAAAGAAAAAAGCATATTGTTTCTGTTATTAGACATGAATACTAACAAGTAAAATGGTCTTCAATGCGAATTGGATTCTCTGGTTTGACTGTATTGTCCTGAATCTTTTCTAGCAATTCCTCAACTCGCTTAGTAGTCACATTCACTGACTCTAATAACATATCGAGCTCAAACCTGAAAACATCTCACCATGAAAAAAGGCACATAAACAAAGACTGCACAGACAGAGTTCTGCACCTTCATATGCAACTGTTATTAAAACATCAACGCAGAACATTAAAAAAAATCGAATGGTTAACAGAAATAGATTCGAGAAAACATTTGATATAGAAAAACACACTTCTTCATTTGTTAAGAGGAAATGGATGTTAAATTAAATATTATTATTTCAGCTATAATTTAAGATCTATCAATATGCTATTCTTTTCAATTGAAAGGAACTAAGAGAGCACCTATCATCTTCGCATCGAAATAAACTCTCTTCATACTGGTTTTTGCGCATGTGCTTGAATGAATAATCCTCACTTCCAGAAGTCACCGATACCCAAACATCATTCAGTACTGATGCACCAAGTTCAGTCCTGTGGCTTGAAGGAGGGATTGGATACTGGCAACCAACAGAGTAATAAAATAAGACAGGTGAAGAGACAGTTTTACAAGAAAGGAACAAGGGTGGAACAATATTTACATTTTTTGGCAGAAGACGGTAACTAGGAGTACATCGCTGACAGTTTGAGAGATCGAGCTCTGAAATTGGCTTGCCTATATTATATTTTTCTTTGTTTGAGTACAAATGAGTCTTATGAGATGCCATGTCTTTAGAATTGAAGGCAGCACTTTTATCAAGTCGTTCCCTTTCTTTATCTCTTTCCCTTTCACGGTCTCTCTCCCTCTCATCCCTTTCACGTTCCCTGTCTCTATCCTCTAGCTTTACAGGTCTAGCCACATGTCCTTCATTCCGCGAGGATGCTGTTAGTATAAAACAACACAATTATATTTTATAAACTTAAAGCACGAAAATATTAGTTAAAACACCCGAACATCATCAATCATATAAGTCATAGAAAAATTATGGCCAAGGAAGAGAGGTAACTGATTTCATCAGAAAGTACAGGAAATTGAAGCATAAGAAAGATTTTCACATACTTTTATTGAACACGCCCGCAAGAAATCCATCTGCAGAAAAGGTCTCACTTAGAAACTACACTCACAGACTTAAAACTTCACAAATAACCAAGGATAAAAGGAAAAAAAACCATTTATGGTTCCCCATAATTGTAAAAATATATAGGCTTACCTATGTTCTCACAATGAGCCAAAAACTCATTGAAACCATCCATAAGATCTGGATACTTTTCAAGTATATCGCTCACCTAAAAAATGACAGCAGACACAAAATTTCAGAAGGAATTGAGAGTGGCAATATGAAAGTAAAAACAAAAGACATATGCTTATAACTAAAACTTGTGGTGCTTGGATAATCATGATAATATGATAAGCAAAAAGAAAACAAGAAAATAACTACAAATAAGTTCAACAGCTGGGCCAAATAGATATGGGTTTTTTTGCATGAATACCTTTCTAAAAATTTAAATTTGCATGAATACCCTTTTAAAATTTATATTTATTTTTGTACCCCCATAAAATACTGTTTTTGCACATATATCCCTTTCTTCTAACACCTTTAATAAAAACCATATTTATTTTAATTAAAAATAAAATAAAATTTTGAAATTACTATTTTGTCCCCCATTGTGATCGCCTTATAAATGTCTTTTTTTGGCACATCTACCCATTAAGGGTATTTTAGTCATTTTAATTTGAAACCGTTAATTTTTTAACGACATTAGATTGTATGGATACATATGCAAACACGGATAAAAAAAAAAGGGTAGAATAGCAAAACAAGTGTTTTACGAGGGTATACATGCAAATATCAATTTTCATGCAAAATTCAATATTTAGAAGGATATTCATGCAAAAAATCCAATAGATATATGCAGTATCCTGAAGGCACAAATTGATGACTGCAGCTCATACAATGACAAATTATGATACATGAACAGCTTGACTTTTAATCAAAATCATAGAATTTGATGGTTAAAGACTTCGTTGAAGCCTTCTCAACCCATGCTTTTGCTCCATAGCCAACTCCAATTAAATAAGAAAAGCTCGGGCAATGACAATTAAAATCTTACAATTTCTAACATGTTCATATTAATTGTACTAGCATGAACTATGCACATTGCTGAACCAAGTGGGAGAGTTGATAGATAGCTGTAATTCTATCAACCAAGAGGTACATGTGATTGAATCAAGATGCGGGCATGCTTGAATATTGATGGTTATCAAGTGCAAATGACATGATATCCAAAGGGATGGAAACTGATGAATGGTTCTGGTTGCATTATTATCAGGCACTGTAACTTTACCTAGAGTCATACATCAATTAGACATCAATCACAGACCTTTCAGATTTTAAAACTCTAAAAGGTGAATTACAAGCAGACAAATTCAGGCTAAAGTCAGTCACCTCCAATTCAAGACTTCTTTACAAACTTCACCATGTATTCAACCCCGCTGACTCAAAAGTTCGTTCAATTATCCACAAGGATTCCTTCATATCTTAGACTTCAATCTCAAAACCCATGATACATTCACTTTCATCATATGGAACCTTAATGTCAATGGTTAATAAACATACTCCCAGTATTATCTTAGGCAGCTACCCCACCGCAGACAATGCCAACGATAGAAGTGAAACAATGCCAGATAAAATAAGGCTTCCAGTGCTTGCGCACAATGATGTTGGATCTGACAAAAGGTGGAGTTAAAAGTGGCGATTGGAAGTAATGCTAAAGAATATTAAGGTCGAATCATGAAATATCAGCAAAATTAAAAAAGTGAATATGGTGATGTGTCAATAGCAATAAAATATACAAGCATAGCCCAGTTTTGTAATAATTCTAACGGAACTAGAAATAGCAGAATGAGAACAGCAAACGTAAGGATCGAGGTGGGAAAAACAGTGCATAATGATTGTGATAATGAAAGTTAAAATGAGACGGTAAAGGAAGCAACAAACGACAATACAATCATAGACCAATGAATCCGAGTTAAGTAACAAATCAGAAACTTGATCAAAATGTTTATTTGGTACAACACCAAATGAAGGCAAACAGTCAACATAATAAGAACAAGTCAGTTTAGATAAGGAGAATGTCAAGTTGATGCATTGCCTGTTTGACTGTCGAAAGACCTTTGACCATTCACATTAAGTAAAATGAGTATTATTGGCCACTAATTCAGCACAAGAACTCTTAGAATAACAAAAACAGTTCTTTCAATTCAATGGAATATATTTTTTGGGTTTTCCACTTCTTATGTTTTCACATTACTATTAGGCAGACGTGTTACCGCATGAGCTAATCATTTAACTTTTACGTGGGTCATGTAAAACCTGTGGTTTGTGAGACTTAGTAATCAGCCTCGTGTCTAGAAGGTCATTTATCTTTTTAAAGTCATTAAGTTGATCTTCATGAGTTGGTCATGAAGTGTTTTTTTTTTAAAAAACTTCTAACAATCCTTTTACTTGGCCAATATATCTAAGTCCTAACTTTACAAGCCTTAAACGTAACTGCTCTCTGGAAATTACCCAAATGCAGCAACCAGAAAACTGTTAAAATCTTAAAATGTAAAAACTAAAAAGTATAGGTTATTAAGACATAAAAGTAGGCTGCAAGTGTATAAGAAACAAGCATGGAAAAATTCAACTAATTTATCAAGAGTTTAAAAAAACATATCCACTGTTTATATGGAAATTTAATGATCAGAATATTACCAGGTTCTTCAGTTCGGTTCTGGTAATAATTTCCTTGCTATATATATGAAGGCATTTCAAGAACTCCTGGTATGTTTCAGGGTGCAACTTCTCCTTGACTCTCTCGCAGAAATTAAATTCTTGAGTGTACACACCTGCCAAAGATATTATATATTCAATATATATTACACATGAGCATTGCGAGATACAAATCTCAGAGCCTTTACTCAGGGGGGAAAAAGTCTTTCAATAAACAAAACAAGGAAAACAGATGTACACATGTTCTGATATACCTACCAAACCCATACTAGTATCTAGTCACACTACAGAATCCTTTGAACAAGAACTGAATCATATTTTCAACAAGCAGCACTAATCTCTCAATAAAGAAGACAAAGCAAAGGAGCATTCATAAGAAATATAAAACTAATGACTCTAGTCATGTAAAGCAAAATAGATGCATATTGAATATGTAAGAAGTTGAACCATTCATGGTTGATTCATCTTTCTAGTACATATCAGTCCTCCAAGATAGATGCTTATTTGTTAAATCTCCTACTGACTTTTTGGCCAGAAGGACATCTTCTCAAGAACAATCAAAAAGCAGAATCCATCTGGAAGGTCCAATATAAATGGAACAGGGCTTCTTAAACAACAAGAAACCAAGTAGACAAGATTAGCCATGATATTAATGTCATCCTTCCACTAAAAGCACTTTCAGCATTCAAGATGACAATTCATCGGGCTATGCAGGGTTTGAATCATAACATTATAGATATGATCACATTTTAGAGATGATCAAGATTTTTATAATCCAAGAAGCATTCACAACATCATTTACGACAGTAGCGACTGCAAAACAATCCTTAACAACCTTTTAGGTATTTTGATCAGCTAGAATACATACAGAAATAACAGAAATATGCTTAATCCAGAAAGTTAAGATAATGATTCAGAAGATTTCACAAAAATCAACAGCACCGTAGGGATCAGCTCTTTTAGAGATTCATCTCATATTAGCGGTAGGAAAGCAATTACAATGAAAACAGCTGTGTTTTCAGTTTTGTATCTAATATTTCAAAAAAACAGCCAATATAAAGAACATAAGGACCCCAAACACCTAGAAAGCAGGGCTCCCAAAGCTGCAGTGCACTGTCGAAGTCTAAGCAATGAAGATATTAAAGAATGCATCAACCAGGAATTAGAAGCTTGATATGATCGAACATTTGACGATGTAAAAAAACAACATAAGAAAACGGTGGGACCTGGTGCCAAGGAGCAAGGGCAAATAGGACACAGAGGAAAAGAGTATTAAACAATAGTCTACATCAACCACAGAGTTTAGTCAAAAACAAAAATATCTCTGAGTGCCAGGGAAAAAAATACTGCTGGACTTACTTTTCAAGGCATTCTTATCATCAAAAGATGAAGCTGAAATGCTATACATTCCAAAGTTTTCAGCACTTTCCCCACCTTGGTGCAAGTGCTCACCAACAGAGTCATCCACCCTTCTACTAGAAAGTTTACGTCTGCGCTGTCCGTTGTCCAAATCTCTGCTGTCATGCTCTAAGTCCTTATCATCCCGCTCACGATCTCTTCTGTCTCTATCTTCTTTCCTATCTTTTTCCTTTTCAGCACGTCTTCTTTGCCTGTCATGCTCTTGATCAGGACGGTCAACACTGAGGTCGCGATCAGCATGTGAGTTATAAGTTCTTTCCCTCTGCAAACTCATTATATGGCAATAAGTAAGCTCCCAACAGGTTCGTCGAGTCAGACATACAAGCATAGGTACAGGGCAGCCTAGGAGAGGCTTAATAAATATGAGATATATGATATTTCTTAAATGATTTAGGATTTCATCCAAAAAAAAATGATTTAGGATTCAAAGAGATGATTTGGCAGTTCATAAGTACAAGACTTTTTTCCATTTTAAAACCAACTTATTCCTAATTCTGATGGACTGGAATAATTCAATTGCGATCACAGAATTCCAAAAATAAAATCCCTAAGATATACCTTATCCCCATGAACATGCCTCATTGTGGGCATCACAGAGCTCCTCTCATCCCGACGCATAAAGGCTCTACCAAACGGCACATGTTGTGGAGCCATTGCTGCTGAGGCATCAGGCAGGAAGTGTGTGAATTCCTCCAATAGATCATGATGACTCTGAAAGAGAGCCGCTACCTGCAAAACATAGCAGAATCCAGACCATATTAAGCACAAAACTTTGTCACTTCAAAGCATAGCATGAGATGAAAAGGGAAATACCTCTTGGTAGACATCATGGATGGATTTGTTCTCCCTCCGGTACATATTCAGAATATCTAAGAAAGACTTGTAAACATGTTCGTCGTTCTGGAAACGATTCTGCAGAGATAAAAGTGATGTATCAAGAGAAAGCCCTAGAAATTACCGCAGGCAAGAAATCAATATATATATATATATATATATAATCCTATTATCATATTTATACCTTTATTTTGTTTACGAAACTAATGGCCTCTTCAAATTCAACAGGCCTCTTTTCCTCAGGAAGCTTGATCTCATACCCCTTTGGCAAGAAGGTGTTAAAGCCTAAGATCAGATCACGATGCCCTTTAAACAGTTCCTTCACCCTCATAATAACACCGTTGGTATCAATCCTGTCACGATTGCATAAGAAAGAGAGCACAGACGATGAAAAATCATTAAACGTAAAGACCCATTGAACTGACAAAACGACAAGTTAAAAAAGTAACAGAAGGCTCCAGGAGTTGAACCTTTGGCTCTTGAAGTCCTTCATGACTTCAAGAAATTCATCATATTTTTCCCTCTTGTCCTGAAATATATCCTTCACGGCCTTCAAGTAGGCTAGGGCATCGTTTGTCGTCAGTTTCGGAGCACCACCGGTGGCCGGTGCCGGCGCCATGTGGGTTTGCCCGGACCTTCAACAAGACCGCTAAAATCAATTAAATCCCAGCAGATCGCAACCCATGTCATAACTTTTTCTTATACTAAACAAAATTCAACTCAAGGAACAAAAGAAAATATCTTTTTCAGAAAAGAATTATTCCTTTCTCCCCCATCTAATTCTTCTTACCAGAAACGACAATCCTAAAGGCACTTGGAACTTTCTGAGATCATTCATCGGGAAAAAAGAAACACTCGACTGCATATTATTTGAGGTTCAGAAATATCGCGTTTATACGAAGAAAAAAAGCACGTATACAGAATAAAATCGAATCTTCCTGCATACCAACTTGTTTTTCTAGGCAAAAGAAGTATTAGAAACCGAAAACTCTCACAAAATCAAATAAATCGGGAAAAACTTCGCATTCGTCGACCGTTCTATCACTACTCGCAGCGATAAGAACACCCATACAAAGCACAACTGAGACAGAGCTCAAACAGGGAAGAGAACCCGACCGGAAGAAGGAAATCTGAAGGAGAAGAAAAAACTCACGGATCCGCTCGAGATACGTTGGGCCTCTTGAGCTGGGAACCCATGAACGCCTCCTCCCGCGCCCTTTTCATCTACCCATCGAACGAAGGGGAGGAGAAACCAAAGATTTCCACCAAACCCCCTTTCTTCTTCCTCTCCTCCCAAAAGCCGACGCTTGGAAGCAGAGATTGAGGCCCTATCCTTGATCTCCACCCTCTCCCGGCTTTCCTCCTTCGATCGCCCGGCGGCGAACGGATCTGGTGGCAAGAATTCGCCCAGATCGAGGGCTCCGAGGTGCCGGTAGCTTGCGAGCGAAGCCAAGAACGCGAGAGAGAGAGAGAGAGAAAGAGAGAGAAAGAGGAATCGGCTCTTCCCTCCCGTCTATATGACGCCTATCTGCGGAGAGAACGCGAGCGGGGAGAGAGAAGAACGAGCGAAGGCTTGATTAAAAGGGGCCTGAGATGGTGAGAAGTCCCCTATATATACCGGGGAAGTTACTGAAACCACCCGGACGTTGGTCCACCACTCGCAGCCGCCGGATCAGTGGACGCCTCTTTGATCCGGTCTATGATGATCCCCTCCCCGCTCCATCAGACGGCCCCTGATGAACCCCGTATCAACCGTCTGATTTTGTGACGGTGTCTGAGTCGGACGGCATAGATTTCATTGTTTCTAGGGTGCGAAGCGTTTCCGGGTCGGAATAGGATTGGGGACTGAGGAAGGTGAGGTTACCGCCCGCTTTCTCGTTTGGTGGGTTGATCTGGTTACCGTGGGAGGGTCACCTGGCTCAAACGGGATGGCTTGGATTACTAGCTAAATTTCTAAGACTCTCTCCCTTTGGGTTCATTGGATTTTGTTTTGGGTTCATTGGATTTTGTTTTCTTATTTTTGTGTTCATTAGAATCTGTGTGCAACTTTAATGGACAGAAACAAAAATTATCCTGATTACTTACTACCTATGTTGATTATTATGTCTTTCTGCTACAAGACTATCAATCATTTTTATGTACCCTAAATCTGCAAGTAATAATATGTCCTTGGGTTATGTTCATTTCTTTCGGCTATTCAAAGAAAAAAAAAAAATCTTGATGGAGTTCTTGGAGACAATGTGTGATAATAGTGATGGGTGTTAAGAGCACAATGTCTTGTGTTATTTATCGAAAATACATTTTGAATGTTAGTTGAATTCCAAATAATGTATTTTTTCAAGTAAATCACAATAAAAAATCATGATAGAGCTTTTAGAGATCTATGCTAAAGATAATGACATGGTGATTTTGAAACATACTGCTTAACAATAAAAGTGTTCTGTCACCAACATCGCAATCTTTGTAATGACAATTTACAGAAAATATATCATGTCGCAGTCAAATTTTGAGAGAATTTTTCACCATTATTCATCATTTTCATATCTATCATGATTAATGTGAAGTTAATATGATCAAGAAATCATAACTGATCGAATAGTTTCATGAGTCATGAATTCTGTACAATACACCCTGAAGTTCAATCTTTACGCCGTTCAAATTGAACAAAACATAAAATTGATTGTTTGTTCTTTGTGTAAAATATTTATTTAATGATTTATGCGGCATGCAAGTGTATCAATGTAGAATGAAATAAGCATATAATACTTGAATATATCTACTGATTAGTTATAAATCAATTAGCTACAATATTGAGAGCTAACCTTACAAATTAGCTACAACATAACAAGTAGGTATATTCAAATTAAATTGCCGGAACATAAACAAATACTTACAAACACAAAGAGGTGATTGCTGCCTCTTTACCATTAAAAACTAAAAAGATTGACCTTAGGCATTGTACTTTAACATTAAACTTTGATATCTAAGATTCATTCCGATTTTTGTTCTCTACTCATTTTATGTGCATGATGTTTTATTACATATCATGCCATGAAAAACAAAATGATTCCTAACATTGTATTTCTTGGACTTGCTGATATTTCTTGTGTTTCTGCAGAAAATTTCTTAATGACTTTGGGTTACCATGTCAAAAATTCAATATTTTGTTCTCATGCTTTTTGTACTTGATTAAAAATTTGTTTAAGATAGATAGATAAATAGCCACTAGTTTACAGTGTTTATTTGAAGGTTGTATAATATGATAACAATACGAGAACCAATGACACGGACGTCATACCATCCAGGATGTTCTATGAAAATGATACAAATAAATGCAATTTATTAGCCTCCAAAATCCCGTTTTCAATGTTTTCATATTATAGTTTTTCCATATTTTTCAAATCTTGAACAGTAAAGGTTCAATGAAGTATGTAACAAAAAGAAAAATAAGGTGTCAGTTTTCTTTTGTTGTATAATAGCACATCATCATATATCTCATAACATGCCATCAAAATAAATGTACTACTGAAAAAACTTCACTAACCTCAAAATAGTATTCCTGTGACCCCTTTTAACTAATAATTCTCAAAGATGAAGATACTGAATGGCATGATGGATCTGAATAAGATGAAGCTATAAAACAAAATAAATATGCAAACAATATAACGACCGTGTGGAATTAATATTGTAATTTCGTTGGTGGTATTTTTGTGTTTGCAATACAAGTTGAACAGAGCAATTTTGTGTAAAATACTCCATAATGATGTTACATTGGATAAAGCTACATCCTCTTTGACTTGATGAATGATGAGCGTGACCCATCTATCTAATCCTAAAGTTTAGAGAAAATGCTCATCGCACAACTAATTAGCTTAGTTAGTGGCTGCATATATATACATTTAGGAAAAGAACCCTAATTAGATATATAGATTCTTATTCAATAAGCATGCATACAAATTAATTAATTGGTTAAAGAATTTTTTTTGTTACACATAATATAGAAGAAAGCAAATCGATTGAAGGTCTTTCTAATCTTTTTTTGATGGTATATCCAAAATTCATCAAGAGACTTTACCTTCCATGGACTATTTTGTAGCAAGATGTCTATCTAGTAACATAACAAAAAATATGTAACTGCAAGGATATCTCTACATGATAGTCCATTCATGAAGTTACCATTGATTAGAATAATAACATAAATTCCATACTGCTGAAAGAAGTCATTAGTAGCATATGTTTACTTTCAAGCCTCATGCAATACTAGAATTTATTTGGTAGAATGAGAGCGCACGAGTTTTATATGTGCTCTTTTGAAATGCATACTCTAGCTTTCACATGTTTTTTATTGATAGAGGGGCTAGCCATAAAAGATTACCATCAAAGTTCATAAAAGATGATAAGCCCCTGAAATGCTAAGGGTTCAAATCCACTCAAATCTAATCACAAGTACCATAATCGGCCTATGGTCAGCCCAAATAAATCTATGCTACAATGTCTCCTAATCCATATAGGTTATGGGTCGGGTTTGCTCGTTTGTCATAATTTAGAATCTTATCCAAAAAAGCTACTTGGAAGGTATTATTTAGGTTCCTTGATCTTGTATAAATGTCTAAAATTTACCTAGCGAATAACCGGCGTGGGACTAAATACATATCCGTACGGGTCCTTATAGTTCTAGCATGCAGATTGCCGTGACTAAGTCGAACTGCAACATTAACACATAAGAGTAAATGTATAGTCTACAAGGTGTCAAATGCAAGATATTAATTCCAATTTGCTACCTGGGAATAGACCATATTCACTTCTTTTCTTTTTGTATTACAGTTAGGTTTTTAACTTCGATGTGGTTTCGCTCTCATTCTATACCTCTCCCCTCCCAAACAGACCGACTACTCGGAGATCGCTGATGCGAGGTCCCACCGTCGTTGGCAGAGCCCCGGCTGCGGTCGGTGATCGCTAGAGAGTTGCTTTCTAAGAGGCAGCACTCAGTGTCCCATGCCGCCATGTCTCCCACCATCTTTCCTTTGACTGAGGCGAGTCCCCAAAAACCACTCCTCTTTTGCGTAATTTGAGCCTCATGTTAGATTTGGCGGTCTTAAGATCTCTTTGTTTTGTGGGTTATGATGATGGTTTGGCTAGTGAATGCTTATAGAATTTGATGGATAGAAGCCGAAAAAATGGAATCTTTGATTTCTTCTTCACACTTATGGAGGGTTTTTTCTTGCTCCAAGTTAAACTCAGCTGAGTTGGAGACTCATTTTTGGTGATTTGGTCAGATGGACTTCAGATTGAAGAATTAACCTGGAGATGAGATTTTGGGCCAAGCTTGGTTCTTGAGTGGTGGTTGTATGGTATTCTTTAGGTGTGAGCTTGGCCTTGATTTGGTGCTTGAGAGAATGTGTGAGGTTATCTTGTGATCGCATCAATCCTCTGGTCCAATGGTTTTCAGGATTGTGTTTAATTTCAGGGAGAAGGATGTTTCTGCGAAGAACAACAAAGTCTAGAATAAGTTACATCCCCAAAGGTCAAAGACGTAACCTCCTTGTTGGTTAACAAATCCTGGTCAACACCGTTGAGTCCTTGTCAATAGCCTACTCCACCTTTAGACCATGGGTGCGACGACCCGTGCGGGCGTGTGTTTAGTCCCATATAGGTTATTTGTTGGAGAGATCTTGAGCACTTATACATGACCAAGAAACTTAAAAAATATTTTTTTGTTAATCTTTTCATATGAGATATTAGGTTGTTATAAATAGTATCAGAGCGGTGCTTGTGATTGAATTTGAATGGATTTGAACTCTTAGCCCGACGAGGACATCGGGCTTAAACGTGAAAAGTATGCAACGACCCGTGCAAGTGTGTGTTTTGCTAAGGAGATTGTAGATACTTGTACAAGACTAAGAAACTCAAAAAATATCTTCCGACTAGCTTTTTTTGGGTAAGATCCTGGGTGAGGTCTTTGGTTGTTACAATGGGGGACTTCATTATAATCAGACATGTATCACCAAAGAGATGCGAAGAAAGAAAGCTGGTTAAGGGTTTAAATGAGTAGGAGCATGAATGATTTTAGCCTTGTTTGTGCTCGGCTCGAAAATGTTTATGATCATCTCAAGCTTTTGCTTAAGCTTGAGTCAAGCTAAGAAGGTCCAGCTCGAGTCAAGCTAGCTCAAGTTTATCTTGTTTGAGCTCAGAAAATGTTAGGTCATAGTGTTATCAAAATGAGAAAAGGTGGGATCAGGGGGAGAGAGAAAAGGGAAAAGGAAGAGGGAGAGAGCTCCTTGTTGTCCAATTTTGTTTTCCCCAACATGGGGAAGGTTAGGAGGCAGAGAAGTGGAGGGAGATCTGAGAGTACATGAGTCCAGGATCATGTCAAGGGTGTGGCAATGGAGGAGGAGAGAGAGCTCCTTAGGATGTCTTGGGGAAGTGACACGGGTAGGAGGTGGACATGGTGGTGGGAGAAGAGAGGGGAAAGAGGTGATGAGGTGTAATGAAAAATGATTAGGGTTCTTGTGTGTCTTATAGGTCAATAGATTTGGCCATAGGATAAAAATCCAATGGTTAATTTGTTTAACCATTGGATCAAGATAATAAACTGGCTATGTATATATCTTCTAGTCTATTAACAGAGAATGGTATATTTCTTTTTCATGACAATGCCAATCTAAGATTGCTGATGTTGAAAATCAAATCCAAGAAATAACCCACTCACTGTCTCAGCCAATAAGTCAATGCAATTCTTCCATTTTTCCCTTTTATTCATTCCTATTGATGAAGTATTTTGAGATGTGATGCAATTGTTCTTTCCATTTTTTCCTGGTAATCTGGAAGTGCAGGAGGATAACCAGACAGATGGCACTGTCTTAAAAAAAAAAACCTTAAAAAAGGAAGGATATTTATTAATATCTCTTTGTTCATTGGCCATGTTCATATGTTTTGGTCAGTGATTGTTCCATATTGGTATGCGTTGAGTGTTCATGTTTTCTCTCATTTGTGAGGGAGGGGAATCTTCTGTTAGGTTGGATGGCAAGGTGTGTGGATTATTTTGTGCGAGTTTATCTCAAGCCCTCACTTCTCAATAGAGTTATAGTTGGTTATGGTAGGATATATGAAAGCAGCTCTTTGTGAAGGGACTATTATTGGGGGGAGATGTGTTTACTGGGGCCATGCATATTGACACATGGACCTAAGAGTGCAAATGCATTTTCCTTTCATTTGTGTAAGATTGTTTCCTTGCTTAGATTAAGGTGACCACAATTGATTATCTTATGACCAGGGAGTAAAAAGAGTATGAAAAGTTGTTTCAAAGCCTTTTTTTTTTTTGCAGGATTCGAGCAAGTATGTTATTCTGCTGCAAATTAATGGAATTGGTGGTGGAATATTCAAGTCCTGTAGTTCTTTATATAAGCTGAATGCATAGATCATATTAGGATGAATTAATCATCCACAAGTTATCTTCATGCACAATTTTTTGGTTTACTCCATACACCTCTATGCCATTTGCATTTCCCACACAGAACTTCTATGACTTAATTATGACTTAAATATGACTTCATGCAGGCCCCGGAACCTGTGGCTAGCTCTCTACTTTCATTCTCGGACAACTGGTAACTAAGAAAGCTTACTTCTCATCCAGCAGATACAGTTTCATTCAGCCATACTGCAGAAAATCAAGAAAAAGAAAAAACATTCTTTGAATGCCCAGTGTGAAGAATCATCGAAGGGAGCGAAGCAATGACGTAGTGGAGATGGTCATTACGACATTTTCTATTGTTAGAGGGACGTAGGAGTGGCACTTGAATCCCAGAAACTAGTTGATTGGCCTGGTACAGCTGCTTGTAAAAGAAATCAAATGCAGCAGATAAAAGCTCACTTGTAAAAGGAGTCAAATAGACGCCGGTTGTTAGGAAAAATGAAGATACTCATTCTTGTCTGGAGTTGGATGATTGGATGATTTATTAGCTACTTTGTTTTTTCTTTCCATTTGTGCTAGTGTATCTATGGATGTATCCTTTTTTTTTCAGTAATAAATGTTGAAAAAGTAACATTTCCACTTGCTCTAATATTTGAAGTTTTTGTCGGCTAAATGCATAAATTGTCGACGGTTGATAAGTTCCCTATCTTAACATATTTTCAAGAAAAAATCTTCCTGGCTATGATTATATAATTTGAATGAGATTGAAGCCAAACTTATTGCTCTAGTATTGTATGTGTGTGAATTGTGATCTGAAACTATGGTGCTTCTCCATTTCTCTTTCTTATTTGGACATCAATGATTTTTTGGAGAGGCAATGTTCAGCCAATCTTTTGCCAATTCCGAATCTTGAAACCCTTTTTAATGGTGCTATGTTGTTCAGAAAACATCGGTATCATTTTAGTCATCTGGTCAGATATAGACTTAATCTTGCTAACTGCAGATTCAGCATGTTTTGTTATGAATATTTAATATGAGTGGAGCTGCAATTGTAAGACTAGCATTCAAACTGGATCGATTAAATTACCAATTTTTCTTTCTTTGTTTCTTTATTGTTGATGAAAATCTTGGTTACATTTTCTGGTTCAGCACGCGCTGCAAAATTTAGAATCCAGGATGGAAATTTTAAAACTCATCATGATGGTTTTGCATAAATCTATTGCAGCTACCTAACAGCCTCCGGGTGACACCATTCTAGGTTTGTTATTATGCTATCAAGTATCATAATTGATTAACAAATTTCAAAACTATTTTTTAAAATCTAATTATTCATGCTGTATCACAAAGATATGATGAAGCAAAGCAATGGAACGGTAGTATTTTGGAGGTTTTGTATGCAAATAATAACGAAGACAACATATTTTAAAGCATGTAATAAGTAATCATAATTTTTATTTTATTTTTTGAAAGTTGATGATTCCAACAGGCAAATAGTTGGAGTATTAACATTAATAAATTTGAATTAGCATTGGGTGGGGTCCGCCGTGCCTCTAGATCACAAATTATGACATTAAAGGAGGAGATGGTAAGCCATTGGCTTAGGCCATGGGTTTTCTTGATCACTCACCCATGGACCCCTGCAGTTAAATATAGCTTCAATATTCGCATGCTCTCTTGTTCATATCTCAGCTCTTATCGTTCCTTTAATATCCTTGTCTGTTGTGGGACAAAAAAGAAAATAAAAACCTTGTAGTCATCCTTGATTCGTCTATGTTGAGTTGGAATTCGAATTGGATAATACTTCTAGTTTAATAAGGGTGACATAAACAAAGAAAGCCATGCCTCTGTAGTTTAATAAGGGTGACCCGGATTAAACAAGAGGCCAAAAGTAGAATAATTTTATAATTTCAAAGAAACATCTGTAAAAATTCCTGTATTCCTCATGCTTAATGGAGTTAATTATGCTCAAAGCAAACATGAGTAAGTGTGCTTAGTTAATCTTGGGCAAATTGTTATCATAAGCTCAGATTCTTGGTCAAGATTTGCATGCATGGAGATTTTTTAATATCAAGCATTCTTCTTTTGTAACAAACAAAAGCTTACGGCCTAACTCGGCCATCAAGTGTTTCGGCTGGTCAACAACAGGAGGAAGTGAGATGAACATGTCCTAATATTTTCTAATATCAAGCATTCTTTTTTGTTTGTTTGTTTGTTTAGATGAATTTTAATATCAAGCAATCACAAAACACAATTTTGAGGAATCTTCGCAGCAACCAATTTTGAGGAAAATCTAAAAAGTTATATCCTATCTTACAGAGATCCTCGCGTTCATATTCTCAAGGAGGCAAATCAAGCAGCAGATCATCTGGCAAACATGGCAATCGTTGAGCAAGAAGAGCGGGTGCGTACGGAGAAGTTTCCTTTGTTCATAATATTCTTAATTCCAAAATTGTCTATTGGCCGGAGTAAATTGTGTGATGCCGTTTGCCATGTTCGATCTGATTAAGCTAATTCCAGTCTACAACTATGAACCATGATACAAATTACATGAAATTTCAGCAAAGAAAACTTCTGGGTGGTAACAGAGAAAATGAAATTATCAAGTGACTAAAGGTTACATTGCACTTTGGTCAAAAATACCCAAAGTGACTAAGAAAAACTCTCTC
The DNA here is from genome assembly GCF_051530095.1 of Phoenix dactylifera. NCBI lineage: Eukaryota > Viridiplantae > Streptophyta > Magnoliopsida > Arecales > Arecaceae > Phoenix > Phoenix dactylifera. Next base: position 33,922,776 of record NC_143196.1, read on the forward strand.
TTTTTTTTTTTTCTAAAAAAATTAACACAGCTAGTAACAGAGAAAATGAGATGTTTTGCACTGAATCAGACAGAGAGCCTTCATGGTGCGATCTCTGTAATCGACAATAATTTATTATCTCATCTGCTCTGATGCATTGATATCTTGCATGATGCTACAGAAAATCTGGTGGTTTTTGTTATATCATATGGATTTACTAACATTTCCTCTCAAAAACATCCATATATGTCTTCATTTTTCCAATGGAAAATACATCTACATACAAAGGCGATATCTATCATCCATGGCTAATGCTCTTCCTCTACTGTTTTTTTAAGGCCTCAGGGCTCGATCGGCGCATGTCGGCATTTATTCAAGTTTTTTTTTGGCAATACTTCCAGCCATTAATGTCTAAAAAGCTTTTCCATCCACCAATTATCAATAGCAAATTAAGATCACAAGATCAGTGGACCCTAATCTAGTCATCATCATTAAGTAGTTATATGAGCTTCTCATGTGTGAGCACATATTGTAGCCTGATAATATGTTAAGGTGTTCAAACAGGGTTACTTTGGACATACCTCATGACCACCAAACACTTTGGGACAATAGCAGACATTCTAACTGGACGCCTTGGCTCAGTGTACTTCATCTGGAGTAACACAGACCTTCCCTTCTTCATCTATGTGCTGACATTAACATGTGGATACCATATGTTTCTTCACTTAAAATATCATAGGGCACACAGCTGAACCCAAGCGTATCCACTATATCAACAAGTGCACACCAGGTTATAAACCAATGCTTAGATAAGGCAATTATCTGGAGCTTGACTCAATCCACCACATTTTTGCCATTCCACATTGCACACAGATTGGATGATCTGATGGGTGCAAAATAGTTTGATATGCAATTGCCCTTCTCCAGGCCATACTTCCTTGTCATGCTCTGTGCGGACCACTGCAACTATCTGATCACAAGTAGCCAGGGAAGACAACAATGAAAACATGCAGCAACCACGAGGAAAATGCAATTCAAGATGTTATATAGTCGAGCAAGAGCAGCAGCCCAGCCTTCTTTGCAGCAGAAATGAAGGTTTGCTACCTTAATCATTGCGTTAGCACAATTTCAAAGTATGAAGAGTCCTTTATTATAGCAAAAGATAACCAAAGGTATACAAAGTCTTTTGCCCAAATTGTCAACATTAAAGCACATTATAGTCAGGAACGAGAGAACAGTCGCATCCTTCTCTAGCATCAGGTTTGCAGTTTTATCAAGTCTAACAAGCTCAATGAAGCATCATGAGGATTTGTCATCATTATAGTAAGAAGCAAATACTATAGTTAGATGTCACCTAATTCACCGAGTCTGCATGGTGCGCAACTTCCTCCTCAGCGTGGACAGGGATTTGATGTTCTGTGGGCAAGAAGTAGTTAAAACCGTGAATTAAGTCCAGTTGGCCAGAAAATAAATGTTTGATCCTTGCTACCACAGTAGCAGTGTTTATCCTGCAATGATCAGATCACAAAGGAAATCAGATGAGTAAGAGAATTAGAATATTCAATAGTGTACATGCTATATGTTAGTAATAACAGGAAACTAAGATGTAGACCTGTGGCTTCTAAATTCCTTCATTATGTCAAGGAATGTTTCGTATTTAGCAGGTTCATCATAGAAGGTATCCTTCACAAGCTGCAAATAGTGCAGTGCATCATCTGTGGTTGCACCGATGTTGATATTACTAGCAGCTGAAGCATTACTTGGTGAACACGCTTTTTCCGACCTTTGTCATCAACCAACCAACCAATAAAAAAAAATTAAGAACATATTTCCAATATATTTTATGAACAATATAAAGTGTCACAACAGAAGAAGCGTCCATGGGAAATGTTGCAGAACCATGAAAAGTTATTCTCACACTTTACAACTATTTCCTAATTTATCTATTGGCATGTAACTAAGAGTTGCTGAAGCTCCTAACTTCCTATTAAGAGATTCACATTCAATCCTTGTAAAAAAAAAGATACATATATAATTTCTTTTTAGAAGTACTTGCTATCATCAATATTTTTAGGTACTTATATTTCAATGAGTTGTCTTAGAATCCAGCGCATGATGCCGGACTACGTCTTTCGCAGGAGGCTGATTTCTTTAAATAAGATGAGATTAGTGAACTCTACAACCCTTGAATATGTGTGTTTGTGTGTGTGTGTGTGTGTGTGTGTGTGAGAGAGAGAGAGAGAGAGAGAGAGAGAGAATGTGCATTACCTTCCAGCAGTGTAATATTTTTAGAATATACAGTTAGGAATTTCAGCAACCTATGCTTCTATGCAGGATTTAAATATGCAGCAGTGTAATATTTTAAAATAGCACTTTTTAGAATAGTGCTATTTTTTAAGAGCAAGTTTCTATGCAGGATTTAAATATACTCTGAGCATTGTTTCATATCCATGCACTCTTGAATGCCATGAAACCTAAAGGAAGATAATTTTTCAATGCATGGTCATATACCGAAATTTTAATGTAGAATATGAACTTGCACAGAAACTTTAAAGCAAGGTTTGCATGTTCTAATGTCTTTCTTGTCTTTTCAGGATCCAAAAGTCTCCATGTGAAGAATTTTAGAATTTTGGTTTGTAATTATCAGCGAACATACCTTTCATTTTCATCTTTGCACCAAGTATAGGGGTAGAACTTGAGTTGGCTACTCCAAACAAACTTATAGTTCAGGCTGGGTTAATTCAATATGTGTCTTACTTTAGTTAGGCATTGTAAAAGTTGAAAACCTTAATCCAGTTGGGTTAACACTAGATTGACAACTTGGACAACCCAACCCAATTTAAGCCTAACCTAAATTTCTATAACAAAATTCCTAGCTTGACCTAACTCGAACTAGCCGATATTAAGTGCTCCTACTAAATCTAATCCATCTATAAACAGAACCTTGTTTAGTATCCATAATGGAGCTTTTTAACCCATACCAACCCAGATCTTGCTCAAATCAACCCAAATCAACACAATCCACTAGAATCCACGCAAGACTTTTATCTTGGCAAATATATTGCACTCTGCAACAAATATAAAATCTCATCCTTTTTATCTCAGACCAATATAAATCAATATATCCAAAGGGGTTGAACAATATGATATCACATGTGGCATCCAAGTTTTTTGCTTTCTCAATATTAACAAAGATCTTTAATTAGAAAATATTGAAATAGTTTATAGGATTTTCTTAGTTATTTGTCTATTATATTTATATATTTTAGGTAATTAAAAGTTGCTGAAGCTTCCAACTTTCCATTAAGAAGACTCATATTTAATCCCCTTTTCAAGAAAAAAATGATTATATTTAGTCTTTTCCTACAAGAATTATATTTAGTTTTTTTTTTTCTATCTTATGTAAGGCTAAAGCCTTATAATCCAGCAAGCGAGCATGATTTTTAACGTCGTTTGCACAAGGCCAGCTTCTTTCGGTACTATGAAATATAATGAGCCCCACACCTCTATAATAAGAGAGAATGATGCACTTGATGTACACCGACATGTTTTCTTCTAAAGGTTCCCAAAAGCTTATGTCTAGTTTATAAGACCTTCCCCTAGAAATTACAACTATTATTTAATAGCCGGTCCCTCTATCGACAGGACTACATCTTTTAGTCCCTGTTAAGTGGGACTTTAACACCTGCCCGAAGTTTCAAAGTTTCTATAACTCCTAGTCCCTAGTGGTTGTACACAGATATATCCCAATGTATACCCAGTTACAAATAACTATGTGCACATAGATATAAGTGTGTGCAGGGACAATATAATTATATACAAGAACTATTATAAGAGTGTGCAAATCTTGTATAAGTGTGCGCAAAGTAAAAATTAAATGCTAATGGTCAAAGGACCGCGTTTATAGTCCGGTCAAAAAAAGGACCGCGTTTAAAGTCCGGTCAAAAAGAGGACTGCGTGTTAAGTTCCCCTTGCAGTGGTTCCCACGTCCATGTGCCCAAAGCGGGGTGGGTGAGTTCGGTTCGAGTGTTTATTGATCGGGTGGATCTATATATTCCAGCGCGGAGAGGAGGGGGGGGGGGGGGGCTGTAGTGCAGTCTGGTGCTTCACTAGATCATCGACTAGGTCAGCGAGGTCCTCAGTCCCGAGTCTTTCAAACCTAGTTTGCGAGGGTGCAGTCCCTCCAGAAAGAAAGTTCCATTGAATCGAGAAAGTGAGATAACATCTCTAACTTGATTAATCAAAGAATCGTATATTTACAAAGGTGTCAATAGTTACTAAGATGAGAGAATTTGCAAATGAAGACCAAAGTGAAATGAGAAGTAAAAGCAAACTAGGAATCTTCAAGGGCCACAAACAATCAGTGGGAACTAGAGAAAGCCAATGGGAACAGGGAACTCCTGAGGAACTCTATAGTTTTTTGTCATTATCGACGACCTTGGCTGAATAAAATTTTTTCCAAAGTTGGAAAGTGTGCAGAGTTTATCGAAGGATAGTGTTGATTGAAGCTTTTCTTCTAAGAAAAAATTGCACATTTTGTTCATGCTAAATCTGCCCAAAAAGTGCCAAAAGAAGCTGATCTCAAGCTCTTCTTTATGATGATCAGATCTTTTGCACCAATAGGTAGTCCATCTCTTCAGATTGAGACATATTTTTAATGATGACCAAATATTTATTGTGGACGTGCATTTAACGCACAGGTGAGTAGTTGTTTTCACACTTGATCCACATAGTGGACATCTCGAGCTCACCATGCAACCCTCCTTCGTAAGGACCTCCCCTATATGCAAACTATTTTTCAATGCAAGCCACAAATAGATTCCAAATTCTCTGCCTTTCTTTTTTTTCATACATGTTACTATGCACTCTTGAATGGACAATGATTGCAATACATGAGCTCATGTTGTAAACTTGAGGATGCATGTTGTACATTTAATCCATGCACAGAAATTTTATGTGACTGTTTACCTATTCTGATGATCGTTCTATCATTCGAGGCCAACACCCAAAAAGTTTCATGTGAAAGAAGCTTTTATGTTGTTACTGTGCCTTATTCTTTGCAGAAGTTTTTATGTTATTACTGGGCTTACTCTTTTGCTTTATCATTTCACCAATCACAGGGTTGCAATATGAGTCGAGCCAACTTAAACCTTGCCTTCTTTCTTTTTTATTTTTTCAAGAAAAAGGGAGAAAGAGAGAACCCACCATACTTCACTGAGATAATGAAAACCAGTTACAGTCGAAACAAATACCAACCTTCCAACCAGAGAATGCCCCAGCAAACTGCTCAACTAAGTAAAAATAAAAAGTAAAAAAAAAACACCAAGCCAAGCACAAGATGAAACCCTAATTCAAGTTATAAATGCAAACGCCAATATATATCTTACTAGAGCCTGAATTAGGGTCATAAACCCTAATTCAGGCTCCGTTCTAAATTTCAATCACAGAGCCCCTATGTCTATCCAAGCTGAAGCAGCCCATGCTAAGCGCTCCTTCCATACCTAAACCACATTTCTGCAAGGGAACCATGCAAACCAAACCCTTTCCCTCTCCTATAGAGCTTTGAACGGATGCCAACTTTTAGATCTTTGCTCAAATCAACCCAAAGCGAGCTAAGCCAATGGAATCCAAGCAAGATTTCGATCTTGTACATAAAATCTCAGTCCTTTATCCAGACCTCTCTCTATATATAAATATACCAGCTGAGATTTTTTTTTTAAACTATCAGATATTAAAATTTTAGACCTGAAAATGGTAGTCAATCTAGATTTCACTGTATTGGCTAATATGGATCTCATAAAATCTTGATTATTTAAAACAACCCAACAATTTTCGAACTAGAAGTCAACCTGGCCAGCCCATCATAAAGACCCACCACCATCTCAGGTTTACCAGTACATCGTGCCATCAGCGGTGGGGTATCATCTCAGGTTTCAACAAGTCGCCCATCCATCGGATGGTCCCAAACGCATCATCTCAACATCAACACGAAACACTTCGTAGATCGAACGGCTAAAAATCTTAAAAAAATTCAAGAGCAATAAAAAAAACAATAAAAAGAACAAATAACGCAGAAAGAGAGTGAGGAGGGAAAAGCTCATACGTCTTGGCCGATGAGTTGAGAGGCATGGCTTCTTTGGCAATGGATCCCCAGCTGCCTGATGGAAAAAGAGAGGGTGAAGAAGTGATCTAGGGTTTACAGAGGAGAAGCCATCCGTTCCTCTCTCTATCTCTAGGGTTTATACGGCAGTAGAAACAAAGGACGAAGAAGAAGGGCCAGGTTTCATCCCAAATGGAAGGCTTTGAAAGGTTTTCCCTTCGTATGCGACACACACCTGCAGCTCCACTCGTTGCTCGACATGTAAACGGCGATTCGTTTGCAAGGGAAACAAAAATATCTCCTACTCCCTCCCCAGCGGCTCCACTTTTGGGATCTGGAGGGCCCGCAGGCTTGCCGTGTGGGCCCGTTCCCAACCAAGTCCTAGCTGTCCTCCACCGTGTCGCACGTGCGACGCATGCGAGGGACAGCATGGATAGCTGCTATCTCAATTTCCTCTTAAAACATTTATTTTCTCGCCGTTAGCCGAAGAAAACAAAATCTTACTCGCAACGTAATCTTAATTCTTGCACGAAAGCTTATCCAAACTAAATTCATCCTTTAAAATCTCGTCAGAATTGTTTCAACTCTTCGACATTAATGAAAGAATATAGATAATATCGTTGACTGGAGAAAAAAAATTTTACGTTGACATATTTGCGCACAGTTGAAGAGAAGAGGAGTTTTCTCATCCCAACAGATACAACCAAACTTATTCTGTCATTCATCATGACCTCACCTCGGAAAACAACAACTAGCCTTGTGTGGATATGAACGTTACCTGGCTGAGATCAAGTCAGACCACCAAGAGCTTGACTTTAAAATTTCTAGCTACAAACAACCACACAAAATCCCCAAAAAGGCCAGTCTGAGGATGAACAAGCATTATGCTTAGTGTTACAACAGATGCTCTATCAGTAATGAATCACATGTTGTTGGAGTCTGGTGATGATTAGCTACGTACACACACACACAAAATAAAAAAAAAGAATGATCTCTGAGCAAGCTATCCTTGAATGCAATGGGAATATGGCATTCAAGCATTTCCCTAAACGCTACCCTGATTACTTTCAATAGTTTCGAATGCAGACATTGGTTTCTTTTTTTTCCCCCAATGAAATAACTCACCATCGCTTGGTTTGGCTTGATGACAGAATTAATGATAGGGCATGATGATGATGATGGGCTCAATCATGGGGACTGATTCAGATGTTGCAGTGCCAATCGAAGTATGGTGTAGTGAGGGGCGGAAGAACAATGACATTCCAAGATCAATCACCTCCCTGCCAAAACAAATGCTGCAGAAAATTAGGAGTCAAATAAATTTCACGTAATTCGGTTTCCATGATATCTGCAGTTAGTGCAACAATATTAGGAATATATGTTGGGCTAGATAAATGACATACAAACGATACAAGGTGCTGCTCACATAACTGAATGAAAAGGTATGGTGATATGCACAAATAAAACGTATCCAATTCTCAAATCCACAATTATTTTAGCGTAATCCTGCTTCTTTAGGTGTTCACATGAGGCGTGGTAATTTATTTTAGCATTTCTCAAATCCACAATTAATCATGATGTGAGGATTTACTGATCATACTCTTTATACAACCAAAAGAAACTAGAAAAACAAAGGAAATCATGAAACGAGGAATAAACATGTCATGATTGTCTTATTTATTAAAATGGAAGTTAGTGTCTTATGAAGTTCAATACCCTACAATTTACTTACATGCATTAGACTATGGGAATGACTTAGAGTTAAAGAAACGTCAAAAGAAATTGCATGAATGGCTAGTTGATCTTAAAGCATGCACCGAAGTCCTAGAATCATGTGAAGGTTTTTATCAGCCAAAATGGGAAAAGAAAAAGGAAACAAAGGGGACCAACAACATCCCTAACAATGATAATACTTACAATAGCCAAAACCTCATCTATCATGGTAACGACCTAGGACCTCACCCAAAAAGACTAGCCATAAGATATTATATGGATTTCTTGGTCCTCTATAAGTACCTGAGATCTACCCAGTGCATAGCTGATGTGCGACTAAACACACGCCTACATGAATCTTTACATACTTCACCCGTTTAAGCCCTGACGTCCTTGCCAAGCTAAGGATCCAAATCCATGCAAATCCATTTACAAGTACTGCAAATCCAATCACAAATACCACAATCAGCCCATGATCAGCTCCAATGGGCCCGTATTGTAGTGTTCCCTAGTCCACATGGGCTATGGGCCAGATCTGCTTTGATACTATTTGTAACAACCTAGAACGTTATTCCAAAAGACTAACTAGAAGGTATTATTTGGGTTTCTTGGTGCTGTACAAGTACCGAAGATCTACCTAGTGCATAGTTGATATGAGACTAAACACACACCTGCATAAGTCCTCACAATCATCTCAACAAAAAGAAATAACTAGGGTTTAGATAATAGTTTGATCTATGTGATCATTCTTATGCACCTTTTGGAAGTGGAAGAAAGAGCAATGAATTATGATCATTTATTGGATCATTCAATGACATGCACTTGGAATCTGATTTCTCACAAAATTGCCACTAAGAATTTCAAAATAATTCAATTCATGCACTTGAAATCCTATGATGGTCGTTGAAGGGTAGAAATCTCTTATTAAACAGTCCGCCTTGTAATTTATGGAATGTTTATAAAAAAAAATGGTTCCTGAAGTTTGGATTCAATATTAAACATAGGTCATATATATAGCAATTGCTACATGATGTGTTACTTACCAAATCATTCAATACATAAACATATTCTAGGGTTTAACTTCTCTTATATGCTACAAAATATGTATAGGAAAAAGTCTACCGTTCTGTTTCTTTTTGCAAGAGGTCTTCATGATATACATATGAATGGAAGTGAGAAAACAGAGATGAGAGAAATTAGATGTCTTTCTTATTTTTTCAGATATGCTTTTCTGCTCTTTGAACTTTTTTTGGGCCTTTTTTTGTTTGGGTTGGGGGGAGGGGGGTGGTGAGTAAAATTAGCAACAAAATATTCTAGCTTATGTCCTCCATGTGTGCAAATAGATCCCTCAAGAAGCAACTATCAATGAGCATGGACAATATAAATAGGGAAAAGGTCGGCAATGAGTTTTAGCTGAAGAGAAGCAACGAACAAAGTCAACTTTGTGAAAAGAAATTGGAATTCTAATAGATAAGTCATGATGCTGCTGACAGAGGATATATATAGATCTGTAAAGCTCTAAAAAATTATTCTATATTTGCATCAACGCAAGATTTTGTTTGAAGAAAGGTCAGTGAAGCAGACCCTTTAAAACAAAATGGATGGTCTATGAGATCTAGAGAATAAAAAATGGCCAGGAGAAACTGCATTGAGTGTTTTGAGAAGGTGACAATTACCAAGATTAAGAACAGGACATTAAATATAGAAGGCAACAAGCACAGATTTTTGTCTTGGGCACAACAAAATTTCTCTCACTGCAAGAAGGGGATGAAGCAAGGCTTCTGTGAAGCTTTGTACTTGTCCTCAGGTTAGGATATATGATATTTAAGGATTTGATGAGCAGATCATGATGGTTTCGAATGAGCCGCACCACCTACAAGTGGGTGAAAAACAAACAGACAAACAAATAATGGAAGTTGTTGACTCAACTAACAAAGACTTGATGAGAAGTCTGTACTCCAACAGAGCGTGTCTCCTTACTATAACAAATATAAGAAATATACCTGGAGACAATCATTAGACCACAAAACCTTCCGCTTCGAATGGATGCCTATAATATTGATGAGCGAGTTGTAGATCTGTTCATCCTTTTTGAAACAAGACTGCTTGCACAATACCCAAAAATACAAGAAGAGTCAAAAAATAAATCCAAAGAAATGATTCAAGGCTATAGCAATCAAGAGAATTCCTTCTATTGAAGTAAGAAAAAGCTTAAGACATAACTAAAAGTCAGATGGACAATGACATGACAGGATTCAATCAGCCTGCAGACAAGGTTACACCACTCGATGTATGCAGTCTTTTTTGGATTATTTAAATACAAGAGAACAACAAGAAATATTGTGTATGCAGTAGTGACTAAGCATTTACTTGTTCAGGTAGTTGCCTAGATACCTATGAAGTGCAAAAACACAAACAATGAAGGAAATAATAAGGAACAGGTAAGGAGTATTTAGCTTGACATATATTGCAACTGAGAGTCTGAGATTATGTTTGTCGCTTTCATGCCTGTGGCCAACCTTTATTCCACAAAGGTTCAATCAATATAGTAAAAGTAGCATATCAACACTAGATTCCTAGATGCCCATTATGAAGAACATAACAGTTGTTAATTTCCATGAAAAGATTTTTTGCAACAGTTGACTCTTTGTTTTTTTAGACTCATGCTAGGTCTCTGATAGGCTCACAGTAAATTACTTGAGCAAGTCATCCTATAAGGATCGTTCAAACATAATACAAATCAAAAGAATTTATCCAGACCAAGCTCCAAAGGTTTCCAATTGTAGCATAACTTCCTTTGTGGAGACCTTGGGCCAAACCCTCGTGTCTGGAAAAATAAACAAGTATCTTTATTATTGATATATTTGAATGAATAAGCAACACCGAAGTTCATACTGATTCTAAACAGAAAATAATAATTGCCTATTGAAAAGACAACAGAGAGAGGTTTTAGCAAGAGAACATTAATACCCAACACTAGTCTGCCTGTTTTAGCTTTTTAAAGATGAACACATGCTACTCATTTTTCATGAATTGCAAACAATGTTTGAAGAAGATACATTTGTTTCAAAATTTTACATGCAAGGATTAGTGCACCAAGTAAGAAAGACGGTACAGTCACAACCATGATGAAGACCATAAGAAATGATGAGAGAATGGTTGTGAGTCATCTCAAACATGGAACACTGTGGGAGAAAATGGTGAAGCTAGAAAGTGTGCAGTGAAATGAGTTCACAAAGGTTCAAACAGCCATGTCTGGAGTAACCATGCTCTGAGCTTAGAGGAATCAAAGAGATACTACTATGAGGAAAGGCGGAGGAAAAAGAAAAGAGAAGGATCAAGGAATGAGAAATCTGCTTTATCTGCTCAAAAATAGACAATAATATTTCCATTTTGGAGAATAGACGAACAGAAAAGTTGTTCTCCATCTATTTCCAAGGATTGAAGAAAATGCTTAATCAATTTTTGGTTAATACTATTCAAACAACATGATGTGATCAGCGTTCTACCAGAGTAACATAATGCAACTTTTCAAAGAACTCCATCTAGTAGCAAATTTGCATTTTTTCCTATATATTCTCTAGGACTTGGAAACTAGTTAAAACATGATATCCTAAATGCCAACCATTAGACATCAAAAGCATAAGCCATTAGAGGATGGGTTAACTATGTACCTAAGCTGTAACATACAGTCTCTACTTCATACTGCATGCCATATCAATCCGTATCAACATGTGTATCATCCTGATTAATGAACTGTAAACAGATTGGAAGGCATACAACAAGATTTCAAACTTTAAGCACATCATCCTCAAATGCAGCCCGGACATGCACATAAAGGCATAAATGAGTCAAAAATGATTCGAGACAACAAGAAGGAAAGAGCCAAGACAAGAAACGACTCAATATGGCAAATGGAACTAAATATAATTTAACTTGGAGGGGTTCTAAATGCATGAACTCCAGCTCTAACAGCATGTCAACTAACCACTAGACCAAAAGCTTAAGCTGTTAGGGAATGGATCAACCATATCAGGCCTTAACACTAAAGCTGAAACATTGGATAGAAAGCTAACTGTATGAAAAGGTAATTTATTGTTTTCGAGCATATGGACCAGAATAGATTTGTACATTTCAACAGTTTGGTGAAATACTTATCATAATGCATGTGGATTATATCTTACGTGCATAGATTAGGGTTAGCCGAACCATGCCGAACCAACTGATTTGGGGCGCATTGAACTAGACCAATCGATTATTGGCACAATTTAGTCGGTCGGTTCAGTATGTATATAAGAGCTGCATTTTTTAGCCTCCGGTTCTCCCTCGCTCGATCACGGTATCGAAGCCCTCCGACTCCCCGAAGCCCCCCATTCCAGGTGGGTCTCTCTCTCCCCCCTCTCTCCCTCAGTCCTCGTCGCTGGTTTCGGATAGCGATGGCTCGAACTTCCTCCCTCTCCCTTTCTCTCTTCCTCAGTCCCCGTCATCAATCCGGAGCTCTAAAGCTCTGCTGGTTCAAACTTCCTTGGATCCAGAGAGCAGTGGCTCGAACTTTCTCGACCCTAAACCTCTCCCCTCCTAGGTGAGTCTCTCGCTCTCTCCCTTTCTCTCCCCCACTCTCTCTCCTTCTCCCTCTCCCCCACCCTTTTTTGGGACGTTCGGAAGCGGCACAGTCCAGACCCGTACCATGCCAGTTGCCGACCAGTATAAGCTCTGATACCAGTTCGGTGAACCTTAATAGATAATCATCATGAGTGCTCAAAAGTGGTCACTAGTCCTTCATTGGAATGGAGATTGATGATGCTCCCATCTAGTTGTTGTTGTGCTACTCACATATCCTGAATAACTTTTGCTTGTCCATTAGATAAGATATGTACATATAGATACACATACATATGTATATGTATATGTATATGTATGTATGTATGCATGTATACACATACACACATACATACATAAAGATTGATGATGCTCAAACTATATCCTAATGCAGACCATAGAACAATAGACAACATCTAACCCTTGTTGCCCTAGTCACATGTCTTGAGCAACTTGTTCTTTAAATAATACATGTCTTGAGTGCGCACATGATACATACATAAAAACAAGTTTATCATACTTCTTTGTGGCCAATAACAATATTCAATGAGATTCTACAAATATTTTGGCATATCTATATGCCAAACCTCAAATCAATCTATTTCTTTCTAAAAACTTCAGGCACTTATATCTTGATCAAATCATGTCACCCTAATCCACCGCAAACTTATGCGTTTAGGCAAATGCTTTCAATATGAACTTGGATATGTACCTTGTTACAATCTTAGATGAAGCAGAATCATGAAACAACTAGTCGAAATGCCCAATGATGGAAACAAGAAATATTGTTGAGAAATACGAGGGCAAGCCATAAATACAATTTTAGAAATAGAATCTACAGTGGTGAATGAATATAAATTCAAGTCACATTTTTGGAAACAGGGAAGGGAAAAAGGAATTCGTCAAATTTGCAATCAAACAAGAAAGTTTTCAAATGGAAGAACATATTGTGGAAAAGAAATAAAGATCATTTTTTACTAGAAGAAAATTGTAATTTAAGAGGCCTATTGTTTAAAGTTCTATGGAAAATAAAGTGTAATGACCTAGAATCTTACCAAAAAGGCTAGTTGGAAGGTGATATTTACGTTCCTTGGCACTATATAAGTACCCAAGATTTACCTAGTGTATAACCAATGTGGGACTGAACACATGCCCGCATGGGTCCTCACATACCCTCTCTCGGTTCAAGCCCTAGCATCCTTGCCAAGCTAAGAGTCCAAATCATTCAAATTCAACCCCAAGTCCCACAAACCCAATCACAAACACCACGACCAGCTTGTGGTCAACCTAAATGGGTGCGTACTGCAGTATCCCTTAGATGACATAAGCCATAGGCCATGTCTACTCTGATACCATTTGTAATGACCCAAAATTTCACCAAAAAGGCTTGCTGGAAGGTGTTATTTTAGTTCCTTAGCCATGTATAAAAATCCAAGGTCTACATAGTGTATAGCCAATATGGGATACTAAATCCGCGCTCGTAAGGGTCCTCACACAAAGCAAGAATAATTTTCTTTTCTGGTCTAAAATCCTATCTCTAAAGGAGAATAAATTTGATTTGAGATTAGATTTTGTGAAAAAGAGAAGGAAATGGAAATGATCAAGTTCATGAACAAGCAAACTCTAAGAACTTAGTTTTCTAACAAACATGGAGACCCACCTTGTTATAAGTAAGAAGATTAAAATATCTCCAGAGTTTACTAAGTAGTTATTTCTTCCATTACCTAAAGAAAGCCCATTTAATACTTGATAGTAGCGAAGGTGAAATCATGGTATGCAATATCGTACTGTACCATATGGCATTGGGCATACCGTACCGTACCAGTTCAGTACCAGTACCAATGGCATATCGATCCTCGGTACGCCAAAAAAACTTTGTACCGTACTGTATCGACATTATACTAATATGTCACCGATACACGGTCCGATACCGGTACGGCGAACCTTGGGTGAAATCTATTGTTTGCTCATAAGAATTCTATTTTACATAAACTTCCTAAACATTATATCATCATATAGTTATATGGTGCACATTGGTCAAAGAAAGAATTTAAAATAGCATTAAACAGACACTAAGAATGGCTACGCCTTACCATGACCCTCCAAAGTACTTTACCTCATATATGCTAAAAAAGCCAGCTATACTCTCTTCTATGTTCCGTTTGTGCAAACCACACTTATATATGAGTTCTAATTCTTTAGTAATGCCAAGTTTGCCTTAAGCTCCCTCAAGCAGAAAAGAATAAAAATAATATTACTTTGAATAACAGATCCAACTGTAGTTCCATCCCCCACCCAACAATCAATCAGATCTGAAACATATATGATTGGGGTATAATCATTCGATTGGTCGAAGAAAAGGCTAACATGTTTTTCCATGTATATAATATAACCATGTTTTCTGTAATTTCATCATAGTTGTTGAAATATGAATATATTAGCCATCTACTAAAAAACTTATCATTGAAACTAATATAATGATAACAATGATCCTGGTTGATTCACCATCTACCTGTCCAATGATTATATCCTCCATCAAGGCCAGTAAAATTTATAACTCTCCATTAATGAGTTGTTACACCTCCATTTTATTCAACTCGTCCACATGAATGCGATCACCTCTCCCTGTTGAAAGTTGAACTCCCTCTTCATTTTCCCAATGTTTTTTTTTTTTTTGAGAGAACTTATTTTCCCTATGTTGGAGAGAGGGTATGTCAAAGAGAAAAAAATACAAGGATGACAGAGGATAAATTAGGAACCAGATTTGATTGAGTTTTTGTGATTTACATATTACCTTTTCTGTGGGGACCTAACATTATGTTATTTAACTTTCTCCGTATTCAATATGTTCCCATTTTATTGTTATTAAATATTTTTAACGTATATTTTCAGAAAGGCATTCAAGCACATGGCTTATGCTTTGGGTCTACCTCGAATTATTGTGGGATTATGGGCTTCATCATAAAATTTCCACCTTTGTGATCTCTTTTACAGATTGTCATCATCATAAAATTTAGCCACAATAAAATGAAGCTTCTGTTTTCAATCTGTCACCTTTGCTTTCTCTATGAAATGACTAGCATCTTCAGGCTCCAAAGGCATTTTATGTGAAAGCCTGTTGTCAACAAGAGGGAGAACAACTTCACAATGTTTAGGCAAGAAGGCATTGAAGCCTAACAGTAGATCAGGATGTCGTCTGAACACCTCCCTCACTCTTGATGTACACATGCTCAAATCAATTCTGCAATTAACACAATGTGTTGACTGTAAGCGAAAGTTGGAATAAATCCAAAGAATAACATAAAACAAAATCTGAATCAAACCTCTGCAAGCAGTAACAACTTAAGATAGTCAATAAATCATCATATTTTTCCCTGCAGTCTTGAAATGCATCCTCTACATGTCCCAGGTAGTCCCCCGCATCATCATATTTTTGTTTCATAGCAGCATAATCAATAGGTTCTGTTGTATGGAATATTACCTACATCCATCAACAACAATAGAGATAGAAAGAAAACCATTTAAATCCAACATCCAAAGACATATCTAATAAATACTAAGCAATTCAAATGGTTATTAGGTTATTTGACATAAGTTTTGAGAAATAAACTGAACGGGATTCTTTTTTTCTGGGAAACAAGTGATTCTTTGGAACAAGCTAGTATTGCTTAAAAAAATACATTCAATCACAAGTTCACAACAGTTGGTATAGCTAATGGTATTCCTCTGGTCCCTTCACCAACCATTGCAACATCCAAACTCCGAGACATACTTGAAAACAATATTCTCATAGAAAGAAGTTAATATCATCACTCCTTTAATAGAAGACCCAGAAGCATATGACATTGATCTCCAGTTTTTTTTAAAAAAAATCCTACTAAAATAATTCCTTAGTTCTTACAAATATTAGTACAAAAAGAAGGCTTCTTCTCATCCTACTATTTCTTCATTCTTCAATTAAAACCATCAATTTTTTTTCAAAAAAATGTCAAGGACCACAGATCTAGCCAGAACCATAAAAATTAAGAAACATATAGTTTCTTTAAAGATTATCCACGAATTTAAGAAAAACTTGAAAATAAATCTCAAGTATGAACTAAATATCTTCTTTAATACAAAACCTGGAAACATTTGACAATGCTCTCCAAAAAAAGAATTAGAATTCACTTTTATACAGCAAGTGATCCCTGATAAACAATCAGTAAAAACAGCATGCTTCTTCCAAAACTCCATCACTTCCCTGCCATCAAAGTACGACGGAGATTGCAGCAAAATATGACCATCCGACAAGAAAAATAAGAATCTTTGCCAATAAATTTCCACATAAAAACAGCATTCGAAGCAGTGTTATAAGAAACTTGAAGAGATTGAAGAGAAAGGCAAAGCAGAAAAAAGTAGAGACAGAAACAACAGATATGTACATGAAAAGTTAAGATTAATTTAAGAATTGGGTGGATCAAGATCAAAGTTCGTCAACCAAGTTTGTCATCTAAGGCCTTCCACTTCTCTTATTCAACTCTTGGACATAGCATAAGCTCCTCTCCTCATTGAAAGCACCTCAAATCTTTGGTGCATGATGTTATCACTTAATCGGCTTTCCAACACTTTATCATCTATTTGTACAATTGTAAAACTCCTGTTCTATTCTTCCAGAGAACATGCATGCAACTTATTGTTTTTTACCCCTACTACTACTTTTGTCTTACAGAGAAAAGGAAGGAAGCTCACCAGCTATTCAGATTCCCTCGGTCCAAATGACTGGGAATATACTACCCAAGACTTGAACTTGGAACCTCTTTTTCTTAGGAGGGGTGTGACCACTGGTCACCCAATTCATATTCTCTCTACAATGCTCAACCAACAATTTTGCACCTTTCATTTACCCAAAATTTGAAAATATAAAACATTGCTAGCAGCCTAGACTTACTTTTGCAGGAAAGCAACCCCCTCCCCCATGATGAGCAATGTTTGGATGGGTAGGGTTGGAAAAGAGGAAAATATACAAAGAAAATAAGGGATTTACTAGAAATCATGTATCCTTTTCAAAACATATGCTTTCTGTTTCATGTCTACCATGTATTACTACAGGGTCATGGGCCTTATTGTAGATTTCCCCCTTCTTTCTCTTTTATAGGTTGCCATTGACTCAGCATATTAAATATTCTCAAAATTCAAATGTGAACATGAAGCTTTTCATTTCTTTCTTACCTTCACTTTATTTAGGAAATGTAGAGCATCCTCATGTTCAATCGGTTTTTCCTGCATACTTCGCCTCTCGTCATAAGTAGGGAAGAACAGGAAACGTTCAAGCAATAAAATGTTTAAGCCTAACAATAGATCAGGATCTCCTCTGAACAATCCCCGCAACTTTGAGGTAAGCACTCTGAAGCCAATTCTGCAATAAAAAACGTTATTTGATAGTATACAAAAATTTCAAGACATCTAATAATAGCAACAACGTAAAATCTGAATCAAACCTCGTTCGACCGAAGCTGTCCAAGGTGTCCATGAACTCATCATATTTTTCTCTGTTGTACCTAAATGCATCCTTGACCCGTTCCAAATAATACTCTACATCACTTTTTCGTATGATATGAGCAGCATCAGTGGGCATTGCCAGATGGATTTTCAACTACCATTATTACAGCCAGAAAACATTAAAATATGACTAATCACAAAAACCATATAACAAGTTAATATAAATGCAGACCAACTAATCAAGGTGGTTACTATATCATTGATATATCAATTTTAAAAGGACAAGGCCAGGAAACAAAAGAGTCTTTGAATGAGGTAGTACTTTTATTAGCAAAAACATATTTGAACGAAAAGGTGGGGTGGCTTTGCATTTAAAAGAAAAAGTGCGGGTGGCCATACGCGTACACCTTGGCCTCTTCGCCAAGCACTACAAAATCCAGAACTCACGATACTTGAAAATGAGATTTTCATGTAGAGTCTCCATTATTATTTGTCATCACACACAACTACAAGAAATACTTTTTTTTTCTCCCTAAAAAAAGAATCCTGTAAAGCACTAAGCTCTATATCTGCTTTAATCCAACCAAAAACATTTGCAATTGATGTTAAAACAGAAATTTATAAAAAGACTGAAAAATCAATAATCTCTTAGTTGATGATAATGGAGACCACCCTTCTTCCAAAATTCCATCACTTACCCATCAAAATCAGATCAGATTTCAACAAACTAAGACTTTTTAAGAGGAAGCCACATGAATCTCTGCTAATAGACTACAAAAAAAAGATGCCAACTGAGGCCTAGCAATCACAAGAATAGGGATGGCGTGGGGAGGTTGAATTCAGAAAAAGAAGAAGGTTCTCTCCATTTAAGTTATCAAACAGGTAAGGGGAAGAGCGAAGAAACCGAACAAGGACCTTATTGATGGACGTTTGGCTTAAGGACCCAACATAGGCTCCAACAGTAGACAGGTATCTTCCAGACAAAGAGTGCTGCTGATAAGGCCACTCCGAGCAATCAGACATAAGATCAATAATATCTTCAAGTAAATCCTGCTGTCCTTTTAAAAACACAGCTGCCTGTAAACAATTTAGAATCCATCAGAAACATGGATCTATTGAATCGGCTATGTAAATAGAAGATAAATCCATCAACAGAATAAAGGAAAAGCCATAAAGGTGTGACATGCACCATTTCGGAGATCTCGTTCAAGGACATGTGTTGCACATGGTACAATTCTAAGAAGTTTACAAAGTTTCTATACACATCGGGGCCTGAGAAACGACTCTACAAGTGCAAAAAAGGAGTCAGAAAAAGGCTAAAAATGAAGCACCACAGCTTCCATACACACTCTCAGCATTCAACCACATCATAGTTTTATCCTAGCTTCTCTTTCTGACAAAATAATTGCTTCCATATGTCCATAAGAAGTCCAATATGTAGGTAAAAGGTTTAGTCTGCAAGCAACATAACATATATAAACTAATAAAATGTAAGATTAGATAAAATTAGCAAACATATTTCTTCTTTAATAGAAAAACCAGAAACGATCTGGCATTGATATACCAAAAAAAGAACTAAAGATAGCTTCTATGAAACAAATAAGCCATGATAAATACTCCTTACAGTTCATGTTCTCCAGAAACCCGTCATTCCTAATCTTCCATCGATACAAGGCATCGGATTGTAAGTGTGAGGACCCGTGCGGGCGTGTGTTTAGTCCCACATCGATTATTCGCTGGGTAGATCTTGGGTACTTATACAGGATCAAAGAACTCAAATAATACCTTCCGGCTAGCCATTTTGGGTGAGGTCCTGAGTTGTTACAAATGGTATCAGAGCGGACTCGGCCCATAACCTATGTGGACTAGGGGACACTACAGCACGGATCTATTGGGACTGACCACGGGCCAATCGTGGTGTTTGTGATTAGATTTGAATAGATATGAACCCTTAGCCTGACGAGGACGCCAGGGCTTGAACGGGGGGAGTATGTGAGGACCTGTGCGGGCGTGTGTTTAGTCTCACATCGGTTATTCGCTGGATAGATCTTGGGTACTTATACAGGATCAAGGAACCCAAATAATACCTTCCGGTTAGCCATGTTGGGTGAGGTCCTAAGTTGTTACAGTAAGTGTGTAACAAAATAAGATTTTCTGACAATAAACCTTTTTAGGAAAAATAAATCTCTGCTTAGAGACCTCCAAGTAAAGGTAACATTTAAACCTTGGATCTTAAATAGAATTTGATGAGATTGGGGACAATGGCAAAGAGAAGTGAGTAGATGAACAGGTAATGGATATCTGGGCGAAAAAAAAGAAAAAAAAATCTAAGCTAGTATTAAGAGAAGATTAAAGATCTGGATGAATTGAAATCAAATGATCCTAAACAAGTTCATAATTGATGAGCTCTTCATGTTTTCCCCCTCTTATTTGACTCTTGAACAAAAATGTAAGCCCTCTGTTTATTAAAACCATTACATATCTTTGTTTTGAAGGACCCCTAATTAACCAGTTTTCTGACACGTCATTGAATACCAGTCACTAAAACCTCCTATAATTTTCTTCTTTTTCCATCATTTTGGAGGCCACCCACCTTACCATTGTTATCTCTACCATGCTCAACCGGCATGTTAGTGTTGTGGGATGACCGGGAGTCCCAATACGAGGACTTCACTCCTTAGGTTTTGGACCCAGTCATTTATATCAATCCTTCCCCTTCACATTAATTAACTGTTTGGGCTAACCTCACAAATGATCCGCAACAGTTAGCACCTCTTTGTTGCCCAAAATTCACATTCCAACAGGATTGCTAGCCTTTATTTTTGTAGGTGGCAGCATATTTATCTCTCCCTCGTTCCTTCTCCATATGATATAGGAGTGTACACTTGCTTTAATAAGAACATAGCATTCTACTATCGCATTTCTTTTATTTGATCATTTTCTATCGTACTGTTATCTTAGAATTTGTAGAATAAGACTCAAGCATTTGACCAATGAATTCATGCTACCTTGAATTATTGCAGGATCTCTAGCCTCATTGTACACTTCCATCTTTATATCTTATTCATTATCAAGATCTCATCATACACATGATAAAATTAAAATTCAAACATCTGGCTATACCGTACAGTTATTTTCAAATATTTATTACCTTCACTTTCACAAAAAATCTGATAGCACCATCAAGTTCCTTTGAACACCACAGATCATTGAAAGGAAGCTCAATTCTATAGCCTTCAGGCAAGAAAGTGCTGAATCCTAACAATAGCTGAGGATGTCCTCTAAACAACTTCCTCCCCCTTATGATAAACATGTTGAGGGAAATCCTGCAACCAACAGGATGATCTGATGGTAAACAAAAATTTAAGCAAGCCTGACAATAGTATCAAAGGTAACACAACATCCAAACCAAACCTCTGTTCCATATAGAGCTCTACGATTTTGAGAAAGTTGGCATATTTTTGTAAATTGTCTTGAAATGCCTCCCTTACACGTGACTTAAAGTCATCATCGATGTCAATTGCTGGTTGGCCCAACATCTTGACCTTCCCCTACCAAAATTGTCAACCATAAAGACAGCCAGAAATGCATTACCTCCAACAGATCAAAACACCATACAATAAGTTTCTATAAATGCTGAAGTAATTTGAATTGTCAATAAAATTGGGAAAATAAAATATTTGAAAAGAACAAGAACCAAATATTCCTCCGAAGTGGATCACATAGGTTGAAGCCTGTTCCTCACCAGCCACTAGAGAGTACGACAACTCCAAGACATACTTGAGATTGACTCATGAGAGAGAAACTTAGTATTACATCACTAACGCAATACCAAGAAACCCCTACATTGATCCCCAAACATCAAGAAATTTCTTCTTGAAGTAAACTCTTGTAATGACTTAAGCGAAAAACGAGAGGAAAGAGAACAAACGCTACCTCCTCTTTCATAAATTTCTTCTTGAAAACAGGTAAACTCTTGTAATGACTCAAGCAAAAAACGAAAGGAAAGAGAAGAAACGCCACCTCCTCTTTCATCCTACCATTTCACCGCTCTTCCATTGAAAGAAGAAAAAGGTTTTCGACTTAAATGACTTCTTGAAAAGAAACGAACAATTAAAGAGCGCACACACAAAAAAAAGATCTTTGAATAACAAGAAACCAAGAAGAAAGATTTTCCCAAAAAGATTTTCGCCTCTGCTCCCTCGCCCGACCATCGGAAGGTGCAAAAATTCCAAAAGAACTATAAATATACGCAAGAACAATAAGTGAAGATCGCACATTCAAGAAAAAGAAATCGGAAAGAAACGAAGAGAAGAACGGAGCAGAGATCAAACACAATAGAAATATACGCAAGAATGAAAGCTAATGTTCAATAGGAAGATAAAGATCCAAGAAGCTCACAGTTGCAGAGGAGAGGGCCTTTTCTTCTCAACTCGGGCAAGAGCAAGCGAGTGACCTGCGCGAGGGGAGAGAGAGAGAGAGAGAGAGAGAGAGAGAGAATGGCGTGAGGAGGGAAAGGAGTGGGTTTTATAAGACTCTAGTTTGTAGGGACTTAGATGTAATTTTGAGATTCCCTGGAGAATTATGTACAGTGGTCCCTTCCTTAGATTACAATTTGGATTGAACTCTCGTATTATGGACACTGTTACAAATAACCCCCTACAAATAAATGTTACACGTAAGCCTCAAATGGAACTTGGGGAGCCACGGTAAGTTTCATAAGTTGATTTTTGTAATAATTGCTTCCCTTGGCGGAGACATGTTATGAAACCATTACATGTTACTCAAAAATTTACATGTTGCATGTCACCCATGAAACCTAAATCTCCAATTATATTTTATTCTTTGTGTTCAGTATTCCAAAAATCTCCTATCCCTTGCGGGGATATTCACATTCCACCAACCATG
Organism: Phoenix dactylifera; assembly: GCF_051530095.1. Classification (NCBI taxonomy): domain Eukaryota; kingdom Viridiplantae; phylum Streptophyta; class Magnoliopsida; order Arecales; family Arecaceae; genus Phoenix; species Phoenix dactylifera. The sequence goes on from NC_143196.1 coordinate 33,945,553, forward strand.
AATCCCTCTTTTCCGGTATAAAGTTTCAAATTGCATTTCCAGTTCCATTCATTTGCATCCTGCTTTGAAATACCTCTTGAACTCTTAAAATGGGGCGATTTGCATACCAATAAGTTGTGCTCCAAATCATCTCATACCATGGTTGCCCACATTTGAATCATATCATTATGGTCTCTCTAAGCATATCTATTTATTTGTATATTGGAATAATTATTGGGATATCCTCTCAACTTAGGGCATATCTTAGAGATACTTCCTCAACTTTAAAAAATTTTAAATTGATCCTTCAAATTTTCAAATTGTTAAAAATAATCCTTCGGCTCCTCGGCCGGTAAATCGTGTTAGCCTGCCATTGTATATAACCAAAACACCCTCATTTTCTTCGAAGGGCGGATGAATGAAAAGGTTTGTGATGCTTTGGAGATCTGTGTTGTGGTTGAATGAAGGGACTCAGCGTGCTTTGATATTTGGGTGGTTGGTGATTCTTAACTAAAGGTTATATAATAAGGGTGCATATTACAAAAGTCAATATTATTGCATGGAGATTCCTTCCTAATAATTGGACTCTTGATCCAAGTTTATTCACTATAACTTTAAAACAGAGCACCATAGAAGTCCACTTGCTAAAAATGCGTATGTATTTATTAAGTTGCATAGAAATTGGAAAAACCTAGTCATAACTTCAACTTTCTCTGAATGAAGCTATCAAGGTTCTGATATTCAGTCATCCATTGTATTGAAATACAATAATGATCGTCATGCTGGCTACTCAGCTGTTGCAGCAGAAGATAACAAAAAAAAGGCATTGTTTGCTGAACTTAGTGTCAGTAGAATATTTTGTTTCAAATTGTTTATTGTAAAATAGTATGATATATATTTTGAGATTTGAATCAAAAAATTGAATATGATGAAATCAGAGGCCAGATGTATGTCTTCATTGAATGATTACCATGTAGCGTAATTTTAGGGTTTATTATGCTATCTTTATCGGAAGTTGTAGAATGTTTGCTATGGAATGGTTGTCCCCCTATCATGTCAGTTTTTAGTGTCTAGTCTAACAACTGAAGTGTCATTTCTTCTGATTACATTGTAAAATGATATTTTCTATGAGAGAGTCATTTATCTAACTGTGAAATTTAGGGATAAAACTGGATCGGATTTATCCACCCGGATCTATTTTCAAATTTAATTCAATTCGAATATGTAGAAATTTGAATATATGACTAATATTCATATCCGTAAAGAAAAATGGATATTGACATAGATAGACAACTATCCGATCCGTATCCAAATATCTAATTCCATTTGCAACCCTATTTAATTTTATATAGCAGTCATAAAATTTTAAGAAAAATAAATAACCATGTTAACATGCTATTAACTTGATATATTATCTATTTAGTAAAATTTAATTATCCGATTTATATTTCTATTTATATCCATCTTTTGGTATCTGATTTATGTCCGTATCCATTTAGAATAAATCTAGATATAGATTTTTGCATCCGACTAACATCCATATCCGTGTCTACATTCATTAAATAAAATAAATATAGATATGGATAACTAGTATTCGATCCGATTTCAGCTCTATTAACGCTGTATAATTTTGTTATGGAATGGTTGTCAGCCTATCTAGTGTGTAGTCTAGCAACTGAAGTGACATTTCTTTTGGTTACATTGTAAAATGACATTGGCTGAGAGGGTCACTTAACATTGAGGCTACATAATTTTGTTACCCAGAAAACCCTAGAATTGATGTCATGGTACATGTATTTTGATAAATGCATCTAGTTTTGATCTTTCTCCAAGATATCTCCAGAGATAGAAGTTCATCCATAAAGACTTGAGGTCACAAGTCATGCTTCTCTTTTGCTTCCTCTCGTTTTGTGCATAGAATTTTACAGCCTGCCCATTATGCGGAGAGACAATCGGAGGTGGAGATAAACCTCGAGCTTTCATATACCAGAGATGAAAATAATAAATCATTGTATGATCATCAGGGTCAACCATTTCATAATCATTCAACTTAAAGGCTTTACAAAGCATTGCCACTAAGATGGTACCTATCCAGTTCCAAGCCAGTGATTGCTTTAATGTGCACCAATCTCAATCGATTGTCTAATCATATTTGGAAACATTGTTAGGAAAACAATTAGTCAGTCAGTTCAGTTCCTTCCAGGATTAACCAACCAAATATAAGTGAAGTCAGCACAGATGTTATCAATTAGATCACACATATTCTCCCGCTTGAATCAAAATTCGGAAAGCTAAAAGCCAATCCAATCACAAATTGAACTTGAATTGAGCTAAAAGCCAATCCTTCCCTTCCAAACTTTGAAGCATGTAGGAGTCTTATTTCTCAAGCATTAATTCTTACTAACCAATTTTTTTTTCACAAATCACGTCTCTATTGCAAAAAATATTTTAGTACCACATCACACAAAGATATAAGGGAACCAGAAGAGCTACAGTATATATGAGGGCATACGAACATTGAAGCCATACTTGATGGGGTCTATGGGTGATCAAAAAGACCCATGGCATAAGCCAGTGGCTTACCTTCTCCTCCTTTAATTAAAGGGGAGACAGATGTCATAATTGCGATCCAGGGCATGCCCCCACAAAATCCTGAATTGCTATTATTATCATTAACAGAAACATATTAACAATGATTTGTAACATTGTAATCTCTACTTTTTACCCTAACATGCAACAATTTATCAGGATTACAAGTAAACAGACTACATAAAAAAATAAATTGATATGTCATTTTATCTTCAGCATACGACAACCTCATCCATGGGTCATAATGACATTTTCAAACCATTAGCATAAGAGGATGTAATTAAACTGCACCACTAAATGGTTCTTTGTGCTACATATCCAGTGCTTGAAAGGGCTTTTACCCCTTTAAAGAAGACAGCAGTGCAAATACAACAGCAGAGATAGGTGGATGACCGAAACGAAAAAATGAATTAAAACCTCTCGTTTTTAAGCAAAAGGTTAATGTAGCAAGCCTGCTTATCTTCAGATGCTTTTCACTAGTTGTAGTACGAAAATATGAGTATTAAGGTGACAGCATATCAAGTGGGAAGGCCTGATGAATCAACCAAGCATCACTCTGAGCTCTTTCAATCTCCCAGTCTTCAGTTTGTTGATGTAAGGCGAGCATTATAATATGTCTTGGTGGAATCAGCCTGGAATTAAACTGGATTCCTGTGCCCCTGAAGATGCATCTTCTATATGCAATTTTTCAGCTGCACCGGAAAAGTAAGATTTCATGATCCCAGTTAAAGACCTGAAAGACTAACCAACCAGAACATCTTGCCTAATCGAACTTTATTGGTAATTCATTATGATCTTACCGTGGAAAAACAACTATCAATGCTAGTATGTTGCCAGGAATGTTTCCAAGCTGAGATAAAGTTAGACCACCAATAGCTTTGTGTTTATACCAACCTCAACCCCTTATTTAAGATTTCAAGCTGTAGCCAAGTCAAGCTCTACATACCTACATACATATGCATAAGTCAACCCCTTATTTAAGATTTCAAGCTGTAGCCAAGTCAAGCTCCACCTACCTACATACATATGCATAAGTCAACCCCTTATTTAAGATCAAGATCCCCATCATCCAATTGAGACCTGATTGGATCTGAGTGGACATCGACTTAAGTGTAGCCAAGTCAAGCTCTACATACATACATAAATACATGCATACGTGCATGCATGCATGCATGTATATATCTCTCTGTGCGCGCGCGCGATCTCTAAGCAAGCTATCCTTGAATACCAATGGAAATGTGGCATTTAAGCATTCCCTAAAAGCTTGCATGGTTGCATTCAAGAGTTTGAAAGATACAATATGGAGACACGAGTTTTCATGAAATAACTCACTGTCACCTGGTCCTGTTTAACGAGACAACGTCCCTGTGAAAACCAACACCTCGAACAATTAGGAGTCAAATAAATTTCACATAGTTATCATTATATCAGCAGATTTTAAACGTAGGAATATGAATATATGGTGGGTAGCTAATGAAACACAAGGTACTAATGATATATCTGTGTGAAAAGATAGCGTGGCATGCCCAAATAAAACATATGCATTTCTCAAGTCCTAAAACCAAAGACAAAAATACATATTATTAGTGTGATTAAAATGGAAGGAACATATTATCTCATGAAGCTCAATTTCCTTAATCTACTTTCGTGTTCTAGCTATGGGAATGACTTTTAGTTACAAAAACATCAAAAGAAATTGCGAGTCTGTCTAGTTGATATTAAAGTATGCACTAAAATACTCAAATCCTAGAATAAGGCCCAAGGTCTTCATCAACCAAAAAGAAAAAAAAAAAAGAAAAGGAAAAGATAGGGACTACCAGGGTATACCGTACCGGCCAGTACGGGCTGGTATGAACCGGTCCGAGCTGGGACCGATACTGGATCAGCGTGGGATCCAGTATCGGAAGTTTTGATTAAAAACTGGCCGGTATGACTGCCGTACCGGTACGAAGCCGGTACGGGGCCGGTACGTACCGGTACGCCGACCGATACCGGTACGGCGGACCTTAGGAACTATCAACATCCCTAACAATGATAACACTCATAGTAGCCAAAACTTTATCTATCATTTTCAACAAAAAGAAACCGATCAGGGTTCAGATAACAGTTTGATCTATGTGATCATTCCCATATGTCATTTTTGGAAGCAGAACAGAGCAGCAACATATGATCATTTTCTGGATCTTTTACTAACAAGCACTTAGAATTTGATTTCTTGTAGAAACTGCTACTAAAAACTTCAAAATATTCAATTAGTACACTTGAAATCCTATTTTGGTATTTGAAGTGTAGATGTCTTTTACTAAATAGTCCACCTCGTAATTTATGAAGTGTTTAGAAAGAAAATAATAATTCTTGAACAATGAACTCAATATTGAGCATAGGTCATATATCTAGCAATTGCTCAATTATGTGTTACTTACCAAATCATCCAAAATGTAAATATATTGTAGGTTTTAAGCTTTTTTGTATGTTACAATTACTCATAGAGCATGTATCGGAAAAAGCCTACTGTTTTGTTTCTTTTCCAAGGGATCTTCATGATATACATATGAATGGAAAAGAGGAAATAAAAGTGAGAGTTATCTCCTTTGCATATTTCTTTCTTCTTTGTTGTTGTTGCTGTTGGTGGTCGGGGTCTGCAGGGGGGGTGTGATAACCCAGAAATTTTCTGGGGCTCGTGGGCAAGCCCAGAGTGGCCAGGCCCAGCCCGATCCCGTGCAACCCAGCCTGTGGGCCTATGGGTTGGCCCGAAGAGGCTAGGCTCGATTAGCCTAAAGGCATGCCTGTTGCACGTGATGGAGGAGAAGACTCCAATTGGGAGTCTTCTTCCTCCCACGACTCAGACGGGCTCTGGAAGTCCTAGAACAACCAAAGACTGGCCAAAAATCCCGGGGACTTCCTCTATTTAAGGCTCCTTCCTCCTCCGAGCTCCATCAATGAAGACCCAAGAATGACCGCCGATTTCAAGTCTTCCTTCTGAGTCTACTTCTTGATTCCCTGCCGCAAACTTCGTTGAATCTTCGTCGGTAAGACCCAACCAACTCCTCTCTTCTTCTTTCGGTCTTCTAGCCATGTTTTCCTTTGAATTAGGCTGACAAGTCACCGACATTCATCCGAAATAGGGGTACCCTATTTCGACAACTCCTCCTCCCGTGTTTGCTGCCGGCGACCGTCGGAATAGGCAGGGGTTCTTGCCAGAGCTTTGGTCCAGCTCTACTACCACAGTCAAGCCTTGATCGCAGGCCAGTGAGCCGCAATACCCAACTCTTTCTATTTTGGGCCGACCTAGCAACTACCTTCTCTTCTTTTTCTCCACTGCCGACCGACGTGGGTGTTGATACCGCCGTGGTTATCGTTGGAGGCTGGACATCAAGCCACTATAGCCGCCGCTGCTGCCAATCATCGGGGGCTGCATCCATTCCGATCAAACCTCCCTTGTTTTGAGAAAGAAGAAGAGAGTCTTCTCTCTCTTCTTCCCTCTTCTCTCTCTTCTTCCCTCTTCTCTCTCTCCTCTCTCTAATTCTACTCTCTTTTATCTCTCTTCCCACTTTCTCTCTCTACTTGACTCGTGGACCGGATACATTTATGATCCAAGATGGCATGTGCCGTCAACGGATCAAACCCAGACCCCTGGCTGAACCCAAGCTGAGATTCTCTCTTCTCTCTCTCTTTCACTCTCTAGACAGACTTAGGGATCCTAGTGTAAGCTTTGCTCTTCTTGTTGCTTGGATCCAAGTTAACCCAGTTTGGAGATCTTGAACTGCCTCGGTACCCGGGCGGTAGCCGGCCCATTACCTCGACGTTATCAAATCTCTTTGCTTGATTTCTAAGATAACATAAAGTTAATTATATTTTAATAATATTAAAGTAGGCGAACCTGACCCGTCTAACTGGAGTGGAATTTTGAAGTGATAAGAGATAAGTAACCTAATACTTCAAAGTGTGTTTTCCAAATTTTTGGTAAAATGAAAATTATTTGATTAAGTTTGATTTTGATATCTGTTTTATACTTAGTCAAACGAATTAGGCATGTTAATGTTATGATAGTAATTATTTTAAAATATGTTATGTGCTATGTTATGAAATCTGAAAATATGATTGGGCAAATGATGAAAAACTTGTTTTATATGTATGTATTCTTAGCACGGCTATGATCTAGCCCTACCAATGGAGATTATTTATTGGCCCTATCGACTTGTAATTTGTGAGAACTGGTTTTGACACCGCACCACTAGTAATTAGAATAGTGATATTTGGACACCGTACTATTGATGGTTAATAAATAATAATAGTGGTGTTTAGCACTTTGTGCATTCTGACCCATGCCACTAGGTTACGTAGCCATAATCTGATGTCGGATTTCTAGTATTTATTTATGAAACTAATAGTATACTTCAAAAAAATGCATTATTTAAAAATTATTTTTTTAATTAATATTTTGTGCTTTTAACTAATTATTTGGTATGCTGGACCCCACTTTGGGGTGTTATGTTGTTTACTGGGCTAGTGTAGCTCATTATTATATTTTTTCTATTTTTCAGATCCAGATGCATGATTGCTCGGGACTTGAGGAGCGCGTTAGTTCTTTTGAAAATACTTTCAGTTATTGGAGTTTTAGTCGGACTAGTTAGAATATTTTATTTGATTTATGTTAATAGTTAGCAAATGTTGACTTATGTCACTTTGGAACTATTGTAAAATTTATTTGGCTAAGTTCTTGATTAAATAAGTTTTTGGAATTATTGTTGCTTTGATATGCTCTGCAGCCTTGCATGCTTGTATAGTTTGCCATACAGATATGCGATGTTTGTTACGCTCTAGGTTTGGGGCGTGATACGGGGCATGGGAGGGGGTAACAAAATATACTAGGTAACATCCTCCATGCATGCAAATAGATCCCACAAGAAGCATCTTCGAATAGCATAAGCTATAAACATGAAAGATGGTTGGCAATGAGTTCTAGCGGTAGAGAAATAATAATTGAAGTTAACTTTGCAGAAACAAGATTTTCCTTTTGTAATACTAGTAGAAAAGTTCATAAAATTGTTCACAAAATATGTATGTGTCATATAAATGTATATGTATATATATGGATCTGTAAATCCGTAGAAAATATTCTATCAATTTGCATTAATTTATAAACTAAAGTGTTTGTTCACCTAAAGGTCAGCTAAGTAGTCCATTTAACATGAATTGGATGGCTTATGATCAGGGGCGGCTCAATACATTCGGGGGCCTAAGGCGAATCCAATGAATGAGGCCTTTTTTTTAATAATAATTTTTTTTAATAATAATTTTTTAATAAATATAAAATACTTAAAAAAATATATGAAAATAGATAGCTATCAAGTACACTATTTCAACCATAAATCTAACAAAGATAGACAAGAAGCCTTTTCAATTTAATATAATTCTTGAATGGAAGCACATAAAAATAATTATTCTAAATGAAGGGCCATGAAACTGATTAAATAACTGAGATAATACTTGGCAATACTGTTTACCATGTCAAGCAAGAGCCGGATAGGAAAAGGTCATCTCATGGCACTTTATGGTAAAAGGTCATCTCATGGCACTTTATGGTAAAAGGTCATCTCATGGCACTTTATGGTCAAGGTAAAGAAAAGAATTTGTCCATAAAGAAACCTCTCAACAAGCAAAACTTGCTGCCCACTTCACCTGTCACAACAGCCAGAAAGAGAATGGCCGCTCAGACTGCTATTTGACCATCAAGTCGCTCCAATGCCATCGAGAAGAAGTCTGTCTCAAGTCATGCACAAGAACAAAGAGGAAGATGACCAAGAACGGTGCTATCAAGATCGGATGAGGGCAGATCATGATTAGGGGATCATACGTCTGCAAGGCATCAAGAGTCACCTTCTTCTTCCTTCCTGAGCCTGCATTCATCTGTGGTCGGTGGAGACAAACCTACTTTCTTCGACTTGGTTGGTCTTCTGATTCAGGTGGGCCCTCATCCTTCACTTCACTCAAAGAGAAGTGATGCGATTCATGGCAGTCAAAAGTCGGTCGAATTCCTAACTCCTACTTGTCACCACCTCAAGATGAAAAGTGAAAGGGAAGAAAAAGGTTCATTATTGGGAGGGAGAGAAAGCGAAGATGAATGAATGATCCATCGTGCGCTCGTTTTTGCTCTGAAGGACAGTGCGCTCCAACTTCACAATAGGCTTTGACGGACTCAACCTCAGGCACAGGTTAGCTTCCATTCGTCAATCAATCAGACTTCGGCTACACCATCAAGAAGATTGATTCAGTCGATTTCCCCTCTGAAGAGCAAAGCCTATCGAAAGACCTTTCACTTGAGACAGAAGATCCGGGAGTCTAGGCAATCGGTTGTTCGAGATTTGTAGTGAGTCCAAGGCAGGATTCAAAGACGGACTCTCCTTCTGTGTAGGATTCAGACTAGCGCAAGACATCGTCATTCATTGCCTCTCAAAGGCATTCTTTGAATCTGTCTTCTTGAACTCTAGCAGAGATGCTTGCTTCTCTATCTAATGGTTGAGTGAGTGAGCTCATATGGGATCCCTCTCTCTTCCAGTCGAATGAGCTATCTCTATCTGGCTTGGTCGTTTTCGTCTCTTGACTTTCTGTGGAGGAATTAGGCCTTCTACCGCTGCTTTTTCTTCCTCCTGTTCTTTAAGCAATACACAAATGGAGACTGAGGACAAGGGGCTTGCTGCCCTTATTATACACCTGGCGGGACCTTTGATTTGATTCCTCCGTCACCAAAGGGAAAAACCGAACCCAACCTTCGGGAAAGAGACCCATGACGGAAATACTCCATCAAATTAATAAAAGTCCCATCCCACCATCTCCCCCTTCAAGTGAGTACCCAAGCAGCAACTGCAACATCACGGCAGAGCAGCCATTCAACCCCCTCCCTCCTTTTCTCTCTCTACCACCCAAGAGGGGAGAAGAAACCGAGAGGAGAAAACTAAAAGAATCTCCACCCTCCAAGACGTCCATCTCCAATCCCCCTATCTTTCTTCCGGATGGCCCAGCTGGATCAGGAGTAATGTGAGGGAAGGAAAACCAAGACCAAAACCAAAAAAGAGAAGGGATGAAAGGTAAGAGTGGCTTCAGGCGTCTATCAAGCCAACCAAATCCCTCCTCTCTCTCTCCCTCCCTCCCTCCCTCCCTCCCTCCCTCCCCACCCAAAACAAAACTACTGTCCCCAACTTCCAAATTGCCCCTCTGCAAGCCAGTAAACTCTCCACCGATGGAGGGGGGAAGATTCGTAGCCAGCTCCTGATCCCGTTTATATGGGGCCTTTGCTTCCTTTTGGTCAGCCTCCTGGGGCCTTAGGCGACCGCCTCAGTCGCCTAAGGCTCGGGCCGGCCCTGCTTATGATATTTTAGAAAATTAACAATAGTCAGGAGAAACTGCATTAATTTTTTCGAGAAAAGAAGGTGAAATGTACCAAGATTAGGAAAAGGAAATTAAACAAAGAAGGCAGCAATCATAGATTTTTATCCTGGGCATCGTAGAGTTTCTCTCATTGCAAGGAGGGGACGAAGCAAGGCTTCTAGTACTTGTCCTCAAGGGATATAATAAATTTGAGAATTCCATAAGCAGATCATGATGGTCTCGGATGAGCTGCACCACCTATAAGCAGGTAAAAAACAAACAAACAAATAATGTAAGTTGTTGACTTGACTAACAAAGACTTCATGAGAAGCATGTGCTCCAACCGCATGCAATTGTCCTTGTAAAAACATTAAAAGTAAGAGATATACCTGTAGATAGTCATCAAACCAGAGAACCTTTTGCTTCAAATGGAAATCGATAATATCAATGAATGATTTGCAGAACTGTTCATCACTTTGGAAACAAGACTGCTTGCACATATCCAAAAATAAATGAATGGTCCTTAGATAAATACAGAGAATTTTGATTCGACAACATAGCAATCAAGAGAATTAATAACGACTATAAGCAAGAAAAGTTTAAGACAACTCAATCATGAAATGAAGTGATGAATGATACAATCAGAAAGAGAAAAACAATAATTAAAAGTCAGATGACCCATGACACAACAGGATCCAATCAGCGGAAGACAGGTTATTATCACTCGGTGCAATGCAGAGATTTGATTGGATTAAGCAAACACAATATAACAATAAGAAACAATGTCTATTCAGCTTTGACTCTAAGTGTTGACATGTTTAGCCAGTTGTCTGAAAATATCCTATGAAGTGAAAAAATACCAATGCTGAAGGAAATACTAACAGGTAAAGCATATTTAGCTCAACATGTTTGCAACTGAAATGATGCTTGTCCCCCTTCATGGTTGTCGCCAACCTATTTTTAACAAACAGTATATAAAGATAGTGTAAATAGTATACCGATGCTAGATTCCTAGATACCTATTATGACAATCATAACAGTTGTTATTTCTGTAAAAAGTTTTTTCAACAGTGGAACTTGGCTTTTGTAGACTGATGATAGGTCTGTGATAGGCTTAGAATAAATTATTTGTGCAAGTAATCTACTAAAGGATCATTAAAATATTAAAAAAACAAAAGAATTTATCCAGAACAGACTTCAGTGGGCTCCAATTATACCACAACTTCTTATGTGGAGATTTTGGCTCCAAGTCCTATGTTTGGAAAAAAAAACAATATCTTAAATCCAAGTCCTTATGTCTGGAAAAATTGACAACCATCTGTCATTGATTTTATCCTATGAAGTCCAAGTCTGAAGTTCATATCAAGTCTAAACACAAAATTATACTTGGCCTGCTAAGAAAAGATAGTAATGGGAAATTTTAGTGAAAGAACATTAATACCGAAGACTAGCTTGTGTCTCTTCTAGGACTTACAAAGATGAAAACATGCTGCTCCATCTGTATACCTTAGAAAGCATGAATTTCTTATTCTTAGTTGCTGCTTCTTGACTTTTGTTGCCAATCATATCACGTCGTTTAGCATCCACTAGTGTTGGAGTTGCACGATTTGCTCAATTTCAGGCTTCAATCCACCAATATATAGTTCAATGATTTGCTCTTCGAGTTTCTTAGTGCCGCACATCATGAGAAGTTGCTTGAATTCCATTGTATAATGCTACCGAAGATTGTAGAGCTAAAGAAATTTATTCTGGCAATAGTCTTCAGAGAGAAACTTACGCTTAAGCTCACAATGCATCTTGTCCCATGTTTGAATCTGCCACATCCATTACACTAATGACGCCATTTCAGATTTTTCCACCAAATTGATGTGTACTTCTTCAGCTTGATGGCAACTAGCTTCACGCATCGATCATTGGGAACTTCGTTAAGCTTGAAAACTTGTTCAATGGTGTGGAGCCAATTCATGAACTTGTCAGGTTGTAGGCATCCTTCAAAGTCAGGGATATTTATTATTACAGCGCCAATGGATGTGATATTGTCTTTGTTCGCGTTAGCGACAGAAATCTTCTTCGCTCGATCAAGATGCTTTTCTATTGTAGAATAGTTTGAAATCTTCCACTTCTTCACCGGAACACTCATTTCATCATCAAATGGTTCTCTATCAGATTAATGATTGGAACCCTGTTGATGTCGGTGTTTACATTGCTCTTGTGTTGACAAAACTATTGATTTTCTTCTTGAAGTTGTTCAAGCTGGTGGCACAATTCATTTAATTCAATATATCGCAAATTTTGCACACATTTAACATGTCCATTGATGTTGCGGCGGTGGGGCGGCATCTTGAAATCAAGCTCAATAACCAATTGATGCTAGGAAGATGTTAAACTTGGACTGAAAATTCGAAGGAGGAAGGGTATGTTGATGCAACAGATTGTGGCAAGGTAGAAACCCCACTATGGTATGTACAATGCAAGATGTTAGAATGGACATACTGTAGTTGGAAGAGGAGAAGGGTGGATCACTCTCTTCCAAGGCCAAAAAACACTATCTTGGCTGGCCACTCCAAGGATACAGCTCTGACGATGCTCCCTCGCAAATGCTAGAAATCCGCTAAAATGCAGGAAAGAGAGAATAGAGAGAAGGGAATTACAATTCTCATAAGAGAATTCTTACTAATAAATAACTCACGTATCTCAAGTATGATTACAAGAGGAGCCCCAATGGAGGTATTGATAAGGAGTACAAGCGGACCCCCTTTTCGTCAACTGTTCAATATGAGATTTTAAGTCTATTTTGACTCGAAGAACCTTAATTACTAACTTTCCTAATAACATCGAAAGTTCTCAAAAAGAAAGTTAATGAAAAACAAACTTTCTAGAATTAACTAACATCAAACTTTCTTAACAAGACAAAACTCATGTTAGGTTCTAAGACCCAGTCGTACGAGATGCGCGACCCGTGCAGTAGGTCTATGTGCCCTAGGTGCTTTGGCATCATAAACGATCCCAAGAGGTGGGATAGTAGCATCATGTTGCCGTAACAACTAGGACCAAATTGTACAGTGGTTGGCACAAGGAGTTAAACATTTAACCTAGAGAAATATATCGTTACAATCGTAGATGAAGTAGAATCATGAAATAGCTAGTTAAAATGCCCCATGTTAGAAACAATAAATATTGTTGAGAAATGTGAGAGCAATCCATAGAGACCAATTTTAGAAATAGAATTCTGCAATGGAGAGCAGATATAAACTCATGTTACATTTTAGAAAATAAGGAAGGGAAGAAACTAATTCGTCAAGCTTTCAAACCCAAGAACCTACTAGGCAAAAGGAACGATGATCGGATTTGTACTAAAGAAGAAACTATGATTTAGAAGGCCTCTTGTTTAAAGTTCAGGCTGGAATGTCCTAACTTTAAAGGAGAATAGGTCCAATCTGAGATCAGCTTTCATGAAACAACAAAGGGAAGAAATGGAGATAATCATGTCCATGATAAACAGGCAAATTCTCAACACCAAAGAACTTAATTTACTAACAAATCTGGAGACCCACCTTGTCATAAGGAATAGAAATAATATGGTGGTCAGATTTTAATGAGTTACCACACCTTTTTATTTAATTATTCCACAAAAATGTAATGTCCTCTCCTTGCTGAAAGCTGAAACCTCCGCAGATCTTTACTTCAGGGACCAAAATTGCTTTTCAACATTTTATCATTAATTGGCACAGCTTTAGAGCCTCGTAGAGTGATCTTCTTGCTTGTACATTTAGAGATCACACATCTACTTTAGGATTTTTATATTTATGATGCTCAATCCATGTGTGTTCGCCCTCTTTAATTCAATTTTTAAATATTTAAAATGCTTTTTAATAATAAAACACTACCTTAATGATTGTGAGTGGATGCACACATGTTTGTATTTCTCTCTTTATTTTTGCTACATTGGAGACGAAACATGACAAACAGATTGGAAATATAAGGATGACAAAGAATAAACAAGGAATCAGACATAAATATGTATTACATTTTCTCTGGTTACCTATCATCCTGTTATTTAACTTTCTTTGTATGCAATACTTTCCCATTTTACTGTACTAAATATTTTTTAACATATAAAGTTAGAATAGCATTCAAAAGCACAAGGTTTATGCTTCGAGGCTACCCTGATTTATTATGGGATTATGAGCTACATCATAAAATTTCCACCTGCCTGATCTCTTTTATAGATTGTCATGTTCCCATCATAAAATTCAGCCACAATAAATGAAGCTTTATTTTCAAATATTTCTTACCTTTGCTTTCTCTACAAAATGTGCAGCATCTCCAGGCTCCAAGGGTATTTTATTTGAAGACCACAGGTCATCGCCAGGGAGTACAACTTCACAATGTTTAGGCAGGAAGGCATTGAAGCCTAATAATAGATTAGGATGCCCTCTGAACAACTCCCTCACCTTTGATCTATATATGTTCAAGTTGATTCTGAAATAACATGGCAATGTGATTGTAATTGAATGTTTGAACAAATCTGAAGAATAAAATCAAGGCAAAATCTGAATCAGACCTCTGTATGCAGTAATAATCTAAGATTGTCAAGAAATCATGATATTTTTTCCTGTTGTCTCGAAATGCATCCTCTACATGTTTCAGATAGTCCTCTGCATCATCATGTTTTCGTCCGATAGCAGCAACATCAAGAGGTCCTTCTATATGGAGTTTTGCCTACCTCCATTACCAACCATAGAGCCAGTCAGAAAATCATTAAAATCCAACATCAAAGCACCAGATAGCAAGTTGTTTCTAATTAATACCAAGTAATTTAAACGATTATTGGATCATTTGGCATAAGTTTCTAGAAAAATGTTAAATGGAATTCTTTTTTGCTGGGAAACAAATTGATGAATTATTTGTTGAACAACACAGTTGAATTGCTTAGGGAAGATGCATTCAATCACAACAGTTGGCATCGCTAATCTATTACCCTGGCCCCTTCACCAACCACTGCGACATCCAAGATCCAACATATGCTTGACTCTCATAGAAAGAAGTTAATACCGTCTCTCATTTAATATATAGCCCAGAAACCTGTGACATTGACCTCAAAATGTTTAAAGAAGAAATTCCCACTGAAATAACTTCTCGCAATATTAGTACAAATGCCACCCTTCTTCTCATCCTGTTATATCTTCATTCTTCAATTAAAACTACCAAAGACCTAAGAAAAAGAAATAAAATTTGTGAAACATATAATTTCGTTAAATAAGAGAGTGAGCCTTGGCACAATGATAAGTTTACTCCATTGTGGCCTCGAGGTCAGGGGTCCAAAATATGGAAACAGCCTCTCTGCATGTGGTTATGGCTGCATACATCTAAACCTCTTCAGACCCCACAATGGTGAAACTCTTGTGCAGCTGCCCTTCTTTATTATTTCTTTAAAAAGATAATTTCTTAAATGATTAGCCACAACTAAAAGCAAAACTTGATAATTAATCTTGCATGTAAATTTCTTCTTCAATACCAAAAACGATAACATTTGGCAATGCTCTTCGCAATGATCTACAATTCATTCTCAAAAAATAGTACCCTTCTTTCAAATCCCATCATCTCCCTGCTATTCCATCAGAATACAACGTGGAGTTGCTAACAAAATAAGACCATCTGACAAGAAACATAAGAACCTCTGCCAAGAAATTTTCATATAAAAATTCCATTTGAAGCAGTATTCCAAGAAAGTTGAAGAGATTGAAGTGAAAGGCCAAGCAGAGAAGAGTAGAGACAGAACCAATAGATATGTATACAAAATGATAAGATTCAGATCAAAGAATTGGGTGGACTGAGATCAAAGTATTTCAAACTGAGTTTATCATTTATTAGTGCAATTTTAAAATTCTTATTCTGTTCTTCTATCCTTTTGGACATAATGAACCATCTTTTTGTCTTTATGTCTACCTTGCAACCATGCCTTTCTTTTTTAGACAGCAAGGAAAGAGAAGGGAAGGAGGCCTACCAGCTTTTTGAACTACCCATCTAAATGATTGGGGATATGCTACCCAAGACTTGGATTTGAAACCCTTTTGTTAGGAGTGTGACAATGGGTGCGTTGCTCAATTCACAATCTCTACTATGCTCAACCAACATGTTTGTACCCTCTTTGTTACCTAAAATTCAAAAACCTAAAATATTACTAGCAGCCTAGCCTTATGTTTGTGGGTGGGTAAATCTCTCTCTCTCTCTCTCTCTCTCTCTCTCTCTCTCTCTCTCTCTCTCTCTCTCTCTCTCTCTATATATATATATATATATATATATATATATAATACATATAGATAGCTAGATAGATATAGATACACACGCGCACACACGTATATATACTTAATACACATGCACACACAATATACTTAACACACACACACACATATATATATGTATGTATGTATGTATGTATTATGCATATATTATGTGTGTATATATATATGTATGTATGAATGTGCGTATGTATGTGCAACCGATGATGAAGATAGAAATTGTAACTTTCTTCAGAAACAGCTGGATGGATAGGGTTGGAGAAAGGAAAATAAACAAGAAAAATAAGGGATTTATATTCTGCCCCAGCATTCTGTTGTTTTATTTTCTTTTCTTTTAATGTTTTCTCATCTGATTGCTATTTATTTCTTATCAAATGTTGAAAAAAAATTATATGCATTATGCTTCATGTCTATCATAAATTATTGCAGGGTCAGTATCATAGATTTCTACCTTCTTTCTCTTTTATAGGTTGCTGTTGACCGATAATATTAAATACTTGCAAAATTCAAATGTGAAACATGGAGCTTTATTTCATTTTTTTTTTGCCTTACCCTTACTGTATACATAACACGTACAGCATCCTCAAGAACAATGGCCTTTTTCTGTGCAGGCCTCTGGTCATCATCAGGGTAGAACAAGAAGCGCTTAAGGAAAAAATAGTTTAAGCCTAACAGTAGATCAGGATGTCCTTTGAACAACTCCCTCAACCTTGAAGTAACCATATTGAAGTTAATACTGCAAGAAACTAGAAAAAATATTATTTGGCCGTAAACAAAATTTTTAACATATCTAAGAATAGTATGAAGATTAATCTGAATCAAACCTCATTAGCCTGAATTCATCCAAGGTGACCATGAATTCATCATATTTTCCTTTCTTGTATCCAAATGCATCTTTAACATGTTTCAAATAATACTTTACATCACTTTTTGTTCTTGTATCAGAATCATCGGTGGGCACTACCTTATGGCTTTTCACCTACCATCATTGTAGCCAGAAAATTGTTAAAACACGGCCAATTAAGAAAGTTATATAAGTTATTTCAAATGCATAACAAGTAATCTAAGTGGTTACTAGATTATTTGGCACATCAAATTTAAAAAGAAAAGGTGAGGAAACAAAAGTATCTTCGAAATATGTTATGTCTATTTGCTAATCAAAGTACTGAGGCTCTTCGCCAAGCACTAAAACACTCGCAACTCCCAAAAAATATTTGAAAAATACTTGAATTTAATAATATTAGTCATCATCCATAACTATAAAATACTTCAAAAAAAATCAGGTAAAGGATTAAGTGATATTTCTCCTTTGAAACAGCCAAAAAAACATTTCTCAAATGCTCATAATAGACATCACCCTTCTTCTGAAATTCCATCACTTACCCATCAAAATAACATATGGGAATGCAACAAATTGAGATATTTAAGAAGAAAACAGAAAAATATCTGCTAACAGACTCCCGAAAAAGACAGCAGCTGAAGCTTAGGCATCGCAAGAACAATTGTGTGGTGGGGAGGTCGAATTCAGAAGAAGACAGACTCCCAAAAAAGACAGCAGCTGAAGCTTAGGCATCACAAGAACAATTGTGTGGTGGGAAGGTTGAATTCAGAAGAAGGGGCTGTCCATTTAAGTTATCAAACAGGTGAGGGGAAGAGGGAAATAAGTAGATGCTAAACAAGGACCATATCAATGAACGTTTTGTTTAAGGACCCAACAGAGAATCCCACAGCAGATAGGTATCTTCCAGACAGAGAGTGCTGCTGCTGAGGCTGCTTTATAAAATCAGGCATAACATGTGAAAAACCATTGACTAAATCTTGATGTCCATTAAAAAGCCTGACCACCTGTAAACAGTTAAAAATCCATCAGAAACTGTCAACAGCATTGCTTCTTTAAAAAAAAAAAGAAGAAAGAAAGAAAAAAATCAACAGCATAATGGAAAAGGCATAAAGGTATGACATGTGTACCTTTTCATAGAGCTCATCCAATGGCATGCATTGTACAGGGTATGATTCTAGGAGATGCAAGAATTGCTTATAGATGCTGTTGGCTTGGAAACGGCTCCGCAAGTGCAAAAAAAGGAGTCGGAAAAATGGCTAAGAATGAAGCACCATGGCTTTCACATACATATCAGCACTCAACCATGTACTAGTTTTGTCCTAGCTTTCCTTGTTGACAAGCATAATTGCTTTCACATATCTAAAAGTTCATTTCATGGGTAAAAACCTTTAGCTGGCAAGAAATATGATATATATGAACCAGTAAAATCATCAAGCAGATTTCTTCTTTAACAGAAAAACCATAAACAATTTACATTGATATGTTAAAAAAGAACTAAAAATATCTGCTTTAAAACAAATTACCCCCAACAGATACTTATTGAAAAACATCACCCTGTTTCCAAAAGCCCATCACGTCCCCATTCTTCCATTAATGTAAGTCATCAGATTGTAAGGAAATAAGATCTTTTGACCATAAACCTTTAAAAAGAAAGATCTCTGCTTATAAAGCTCCTAATAAAGACACCATCTGAACCCTGAATATTCAAGAGAACTTGAATAGATTGGAGAGAATGGCAAAGAGGAGAAGAGAGTAAATGAAAAAGCAATAGAGAGCTACACAAAAAATCTAAGTGAAAGTTAAGCTAAGATTAAATATATGGGTGGATTAAAATCAAATGATCCTAAACAAATTCATCATTCATGAGTTCCTGATCCTTCCTCCTCTTATTTGCCTCTTGAACACAAATGTAAGACCTATATCTATTAGACCTTCAAAGATCTTTGTTGTGAAGGACCCCTATAAAAATAATAGGTTTTATAACATTTCCTTGATATTAAATCATCCAATAACATTCTTCTTGTTCCATCCTTTTAGAGATCAGCCACCTTAGCATTTGTATGTCCACCATGCTCAACCTGAATGTTAACACTTCTTTGTTGTCCAAATTTCAAATTCATGCAGCATTGCTAACCTTATGTATGGGGGTGGCAGCATATTTATCTCACCCTTGTCCCTTCTCTATATGATGGAGAAGGAGGGTAAACTTGCTTAATTAGAATTTAGCCATCTATAGTCGTATTTCATTTATTCGATCTTTTCCTATCGTATTGTTATCTTAGAATTTATAGGTTAAGTTATTGAGAATGAATTAAGCATTTGACCTTTGCCTTCATGCTACCTCGAATTATTGCTTGAACTTCAGCCTCATCTACACTTTTGTCTTTAATATCCTTATTGTTGATCTACCAAGATGCTTTGTAGATATTTAAATCACATAAAAGAAAATCTAACAATTAATAAAATAGTGGTAAGAAAATATCTGGCCTGTGAGGTGTGAGAGGCACGCCAAAAGACGCACTGTCCTAAAACCGTTGTTGCCTCCCCACGTGCAGGTATTGGCGGTCAGCGACGGCTCCAAGATACAACCCAAACGGCTCACAGCGGGCCTAATCTACAGTGCATGTCTGTAGTAGGCAGATTACCTAGTCTATATCGGTTGCCCAATAATATAGAAAATTGTAAAAGAGAGAATGGTGGTAGAGAGAAACAATGAGAGGAAGAAGAAGGATTTTTTATTGTATTTTTTGTTAGATACAAGGAATGGCTCTTTTATAGGCCTTTTGTCATCCAACCATAACGGTTGAATACTTATGGCCTCATTAAGGCCATAATGAAAGATAATGGGAAGTTTTGAAACTTCCAAATGGAATTTGAAAAACTTAAAGATTATAACAACTCTTTTTTAAAAAATTTGGGGGTTACAAAACTTTTCAAAATTTATTCAAATTCCAACAATCCCCCACAAGTTTCAAAACTTTATAAAACCATATACATATATATAGAGAGAAATTTGGGCAGCTTTATACTATGCAATGGGTGCAGGTGTCTTCCGGACTTGAACCTACACTTAGTGTTGACAGTTCTAACCTGAAGGATCATAGTGAACTAAGTCTTGAACTAGACCCTTTGGACCAGATTTTAACATGCCACACACATAGTATTGATATAGACTTGGTGCGGGTTAGCGCTATTTATGGCCATGCGCTGAATCTTGATTCTCATGAGAGTTATTAGAGAACAGCCCAATTCTCACGATCGCGGCCTCACGACAACTCTCATTTAGGTGAGTCCTCCAAGAATACATGTGACCTGTATCCTGCAGGAGTATGCCTGCCTCGGGCTCATTCAGGGTAACACCCTTCCTAACGTCACATATCAAAGCACTATTGCCATAGGGATGAGCAGGAGACTCTCTCCTTAAAAGTAGTGCTGAAATGAGTCACGCAATATGGATTGTTTCTACCCATTGAACCTTCTTCATGGGATCTCCAATCATAAAGGTTGGGTTACCTCCCTAGGTGACTCCCTTATGGGCTTAAGCCCATCCCCCTCGACAAATCAATGACAGCTTTCTTAGAAAGAGCTTTGGTTAGCTGATCAGCTATATTTTTCTCAGACTTTACAAATTCCAAAGATACAATATTCTTATTCAATAGGCTTTTAACTGATTTGTACCTCACTTGCAAATGTCTATTCATTTTCTTATTAGTATGTGCCTGCCTTACTAACTCTATTACTGCCTTACTATCACAATGCATGAAAATGGCAGGCATGGGTTTATTAACTAAAGGCATGTCAAGCATCAAGTTCTTAATCCACTCAGCCTCAGAGCAAGTTGTATCTAAAGCTATAAGTTCTGACTCCATAGTACTCCGAGAGATAATAGTTTGTTTCTTAGATCCCCAAGATATTGCTGCTCCACCCAAAAGAAATACATACCCTGAAGTGGACTTTACATCCATATTGTCTGTTATCCAATTAGCATCACTATACTCTTCAACTACATTCGGAAATCCCTTATAACACAATGAGTATTCCATGGTTCCTCTAAGATATTTAAAGACTCTCTCTAAAGCAATCCAATGATCTTTGTTAGGATTATGAGTATATCTACTAAGTCTCCCAACAGCATATGCTATATCAGGCCTAGTTTTATTTGCTATGTATAACAATGATCCAATCATTTGTGAGTACTTCAGTTGAGATACTGGTTCACCATTATTTTTCTTCAAATGCACATTTAGATCATATGGTGTTGATATAGATTTGCAATCAAAATAATTAAACTTTTTTAACATCTTTTCTATTGTACTGGTTTGATTAAGAGTAATTCCATTAGGTGTTCTTTCCAACTTCATTCCTAAAATTACATAGGCTTCTCCTAAATCCTTCATGTCAAACTTTCTAGAAAGATAAGACTTAACATCATTTACTATCTCCAAATTTGTCCCAAATATTAATATATCATCAACATAAAGACATAAGATCACATGTTCTCCATTACTCTCTTTGTAGTACACACATTTATCATATTCATTAATCTTAAAGTCATATTCTAAGATCACCTTATCAAACTTCTCATGCCATTGCTTAGGAGCTTGTTTTAAACCATACAAGGATTTAACTAACTTACAGACCTTATGTTCTTGACCTTTAACTACAATACCTTCAGGTTGCTCCATATATATCTCTTCATTTATGTCTCCATTTAGAAAGGCAGTCTTAACATCCATTTGATGAATCACTAGATTATGCACTGATGCTAAAGCAACTAAAATTCTAATCGTAGTTATCCTAGATACAGGTGAATATGTATCAAAGTAATCTATTCCTTCCTTTTGTGTAAAACCTTTAGCTACTAGTCTAGCTTTGTACTTGTCTATGGTTCCATCAGGTTTTAACTTCTTCTTGAACACCCATTTACACCCAATAGCTTTATTTCCAGGAGGTAAATTAGTTAACTCCCAAGTGTTATTTTGAATAATAGACTCTATCTCACTTTGTATAGCTTCCTTCCAAAATGGAGCATCTAAAGAAGACATAGCTTCCTTATAGGTAGTAGGATCTCCTTATGTTAAAAAGGTATAAAATTCGTCTCCAAAATTTTTCTCTATTCTAGACCTTTTACTCCTTCTTAACTCTAATTGTGTTTCTGGTTCCTTAGATGCATTTGTACTAGTGGAAGGTTTATCATTAGTAGATGATTTATCTATTACTTGGTGTGAAATTTTATTTTTATAAGGAAATATATCTTCAAAATAGGTAGCATCTCTAGATTCTATAACTGTGTTATTTGAAATTTCACTAATCTCAGAGTTTATAACTAAGAATCTATTTGCACTACTGTTTTGAGCATACCCTATAAAGACAGCATCTATAGTTTTAGGCCCTATTTTCTTTCGCTTAGGCTCAGGGATTGCTACTTTAGCTAAACACCCCCACACTTTCAAGATTTTAAGATTAGGTGTTCTTTTCTTCCAAATTTCGTAAGGGGTCTTATCATTATCTTTCACAGTTACTCTATTCAATATGAAACATGCAGTAAGAATTGCTTCTCCCCACAAATTCTCAGATAGCCCAGAACTTATCAACATCGCATTAACCATATCCATTAAAGTTCTATTCTTTCTTTCAGCTACTCCATTAGATTGAGGAGAGTATGGCGGAGTTATTTCATGTACTATTCCATATTCCTCACAGAAGATGCTAAAATTAGTAAGGGTATACTCACCTCCTCTGTCGGATCTGAGTTTCTTAATCTTTCTTTCTAATTGATTCTCTACTTCGGTCTTATAAATCTTGAATTTATTAAACACCTCATCTTTAGTTTTTATTAGGTACACATAGCAAAATTTCGAACAATCGTCTATAAAAGTCACAAAATACTTATTTCCTGCTCTAGTAGGTGGTCTGTTCGAATCACATACATCACTATGTATGAGCTCTAAGAGTTGAGTGTTTCTTTCTACAGACTTATAAGGCCTTTTAGGTTGTTTGGCTTGTACACACACTTCACATTTATATTTGAAGTTTAGATTGGACTTAGGGACTAAGTCTAGATCCATCATTCTTTTAATTTTCTTTAAGTGTACATGTCCCAATCGTTCATGCCATACATTAGAAGATTCAACATTGAAAACATTTGAAGAGATAACTTTAACTTCTGAAAGTACATTTAATTTAAACAACCCCTCACTAATAAATCCTTTCCCAACAAATACATTATTTTTTGAAATTACAACTTTATTGGATTCCATAACAACCTTGTATCCTTGTTGGACTAAGGATGACCCACTAACTAAATTTCTTCTGATTTCTGGAACATGTCGCACTCCTTTCAAAGTTAAGATCTTTCCAGATGTCATCTTCAAATCTATGTCTCCAACTCCAAGCACACGTGCAACAGAGTCATTACCTAATGTTACACTTCCTCCACTTGATTTCTGATAAGTTTTAAAATAACCATGATCAAAACAAATATGTACATTAGCTCCAGAATCTAACCACCAATCTTTATTTCCATAAGTAAAATTAATAGAAGAAGAACTAAAGTTATACCTAAAGGATGGCTCAGCTGAATTCTCTTGATCCATCAACATATAGACTTGAGCCTTTAGATCTCTTTGATAGTGATTTGACTTGGGCTTCGGCTTATACTCCTCAGTCTTCTTGAAGAAGCAATCTTTCGCCATGTGATTAGTTCTCCCACAAACAAAGCATAGCCTTTTCTCACTTCCTTTGCCCTTGAATGTTTTATTATTATTATTATTACGGTATTGGAAGTTTTGGTTTTGGTTAGAACGATTGTGGAACCTATTATTTTTCTTGAAGTTCTTACCCCTATGTTGGAAATTATTTCTCTTGTAAAAATTCTTAGTATTATTTTCAACTAGGTTCACCTTAGGAGTCTTTTCATCCTCTTTCTTAGTATTGGCTCTATGTTTTTCCTCAACTCTAAGAGAGTTTATGACTTGGGTTAAGGTTAACTCTCCTTGTTTATGCCTAAGGGTCCTAGCAAAATCATTCCAAGATGATGGCAACTTATCTATAAGACATGAGACTTTAAAATCTTCACTAAATTTGGTTCCCTTTTTCTCAACTCCTCTCAGAAGTTCTTGATACTCATGAATTTGATCTCCCACTAGTTTATTGTCTACCATTTTATAACTATTAAAATTTGAGACAGTAAACCGATCAATGCCAGCATCTATCATCCCATATTCAGCCTCTAAAGCATCCCAAAATTCTTTGCACTTGAGGTAGTGGCATGATACACATCATAAAGGTGGTCAGACAAAGCACTAAGTATTCTATTATAGCAGTGGTACTCTACTTGCTCATTAGTCATTTGTGAAGGTAACTCTTGATTAGACCGTGGTTCCTCTATTGCAGATACAAGTCCTAACATAGTCAACCAATATTTAAGTTGTCTTTGCCACCTACGAAAATTTTGTCCACTAAATTTTTCAGGCTTAATACTATTAGCTTCTTCCATATTTGCCATTCTAAATTTTAAACTCTAAGTTTTTAAAGTTTAAAAAGGGCAGTAGAGTATTCAACTGTGAGGAAAAATAATAACAATAATGTCACTAATGAATAAATTTAAACAAGATGTTCCTAAGAGTATCTCTTAATAATATACTATGTAACAATAACTTTACTAATAATTGTAAAGGAAAACAACCCTAATGTCACCAATTAGATTTAATACTTATATCTTCACCAAAACTTTTTTTTTTTTTTAATCAGAACAGTAAACTTTTTTTTATATATATTAAATAGTAAACTGTTTTTTTTTTATTAAAGCAGTAAACTATTTTCTTAATTAAAAACAGTAAACTATTTTTTATATTAAAACAATAAACTGTTTTTTTTTTAACAGTAAATTGTTTTCTTTGATTAAACAGTAAACTGTTTTTTTTTTTCTATTAAACAGTAAACTGTTTTTTTATTTAAAACAGTAAACTGTTTTTTTTTAATTAAACAGTAAACTGTTTTTTGTTGAAACAGTAAACTGTTTTTTTTTTTTTTAACAGTAAATTGTTTCCTTTGATTAAACAGTAAACTGTTTTTTTTTTATTAAACAGTAAACTATTTTTTTTTATTAAAACAGTAAACTGTTTTTTTAATTAAACAGTAAACTGTTTTTTTGTTGAAACAGTAAACTGTTTTTTGTTGAAACAGTAAACTGTTTTTTTTTTATTAACAGTAAATTGTTTTCTTTGATTAAACAGTAAACTGTTTTTTTTTGATTAAACAGTAAACTGTTTTTTTTTTATTAAACAGTAAACTGTTTTTTTTTTTTTATTAAAACAGTAAACTGTTTTTTTTTTTTTTATTAAACAGTAAACTGTTTTTTTGTTAAAACAGTAAACTGTTTTTTTTATTAAAACAGTAAAATGTTTTTTTTTTATTAAAACAGTAAACTGTTTTTTTTTTTTTGATTAAACAGTAAACTGTTTTTTGTTAAAACAGTAAACTGTTTTTTTTATATTAAAACAGTAAACTGTTTTTTTTAATTGAAACAGTAAACTGTTTTTTTTAATTAAAACAGTAATCTGTTTTCTTGATCAAAACAGTAAACTTTTTTTTTTATTAAAACAGTAAAACAGTAAACTGGTTTTTTTTTTTTAAATTAAACAGTAAACTGTTTTTTTTTTTATTAAGCAGTAAACTGTTTTTTTTATTAAACAGTTTAATATTAAAATTGAGAATCTAAAGCTAAACTATATATATATTATTATTTAAAGTGTATTCAACAATGATTTCTATCAAAGATGAACAAAAACAGTGTTCAACTATGCATCTTGCAGAATATATAAACATATAGATGAAACAATATAACAACGGTTTTAGAATGTTGATCTACCAAGATGCTTTGTAGATATTTAAATCACATAAAAGAAAATCTAACAATTAATAAAATAGTGGTAAGAAAATATCTGGCCTGTGAGGTGTGAGAGGCACGCCAAAAGACGCACTGTCCTAAAACCGTTGTTGCCTCCCCACGTGCAGGTATTGGCGGTCAGCGACGGCTCCAAGATACAACCCAAACGGCTCACAGCGGGCCTAATCTACAGTGCACGTCTGTAGTAGGCAGATTACCTAGTCTATATCGGTTGCCCAATAATATAGAAAATTGTAAAAGAGAGAATGGTGGTAGAGAGAAACAATGAGAGGAAGAAGAAGGATTTTTTATTGTATTTTTTGTTAGATACAAGGAATGGCTCTTTTATAGGCCTTTTGTCATCCAACCATAACGGTTGAATACTTATGGCCTCATTAAGGCCATAATGAAAGATAATGGGAAGTTTTGAAACTTCCAAATGGAATTTGAAAAACTTAAAGATTATAACAACTCTTTTTTAAAAAATTTGGGGGTTACAAAACTTTTCAAAATTTATTCAAATTCCAACACTTATTACTGTCAAGATCTCACCATATAAGACATAATTAAAATTCAAGCATTTGGCTACCCATAAAGTTATTTTTGAAGATTTATTACCTTCACCTTCTCAACAAATTGGACAGCATCCTCAAACTGACTCAGATCATCAATAGGATGCTCCATTTTGTAACCTTCAGGCAAGAAAGTATTGAATCCTAATAGCAGCTCAGGATGTCCTCTGAACAACTCCCTCACCCTTGAGATAAGCATGTCAATGGAAATCCTGCAACTGACAGGATGATCTGAGGGAAACAAAAATTTAAGCAAGCCTGGGAATAGTACCAAAGATAAGGCAACATCCAATCCAGACCTCTGTTCCATATAGTTCTCTATGACTTCGATAAATTCAGCATGTTTTCGTAAATCATCTTGAAATTCATCCCTTACACGTGACCTAAAGTCGTTCCCGATGTAAATTGCTGGTTGGGCAGATGCATTATCAGTAGGTACTACCATCTTGACCTTCCCCTACCAAAATTGTCAATCACAAAGAAAACCAGGAACACGTCACCTCCAACAGATCAAAACACCATTTAATAAGTTTCTGCTAACGCTAGGGTAATTTGAATTGCCATAAAAATGGAAAAAGGCAAATATTTGAAAGGAACAAGAACCAAAAGTTCCCTAGAATTGGATTACCACATCGATTTAGAACAATGTGATGGATCACATAAGTTGAGCCTGGCTCTTCAAGCATCAACAACTCCGAGAAATAATTGAGGTTGAGTGCCTCATCGCAAAGAAATCTAGCATTACATGGCTAACACAAAACCAAGAAACCTTTTAAATTGATCTCTAAAATGAATAAAACATCTTCAAAATGGGTCACCTCTTAGAAAGAAGTAGAGCAAAAAGTTTTGCAGAACAAGAAACAGAGAACTCCTCTTCTAGCTTCTTGATCGACCATTACAGTGTGCAAAAATCCGAAAAAATAATCGAAAATAGATCTCATTATCTACCCGTGGACGCAGAATCAGAAAATGTTTGACATGACTCTTATAATTAATCGTCAAGAACACCGTCCATGTACGAAAATCCCATTCTTTTCCCTTTTCTTGATCGAAACAGGAGCTGGATTTGGAACAAGATGACATCAGTTGTCGAGAAACCAGAAGAGACTCTTGCAAACAAAACTCCAAGAAATAAAGAACATTCTCGATCTCTACAGCTCAGATGTTCAAGAACAAAAAAAGCATTGAAGAAATCGAAGAGAAGGGTGGAGAAGAGATGAAAACCGATAGAACTGCGCGCAAGAAACGAAGCTAATGTTCAAGAAATGGGCAGACGGAGATCAAAGAAGCTCACAGAGTCGCAGAGGAGAGGGCCTCTTCTTCTGAACCCGCGCGAAGGCGAGCGAGAGAGAGAGAGAGAGAAAGAGAGAGAGAGAGAGAGAGAGAGAGAGAGAGAGAGAGACTTGGGGAGGGGTGGGAGGGAAAGGCGATCTCTTAAATGCGCTGCGGACGTCCTGGACTGGAAATCGTAACAACGTGAGTCTTCGACAAATTTTAATATTAAACTCAATAGGGGTTTATATGTAAACGTTTGTGCGATTTGACAACGCGCCATTGGTTCCAACGTACAGTGCCACATTTACATATAACTCCCTATAAAAAATATTTCACAGAGTTTTACTCACCTATGGTTGCGTTTAGTGTTTCCTTCTCGGTGTTTATATGTAAAATTGATTATGATAATGTAAAACTGAGTTATACGGATTGGGGCGGACTGGGACCCGTTTTTTGATTCAAAGATACGGTTCCAATTCACGTATAACTCCCTATAGAATCCATATATTTTACATAAGTTGTGCATTAAGTTTGAATCGGTCCCTATAGGCCGTACTCGTTATGAGGTGAGTCGTACTAACATTTTTTATTCGACTCAGCATTTTTACGCATAAATACTTTCCGAACATAAAAATTACGTATTATTTTTTTTTTCTTCTAAAGCAGATGTATCCTACATAGCGGGTACGAATACACTAAAAAAAGTCAAAAGATAATAATTTTCAAAGTGCTTCAGGCAAGTTCTCCTCCCCTAGCCAAATGATCTCCAGAATGATTAATCACGTAAGAGACTACCCAATCTGCTGCCCCGTTGGTCTCACGGTACGCATGCTTTACCTTAACGGCCATCCCCCAACACAACATAGTCTGAATGTCTCTAAGCAGCGGGTGGCTATCGCGCACACCACCCGCACTCTGTTGAATCTAACTGATGACTGTCAACGAGTCACCCTCCAGCACTATAGCGTATGCAGATAAAAAGTGACAGACATAATTTAAGTCGGACTGGGCTGCCCTCAGCTCCACCCCTAGGACACGTATTAATTTACTTACTATAAAGGTTTTACATGAGAAATTTGTGTTAAGTTTGGATTAGTCCCACCACACCGAGTGCGAGGATTATTTGCAAAGTTAAACAATGCTTAACACATCAATCTCTGTAGAATATGAAAACCATATGCTAGTTTGCATTAAGCTTATACTAGTCCCGTAAAGCTGAGTGTTGAGATCGAAATAAAGCTAACACGCCATTGTTAACACATGAATCCCTCTCGAGCATAAAAATCACATATTAGTTCATTTAATCAAGGGGCACTATGTATAAAAATGTTGAACCATTCCCTGCAGTTGGCCTGCTGGGACTAGTTCTACGCATGAGCCGATTAAAAAATAATGATAAGAGGAAAGTCTTGCTGTGTTTGTTTTAGAGGAGATAAATAAAAAGGAAGTAAGGTGGACAGGCAGGGTTTGCATGTTTCTCAATAAGTTGATTCAAAATGTTAGAACTTCTAGAGTATGGTTTCACGTCTCTGATTCTTAGTGTTTCTACCATATATGGTAGATTCATAGTTAATATTCATCATCTCGGTACTAGATCCTGTACTGGTAGTACACTAGCAAAGTATTGGTATGGTACAGAATTTTTTTTGGCATATTAATATCGATAAACCATCTGTACCATATATCGATATTGAACTAATATAGTATGTTTCATACCGCTCGGTTCGGACCGATACAGTGCACCATATTTATAGTATGAACTCCACGTCTCAGCCCTTACCCCGCATGTATTATGATTTAAAACAGTTGGAGCAGCGATTGCGAACAAAGAAATCAGATTGCTAAAGAGCAATAAAGATAACCAGGGCATCGTGAAAAATCTGGATGGCAAAGCATTCCAGATTACACAGGAAAAAGGCCATATTTTCATTTCACTGATGGATTTTTTTTTAAAATGATGCCTTTTATTCAGTAAGGAAATCAATTCCTGAATGCTTCACAAAGTTTAATTTTATTTTCCATAAATTCCCTGATAAGAGGATGCTATGCTGCCTGCAAAGGATGAAACATATGCAAAGGAGAATGACAAGAGGCTGAAAGAAGATGTCAACGAGGAGTGCCAAACCCACCACCTCCAGGAGTAAGAATCTGAAGAATCTCACCTGCATCCACCTCGACAGTGTTCTTACCTCCAAGATACACCTTTCGCTTGTCTTTCCTGATCAGATAGTTCGCCCCACGAGCCCCATCCCTTCCTCCCTTCAATCCTCTTGGAGCATGCACTCGCCTCTCTGAGAGAATGCTCACTGTAACAGGCCGTCGGAACTCTATTTCCCTGACAAGGCCATCACCCCCTCTATGATAGCCGTCGCCCCCACTGTTGTCTCGAATAGCAAACCTGTGCAGAAGAACCGGGTACCGCTGCTCAAAAATCTCAGGATCAGTCATCCTAGTATTAGTCATGTGACACTGAATTCCACTCGTTCCATCCCAGCTTGGTCCTGCTCCACTGCCACCTCCAATAGTTTCATAGTAGCCAAAAGTGTCATCCCCAAAGGTCAGGTTATTCATGCATCCCTGAGAGCAGGCGCATGCCTGGAATGCAGTTAAGATAACATCAGTTACCCTCTGGGATGTGAGCACATTACCACCCACCACAGCAGCCTTATCACTTGGAGAAAGGAAAGAACCCTCGGGAATATGGATTTTCACAGGAGCCAGGCACCCTTGATTCAACGGTATATCGACATCCACCAGACAGCGGAGGCAGTAGATCACAGCCGCAGTTGTTACCGCTTCAGGGGCATTCCAATTACCATAAACTTCTGGGCTTGTCCCTTCAAAGTCAAAAGTAGCTTCACCCTTCTTGACATCAATGCTGAGCTTAAGGTGGATAACAGATCCATCATCCATATAGTCTTCTTCTTCGATAACAGCAGACCCTTTTTCTTGTTCAACTCTACCAGCAACTACTTTGAGCATTTCCCTCACAGCATGTTCAGCATTTTTCTGAACATGGGTCATGTAGGATTGAACAGTATTCAGACCATATTGATCAATGAGTTCTTTTATAAGTGTGATTCCCCTCTGGTTTGCTGCCACTTGGGCTCGAAGATCAGACATATTATCCTGAAGCCTACGGGTCCCTGGGACCTTATGACACGAATGTTCATCCCAACCAGGTGTCTGAAGAAGATGAATGATTCCATCTTCTTGAAAGACACCTCTTTCAACAAGCTTGAATGCTTTAATGGCCACACCTTCCTCCCATATAGCTTTTGAGAAGGGTGGCATGCTTCCTGGAGTTATCCCACCAATTTCTGCATGGTGCCCTCTGCTTGCCACAAAAAATACCAGCTTGCCATTATCAAAGACCGGAGTAATCACAGTTATATCAGGCAGATGGCTTCCTCCTGCACAAGGATGATTAGCTACCAAAACATCTCCTTCATAGAGGTTTTCACCCCAATATTTGAGTTGCCAACACACTGTGCTTGACATGGCCCCGAGGTGCACGGGGACATGAGGTGCATTTGCAACAAGTCCTCCATCTGGGCCAAACAAAGCACAAGAAAAATCCAGCCTCTCCTTTATGTTTGTTGAAATAGAAGTTCTTTGAAGGGTCCGACCCATCTGTTCAGCAATGCCCATGAACCGATGGTTGAATATAGAAAGCTGCACCACATCCGCAACCCTGTCTGCAATCTCTACGGTGCTTGGGGCTGAGCTAACCTCAATCTTTATGTTACCATACTTGGTAATGATGGCTCTGCAGTCAGGTTCGACAATCACCGTACTGTTCCCATTCATGATTATTGCAGGGCCTCGCAAGACGTGCCCATAACCCAGCTTCTCAAGCTTGAATAATGGTGTGTCTTGCCACCCGTTACCAAAGTATATCTTATAAGAACCTTCTGCTACAGGATTTGCCAAAGCTGGTTCAAGTTCTCGA
The DNA here is from genome assembly GCF_051530095.1 of Phoenix dactylifera. Taxonomy (NCBI): domain Eukaryota; kingdom Viridiplantae; phylum Streptophyta; class Magnoliopsida; order Arecales; family Arecaceae; genus Phoenix; species Phoenix dactylifera. Next base: position 33,977,321 of record NC_143196.1, read on the forward strand.
GGCTTCAAGATGTTGGTGACTCCAATACCTCGAACCCTCACATCACAGATAAGGATTTTCCTGTTTTGTAGTTTGAATCCATACTCCTGCTGAAACAGCCTTACAAACTCAGAAGCATAATCATTCCCATCTTCCTTTGGTTTTTTAACCATGATGGCCGTATCTGTTCCCTCATATCTCAAGTTTAAATAAGACTCTGTCTTGATGCTTTCATCTCTAAAACCCTGTTCTTTCAGCTTTTGTTTTACTAGTGTTAACAGAGCAGCCTCTCTTCGAGACGCCTCGAGCACAGAATCTGGACCATAAACAGAAGAATATGGCTCCTGTGCCTCTTCAACAACATCAGCCAAGCCCATTCCATAAGCACTCAATATCCCACAAAACCGGTGGATAACGACTTCAGACATGCCTAGTGACCTGGCAATAGCACATGCATGCTGGGGACCTGCACCCCCAAAGCAAGCCAGTGCATGGTTTCTTGTTTCATGCCCCTTCATTTCAGTTAGCTGACGTATAGGTCGGCACATTGTTTCATTTGCCACATTCACAAATCCAAGAGCAATCTCCTCCACCGTCATAACCTTTGCTGAAGGGTCCTGGCTTTTCCTGTAAGAATTTATTTCAACAGATAACTTCTCAAATGCTTTTCTTGTGGCTTCTATGTCCAAAGGCTGATCCTCTTTAGGGCCAAAGATGGATGGGAAGTAGTCAGGAATAACAGTCCCCAATATCAAATTAGCATCTGTAACAGCTAATTCCCCACCTTTCCTGTAACAAACAGGACCAGGATGTGCCCCAACTGATTCAGGTCCTACCCGGAAGGATCCAAATTGAAATTTCAACTTAGAACCACCACCAGCAGCAACAGTGTTTATGTCAAGCTGAGGTGCTTGTATTATAGCCCCAGCAATCTGGGTTTCGAGAACTTGCTCATAGCTTCCATCATAGCGGCTTACATCAGTGGATGTGCCACCCATGTCGAACCCAATCAGTGGTTTAGATGTTTCCAGCCCAAAGAGGGTTTGTGAGTAGCCAACAACCCCTCCTGCAGGACCTGAAAGAACTGCTTTGTGCCCAGAAAAGCTTTGTTCTGGTGCAAGGCCTCCATCTGATTGCATAAACAATACATTCATCTTCTCAGCACCCCCTTCAAATCTTGACATGAAGCCTGACAAGTACTCCTTAATGACTGGAGTCAGATAGGCATCAACACTAGCTGTCAGACCTCGGGGCACAGCACGAACCATGGGAGTCAAAGCTGATGACAGAGAGACATGCCTGAAACCCATACTCAAAGCTAACTGCTCAACCAAGATTTCATGATGAGGGTAAGTGTACGAATGCAACAGCACAACAGCCAAACAGCTTATCCCTTTATCAAGGAGACCTTTTAGTGAAGGTTTTAGTGCTTCTACATCCAGAGGCTTTGCCACCCTGATAAGCTCCCCAGATATTCCTTCTATAGAAGAAGAAGAGTCCTCTTTATCCAACACAAGTTCAATTCTCTCATCCACCTCTATGACTTCCTCATAGAGGTTCGAGGGCTTTGAGGCCATGAGGTCGAAGATGTTCGGCCGAGCTTGGTTTCCAATCTGAAGCAAGTCTCCGAAGCCCCCAGTCACACAAAGAGCAATCCTCTCACCTTTTCGCTCCAGAAGAGCATTTGTAGCAACAGTGGTGCCCATTCGAATCCACTCAATTTTGTCTGTGGGAATCTTGGAAGACCGTGGGATTTTCTGACCGGTATACTCTTCTAGGATCCTTCGAATCCCTTCAATGGGAGCATCATCATAGTTTGATGGGTCCACTGATAAAAGCTTCATCACGCAGCAGTCTGACTGGCCTGGGACTTCTGCATAGATGTCTGTGAATGTTCCTCCCCTATCAATGCAAAACCTGAATTTCTCTTCCTTGATGCTCCCCATTTTTTTGTTCTGCTTTCTTAGAAACTACAGGATCATGCTGCCATACATATCTCAGAATTAAAGTCTTATGATGATGCTCAGAAATTCTCAATCTTTATGTTTGTACTAATTCAATTCTCAAACACGCAATTTGTGTGCAAATATAAGAGATGTCTTTTTATACAGGTAACGAGCCAAGGGTTCATAGCTAAACATGAAAAGGACTGGATTTTTCCCCTCAAACCAAGTAATATCTGCTGAAACGAACCAGCCTTTAAGACTCCAGACTTGGATTCTATTGTTTCAATTTTCCATCAACAAGACTAGGACAGGCATAAACACATCAAATCAAAGTACCCTAGCGGATTAAAAACTTAAGGGCTTCAACAAAACAAGCAACAGCGTTTTGAAGCCCTAAAATGCACTGATAGAAAACACATCACGTTTTAAAAAACGTTTACCTTAAACAAGAGCTGAAAAGGCAGTAGAACAAGCAAAAAAAAATCCAACCTTTTTATAGATCCCGAAAAGTTGTTGGGGAGAAACCAGCTCAAAGTCGTACCAAATTCCAGGGTTTAAACTACCCCACCACCGGCGCAAAAATCAGAAAAAAAAAAGCCTTTTTTTTAATTCCAAAAGAACGCCTTTTGAAGACCAAAAATCATTCCATCTCGTGTGATAAAATCTAATCGATCAAGCAGACATAGAAGATATAAATCACCCGCAAGACCTATCAAAATTATATATATATAAAAAAAAAAAAACATTCATCAGTCTAAGTAGCTTACCAAATCTCTCGATGGAGGAATCAATATCCAGATCGATCGGTGGAATGGAAAAGCGCTGTTTGTCTTCGTTTGGGGCTCTTGCACAGCCTTTTATTCCAACCATTCTGGGAAGCGATCTTGGAAGAAGACAACAAAAAAGAAAAACGAAAGAAAGAAGCGACATAAAGATGAACCTAGACGGGCGCAAGCAACACGTTCTTGCGTTAAACAACTTGAACCGGACTCAAAAGGTCAGAAATAGGCAGGTAATGTGGACCGGGACATGTACGAGTCTGAGATTTTCTTCAAGTTGGACAACGTAGCCCGATCATTTGCGGCTCACCCTGGCAAATGACGCATAAATTCATGGCCGCTGACCCTCACCAGTTTTTTTTTTTTTTTTTTTTTATAGTCAAAATGGCTTTCTATTCATATATCTCTAGTACAGGCCGCCAAATTTAATAAAAATAAACAGTACAAAACATATAGAATACTAGCTAAGTTTGTTCAAATTTTTTTTTTGGAGTGCCGGATGACATACAAGGCGATCCAACCGACTGCACTATTCGCCTTTCGATGCATATGAGCTATCCGGAAAGGAGATTAGCTTCCTCACTAATGTACGGATGTTCCGTATCAATAAATGGCCATCTTCATATCTATCTGCTTTCCTGATCCAGTCAATCATTCGTTCAGGACCCAATCACGCACAAAGTTGTGTCATAGTTGGGCTTCCGCTATTGGGCTTGGCCATAAATCTAAATTCAGCAAATAAAGAAGAGCCGCACCATGAAAAAAATACATAAATATAAAATTAAGAACATCTTGGAGGCTATTGAGGAAGCTCAAATTGAAAGACAATGTTCACTAGCCCATGTCCTTGTTCTTCAATAAATGCATCAGTTTAGCCCTACGATTCCCTTATGGCAGGGATGTGTCTCTGAGTTTTGAAGGCCCACCTGCAACAAATAGGCTTTTTGCCGGAAGGAAGGAATTGAAGGGTGATTAAGTTCCAAAGCTTGAATTTCAGTGCGGATCCACGTGTGATTAGCTTCCAAGGCTTGAATTTCAGCGCCTCACATGAAGCCACCATTGGATCGCACGAGGGTTGCTTCGGGATCTACACAAGCAAGTGGATAAATAGACATATTCGGCATGTTTTGAGAGCTGTGTGAAGTGCGATCCGGGGATCATGCACTGTTTCAGTGCACATGGGCGAGGGCGGCGTGGCGTGCGGCGGGGCTAATATGGGAGGATTGGTCTCAGGGGGACCAATTCTTACGGACCATCCGTTGGTAGTCGGGCAACCCATTGACATGCCAAGAGGCAGTTAGAGCGACCTGCACAGCATACCAGATATGGCTGGCAAGGAATGTTCGAACCTTCGGCGAGCTGAGCATGTCGCCAAGGCTCATGGTGGAGAGAGCTCGGGCGCAGGTGACAGAGATTAATCATGTTTCCTCCTTAGAAGGACTTTTGATAGCTCGGGATATCTGAAGTTTCCATTCTGCCTCGGCAGCTTCTCGTACGGTGTTTTTCACCGAAGAGCCCCCACCCCCAAGCTTCCTTAAGATCAATTTTGATGGGTCAATGTTGGATGGTGGCACAAAAGGTGGAGTGGGATTCGTCATTAGAGATCCGAACTTCAGGATCGTGGCGGTGGGAGGCTGTCAGTTATTTGACTGGACAGTTTCTGGAGCGGAGCTGAGAGCTGCCTGGGCGAGTCTTCAACACGCTCAGCGTGTGCTCTCAGCTAGTTTAGTCATTTTGAAGGGTGACTCGGCTACGGTCATCAGCTGGATCCAGGGGGTCAGAGGGTTGGTGCTGCTGACCATCCTTTGATTTACGATATCTGGATGATGATGAGGAACAGAGAGGTGGTCCAGGCAAAGTATGCATTTAGAGAAGTCAACGGAGCTGCGGATTGGGTGGCTACGTATGTGGCTAACCATGCCAGTAGTACCCTATGGGCAGAAAATGGGGAGCTGCCTCGGGAGCTCCGTGATATTTTGTTTTCCGATTTTATTAGGTGTATTCATGCACGTGTTGTATAAATTATCCGGTATAGCAAAAAAAAAAAAAAAAAGTGCAATCCGACGAGTGACATTGTGAAAGAAGATCAAATATTTTTTCATGTGAAAGATGCAACCTGAACACGGCCTTTTTTTCGAGCTCACTGAAGCTCCTCCATAATATGGTCTCTTCCTGTTTCTGAGTTCTTATCTTCTTGTTCAATTAAACTGAGCATGGCTTCCCTTAGTAGATGATCCAGCTTGGCTATTCTTCTCTTTGTTTCTGATGGTTTCTAACTCCATTTCATACTTCTCTTGTATTATCATGCTGTGGGCTCCTCCTCCTGTGGGCGCCAGTCAAGTTTACTAACATATGTTCCTATTCTTACAGAGGAAAGCATTAGATTAGACACCTAATGAATTTTTCTTTCCTCGAGAATTATTTTTATTATTTAACTCGAGCTTTAATGCAATAGATGCGAGCTGACGATAATATATGGGTGTTTTTCACTCGCATGCAGAAGGGAGACGAAGCGGTGGAGAAGACCTTGGAGTGATGGGTTACGTAGGATTCAGCTCAGGCCAATTTGAACTTTGCTATTGCTATATTCCGTATGATAAGATTAAAAAGTGATGAAATAAACAGATAATGGACTTTAGATAATTAGTACAAATGACTCCTTGTCTGAGTTCGAAGCAAAAGATCCATCAGTTCAGCATTTGTTTCCAGTGGGAACTGTCAGTCTGTTGTGATGCTGTTCTTGGAAATTCTATAGCAGCATTTATTATAGCAAACAAAATAGGTTGCTGTGCAATTTACTGTCAACAAAAAAGAATAATGGAAGGTGTTTATGTGGCAGAACACAAAATTTTCTGGTCTAACACCAAGAATCCTTACAATATCCAATAGGAAAAATAATGTACATAAACCCACCATAGAGGAATCATGAACATAAGTGAACATAACTGACATATGACCCCAAAAACATAACCAATGGAAGGCATCCCTCTTCATGCTTGTCGCCCAGCGACATAAAAAGGCAGTTATGTGCGGTAGCATTCACCAATGTTAGTATAATACTGATGAATGGATGACAAATAATTACAATTAGAAATATTAAAAAAAATCTATTAGCAATTATGGGAAAGAAGCAATTTACTGTGATGTAAAAATTGAAAAAAGGACAAGGCATCCTGCTGAATCTGCATCACATCAGGAAACAAAATTGAAGGGGAACACAAGCACCTGAGGCAGGAGACTTATCGAAGAAGATGCTGCAGTGATGCAGGGTGGCGCATTGTCTTGCAGATTCTGGTTTGTTACAATATCACACCTGCTTCAATGGAATCGCTTGAAAATATTTACAACCTATGAGGATTTTGAGTGTTTGAAAATGAATCGAAAGCTCCACTTCTCATGGTATTCTCAATGTACTATCGAAAGATAATGGCAGTAACCAACATCATGTAACTCTTTCAGCATATCCTTCCGCCTATCTTATGATGCCTTACGGTACAAAATGATTTTTTTCTGGTACAGCGGACAAAATGATTTTTGTTGGTTAAGAGTAAGACATCTAATAGTTCTATGCTATTATAAACATGGCTTGTTAAAAATTAAGGGTCTGTACCAGCTTGTCAACAGCACAGATATGCTAAACCTTTGTTATATGGGCTTCTGCCAATGAAGCACTGAGGTCTTCTCTAGATTGTGATCTTCGGCTTGAAAGAGTTGTCTGACCCCTGTGAGGTGGCCAGAAGGATCCCATTCCATCGCCAGACTGTATCTGACCTAAGCTACCAGTGGAATAACTATGAGAAACACCTAATGGGTGCAAAGACGATTCCGTAAGCTGAATGGTGCTACCACTGAATCCATATCCCATGCCGAAAGGGTGCTGCTCAGAGCCAGAAACAGTAGGACTAAGCGGTGTCTTTACTCTTCCATCACCTGAAAGGAGAAATTCAAATAATTTTCATCAAGCCTTGTATGGGTCATAGCAATTGCAAGTACATACTACATAACTCATGCTTATTGCAGAATGAAAATAAAAACGACATGTTAACGGGTAGAGCACTCGAGAATACAAAGAAAAAATGTTTGGAAAAGGAAAGAAAATAGCAACAAAAGATTCACAGACTCATCCAGTATCTTTGCATCCACAAAACTAACAAGCGAGATAAAATTCTGATACTTCGAGGCAATTGTTACGGGCAGAAATGGGTGCCTAGCTGGTCCCCATCTTGGCACCCTGGCAACCCCACTGCCTATGTGTGCCTACAGAATACAAGGGTCCCAGGCTTATTGACCAAAGGGCCTGCATGGGTCACTGGGCACCTGACAATCAGCTAGTGCTCATACTCGCACCGTTACATATATGCTGCTATTTATAGCCCAATTATAAGTTGTCTGTAGTCCAAATTTACACTAATCCATGCCTTTATGTAATCTATCATGATTATGTTTTCTTGACAAACTAAGGCAAGCTACAGATGCAATGTACTTCATTGATAAATTCTGCCTCATAATCAGAGTTCTAACCTACTGGAAGAGTATGTGTTGATCCGTATATTAGTTGAGTATATTGGAAGCAGAGTTTAGACTCTTTAAACCATTTCATGAAGAGTCCATGTAACTGAAATGTATGCAATTAACATAAATAATTAAGGTGGTGAACAACATACACTTAATATTTAGCTGTCCCATGTCCTGTGCTCCTAATATTTGCCATGCTGTATGTCCATGTGCATTGCCATATTGTATGTCAGTGTACAGTCATATTCTGATATTCATTCCATGTACCAATGTTCATCCTCTCTCTCCAAGCTTTTCCCCATTAAATGTGGACTTCTTTAGAATAAATGGAAGTCAACAAGATCCACAAAAGCTTTTCCCCATTAAAATGAGGGCTTCTTTATGACAAATGTAGGTCAAGAAGATCCACACGAGGATTGAGTGAACTGTCATGACACGTCATCAACTCAATGTCAACCATCAAGAATCAGAGCTTAATTTTTAGTTAGGGTCACCTTGGGCAAGGAAAGACTTTGCTAGGAGATATAAAGACTAGACATGCATGATTCCATGGGTGGATCAAGGGGGTGATAGAGGGTCCCAAGGCCCCCCAAGATCCGAAAAACCTCTTATATAGCTTTTATAAGAGTGCCCCCCAGGATCCGAAAAACCTCTTATATAGCTCCTATAAGAGTGCCCCCCAAAATCCTAAGCCTATACATATATGCCCCCTCTCCCCTCCTGCTTGCATTCAACTTATACATACTAGTTTAGATCAGTAAATCTTGAATTTAGTATAATTAGAATTTATATGGAAATAGAATTCTACAATTTCATTAATACCATGATTGTGTAATTAGCATACCTTCCTTTTCTTTTTTTTTAGGGGGCGGGGGGTGCACGCGGTGTAATATTAGAATACCTTCCTTGACAATCCTTAATCCTTATCCATCCAAATAAGGAAACCATGTTTGTGTGATATCTTTTTCATTCCTAATTTACTCCCCTAAGCAAACCTTGGGTAATAAACATCATTAGCTATTAGTTTCCATCTGGTTTTGGGAAGTGTGAACAATTCATGAGAGAGAGAGAGAGAGAGAGAGAGAGAGAAACCCGGGTTAAAGAAGGTAGTACCATGAGAATGGAAAGGATGTAAAAAAGAAAAAGGAACCTGTAGCATGAAACAATGAGGAGGCTTGCTTCCTTTCTTCTCTCTTTGCTTCATTTTTTTCCCATCTATTATTGATTTTTTAACATCTTTTTGATCCAAGAACTATGATGTATGCATGTTAATTTGCTCTCTTATCTTTGTATGCATATACACAACACCTTAAATACAATCCATATTTTATTATTTAGTTTTAACAATCTTCGGAACTTCTCTCTAAACCACTTTGTCCGCTACATTTTGTTTTTGTAGCAGCACCAGTATCCCTTTGTCTCTATAATTATGTCCTCACTATTTAAATATTTTTATTGTTATGTTAAAAAAGTGAAGCATGTTGGATTTTCTTACCTTTCTCTCCTAAATAAACAAAAAGGTTCTAGTTACAAGCATTTTAACACAAATGAATTGGTTTTCCTTTCACTTTTTTTAAAAATAAAGTGCACATGAAAATGTCAATGTGCACAATAATTTAAAAATATCAATAAATTTTGATTAATTGAATATTTGATATGGGCTCCCTCGAGGGTAAAAATCCTCAATCTGCCCTTACATGTCCAATTCATATTCATGAATAAAAAATGGTGAATTTGTCATGGCAATTCAGTTGGGACATCAGAAAAGAGTCCAGCTATTGCAGACAAGATTTATTCACAGATGGATAAATCAGATCTCCTTAGCATAAGGTGGACATGATTCAAAGAATCCTGGTTGCTAACTTTTGTCCCAGTCCTAAGATAGAAAATATAATTTTCCTCATATAACGAAGCAACAGAGGCGAGGGCTGAGCCTTGGTGCAACAATAAGGTTGGACCATGGTAACCAGGTTGTCACAGGTTCAAAACATGAAAATGGCCTCTCCATACAAGGGGGTAAGGTTGGGCACATATGACCCTCCCTAGACCCAGCAATGGCAAGAGCCTCATGCACTGGATGCCCTTTTTTTCTTAATGAAGCAAAAGAAAGCCCTTAGACATGAAAGAGTTAATAATGTTGTTCCATCCATCAACCAACTCCTACTTGATGAATACCACTGCTCAACTTCAGATAGTGAAATCAAGATTGGCCATGGCTCTTAGTTAGCATTTTAAAAAAAGATGGATAACAAAACCCAAGCTTGATACTTTCCTTTTTATTTTTTTTGAAACAATGTTAAACAAGTAGAATTTATAATTGGACATGCAAAGAAAACCAAAGGCCTCAATGCATGAAGCAAATTTATTTGGAACAATCAAGAATTTATCACAAAAGGGCTGGTAACAATGCTATTGGAAAAGCATACCTGAATTTATGGGACTCCATCGTTGGAAAAGAAAAGGAGATGATTTATTGAGAGCCAAGTTGGTTGCACTGTTATGCCTAAAAAGTGGGAGATATGATCTCTGGAGAAATCCTGGGGTCCATTTGCTAACACATGATAGTGCACAAAGTAAGAGTATAATCGACACCAAAAGAAGGAGAAGAAGATAAGTCGGATTTATATCTGTATGGAATATTTTATAGCTCTGAAGATCAATTCTGCTCGACAATGCTCGTCCGGCCTCTGCTAATGCAACTCCCAGTGTCCAAGTAATACTACCAGAACCAATGACCACTTGGTTATCTTTGATCTGCAATCCCTCTCTTAATAGTGAAGCAATGTATGGTGCCCGAAAGCAATAATGTTCTATGAAAGGTTGTGGAGCAACACTGCTCTTCGCAACTTCCCATTTTTTTCCACAGAATTCCTTACCCAAGTTTAGAACATCATCAAGGGTAGCCTCAGAAGTCAAGTTGAAAAACCGAAAGACCACAAAGAAACCAGACATGGCATAGAATTGTCCATGCGGACGAGGTAAATTATCACTGAGAGCACATGGCTTGAGTCTACAATCAACTGCAGAACTTGTACTAGACCATTCAGACAGATTAACTGCTATTCTTGCAAGTGCACTGCATTCTTCCCAATTAGGAGCACCAAGCAGTTCAATAACCATTCCAGCCATTCTAGCATGCCCAGAACTGATTCTCCCTCCAATCAGAGGATTTTCTTCTTGATTAAGTGTAGCACAATGAGGACAGGTATACTCCTCTCTGTACCCCATGTGCAAGCACGGATGCCTAAGCTGAACTTTTCCATTTCTTAAGCCAGCAACAGCAGTGCCTGAGAAACTTTTGAGAAGATAGCTTACAGATTTGTCGAATGCATCATTTAGTCCATAGCCAGACAGAGAATACGCACTTAAATAATGACTCACAGTTCCAATTCTCAAATTTATGCTAGTCTCATCATGCATTGGCTTCTCGGTCTCAAAAGTAACTTGCAATGATGAACCACCCATATCAAGTGCACCAAATGTCTTTTTACTTGGTGAGGAACCTAGCATACCCATATGATGATTAAGAGCAATCCATCCATAATAAGCTTCCTCCATGCCAGTTATGATCTTGACCCAATCTCTTTTACAGAAAAATGACGAACTTTTCAAAATATTCCATGCCTTGTCCAGAAGCCACTCTGAATCAGAACTCCGTAGCCTACGAACCCCAGCTGTAGCATAAAGAAAGAGAGAGGCATTTCTGTGAGCACGCTTGGGTATCTGTCTCTCAGCCCACTGAAGAAGTGGCATTATTGCAGCCTTCAACCCAGTTTCATTGTGGACAAGTTTATGAAAACCAGGTTCCGTTTCCATACGCTGATAAGCATGGCCACTCCGTGCACTAAATTTTCTTTGCGAACCTTCAGGTAATGATCTCAAGACAATAGGTAAATCTGAGTGGCCTTTATTTCGATTAATAGACCAGTCATAGACATAAACTCGAGTACTAGTACTTCCGCAATCAAGTATGACATAATACTCTGATGCTTCATGTGACAAATAAGTACTAAGATATCTTGAACATATGTAAATGAATAAAAATAACAAGAGAATGACAATAACACCTACAGCTGCCCGTATCCATTTCCTTCCTTTAGTTGGGGTTGCTAGAGAGGACTTCTCCTTTGAAAAGCTATATCCAGTAGTACTCTCTCTTTCTAGAGCATGTAGAGGTTTTGCATGGTCATTACTTCTAACAGTTTCAAGGTCAAAGTCACCCTCCACCAGATTTAATTTCGAGAATATTGGCAGTTCATGGAGAGATGTTGAAAGCTGCATGCTGGTTTTCTCTTGTGGTTGACTGAAGCCAAGCTATGATTTTGGCATGCTGGGACAAGAAATTACATGGAGAAACCAAGAAATACAGTAATAGAGCAGAGACAAAAGAATTGCTGCAGTCTTGTTAGATTGCACCTGACTGAAGCTGATTTTCTTCACTAGATAAATTTTGTAAAGCAATTCCAGAACCTCGTATCTGTATGTCTGAAAAGACAATGAATCAGGACACTTGGAGAAGATAAATTATCAACATTTCCTTTATCATAATCCAAAAAATACTAACAGCAGTGACTAAAAAAATGACAAACAGCAAGAATAAAATTCAAATTCCAGATATCATTCAGAACAGTAAATAAATGCTCTATCAAACAATCAAAAGATTGCCGCTACTTTCTATAGCAGTTTAATAGTGCTTGACTAGAAAAGCTATTGGTTAATACACAATAATGCAATCTAAACAGTTATAACATTTTTCTAAGAATGCACCTGCAACTACCGCTTAAAGAAGTAAACAAGAATAGTGAACCAACCATCAGATATAATATTTTGGTCAAACATTGGATTACAAGCATAGAACAACATAATGCATAAATCAAGTAACATAAATTTCACAAGAAAGCCTAATTTTTATACTCTGAGTACTCAAGCAATAATTTGAAAGCTAACTGTTCAAATAACACTTGGATGCCATAAAAGTAGTGCTGTCTTATCAGAATATGGATGAGACACCGAGGAGGAGCATCAGGTGGCAGCTGGCTACTCCATAAACTCAATAAAGGTGTCATTTCCATCATGGAACAGGTTATTAGAAATGAGTTGAGGTAATGCTCTCTTATGAGAATATGGATGAGACACCAAGGAGTCGTCTCAGGTGGCAGCTGACTATTCCATAAACTCAATAGATGTGTTATTTTCAACACACAGCAGCTTATCAAAATGAGCTTCCATTATCCTTGGGTTCAAAGGCTAATCATAAAAGTTCTGCAAATATAGTGCAAATTTGTAAACATAGCATACAGAAACTCCAATTTTAAATTCAAAAATCAACAAAAGGCCACTGGAACAAATTTACAAGTTCTCGTGGCTAGGCTATCAACAAATAGTTTGTAACTGCTCTCTCTCACCTTCATCTACCTTATCACCCTAACCTGCTGACATCAGCACATCAACAACCTAAGTGTATGCAGTCATCATAATTTGAGGCCTAAATATTGTCTCCTGAAAAAGAAAAAACAACTTTTATTTCTTCTTGGGTGGTTGAATTGCCTGATTCGACACTTCCCTTGCCAAGCTAGCTAGTGGAGAGCTAATGCTGGATTGGCAGCTGGAAAAAATGGTATTTCTAAAGATTGGCTAATTAGTGGAGAACTCTATTAAGCACATCCTCTTCATCCAAAACCCTAATCCTAGATCCCATAAACCTTATTGAGTCTGGAACCTGAAATATATGCCGTTTCTGATGGGGACATCAGCTAGGTCCCCATTTTATTTGCATATTTGCTTATTGTTATTTCTGGGTTTATTTGTGTTTAGGGATTTATTTGTGGTTTATTTTATTCTGGGCTTATTTTCATTTTAGGGCTTATTTGTGGGGAATTATTTTATGTAAGGGGTTTATTTTAATTGTTCTTATGGGGCCCTATTTAAAGGGAACTTGTAAGCTGATTAGGGTTTTAATGCAGAATTAAAAGACTTCTTTCCCCACGTTTCCTCTTCTTCTCTTCTCCTCCCTTCTCCTTCTTCTCTCCTTCTTCCTCCTTCTCTTCTCCTCTTCTCCTGCTCTCATTTTAAAATTAGTCCGGCATCAACTTGGTATCAGAGCAACCGGTTTTGCTTCTATTGCCAAAGCCCCGATCCGTCAACAGTTTTTCTTTCCCTCGGTTACCATCAACAACAAGAACAGACCCCTTCCCTCTGTCAGTCCGCTCACCAAAAAAAAAAAAAAAAAAAAAAAAGGGGTCACTGCCGAGTCTGTGAAGACCCAGATCGACAGCCACCCGCATCCGACCCTTCCTCTCTCTCGGTCTGTGTTTTCACCAGAGCAAAAAAAAAAAAGGAAGCTCCCCTGTGGCCGAGCAGTTCCACTGTGCCCCTCCCTGCCGCAACCACCTCTTTCCAACAGATCCCCCGGAGGCCTCCCTGCAGCGCCGCCTCTGGCCCTCCACCGGAGCCTGCAACCGACGCCACCACCACCTCTGCCACGTCTTCACCGTGTGCCACCACCGGTGTATGGCCGAGCGTCGCCGGATTCCTGGATTTCTGTGGCCGCACGAGTATTACGCCGTACGTCGACCACGGACACCGGAGCGCGTTGAAGGACCGCGTGTGACTCCCGCTGCCGGAAAGAGGAAGAGCGTCGCCGATCTGTTTGCCATCTTGTCCCTCGGCACTGTCGACGCACCCGCCGACCACCGCGCGCAAGATTCCGGCCGCCGCCACGACCAGCCGCCGCCTGTCGCCGCCGACAACGGAATCTCCGACGCCGTTCAGTTCGGCCGCTCCGCAACCACCGCCGAAGCGGCCGGAACGCCCTCCCGAATCGATCGGGAGGTTGAAGAAGGAGTTACGGTAACGGGTAAGTTCTAAACCCGTTACCCCAAACCCGATAGCCCGGTTCACATCCAGTAAGTTAAAAAAAAAAAAAAAAAAATTGGCACGTGACCCGCACGTGCTGAGTTTCACAGTTATCGGAGCGGGTTTCATTCGAAACCCGAAACCGATAACCCGAACCCGTTAGGGTTCCAAAAAAAAAAAAAAAAAAAAAAATCCCGTAGGATCACGTGACCTGCACGTGTTTCCAAAAAAAAAAAAAAAAAACTTACCTCTGTTTCTGTCGAACGGAACCCTAGGGTTTCCGCCGCCGACACCATTGCCGCCGCCCCGCCGTGCCGTCTCTGCTGCCGACGCCTTCCCCTCCGTCAACCGAGCCGCGCCGCCCCTGTGACCGTGCCGTTCGGCCTCGCTCTGCCTTCGCCGTCTCCGCCGGCCTCGCTCCGTCTTCGCCGTCTCCGCCCGTGCCGCCTCTTGCCGCCGCCGAGATCCGCCATCGCCCGAGTCCCGTGTTCTCCTCCGTCAACCGAGCCGCGCCGCCTCGCCGTCGCCGTCCCCGCTGCTCCCGCGACCGCCTGATTGCCACCACCACCCCCTCGGTCGCCTCCCTCTCACGGTCAGCCACAGCGACCATCGCCGAGTCGCCGCCGCCGTTGCCGAGCCGTGCCACCTCCGCCGGGCTCCGCCTCCACCAACCTTCGTCCACCGACACCGGAGTTGCCGCCATCCTCGCCACTGCGGCTCCGCTGCCGCACGCCATCACTGCACGCCTCCCCCTCCGCTTTCCCTCTCTCCTAGCCGAGTCGGTGCCATCAGACCCCACTCGAGCTCGGCCAGCCTGACCCCCATTTCGTGTTCAGCAGGCCACAAGCCCAGTTCCATCACCCGGCCCGCGCGCCAAGCTCCCTTGAGTGTGGCCCAGGTCCAGGCGGTCTCAAAACAAGCTTGGCCTGTAGTGCAGCCCAAGGCCACTTGGCCGTAGGCCCTGTTTCAGGCCCGATCCAGAGTCTTCTTCAGTCCATTTCAGAAGCCCAGGAGCCCTTGTGCTGTAGATCTAGGTCCACAGCTCTAGCTAGCTCTGCCCGGCGCCAACTTCGTGTTCGAGACTCCACGAGCAGACGATTCTGGTCAACTGCATTCACCACAGGAGAGGAAGCTACCAACGTTACCTTGTTCGGTGGAAAGGTCGACCCGAATCAGATGTGTCGTGGATTTCGCGAGCTGAGTTGCAGCGCCTTGACCCGGATCTTCTGGAGCAGTACGACAGTCGCCCCGATTTACACTCGACGGGGTCGAGTTTTTCTCACCCGGAAGGAGTTGA
Organism: Phoenix dactylifera; assembly: GCF_051530095.1. Lineage (NCBI taxonomy): Eukaryota > Viridiplantae > Streptophyta > Magnoliopsida > Arecales > Arecaceae > Phoenix > Phoenix dactylifera. The sequence goes on from NC_143196.1 coordinate 33,992,692, forward strand.
TGGGGACATCAGCTAGGTCCCCATTTTATTTGCATATTTGCTTATTGTTATTTCTGGGTTTATTTGTGTTTAGGGATTTATTTGTGGTTTATTTTATTCTGGGCTTATTTTCATTTTAGGGCTTATTTGTGGGGAATTATTTTATGTAAGGGGTTTATTTTAATTGTTCTTATGGGGCCCTATTTAAAGGGAACTTGTAAGCTGATTAGGGTTTTAATGCAGAATTAAAAGACTTCTTTCCCCACGTTTCCTCTTCTTCTCTTCTCCTCCCTTCTCCTTCTTCTCTCCTTCTTCCTCCTTCTCTTCTCCTCTTCTCCTGCTCTCATTTTAAAATTAGTCCGGCATCAGTTTCCTATTCCAGATTTAGCACGCTACTCCTAGTCTATCCAGTATACATATCTTGAACACAGGTCTGTAGTATTTATGGGCCCAGAACCTGTAATCCACTACCATGATCAAATAGTGTCAACTCCAAGTCTCCAACCTTTGTCTTAGAAAAGGCGGCAAGCTATAAGTTGTTCAGCCCCTTCATCTATTTATTCTCTAACTATTTCTTCTGTTTACTGCTTTGTTGAAAACCCTCTTAAGAGTTTATGCCACCACTACCTCCCTCCAACATAATGAAGCCCCTCTTCATCAGCACATGTATGAAGTATCATGTAATTATGTAGTTAAGCCCCATTCATTTATCTTACCTCTCTAATTGCTTCTTTCATTTACTTATCTGTTGAAAACCCTCTTAAGGGTTTCTGCCACCAATAACTCCCTCCAACATAATGAAGCCCCTCCCATTAGCACGCTTATGTATAACACATGTACACAGTATCAAATAATTATGTAGATTATACCTATTCATTTATTTTATCTTTCTAATTGCTTTTTCCTTTTACTTCTTTGTTTGACAACCCTCTTAAGTGTTTCTACCACCACGATCTCCCTCCAACATAGTGAAGCCCCTCTCATCAGCATACATATGTGGAATTGCACAATTATGTAGATTTTGTTGCCATGCTTGAGTATATGAATGTCAAGTTATAGCCAATCCAATACTTTGCTATTTCACTATCTCTGTTGATCACATTGAGAAGCATCTATATTGCAGCATGAATGTCCATTTGGTCCAAAAATCACCCACCACCCATGTGACATGGTACATCCTGTTCAACATCATATATATGATGCTATGACATGGAGTCATAGATTAATTGACAACAATTGGCATCAAGGTTTTAAATCCCATGGGATGGAGGCGTCCCGATTTCTCCAAGGAAAGGGACTCCCTGCCATCCCGCCGCTTTCTGGCATCAATCCCGGTCGAGCATTCCAAGGAGTACCCTCTATCTCTCTCCCCATCTTCTTTCCTCTGTTTCTTTCTTTTTTTCCTTTTTCCTTTTTCCTCTTCCTTACTTCCTTTCTTTTCTTCTCCCTTCCTTCCTTCCTTTCTTTTCTTCTCCCTTCCTTCCTTTCTTTCTTTTCTTTTCTGCTTATTTTTTTCCTTTATTCCTTCTTTCCTTCCTTTCTTTCATTCTCTTCCCCCTTCTTTCCTTTCCTTCATTTATTTTCTGTTTTCTTCTCCTTTCATTCATTTCTTTTCTATTTCTTCTTGTTTCTTTCCTTTTTTTCCTTCTTTCTTCTTCTTTTTCCACATGGATGGGTTTTAGAGTCCCACCCCCATTCCGATCCCGGTCATGTTTTCCACAATAATGGGACGGGATGGCCGGGATGCGCCCTTTCCCATCAGGATATAAAATATTGATTGGCACTATATGAGTCAAATGCTGTAAATTCTCCTCCTCCTACCTATTCTTCTTGACCAACAAGGCATGGGGCATACATCTTAAAGGTCTGCACTCCCACTTTTGAATGATCTAACTGTTGATTTGATAAATCCCTCAGGAAACATTCACTACAAAGCCCAGTCAGCTTTCCAATTACAAGTGCAACACCTTCAGGCATCATCTCTGCCATGGTATTGTCCGCCACTACCACACATCACCAAGGTGAGGACATTAAGCACTCTATTCCCAACAAAATTCAAATGCTGAAGCAATTTTTTTTTAAAAAAGAAAAGAAAAGAAACGTTCAACAATGCTTGCTTGTTCTATCCGTTTCATCATAATTCTTTGTCCTCTACACCACCCTACATTTTCCTCCTCTGTCCTGTCAGCCATTTTCTCACTCCTTAGCATGAATCCCTGACAGATATGTCCCGAAGCCCAGCTGCGAACTTACACTACCATCCTTCTGTTTCATGCTATCCAAGGCCATTCCCAAACTCCCCACTCATATGCATCCTAAGAAAACTAAACCGAAAATGATAACATGTAATCTTTGATCTCTTTTTTCATATACCATCAATGATCCAATGTATCCCAGAACTGCTACTGCAAATCCTAGAACATTCCTTTTCCCAAGCTATGGGTCACATTCGCAAAGATCAGCAGGTATGCCTCCTAACCAAAATCCAATTCACATCCACAATTTGAAACCTAAAAGGCTACCTAATACTGTGTTCCATCACTCTCCCCCTAAATCCAAGAAACCTATTAAAAGACCTCACCTTTACGTCTCTCAATCCTCCTGACAACAAAAAAGTTCTTCTAAATGCCATTAGTACACTGCAAATTCGAACTATCCCACCATTAGTCAAAACTAACAAGATCAAGCGCCGCCCTGCATTACCCAGAACACATCTCAACGTAAAAATCCCGGTAGAGATCTAAAGAGGAGTAATCTCTCGATCGAAACTCCAACCAAACAAAACGAGAGGCAGCTTCGATCAAATCCTGGACCCAAACAGAAACTTGAAGGGATAACGAAAAGAACATTATAGTTTTTGTGAATCCTCGAAAAAATTTATGGATAAAAAACTCCGAGAAAATGAAGAACGACGACTGACCTGTGGCTTTGGATGAATCCGGCGGCGGGGGATGCACGAGCGGCGACCGTCCGCGCCGCTGGTAGAGAGAGAGAGATGGGTTGGCGATCGATCGGGGCAGGACGGGAGTAGGACGGAAAAAAGTGAAGAAATTAGATCGACAGTATGTTTATTGCGACCTGAATGTGAAACCTAAAGAGACCAAAACCTATGTTTGTGGACGGGGTCCGTCTTTGGGTCGCATCGGCGCGGTCTTTTTTTGTCTGTACTCTCTGCCGTATCTTCTTCGGATCTAATGTATACCAATGGGGCGTTTGGTATGGAATTATTGTCCCAAGGTCAAAGATATTGGCCGCCACATTAATTGCACCACAGTAATTTTATATAACAGTGATTCTAAATGGCTTTACCAACTCAAATCACCACCCAACCCAACAGGATGTCCTCGAAAATTCAATATCATCCCAAAACAGTAATCTTAAGCCTAAAAATTGAGAATAAAAATGTCACTCAGCCTAACGAAAAAAATAATATATCAATATACTATTAATATATTATATTAATATTATATATATTAATATAATATATTTAAAAATTCTATTAGTAGGCATTAGTAGGCATTGAAGAGGGAAGAGACAATGAGCAAGCGAGACAAGCGACCAAACAAGCGAGGAGAGAGCGAACACTCTTTTAAATATTTGGCCCAGGGGAGAGGATTATAAACCAAACCGACCCACCAAAATGCCACGATTTGGTGACATTCGAATCACCCTATTAATAGTCTGGTTAAAATGGTGGAACCCGCCAATCCCGTTCAGTTTAGAAATATTAGTACGGATTGAACCATCCCGTTCATGCTAGTACGGTGAATGTTAGATATAATTCTTTTACGTCACCTTTCCATCCTCTAACCTGTGTAATCCCCATGCATCTTTCCTTCCTTTACTTCCCCCTTTCTATGTGATCTCTCTTTTACCCTCTTCATAACCTTAATGAAGCTGGTGTAGCTTGCTTTCCATCGCTAGGTAACTATTGTCCAACACTAGATGATTCTATCAACTCGACTAGTTGGCACTCTCAAAATACAAATATATTAGACATGCACCATGCTTTATGACACTTTTCTTTTTATTATATCGAATGATAGTGTCCAGGAATCCTTCGTTTCTATTCATGTAACAAAAGAATATAGGTATCAACCAATCTACTCTTAACAAGATCTGCGGAATCCACTATATGATATGCTCTCACCTTTACTTCAAAAAAAAAAAAAAATTCTCTCACCTATTCAATATTTACTTCTGTACTGATGTATGATATGATCCCCGTGTCCAGCAGAAGCATAATGTAGACATGTAACTGTGCTATCATGTGATGATACATATTATTCAGGGAATCAGACCTTTCCAACATTCGAAAATGAGGTCCAAGATAGTTCTTTTTTCTTCTTTTTTACAAGTTCACAGGTGTAAGGTTGGATGTGTGACAGATGTTGCCAAGGAAATTTAAGAAAAATGAGGTGTTCATCTTATGTAGGCCAATCCTATAAGAGAGAATCTATTCTGTTTTCCTTTTTATATAGATGAGTGAAGACTAGGGTAGAAACTAGAAACCCTATCTTCTCCTTGTGCTTCAAGAGATCCTGACCTTTTCTCTATTCTTCCAACAACTGAGAAGCCACCTTATCCTTCCTTGATGGTAGGAGATACTGTTTTGATGGAATTTACGTCTAGTTCTTCCTTGCGAATACGTCATGATGCCCATGTAAGACTACCAATAGGTTGCAGCATATTATCTTTCTGAACAAAATGATGTATCATATTATCACTTAAAATCCTGAGAACTACCTGTTGCCATATACTCTTACACCTATGTCTGTAGTTCATTAGTCATATCGTACACAATCTATTTTGATTAAATTAACTTTGCACATCCAGGCAGTGGAATCATTCCTTTAAGTTGAATGAATGGAAGGTACATGTCACGCCCCCGCCTCTGCGAGGCACGTGAGGCACCTAGTGCCCACGTGGGGGCCACATGAGGGGGGAACACGGGGCTTCCCTGCCAGATATTGTCCGGTTCTGGGGCTTCACGCAAGCGTCCTTCACCCCTCCCCGGTTTTGTTTTCCACCCAAAACGCGTCTGCAGGATTTGGAGACACCCGCCTCATATGCCCAGGCTCTGGAACGAGTCTTTCCGATGTGGGACTATTGGGCCTCACACCCTTCCCACCATCGGACAAGAGCCGTCCTCGGCTCTGATACCAAATGTCACGCCCCCGCCTCTGCGAGGCACGTGAGGCACCTAGTGCCCACGTGGGGGCCACATGAGGGGGGAACACGGGGCTCCCCTGCCAGATATTGTCCGGTTCTGGGGCTTCACGCAAGCGTCCTTCACCCCTCCCCGGTTTTGTTTTCCACCCAAAACGCGTCTGCAGGATTTGGAGACACCCGCCTCATATGCCCAGGCTCTGGAACGAGTCTATCCGATGTGGGACTATTGGGCCTCACACCCTTCCCACCATCGGACAAGAGCCGTCCTCGGCTCTGATACCAAATATCACGCCCCCGCCTCTGCGAGGCACGAGAGGCACCTAGTGCCCACGTGGGGGCCACATGAGGGGGGAACACGGGGCTCCCCTGCCAGATATTGTCCGGTTCTGGGGCTTCACGCAAGCGTCCTTCACCCCTCCCCGGTTTTGTTTTCCACCCAAAACGCGTCTTGGGTGGAAAACAAAACCGGGGAGGGGTGAAGGACGCTTGCGTGAAGCCCCAGAACCGGACAATATCTGGCAGGGGAGCCCCGTGTTCCCCCCTCATGTGGCCCCCATGTGGGCACTAGGTGCCTCACGTGCCTCGCAGAGGCGGGGGCGTGACATTGCGTCTTGGGTGGAAAACAAAACCGGGGAGGGGTGAAGGACGCTTGCGTGAAGCCCCAGAACCGGACAATATCTGGCAGGGGAGCCCCGTGTTCCCCCCTCATGTGGCCCCCACGTGGGCACTAGGTGCCTCTCGTGCCTTGCAGAGGCGGGGGCGTGACATTTGGTATCAGAGCCGAGGACGGCTCTTGTCCGATGGTGGGAAGGGTGTGAGGCCCAATAGTCCCACATCGGAAAGACTCGTTCCAGAGCCTGGGCATATGAGGCGGGTGTCTCCAAATCCTGCAGACGCGTTTTGGATGGAAAACAAAACCGGGGAGGGGTGAAGGACGCTTGCGTGAAGCCCCAGAACCGGACAATATCTGGCAGGGGAGCCCCGTGTTCCCCCCTCATGTGGCCCCCACGTGGGCACTAGGTGCCTCACGTACCTCGCAGAGGCGGGGACGTGACATTTGGTATCAGAGCCGAGGACGGCTCTTGTCCGATGGTGGGAAGGGTGTGAGGCCCAATAGTCCCACATCGGAAAGACTCGTTCCAGAGCCTGGGCATATGAGGCGGGTGTCTCCAAATCCTGCAGACGCGTTTTGGGTGGAAAACAAAACCGGGGAGGGGTGAAGGACGCTTGCGTGAAGCCCCAGAACCGGACAATATCTGGCAGGGGAGCCCCGTGTTCCCCCCTCATGTGGCCCCCACGTGGGCATTAGGTGCCTCACGTGCCTCGCAGAGGCGGGGGCGTGACATTTGGTATCAGAGCCGAGGACGGCTCTTGTCCGATGGTGGGAAGGGTGTGAGGCCCAATAGTCTCACATCGGAAAGACTCGTTTCAAAGCCTGGGCATATGAGGCGGGTGTCTCCAAATCCTGCAGACGCGTTTTGGATGGAAAACAAAACCGGGGAGGGGTGAAGGACGCTTGCGTGAAGCCCCAGAACCGGACAATATCTGGCAGGGGAGCCCCGTGTTCCCCCCTCATGTGGCCCCCACGTGGGCACTAGGTGCCTCACGTACCTCGCAGAGGCGGGGACGTGACATTTAAAGGACGCTTGCGTGAAGCCCCAGAACCGGACAATATCTGGCAGGGGAGCCCCGTGTTTCCCCCTCATGTGGCCCCCACGTGGGCACTAGGTGCCTCACGTGCCTCGCAGAGGCGGGGGCGTGACATTTGGTATCAGAGCCAGGTTCGGCTCTTGTCCGATGGTGGGAAGGGTGTGAGCCCCAATAGTCCCACATCGGAAAGACTCGTTCCAGAGCCTGGGCATATGAGGCGGGTGTCTCCAAATCCTGCAGACGCGTTTTGGGTGGAAAACAAAACCGGGGAGGGGTGAAGGACGCTTGCGTGAAGCCCCAGAACCGGACAATATCTGGCAGGGGAGCCCCGTGTTCCCCCCTCATGTGGCCCCCACGTGGGCACTAGGTGCCTCACGTGCCTCGCAGAGGCGGGGGCGTGACATTTGGTATCAGAGCCGAGGACGGCTCTTGTCCGATGGTGGAAAGGATGTGAGGCCCAATAGTCCCACATCGGAAAGACTCGTTCCAGAGCCTGGGCATATGAGGCGGGTGTCTCCAAATCCTGCAGACGCGTTTTGGGTGGAAAACAAAACCGGGGAGGGGTAAAGGACGCTTGCGTGAAGCCCCAGAACCGGACAATATCTGGCAGGGGAGCTCCGTGTTCCCCCCTCATGTGGCCCCCACGTGGGCACTAGGTGCCTCACGTGCCTCGCAGAGGCGGGGGCGTGACATTTGGTATCAGAGCCGAGGACGGCTCTTGTCCGATGGTGGGAAGGGTGTGAGGCCCAATAGTCCCACATCGGAAAGACTCGTTCCAGAGCCTGGGCATATGAGGCGGGTGTCTCCAAATCCTGCAGACGCGTTTTGGATGGAAAACAAAACCGGGGAGGGGTGAAGGACGCTTGCGTGAAGCCCCAGAACCGGACAATATCTGGCAGGGGAGCCCCGTGTTCCCCCCTCATGTGGCCCCCACGTGGGCACTAGGTGCCTCACGTACCTCGCAGAGGCGGGGACGTGACAGTACAGGCCTAGCTTCCTTTTTCTTGTCTATCTTATCAGAGTGCCCTGTTATTGAATCATCTGCTTTCAGGTAAGATAGTAGAAACTGACAAGGGATCCAAAGTATTTGCATAAAGATAAACCATATAATCCTAATACTATGGCAACTTCTTTTTCTCCCCAGCGGCGCAAATACTATCACAATAGTGACAGGAAAACGATTACCTGCTGCTTAAATATCCTATATATATTGAATTTTTTTTTGAGGGAAAAATTCCTATATTGGAATTTATTAGTGGATCCTTAGTTAATGATTTATTCTAGGGCATTATAAACCTAACACATGAAATCGCTATATGGAAAAGACCAGACCATTGTCATTCATTTGTAAGGTCACTATTCTAAGCTTAATTAGCGCGCATATAGGTAGAACTGTAAGCTAGGATATGAAATGACTGCTAGCTTAATTAGTATACATCATTCTATTCTTTAGGTTTATGTTCATGTCATCAGATCAGTCAATAGTATCGGCTTGCAGCTTATTTCTTGAATATAACAGGTATTTTCTCTGGCATATTCGAGTTTGAAGAAATGTGAAACTTCAATCTTATGATGGGTCTTGGACATAAACCAATTAGGTAACTCCAATTCTATAACATGCTTTCTGGTCTTCTTTGGCTTCTTAGAAGTCTTGCTTGTTGTACAAAAGATTATGCAGCGCATTAGATGGCATTATTTCATCCTATTATAAAGCAATTCCAGTGATGCAGTCCCAAGAAAATGAGCGGGCCCGATAATAGTTTCAATTGAGTGATTAAAGAGGATTTTATAAGTTACCACATAACTGGAAGATAGTGATAAGCTCTTGCAGGACTTGATAGCTAACTTATAGCAGTTACACAGAAATAGGAGCTGCCTATCAGTATTTTGATGCCATGCTTAAATATTCCTTCTAGGAATATCTTATTATTCTGATCAATTGTGCTGTGATTCGAGAATTCTTCCTAAAATATTCTCTGTCAGTATTTTGAAGAATTAGGCTAGATCGACTGCGTACACATTCGGTGACATACATGGACCTTTAATTCATCTTCAATGCTTAATTTTATGAAATATATTCCTTCTACAATGCATGAGAATCAGTTTATCCTCGGTATATTACGCTTATTCTTTGTATCAAACCCATTGATTTATTACAGAAAGAACTTCCATGGACAAGCATCTATAGTCCGTACATGTGAGACATAACACTACTAAACTAAGACGAGACACATGGTATAGAAATATGGCCCTTAGGAATAATTAGGTAAGCAATCACCACACGAAAACATTTCTTCAGGACTATTCATTATTATTATTATTATTATTATTATTATTATTATTATTATTATTATTCAAAAGATCAAATGATGTCATGAGACAGGTTCCTGTAAGGCATGATCTAAAGGTATATTTCAGTAACTCCTTTTTCCATGTGAATCTTTATCCATAGAATTTTCTATGTCCTAATCTTTGCAGCATATATCAGGTAAGTAGTTGATTCCAGACATCAAACTTACTCAATGGAAGCATAAAACTATGTGCTTGGAGCGCTTGGAGCACCCACACATACCACTGAAAGATGCAAAGCAGAGCACATAGATACTCATGGAAAATTATTCATGGAGCATAGATCCCAACTTCGATAAATGCGCACTTGGAGAATATGCTCTGCTGTATTCGTTAAGAAGAGTTTGCAAGATGAGGATGAGCTGCAGAGAAGCAATGAAGTTTGAGTCTGCTTTATATGAGGTCATGGGTCTTCCTTTAGTCCTACAAGGGATTGTGCCCTTCTGTCAGTATAATACACTGTTAGGAATCCATATCACCTTAAGAATCCTATACCCCAACATCAATCCCTTTAGCTGATAACGAATAAGACTTCATTTTGTTTTTTTTTGGTGAAAATGGGAGGTGGACCCACCCAGAATTTATTTGTATAGGTTATTTACAATGATGATCGAAGTAAGCTGAGAACGGCCCAAAAAGGTAGTTGTGGATTAACTCTTGGGATTATTCACGTTGATACGGCCATGCAATGTGACTTCCAGAATCCTCAAACCTGAATACTCTGTTGTTACGCTCTTTCCAAGTACACCAGCAGATGAGCCCAATCTATAGCCTCCGGTCAGTTTCTCTATTCGAAATATTTTATCTAAAAATTACTATATTTTTATTTTATAGAAGTATTATAAAAAAGTCTACTAAAAATAAAACCAGAAGATTGAAAAGAGCTTGTCTAGATCGAGGTGTATGATATACACTACCCGTGATTCGCTTCCTACATATAGATTTGCGGCGATCTCGTTCTCAAGGTACAACAAAAACTCTTGGTCCGTAAGAAGAAACTCTCGAAAAACTGAATACTAGTGAGAAAAAGAGAGATCGAATTGTTTTTGAATTAATTTGGAGTCTATTTATAGACTGATGGTTCCAAAGATACGGCATGTTTTGGAAACATCATATCTTTTCATAAACTAACCTTTTTTTTTCCCCAAAAACCACTGTCTCACAAAACTTTTTTTTAAAATATTTAATAAATAAATATTTTTAATTAAAACTTCAACAGTTCCTCCATCGATGGAGGAATCGGTCTCATTCTCTACTCCACAAAGAGGTCATGCTGGTGGGCCGTTCCGGTTTCTCTTCTTCAGATTTTCCGCTTTGAGAATTTTGTTTCTAAAAGTTAGCCAATTGAAAATTTTCATCTCAGTGGCATGGTAGTTTCCAATTTTTCTTTCCAAATACCGATGATACACCTCCATGACAAAGGAAGTCATAGCACTATTTTACCGAGAACGTTTTGGATTTGCTCCATTTCCACTCTACAGAGTCTTCCTCTAAGGTCTTTTTTTGTTCACAGAAATACCTACACCACCATTCTGTGAGCAGGCAAAAATTCAGCAAACGGATGTTGATAATGCCAAATATATAGTAACCTAGGACCTCACTTACCCAAGATCTTCTCATCGAATAACTAATGTGGGCCTAAACACACGCTCGCACAGGTCCTCACATACTTTTTCCATTCAAGCTCTGACGTACTTGTCAGGCTAAAAATTCAAATCAATTCAAATATAATCACAAGCACTACGATTGGCTCGTGGTCATCCTTTATGAACTTGTCATGCAGTGTCCTCTTAGTCCATATAGATTATGGATCGAGTCCGCTCTGATACCATTTGTAACAATCCAGAGCCTCATCGAAAATGGCTAACTAGAAAGTATTTTTTAGATTCCTTAGTCCTATATAAGTATCCAAGATCTCCTCTATGAATAAATGATGTGTGACTAAACACATGCTCACACAGATTCTCATATAATCCTCCAAAATTTTTGGTCCACAAACTTGCTTCCATCGAACCAGACAGTGGCCACTAGAGCACGCTTCATTGCCTCTCTATAGAAATTTCCGCCGAATAAGACTTAAGACTTCATCTTGAAGTATGCATCGAGGAGTTTGGTTTAGGAATAGCATTTTAAGCCTTGATACCCAACAAAGGTTACATCAATGTGCATACATGTGAAGAGACAAAAAATGCTCGAGTTACAGGTAGGTGAGATGCTTCGTATCTCTAAGCACACCAAATGGTCGAACGGTCCCCATTGTGGAAGCCAACATGTTAAGAAGGATCAAGTGAATTAGATGTGACCAGAAACTTATAGGAAGTAGAATCATCATCATGATCACAAGCTTCATGGCAAAGAGTTGGATTGCTTCCGATTCTCATTTGGATTGGAGAGCACCTCTCTGCCAATCACAGATGTATAAATATGGCGCGACGGACATGATTGAGCAGGGCTCACAAAATCGACGGTCGATAAATCAATAAAGTGAGCATGTTCTAAACAATCGACGCTCGTGTTGGAATGATTGATCGATCTAGGTCCAGTTGGACCTCGTGGAGATGTAGAAAAATCCAATCGATGCTCGAAGAAAGTTTGGGAGCAACTCATAATTCCGCTTTGCTGGCAGATGTGGCACGAAAGAAACTCTCAAATTTTCTCGACAAAACTCTTGATACTAATTTCCAGCAAGATGATGCGATCATTGAGATCTCCTGAATTCTCTGTCTCCTTTGATGTAGCTTCCCATAACTGTTTCACTATTTTTCCTTCATTTACTTACCTCTGTAATTACTCCTTTGTATTAACTTAGTACTACATCTTGGGGAAGTGTTTCGCTAACTCCATTAACCATGAAAAGAAGAAACAAAGCCTCTCCATGAATGACAGAATCTTTTATGCCCATCAAGTTAATTAGGAGATGATAGACATGCTGCTAAAGGATAGCTTTGCAGCATGAAGTGATCAGAAGAAGAGGGAATGGTGGGCGAAATTGCAATCCGACTAGGAGCAGCATTTAGGGTGCTTGTTATTAGTTCCGGGAACAGAAGGGGACTGATGATTCGGAGAGGGCTATCTTGCTGGTCCTCAGAATAAAGCTTGTGTAGTTGTGTTCCATCCAAAGGTGTGAACCAAAAGCCTGAAAGGGATATGGTTGCCCAACAAAAAATGTAAGGTGTGGCTAAAAAAAACAGTACAAAGCAAGATTCAAACATACCGATCCAACGTTTCAACACAATGTAAAAAATTTGGCATCATATTGCGCCCTAATTGACTGTATACTAAAATGCAAGAACAAATGCTCTCACTTTGAATTCTATCATACGAAAAATATTGCAGCAATTGTTCCTTTTTGAGGTGAAGAGTTAGGCAAGCCTAACATTCTTTCGTTAAGGTAATAAAAGATTCAAAGAGTGCGAATAATGCAATTATTGTCTCACTTTGTATTGTTAGCATCCTAATTGTGATTTGTTCATGAGAAGTACTAATTATGGCAATGCACATGGATAAAATCATTCACATGTTTTTAATATTCAAATGCTAGTAACATCTAATGTTAACATATTCTATATACACGCACTAATGCACCGGATACCATCAAAAAGATTTGTATATATTCTATATACGTGGCGAATGTCAAGTCATACAAAGACACCAATATGAATAGTGTAATGTGATGCTCGGCTGGCCTTTGTATCAATGTCGCTAATTGAAGCGAACTAAAGAGAGAATAACCTAAACAATAAGACTAGAATTTTCAAATTCTCCTTTCTATTTCTCTTTGCTCGCACAAAACAAATTGATTTTTTACATTTGAAGATCCAGGATATATCATATGCACGAAAATCATCATGGAACTTTTATAGGGTTCACTTTTAACTCCTTTAGCTTTCATTGTCTATTATGGATTGCGGTGGATATCATGATGCGCAGGAATATCCACTGAACATTCCCCCTTGAAATTAGAATACCTGAAAGACCCTTGCCTGTTTTGTCAACAAATGCCTGATACTCTCATACTATCTACATGCCAGGGTTATACTTTACATACTCTCAACAGCTTTGTGTCCAATAGGTCAAATCACATTTGATCTTACTAAAGTTAAGATCCCTTTAAAAATATAGAATGCTATTCTTCTAGCAGTTGGCCAGCTAAAATTTAAGCATCTTAGATCAATTATCCAAGGTTTCTAATTCCCAAACTGAGTGTGACTCATGTGATAGAAATTTTGCTGACATTAAATTCTAACTCTAATCCTGCATTTGGTTTCAAATCCAAACAAATAAAATTGATAACTTGTGATCAAGCATATCAAGTCAAAGGTCCACTTGATTCTTAGGAGGTAGATCTCGACTTTTATATCAGTTCTGCATTCTGTCGCTCCACTTGATTCTTCTCAGATGGAGAGCTATACCTAAAAAGCAAATTTTTGTTTTGATCGGTTCATTTCAGACCCCAAAAGATGAAATTTGAGCTCAACCATTAGTGGTGCCGCCCCCTAAAGGATAGGGCATCACATTGTAGATCTTGAAAAACTGTCGATTTAAAAAGAAAAATCATAATCTCAATTGAATGTCGTATGACCAAGTTATTGCCTTTGGAGGTTTGGCCTACGATTCGATTTTTCAATATAGCGAATCTTGCTTTTGGACCTTCCATTTTCATAGTGGCCAAATTGATCCATATCGAATATGAGGATCCTTTTGGATCACCCGTCTCATAAAGGCTCACATCATAGTTATCGGCTAGACAAATATACCATGCAATGGAGGGCCCCATCATATGCAAAATTCTGTAAACTCTATACCGACTACCTATACGTATTTCTCCTTTTACAGGTCAATCACTGTCAGATGTCTCATCCCAAAATAACAGACATGAACAAAAACATGAAGGTATTACAAAATTTTGTATAAGATATTTTATGCCTATAGGTCGGGTCGGGTCAAACAAAACATTCGACAAGCATTCTACGAGTGGAATGGCTTTGTCTCGACACTCAACCATTAGCTCAGACAAATTATTGCCATCCTATATTTGCCCCAAGCCCTTTTCCCAATCGATTTGTTCCAAGCTCAGCATGTGAACTGCACATGGCTAGTGGGCGGCGTCATTACCTACTAACAATGATCCATAAAGTTTGGCAACTAAAGGAGGTTTGCATTTCTACCAAAAAAAATAAAAAAAAAAAGTTTACATTTTAGGTTTAGGTTGTATCTTTCATACAAAAGAATGATTAATCTCCTTTAATGACGTCAAGCGTTAGATCGCAAGAACGATTGATGTTACGAACAAAAGTGAATCATTCTTCCGCATGGAAGATACAATTCCACTCCTTGCATTCTTGCTTGGTTAGACATGCTTACATTTCATTTGAAAAAAAAAAAAAAAAATTCATTCCCTTGATAAGTGTCAATACTTGAATATTGTTGGATCAAGAACAGTTCGACCAGTATCTTATTTGACAACAGTAAAAGGTGAAGTACGGGGTTGGTGTAGTTGATGGAGTTGGCCACCTCTGACTTCCCAAAGAAGTCGAATTTCTGTGGTAGTGTCAATTGATAGTGCTGCCACCGGCGACCAAAGGGAATGCAAAGATATTTAGAATCTTTTTAAAGATAGAGAGAGACACAGTTTGTTCTCAAATTATATGGTCTCAGAAGCTGGATGTAAGTTGGAAAGTAGAGCTGGAGCGTGTCGTCACATTATATATTCCAAATTCCAAAAAGAGAACTTTGTTTGTAACAACAAACCAAAAAATATTTTCTTTGGTAAAACCAGGATTAATTTTTCAATCTGGCTCTAAAATTTCTACCAAAATCATGGAAACATCTTTAGATTTGGCATTGCTCAAAGAACGTAGTGGTGTGTGAAAACAGGACACTGACCTTGAATGATTGAGATTGTTATGTTAGATTAATATCACAAGCCACAAACAAGTCCAACCAAATCTAATTTTGGCATCCATCATGTGTAGTTGTCACTCATATCACAGTATCAGATTCTAGCATGCACTAAGCCAAACAATTAGCTAGATCGAAATCCTCGACGCTCGCAATATATATATAAATGAAGGCCCGATCAATTTTCCTATCTAGATGTTACGCCTCTCCGATCATTGGATGACAGAAATAACAAATCATCAATTCCTGTTAATCTTGATATGCATTAAGAATTTCTCATTGGAAGCCACTAACGACGGCGAGTCGATCGAGCGAGATACGCCAACAACTCTTTTGGAGCAAATTAAGGATAAATAATGAGCTCATTGCATGATAATCTAGGTATTCTTTTAAGCCATGCAGCTAATCTTGTTTATCTACAAGATAATCTTTTAAATATTAAAGTTAAGCAGCCTTTTTTGGAGTGGGAGGCTGTAGGGTCTTCAAATACTCAATTATTGAATAAAGGTTCTTTTATCCTCATGGTTAGTGCCCATCCGTCTGGTCTAATGAGACCCCTTTCTTGTGAGCTTATTCAAAGTCCCATACGTCTTTTCCTCTTGTTTCAGCAAAAAGAATTAACCCCCCTCATGAGATGACCATCACACCCTCCACATCCTTTAAATGAAGCAAGGAGAAATAGCTAGCCTTCTTTTCATCCTATTCTTCTAACAACGGTAATCAAAAAATTATTGGCATAAAATTTTAATAATCATGTCAGTGTAGCAATCCTCGTATTTGAGCTAGCTAAGTAATTCTCAGCATGATAGATCTCTTTGCCGACCCATACTTTAACTTGCCTTTTTATAGATGCAAAAAGAGTTTCTTTTGATCTTAAAGAAACTGCAGTCAATTACGTACATTTGCTAGCTTTCGAACATGTGTCTGATTTCAAGCCTTACATTACTAACATCAGCCATCAAATTGAGGCCCTGAAAAATTCATTAACAACACCACCAATTCCTGATTGCTCAAAACTAGAAACGGGAGACATCATTGTTAAACGCGTGGACATCGTGTTGAGGTCCTCTCTTTTTCTTGAATGAAACTCATCGATTAATCTAAGTGACCTTTTTAGCTAAGGAAATGGTGTGTATTCATTGAATCAATAGGCTTTCTAATGTGCCCATAAAGAGTAGAGCATCAGCTTCTTTAAAAATTAAACAAGTGATTCAAAGCACATCAATCATAAAGTTTGGAATGTAACTTTTGACCCAAAGTTTGACCTATACTAAAATGATGTGGAAACCATAAATGTTGGGTCTTTGTAAAGGCCGTTTAGCTTGCACCATAGGAGAGTAGACTGATTACGGAGTCATTATGGGACGAACTCTTCTTACTCCTCTATTTTCTTAAAAAAAAAGGAGAGATTTTTGGAGACATTATTTTGGGTAGGCATGCAAGACAACTTTTATGGCTTCAGTGGGATCAATATTTAGGACATCTTTATTATGACTTTGGTATAGCCAAATTAGCCTTAGTATCTAACATATATTATATCTATGTTTATAAATTTTGATTTTATGGAGGCAGATGCATCAAGCTTCAGATGAATGAATGTCCAACAAACTTATCATATTTTGAACAAGTAGTGAGTATTGTGTAAGCAAGACCACCAAGCTCGATATCAATGGCGATAGTGTTGTAGTCATTTCCTTTACAATACCCAAGCTGAAAAAGGGCCACTGAAATCTCAAAGCAAGGGCACCGAGGTCACCAAACTCCTAAAATACTACAAAGGTGGCAAAAGCGTGCACTCAGCACCCAATTGAAATGACACCTCCTGCGGCCCCCACCCACTTCTCAAATTCTCCCTCTCTTACATGCCACCCCGTCACCTTCGAGTACCCAAGTTTTCATCCCAAAAAGATTGCCCAAGAGTTCCCCTCCATTTCGCCCTCCTCCTCTTCCTCCATCTGCCTCGGAGAATCCCTGCCACCATGACCCCAAGTGGAGGAAGGTGCCGAGTATATTAGCACAAATCTTGCACACTGGATACTTAGAATGTGCTGTCCCCCAACACCCAAAAATGATGCTTTCTCCCACCTCCTCCCCCATAACGCTTCCCAATGGTAACCTCATCAAATATATATAGTCCTTCGTGGGCGTCTCTTCAAAGACCCATCCAAAGTCTCTACAAACTAGTCTAACGTAGAGAAGAAGCAGGGGAGCTGAGATGGTGAAGTTCTCCAAGCAGTTTGAGGGCCAGCTTGTTCCGGAGTGGAAGGAGGCTTTTGTTGATTACTGGCAGCTGAAGAAGGACCTCAAGAGGATGCAAGTCCTTGGTGCCGGCCAAGGTCCCACAAACAAACCACCACAAACTCCTTTAGCCCATAGGCTCCTCTCTCCCTTAAGGAAGCTTCCCTTTTTCGGTTCATATGGTCGCAAGGATCATGAAGTCATACAGGCATTTCTTACTACCGACCTCTTTATTCTACTCTCGCATTTACTCATTTAATGTTGTTACATTTAGTCTGGGTCTATGAACTACGTACCGAGTGTACGCATGAAGATTTCTTTGTGAACTCCATTTGCTATTTGCTTCATCTTCTGTGTCTTGGGGAAGTCATTAATGGCCTATCACGTAGCTCCAATACCACTCTTTTACACGGCGTCCTCATTTCATGTGTGTGCTACTCGAGTAAGGGATGCTCCTCCTCGTGCATCCTTCGGCACAAGGACATGGGTGCCATGTTCTCTGCCTCTTCTTTCTTTTGGTTACCACTAGGTGTCATCCCTCTCGACACCACAAGATTCTTACTTAGGTTTCAACCCAAATGGGCGAGAGATCGATCTGTTTGTTGAGTAATGATTTATTCTTTTCAAGGTGATTTACTCGGCTTTGATATACTTTTATGCTAATATAGGTACATAGGAAGCTCACAAGCTCGGCGAGCAGGGGGGTGTTATATGAGACGGAGCTTCTAGATCAGTTTGCAGACACTGATGCGGCAAGGGAGTTCTTTGCTAGGCTTGATCATCAGCTCAACAAGGTGAATCAGTTCTACAAGGGGAAGGAGATGGAGTTTGTGGAGAGAGGAGAGTCCCTAAACAAGCAAATGGGGATCCTCCTTGAGCTTAAGGCTGCCCTCAAACAGCAGCGCGAGAAGGGCTCACTGAGTAATGATTCAAAGGAGGATCCTTCCATATCTTGCTCAATTACATCTGGTGAGAAGATGAACTTTTTGCTCTCTCTCTCTCTCTCTCTCTCTCTCTCTGTGTGTGTGTGTTTCACTAGCAATGAAGAAATTTGGTTGTTGGAGGGGAGAGATCACAAGTCTAGATGCATAACAAAAGCATGTCACTTGATCAACTACCTTAACTAACTCTGGCTACTGGATGAGCATTGCATTGTTCATGACCGCCGAATTAAAGATGGGTGACGCTTTACGCCAAAAAAAAAGTAAAAAAAAAAAAAAAACATGAGTGATGCCAAGTCGTCCACGGTGAGATCTTTAGATTTTGGTGAATATAGATGGTGACCATTTCATCTCAGAGTTCATCAGTTCAATTCATGGCATTGACACAGCAGCAGGTCACAAATGGTTTGTACCTAGTGAATAGTAGAAAAGGGTATTATCCTTGTACTTAGATATTTTGGTAGTTTTATCTCATAGATAAGCAAACTTGTTCGTCTAATTTCATTTTTTTCCAGCATAAAGATAATATCATCATTATTATTATTTTTTTTGGTTGCCTATGTTAAACCATCCAATGATTGAGCATAAAGTGAGAGCAAAATTTGCATAAACTAAAATGTTCTAATCTACTTATATTGTTCAGGAGTTTATGTTCTAGAATAATGAAAATAAGATTTCCTGCATTCCCACCGCTTATCCTCACCCTCAGCCAACCAAAAAATAAAATAAAAAAATGCCTGTGTTCTTTCTTTTTCCTAGTGTTCATTAAAAGACCATCTTCTCTTTGTTGATAATAGAGGAAGAGTCCATCAAGGGTACCATAGATCAAGACCAACCCCAAGAGATCTCAACAGCTGAACTTGAGAAATGTGAGGTCCAGTTCCCTGTATCTCCTCAGAGACCAGATGACTCAGGGAAGCTGGAGAAGGCCAGGAGAGAGGAAGGGAAGCTTAGAAGCCTCTCTGGTAGAGTAATCGACTGCCAGGGGAAGAACCTAAAGATCAACATACCCCTGACCACACCTTCGAGGACTATCTCCGCCCTTGCCGACTTACTTAGCCAATCAAAAAAGGGTGGCCCAGAAGGTGGCAAGCTCAACATCAACAAGACTAAGCTTCACCATGCAGAGAAGATGATCAGAGGCGCCTTCATTGAGCTCTACAAAGGGTTGGGGTATCTCGGAACCTATCGGTGAGAAGATGTTCATGTTTCTTATTTTGAGCATTGGTTTTGATATTGCAAATGGAGAAAGGGAGCAGAAAAACTGAAAAAATTCGAGCAGCAAAACTGACGGAGTTTATACCATTATTTTGTTTGAGTGAAGAATTCATACCATTATTGACCTGTTTTAAAGATCAATTACTTTCTTACTATCTTATGCTGAGCATTTTTTTTCCAGAAATCTGAACATGCTGGCTTTTGTAAAGATTTTAAAGAAGTTTGACAAGGTACAGATCATTTCAGCTAATACTTGGAGACAGAACTTGGAGACAGATCAATCTTATAGTTATCCATAAATAAAGATAGAAGGGGTTTTAATGATTATTTATGCTTCAGGTGACAGGACAAGAAGTCCTCCCCACATATCTCAAAGTGGTAGAAAGTTCATATTTCAACAGCTCAGACAAGGCTAGTTTCTTTCTCTATATTTTTGTGCTCTTATATTTTTATACATATGTACATACATGTATACTTAAAAAATTAACAACAAATTCCCTCCCAACTCCTAAGTTGTATATATTTCGTCTAGATAGAAGCATTAAAGGAATAGCCAACGTTCTAACTACCCCTTCATAATAATAGGCAATTAAGTTAATGGATGAGGTGGAGGAAATCTTCATCAAAAACTTTGCAGAAGATGATAAGCAGAAGGCCATGAAGTATCTCAAGCCTTATCAGCATAAAGAATCGCATGCTGTCACCTTCTTCATTGGTAACTGCCAAATTCCTGAACATAAGCATCTGAATCAGTTATGAAAACAGAAGAAAGTATCTTCTAATGGTCCCATATTTATCTAAATTAGGCCTATTCACGGGATGCTTCATTGCACTGTTCATTGGATATTGTATCATGGCACATATAGCTGGGATGTACACCGGGCAATCAGACTCTGTCTACATGGAGACTGTCTACCCTGTCCTTAGGTGAGTACTAAACTAGCTAGTACTCAAATCAAAATTTTGAGTATGAGCCATGATCATCTCATATAACATGCCACTGACGTTAGATTTTTTTTTATTGTAGCATGTTTAGCCTCTTGTTCCTCCACTTGTTTCTGTATGGGTGTAACATCTTCATGTGGAGAAAGACACGCATTAATTATAGCTTTATATTTGAATTCGCCCCTACCAAAGAGCTCAAGTACAGGGATGTGTTCTTGATATGTACTATGTCCATGAGTATAGTGGTGGGAGTCATGTTTGCCCACTTGAGCCTCACTGCAAGAGGGCATTCTTCTACCAAAATCCAAGCAATCCCTGGCATTTTACTTCTGGTAATCTTATCTTCCTTCTCATGCAATCCATGGTTTTTATACCTCAGCTTTAGCTTTCATTGCAACCTCTCATGTAGGTGGCTGCAATAATTGTGTGCTAATACAAGTGGAGTGCTCTGCTGGGTTCTCCATTATCGATGAGATAAACATCAGTAGAATCTAGAATAGTTTTGATGTGCTACATAAGTATGACATATTCTTGCCACCATATGGAAATATTTTGGCATAACAAGGATTCCCATCTAATGTGATGCAGATGTTCTTGGTGGTGCTTGTATGCCCTTTCAACGTTGTCTACCGATCGAGTCGCTATCACTTCCTTAAAGTTATCAGGAATATCATCTTGTCGCCGCTGTACAAGGCAAGCCACTTGCTGATCAGTAATTGATCGAATCAAACTTTTTCTAACATAACTAGTTGATAATTTACAAACATTTTTTCTGCAGGTAGTCATGGTAGACTTCTTCATGGCCGATCAACTTTGCAGCCAGGTATGTCTTTTGTATTTTAAATTTCTGCAGAAATTTAGGTTAACCACAGTGGATTAATTTTGTTTAGTTCTCCTCTAAGAATTCCATCCAAGATCAGGTTCAAAAACATCTGTTTTATTTCTAGTACATATAGATGACCTAATTTTTCAGCACAGCTCACGTAAACAAAGCCTATAATCGAAGTTGTATAAGATTTTCAGGTTATAACTACAGAGGAATCCTCTTCATGTAATCATGCTTATAACTTACTTCAAGATTTGGTATTAGAAAAAATGCTGCCCCTTGTTCAAAATTGAGTTTAGAGAACATTTCCATCTGAAAGATGATATATCTTATTCTAAAAAAGCAATCAATTAAGATATTCTTCTGATGAAAACAGGTTCCAATGCTGAGGAGTCTGGAGTATGTGGCTTGCTACTACATAACTGGCAGCTATAAAACCCAAGACTATGGGTTTTGCATGAGAACCAAGCATTACAGAGACCTGGCTTATGCAGTGTCCTTCCTCCCTTACTACTGGAGAGCCATGCAGGTTCAACACTGACAATTATTTGAGCAAAAATTATATCTGCTTTTCTTACGATAATAATATATAGAATGAACATTTTCTGCAATGGATTTGGCAGTGTGCACGAAGATGGTTTGATGAAGGGCAGACAAGCCACCTCGTCAACTTGGGGAAGTATGTTTCTGCAATGCTAGCAGCTGGTGCCAAAGTAGCATATGAGAAGGAGAAGACCATTGGGTGGCTCTCCCTCGTTGTTGTTATGTCGAGCACTGCGACTGTGTACCAATTATACTGGGATTTTGTCAAGGATTGGGGCTTGCTCCAACTCAATTCAAAGAACCCGTGGCTGAGGAATGAATTGATTCTTCGTCGGAAGTTCATATACTTCTTGTCAATGGTATGTTCCTAGCTCCCTCTTCATCTTTTTATAAACGACATTAGTAGAGAGTTTTTCATAGAGCTTGCTCTTACATAAAGGAGGAAAGACTATAAAATGTACATGAAATGAAATGATCTGCAAATGGCCTTCACAAAAAGGGTCCAACATGATTTCTCATCAGTTTATGTTTGATCCTTGCAATGTTTACGTAGTTTCTGTTTAATTAATCTTGCAGGGTCTGAACTTTGTCTTAAGGCTTGCTTGGCTACAAACTGTTCTTCACTCCAGTTTTGGGAGTTTGGATTATAGAGTGACCTCATTCTTCTTAGCAGCCCTTGAGGTGATTCGGCGAGGGCATTGGAATTTCTACAGGTAAATTGTTGGCAATGTAAATATTAATTGCACATGCCTGATTGAAATTATCTTGGTAAATTCAGAAGCATAAGTAGCTCCACACTTCTCATTGAAAAAAAGAAAGTATACTTGGCATGGGTTCATTTGGGACTAAAGTATATTCTTGTATTTTGTTACATAACCCATATGATCATTTTCTTACCTCAGAAGACTGCACATAACTCCATTTTATGCCATTTGTGCTATTGTTTTACATTCTTTGCTGCTTCTTTTTTCCATGCTTGCCCCTTTTGCATATAATTATTTGTCTCGGATGAGCATGATAAATCTTAAATGTGCCTCATTTTCTGATGACCTAAAATATTCGATTTCGCCTACACTAAAATATCTCAATTTGCTATGAAATAGAAGTGTATGATTACCTCTAACAACAAGCTACTATATTTCAGGCTGGAGAATGAGCATCTAAACAATGCCGGAAAGTTTAGGGCCGTCAAGACAGTTCCACTGCCTTTTCATGAAGTGGACCAGGATTGATCGGCCGACGACTACAAGCCCTCGGCATTACATGGCAAAGGAACCGGCCGGAAGGGGTGGGGGGAGGTTTCCTCTTCCTGTGATTGGCTCCCATTGATGTTAGAAAGTATGCATACTTGTATACGATTATTCATTCTTGATGCTACAAATGAAAGAAGCATCATATATCCATGTTCTATGTTTTCCTCTCAAGATTGAAATGACAGTGATATCTTAAAATTCTACAATAAAATAGGGCCAAAAACAATGTAGTAATTGGTTAGGCCAATGCATGCTTTCAGAATAGATAGCATCTCATGATCCCTCAAGTTTCTCTTTTGGAAGTTTTCAGCTCCATGAAATTGATTAGGACATTAGCTATGACCAAGACTATGGAATTGTAGAAATGATCAGCTCTGAGGAAAATCAATAAATGTCACAAACAATGGAAATTATGAATTGATTTATTGGCTTTTTGCCTGTCCAAATCCAAGATTACAAGGTATCTAAGTTAACAGACCGAGCATGCAGCAGGGGCAGATGATCATCAAGAGTTAGGTCTGCAAAAGACGATCATCAAGAACAGCAGCAGCAGCATAAACTAACTGGACATCCAGGATATCATAATTCAAACTCCTAGAACAAATAATCACCTCCACATTTTTTATCTTATTTATAATTAAATTCTATATTATTGTTGTTAAGTTTGGCCGTCTCGGGACTCGACCCTATACCAGTATCATCTTACTACAACATCGGTACATGGTACGGTACAAGACGATGAAGTGTATCAAGTGTCAGTACGGTACAAGACTGCATACCAATTTGATAGCAGTATAGTATGCTACATCTGATACGGTACGGTACCGATCGGTACGGCAGACTTCGATCATTGTAGTGCAGCTCTGTAGCCTAACAACACTTTCCTTGTATTTTTGGTTTCCAAATCCTTTCCCTTTCTATAATCACATTGTGCACTAATAAATTGCTCGCATAAATATGCTCTTCGTGATCAGAATAACAATAATAAGAAGGTTTACCATCCCGAGTGGACCTTTAGTTAACAAGATGCATAAATAATAATAATCTATATAAATACAAATTCATGATAAATAAGTGAAATATTTGACACTTATTTGCCTTTTCTTCCTAAAAATACTTAGAAATAGTATATCCAAGCTGATAACGTAAACATAGCCACCAATTTATCTTATCTAGGGCTATAAGTGGGTCGGGCTGGGCCATGCTATGCCCCTACTCTAACCTGGTCCGAATTTTTTTAGGGTTTTAGGATAAGCTTAGGCTCAAATTTTTTTAGATAATCCAGATCCGAGCCAGACCTGAGCTCAAGCATAGGCCCAACCAAACCCGATTGGGCCAGACCGAATTACCTATTTGGGCCAAAAATAGATCTAGTCCGAACTCGATTGAAGTTTAATATTTTATAATGTTGTTTCACAAGTAAATAAGCTAGTTAAAATTAGTTTTTCTCCTATAACATAAGTAAATGATTCATGATACACTATTATCAACTAAACCCATTTTAATTTGTCCTTTACTTTCTTATTATTCTCTCTAAATAATAACATGCAAAAACAAATTGGTTTGGGCCTAAATTTGGGCTTGAATTTGAGCTCCGTTTTAGGTCTTATTGGGGCTTGAGCTCGGACCAGACGTGGGCCAAGGCCAATGATATACCCAAACTTGGTTTGAAAATAAAATAGGCTCTATATTTAAGCTGAAATCCAAGTTGAACTCTTTCGAACTTAGCTCGTAGCCCGACCAAATTAGCCTATTTTCAGCCCTAATCCCATCACTTGCCATAACTTTCTCATACTTTGGAAATTTTCATCAATTCATGCTCTCCCTATTGGGCATATCCTCTTCCGCATATGAATCAGCCCTCCCCACCAGTGGGCAGTTGCTAGGCCTAAGTCATGGATCAGGTGATCAAGTACCCTTAAATAGTGGGACCAACCTAAATGGACGGCGAGTGATTTAAAGGAATCTTCTAGATATATACTCCCCTCCCCTCCTCAACCCACCCCAGCCCCCACCGCCTCTCCTCTCTTCTCCGCCTCTCCAAAGCCTTAAACCCTCAACCTGTTCCCGGCCTCACCTGTGTTGCGCGAGCTTAGAGCAAGGCGGAGAGAGGGCAAGGGGGAAGAGAACGAGAAGAGATGGTTCGTCCTCACGCCGTGAAGGGGAGAAAGCACAAGAAGAGAAGAATGGAAGAAGCAGTAGAAGAGGAGAAAGATGAGGTCTTGGAAGCGGAGGAGGAGGAGGGTGTGAAGGAAGAGGAGGTGGGGAATGGAGGAGAGGCAGTGGCGGCGGAGGACGAGGAGAGGGCCGAGGAGGCTGTGGAGCAGATGGCGGGGATCCCCGTTATGCCTCCCGTCGAGGGGGCGAAGAAGCCCGGCGTCATCTTCGTCCTCGAGAGGGCGTCCCTGGAAGTCGGCAAAGTCGGGAAGGTAAGCGGCAAGCGGCTCTTGGAGTGATTTATAGTGTTCAATATTGGATTCTGGGGTGAGGGTTAGGATCTAGGTGTTAATTATGGTTATTGGATTCCTTGGAATCGTGATTCCTGGTCACCAACGCAGCGAAAGTAAACGGAAATGCCTATTTCGGTGATCCTTGACGATTAAGTAAGGATTTTTGGTTTTTGATATTAGGGCTTTCACTGCAGTTCCGTTAGGGTTTAAGGTTGGATTGGAACTGTGGTTTCTGGTTATCAGAGTTGGAAAACGAGCAAAAGTGCTACTGCAGTTCCATTAGGGTTTAGGGTTGGATTGGAACTGTGGTTTCTGGTTATCAGAGTTGGAAAAACGAGCGAAAATTGCCACTGCAGTTCCATTAGGTTTAGGGTTGGATTGCAACTGTGGTTTCTGGTTATCAGAGTTCGAAAAACGAGCGAAAATTGCTAGCAGGTTGGGATTTTGGGATTAGGGTTTTGCTCCAAGGAGGGCTTTTGAGTTTGGGATTTTGCTTTAGGGCTTGATTGAGTTCTGGGTTTGATTGGATTCGTGGTTAATGGTTGCCAAATTTGGTGGGAGGTAAGTGAAAATGACCACTAAAGTTGGAATGGCAAGTGAAAATCGCTCTTGGGATTGGATATTTTGATTAGGATTTTGCTTTAGGGTTTAATTAAGGTTTTGTTAGTATTAACCTTGTGGTTCCTTGGGAGAGCATCTGTGGAGGTTACCAGGTGAGCCGAAATTGCTTTTCAGGTAGTTCTTACTTACTTCATAGTGTTTTTCCAGCAGATTTTTCCAGGTTCATATCAATTTAGTCATGTAATTAGGAGGTTGACATGAACGGTGATGCCGAATGACAACAGTTGTTTGCTCTGCATCAACTAGTTAGATTTTATACCTGGGTTTAAAGGTTGATTTTTTTTTTTGTTGCAAGATGTTATCACCATGAACGTAGAATATGTATTCTTGAATAAATTTCTTGTCATTTTTTTAGGTAAGTTAACTAATTATCTTTTCTCATGTTCAGACATTCCACATTCTAAACTCAGATGAGCATGCGAACTATCTGAAAAAACAGAACCGTAATCCTGCTGATTATAGGCCAGATATCATTCACCAGGTTTGCCGATTTCTTTATCCTGTTCTTCATTTTAGTTTGCAATTTGTAATCTCCTTAAAGTTACACTTCCATGTGTATATATATTATGTCACTTTAACGGTCCATCTTTTATGCTTACTACAGTTTTCTCATAGCGGGCATGCCCGTCAATTTTAACAATACAAATATCCTACTCCATGAAAATCCCTTAAAAGTGTAACAGCTTATGAAATGGTCTGGCTTCGTAGTCCATGAAAATTATTACTTCAGATGATCAGAATCTTTGCATTTTCAAGTGCAATTAGTTCAAGATGTGGAGAGGTAATTTTCATGTGGTATGATCATTTTTTGTCGAAAGGAAGCTATAAACTAGTAATACCTACCAAATCAGTTTTTCTATGAAAAGAAAAATCAGATTTCCTCAATGCTGTGATGTAGTTTCTGACTGTAAAATGTCTCGTTTTCTTGTAAAGTTTGCCCATTTTTGAATTTGAATCAGTACTCCTATTATATGACATTCTTTGGGTCTTTGGGCCATAGCTTTTGTATAATGTGTTTGTGACTTCACTTGATTTTAACCACTTACATGTCAAATGATTATTGTATCAGGCACTTCTTGCTATTTTTGATAGCCCTGTCACTAAGGCTGGGAGGCTGCAGGCTGTTTACGTAAAAACTGAGAAAGGAGTGCTTTTCGAAATTAAACCATATGTACGCATCCCACGTACATTCAAGCGGTTCGCTGGGCTCATGTGTAAGTTATGATAAAAAGCTATTTTTATTCCTCCGAAACTTGATAAATGTTGTAGTTCTTGTAATTGTCTGCCAAATCAATAAGTGTTGGTGTATGCTTTGTTTTTGTTTTTGTAGTGCAATTACTTCAGAAGTTGAGTATAGCTGCTGTTGGCAAGCGCGAGAAACTTCTTAACATAATAAAAAATCCTGTTACACGCCACTTGCCTGCCAATTCCCGGAGAATAGGTGAGATTTTTTTCCAGCAATTTCTAAAGTATTAATTTTTGTTATAAATGAATGCTTACCACTCAATTTATAGGCCTCTCATATAGTTCAGAAAAGTTGGTTGATTTGAACAATTATGTTGCTGCTGCGGCTAATGACGATGTCAGCCTTGTTTTTGTGGTATGTGGGAATGTTGATAAATCTTTTAAGTGAAGGGGCTTGCTATGATCATATTCATACTTATTACTTTATTGGACCATATGTTCAGGTCGGTGCTATGGCACATGGAGTGATCGATAAGGAATATGCAGATGATTTTATAGCAAGTAAGTTTTCACTCTCAATGAGTTAATGTACTACCAGTGTAGAGTATCGGTGAGTACTGTAGTATGCCACATGATACCCTGCTAAGTCCTCATTGGTATCATGCTTGTCCTCTAAGTTTTAGTGGGTATTTATTAAACTAACAAAAGTTGTGGTTACTTTGTATTAATTGCATATTAATTGGTGCACTGACTCATGACAATGTATGTCAATATACCTGACCCATGTTTTTAAAGAAAGAATCTGTCATATGGTTTGATATTATTTTGACTATGAATTAAGGGTGCTACCCTGTATCATACATTATCCATTGTGCCGGCGCTGGTACATTCCTATCTACATAGGCCTATGTCAGATTAGCCTAAGCAGTATTCCTGAGAGATCTCACGGACAAGTGCCCCATGTTTTTGTGATTCGCTCTATCATTATAATCATAGGAAACCTCCTCCTCTGTAATTCATTGTTCCTTTTTAATATCAACTGCATGATACTGATCTGCTAGTTAAAACTTGCCACCTTGTTCTCTGCAGTTTCTGAATACCCGCTAAGCGCAGCATGCTGTTTAAACCGGATATGTGGTGCACTTGAGCAAAAGTGGAGGATCAGATGAACCAAAGTCCACCCAGAACTTTTCTTCAGTCTTTGTTTATCTAATTATTCGAGCTTTCTTCTTCCTGCAAGCTAGCCTTCCCCAAGTCTCTCTCATCTGTTTATATGATTATGGTGAATTCTATTTATTGATGAGCCTACGGTTTCTCCATTCCGTCAACATCTTGGTGCAAGATATGGGCAAGTTGAGATTAGTTCAAAACTGTACAAGTTCGACTATTTTTGTTTCTATTTGAACACATATTTTTGCCTTATGTGGCTTGATAAGTTTGAATTATATACCGATTTTATGATGACTGGTTTGAGCCAAGGGGCTGGAGCTTGTTTGAAGCGAGACTGCAGAATTTTTTCAATCGGAATTGGCTACAGGGAGTCTGTTCATATGATTCGTTCATTGCTGTGTTTCAGCAAGAGTCATCCTGTTCTAATGGGATGGTTGAACTTGATAGCATGCTGCAGAATATGGCGCATGTGTAGTATTGATCTACACATGCGATTTCTCATAACGGTGTATGTGCTGTTTCAGGGTGTACCTTGTAGCATTTGATATATCTTCTTGGCTGGTATAGTCATCATAGTTAGGAGGATGGATTGAAGATGGTGTGGTGAAATTTAGTCCTCTTTTGATTCTGTCTTTTAGGTTAGCTTGAAAATTATTTCTTCTGAAATAAGTCATCATCCAATGTTAAATTTGTTATCATTAAGTTTAGGGAAACCTTGTAGGGCTGCCATGCAGGTGCATAATTTTGGAGTTTGCAGCTCTACAGGTATCATGGCAATTAGGTCTTCTGCAACTTGAATTCATTTATTCGGCAGACTTGATGATGAAACTCTTGCCAATAATCATGGCTTTTCTCATCAGATGTATGATGCATTTAAAGGACCAGTGCTTGTTTAACATCCTTTGTGCTGTTAGCTGTTTCTGTCACAATCTTATGGTGAGGTGATCAAAAGATATTTCCTTGATGTGTGCTGGGAGCACGATTTGAGTGATGAGCTGAACGCATTGCGTGCACGAGTACAACTTCGCTCTGCCGCAGTGGTTGTCGCTAGATGCCGAGGTTGTAGTTTTAGATGTGATGTTTCAGAATGAGATATGGATTGAAATGCGCATCCTACTCAATCAATGGAAGCTCCCTCATTTAGAACTCAGATTTGGGGAGCCATCATATCGAGCATGCGTCCTACCTCTTGCTCAAGGCTAAATATTATTTTCCTTTTCATCCAGCTTGCCTCAATAAATTGGGGATGCAATTTTAGTTTATACAGAAATGCAGCTGTTACTAAGAATCAATTCAATTTTCTTGTCCGAGACAGATGAAAGAGTTCTCTGGCCTTATTACACAATGAAACTAATGTGCAAATAAATACAAAGATAACATTTGTAACTGGCGAACAATGAAGATGAACATTTCAGCAAAAAAACAATGAAGATGAACCTCTGTAGTATGAGAAATCCCGGAATTGTTTTATGGAGCTGCAAGCAGTGCGGACTTCAGACCATTAACAGCAGCACAAAGAAGGCCAATGTGGTTGGCACCCAGTTTCGGAGCATCCCTCCATTCCCAAACATCGCATTGCTTCCATTCTAAAATCGAAATGAACACGAAGAGTGTTAGGGTCAAGCAAAATCTTGCATCAGCCAAAGCTTTTAAATTCTCCGAACGTGGGAAACTCCAGTTATGATGCAACCGATGATGTTACACTGCTACCCCAAGCAAATTAAGATTAATGGTGGTGCTCTGTGCATTTGTGTTCTATGTATATACTAAGAGTCTAAGATTAAGGTGGTGCTTTTAAAATACTTGATTGTAACAGTCATACAAAAAACTATTGTTTTATTATTTCTTATAAAGTGGTTTTGTCAAACAAGATAAGTCATAAAACATTTGAAAAAACGAGTTTTGTGATAAATAAAAATTTTGCATATTTTATGAAACTTGTTTTATGGAAAATATTTTTTTGTGATTATTTATTATGATGGTTGTTATTTGTGCTATCGTTGTTATAAGGTAAGCATTCTACCACTTAATGGTCTTAACAAACATTAGTTTTTTTTTCTTTTCTCTTCTTTTTTTCTCAAATTTATATCTTTTGTGACATTTTCATTTTCTTTTTTGAGAAAAAATGACCCTTATACATGCATTAATCACAGCTATTAAGTTTATTGTACACTACCGGTAGAGCGTCTGATAAAACATAATCCTTTACTCTTAAAGAATATAAGTATTTTCTTATATTAATCGCACCCACATTAGCATGCCTAAAATAATCTAATTTGAAATTCTGGCTGGTTACCAGATCCATCGGTTGAGGCGCCGGAGTCGTCACATCCTCTGAATCAGGTGGTGTGGGCGCAATCGGTGCCGGCGGGCTCGGCACCGTCGGCGCTGGCGCTGGTGCATGCTTCTTCCTATGCCTTCTCTTCTTATGCTTCCCCTTACGCTTCGCTGGTGCTGGTGCTGGCGCAGATATCGAAGGTGCTGGTGCCGGCCCAGGCATCGCTGGAGGCTTAGCCGGAGCAGGCACTGGCGGTGGTGGAATTGGTGGCGTCACTGGCGCTGGCACCGGCGGTGACGGCACTGGTGGCGGCAGTGCTGGCGGCGGCGGCAATGCTGGCGGCGGCGGCAGTGGTGGTGTTGGCGGCAGTGCTGGTGGTTGCGGCAGTGCTGGTGGTTGCGGCAGTGCAGGTGCTATTGGAACAGGAGGTGATGCCGGTGGCACTGATGGTGGTGGAGTAGAGACTGGAGGTGGTGAGCTTGGAGGGCTTGAGGAGGGTGGTGGTGTCACGGCTGGAGGTGTGGCGGCGACCGGTGTTGGCTGCCCGGAGGGTGCAGCCGCCGGGGCTTGTGCTCCAGCTGTGCCGAGTTGAGTGAGGAGAAGAGAGGTGGCGAAGCAAAGCCACCAAAGGAACTCCATGTTGAAGGACTTGTGGGGTGGAATGGATGTGAGTGTTAACTGGTGGCTGCTTGAGTTTATGAAGACGAGAGAGAGCTGCAAGGATTGGAGATGAAGGAAGGTGGTTAGATTGGAGGATGGATTAAAAGGACCCAGGAACAACCATGGCCTGTATTTGAATGGCTTGGTCTGATCTGAGTCTTTACAACTCCATATGTACAGAGAGAGAGAGAGAGGGAGAGCTGTCTGTGTTAGTGTTGAAAAAGATTTTGTGGTCGTTCATGGTTCACATTTAGTTCATTTTTCAAGTGCTGGCAGGACAATCTTTATGGTTAGATTTGGAGAGAGTTTGAAAGGACTCGAGAACCACCATATGGAATCATTGGAATGCCGTGGCTTGGATCTAATCAACATAGCTGTAAAGGGCTCGAGTGTTGGCTTGAATGAATGCAAGCTATCATGAAGTTTAGCTATTTTGGTTCACAAATGGTTCATACGTGAGCTGTATATCTTTCTATGGAAGATGAAATGTCGACTTTGAAGTGAAGGAAGTAGGTACACTCAACTATATAAGAAACTTGGTATGGTTTGCTATGCCTTGGCGGTGGTTTGAAGGAACTGCCACCTGTTAAACCGAAAAAAAAAAGGAATTGCCAATTCTCATCCTGACTGTCTAAAAACTCAGTTGAATAAGTTTCAGGGAGGCTTTTGGGGGACGAAAGAAGCAAGATCCAGGTGTTGCTTGCTTAAGGTGAGTGGTTGAGACCGGGATAAATCTAGATCACCCTTACGGCAAGTAAGAGAATTTGGAGAGAATTAAGATTTCTCAGAGATCTAGTTGACACCTGTGAAGGTATCAAAATATGGTATAGTTGTTGGGGGGCGGATGGGGGATCCAGAACTTTAGTCCCACATCGAAAGAGTAGCGGAAAGGATTGTGCCTTATAAGGAGAGGACACCTCCTTTCGTACCAGAGGGCCCTTAAAGCTGTGAGGAAAATATTGCCCATCAAGAGCTGCGCATGATGTAAAGCATGTGCGTACTTCCCCAAAGCGGACAAAACTGTGAGGAGAATATTGCCCATCAAGAGCTGCGCACGATGTAAAGTACGTGTGTACTTCCCCAAAACAAACAATACCTCGGGATGCAGTCACTTTCCTGCTCTAATAATAATAAATCTAGAATTCAAATAGATCGGATCGGGTCGGACCAGAAATGCTTGATTTAAGATCTAACCCAATTTCATATTTCAATTATGATTTCGAACCTGGACTCAACCTATAAGCTAATTAGGTCAGGCTAGGTCAGGTCGACGAAAAGGATTTTAGATCCAACTAATCATTTAGGTTGAGCCAAGTCAATCATTTAGGTTGGCTTAGGGTCAAGCATGACCTAGGCCCGATCTAAATTTTTTGGATTTGGATTAAATTGGGTTTACAATTCAAGACAAGTACCTTGCTATTCTTTTATAACTAAAATATAATATTGAATAATTGAATATAAAATTGTTAAAGAGATTAATAAATAGAAAAGAGCTAGTATAGACTTGAACTTTTATTCAAAAATGATTAATTTCATTCAAGTAACTAACCATCTTAAGTTTGCAAACTATAATTTTTAAAATGTATATTGATTCGTGCATTATAAATATGATTAAATCAAATCAAATAATGAAATATGGATATTCAAACATAACGAAGCGAAAACAGATGAGAGAAGATACAATTATCAAGATGAAAAGAAGAATTAATGCAAAAAATAGTTCGTTCAAATTGAGTGAGAAAGATATTTACAATAAAGAATGGGGTTTATATGATTTGGGTTTTTAGATTGAGCTAGATGGGTTCGGATCATGCTGGTTCAGAATGAGAAATACAGGATCCTGACTCAACCTTGAATTTAGATCTATTTTCAATTTGGAATCCAAATTAATTCATAGATCTTGGTACAAACATACTATATCTGTAGATATCACCAACTTTATAAATTTATATTGAGTGAGATAATAGGGTCAATATTTTTTGAATATTTCATATCAGGAGGTGCTCATACTGATGTAGACAAAGATCTTGATTTTTTTGGTACATAAACCAAGATCTTGGTTGACATGAGAACCTATAACTTGACTTAAATCCAAACTAAATTGGCTTTCAATCTGAGACTTTGATACAAATTCAAGAGTATGGACGTGGCAAGCCGCTGGGGTTGAGTAAAAACTGTTAGACAATAACAGGTGAATGAGAAAATAGGCTCAAAAGTAACCCACTTAAAAGGTTGCTTCTTAGAAGAGGTGAGTCTCTTTAAAAGAGATGCATCTATTCATTTGTATGGATGCATCTTTTTATTTTAAAAACATGACTATACGTAGGGATGTATCTATTCATTTAAAAAGAAAAGACATGTCTCTTCACTTGGTGTCTGTTCTGAACAATCACCATGAACTTTATAAATAGACCCTTCCTCCAACTATTGTAAACACTGAATTTTGTCCAATTCATTTAGTTCTTTCATTCTAGAGTTCTAAAAGAGCATTAGTGAGTTCATTCAAAGAGAGTACAAAAATTTAGTTTTTTGATTCGCCGTACAAACAAATCGGTGTGCTCCTTTTGTTTGTGAAGATCATTGTATCCTGGGAGGCAGACACTCAAAAGATCCAAAGTACCTATGTGGAAGGCAAAATTTGTCTTAAGGATATAGTGTCAGACACTAGCCTTGATCTTGCATAGTTATGATAAATCTTCATTCGAGATTAGATTCATTTATTCATCTATTTATTATTTAATTTATTTTATAAATTCATAACACACACAAACAACAAAAACCCCATCCCATATTGCCATGTTGGGTTGGTGCTAGGGTTCAAGTTCAAGAGCATATACCCAAACCAATCTCAAGTACCATCACTAGCAGAGAATTAAATATTAATCTAAAGTACCATCACCCGCGGAGACATGAGCATGCATTGTACCCAAAATTTTCAATTGTTTTGGGGCAAGTTATCATCCCAGATCTATTGAAAAGTTTAGATACGCTTGACCCAATTATACCTAACCTAAAAACCCTATCGACGTCCCCTTAAGAGAAAATCTCTACATTTTGGTAAACGTTCAATAGATTTTGTTGCATCGTTGCTGCCAATCTGGGCATCAGCATGGGAACTGAAAAAGGATAAGAAACGGACAACGTAATCTATGGTGCCCTGACAACAGCCGAGCTTGGGGAGTCCGTCAGCCAATGCAACCGCATGGATCAATTCACCACAAGAAGATGATGCATACTTGATGGAGCAAAGTGTCATGCAATATAAGCAATGTTATATCATTAAAACCTTTAACGATGCTAACGACAATGATCGACGACCAAGGGCGGCTCAATATATTTGGAGGCCTAAGGCGAATTCATTAAAAGAGGCCTTTTTTTTTAAAAAAAAATAACA
Source organism: Phoenix dactylifera (assembly GCF_051530095.1). Classification (NCBI taxonomy): domain Eukaryota; kingdom Viridiplantae; phylum Streptophyta; class Magnoliopsida; order Arecales; family Arecaceae; genus Phoenix; species Phoenix dactylifera. The sequence continues at coordinate 34,027,465 of NC_143196.1, forward strand.
TTTTTTTTAATAAATGCAAAATATTTTAAAAATTTATTTAAAAATAATAGCTATTAGATGTTTCTAAATTAGTGCTTACAAGTAGTGAAAAGCTATGAGAATAGGGCCCATTTATGCTCAGCTATTAGTGTTTAGAAATCTAAACCTTTCAGCACCCTTTAACAACCTAGCTATGTGCATTCATCTACACCACAAATGCTTTCCAATGTATGTGAAGAGGCCCTGGCCCAAAGAATTTACAACATACCTCATCACATTAGAAGATAGCCCAAGCTAAGGCCTTGTTGAAGAGAACATTTCCTTTTATCATGCTCACCACAGACCTCACCCCCTGGCCCCTAGAAAAGCTAATCAATCACAAACAAAAAAAAAAAAAAAAAGGAGGTTGAGCTCATTAAACCACACAATATCACTCCCAATTCTCAGGAAAACCCACCCCTCTACTTTAATGGCCAGATGCAGCCCAAACCCCCCACCACGGCACCATACCACCATACTAAACCCCTCAGCCTCCATCTTGAGTCCCTGACCCAATTCCTCCCTGGCTGGCGCCTGGCTGGCTCCCTCCATCCCTCTCCAGAAGACACCCCACAGTCCCCACCCCCTCCTCCCTCTGTCCCTCACCAGTCACCACCTCACCCCCATGCTCACCCGCCCCAAAACCCCGCTCCCTCAAGTCCTCAACTTCGAGTGGTGCATCGCTCTCCTCCAGACATGCAAATCCCTCCTCACAAAAAAAAAATAGAACAAGATTAGAGATCAAAAAAGAAAAAAAAAGGGAGGTTGACGAGATCGAGAGGGATGGAGCCAGGAGGGACTAGGGAGCCCGGGTTCTTGCCTTCTTGTAGTCGGAGCCGGGCTGCCGGAAGACGGTGGACGTGGACCATGGTCTGTGAACCGTTGGCGCTGACAAGATCGAGAGGGATCAATGGAGCCCAGAGGCCGCGGAGGCCGGAAGTCGGAGGAGCCGAGCTGCCGAGGAGAGCTGGTCGCTGGAGTCTGGAGAGGAGAGGAGGTCCGGACAAGACTCCGGAGCAGGGGCGGCCCAAAAACTGAAGCTTTGAGAAATGGGAAGCCTCAAGGGGGGAGGTTTAGCAAAGAAAAGGTTCAGGAAAGAAAAAAAAAAGCTCTGGGAGAGAGGGGGGGGGGAGCACTGACACTGTAGCCCGTTGTTTGTCAATTCTGCCTGCCTACCTATAGCCCGTAGCCTGCTGCCTGCTGCCGCCGGAAAGCACTGACACTGTAGCGGTGCCTCCTATCCTAGGCAAAAAAAAAAAAATCGGGGCCTTCCTCAGGCCGGGGGCCTTAGGCGACCGCCTCAGTCGCCTAAGGCTCGAGCCGGCCTTGTCGACGACGGTCATTGTAGAGATTACTATAATTTAAACTTTAGATATGATTCTAGATAATGATTATAACATCGGTTTTGATTTAAGATAACAACTCTGTCTTTCATTTGAAACATCAAAAAAAAAAAAGAGCAAAATCTTACTGATACTTACCCATATAAAAAGGAGGCCAACAAATTTGGCACTAGCCATATAAATTTTTATACAAGTTGCTCGCAATTGCAAATGATCCAAGGTTGGATTTCTTATTAGATCATGCACAAAATATGTTTTTCAATATTAAAAACTAAGCGATGTAAAGGCTTATAAAGAATTACCTACACTAAGATTTAGATATGCCAAAAAACAACTAATAGCAAGAAACATCCTACAAGTGCCACCAAGGTATGCAAAGAATCTCCGAGAAAGAAAGAAAGAAAACATTTTAACTAGAATTTTATTGAATGGTGCTGTTTTGCTAATAAAACTTAGGTGTTAGGATTTAATCTTTTCAACTACATGCATAAAAATATCAAATAAAAATAGAATTTTTTTGCATGAATACCCTTCTAAATATTTAAATTTACATGAATACCCTCTTAAAATTTATATTTATTTATGTACTTTTATAAAATACTCTTTTTGTACAAATGTTTTTAATATAACGGTTTTTCTAATATCGTTAATAAAAACTATATTTATTTTAATTAAAAATAAAATAAAATATTGAAATTATTTTTTTGTCCTCCATCACGATCGGCTTATAAGTTTTTTTTTGCACATCCATTAATTTTTTAACGGCATTATATGGCGTGGGTACATATGCAAAAATAAGGATAAAAAAAGGAGTAAAATAGCAAAATATGTGTTTTATTAGGGTATACGTGTAAATATCAATTTTCAAAGAATATTCATGTAAAATTTAATATTTAGGGGATATTCATAAAAAAAATTCCATAAAAAGCAACTTACCTCCGAGATGTTTTGATATCTAGAAGTGGGTACGACCAGGGATGCGGACGACTGTCTGCTTAATTCTGTGCGGATTTACTTCCGCATAGAACAGTTATGCACGCGTCCGTACGTTTCCACCTGATGTATATTTGTATATCCTCAAATCCTCATCACTCGATCAAGATCCGATGGCTGTCGTTTGGTAGCACTGTTCTCCATATAAACCCATCAGTGTATGAGCGTCACACCGCAGTGTATTTAAGATACCTTGCTTTTTTTATTTTTATATTTTCCCCTTCGCCGTGTTAATCTTGTCTTTCTCCACACCATAGTGCGGAGGGAACCGAGGTGAGAGCTCCCAAACTTCGCCATCTAGAAACCCTAGTAATTAAATTTCAAGATTGGATCTTTTCGCCATTTTTGGAAGCCTCGATCGGATCTGTTTCATTACTGTATTTATCTTGAAAGTTCTTGCAGTCTTTTCGGTCTTGCCCACGTTGTTAGATGTCTTTGTAAGAGCCGTAGGTTTCTTGATCATCAGTCGGCTGAAGGTTCGGCTCTTTTCAATCAAAATTAGGGCAATGGTCTGTGATTCTTGTCGGTTTTCCTTGTCATGGATACTTTTCTCTAAATTCCTTCTTTGCTCTGTCGTAAATTCTCTTTGTTCAGATGGCCTGGATCTCTTTCTCTTCCCATGGTTTATTATAATACCATTTTTTTTTGTAATATTTCATAGTTTATACATATATGAAGGCTAGCTCCTTTGTCTTTCTGATTATCTCACTTGAAGGCTTGAGCTTCGGGCTTTTCTATTGGATGATAGGTTTCAGTCCGTTCGCTTGAGGTGTAACTTTTGACATCACATTCATTTGATAAGTATCATTTTCTTTCATCTCTATGTGGGAGAAAATGATGTGTTGGTTTTCAGTAACAAATGTCAATTTTACTCCCCTCCTTTCTTGGTTTTGTTCTATTGTTCCTACGAAGATTATCTAGATTTTATTTCTAGAAGAAATTTTTTGTTTATAATCTATAAGTGCCATAATTATTAAATTGATCCACAAACGTCATGGAGAAAAAAGATGATAACCATTACCGTTATTTTTTGTGCATAAATTAGGTGTTTAAGAAAATATTAAACATTTGTTGGTTCTTTGTTCATGCTTTTTACTGCAAATCTAGCAAGAAGAATAACCTGATTTTTTTCTAATTTTACTGCCGTAAAAAATTTATCTATAATTTGATTTTACGTGAATAACTGATGCTATTTTCTTTTCCTTCATCATTTGCACTAGGAGGTACTCAAGTACATTGTATCCATTTATGGCGCCATCTGGGTTTTGTGACGACTTAAACCCTAGAGGTATATACATTACTTACTTAATTTCCAAACCAGAATAATTGTTTAAGATATTCCATGTTAGGTATTCTATATCTCAGTCATCCAGGATAATATTCCACTGCGTATCCTTCTATTTTCTGCCATGTTTTACTAAGAATTTAACCCTTGAAAGATAGGAGTACCAATGGAGTGTTTGTAATCCAAAATAGATCAGATAAGGCTGACTAGCAGGCAATAATTATTTCTATCATTTTGCTTAACATAACACCCACATTTGTTCTTGTAATATTCTCTGTAAACCATTTTATGGATTTATTATGTCATGGTGTATTCTCGTGTTTGGTGTTAATACTTGAACAATGTAGACAGCTTTCTATGAAAAATGTCTACTGTTTGTCTCAATAGCAATGTCAGCATGTATTTGTCCATCCTTTGGATCCAGTTATTCTCTTTTGTTGCCTTGTATAACTCTTATTGCTCCAATATGAAGAGACATTATACAATCACTTTGTAAAGTAACACTGCAAGTGCAAACATCAATAATCTCTTGCAAAACTTGCGAGTGCCTTGTGTTCATCAATGTTGATGTTTTATTAGGTTATTTCTTGGAGAACAAGTGACTGACAAACAACAAAGATGAGAAGATTATAACGTTTGAACCAACTTTCGCTGAACTAGTACTGGTGGGCGTACCGAATAGTGACCGGTTCGGTATGGTATGGGTTTGTACCGTGCAGTTCTAGGATGTGCCAACACAGGGAGATAGAGAGGAAGAAGGACTGGGAGGGAGTGGGAGAGGAAGATGGAGAGAGAGGAAGAGAGTGAAGGGCCCCCGGGGGGGGGGGGGGGGGCTCTCCTGGAGACGTGGATTGATTTGTAGCTAGGTCTCCCAAGTCTGGCGGCAATAGCCGGGGAAGGAGGGGGAGCGAGAGAGAGGGAGGGGCTAGAAGAGGCAGTGAAGGGGCTGAAGGAGGGGGGATCCATGATGGAGCAAGGGCAATCACGAGTGGAGGAGGAGGCAAAGGGGCCAGAGGAGGGGGGAAGGGGGATCTGCGACGCAGGGGGTGTGGGGTGTGGAAGGAGCGATCACGAGCGGATCGAGCCATAATCGACTTGGGAGGGGACTTGTTCATAGGTCCAACCTGCTTACCTAGCCGACAGGAGGAGCGATTCCGGTTTTCTGTTGGTTCGGTTCGGTACGCCCTGTATCTAGTGGTTCAAGATGGTATAGTAAACCTTAATATGATACTTTTAGATAAATGAATAAGTCTTTCCAGCCATCCTCCCATGTTATGGTACAGAGAAATACTTTCTCTCATACCATTTACCTTTTGGGGATTTTATCTAATTTTTGCCTCTTTCACATAGATCAATGCTTATATTGTAAACATTTTGATAATAGAATTGTGAAACATGTGACTATCCAAGTGTTAGCCCTTCCATTGGTCAATGCAGATTGTTGAGTTCCCTCAATTTATTGGTAACTTAACAACAACAACTTAATCTCTTCTACTGAGTGCTATTTTTGGAGACGGCTTTGATGTTCAACACAAAACCCCCGAGCCCTTTGATTTTGACCTGGATTCATGCTTAAGGGCATGAATCTAGCGTTCATACACAAGGAATTAACCTAGAACTTGACCACTACTGATCAATCTCAAAACCTACAAGATCAAGCGCAGGATTTTGCAAAAAATTACAAATTACAGGATTTATCTAGCCTCTCTTCAGGTTTCCAGTGCTGTGAGCTCCAAAATACAAATTACAGTATGGAAGCTTCCCATTGCCTCTCACTCCATCTCCCACCTTGAAATGGTTGAAAAACTGAAAAATATAAATGATTTAAGATGTCCAGCTGGGTACTCAGCAGTCCTCCGCAGTTCATTCTCCGTTTAAGCTTCATCCCTTGATCCAATACAATACAGTGATTCAAGCCCAGTTTGCCATAACTAGGACATAGAAGCCCCTTGCACCAGTTCCTGGCCAGTATGGGGGTGGTACACCTTATCTCCATCCTGTTAATATTACAGATCAATTGAGTTTTTTGTTTTAAGTCATAACTAGTCTCAAGTTGGTTGGCAATGTTACCTGTAGTTTCAAGGCCTTAAGATATTAAATTTTTTGTCCTAAAAATTGTGAAATATAATTGTCCATTTAATGGAAAACGCATATAATAGAACAATTTTATTCATCAATGTCGATCTGGAAAGTTATCACTATTTTTTAGAAGCAATATAAAGAAGATTTATCTTGTGGTTTCATATATTCGTACTGGACCAGCAAACATCATATGCTATGGATGATCGATGACTAATTTTCACTACATTTTCTCTTGTCGACAGATGTTTGTATTGTTGGTGTTGCACGTACACCAATGGGTGGCTTTCTTGGTGCCCTATCATCTTTATCAGCCACCAAACTAGGGTCTATTGTTATTCAATGTAAGATAATATTTTGTTGGTTTTATTGCTCATCCTACCTTCCCCCTTTCTGTGCCTTGTGACATGTCAGCTTATATGTTCAGGTGCACTTAAAAGGGCAAATGTTGACACAACGCTTGTTCAAGAAGTCTTTTTTGGGAATGTTTTGAGTGCCAATCTGGGGCAGGCTCCTGCCAGGCAGGCAGCCTTGGGTGCTGGTATACCAAATACAGTGGTCTGCACTACCATCAACAAAGTGTGTTCATCTGGGATAAAGGGTATGAACTTACTCTTTTGATAGATCACTAGTATCTCTCCATCAAGAAAAGATAGATCACTAGTAGCTACTGCTTAGGTTGTCATAATAAAGTATATGTATTGCTTCTTCACAGCAACAATGTTTGCAGCACAAAGTATTCAGTTGGGAATCAATGATGTTGTTGTCGCTGGTGGCATGGAAAGCATGTCGAATGCTCCTAAATATTTAACAGAAGCGAGGTTTGCAATCTGTTCTCTTGCTTTCCAACGTAATTTTTTGTACATCCATGCATCTAATAAGAATTAATGATATATGAAATCTGAAATTTGTCTCAGGATTTCCTGAGGAATTTTGGAAAATAAGTATAGACTTTTAGTTATGTTATTTCCTTATATATAAGTTTGACATATGTCTGAAATTGGGTTTTTAAAAGAAGGAAGATACAGAAATAGTTGAAACCACAATCGAGTCCTCAAGTGAAGTCTATGAGATACTACTGTTTTTCCATGGAGTACAACATGCGCAAAGAAAAGGTGAAGGCACATAAATTTTATCAATTTTCTTCATCAGGTAACATAGTAGACAAAGATTTAATGCTAGGTGGTTAGGCTTTGTACATGGGTTATCGAACGTATATTAGGTTGGAAGTTTAGGTGTGGGAATCACATTAGTGAAAAAGATTGTGATAGGGTGGTCATCATTAACTAAGGAAGAAAACTAAGGATAGGGTCATCATCATTAACCACCACCCGTACTTCCAGAATCATCATCCAATGTTACTCTTGAAGTTATTGCCAATAGTGTAAGATAATTCTTTGACAAAAGTGGAAAAATGGATAAAATTTCTTAGGATCAATTCTAAACTCACTCCCAGTGAGATCAAAACTTTCATGACCTGACAGCTCTCAGGGTAGAATTGCTTTCTGGTAATAACCTCCAAAAACCAACTCTCCTAAATCTCCCATCAACTAAAGCACTCACATGACTTATGATTTCTGATTAAGTGCTGTATGATAACTTAAAATGTCAACCAAATTTCAACTGATGCACACAAGTCCAGAAATTTTTGTAACAAATTAAAAATTCCTATACTAATTTTAAGTTACATATGAACTTTGTAATGTCCCAAACTTTCTTCATCAAAGGGTCAAGTATCTATACGATTGATTTCTTGTGATTACATAGACATGTAGTTCAACCCCAACAAACGAGGAATTTACTGTGTCTGGTGTACTGATCTTCATTGAAATACATAGAAGCTCGGTGTTGCAATATTTGAAACTTTCCTAGGCATATAACCATCCTTTTGGGGATTATGAACAAGAAATGCTACATCCATGAGTTGGTAAAAACTTTAAGCACTTCTCAGCATTCTTCTTCATATCCTAAGGCAATAATGTGTTGTGTGAGTAACTTTATCCTTACCCTAAATTTTAAAGATTGCCGAAATCACATTCTTGAACAGTCCAGATATTCATGCTTATGCCATAATGTGGATGTTAGAGATCATATGTCTGTCATCTGGAGAATACGTTCTTTCTCAAGTAGGCGATAATCTTGATCTAAAATAGTGTTTTTTCTGATCGTATTTATGGTTGTAGTTAACATGAGTGAAGCAGTTTCTATTCCTCTTTTTGATTGATTTAATGCCATTTAATAAGATTCTTGGCTTCGCCATACTGTCACTGATTTGCCTTGAACATCTCCATTCGTGCAGAAAAGGATCTCGATTTGGAAATGATACGCTTATTGATGGCATGCTTAAAGATGGTCTGTGGGATGTCTATAATGATTTTGGCATGGGAATGTGTGCTGAATTATGTGCCGACCAACATTTGATAACAAGAGAAGAGCAGGTACTTGTATATATTATTTTTCAAGTCATTTGTATTCACGGGAAAAGACCATACAGACTTGGTTTTTTTCTTTTGCAAAAAAATCAAATAGGCTTTGTTGATTGTGGTTTGGTTTTCTTTGAATGGTGTGGCACTAGATCTTAAATGTGATTCATACAGGTTATTATCCTTCTTTATTAGGAGTTCGGTATAAATTGTTTGGATTTATATTCCTGCTGAAGTTGTTATTTAGATTACCTTTGATGGTCTCTTGACTTGTCACTGTGGCATTGGTCTAAACTCTAAAGCACTAGGGAAATTGGCACAATGTTGCTGACTAACCCGACACCATGTGATTTATTAGAGCATTGTGTTAGAAATTTTGTTGAAAATAGTTCCATCAACAGTTTCCAAATTGTTTTAATGTGGTCAATGATGCATACTTTAGTTGTGATTTGGTTTGGGACATTGACCACAAGTGGCACCAGCTATAAAGTTTATAACTTTATGCACCTGTGTTCTATTTCAAGCTGCATCATCTTTGTGCCTTAACTTTTATTCTAATTAATAGTTTTTAAAATCCCTTTTTCTCTGGTCCTGGTTATGTGGTACTAGCATATAAGTAATGTCTTGCAGTCTGTGGTCTCATTTACAAGGAATGTGACTGATTTATTTCCTCCACTTCCTCTAGGATTCTTATGCCATTCAGAGCAATGAGCGTGGAATAGCTGCTCAACATAGTGGTGCATTTTCTTGGGAAATTGCTCCGGTGGGACATCAAAATTTATGGTAGATGCAGGCAGGGGGTTTACCATTTCTTGCATATTTGACTTATTTCACATAATTTCATGCTATGCAGGTGGAAGTTTCTACAGGTAGAGGAAAACCATCAAGAATCATCGATAAGGATGAAAGTCTTGAAAAAGTAATGTCTTATAAAACTTAAGTAGACTCTTTCATACATCACATGCCATTCCACAAAGTATAGATCATAATCAATAGTTATTAGATATATGCAGTCTTTATTTAAAAAAAAGGGAGAATTTCGATAGGGCAGTCTTTAAAGATGCCCTCTTCTCAGTCAGCGAAGGTTAATTCCTTCCTTTTATAATAGTAAAAGAGAATGAAAATAACAGAACTTAAAATTAGGTTAGTGGTTTCAAAAAAATTATCCTGTTATATATATGATAATGATATAACTATATATTTAGATTATGATTGTCGGCTCTACTAGCCTGATTAACAGAATCAAGAATTTTGACTTGAGGTTAAAATTCTCCTTGACATATTTTGAGAACACTGTGTTGTTTTCACTTTAAGATACTGTGGTCGATATCAGGTTGGAAATAGATGGTAGAACTGGTTCATGATTTACCTGCAACATGCAAAATCCAGTTAAAGTTTTCATAGTGTATAGTTACTGTTCAGCCAATTAGTTTTGAAGCTTATGTGATTTTATTCTGGATGCTAAACTTATAGGTACTATCGTCATCCTTCCTGCTTCTCTTTGCAAAATCTGGTATCGTGATATTGATGGAGGCTTGCAATTTTTTTTTTTTTTTTTGTATGACTAGTTTGATCCTGTAAAATTAAGGAAGCTCCGTCCTAGTTTCAAGGAGAATGGTGGTTCAGTTACTGCTGGCAATGCTTCTAGTATAAGGTTGGCTGCTTTCATCTTTGTTATCATTACCATCTTTTTTTCCCCTTTAAGAATACAATATATGTAAATTTTTATTGAATCAGATTTACCTTAGTTTCTTTTCTTTATGTTTATTAGTTTCTGCAGGGCTGCTTGTGGTATAACTTTCTTGCAAACTGATCCCCTAATATGCTATGTGGAATGATAGATTTCTTTGACCTAATTTTCTTTTCAGTGGTGCTGTCCTTGAAATAATTTGTAGCAGAACAGATTCAGTCAATATACAACAAACCATGGATCCATTCTGGCTCCTTATTGGCTTATAAGTGTAGGTTCATTATAATGGACTGAATAGACTCCATGTTGGCTTCTATTCAAGAGAAGTGTTCTCTTTTTCAATGCATGCACTGATATATCCCTGTAGTATTATTAAAATTGTGATTCTCTTACTTCAGCTAAAATCTCGATGATAATGTCTAATTGATTGTAAGTGAAGGATTTATATCGGGTGCTAAATGCTGTAAATTTTATGAAATTTCTAACATCACCATCAACAGATTTAAAGGAGTAATCTTACTTAAAATTTACTGCATAACTAACTCACATATAATAGATCTAATCTGTCTTCTGACAATGATTTTCTATGCTACTAATACTTGGGCCATTTCTAATCTAGAAGCAGCCACTAAGATTTCCCCAATTTTTTCCCTTTTGCTTTCATTAAAAAATTTCCTTCTCAGATAAATTGCTCATGATTATTTTGAAAAGTTGCCTTAGTATATGTGGATTGGCATAGCTGAGTTGAGCTCCCATATATGATGCATCACCTTTGCCCATCCCTTAGAAAAAATGATTTTACCTTTTCAGGAACCCAAGCATCAGTTATAAGTTGACTTTAACCCTGGACATTAGACTTAAAAGAGAGATTCTCCCAGCTTCGCCTATAAGGTGCTCTTGCAGCCAACAGTCTGTTTGTTACATTTATCACAAGATTATCAACATCATCTACTCCTTGTCCAAACCTTCAAGTCTAGTAGACCCAGACAGCTTGTAGAACCGCTCCCTTAGAACAGCAAGAAAGCAAAGAAAAAGCTACCCTGACCTTATTTCAATCCTTGGTGAGAGTAGAATTTTCATCGTTAACCTGCTGCTAGAGATCTCATATCTCCCAAGAGTATGGTGGGAATCAAAAGTTTCAACTATTTTTTTGTTGTGGATGTGAAGATGCATTCTTCTGCAACAGACAAGTGATTGGTGCCAGTTGAACGTCTCTCAATCTGGCCCCCAGAGGCAATGAGGACTTGTTCACATGGAAGAATGATATGCAGTGAGGTTGAGAAGCCGTATCAATATTTTTCCAGCAATCCACAACCCATATCACACATTAGGAAACATCATAAACGTCAAGTCCACCTGCAGCACATTCACCGTTTTCTGGGGAGTTTATCAGCTCCATCATCCGTTCAAAGGAAGTTTGAGGCAAAATCCCTTTAGTCACCACCAGTCTAGGTTAATTATGTTGAATTTCTTCGTTGCATATTTTGCTTTTTTATCCCATGGCTTGGATTTGCACTCTCTGTAATTTTACCATAATTCAGGATTGGATTTGTAAGCACTGACTGGTAATTGGTCAAGTTTCAACCTGTTTAAGCACTTGATGAATTTCATTGAAGCATGATTTTTTTTATTTTTCTCCTGAATACGGTTCTTTTGGACAGTGATGGTGCTGCTGCTTTAGTGTTAGTGAGTGGGGCGAAAGCTAGGGAACTAGGATTGCAAGTGATTGCAAAGATCAAAGGATATGCTGATGCTGCTCAGGTGATTGACCAAATAAAGCAAAAATCTTTTTCATGGCAGAAAAAAGAGAGAGAGGATGCTTCAAATTAATATAGACTGGCTATCTGGAAAATTTCTGTTTTCTTTGGCCTATTTTCATTAAAAGTCCAGAGTTTGGACTAGCTGTTGTATACACAAAGAAACTCAGGGTGTTCCAGTCTTCAGTAAATCTGTAGAGACCCGGAGGGCCGCAACTCAGATGTTTGTGCCATGCAGTTTGGATAAATTATCTAAGACTGACAATCTGCTGTTATGTTCTGAACACTACTCAGCAGAACGCTACTTGGCACATGTGTAGCTGTTAATCACTTTATTGTCAGCTGCTGCTCAATTAATTAACCGAATCTACTTGAATGGTGTGTCGCAGCTGCCAGTCAAGTGAATTATGGTAGTGATTATGCTGAAGACTATTTTCGCTGTTCACAAAATGGCATCGTCTGATCTTTTGGACTCCATTTTGTGTCTGTTTAGCATTAATAAATATCTAGTTAATCCTAAGTTATTTTCTGCTTGAAGCTGATATGAGATTGGTCATGCAGGCACCTGAGCTATTCACAACAGCCCCATCTCTCGCGATACCAAAAGCTATTTCGAATGCTGGCTTGGAGGCTTCTCAAATAGACTATTATGAGATCAATGAAGCTTTCTCCGTAAGTTGAGAACTATCTCTCACCTGGTTTCTTCTCTATGTAAAATTCTTTTTGGCAGAACTTTTAGCTTTTTCATGGTAGCAGGTTGTGGCTCTAGCAAATCAGAAGCTTCTTCGGCTTCCTGCTGTAAGTTACTGTTTTTTCTAAACTGAGGCCCTTACTGCTACAACCTTCTGGGACCTTCAAACATTTGCATTCTGCAGTTTAGATTCATGTCCAGCTGCCTAAATTATGATGAGTTCTTCGTAGACAAGCTGGGCAGGCTTACTACTTCGCCCTTTCAACCTTGTTAACTATCCTACCTCATGCTGCCTGCAGGAAAAGCTTAATGTGCATGGTGGTGCTGTTTCTTTGGGACATCCTCTAGGTTGCAGTGGCGCACGCATTTTGGTCACTTTGTTAGGGGTATGTATCCTAGCATACAAATTATATTTGCATAGCCTGGATCTTCTTATTCTTCCTCCTGCATGTGTATCTGCACATCTCACCGAATGCATGCATATGCATGCATACGTGCATGCGCATGTGTGTGTTGTGTTGTGTAACCTTGATTTCTGCTTTTTCAGAACAAGCATGGATGTTGGTGACTGGCATGTTGTTTCTCCAATTTTTTAAATAAACACGGGATTTTTTTTATCAACTGGCATCTTATCTTAAGAGTTCAGTAGCCTTTGATTATCCATCTGTTTTTTATTAAGGTAGTCTTTCAGGGCATTTCTAGTTTTATAGGAAATAGAAACAGACAACTTTTCATGATTCCAAACATCGTATAATACATGTTTTAAGATAGAGTATTGGCTCAACTGTCATGTAGCTATAAGCTTGTGTTAACTATGGATTTGCAGGTTCTCAGACACAGAAATGGCAAATTTGGAGTAGCAGGAGTTTGCAATGGTGGTGGGGGAGCCTCTGCACTTGTCTTGGAGCTCACGTAAGTATTCTCGGTTTGGCGAGGCTTCGAGTTTGGCATAATAAAACTTTACTGTCAACTTGGCAATGAATTAGATATCTTATTGTAAAACATATATCTTTGGTTTTCTAAAATATATTTTACTTTGGTTTTAACAACCCATCACAAAACCAAGAGCTTTGAGTTTCTGAAGTCCAATTTGAATTTTATTACTGACATTTCTGTGCCGATTTGCTGAGCACTTGATGAAATACACATGGTCCTTTTCCCTTCCCAGGTAATCCTAATCAGCTGTAGTATTTGCATGGTAATAGCCATATCATCTTTAGTCAAAACTTTATAGAACAATCTTGCAGTAATCCCATGTAATTTGTTGAAACCAGAAGTTTATCAACCACCTATTTTCTGAGTGATAAATCATTTATATGTGCAGGCCTCGTGCGAAGACTGAACGCTCTTTGCTATGAGTTTTCTTATTTGGTGTAATTAAGTGTTGTTGTATGAGATCATAAAATTTTGCATCCAGTGTAACAATAAGTATATGATAGGTAAATGTAATCTGCCTATGATGTGGTTGACGTGGTTATGGATGTCTGATATGCCATATCCTCACAACTCAATCATGTCATATTATCTGTTTAATATGTCAACCCTCCATATAAATAAAAAGCAAGGCACGGCTATCGTTACATATTTGCATCTCTGTGGTGTTCAAGTAACATGAGCTTGCATCTAAACATATCTTTCGAATGAGAGTAGAGGAAGCAAAAACAAGAATATTAATTAAAATTGTTTAATACTAGCAAACACCAGTTGTGACACCTGGTCCTCCTTTCAGATGGATAAATTTATTTTTAATGGAAACTCTAGTAGCAAGTTACAATTTTACTGGCAAAGCTTATGCCGAGACTGATTCATGTTTTACAATACAAAAGAAAAAAAATATGGCAGTTTCAACAAGTTGTGACTTATTATTGCATGGTTTGCTGGCTCTTATTTTACCAAAAATAAAACTCTGGCATGCTGCTGCATGATGAGACTAATTCGCGATTTAGGCTTGATAATAAGAAGGTATATCGATGAGACCATTGTCATTCGCATTGCCATCATTGTCGAACAGACCTGGAAATTTTTAAGGAATTGAGATGGAATCTAAATTCTCTAGATTCTAGTTCATCTCTCTCATGAAAATCGCTGTACTTGGACTCCTATTATTTGGTACTGCTTTCTTTACTCGACCTATTTAATGGTTTCATTGCATATGGACTCGACTTACACTAGTGACGCTATATCCAAAAGAGGTGCTAGCTTTCTAAGCTCCGAGAATTTAGACTCTATTTCATGAACTGCACCAGCTTCTTAGTTGCAACAGGATTTGCAGGTTCGTGCTTCTCTAATTTCTCCTGGACAGAGATTGAACCTACGGGAACTGAACCGCATCCTCTGAGATGTGCCAGCTGTTCTAAATTCATCAAAATGAAGAATCTTTAACTAAAGATACTTGGTACAGAGAAAAGGTAGTATTCTAATTTATATTAGAAATCATGATCATATGTTTACAGAAAATATAACGCATATATTTACCTGTATGCATGATCTAAAACTATTCCATAAATATGTCAAACTTCTTAATTTCTATTTTCCCCTGAAAAAGAGAAAATACAGCATACTTTTCATGCAAACTTATAGCTATAATGAGTTCTTAAACTGTCCCTCATCAACTTCCTTCACTTAAAGTTGGAGACATTGTTGTGGATAATTTACATGAAACTTAGGCTATGCCTTATCATGGATACTAGTTTGGACAAATAGCTTTACCTTGTGTTCTTATCACCAAAGATCATGCATGGGACAAAATCTTGTCCACTTGCATAAACAAGTAATCTTGTTAGGTCCCTATCACTCACTTGCATGTTCATGAGGTAGCTCGCTTTTCAGTTGTTTCTATCCCCAAAGTGGGGCTCTGGGAGCGAAGGCAGGGTGCTAGGGATTGTTCATGTAAATTGGTTTCAGTTACACAGTGCCCCACAACTATCAAAGTAATGTGGGGTTGAAACACGAGACTGCCTACCTCTAAGCCGAGAGTGTCCGTCCTTCCTGTCAAGTAGGCTACTTTTTTTGGAACGCAGTCTAGAATAACCATGACCGTGTATATAAATATCTTCGATGCTGTCATTTTGAAATGTCCGCTTCAACCGCTATTTCACCTCCCAATCCATGGCCATTGAAAATGATTTTTTACACCTGCAGCATTTCAATAATGAAGCTTGTATGCGGGCTCAGAACCATGCGATCGTCTTCGTCTTTTTTTCTTCTTTACTCTTTTCCATATAAGCTGTACTTTCTTTTTTGTTGGAGTGACTGGTTAGACTATTTACGCCTTGATTACAGCATCCTTTGTGAACCATCCAAACTGTACTGCATAAACTGGTCAGTGGTCACATGTAGAATTCAAACTACTCGTTTTTTGGAATAAGGAATGGGACATGATACTCTTCTGGTCGGTGGTAGTGTATGATTCTTCTAATATTTTAAGGATGGGGAACTTCGAAACAAGAAACTTATCATGTGCTATCAGACTTTATAAACTTATCATCCTTAGTGATTTAATTTATAAAATGGCAATGCCTAGCTGAAAGAAACTCCTATAGTAGAGAGGCCACTGGCTCGTCAACTTTATAAGTTACATGTCATGGACTGTTTGGAAGGACATGTATTATCTTATCTTATATCTGAACAAATTTCTATGCAGATATTCAGATGCACATGCTGCTTTATGGGGACTTTATGACTATAATTGCATTATTCTTTTGGTTAAGACTTGGAATAATATTTATAGTATTTTTTTAATTAAAATTAAAAAGAAAAAAAATCATCTCTATTATAGAATATAAGTTATGGGCTGAATCCTGATACCATATTGTTACAACCTAATACTTCAGTCCATAAAAATTAGCCAAAAATGTTATTTAAATTTCTTTGTTCTGTTTAAATATTTAAATATATAGCTGATATGAAGCTAAATATATATCAATATGAATTTTTTGATAAATTCAAATGAGTCTGAAGAAAGGAATTTGATTTCTATACATGGTTTTGATTTTTAGGAGCAAACTAATCACCTTAAAAGTTTTCTTTGTAATAGCGAGTCTGTTTAAAGCTTTGACCTCGGGAAGGTGGAGATCGAGCACGAGAAGTAAGGAATTTTTTTTTTGAGGGTGCGAGTGGGCAGGTGGGGTATGATAGGGTTAGGATTTAAGAGAATAGATTCCGGTCAATTACATAGCCGGTCAACAATGTTCTTCACAGCGGGGTCCACAGAGGGTTATTTTATAATTTTGCAGCGACCAACAACAAATGGTCAACAAGTCAAAATATGTATAGAATTGTTTTCCAAAGACACAGACCTAAGACTGGATACATCAACGGGTCCTTGCCCTTCCTCCAAAAATTTAAAATAAAAATCTTTCCTCCAAAAAGCCGCTAGGATGTACCATATATTGGATCCAGCGCAAATGGGACTCATATGGTCAAAAAAAAAAAAAAAAAAAGAGTAAAGGGAAGAAAAGAAAGAAAGTCTAAAGTCTTGCTTAATTGGAAGTTGATTTTGGTTGTGAAAGGTCCATCCTTTTTTTTTTGTTTCTTTTTTGAGTCTATTGGTGTGGGAGTTATATTCTTTTAGAACGTTTTTTTTTTCTTCATAATTAAGAGCAACGCTTTTGTTTGGATTTTTTAAAGTCTGGTGATCACACCGAAAGTCTTTTAGCTTTCATCTTTGTAGAATTTCACTATTGTTGATTTCTCTAAGAAATAAATAGATGATTTTTTTGAAAGGTACCTACTGAGATACGTATGGAGATAACTTTTGTATTTATCTCCAATCAATATACACCTCATTTTCTTGAGCATAATACTTGAGAGGATTCTATTATAATTATTATTTTATTTATAATAAAATTTTATTTAGTATTGCTTTGTAATTTTCTTATAAAAAAATTGTATATAAAATAGTTTATTCTCTTTGCTCCAATTTTATTATATTTATATTTGTGAATTTGGGCAAAACCAAAACAATCCTCCTTCCCAGCAACTTCCATCCCCTATGTTTATTCTTTGTCCATCCATTATTTATTGAAGGATTCGGTGTTCTTCTTTCCTCCGCATCCGGCACCGCCACATCCAATGGCCACCACCAAAACATTCCTCACCACCGCCGCCTCCGTCGCCGCCTCCGCCGTCCTCGTCCGCTCCATCGCTAACGACCTCGTCCCCGAATCCATCCAATACTACCTCTCCTCGACCCTGGCCTCCCTCGTCGCCCGCCTCTCCTCCCAGCTCACCGTAGTCATCGACGAGCTCGACGGCATCACCACCAACCAGATGTACAAGGCCGCCGAGATCTACCTCGGCACCAAGGTCTCCCCCTCCACCCGCCGTTTCCGCGTCACGAAGCACGACGACTCCACCGCCCTCGACGTCACCATGGACCGCGGCGAGGACGTCGTTGATGTCTTCCAAGGGGTGCGCTTCCGGTGGCGACTCCTATCTCGGGAATCCAACCGCCCGATCTTCCACACCCACCGCCGCCGCCACTACTTCGTTGACTCCACCCCGTCGGAGCTCCGCTACTTCGAGCTAACCTTCCACAGGAAGCACAAGGACCTGGCCTTGAAGTCCTACCTGCCTCACGTCCTGGACCAATCCAAAACAATCAAAGAGCAGGCCAGAACGCTGAAGCTTTACAGCAACGAGGACGAGATGTGGACGCCTGTGAATCTCCACCACCCCGCGACGTTCGATACGCTGGCCATGGAAGACCCGCTGAAGAACGAGGTGATGGAGGACTTGGCCCGGTTCGTTAAGAGGAAGGAGTTCTACAGGCGAATAGGGAAGGCCTGGAAGCGGGGATACTTGCTGCACGGCCCGCCGGGGACCGGGAAGTCGAGCTTGATCGCAGCGATGGCGAACTTTCTGAGGTTCGACGTGTACGATCTAGAGCTGACGGAGGTCCGGAGCAATTCGATGCTGAGATCTCTGCTCGTCGGCACGTCCAACCGATCCATACTGGTTGTGGAGGACATCGACTGCTCGCTCGAATTGCAGAAAAGGGATGCCGAGAAGAAGGTAGACAAGGACAAGAAGTCCTCAAACGATGAAGACGACAAGGTGAGCTTCTTCTGGTACATATTATTTTTGTGGCTCATATCCTTTCATTTGGCATGCTTGCTTGCTTGCTTGTTTTTTTTTTTTTTTTCAATTACTACACTAGGCAGAATCTTTCTAAGATCTCTTTTTTTTTTTTTTTTTTGGTTCCTGAATTAATCTTTCTCATGAAATGATCTACAGGTGACACTTTCTGGTCTGCTCAACTTCGTCGATGGGCTGTGGTCGAGCTGTGGGGATGAGAGGATCATCGTGTTCACTACCAATTACAAGGATCGGCTGGAACCGGCACTGCTGCGGCCGGGCCGGATGGATGTACACATCCACATGAGCTACTGCAGTCCTGCCGGGTTCAGGGTGCTGGCTTCCAACTACCATCGTCTCCGCGACCACCCACTCTTCGAGGAGATCGAAGCATCGATCAAAGAGGTGGAGGTCACACCGGCGGAGGTTGCAGAAGAGCTGATGAAGAGCGACGACGCTGAAGTCGCGCTCCGAGGGCTCATCAAGCTTATCCAAACCAAGAAGAAACAAGCCAGTGCTGCTCCAGATCAAAATGAGAACCAGGAGGGTGGAAGAAAGCTAAATGATGAAGGTCAAGCCTGAGATTTTCCTCATTTTTTCTTCTTTTTTTTTTTGCCGGAGAAACACGTTAAAGAATAAAGGGAAAAGGAAGTCAAAAAAAGATGGCTACGGGGGTAGATGACGACCATACATATAGCGAGGCACTAGAAATTTCCTGCAGCTTGGAGTCATTCAGTGTTCATGGACTTAGAAAATTCCAACCATCAGTCATGGCAGTGGCCGGGGTCGATGGTCATACGTTCGGTAGTTACAATGGATACTCGGGAAAGTCCAAAAAACGCGGACTTCTTCGTCTATTATGTATCTTTCTTCCCTTTGAATCACAAGAAAAAAAGAGAGAGAGGATCCACTGGGAGAAAAGGGGCCTCCTTTTAGACTTGCAGAAGACTTCGAACATTTTTATTTTGCCCCGTGGTCTTTCTATAATTAATGATCTCAAGACCATGTCATGCTAAATATTTCGTGCTTGCTAGAGCTCTGTCCAATGCAGTGCTCATGAAAAGAAGCATGACTGATCCTTATTTTCTAACTAATCTTTTTATTATTTATGATAAACAAGCATCCAGCTATAGAAAGTGTGATTAGTTTCTTTTTCCCTATGGTAAGTATTAAATAAATATTGAATGAAATAGAGACCAGATGGCCTCACGGCAAGACTAAGCTTAGGATCGACATCCAAATTGCTTAAATCCATGTTGATATATAGTGGAATTTTGTCGACAACTTTCATTAAAATAGTACATAAAAATAAAGGAAATAAGCCAACAAGAAATACCTCCATCAACATGAACATATTTCATACAGTTACACTAGGAGTGCCATCCCATAATATCTATATCATTCAGCAATCAGGATCATATAAAAATTGAATCATACCTCGTAGCTAGCTAAAGAAAGAGAATGACATGAAGAACAATAGCCCACTCAATGGAATTTCTTGCAGTGGTCTGCAAGTTTGATCATATGGTCGCGGCCATAACCATACTTTCCTTGCCAAATGAGGAACATGTCTGGAATGCAGAACCCATCGTCGCTGGCCTTCTGGACATTCTTGCATGTCTCCTTGCCGGGGAAGGTGCCGTCGACGGTGTAGTCGATGAGGTCGTTGATGACCTTCATGTTGGCGACGTAGCGCCAGCAGCGGATATAAGTGCCCAACTCCGGCACCACGCTCAGATCCTCCTGCGCCATGGCTGCAGAGAAGGTGAGGGTGAGGGCAAGGATGGCAGCAGCCGTCCTCATCTTTGCTTTTGCCTCTGTTGATAGGCTCTCTGATATGAGGAGCAAATGTGGTAGTTAACAATAGAAAAACAGCTCTATCTTGCGACAATTTCTATCTGCTATTAAATAATGCCAAAGCATTAACTGAATGAATGAAAACCAATCAGTCGATGAGGTCTCTTATTTTAGTAGAATTTTGTTCGGTTTGAGCATGAATGCTGAAAAAAAGTGGAATAGTTG
Organism: Phoenix dactylifera; assembly: GCF_051530095.1. Taxonomy (NCBI): domain Eukaryota; kingdom Viridiplantae; phylum Streptophyta; class Magnoliopsida; order Arecales; family Arecaceae; genus Phoenix; species Phoenix dactylifera. The sequence goes on from NC_143196.1 coordinate 34,047,844, forward strand.
TGGACGTGATCTTTCTTATTTTAGTAGAATCTTGTTTGGTTTGAGCATGAATGCTGACAAAAATTGAATGGTTGTGGACGTGGTCTTCATGCATGGACCTTTTCTTTCGGCTTTGGTGTCTCTCCTCCATGTCAAGTTAATGGTCTGAGAAATAAGACCTCTCTTGCACAACAGTGTGGTCCATATGATTTTTTTTTACTAAATCTTTCTTTTATGGAATATCATAATTATAAAATGTGTTTACAAGGGGCTTCACTCGTCCTGTAAAATTGATAAGAGTCATAAGCACCCATCTAAATTTTCTACACCTCTTTATTTCATCACAAGAGAGACTGTTCATATTAAGTCAGCCAGGTTCAGAGTTCGGAGTTTAGACACAGTTCATGAGGCTGGTCTTCTGTCAAGTTTAATTGTACATTTTTAAGCCTGTGACAGACTCTGAAAGAAGAGCAACCAATGAAAAAAAGGATCACCACCAAACAGCATTAAAATTATTCGCAATCTTCATTAAAAGAAATGACAGAAACAAAACAAATCATTGGAGAGATTTCACTCTATATATATCAACAACATGAACTTGGACTTTTCACATATCCCTAACTAATAACTACTATTGCAAATTTGCAAGCAATAGATCCTGCAGGAACCCTTGAGATTTTGACAAGCATGAGAATCTAGACTCTCTTAGGTGAAATAAAATCTGCATACAGCAGCAAAAGATACATTCATTCCTATTGGGTTCTGAAAACAACTATATTTTACAACCAAGGAAAGAAATGTTTTCGCTTATTATACATTTTAAAAGAGAACTTTACAGCCTACATGTAATAATTAGCACATTACTTGATATTATGAGCTCCATGTTCTCAGAAAACACCATCAGCTAACGAAAATTGTTTAGGTGCATGTATTGATACAAAAACAGAGGAATTTGATTTCCTTTGCTGAAAGACATTACAGTAATTATAATCTCAGGTTGACTTCAAATGCTACAAGCAAAACATTACAGAGAACAGGTCATGTATCTTTGTGAAGAATTTTGTCGGGTGAGTAGATACTGGTGGCAGTGATGGTTCTGGTTTTTTGTTCTTCCTCCTCAGTTGAAAGAATTGTTGCATTGCTTCAGAACACTCGGTTGCCAGAACACCACGCCTTATTGTTATACTTGGGTGGAATGGGTGGACAGGTCCGACTATTTGATTTGATGAATCCAAGCTGCTGCTTCCTCCATCCCCAGGAAAAAGCCTGTAAAATAATGGACATATCAAGCCAAACTTGCTATCAATTTGACCAATCAAACCCGTTAACAATGTGGAGTCCACAAACAGCAAAACTAAGCATACATAGTTGAGACAAAGCTGCAGACAACATGCACAATTTAAGAATATTAACCCATTACATTTTATTTCAACAATTCAACAAGGCCTGTTTGATGAAAAATAAGTTCCCTTGGGATAATTAAGAGGAAATGAAGGCCACACAGAGTTTTCATGAGTTGGCTACAACTTTTCATATGGAGCAACATGGTGCTGAAAACTTATTAAAAGAGCCACTGAATACAAAGTATTATGTAAATAACTGAAATAGATTCAATCTTGACAGCATCATAATCAGAATGCCATGATTAAACAAATAATCAAGAGAGCAACTGCAATTGTTTATAAGCATATTCCAATATAATAATGAATAAAAATGTAAAATGCACACCTGACCCAGCTGCCATCAGCTCCTAGTAGCTTGTTGGGCGCTCCCCATACCACAGTATCAATCCTAGCTTGAAGGATTGCTCCAGCACACATTGGGCATGGTTCAAGTGTCACATAAAGTGTTGTTTCCTACAGAGAATTTGCATAAGAAACATCTTTGCTGAGAAAGAGAAATTGTATTCAAACTAAATGTCACAAAAGAAAGCACAGAAGGAACATCTTAGCAATTCGAGGTGGTATCCAATTTGGTGTAACGGCCCGATGCGCATTCTTTGAAAGATAATATTTCCCAAAAAGTGTTCATTTCCCAATTATATCAACTGATAAGCTGATACAAATCAAAACTTTCACATGTTTATATATATATATATATATATATATATATATATAAAAGAATCCATAGTCTGCTTTAGCTAAACCAGAATTCCCTACCAAAACCACATAAGCATCGAAGTTTTCCTGAATTATTCATCAAGCCTTTCTCTTATTCATGATTGAGTAACCTACAGAATTTTAGCATATTGCTATGTGTGATCTCCTGCTCCAATTTAACAACGAAAGAGTGCACAAGCATCGTATTTTCATTTTTTATTATATTTAGCTTTTTCACCTTTTAAGGACCTTCCACATTCATTGTTTTACCTCTATACCATTTCTGCCCTCAACAACAGAATTTGTCTTCTACAATCTCTATTTACTTAACAGGACTTGACATGTTTAATTCATATAAACACAGCATATGAGAAAGACTAGAATATGCGTGTATATACTTGACATATGTGTACTCATGCTTCATTTTAAAATATGCACTTCATATATGTGCATACAGAGACGACCGAGGGTAGTTTTGGTCCAGGCATTGGTCAACATCAAGTATCAAGGCATTCAACAACCTGGCCCACCAGAAGGTCAATCAAGGCCAATACCCTGGTGGGCCAGCCTAGCTGATTCAGAGGAGGATCAGCTGAGATCATGCAACTTTTGGCTTCATTTGTAGGAAGATTACCACATTGTGTTGGGCCGTGCTGGTTTGAGCTTTAATTTGGGCTTTATTCTACATTATTTATTTCCTAATCTGAAATAATCAGGTTTAAGGCCTGTAAGAAACATGTCCAATATCACATAATGTCTCCAAGCCCAGCCTTCTTTTCTTTCTTTCTCATTCCAATGGTTTAGAAATCTGAAAATTAAAAAATGGGTGTGGATATGACCCAACAGGTCAAAGGCTGCTACAACTGTACCCAACTAGCCACACTGGTAAGTCAGGGCTTCTTGACTTGTACCGTGCTCAGGGACCCAAAAGATAATGCGCTGGGTTGGATTGGATAAGATCAGGTAAAGAGGTCCAAGTCCAAATTGCCACCCCTATGTGCATAGAGAGTTTGCTTGAGTTCCTACACACTTAGCATGAACAGACAGATAATTGCATAACAAAAGCAAATAAAAACTTACAGTTTATATTGCACATTTAGATACAGAAAAATAAGAAGCACCGCTTATATGTAAATAGAAGTACATGTTCATACTTGAGAAACAAGCATGTACAATCTTAACATACAAAGGGTACTATGCAAAGCAAAGACGTCCTAAATTAAAGGTAATACACAACCGATGCATGTAAACAATGTTGCTCAGCTTATGTGCATACAAACTTACCACAAAACAAGAAAAAAAATTAGCATACTGAAGATTTACAAATGAAAAGTTTCTAACTAGTATTTTATGTATTATGATCAGTAAATAATATCAGTTGCTTGTGTGAATATTAATAATTAATAGACTTTGTTTATATATACATGAAACATGACAAAGTCTTTTTAAATAGAGAAAAAATAATGAAACACCAAATTTGAAGGGCCTGAAGTGCAGCAGATGCAGACATAAAAACTCTACTTACAGCCTCCTTGGTATAAGCCAATAATCTTGATTTCAAGAAACATCCATGGTCACAGCCCCCAGGTCCAGTAATGCAATTTTCATCCTCAGGAGGCCAATTCTAAATCTTAAAGAGAAACAAAATTCCATTTAACTATTAACATCCTGTAACCAACCATACTTAAATTCATTTAAAATTATAATAATCTAAGATCTGGAGACCAGTACTGTCAGTAAATATAGTACAATGTGCAATGCATGACCGACATAAGTGCACTTATTAATGTTTCTGAATGGATGAACTTGTTGTGCATTTATATTATTTAATTACGGTTTTAATTAGTTTCAAACTGGTTTAACAGAAAAAAAAAATTGACCTATATTTTGGGCGCCTTTCTTTTTTACATCAGAACATCGATTCCAAGTATTCACTAAAAAGACTTACATGAAGCAAACTTAGTACGAAGATGCTTATGATAATCATTCCAGCCTAGCAAAAAAAGCTACAGGTTGTACACAAGAAATGTCAGATAGATGATCGCGTGCTTCATGAAAAAAACCATGATTGACAGTCATTTTTCTCCATGAAAAGACCATTCTTGCATTATCATCAAAATGATCCTTCCAAGATCTGCATGATTTCTTTATACAAAGATAAATACACTGATTAAAAAAATTAATGCCAAAAATGAGCCTCGCAAGATATCCACAATCTCCATACACAAAGGCAAAATAATATTAATAAGCATAAAATTAAAGCAAGAAATACACCAATATCTGCATAACGTTCACTAAATCAGCAGCAAGTAATCTTGAAAGGCTAAGACTCATTAACAGTATCACCAGCCGGTAAAGATTTAAAAGTAGAAAATTACTGCAAGTCGCCAAGTCCGAAGAAGATTAGAAGCTTCACGTATGCAAATCATTTCAGCATGTGCAGTTGAATCTCTCAGCCCTTCCACCCTGAACATTAAATTAAGAACCAAGTTGGATTGAAGTCTGATTTTCATGATAGAAGACTGACTAGGAAGTAACATAACATGTAAATATAATATTTACAGGTTACAGCCACGAGCAATGATTTTCCCATTCTGTACCAGTACAGCCCCAACTGGCACCTCCCATGTATCTGCAGCTTTCCGAGCTTCCGCCAGAGCTTCCCTCATAAAAAACTCATCAGTTTTTCTCTGTTCACTTTCAAGCCTATATGCTTCTTCCCACTCATCAAATCTTTCTTTTAAGACTTGCTTATTCCTTTGCAGTTTCCTCCTCTTCAGTTCCCCATCTTTTCCATCAGGTTTACCAACTTCAGGTGATCCCTCTCTAACAAGCTTTTCTTCCAACCTAGTGAATTTGCTCACAGGCAACGGAACATTTCCAATATTAGTTTTATCTTCTTCTATGATGGCTGGAGCTGTATCATCTGTCAGTGCTGATGACTGGTCAACTGTTATTACATTAGAAGGAATACCTTCTCTGCCTTTTTCACCTTCGGTCCAGCCTACTTCTTCCGGTATGGAAACGGTGGAAGAACCTTTGGCCAGTGAACCTGTTTTTGTTATACCCGTTGAGGTTGATGTACCAGCTTCTGACTTCACTACTCTGTCTCCCAATTGAGGCACTCCAAAGCTTCCTTCACTTGGACCAGCATGCGTCCTGGGATAGGATTCATCAAGAGGTCTTTTAGTCAGTAATGGTTCTTTAGGTGTTCCACTTCTTTTCTCATCGATCTCATCATTGTCATCTGGCTCCTGGCCAGAAAACCAAGCCTCACTGCTTACAGACTCATTTGACGAACATCTTGTACCCGATTTCAGAGCTGGGTTGCGAGATTCAGCATGCAGACCCCAACTCAATCGAATTATATCTGCAACATAAGACCACAATGACCTGTGGGATCTTTGAGCAACAGCATTTTCAGTTCCTGCAGTAGCAGTGGTGGAATCCTCAGCTTCAGCAGCTGTTGGGCCCTCCTCGGGTTCTTCTTTCCTAGAAGTTTCCTGAGAAGTCAGGCCCCTGACATCCCACATTTCATCAGATGGCCCTTTCATCCCTGGCTTTGATGTAGATCTCCTGGAACCTTCTTCTACATACCTCTCGTCTTTGTCTTCTGACGCAGCAGCAGGAAGTCTTGAGGGTGTGCCACTAGTTGCATTGCTCGCTCCACTAGGTACTTCTTCTATTTGAATTCCAGGAGAATATTTGGAAGCATAGTCTAATCCATCTAAAGTTGTAATGTCCTGTTGTACCTTGTCGACAAACTCTCCAACATACAATGCAGAGGACCTGTCTGATCGGCTAGCAGACTCTAGTGACCCATCTTTGATTATGTACATCTCACCTCTACTCGCCTGATCATCTAACTCATGGGTATAAGTGTTTAGAGAGCTAGTGCCACTATCAAAACGTCCAGTAAAACCCATTTGCCCTTTTGTTGGCTGCGAACTGTCCCCTGTAAGTGTGCTTCTTTGTTTCCCCAGCTTATCTCGAACCAGCATCGATGAAGAATTCCCTCGACGGTTTTCTATCCTCATATTAGATATCTCCTGTGAAGTGGAAGCCATTTCATTGTCATTTCTTGAGTACTCAGATATATTTGTTTCCTTGGCAGAATCTCGTCTGGAACTGTATTCACAGTTGACACTTTCACTCTCTACCCTCGTATTATACCTTGTATTATATATTTCTTGTGTGTTAGAAGCCCTTTCAGTGTCCCTCCTTGAAACTTCAAAATTTTGGGCATCCCTTTCATGTGTTCTTCTTGAACTGGATTGCTGCATGAATTGTTCATTGATTAGATTCCATTGGTTCCTAGCCGAATAGTCTTCTGGATCATCCATTCTAGTCTCAAGAAGTCTCCGTGAACTGCTGGCCCTTTCAGCATCACCAGCACGGGCACTAGAAACATCAGTGCGACTTTCATTATGCTTGTCTGTTTCCATTCTGCCAAGTACCCATTGATCCCTTTGGCTTCTCTTATCTCTTGACACAGGAACCGAACTCTGAGCTGAAGCAGATCTGTCCTCCCTGTTCCTCACCCACATTTGTTCATAATGCCTCTGAGAGTCGGAGGCACTCTCAGTATTTTTGTCACGGAGCTGTGTTATTTCCCTGGGCTTTTGTGATCTTTTCCTTAACTCTGTGCGCCCAACCACTCCTTGATCAAGCTCAGTATGCTTATTTGAAGTCGAACTCACTTCCCAACCCACCTTCCTTGCATCACCCATGTTCTTGGAACTGGAAGACCTCTTTGTATCATCCTCATGCACATCAGATGTTCCAGTAACCATCCGAGATCCTGCCCTTGACTCCCTTTGCCTGACAACCCATTCATCTTCATAACCATATTCTTCTCTTGCTTCAAGAGCTAAATCAATTGATGAAGCACTTTTCTCTTCTCTGTCCGCAAATCTCAATTCAGCTTGCCCAACTACCCGCTGGTCTATTTCGCTATGCTGCCTCGCAGCCAAACCCTCTTCCCTGTCTACCTTCCTTGCATCAACCACGCTCTGAAAACTGGAAAACCTCGTTGAATCATCCCCATGTGCCTCAGATGTTCTCTTTCTAGCAATCTTCCGAGATCCTTCCCTCAACACCCTTTCTCCATAAACATTTTCTTCTTTGTAATCACACACTTCTCTTGCTTCATGAGCTGAATCCATCCCCAAAGCACCCCTCTCCTCTCTCTCCTCTGCCTTCCATCCTGTTCGCCCAACAACTCTCTTATCTACTTTGCCTTGCCACTTTCCAGCTGAACCCGAGCCCTCTTCCCTATCAACCTTCCTTGCACCAGCCATGTTCTTAGAACTCAAACCTGTCCTTGCATCATTTTCACCTACCCCAGACATTCTCGTAAATCTCCAAGATCCTTCTTGCCCAGCAACATTTTGCTCTTCATAACCGTGTTCTTCCCTCGCTTCACACCGCGATCTCCTCAAGGAGGCAGCTTTCTCCTCTCTATCTCTAATTTCCCATTCAGATAACTTTGTTGAACTCGAGGCCCTCAAGTTGCCATCTTTTTCCTGAAACTCCGTCTTTCTACTCGAATCCCAACCAGCATCACTCTCCGACACATACCTCTTCTTCGACCCAGCATTATCCTCATACTTCCGAACTTGCCGAACCTCCCTGTCACCAACATCCACTCTACCACTACCATAATTTCTCGAAGAGTCACCACAGACCCTTCTCCCCTTCCCTTCTTTCCTCTCAGAACCACTGTAACAATCCAACTCCGACCCATCCTTCCTCGCCCTGGAAGACCGCCAGCCCTCCCCATCAACCGACTCGATTTCTACCTCTCTCCTCAAATTCTTCCACAAGCTGACAACTTTATCACAACCGGCTTCATTTCTCGACTCCTCAGCGCTGTAGCCCTCCCGGTAGCAGCTCCTGACCTCGGCCAGGAGGCCGATCATCTCCCAGAAGCCCCCATCGGAGGTCCGGGACCAGGAAGAGGTCCGGCGGCACTGCGGGCCGAGACCGAGCTCCCGGACGGCCGACCGCCGGCACCGGGCGCGGTCGGCCGCCCTGCTGGAGAGGAAGGATCTAGAAGGAGACCAGTAGATCAAAGAGGATTGCCTGGAGCAGTAGCCATAGAGAAGAAATCTAGGGTTGATGGAGAACCCATGGTGGGAGAAATGGGCGCAGGGAGAGAAGTCCCCACGGCAGTGGTCGCCTCTCTCGGTGAAGAAGGGGAGAGGGGCGTAGGAAAAGGACGATTTTGCCCTCAGGGCGATGGCCGTGGTGGTGTAGCCGCCGTACATTGGGGGGAGGGGCAGAGATGGGAGAGGGCATAAGACCAAGCTCACCTTCAGAGGAAGGAGGAGAATATCGCCGCCGTCCGTGGGGGATCCAAGGGTTGTGGAGATAGCGGTGCGGTCAACCCGGAGGAGGGGTTGGGGGTCTGTTCGCCACTGGGAGGCTCGGTAGGGAAGGAGACGATGGGCGGGGGTGGAGCGGCTGGTCGTCCGGGATGAGGCCCGGTCTGGTGGCCCGCCGGAACGGGATTAGGTGGGCTGGTCGAGCCAGCGGTTTCTGGATGGGGGGTGACGTGGCATGTGTTCATGTGTTGATTGGGTGTCCTATTTGATTGACCGTGCTGATCTAGTGGTTCATGTAACTTTATGGATGCCGTTATTTCAACGAATCAATTTGCGCCACGATGCTGGATTCGTGTAAATAAAATGACCAATGCGACGACAAGACACAATTCAAACCACGTCACGTGGGTTCTTGGTTTTTTTTTTTTTTTTTTTTCAACAACGGCAGCCCAGTAAATACGGCAAACAAAATGAATGTATGTATAAAAATACATATGGTTGGATACAACCATGGTTGTAACAACTAAACTTGTTATATTTGTTTGGCTGAAATCATTGGAGATAAATTTGATAATGTTACTTTGTAAATATTGTGCTAAACTTGGCAATTGTCCTCTAAAATATAGTCATTTTATTTAATTTACTTTTTTTTATAGTATTCATTGATGTGTTTGAGGAACTTGGACTTGACTTCTTAAATGAGTGGCTTTTTTTTTTGCGTGTGAATTTTCACTATTCAAAGTTCAACAATGTGTTTGTTTCAAGCATGTGCATTATTGTAGTAAGAATGATAAAATATGCATGTAAGTACCAAATCTTGCGAATAATTAACCATTTTGTATAATTCTCTTTTTTTTTTTGTGAGAATTATAATCCTTTTTGAACAATTAAAAGAGGAAACACCATGCGGATAAGTATCCATAACGCAATGATGTATGAGGCCCAGTGGGTCGGCGGCCTGTTCGTTTCTACCGACCAGGCTTGGGCCGGCCTGAACCGCCCGTTCGGATACTTAGCCCAGTCCCCAGATGCTTCGTTCCACCGCGCCGGAGAAACAAATAGAGAGGTCTCGGGCTCCCCTCTCTATTTTTGCCCCTCCAATTATCTCTCTCTTGGTCGCGGTGATTAGGGTTCCGATCCGAGGCTAGGGTTCTTGGGGGTGGAGATGGATGAGGACGAGGAGGATTACTTGTTTTACGGCACGCCGATCGAGCGGGAGGAGGAGACGTCGGCGCGGAAGAGGAAGGCCGTCGCCGACGCCGGCCAGCTGCGAACCCTTCCCCAATGGAAGCAAGAGGTCATCTCCCCCTCCTTCTCCATCTCAGTCGTTTTCTTGAAGAATCCCCCTTTCTCCTGTATACTTTAGGCTTCTTTTCCTTTTTCCGTCTTCATCTTTAGAATCGATTAAATTTAGTCCAGTATTCGATTTATAGCTCCTCTTGCCAGACATTTGATAGGATTTCCTTTGATTTCTTGCAAGCATTCGGTTTGAGCCCCACTGGGAGTTGAATAAATTACTTAACCACAGGAAAAAATTATCTTCTTCTGGATTTATTAATTCCTGGAACAATCTATAGACCGCTAGTTCTTTCCGGCAGAACCGTCAATTAGATCTCGGGCCTGGGAAAATTTTGAAGGACTTCGTTTGCTCATGATCAATGTCAGATGGGTTTTTAGCCTAGAAGAATGATCGTGTGCCAGTGTTGTGTAGCTGATAAAATTAGTGATCAGATGGCTATAGACTGCAGCGGAAGTATGGGAAGTCCAACTGGATTGGCACTGGAAATATCAGTTGGATGACTACATGGATGATCAAAAATTAATGCATCCAAATTATGACCTGGGGGCTCCACTTGACGGGAAAGATGCTCTCATGTTTATTTTTGAATTTTTCGTCACACCCCAATGTACTGGGGATTGTGTTTCAGCTCAACTAGTTGGCTTATAATTTTGTCCGTTTAGAGAAATTCAATTGCTTGGGTGAAGCCTCATCATCTGACCTATCTGTTTAGACTTTTACCAAGATCAGGGGAATCTTAATGGGGCACCAGAAAGTTTCATAAGCTTAAATTATGACTGATGGGGCAGGTCTATTCTTGCTAGCCTTTTGGGTTTCAGTCTTTCAGAACAGATCTCCCCCCTGCCACTGCAAGGAACTCGACACTAATTTGATAGGGATGACCTAAAATTGTCAACTGGTCAACAGAATGTACTTGATCCCTCTATAGAGCCTTCTTGACCAAGAGTTATGTTCCATAACTGACCCTATTCCAATGAGTGTAGGTTTGGATGGTGATTATGAGTCAACACCTAAGGCATGTTAGAAGGGGTCATCTTTAGCTTTTATTTGTAAAAGAGATATAATGGCTAGCTCAAAAAATAGGCGGAACAATATTGGAGGCCTTCTACATATTATGTGTTATCAATGTCTGAAAAGGCAGGGACATAAGGCGTGGTGCTAGAACATTTAGGTTTTTTTTTTTTTTTTAAAGCAATGATACTTTCTTCTTGGTGATGACTTAATCAAGACCCTTGGGTGTCAATTGTCAAGACATAACAATAGTACCACTCCTTCAATAGTTATGTTGCTAAAAAAATTGACCATATCGATCAGTATAATCATATCTCAAAACTCTAAAACCTGAAGCCTAACCTTGGATCTATATGTACTACCCTATCCCTGTTTGTCCCATAATAAATATTTTATCTAGCTCTTTTACATCTACTAGTTCATTTTAAATTGATGGCAAGCAATGTCTTAAATTTTTGACAACTTGTAAATTTAATTCCTGGTTTAGGAAACCCACTAGAAATTTTGATGTACTTTTAAACCTCTCAATTACCCCTATACTTTTGCATTGAAGATCCAATTTGTAATTAAAACTGTCTTGCATCCAATTTGTTATCAAATTTCTCCAAAATTCTTTATTACCAAACTCTATTTTGCACCCATCTCGGTGTTAAATCTTTCCAAGTTCTTGTTTGCATTTATTTTCTTGTGAGTTGGATATTATTATTCAAATACTTTTCTAGGATCCAATATGTTGATAGGTTTGGAAAGGTTTTAATGTATTTTCAAATGGTAAAGAGTTTGAGGCAGCAAAAGGGGAGGAGAGATTAGGCAGTAACTTTTTAAGGAGGAAATTAACTTGTTTAGGATCTAAGAAAGGTCAATTAGTATAGATGGCTACCCACCATACAGCTTCTAAAAAGTTTAGCTTATTTCATTCTTTTCTTCTTCCTATTCTTGCGTTTAAGTAATGCTCTTCTTTTGTTTAAGTGATGGTCTTATGTTACTATGATCTTTATATGAGGATACCATTGGGCAATGATATGTACTGTGTGCTGCATGATATTCTGAAAAGTACACAGATTTTGTAGGCTTGGTTGAGGGTCTCTGGCTTATGACAGCTTTTTATGTTTCTATACTTTGAGAGAGCAACTTTTTAATAATCCTGTCTCAATGGATCCTACATTTTAATTATCCCTTTCATCCAAAATTCCTTGTTGATTGTTATTCTGAATGAATCCCTGTTCTGTATTTTTTTCTCAAGCTCACAATGTTTATAATAGAATTTGTAGATATGGGATGTTGCATGCTTACCTTTTGTCTGCGTCAATGTGCTATACTAATATCTTTTTACTCAGAGTTTGACCCTACATATTCTTTATTTCTTTCCTCCTGAATTACTAAATTTGAATACTCAAAATTCAGGTCAGAGATGAGGAAGGTCGCAGAAGATTTCATGGTGCATTCACTGGAGGCTTTTCTGCTGGCTACTACAATACTGTTGGTTCAAAAGAGGGTTCGTTCTTTTAAGAATTACTGAAAATTGTTTTATGGGTGAAATTGGGCAGCAGTCTGAAGAATCTGGTAGAAATTAATTGCAGGATGGACTCCACAGACATTTACGTCATCACGCAAAAATAGAGCTGAAGTGAAACAGCAGACTATATATAATTTTTTTGATGAAGATGATATTAAGGTATTTCCTGTGATTTTTTTTTTTGTTGTGTCTCCTGTTCAATATCAGTTGCATTTTCAAGGCATGGAAGATATTTGGCCCTTTATTATCTTCTAGAATAGGTTTACATTTTTCTTAGATTAACTACAGTCAAGGATCAATGTTTTCATTTTGGCAGAGATCTCGGCTAAGATGTTGGTTTGCATTGGTACTGGGCACTCGCGCTCAGCCATTATTATCTTGGCTTATATAAACCAATATATATCAGCTGATGCAATATAAAAACATCGGTCGAACTTCCTTGTAAATATTTTATGATCTTAAAATTTCTCTTTTGCTATTAAATATTTAAGTTAATGTCTTAATGTGTTCGCTAATTTTGCATTTACTGTATTTACTTAGATTCCAATATCTTATTTCTTAAAATACTGGCTGGGCTCTTCTTGGCTGAGACAAACCAAGGCATCAGTCTGTTTTGGTGTTGGCTATCCACTGAGTGGCTGAGTTTTTCAGTTTTAGAAACATTGACAAAATCTTTAAAATCCTACCAAAATAGTAATTTCTTTTTGTATTCTAAGAGAGCTTGCTAAAATTAAAGCACCGTTTTCCATTATTATTATACATAAACTTTAAAATGGGCCTGTTACCTTCACAATACCGCTTACTTTGTTGACATCAGATGCATTCATCTTGTTTAGAAGCACCTCATCTTTATTCTACTAATACAATTATATACAATTATATACACTTTATATATTACACATGCTTTGGTAGTGACTGAAGCACTCATTTGGTTTTTCCTTCACATGCTATTAAAAACCAAAAGGCTTTGGTCATTTTATCATCTGCATTATATATTGTCATTTTGCTTGATTCACGGACAATTTTTTGCATGTGGTTGGATACTAAATCATCCTTTAAATCCTTAAGTAAGTCACCAGGTTCAAGCATGTTATAATCTTTGATTATTGGAAATAATTATATAACACTATACTTTAAGATTAAAATGTCAAATAGCTGTATTAATATGATTTTAGGGTGCCTTCATGTGACAGGTCTTCTGAAAGTATTAGATAAACCAAGGGATCCATTTAGACTGAGTTATCGTGCCTGAAAGTGCTGTTCAATATCCAATCTTATCAATGTTACTTTCTTTTCCAGAAAGCTGTGTAATTTATAGCCTTAGCAGAAAGTGTCATTGATAAGTGTTGGATAATCACAGTTATTTTTATTTGACTACAAGATTATGATCTGGGTTCTTACAAGTTCCAATCATTGTGCTTATGACATACAGGGTATGGGAGGGCATGCGTTGGAGACATCCCTGCAATTTGATACCTTTGGATTTACTGCTGCAGAATTTGCCCGTAAGAAGGCAGAGAAGGAACAACAGAAGAGGTCATTTCAACCTTGTTGTATGGTTTACTTGCCAGAATATAATAAATTTTAAACTTGATGTAATGTTGTTGTAGCTTAGCCTTCATAGACTTCAGATCAAACAAATCCTTTCCAAACAATGACAAACTTTATCCTGTCAGTCTGGGGCCAGCTACATCAAAATCAACCTCAGAAATTTCTTCCAAACTCTTTTTCTACAAGCAGTTTTCCTTTTCCCCACTGCCCCTCTCTTTTCTTCTCTCTCCTCTCTTCTTTCCTTTCTCTTCTCTCCTATAAGTTCTGGTATTCTCGTCCCTCTCCTTCTATCCTTTTATGTCTTTCTTATCACCTCTTAAGAGGGATTGCTAAGTCTTGTCCTCCTTTCTAATTTTATTGTACTGGTATGGACTAGAGTGAGAATGGGTTGGATTTTGGTTAGGGTCAGTTGGCCTATTCATTTTTTTGGGTTGAAAAAAATAAACTTTACCCAACCTATTTATTTTTATATGGGCCGATGCTCTGCCTGGAAACATAGTTAGAGCTCTACCAATCAATTATTTTCCTTAAAAAAATGAAAACAAAACAGAGTAAAAAGAGGGAGTTAGAGTTGGAGGTCCTAAAAAAAACTAAGAGAGAGGAGAGATGGAAATGAAAGTGTACCAAAAAAAAAGATGTATCATGTCCATGGTGCCTGATTCATTTTTCTTTTCATTGCTTATTTATAGTTTCCTCACAGGTTGTTTTGCAATCCAGTGCTATTGTCTCTTTTTTGCATCTTTGTCAAAGTTTCTCAACTTTTCTGTCTAAATGCTTCATTTGTTTATTTTTTCCCTTTCAACAATCTTCCATCTGCATATTGTCATTACTTACCTCCTTTGTTCTTGGGGTTGGCAGTTATATTGTTCTCAATTAGTTACACAACTTGCAAAATTAAATTAGAACTACATGGGCTGTCCCATTATACAGTGCAGATGGAAATCTTTTCATCTAAGTTGGAAATGGAATTTATAATGTGCTTTCAGCATAGTTTAGGCCCTGTTTGTCATCACTTGTGGTTTATGGTTTTCAGTTTTCTTTTCTTTTTTTTTTAAACATGAAAGTTAAATCAGAATGGTGTGTGGTAATTTCATTTCTTTTTTTTTTTAGTTTCTCTTTTTTTCAAAACAAATTGATATCCTGATTTTTTGAAAATGTGAAGCTGAAAAATCTGGTTTCTATATATTTTTTTTTTTTTGAAAACCAAAACTGCCCACGATGCTCACTGCCACCTCTGTTGGCACACCTTGCTGGCCCGATAGCACTGCAATGGGTACCCTTGCGGGCCTAGTAGCTGCTGCCACCACTGCTACTACCACTATTACCACTTCTATTACCACCACTGCCACCAGCATCTTTGCAACCTAGCCGCTGCCAAATGCAATCTACGCGATCATCAAATAATTTTCAGGTCTTCGGTTGTGAGAAATAAAAAATAGAAAACCGGGTTGAGTGATGCCAAAGGATACCTTAACTTAGGGGTGCAAACCGGAAGTGATGCCAAAGGTTCAATTTCAGCAGCTTGATCTTGGCTTGCTAAGAGCTTGTTTGATCTCGACTCATCTAGGAAATCAAACACTTTTTAGAGCTCAGCTCATAAACGAGCTAATCTGGAATGCTGATGTTGTTCAGATATAATGGAAAAGCTTGCCCGGGCTCAGGGCTTAGCCAAGCCACGCTTGAACAGGTTATGTTGAGCTCAGCTCGAGTTTGAGACACGCTCAAGCAGCTGTTTGGTTCCAAGCTGAGCTTGAGCAGCCTGGTACTTGGCCTTGACTTGGCTTGTTTGCACCCCTACCTTAACTTAGTATAAGTGGTGCTACTCTTTTTTATAACACTGGAGAAAATTCATTAATGTTAATTGGAAAATATAAATTCAGTTGAGTTGATTTGTTACTGGAAATATGATCAACCCAGTTGTGACATGAAACATTCCTGGATATTGCATTGTTTGGCCTCCTTATAAATGTAATCCTGCATTTTTTTCCATTGCAGACCATCAGCTATTCCTGGACCTGTTCCCGATGAAATAGTTCTTCCTGCAGCAAATTCTATTGGTTTGTTTTGTTTTTTTATTGTAAATTTGATTCAGTAACCAAATTTTCTTGGCCCAAAGTTTTCTACTTTGGTACCATTACATTTCAATCTTAATTTTCTATAGGTATAAAGCTATTGCAGAAAATGGGATGGCGTCATGGTCATTCTATCAAGGACACACATACTGATTCCTTGTATGGTATGCTTTTTGGGTGCCTTGTGGCATTAGCGATATTTGTGGCCTTCATGTCTCTAAACATACTTAGCCTTGCATTCGTATGTGTTTGATATTAAGTTATTTGCTATTCTTCAAATATTTTTGTTTTGGGATACTGTGAGATTTATGGTACTCAAAACACTTAAGGTTTATTGCGAGTGCCCAGATATCAGATTGACTTGACTATGTAGTGGTAGTTGATAGCAGTCACTTCACCTTATTTGGTCCAAATTTTGATAAATAACAAAATCTGTTTGTACCAAAAAAAATCTTGTACTTTTTTAAAGCAACTTTATTACTTTTATTATTTGTGGTTCGATTTTAAATCTTATCCGATCCATATTTTATATTTCTGGTCAGTTTTTGGTAGCTATTTCAATTATCTTACAACTTGTGACCTAATCCTACCAAACAAATTGAATCAAATACTATTAAATATTTTGTTACAAAATTGTCTACTAGAGATCTAATCTTTTAACATTTGATAATGTTCAATTAAAAGATCTCCTCAAACATGCATAGAGTGATAATTACATGTGGTCTTGATAATCACAGTAATGTGATGGAGATCTTTTTTCCCTATGAAATCACTCGACCAGTTGCTTTCAGCTTGTAAAGGTACTTCTTTGTGGCATATCTTTGAAGCAAATTAAGCTGCATTTTATGGATTTATATTATGGAATATACACACATACATATACCTGTATGTATATTGGATGCAAAATCCAGGTTATATAGAACTTCGTACTTTTTTTTGGGGGAAAATTATGGTTTTCTTTTGGTTCTTGGAATTTAAGATACGGAGTATCTATCTGTAGAACTTCATACTTTCTGTTCTTACTTTATATGATTTTATGATTCTTCTTTATTGGAGGGTTTTGGGGGAGAGGGCGGGGTTCTGGGGTTTCACAGATGCCTTTATTTAATGGTCCTGAGGATGGTTTGAAGGGTTGCATAGCTTTGAAAGATATTGCAGTAATGTTCCCAGAGGTTTTGCATCTTGGTGCCTGTATAAATTCATATACTCAATTTGTAAAAAATTAATATGTGAAAACAGATTCTTCCATTAGGGCATCATCATGCTATCAGCTTTTTTGATTAAAATTTTATTGGTGATATCTTTTGTTCTTGCAGTATTTTAGTAAGTGTTGGGATTTAACCATGCATCTGATCTAAATTTTTGTTGCTTTTAGAAGCACGCAGAGAAGCTAGAAAAGCATTCCTGGCCTTTTCTGGTAATGACGGAGGACCAGAACTTGCTCAAAATGAATCAAGCAGGTCTGACTCTGAAGAATGTAGTGAAAAATGCAAGGATGGCATCTATGCTTCTCAAAATACTCCTGTGAGTAATTTGACACAGACCTTTATTAATGAGTTATTTGTTTCTCTATATTTGGAAAATGGTAGTTTTCCTCATATGGTTAACATCTTTAGTTCTTTTCATACAACCAGTCAGAAAACAATGTCTTCTCTTACACCTCCTATATTTTAGATGTATGTACTACATCCGAAGCTGGATTTACATGGATTGGGTTATGATCCGTTCAAGCATGCTCCTGAATTTAGAGGTAATGGAATCTAGTAAGTTGATTATTGTGCTCCATTGCCATACTTGATTGGAATTTCTCTAAGACATTTGATTCATCCTTTTCAGATAGGAAAACATTCCATGAATCTAAAAATAAGGATCGTCATTATAGAAGTGATGTTTCAATGAAGGGGAATCTTTTAGCTTCCAACTGTAAGATATCTTTATCTGCCTGGATTTCAGATTTGACTGCATTTGTAGAATTTACGTAGGAATGTCCCTTTGAGTGTTGTTGCCTATTCATTATCATCATAATACTTCAGCCTGTTGTCACTTGGATTTACAACTTAATCATGGACTCAATCATCAGCAGGAAAATATGCCCCAGGCTTCGGAATCGGAGCACTTGAGGAACTTGATATTGAAGATGAGGATATTTACGCATCAGGTAAGTATTAGCATGATTAACATTCTGCCATGATCACATCATACGTCAATCAATTTTCCAACAATTGGAAGCTAATAGTTTTTGTTTGAAAACTGTCAGTCTATTGACTAATGTTTTGCTGCTATTTTATTTGGATGCAAAGTTTTGCCACATTTCAATAAATTATTGAAGAAGTTTATAGAACAAAAAAGTACTTCCTTGAGAAACAAATAATTGAGACATGCATATGTTCCATTTCCAATTAGGGTAGCGGAATGCCACTTAATTCACATTTGAAGTTTGAGCACAAGTTTTTTAATGCATTATGAGTATGGTGCTTGATAATATCTAAGGGATGGTAACTCTTTTAATCCTTTATCAATCTCGTTGTGGATAGGTCATGCTTTGTTGTCTAGCCAACCAATTAGTGCACACAAAAAGGACTTGTATTACCTCTTAACCGATTCATCATTTTCTTGGATTCTCTTAATAAAAGAGGGTAATTCTTAATGTCCTCGGAAGATGTTTTGGTATTAAACACTTCTATGAAATTCTTGCTAGCAGAACTTGCATTCAAACTAGTATTGTCCTTTTACAGGTTATACTTTGTGATCATACTCACATGAAAGCATATCATTCAGACAATGCAAAACTGCAGGTTTTTACATGTCGTGACATGACAATGAACCCATCAGAATGAAGTTTAACTAGTTTTTATTTTATCATCATATTTCTAGGCATTGCACTTAATAATGGTTAAAAATCTTTTCCTTCCACTCTCTCGCTCCCCTTTTTTCTTAATAATTATCTTGTCTTGAAAACTCAAGTTTTTATTTTTTATTTTTTGCTTCTTCAAATTAAGTGCTTCCATTTTCAATAGTTAAACCAATTTAAAGAAAGCTATTAGCTAATTAATTGGAAACCAACCATGAGCTCTGGCGGAAAATCACTTTATGTTTCTACATTTTTTTAATTAGAAGGTGCAGTCAAAAATAACATTTGTGGGTTTAATGCAACATTTACCTGAAAATATATCCTTTGAGAGTAATATTTGGAAAATATACCTTTTGTTAGAATCACCTTAACGGTTCTATACTTCTAGCTTAAAGGCATCGACTAGATTTCCAACGAATCAATTATGATCCTAGACTACTTATAGATAAAATAGTTATATTCCTATAGAACTTAATTGTGTGCTGTCTCTTACTGGCTTGAATCCTTTATCAATTTTAGATCCAATTGTATCCTGCATGTTCCTTTGATTGATTCTGTTCTGCTATTATACTAAAGAACTGTGTTTTGTTCAAACAAACTATAATGCTTCAGGCCTTTCCATCCCAAGTTTTGCCAGACTGTAACTTTATGCTTCATATGTATTCGTATGGCCCACTTTTTTATTGTCTAGTCTGTCTCTCTCTGAAACATGGGTCATGAATGATACTGATGAGGCAATGTTGTAAGGTATCGTAAGAACCTTCAATCCACAGGATGAAGTTTCTGTTTCTATCGTGATTGTCTATGATGCATCTAGGCTCAATAAAGATCATTTTAACTCAATTAACTGTCTTAGCTTGTAGAGTTGTTCTAGTGCTATTTCTTATTCTCTAAAATATCGTTTATAGGTTTTGACTTTGAACAAACTGAAGTTGAAGAAGTTGAGCCTTCAAGAATTATCAGACACAATAAGTATAAACTGGAAGATAAAAAGCAGGGAGTTCTGCCTGGTTTTAAAGTTGCATCGATTTCCGACTACAATGTTGTAAGGTAGCTTTAACACATCACAAGATTCCCTGATTCATAATTTTGTAAGGCGTTTTTTTTCCTATATTTGTTTTCACCTTCATGAATTGCATTCTTTACTAAATACCTGAGTGGAGCTTATTAGTGGATAATAGATACTATTCATCAATGGTTGGCCCTTTGTTTATTTTGGAGATGCACCTTGACTTATATTGACTTGCTGCTCAAATTTACTTTCAGATTTCTCCCTCCTGTTATTCCAGCTGATTTTGAGCCATATCACAAGTTTCCTACCCCTCTTGAGATGGAAGATAAGTTAGCTGAGTTACCTCCTCCTGAGGTACCTCCTCCAGAAGACAATAATTTGAGACTGTCGATCGAAGGGCTTGCAACTTTGGTTGCTCGTTATGGGAAACATTTTGAAGATCTCTCCAAGGAGAAGCATAGATCCAATCCATTATTCTCATTTCTTAATGGAGGAAATGGCCACAGTTATTATGCAAGAAAGTTGTGGGAGGAGAAGCAAAAAAAAGTTGATCAGCGAAGGATGGAAGATGTAAAATCCAAGTCATCTGTCCAAACAATGACTGCAGACAGTCGTGGAAGAATTCTTGGTGAAAAGCCCTTGGAGAGAAGCTCCAGTGGATCTAGCTCATCTACTGCCTTCAAAGAAGTCGTCCATTTCCAGTCCAATCTTTCAGACACATTTACCAAACCAAACTCTCTTGTAACTTTCTATTCGTCGCTTATTTTCTCCCATCTTATTCAGTAGCAATTTTCTGTCTAATATCATTTAGCTGGATCCCATGAAGTTAGTTTCTTGAGAAGGATAATACTTACACTAAGGCTTGTCCGGGCTGTAGGTCGAGTCATCAGAATCTGTAAAACCTTTCAAAAATGATCCTGCAAAGCAAGAAAGATTTGAGTATTTTCTTAAGGATAAGTACGAAGGTGGCCTCCGTTCTACACAGGCCTTGGGTAGTAGTATCATGTCGGAGGCTGATCGTGCCCGCGAGAGACTGGACTTTGAGGCTGCAGCAGAGGCAATTGAAAAGGGCAAAGGGAACACAAAAATTTGTGTTCCATCAACCCACACAGTTTTGCCAGGACTTGGGGAGCAGTTCTTTATACCATCAACCGGAGTAGAGGTATATTTTGCAGTGTTTGCAGGGTTTCTGTTAGCTCATATCCCTTTTGAGAACTGATTTATGATGCATGTTGAACATGTTCAAGCAGAAACATGACATTTCTCAAGATGAAGAAAAGATAATGAATAAGTTTTACCCAAAGAGAGAAGAGTTTCAGTGGCGACCTACACCCATTCTATGCAAGCGATTTGATATCGTCGATCCTTTCATGGGGAAGGTAAATCTGTCCATAATTAGCATTGCACTGGGAAAGGTTTTTTTATTCAACATGATTAGCAAGACTCTTTTCAAGGTTTTTCTATGTGCAGATTGAGGAATATTGCCTTTTGTCTTCTAGTAATTTAGCTAAATATTGCTTGTCTGAGTTCTGGACTTTATTTTCATGAAGTGACAAGTGGCATCGATTAAATGTCATATTCATTGTGCAACTCTTTATTCCTATTATATCTTACCTTTTTATCTATGTATGTGTGCGTATTTGTCTATGCATGGACAAACACAGACATCATTGTAATTGTTCTGATCGCTGTTTATTTACATGTATGTTCCAATTTTGTTTCACGCCGCATCCATCTATTAGTTGCTATATTTTTTGCTATCATAGAATGTAATTATCTTTTTAGCAGATTTATGTAGTCTGGATCTGCTTCATCGTAGGTTGCTTCCATCTTTGAAACTGTCAGGTGATTTGGTTCTTATAATTGAATGACAGCCTTCCACTTGGTGGTATCCAACATCTGCTTTCCAGATAACCACCTACTAATGGCAGAGTTGAACTTAATTTCAGTTGTGCATGTGATAGATAGTTTTTTTAAGTATCAATCTGGAAATTGATCTTCTTGAACAAAATGCACAGGTTCGAGTGCTTTGCCTGCTTATGTATGCTGTAGTCACACATGCCAACATCTATCAGCCTATTTTGTGGTGCAAATGGTATGGCACATACAATACAAACTTATACGCAGAACATACCCTATATAGTACCTGATGTATTGCAGTGGGGCATCATATGGGGTATCATATGACATATTAAGTTATGTCAAATAACCTGAATAGGAAATAGGTGTTGGATCAAGGTTGCAGGGTCCCAGGAATATAAGAAGTGCCAGAGAAACCACTGAGCGTGAAGATGTTATGAACTAAGACTTGGCAACTATCGTTTAGAATATGGATGACACTAGTTGTATAAATGACAAAAGTACAGATGGTGCAGCTCTGTGGTTGGCTTCCTAAATACATGGAAGCTAAAAGAAAGATTTCTACTGAAAACTTGGTTGAGAGTGCAGGTGCCATGCACCCATAAGTCCTGGAGTGATTACAACACCCTGAGTGGAAGGTCGTTGCTACTAAACCAAAACGTGATAAATCTAAATCTCGCCATTCGTCCATATTTCAACCTTGGATCAGGTTCTGGTTGGATCATGTTCGTCGCAACCTTCTTGCAGTCATTTCCATAAGAAAGCTGAAATCTAATTAGGTTTGTCAAATCTCCAAGAACACGTGTATGAACCATTGCATGATCATTGCCCTGATTTCCTCCAGTCTAGTGGGTGATAATTGAACCCTATCCCTTTTTGACAATGAAAGAGTACCCTTGCCTAGTTTTCTCTAATGCTCTTTGCTGGGACAACTACCAGTTGGCTGTATCAGAATTTAAGGAACTCGAGTATGTTTTGCCAGTATGATTCACAAAAGGGAGTGCACCATTATGCAGTCCATCAACACACACCCTTTGTTATAGCTGATCAAATTGAAAAAACTGCCAGGTACTTCATAGTTTGTAATTTGTATTTCTCTGTGGTAACTGGTAAACTATATGGCTTAATTCAAATTTAAAGAGTCAGAGGGTGATTTTTCCTTTTGAACTACCAAAAGAGCAATTGTCATTCCCTTTTTTGTTATACAATTTTTGGTGAAGATCTATTGCCAATCCTTTAAAGGCATGTCATTATGTTCTATATTACCCTTCAACAAACACAAGGAAAAGAGCCATTGTTCTGAACCCTTTCACCAATACAATTTGGTCTTGAAATTGCTTAAGGTCTTCAATCAGCTTCTGTTGTGTTTCTTAAAATGAGTTGTTTATATTTTTTTCCTTTGTCCATCTGGTGCAGACGTTAAACGTAAGATCTCTAGTTTTTTGTTTTTTTGGCTCAATGTAAGCCTTAATTGGTAGATCTAGCTTTCTGTGATGACTGCATGATCTCATTCTCATGGCTTTTAGATGTGAAAGCCTACTGCAAATATCTCATATTCTCGTCTCCTGCAAGCAGATCTAACGAGATAACTTCTTTCCATTTGCAGCCACCACCCTTGCCTAGACCCAGAAGCAAGATGGAGACCCTTATCTTTATGACAGAATCTCTCAAGAGTTCAAAGACTGAAGAGACAAGTTCTGCTGCCAGAGACTCAAAACACATATCTCTATCAGAAGTACAAGAGGTTCAGAAACAACCAACTGCTAACGAGCCTGACATTGAGCCAAGCACTACAACTGTGCAGAGGCCAGTTGATCTATATAAGGTGCTTACTTGCAATCTAACAAGAGAAAATAAACAAACACTTATTCCTGTTTTTGTTTATTTGTTGTCGTTTTTTTTCATCTGGTATGTTCAAGCTTCTAAGATGCATGTTTGTCATCATGAGTTGCTGTAAAATGGTGCATATGTTTGCAGTGCTCCTCTTATGATGGAGTTGATCTTTATTGGTTGCAGGCCATTTTCTCTGATGAATCTGATGATGATGTGGATGGTGCTAGTCCCAGCCAAGTGGTTGATCCTGCAAGTAAGAATGAAGGTGCTAACACAACTTTAAACCGTTTGATAGCAGGGGATTTTCTAGAATCTTTGGGTAAAGAGCTAGGACTAGAGGTTCCTCCTGATAGGCCCTGCCAACCGTATAAAGCCAACAGTTCAACCTTAACAGAAAATGCTTCCATGGGAGATCTCAAAATCCCATCAACTAATGAAAAATCCACATCTACATTTGAAATGCCCAAAGTGCTCTTGGAAAACAAGGATGAAGCTTGCAAACCATGGCCTCCTGAAAATGGCAAAAACAGTGCTTCTGCTTCTAAAGCATGGGAGATTGAAGTTCCGCCTTTTAATGGGGATGGGCATGGTCATTGTTCCTCTTCGAAAGATAGTTTTAACATCTGTTTGAGGAGTGGAGTGGCTAGTGGTCGTCCTGATGTTAAAAATGATAAAGTTCAAGTAGAGAAAGATGAACTTGATGCTAAAATAAGTCGCTCACACTCAAAGTATCGAAGAAGCAGGAGTAGCTCTCCAGATACTGATTCTTGTGATCAACATTGGATTAAAAAAAGCAGAACTCACTCAAGGCATCATCGAGGCAGGAGCAAGACCCCAGATACAGATTCTTCTAGTGATCAACATCGTTCTAGAAAAAATAGAACTCACTCAAGGCATCATCCAAGCAGGAGCAGAACTCCAGATACTGATTATTATAGTGATCAAAATAAAGCTAAACACAGTAGAACTCAATCAAGGCATCGCCATAGGAGCACTACACCGGATATTGATTCTTCTAGTGATTGCCGGTATCGTGATCTCTCAAGGTCCGGAGTAGAAAAATGTTCACCTCAAGGAAAAAGGAAAAAGCGCTCAAGACACCACAAGCACAAAAGGAGATCTCCGGATAGATATGCTAGCCGTGACAACGACAGGGATCTCACAGATGATAGCAGAAAGGATAGGAAATCAGGGGACAGGGGAAGGCACTCTGCAAAATCAAAATCAGATAGTCATAGAAACTACCGTTGAACATACTTAAGATGAAAGAGATGAAAATCATTCTAGAGTTGTAAGTGCTTTGTTTGCCTATTGCTCATTGTGCATAGTCAAAAAAAAATGCCATGCTTTCTATTTAATTCTATCATGCATTCAATAGTTGTTTGGGATGGGTATCTTTTCTATTTTCATTTGTATCGTGGCTTATTTTATATTCTTGTATATTCCCGTCTATCACTTCAGTGATGTTTCCCACTAAGCAAAATGGCACATTACATGTCTGCCTCTTCCCGTAAGTTTTTGTTGCATTGTAGAAGATGTTTTGCTTCTACACTTGAAGATCTTCCAAGTACTTATGCAGCAGCTTATTTGGTTATAAACTTGAATCAACATGTATCGTGCTATGCATAATCATCAGGTTGCACACTTCTACTAAATCTTGACAGCAATATCTGGTTTTTGATATATAAACAAAAGAATATTGTTCCAGAATTATATGCATCTCTGTAGCTATATAACCAGCATAACAGGATGCTGTAGAAATCCTCGTCAAGAGTATTAATATTATTCAAGTTAATAGTTTCTAAAGAAACAATTACATTCTTGTCGTATATCTGGCTTCCGTTATCTTGTTGTCTTTAAGCTGATTTTGAACCTTATCTTTTTATTATACGATTGACAGGTAGCATGTTTTGGAAATTAGGCATTATGTTCCTTTTAACTTCACATTTGTGTCATGTGTGATGCAAGTGGGAAGAGGAAATATGGATGCTTGCAGTCTGATGGATGGAGTTGTGCTCGTAATAAGAAAGACATGGAAAGGAAAGAATTTCATCTGGATAAATGGTTGGATTTCTCTTTTAGGCCTACTATTTTTTTTTCTGTTTAATTTCCCCCCTCTTATTCTCTTATTTGAGCCTTTCCTTAGACTCTTCCTTAGGTGTTTCAATTTCCTTTCTTGGTTTCTTATCTCATGTGTGGGACTGTGGTTTTTAAAAGGAGGGATATCTGGCCTTCCCATGAATTTTGGCCCTCCTATTAGCTCTCCCCCACCTCCCTTTCTTTTTTCCCTGAAGGTTTCTATCTTATGGATAATTATTGAGTGGAAGTAAGGTTGAACGTTAAGGCACTCACCAGGAGTTTGCTTTACATTATGGTAAAGATAGCTATTGGGGCCTTAAATTGTCACTGAGGGACGTTTTTCAGGTTTTCTCAAACTGGTAGAAGAGAATTTTAACAGAATTGGGACCTCATCTGAAAATATTGCTGTGCTGCTGGCTGAGCTAAGGACTTTAGCTTCTGAAGGGATGGTTTTGCCTTTAACGTGACCTTTTTGGGTTCTTCTGGCTGCTGTTGCTCTAGGTCAATTGCTCTTTTTATCATTGCATAGATGTTTCATAATATTGAAATATCATATTAAATATTTATTTTTAATCAACTCTTCTTATCACTAGTTTTGTAGAAAATTATTTTGTTCAGATACTTAATAGGTGCTTCCGCATCCTAATCTTTTTGAAACTTCCATGAGGCTTCCTTCTTAAACTCCTAGTACGTCCTCATCGTGGCTCTGTTT
The DNA here is from genome assembly GCF_051530095.1 of Phoenix dactylifera. Classification (NCBI taxonomy): domain Eukaryota; kingdom Viridiplantae; phylum Streptophyta; class Magnoliopsida; order Arecales; family Arecaceae; genus Phoenix; species Phoenix dactylifera. The sequence goes on from NC_143196.1 coordinate 34,074,045, forward strand.
CATGCCTCATTTCATAGGAAACGTCAAAGTGGTTCCATTATATTATATTCCATCTAGATCCATCGGCCACTTAGGGTGGAGTCAGGGATCTCAGATCTGGCTGAAAGGTGTAGTTGATGACAAGTGAATATTCCTTTACCTACAAGGCAGCAACCAATTCCACTTTCACACCCACCCTCAGTTTAGATATCTAAGGGATAAAATCAATTTGCAAGTTGTTTCTAATAATTTGTGTATGGGTTTTTTGTGTACATACTCTCCTAAATATTGAAATTTGTATGAATACCCTCATAAAATTGATATTTGCATGTATACTCTTATAAAATACTTGTTTTGCGTGTATATCCTTTATTTTTCTTTTTTCTTGCATATGTGCTCACACCATCTAACGCCGTCAAAAAATTAGCGGTTTAAAATTAAAAATGATTGAAATATCCTTAATGGGTAGGTATGCAAAAGAAAATATTTATAAGGGTATATATGCAAATAATACTATGCGAGGGGGTTCATACAATTTCACATATTTAGGAGGGTTTACATGCAAAAAAATTCTAATTTTATTTTTTTCTATTTCAACCTGTTTTAACACTCAGATTTGTCTAGGGTGGCCTTCTACCACATGGACGTGGAGATTGTTAATAAATCTGAAGGGTTCGAAGTCCTTCAATGATTTTGCTTGGGGATGATTGATATTGCTTTTCCACCCATGAACATAGCAATAGCAAGGAAGCTTGATCATTGTAATCTATCGTTTGCCTTTAAGAGATTCTAATCCTTTTCTATATTCTAATGTATGCCCTCATATATGCATCTATAACAATAAATATTATAAGCTATGTTTCGATTAAATAAGATATAGAGGTTGTTATCAATGAAAAAGAATAAAGTAGGTTAATCTGATAATTAGTGAAAGAACTTCCATAACTCTTTTCGTTATCTAATTGTCGAATCAATTTTTTTTAAGCAATTTTCTTATGGAAAACATTGAGGAGCGGGCGCTAGACAAATTCGAGTATTAAAACAAATTGAAATAGAAAAACATAAAATTAAATTTTTTTGCATATAAATCCTCCTAAATATGTAAAACTGCATGAATACTCTCGCAAAGTATTATTTGTATATATACCCTTATAAATATTTTCTTTTGCATATCTACCCTTTAAGGATATTTCAGTCATTTTTAATTTTAAACCGCTATTTTTTGACGGCATTAGATGGTGTGGGCACATATATACAAAAAAAAAAAGAGAAATAAAGGGTATTCATGCAAAACAAGTATTTTATAAGGGTATACATGTAAATATGAATTTTAGGAGGTTATTCATGCAAATTTCAATATTTAGGAGAATATCTACGCAAAAAATCCTTTGTTTATGGAGTTAACTATGATTGAAGTATATGTTCTTGACCTCATGGTCTGGTAAAAACGTTACATCCTTGCTACCCCCTGCCCCACAAAAAAAAAAAAAAAGAACCTGCATATTTTGTTTGATGGCAGTGAGAAAGAAGACTAGAACATGTGAAGATTTTCTATAATTTGTCTCAAGAAGTTGTTCTTGAGACAGGTCATTTGCATGTGCTTCTTATGACGAGAGGAAATGACAGAATCTCTGTTATTGTCCACAAGTTACTTATGTTATAAACCATCACTTTCTTAGCTCTCTCTTTCAGGGGAGATACATGCTGCATGATATGGGAACTATTCTTTTTTTTTGAACAAAGTGGTCTCGGACAATTTATCAGAGTGCTGTGGGAAGTATCACTCAACATGATTTGGTGTGGATCGAACGCTAAATAGCCAACAGTTGTTGTTTTTTTTATAATTACCTTGGACACCATTTTGGAATTTTTGTTGGGCAAAGCCACTAATTCTGCGAAATGGTGATTGAAGTGATGTTTATTCCATGTATTAAAGTTGGATAAACCTGCCTTCCTGGTTTCCATTGACTATGGGTGTAGTTCTTTTTTCAGTTATGTAGCTATTTTGGGAATCTCAGTACTTTTGAATTGGATTATGATTCTTAGGAACAAGGTATGCCATACCATATCGAACCGCATGGTACGGGACGTATTATAATGTACCAGTACGTGGTATCGGGGGCATACCGACACTCAGTATGCCGAATTGGCCCCTGTACTAGGCATGCTGATATAGTAACAGGGTGGCACCAGTACAGGATCCCGATACCCACAGCATACCTTGCTTAGGAATATGGTTGTAGTGTTCCCTTGCTAGTAGGAGTATTTTGTTCACTTACATTGTAGGTGGACGGGTCAAATGCCTTTTTGTATCTGAAGGTTTATTAGAGTCCATAAAGCCTTGCCGACCAAGGGAGTCAAAGTGCCTGTAGGCAATGTGCCACTCCCTTGATAAATCTTATGTATAATGTCTGGGAGCAGAAGCAAAGAATTGAGCATGCTAAAGATCATATCTAATTATTTTGATTGATATCTTATGCAATTTAAATACTTCAGAAGTTTGAATTTTAATTTTTTTGCTAAATTCCTATACAATAGTTCAAAAGAGTCCAATTTCAAAAGATTGCATAAAGTATAGCTATCATAATCTATAAACGGCACACTAAAATTATAAGAATGTAAAATTACTGTCTAGATAACTAAATAATCTGCGATACTGTTGGGCTTATATAATTTATTGCTTCTTGTTGCTGGAAATTGGACCCGGGGGCTACCGCGAAGCCGGGGAAGGAGGAGCTTCGCTGCAGGGACGGTGGTCGGCGGCGCGCCGACTGGTGACGTCCTCCTGGAGGGGTGTAAGTCCTGCAAAAAGCCGGTGGCCGGGCTCCCCGGCGCCGGCCCTCCGATGCTTAAGTCAGAGGGGGCAGATATGTGGAGAGAGCAAGGAAGAGAGTATATGGAGAAGACAGCAGGAATATTTGGATAAGATGAAGAAGATGAAGAGGGTGATATCCTCCATTGTGTCTGTGCTGTTTGTTTCTTTTCACCCGGTCCAGGAGGGTTCTGTCCGGGCGGCCCCCATCCTTTTCCCCCCAGGTTTTCTTTTATAGAAGGATTTTTGTTACCTGAGAGTTGACAGGAGGTTTGTCCTCTTTTGTAATAATTGGGCACGATTTGGCCCATTAATGGCGTAGTGGAGAACGGGACCGAATCGGACCGGAATCAGGGAGTTGTCACGGTCGATCGGACCTGTTGGAGTGGTTGAACCGCCGGCTGTGGTGGGCCTGGGGTCCGTGGATGGTAAGTGCATTTATTACCGAATGAACCGGCGGTCAGGGAGAGCCATACGCTCTGATGGTTCAGTGATCCGGAGATCGTCTTGGGCCGTGCTCATTAAATGACTGGGTGCATCGGAGACTTGAGGGAGTCTCATGCATTAATGGCAGGTCGTGCCGAATACCTGCAGAGATCTTATGCCTTGATGGCTTGGAGATAGTGGCAGGCTATAGTAGAGTCGCGTGTATAGCCGCCGGACCTTTCGAGAAAGCTTGGCGGGGAGGAGTATTAGTTAAGGCATCGGCTCGGCAAGGGTGCCGAGCCGAGCTGGTCGCCCAGAGGGGCGCCCTGTGGCGGGGTTGCTTCTAGTACTCCTGGTCGGCGCCCTTTGGGCGAGTATCTTCTAGCCGAGCGCCTCTATTTGGCGCTCTCTCTAGTCAGCGCTTTCTAGTTGAGCGCTTCTCTGGTCGGCGTCCGCTGGTCGGCTCTTCCTATCCGAGCATCTCTACTTGGTTATTTTGATTGGGCGCCTCTTGGCGCTCTCTCCGGTCGGCGCCCTTTAGTCGAGCGCCTTCCTGGTCGGCATTCTTTGGCCGAGCATCCTCCTGGTCGGCGCTCTTTGGCCGAGCGCCTCCGTGGCGGTATGACTTGGGGTTTTTCCCCCAACACTTCTAATTTTTAAATTAGTAGCAATATTATCAATTATATAAGTAGATGGGCACAGACAGACAGCTTGCTGTTGAGGGAGCCACTTTGAAAGCCAAGCATATGCCTTAAGTGGGCCTATTCAGGTTAAGTCTAGGCAGTAGACCCTTCTGGAGTAGCATCTTTGGCTTCAGTTGAATTAACAAATTGTTTAGCTGCTTCTGTCATCATGATAAAAAGTCCTATCTCGCCCCTACTCATGGCTGATTTTAGTGAAAACATATCATTGCCACCTATCAACAGATACTGCGATACATGAATTACCATTTGTCAATGTTTCGACTTATTTGACACTGCACATTTATTTCTATATCCGATTATATCTTTGTATTCCAGTTTCTTTGTCTTATTCTGATCTTGTTTGCTCATCTACAAGCACTTAGCAGATAAGTGCTGCTTTTCTTTAAACTATCTGTGCTAGGCATCCGATTCCTTGTGTGTGAAATCATGTTTCGTTTTTGATAGTTTAGTCTTTCTATGATCTTGGCATTAGATGTCTTCTGACAGAGGCATTCACTACAAGCTAGGACGGATTACTGCTCTGTGATTTGAGCTGGAAAGAGAAGAATGCAGAGAGCCTGTTGCATGTTTTGTTTTGGTGGTATGCTTGTGTTTTGAGCCTTATTGATACTTCTTTCTCTTCTTGTTATCTCAACATGATATTTGTTTTGTTACTTTATCTTCTTATATTCCATCTAAGAAGGCTTCAACTAATAGTGTGCTAACATACTGGCGACCAGGAAGCTGTTCAGTGTGGAAGCATTTATTTTTGAACAGGAAAATTATTCTAAGTGGTTCGGCATATCATAGCCTTAAATGCAGAAGGCCAGACCTTCTGCGAAAGCTAAATCCTGTAAGCAAAGTTGTTCCTAAAGAGCAAGGAGGTTCTTTAAATTACAGAACACTTCAAAAGAGAAGTTGCTTTTTGTCTGTCTTAAAGAGTGCCTTTGCCGTACCGCAATTAGGAGGTTGAAAACCATGCTTGTTTTGGCATTTGGCTCTTGGATTTTGTTATCATATGATGCTATGACAACCATCTTAATGAATAACGCTCACTGCCCTCCAAATTTGAAACGAAGCATTATATGCCTGGTCTTGCACCTGCCAGTTATATATATATATATATATATATATATATGCGACAACGGGGCATCTCTTCCAATGATGAAATAGGTGACTGATAGGTATCACACCGGTGCTCGTTGCTCTGCTATTATTTTTGCATTATTATACTGTTGCTGGAAGTCTGAACTCAATAGTTTCATATCGTATCGACAGAAACAGAGGACCGGCCCCTGGGGGGTTCTTGTAATGCTTGAGAGAATTCTAGGAACCTCGTCTCTCTTTGTTTGATGTGGATGAAAATTATGATTGCAACTAGAAGGATTTTACCCTGGCATATCTAACTAACAGATTGCCGCAATTCTTGTTTGCTGTCTTTAGTTTCTGGCTCTTATCAGATTTTAAGTTTTTTTTTTGATATTTCTGCATACAGGCATACAGCTCAATGCAACCATGGCCGGGAGCTAGAGGAAATGCTTCATTGTTGCCATTGAAACTGCTGCCGTCTTGGGTGACTTTGTTTCCATCATCCTTCCTTAGGCCCACACTGATACTTAAATCATTAACGAACGATTGAAGGGATCGATAATTATTATGTCGCCTCTGTTAAATGGAAAGACCAGATTGTATAGTATCCCGTTGAAACACAACTCTCTTTTAAAGAATGCATTAGTATTTAAATATGATTTTTTGCTTGTTCATCATCCGATTTCTAGTTCTTTTCGAAATGACAATAGATGTGGCTGCACAATCTAATTCTAATATCAAGTAACATTACCAAATCTATCGAGGGGGCCCCTTGGATATAAGTTTATTAAGATGTCAAACTTGCACAAAACCATTTGTGCGTTGGTACCGGTTGAGGGTTGCTAAAGCAATATTAGAAAAATTAAGCTATAATTTAGATCCATCCTCACTGCCAGGATGGCGCAGGAATTGATGATATATATTGATCAATAATTTGATATGGTCCTCTGAGACAAAATAGGCGGTGCTCTTTTGCCAAAAAAAAGAAAAAAATGAATGGGCTGGGTCATCAAAATAGCCTATCAAAAGATAGTGCCAAACAAAACAATTTCCTAGGACGCGTTTAATATTTTGCCGATTTATGGTTGTGAAGTTGGTTTCCCTCTGAAATTCTGTTTGATGATTATGATGTACAAGTAGGTGAGCTGTGGTTTGTCCTGTTAGATAAGAGAGGTGGCCCTTGGGCAAGAATGCATGACCATCACAAGGCAAGCCTAATCTCGATATAGTTTCACCTGCTCTAAGGTTTCTTATTTGCCGTTTGCTGCTGCAAAGGTTAATATGGAGAGTCATAGCTAAAGAAACAAGTGTTAGGTGCTTGATGGGATCATTAGGTGAATAGCTTGGGATCTCGCATTACGTATCTGTTTGGCTTTATCCTGAACTTTGTTTTGGCTTGACAAAACGAAAGGAAAGATAATTTATGTGCTAGCCAAGCATTTCCAAGAATGCTGGTTGGGTTCATTGTCTTGATGATTTTGATGGGCTATCCATACTGTTTTATTTTAACCCATGGTTGGTGTCGCTGGCTTGGTTTTTCTTTTTAATACATGGTCACTAAGCCAGTGCCCATCAAAGCAATATGGTAATCCATGACTCATTGGGAACCCACAATTTGGGTCAATGACATTGCTAAATTCTTTATTCAAACGTTGTTGATGGGTAGCTATTTTTTCTATGTCCATTGATGTCATTCATTCACATACAGAACAATAATTAATAATAAAGGAGAGATGGTGGCTTGGGGGACCGCCAACCAATCCGAAGGGCGTCCAAAAAATAAAAGTTCTCCAGTAAAGTGCCAATCCATAGCTAGAAAAGATAAGAGAGCATCTGCTTAAATGAACGCCATTTGTCATTTAATGAGTTGTTCCTCCTTGAGACTACAATTTCTAAAAGCAACTTGGGATGTGGCTGCCTTTGCTGTTGAACAACGCAATAAATGACGCAGCTAACCATCTGGCTTACTCAAAAGTTGACACTATTTTAACAATGCTAAGATGCAGCTGTCTTTATTCAAGATTTACTTCATGCAACCAAAGAGATTGAGGCACGAAGGAGATGTGCGTGGCCTGGACTGGAGCACGGCATTCAATGGTGAGGCTCCAAATGGCAGTTTTCCGTCGGACAGAGCAAAGGCATACCTCTCCACAGGCCAAACCAAACCTATCGGGATTCCCAAGTTTTCCAATCCGAAGCCAAGGATTGGAAGGTGAAACTTTCTGGTTGTCAAGTGATCAGCTTAGCATTGTAATGAAGGGCATTTTGATAAGACTGGCTTCAGCCATGAGCCATGCACGTATCTTGTGAAATTAGATACTTTTCTTTTGCATGGCCATTATCAGTGAGCAAGAAGATTTTGTAATGTGCTCATGGATGATCAACTCGAGCTCATGACGAGACACCGCGGAAGCTAGATATATGCTGTGAGGTGGCAGGATTTATCAAAAAAAAAAGAAGAAAAAGGTAGCCCAAGGGCAATCTCATGTATGGACATATACACAAGCAAACAATTATGTAGGAATTAGTTGTTATTATCCACTATCTTATGTTTTCCTCAAATTAGTTGGCTAATAGCATGATAAAACATAATTATTTTTGATCTATTTATGTGGTTGCCCTCATGATAGGTTTTTACATAGACATGCAAATTTTATGATTATTAATAATATAAAAGAGAGTTTAAGTTAATGTCTCATTAGATATGCCAATTAAAGCCCTCACTAAACCCCACCCAAACACAATCCAACCAACGAATTGAAAAATTTATTCTCTTCCAATGTTTCTTTCTTGTGATCCAAGCCATTAAATTCTAAGCAAATAATGTCATATCTTGCCACTGTTTTGATACCAATTCCTTAAAGCAGACTCCCACGCAAGAGGTCCATCGATCTTGACCGCCCAACGTTCTTTCTTCAACGAGCTGAAATGAGATGAGCAACAGATCAGTTGAATGACAGTTAGCAGAAGCCAGTGGTAGAAGAGTTTGAGAAAAATATGAATACTCTGTTGCATCTTGCAAAGATATCCAATTTAATCATGTAATTTTGACTTTTCCAAAACTTTTGTATTCCTGTGTGTGAAAGTGGACACCTATAAAACATCTGAATGCATTTAGCAAATAAACTCCAATAATAAGGAGACCTAATTATGTCATCCTACATAATTTTTTTTATGCTAACCTATCATAGGACTCTTCAGACGAGCGTTACCTTGATGTTAGGTGCCCCACCCATCCACCAAAACTACAACTTCAATGCCCTCACTTTCGAGACATCATACATCACACAAAAATATTGCAGACCATGACATCATGTCTATGTGACTTCCATTGTCTTCCCTTTAATTTGTCTACTAACCGAAAAAAATCATATGAGATGGACACTAGAGAAAGAAATATGGGACGGACTTCTTATTTTACCATATTTTCTTTAATGCGTCTCTTAAAGAAGAAACTTAAAAAATTGAAGACTCCTCTTGCTAAAACATTTGTCAGCCCTATGATTAAAAAAAAAGTGTGGGATCCTCGTTCTTCATCATTATCAAAATTTGCTTTTTATCAGTACATACTATATATTCGGATGATACACATAAAGGAAATTAATCATTTAGCAAGTCAATACACACTTCTAGATAAATCAATATATAATTTTCAGAATATAGTGTTTATCAGTACGTAGTACACGGCCAGGTGATGCATACTGGAAAAATTAGACGGCTAGAAACTTGTGTCCTATATACTGATACTAATGAATATCATGTTATGAAAACTGTGTTTCGATTTATTTAGAAGTGTGCATTGACTTGCTAGATGATTAATTTGCTTTGTGTGTATCACCTGGCTATGTAGAATGCATTGATAAAAAAATATCTTGAAAACTATGTATTGATTTATCTGGAGGTATGTATTGGATCACTGGTGGGTATATATCAAATAGGCTTGCAATATGTATCAGAATGTCGAGGAGTATGCATCATCTGGCAATGTAGTATATAGTAATAAATATGATATTCTATAAACTATATATCCTTAAATATCACGAAGGCACTAAAGAGCATTTAACCGAATCGGCGACCATTGATTCGTTAGATATGCCCACTCTTTCAACTCGTTCCAAAAAAAAGGGATTCAGTATAATAAGTTTTTGATATTCAACATTTGTTTGGAGATGTGTATTGGGTTACTTGATGACTAATTTGCTAGATATATAACACCGGGTTACGTACTATATATACTATGTTCTGAAGATTATGTATCGATTTACCTAAAAGTATATATTAACTTACAAGATGATTAATTTGCTTGGTGTGTATTACCTGGCCAAGTAGTGTATACTAATAAAAAGTACGTTTTAAAAATGAGAAAGAAAGAGAATGCCATCCTTTTTTTGTAATCACGAGTTCGACTACTCCATTAGCAAGAGAAGCCTTTGACTTTTAAGTATTTTAATGGAGATGGACACTAGAAAAAATGTGGCAAAATAGGAAGTCCACCCTATATTTCTTTCTCTGATGCCTACCACATATGATTTTTGTTCACTATCAACACAAGGCAATGAAAAAAAAAGGTACACTGTAGACACTTGATTAGGAGAGTAAATCCATGCAATGGAGTGGTACAAGTTGGAAAATGGATCTAAGTCTAACAACCTGCGGGATCACAAGTGAATCCAGATATCCTGCTACTAACATCATTTCCGAGTTGGATCAGAGAATGCTCAAGAAATTTAGGTTTTCTCATGCATGCAAGATTTAAAGAACCAAAGGCAACCTACTGCCACTCTTTGAATAGGTAAGTCTCAAGGAAAGAATCCTTTCCCCTCCCTACAACCACCTCTCTTTTTTTTTTTGTCCATGGTGGGGTACAGATTGGTGATGGGGGGAAGGATATTCCTCTCCTGAAGTCTGAAGGGAATGGTATACCTTACCCATTGCAAGCCCAAGGTGGCTTCTTCTCTTGTCAATTTGGGGTTTTGTTTTGCCTGGGGATTATCCGGAAATTTGAGGGCTGGAAAGTTGAGGTTGCCTCCCATGAAAGTTAAATATGGTTCTCTCAGAAGACTTCTCACCTTACATGATCCCATCACCAGACCTTATCTATTCCAGTGTTCTATTTGGTGCTTTCTATATGACCCAATAACATACTGATGGTGATATTTTACCTCTTCACCATCAAGGGGGGGAACTTCTGTTAAAAACAACAACAAAAAAATATATCTATATATATTATTATTGTACTGAAGCAGGAAGTATTGATGTTATTTGATTAACGAGGGTAGGTGCAATTGAACAAATGTGAATCTAGATGAATAAGAAAGTTGGGAGCATCAAAAACTTTGTACTGAAGTAGGAAGTGTGCTGCTTGAGTTTCAGCTGGTTATTGACATGAGTGTTGACCAAAATATTGGAGCTAACATTTTTCAAAGGTGGCACGTTGGAGATAAGATTGTGCGCATATAATATATATCCTATATATCAAATTTATTCCTGTATCTTGATAGCAGACTTAATTTATACTAGTTACAATCATAAGATATGCTAATATAATTATCATTTTTGATATATTTTAAATTTAAATTGTACCAGAAATATTAATCATACTGGCATATATTGTGATTATAGTATGCATGAATCAAATCTATTATCAATTTATTCAAACCAGCTATCACATCTAGATGACCTAGATATGCTTCATATCAAACTATTACAATGAAATAATGGCTATTATTTGCTCGAATTAGTGCTTAATTGCTTTTCTATTGAGTTTTAAATTTAAAAGTATTACTTTACCATGCTTTTGAGAACTAGAAAGTATTATTTCAGCTATCATTCATATTTAGATTTTAAAACTTTTACTTTAACATACAAATTTATATTTAAACTTATTACTTTGTAACATTCTCTCCCTTTCTAAATGTTACAAGTCTGATTTTTGGGAGCTAAATTTGTGAACAACGTTGCATAAGATCGGGTAAAAGGGGCAAAAAAAAAAAAGGGAAAAAAATTCCAAAGCAACCCCACCACTTCCAACCCTCACGAGAAGCCGACAAAGTTTCTACCTCATTATTCCCTTTCTGGCCCTCCCCAACGACTCCACGTTCCCCCGGCCGTTGGCTTTAGCTCGCCACGTGGTGTCCCACAACCAATCCCAAGTCGTACTTCTACAAGCTCCTTTCAGTCTGTGCTTCGAGAAGACCCGCGATATTCCCAATACGCCCTCGCGATATTCCTGGAATAACGAGAGAAAGGTGAATAAAGGGGGTATTCTGGGAACAGCACTTGGGGGGTCTTTTGGTCCAAATCGATTTATAGCCACGAGGGTCATAAGAAGTCTATGTATGGTGGATAAAGATTCATGACCCACGTTAAGGGCATTCTCTGCATAAAAATTTGTTCTTTTTTTTTTTTTTGTATTGATTTAGTCCATAGCTTTGTACTTAATGAGTGGAAAACTAGATGGACTCAATAATAAGTGTGTTTATATTTAAGCAACTTGTTACCATGTTTGACCCCAACACACAAGCCAACCTCTTTTCCCCTCCTTGGCGCCACCTTTCCTGTTCCAACTTCCATGTTCCAAATATCCAATTGTATAATCAATAAAAAAATTATTTTTTTTTGTTTTAGTCCATAGTTTTGTACTTAATGAGTGGAAACTAGATGGACTCAATAATAAGTGTGTTTATATTTAAGCAACTTGTTACCATGTTTGACCCCAACCTACAAGCCAACCTCTTTTCCCCTCCTTGGTGCCACCTTTCCTGTTCCAACTTCCATGTTCCAAATATCCTTCTATAATCAATAAAAAAAATTTTTTTTGTGTGTGTGTATGGATTTAGTCCATAGTTTTGTACTTAATGAGGGGAAAACTAGACGGACTCAATAATAAGTGTATTTATATTTAAGCAACTTGTTCCCATGTTTGAACTCCAACCCACAAGCCACGCTCTTTCCCCCTCCTTGGCGCCACCTTTCCAGGAAAAAAAATTAATTACTTTCAGATATCTTTCTTAATATGAATTTACCTGTGCAAGTTCTGGGTGGGGCCTGGGTTGCAACCAACCAAGATGTTCTTCGCATGTTGTCTCTATGGATAGGTAAATTGATATTTTCTTGGACAGGTGGCAATTAATGTATCATAATTCGCAATGCCTATTAAATACTTTGTCCATGCACAATATGAAAGGGATTGTTGCTGCTTGCAATCTAAACCAAGTTGATAAATATGTTACTGTCATTTTATTTTTTTTCAAAAATATCATTTTATATATATAGATTTACTCCTGATCTCCAGATTAAAGTTCAATTTTTATCCTAGATTCTACGCTTCTATTTAAGGTTAGGTTTTGCGTCTGGAGTCGTCTTCTCCTCTCCCTGTCCGACCCCAATTCAGACGTATGCCAAATATAAAAGCTAACATGCTCGCGCTCCCCCATCGCCTCCCACCGTCTGTTCTCCTGAGAAGCAGCTTCGAGAGAGAAGAGAGAGAAGAGGGAGAGAGGAGGGAGAAGGGGGAGAAAAAAAAAAGAAGGAAAAAGACCGAGCTTTTGGGCACCAAACGGCCGTGGCGGGCGGGGGGAAGTCGTCGGATTTGCTACGTTGGTGACATTGACGTTCTCGAACAGGGGATTCCTTTTTTCGCCCAAAGTTTCGACTTTTATTCGTTTTCTCGGGCTCCTGCATGAGATATCCGAGGGATTCTCCGGTCTCTTCTCGCTTGGGCTCGAGTCAAAGAGGAGACTTCGCGCTCGGTTTGGAGGTTCTGCGCGATGCCGCCTGCGTCAGCAAAGCTCTCAAAGATGGCTTGCTGCTTCCTTCTCCTACCTCTTAATAGCTTTTGAAAGACTCTGATGTCCGGAAGATAGAGAAAAATTGGATTTTTTTTGGGTTTTTCTCTCTTTTTGTCGGATTCCAGCTGTTTGTGGGACTTTGGATTTGAACGTGCGGTAAAGGTGGGATCTTTCGTTTCCTCTGGGCATTCTTTTGGTTTGTTCTGGGCTTGGTTCTTTTGTTTCTCTTTTAATCTTGGAGAGGCAAGCTCTGTTTTTCTTGTTATTCTTGCTGCTCGGGAGTGATTAGGCTTTGGAGTGCTTGAAAGGAGGAAGCTTTTGGAATTTTTCTATTGACCGAGGCTGTTTTTTTTTAAAAAAAAATTATGAAGTCCAGTATCTGCTATCCATTTGAGGATTTTCGGAGCTTCACTTGCTGAAGAGATTGTGATTTGCGATTTTTCCTTCTCCTTCTCCTTTAGTTTGCAATTCCGGGTCCCTGTATTTAGTTGGCTTGATTGGAGATTAGATTGTTAACTTTCTATCTCCATTGTTTGGAAATTGGTAGTGATTGCATTTAAGGTGGCTTCACTGCTTGGGATTGGACAATAAGACAAGATGGCTAGAGGGAGAAGAAGGAAGTTTCATGTTAGTAAATTATACAGCTTTGCATGTGTTAGGCCGAAGTTTGAAGAAGACCACTCTCAGCTTGGAGGCCCGGGCTTCTCCCGAGTAGTCTCTGCCAATGACCCAGAAGATGCCATCAACCTAAGCTATGGATCTAACTATGTCTCTACCACCAAGTATACGTTAGCTACCTTCATTCCCAAGTCTTTGTTTGAGCAGTTCAGGAGGGTTGCTAACATATATTTCCTGATCTCGGGATGTCTCTCTTTCACCCCCTTGGCTCCTTACACTGCTTGGAGTGCAGTTTTTCCACTGATTGTGGTGATTGGAGCAACCATGGCAAAGGAGGCTGTTGAGGATTGGAGGCGCAGCCAGCAGGTAAATTTTTGGGCTCTTCTTGTTTAGGGGAAGAACTTGAATCTGGTATGATAATTATTGATGTGTGTGTGTGTATGTATGTATGTATGTATGCTTTCTTATTGACTTTTATGATCAATCTACAAAACTCTGCCATGTAAAATAAGAATTCTAGAGCTTGGTAACCATATCGTTAGATGATTGCAGATCTCCCTTCATTCTGAACTTTTTCCAACAATCTTTTTGGGTTTCCTGATGATTGACAAACAACCAAAGGAAATGCTGATATTATGAAAAATACTCGGTAATCATTACAGTAGTAGTAATAGTTGTATCACTGCATCTAGATATAGTTGCAGAAATTGGAACATTTTAGCCTTCTTAAAATTTGACGGAAGAGGTTTTAAAATAGATGTTTGACCCCATTGGTTGTTTAGGACCTGGAAAGCATTCAGTATCTAGTGAGTAGAAAGTTCCTTTCACTAAAAGAATATGAGTTTTCCTTTCTTGAAATGGTGGGAATGCTAAACGTTATCATGGATGCTGGCGTCTCAATGGTAGCAATTATGTTAGACTATGTCATCTGTATAAGTTTGGTTTTTCTGAAGGACATGAAAGTGAAATCAATATCTTTATAATTGTCCAACTGGACTTTTCTAATGATGAGTAATAATCTTCTATTGGTTGATCCAGACAAAGGAATACTGACATATTGTTACTTCTAAGAAAAAGGAAATTTGCTTACTTCATTTACAGATATTTAACTGATCATTATCATTTATATCGCTCTATTTTTAGTTCAGTTTTCTAAAAGATATATATATTTTTCCTTCTCCTAAACTGTATCTAAGTGTGGTATTATAATTTGGTTGCCAAAGAAGTGTAATTCTCTCATGTCGGCTTGCTTGTATATCTTAATTTAATGAACAATTCTGTGAAAAATCCCTTTTCCAGGATACTGAGGTGAACAATCGAAAGGTTAAAGTTCATCAAGGGGATGGTAATTTTGATTATACAGAATGGAAAAAATTGAGAGTTGGGAATATAGTGAAGGTGGATAAGGATGAATTCTTCCCTGCTGACCTTATTTTGCTTTCATCCAGTTATGAAAATGCAATTTGCTATGTCGAGACCATGAACCTTGATGGAGAAACAAATCTGAAATTGAAGCAATCATTGGAGGCAACTTCAATTTTTCAATCTGATTCTAGCTTCAAAGATTTTAAAGCAATAATCAGATGTGAAGACCCAAATGCAAGCCTCTATTCTTTTGTTGGAAGCATGGAACATGATGACAAGCAATACCCCCTCTCACCTCAGCAACTTCTTCTCAGGGACTCTAAGCTGCGCAACACTGATTACGTATATGGGGCTGTTATTTTCACAGGTCATGATACAAAAGTCATGCAAAATGCCACAAGCCCACCATCCAAAAGAAGCAAAATCGAAAGGAAAATGGATAAAATCATTTACCTCCTTCTGTCTGCTCTGGTCTTGATCTCAGCTGTTGGCTCGATTTTCTTTGGTATTGCAACCCATGATGACTTAGAAGATGGCAAGATGAAGAGATGGTATCTAAGACCGGATCAGTCTAAAATCTACTTTGATCCTAACCGAGCTCCTGCTGCAGCAGTACTGCACTTTTTGACGGCAATGATCCTGTATGGTTACTTCATCCCCATCTCCCTGTATGTATCCATAGAGATTGTCAAGGTGTTGCAGGCTATTTTCATCAACCAAGATATTCAAATGTATCATGAGGAATCAGACAAGCCTGCTCATGCTCGTACATCTAACTTGAATGAGGAACTTGGTCAAGTTGACACGATTCTCTCGGACAAGACGGGAACACTGACTTGCAATTCAATGGAGTTTATTAAATGCTCCATTGCTGGGACTGCTTATGGACACGGAGTTACAGAGGTTGAGAGAGCAATGACTAGAACAAAAGGAACCCCGTTGATTAATGAGTTAGACGATGAAGATCACGAAGAAAATCATGTGGATGCAAAATCTGCAATTAAAGGGTTTAATTTTGAGGACAGACGCATCATGAATCAGAATTGGGTTAATGAGCCTCATGCTGATGCCATTCAGAAATTTTTTCGGCTGTTGGCTATCTGCCATACTTGCATACCTGAAGCAGACAAAGACTCGGGGAAGATATCGTATGAAGCTGAGTCACCTGATGAGGCTGCCTTTGTTATTGCGGCAAGGGAACTAGGATTTGAATTTTACCAGAGGACACAGACAAGCATCTCTCTGCATGAACTGGATCCCATGTCGGGCAGGACAGTTGAAAGGTGAGAAATGTTTCATTCAACCTCTGCTTGATCAAACAGTTTCATGACCTGCTGGTAAGTTCTAATCAAACTTCAACTTATAGCCGAATGTTTTTCTCCTTTTTTCTTGCAGGTCATATAGGCTCTTAAATATCTTGGAGTTTAGTAGCTCTCGGAAGCGGATGTCTGTGATAGTTCAAGATGAGGAGGGGAAATTGCTACTACTCAGCAAAGGCGCTGACAGGTTTAAAAGTTACTACACCAATCTGCTTAGAAGTATAAGTTTAAAAGAAAACCAGGTTTCTCATTTCTCATGTTCTATTTTGAAAAAGATATGCAATCAAAATAACTTTTGTCTTTGCCCACTTTTTTTTACATGGATATAAACAGTGTAATGTTTGAAAGGCTTGCAAAGAATGGAAGGGAGTTCGAGGAAAAAACCAAGGAACACTTGAATGAGTATGCTGATGCAGGTTTAAGAACGTTAGTTCTTGCATATCGTGAACTTGATGAAGAAGAATACATGACTTTCAACAAAAAATTCATGGCGGCCAAGAATTTAGTTAGTGCTGATAGAGACGAAAAAATTGAGGAAGCTGCTGATATGATAGAGAGAGATTTGATTCTTCTTGGTGCCACTGCTGTTGAAGACAAACTGCAAGTCGGGGTGCGTAGAAGGTTCTCAAGGAATATAGTACATGTGAATCTTATAACCATCTTGTATATGCTAATGCTCACTTCTTCTAGAATGGGTCAATAGGTACCTGAGTGCATCGACAAACTTGCACAAGCTGGAATCAAGATTTGGGTACTTACTGGTGACAAGATGGAGACAGCCATCAATATAGGGTATTCCTTTGAAATACATATTTTCAGTTTCAAATGCTTGCTGTTTGTGGGTGTTTTTAATCTTGCTGGACACTATTCTTACCCAGTTAACTTTATGAATTTTTGCAGCTTCTCCTGTAGTCTACTAAGACAAGGAATGAATCAGATAATCATCACTTTGGAAACACCAGAAATTATAGGATTGGTGAAATCTGGGAACAAGGATGCCATTGCTAAGGTAAAAATTACGATTTATTGTTCTATTATCATGACAATATTTCTTATCAATGAGTAGTTCACCTTCTTATTCACTGAAAATAATCCTCATATCAGGGTATCTGAATCAGGACAACTTTAAGTGGTCAAGATACTATTTGAGTACCTAACTTGACAGCTCAAACTTCTAAACACTGAATGATAATCCTAATAACTAATAAAGATATAGAAGGAACATAAACAGTTTAAAGCTTAATTGCCAAAAGCAAGAGCAGGTATGACCAAGGTTCGCAATTCTGGTCTCAGTACCCGTTCCAGCACCATGTTGCTACAGTATCAGTACAGTTCATTTTGGTGTACCGACAGTAGGTTTTCCCCTGCACTAAATATTGGTTCAGCATGGGTACGGTGTTGCCCAGTATGTGCTAGTATGCACCGATATTGTGAACCTTGGATGTGATGGTGGCTTCTGCTGTAGGTGCAGCGAAACGGGTCTATCAGTAAAGATTAGCATGGGGAACATTAGGAAAGTGGGAGCATGGATGAGGAAACGTTAAGGAAGTGAGTATGCCGCCCTAAGACGAAGTTTTTAGCTAATAAGGCTTAAAGCTTGTCTCTTATGGCTGGAAATAGAAGTCAACAGTTGCTAAGTTGCTTGTTAAAGATTCTCCATTTCTTCAGCCTATATGTCTAAATGGTATCAGCTGATCATAAGTGTTAAAACAATGTGATTGAGAATATAACTGAAACACAGGGCAGTAGCACTGCGAATTAAACATCACGGGTGACTCCTTCACAACCACCTAGTTATGCCCAAACTTGTTTTATATGTTCAGTGCATGTTCTGAACTTCTGATGATATTCATTTCTTGGGACACTGACCAGATTTATCTCTACAGTTGCCATCATGATAGAATATCCAAAATCCGTGCTTGAATTACAAGCACTCAGAACAACTTTTGCATTTAAGACAATCTTTAGCTACAGTTCCGTATGTTAATATAGTACCATCTCTTGTAGGATGAGGTAGAGTTGGGGATGGAAGGTATATAAGTAATTTTAAATGTTAACAAATCATCTCAGTTAGATACTCCTGATTATCGACTGTATAAATATACTGTTCTTCCAGTTGTTTCTATGCTTTATTTATTCTCGATAGGCTACATGTAATGGGGAGGTTCATAAAATTGGAGAAAGTTTAGTGAATTTCCTTTCACTGCATTTTGATGACTATTATATAAAAGAAAAGATTAAAGATTAGTTTAACTGCCTTAGCACTATAGCACCTTGTCTAACCTCCTGATGAAAGTTAGAAATATTATTATTTGGACCTACATTTTAAAAGTTTTCTGTATTCTGATGCAACATTTCTCACCTGATTACTGAAGTTGCAAGCTCGGTCCTTACCAACATATTTACAGTTTGTTGTTGATACTTTAGGCATCAAAGGATAGTGTCATCCATCAGATAAGGGAGGGAAGGAAACTTATTAGTTCATCAAGTGCTGAATCATTTGCTTTGATCATTGATGGGAAGTCACTTACATATGCTTTGGAAGATGGTGTCAAGGACATGTTCTTGCAGCTGGCAATTGGCTGCGCATCAGTTATATGCTGCCGTTCGTCGCCCATACAGAAAGCCCTTGTGAGTTTTGGCAAAATTTTTAATAACATTATTGACCTTGGTTTCTCATCATTTAGTCATCCTCGCATTGAATCTAATGAAGGCATCATGGAATTGTCCAGGTCACACGACTTGTTAAAACTGGCACACGTAAAGTCACCTTAGCAATCGGTGACGGGGCCAATGATGTGGGCATGCTTCAAGAAGCAGATATAGGGGTTGGTATCAGTGGTGCTGAAGGAATGCAGGTCAGTCACATCAGAAAAAAATACTTGCAAACATATACGAGAATCTGATGCCAGACTGGACGTTTCTATCTGAAGCCTTTTTATTGTAATATTTTCTGTTGCACGAATTTCTGGTCTTCTTAGTATTAAAAATCTATTTTTTTTCCTGGAATGATGCTCAATTTCAGGCTGTAATGTCAAGTGATGTTGCCATTGCTCAGTTTAGATTTCTGGAGCGATTGCTACTTGTGCATGGGCATTGGTGTTATAGGAGGATCTCATCAATGGTATAGCCTCTGGACTTATAAATTTTATACTTGAATCTTCTTTGCAGCTGGTGTCTGACATGTTCCTCGCATTGCTTTGCAGATATGCTATTTCTTCTACAAGAACATCACATTTGGTCTCACCCTCTTCTTGTTTGAGGCATATGCATCATTCTCCGGTCAACCTGCATACAATGATTGGTTCATGTCATTCTATAATGTCTTCTTCACATCACTCCCTGTGATTGCTTTGGGAGTATTCGACCAGGATGTTTCTGCCCGATTTTGTCTCAAGGTCTGTCTTCAGCCCATCAGTCATAAATACATTTGTTTTCAATCAGATATATCTGTTTTCCCCAATTGTCCCCATGGTTTCACCAAAATATGAACTTTCGTCCCTGAAGAATGTAACCCAATATCCTATACACATGAGAATCAACAATACTTTGCTTCAATGAAGCATTCTAAACTTCCATAATTTCTTATCTGATATTTCATGCTTACTTTATGAACTAATCCTGAATTTGATCTCGGTTTCAATGCAGTTTCCCATGCTCTACCAAGAAGGCGTGCAAAATGTTCTCTTCAGCTGGACCCGCCTTCTTTCTTGGATGTTCAATGGCATCTTGAATGCAATCGCTATCTTGTTCTTCTGCACCAGTGCCTTCCAGCACCAGGCCTTCCGCAAAGGTGGCGAGGTCGTGGGCTTCGAAGTTCTCGGGGCCACCATGTACACTTGCGTGGTGTGGGTTGTGAACTGCCAAATGGCACTCTCTGTCAGCTACTTCACTTTGATACAGCACATCTTCATATGGGGCGGCGTTGCTCTTTGGTATCTCTTCCTCCTGGTCTATGGAGCCATCATCCCCACCATATCCACCACTGCCTTCATGGTATTCGTTGAGGCGCTGGCTCCTGCGCCTTCTTATTGGATTGTGACACTCTTCGTGGTGCTGGCTACTCTCATTCCCTACTTCGCCTTTGCTGCAATTCAGATGCGCTTCTTTCCAATGTACCATAACATGGTTCAGTGGATACGGTTGGAAGGGCGAGCAGATGATCCTGAGTACTGCCAGGTGGTGCGCCAGAGGTCGGTGAGACCAACGACAGTTGGGGTCTCTGCGCGCCTTGATAAGGTTAGTCAGTTAATAACAAGGAAAGTCCACCATGCAGTTCACTCGCTGTAAAAGCTTCTGTCGTCTGAGTCTCACTCCTTGTACAGTTACACTCTCGATCCGCTGCTTCTAAAAGAGGTTCATGTTGAACTCGCTGAGCAGCTCAAAGATGGTTCCTTAATGAAGGAAAGCAGGTTTGGAGTGAGATTGCTTCCCATGGAGGGACGGCATTGACTCAAGTTTTTACGTTCAGATGCAGGGTATCGCTGCAGTATAATTTGTTAGTCAGGTGACCAAAAGCAAAGTCCACAGAAGAGTTGTATATTTCAACCACTGGCCCCCTTTTTGGGTGCATTATTTTTTTTTTAAATTTTTGTGCCTTACAATAACCTCTATATAGTCACATAGTGGAAATACATATAGTTTCGTTTTCATCAAATTCCTCTCTTTTGCTGCTTATTGTTCCCAATATCACAGAAAGCTGCCTGCTTGTGAAGCCATATTATGAGAGCTTGGTCGAGGTAGACTGTAGAGCATGTTTATCTCATTAATACGATATTTTGGCACTTCTTGAAAGGAGAACATAGACAAGCTCAGAAAGTTTCATGGGGGAGGTGGCTATTGGAAACTAGCTTCTCCTCATCGAAGTAAGATAAAAATAAATTGAACTCTGGAAACTTTAGAGAAATATATGCTCCAAAAATTATATACCAAACAAAGACATTGTAGCATCTAGCCTCCAACAGTGGAGGAATTAAAATTTGTGCATAATGAGTGAAGGTTGAGACAGATTTTGGTCATTGGTCTGTGCTTGCTTAAAGAGATTAGAACCACAGATTTTCGGTTCAAGATGGAGTATTTTGATCTGCTAGAGTGGAGTGCCTAATGTTACATGGCATCTCAAATGATTGATGACCAACTTAAAATTTAGGTCTTCGCACAGGCAAGTGGCTCTTCACCCCTTAAAACTAACCACAGCCTTGATTTTTTAGGGCTGTTTTTCTCTTTCATGTTAGTTTAGCATTTGTTGGTCAAAAAACACTCGACAGACTGTATGCTTGCGAGCATGAGATGAAAAATTATGAGCAGTTTAAGAGGTTTCTCATCGAATCATGACAAACAAGATTCCAGGACTAGATGTTCATATACCTCCATAATACATTTAAACCTGCAATTCTGCCATTTGTTACTTCACAATTAAACTGAAAAGTTGCTGGTTATGTTCCAGCTAAAGATATGCCATGACAAGTTATTAATGTATTGCAGGGATGGGCATCCTATAATAAGGTTCACAAGTGGAGCCTGTTTTGATGGTGAAACAAGTTGCCTTCTGTTCATACGAGTGGAAAGGTGTCAATACTCAAAAGTAAAAGATTAAAGAAATTTGAATGATCATAAAGATCCTGCAATCAAAGATTGGTTTTTGGGTGGAATGGAGGAAGAAACGACCGCTACCGATTACTGCAATGAATGATCCGATCGGTCCGAGCCATGCACGTTGAGGCCCTGCAGGCATGGGCTCCTTGTAGTGTGGCAATGGTGTCGTCGGTGTTGCCGTCGAAGCCATCCTAAGATGCCGAAATGGAGCAAGAGAGGAGGAAGGGAAAGATGGGCAGAGAGAAGCTAAGGTCCATGTTGTTGGATAAAGTTCCTCTTTAGAAAATAAGGGACAATTTAGGTGGCAAGGCATTCTTCCTATATGACCTAGCCATCGGTGCCTGCATTGCACCTAAATTGAACCTAAATTGCTTGTGTTAATTACTTGTTTAAATAATGGAGATGTACATCTTTCTCAACTCGAGCACACTTTAGACATAGAATTGCTGTTGTTTTTCGAGATAGCAAGTACGTAGAGAAGCATATAGCTAAGATTTTACTTTTTTTTCTCATTTCTTTCCTTCTCTTTATATGTTCTCGATAGTGGTCTACGCCATCATGTAGAAGCAAACTCTCTCAATTTATGATCAATCTTTTCTTCAATAATCTTTTTATATATAGATAAATAAATATTTCACTGAGACGTTGGTCAATCAACGAAGCATAATAACTTTGTTGCGATGGTTCAAGTCGACAAACTTCTAGATATTTTTTGAATTCTAAATTTTTACCGTAATTAAATTGATTCGCAGCGTTCGCTAAACTGCATGCCTCTTTAGAATTTGAAACAGCCATTGTAATTCGACTGTTAGTGTGCTACCCTAGCAACTATTACTAGATGTAGTTAATAAAGTTTACTGTGACGTCATATCTTGAAATTGTAATATTATTATTTTTTTATTTTTAATATGTTTACATATTTTTAATTTCTAATACGATAGAAAAGGGCAATCATAATTGTGAACGTTGAAAACATCTTTCAAAACAAATGAAGATGCTGTACTCCAAGTACAACTAAACTGATGTGGCACTATATGCGCCACGTTTTTGATAGTCACATGAACAAGTCACTTATTAGCGTCTCTCTAGCATATAGTCATTCTTTCCCTGAAATAGAGATCAGCCCAGGTACTTAATGTACGGCACACGATAGAAGCCCATTAGAAAGATGCCACGTTTCCATTTTTTGACGTATAAATGGACCTGGAAAAGGACCTGGCATTCGCACCTTGCTCTTTTCCCTCATTCCCTCCCCTCTCGCCGCGCTGCGACGGACGTGAAAACCTAGGGTTTCCGAATGGCGCTTTCGGGGCGTCTCAGGTCTGCCCTCCCTTTCGTCCACCAGATCCTCAGAGCCGATGGAGGCTTTGGAAACCCTAACATCGCCGCCACCTCTGAGGTGAATCGAGCCAATATGGTTTTATGGCACTTCCACTTTCCCGCTTAAATGTTTTTTTTTTAAAAAAAATGATCACATGTTCTTGATTCGAGTGAGATCTTACTGTTTTCTTGGAAGAAATCTCTAAAATTAATTGACATTTGATTTCGAGGTTATTACACTTCATTTGATTGCTTCCTTTGCTCTGAACTTTGAAAAAATTATGATGATATTTCGGAATTTCAGATATTCTTCAATTTGTTATCTGTGATGGAATTTGACCGTCTGGCATTCCCCTATCGCAGTGTTTGAGGAACTTTGCGACTCAGGCAAAGTCAAACGAAGCAAACGTTAAGGTAAAGGAAATTCCTTTGGACATCCCTCATATTCTGTGATTGAAGACAAGGAAATATTCGGGTTGAGTTTTTCTAATGACTTTCTGATCTGTCTGTGTATTAACTTTATAAAAGAAGATTGATAAAGCTACTTTTGTGGATTGGATTGTTTTTTCTGAGTTCGTATACTGGTAGAATTATTTGGCACGTGTGTGTGTATACCTACGCGCAGACATAACCTTTTTAACCAGTATCATCACCTTTTATTTTACTCTTATCCAAATGATAAGTCTATTCAAGAACTGTTGATTTGACTCCAAGAAGCAGGGAAATGATATTCATAAGAAGTAACCAAGCATAAATGATGTAGTTTAAATAATCGGGAGGCATGTCTTTCCAGCAGCACCAACAATAAGAGAGAGAGAGAGAGAGAGAGAGAGAGAGAGAGAGAGAGAGAGAGAAGGGAGGAGGCTGGGGGAGAGGGTAGTCCATCTTTTGAAATCCATAAACTTGGTCACGCTTATATTGCGATTTATATTTTTTCCTCTTTGTCTATACTTTAAGATAAGTTAATATAGTGAAGACCTGTAAGACATGCAAAGCTTGAAGGAAACCAACCAATTTGATAGTATTTATAGATATTGTTGAGCTAAGTTGATATGGGAGTTGTTTCTTTGGATGCATAAGTACGTGCTCAAAGTATGCTAACATTTAGGATGAGCATTTGCAGAGTTCAGGAGCATAAATTGATTGTTTTTTTGTGAGTTAACAATTAACAATTAAACTAAAAGAGTAATTGTGTGTGTGACATTGCTTGAAAAAATTAGCACTTCTTGAAAGCGATTAGTTTGGTATTATGATCAGCAAAGTTCGCAATCTCGATACTATATTCCGTACTGATACTATGCTGGTATCATATCGATATGCCTAGTACGAGAGTCAGTTTAGCACACTAACTCTTAGTACGTCTGCTGAGTCTCAATTTGGCACCGATAGGGTATAGTATGGCTGGTACGGGGTGATATGCACTTGTATGACAAACCTTGATAATAAGAATGCTTTTTGCAAAAACAGAAATCAAAATGCTAGCCAATTTTTGGCTTATTCTTAAGTGTAACACCTACCTTGTTTCCATAAAAATAATAGGTCAATGTGGACCTAACCCAAATTCAACTTATGATTTGCTATGTCAAACAATTATGGTCTCTGAAAAAATTACAAGAATACAACAAGAGAACGACATTATGTGAATTTGTATTATGGTCTCTGAAATTTTATAGTCTCACTAGTTTTGACTAGTCTCACTTTCTTGTAAGTTTTATTTCTTGGTTTTTTCATGCTGATTTTTGCGTGCAATTACAGGTGCCATTGTCGTTATTTGGAGGTTCAGGAAACTATGCATCTGCTCCGTTTCTTGCAGCCTCCAAAGCAAATATGTTGGACAAGGTTGAATCTGAGGTTCTTGACATTGTTGAGGCATCCTAGAGGAGCCCTCTGTTCTCACAGTTCATCAAGGATTTGTCAGTACCTAGGGAGTCTAGGGTAAATGCTGTAAAAGAAGTATTTGCTGAAGCTGGTTTTTCAGATGTCACAAAGAATTTCTTGGGTATGTCCTAAATAAGTTTGCTTTTTCGAAATTGGTTTTCATTTAATGATTAATAGACAATTTTGGGGTGTAGGATGCAAATGTCTTTTCTATTTATGTGACATCATAACGAAACCTACAGCATGAGATGTGCTCGGTTAACTGGTGCTATGCTTCAAGGATTTTTTAGTTTTGCATAATTGGATGACATTGCCTGAACAGCTCTACATTATGTGTTGCTACCAGTCTTTTATCTGACATTTTGTGTACGGCATGTAGGTATTACTATGGCATGCGTTCGTGATCCAGGGATAGAATTGGGATGAGTTTTTAATATTTTTGTGATATTTTTCATCTGTGTCTGCTTATCCAGAGGGCATATGCCTGGTGCATCTGTTTAGATTCTGCGTCATATTCTAGTGATGTCTTAAGTTTTTCACAGATTATGTCTGCCCGAACTAATGGAAAGCTTAACCAATTTATGAAAACCATAATTACTTTTCCACTTTTTCTAGCCCACCCAACTAGTCTGGAATTAAGGCTTAGTTACGTATCAACTTTTTATTTACCAAAGCTTCCTTTTGTTATGCATGATTTCTGGAGCACTCTACCATCACAAAATGCTTTTCTCCAGCTTGGAAGTTGCTCTATGACTGTTATCATTCTGTTGATTTATATTTCTTTCATGCATAGGTAGATGACATACATGCTCTTATCCATCTTACATTCTTATTGTGCATATCCTCATGAATTATGTCATCTCATAATGCTCATATCATTTTTGAGATATTTATTTTATCACGTAAAATACCATATTTCTCAATTGTTGTATACTGTATATTATTTTTTTTGCCCAAAGTTCATGGGTGTGCAAGCATATTAGTATTACCCGTTGCCCTTTGGCTTATAACTGCAAGTTTTTATTTATAACCGCCTCCCCCCCGCCCCCCCAACCCCCAACCACCACCACCAAAAAAGAAAAACATTGACTCCCTTATCATTATATTGACATTCTAATTTTTGATTTCCTTTTTTGGATCTATACTAGCTGTCTTGGTTGATAATGGAAGACTTAGACATATAGGGCGTATTTCTTGTCACGCCCCCGCCTCTGCGAGGCACGTGAGGCACCTAGTGCCCACGTGGGGGCCACATGAGGGGGGAACACGGGGCTCCCCTGCCAGATATTGTCCGGTTCTGGGGCTTCACGCAAGCGTCCTTCACCCCTCCCCGGTTTTGTTTTCCACCCAAAACGCGTCTGCAGGATTAGGAGACACCCGCCTCATATGCCCAGGCTCTGGAACGAGTCTTTCCGATGTGGGACTATTGGGCCTCACACCCTTCCCACCATCGGACAAGAGTCGTCCTCGGCTCTGATACCAAATGTCACGCCCCCGCCTCTGCGAGGCACGTGAGGCACCTAGTGCCCACGTGGGGGCCACATGAGGGGGGACCACGGGGCTCCCCTGCCAGATATTGTCCGGTTCTGGGGCTTCACGCAAGCGTCCTTCACCCCTCCCCGGTTTTGTTTTCCACCCAAAACGCGTCTGCAGGATTAGGAGACACCCGCCTCATATGCCCAGGCTCTGGAACGAGTCTTTCCGATGTGGGACTATTGGGCCTCACATTTCTAAGAGATTTTTTGAATTGGCAATGGCTCACAAGGGTGAAGTGAAAGTGATTGTCACAACTGTTATTGTAAGTTCACCTCTTCCTTTTTTGCACTATTTATATGGATGATAGCTAATGTGAAGTTCATTTATCAAGGAAAAGTAGAATGATGAGACCCTAAGTGAAAATGAGTCAACAAAAAAGTATTCCTTGACCCTTTATTTTGCAAGCCACTGTTGGATTGAATAGCATGCTTTCTGACTGGCAATTACATTGTGCTGAAATATGTAAATATTTATGTAGAGTTTATGGTTATGTGTTTAATAGTTCTTGCTCGCATGCAAAATTAGGAATAGGAAGAAATCACATTTATTTTGACTTAAAAATGTTTTTTTTTATCCTATCTTTTCCCCCTTCTAGTAAGGTTGCTTATTGCTACAGGGTGTCCAACAAAATATGTGCTTCTAAGCTATTTTTTATAAATATATGTACACAGATGTGCATACGTATGCATGTTCATGTATGAGGTTTTCCACACCGGTTGTACTATTAACTTGTCTGAATTTGCAATCAGCCATTTTTCCCTTTTGGAGTGTGTCTGAGTGTTTTCATATGGCCTGGGCTGCTGCCCACGTGAATATATTGTTTTAAAACTTAGCTTGTAATCATGGTATCAAACAATCATGAACGTATAGGATACACTTGGGTGTTAAACTTGGCATGATTCATAAAATCAAATTCAAAATTTGGATTGGTATAGCATGCAGAGTTTGTGTACAGATTTGATCCAGTTTTATCAATTTCTTTCTGGCAAATTAGATTTAATTCTTGCTCTGGTTGGAGATGGGCCTGTCGGCCAATTTTCATCTTTACCTGTTGAGTCTGGTATGGTCAGGCAAAGTTTATTTTAGTTGGATCTAGTTTTGCATTACCCAGTTCCTAAATTAATTGGACAGTTGTGTCTAGGCTTGGAGCCAGTACCAGATTCCAGAGTTTAGATATCAAGACCATGTTGAGGTTGTGTAGTTTGGTTCCATCCTACCCGCTTGCACCTCTACTTGTTTGACTTCCTCAGAGACATCTGTACCCTTTTCAGGAGCAGTGTTGACATGAACATCATAAATCGGCTGGCACTTGTGTGTTCAGATCAATTTGGCCATTATGATGGCTGTGTGTGACATATGTAACATCAACCATTACTGCAATGGCGACAAATTAGCTATTTTGCCCATTATGAATTATACCTTTTCTCTTTCATTCTCCGCTGACTGATTATTTACTTTTCTGTCATGTTTTAAATTAAATAAATGGTTTATTATTTGTTATTCAATGTTCATGGTACCTTTGGGCCCACATTCTTGAGACTGGATAATAAATAGTTCTGTAGCTTCGTTGGTATAGGTTGGAGTCGGTATAACATGGATCAACATTCTTTTGGGAAAATGATGTAGAGAAGAGGAATAGGCGGCAGGGATGTAAGATGGTTGTAGAATTAAAGTAGAATAAGGTTTGCATTTCGTTGAATCATCTAGAGCTATAGACATTTAAGATGGGCAGTTAATATTGCTAAACTAAAAGAAGTGGAAAAAAGAGATCTCTCAGCCAATCCTTCAAGTCAATTGTTACAGCATAGTTGCCATTCATTCAAGATGTTCTTTTGATAGTCTTTTAAATTATACTTTCTAGTAGTTGAAATTTACTTTCTAGTAGTTGAAATTTTAGCTAAGTTAATTGTTTTCTGCATCTTGTTCGTAGCCACTTCCTACTGAAGAGGAAAAAGAACTGAAGCAAGTATTGCAAGAAATTCTTGGACAAGGGAAAACTGTAATTATTGAACAAAAGGTAACTCCTTGTTGCATAATGAATTGCTTATAATTTGCTTAGGTGAATTTTTGTAAAAGTTGGCCTTTCGAGATTCAAAGATTGGTTAATGGATTTCTTGATAGCTTCCCCCTTCCAAGGGATGCAGCCTCTTTGCTTTCAATTCTCTCTTTTCAGAAAAAAGAAAAAAACTTTTTCAAGTATCTCACGCTTTATCAATGTTCCCATATTGTATGCTCTGCTGCTGTTTGGACACGCTTGTAACTTTTGCCATCACCATGAGCATAACCGTATTTCGAAATTGTCTCATGTAGCAAATTATCATATTTACTCAAGGAAAATTGTGATACATTAGTTTAGGAAATTACTTTATTTTTCAAGAAAAAAAGATTGAAAAGGCATGTCCCTAGGACATTGAAACTGTTCCCATAAAGGCCTAAACTGAGCAAACACTTCAAAAAATAAAGGAGCAGCCGTTTCCCTCTCGAAGTTGGATGTTGAATGATCTTGGTGGCTATTGAGCATCCTAGTATTTTTTGTGTTTTCCCACGAGTTAGTTGTCTTTATCTTTATCTTTTGGTGTCATTTTTTTTGTTTTTGTATTATTACTAGCTGTATCCAGATGACTTTTGAGGTTTACTTGATTGACAATAAGTTGGTGCAGTAAAACTTCCTTCTCTTTATATATTGGCTTTGCAGATTGATCCCGGCATTCTTGGAGGTTTGGTGGTTGAATTCGGGCAGAAAGTATTTGACATGTCTATAAAGACCAGGGCAAAGCAAATGGAGAAGTTCTTGAGGGAACCAATTAATTTTGGCAGCTTAAGGTAACCCAGATTGGTAGCTCCTAGCACAACAACTTACCTGGTGGACCGTTCGATGGAATTCCTCCTCTGTTTCTCTGGTTGGAATAAAATTTTGAGAGAAGAGCTCTTACAGGGCGTGGCCCTATATAAATCTTTCCTTTTTTTTCCATTGCTTGTCTCTTCAAATTTAAGCTTTTAAAAAACTTATATTAAGAGCGGGCAATTTATATTTTTTTTTCAGTGAATGGATATATTTTTAGTTTTATTGTCGGCGTATTATTATGCTGTCCTAACACAGGCATGGTTCTTCGTTAATTTGGTGTGATTTGACACATCTTCATGTGTCGACGGCTTTTCCAGTGCGAGATGATGATGGCGATGATGATAGTGATGGCTCTCGCATAACGAAGCATTCTTTATGCCAAAAACTTTGTAATGAAAAAAATAAAAATAAAGGAGATTGTTCTTGGATAATTTGATTGGACCCGGTTAGCATTTGAGCGCAAAGTTATTCTGAGTGGCGCTAAACCGTTAACATGCGCTATCATACAAGTCCCAGAATCCGGTATTTTCTTCACACTCTGATTTGGTGGGCTGTGTGACGTTAAGCGCCAGTTCTCTTCTTGTATTTTTCCTTGAAAGTTGGTGAATAGCTGGTTGCATTTTTCTTGAAAGTTGGTGGCCCTCGCCCAAATCTATGACGAAGTATTGGACCCTCAAACTTTCATCTACCTGTCCTTTGATGATTCATTAAAACTTATCTTCATCTACCGATCCTATCATGATTTATTAATACTGAAGAATGTATGGATGAGATTTTATCGCAATGCTTGCCATGGATGAGGCAAGAAGCAGAGCCGGATAACAGAGCACCAAAATTTCTCATGAACGGTTGCATGATAGGATCAGGTGGCATCCAGGTGCCGAGCTCTAACTCAGTAAGGTGTAGTCTCATCATGAAGATTGCCCGGAAGGAACAACCACTGAAAATTTATTGAACAAAACCTGGGAGCCTGTGGATCAACTGCAACATTTTGGAACCACTGACACCAAATTAACCAACGTAATTGCCATTTAAGGTATGGAATCATGTGGCCATTTGAAGCGCACCATGGTATCTTTCTGTATATCGAAAATTGATAACCCTCCTTTCATCAATCAACAGGGCACTTCATTAGTGTGTTGTTGATGGCACAAAAGCCTAAACCCGAAGATGCCTAAAGAGCTTGAATCATTCTACAGAGAAAAGCAAGCCATCAACTTTAGTTCCACTCATTCAAGAATTTCTTCCATTGCCAAGCAATCATCCAGCCACAAAACGGGGGCAGGAACCACAGATATCAGATGCCCTTAGTTGGCAGTATCAGCGGACGCTGCCGAGTCAGCTGAGGTGGAAGTTGCAGTTGCATCCCTTGGGCATTGAGATACATAAGGCTTCAGCTGCACCAGTTTATATAGAAAAAATTAGAAAAAAAAATGGAAAAGATGAAGAGCGATAATTCAAAAGTTTTTTTGTCATAGGTTTAGCTGATTGTCACCAGTGCAGGTACAAGCTGAAGATGCTTTTACAAAATTTGTTTTACAAATGATATAAACTTCTGTATTTGCTTTCTAGCCGTATATATTCAACAGGTAACTATAGTATGGTTGCATGTAAGTGAATTGTCTCTTTACTGACATTAGTCTTATGTTAAAGGACGAATGTAACTTTAGTTGTGAAAAAAGAGTGGCCCACATGCTGCAACCTGGATTAAGGCCATAATTACCATAGGTTGTACAGTAATTGCAGACTTGCATCGGGCTATCGCTACTCACACTAGCCACTGTTCCTTTATTATACATTCCCTCGGTAACTCTAGTTGCTACGGTCTTATACCCTGAACTTTCATGCAGCTACAACTAAGTACAACCTCTAGCTAGGTGATTTGGCATTTAGAGGGAACAAAAGAGAGAATAGATGGAGGATCAGCTCATTTCCTTGGTAACTCTAGTTGCTACAGCCTTATACCCTGAACTTTCATGCAGCTACATCTGAGGACAACCTCTAGCCAGGTGATTTGGGATTTAGAGAAACGAAAGAGGGAAGAGTTGGAGGATCAGCTCAGAGACAGGCAGGAGAGGATGCCATGGGATCACAATGCTTGGGAGGGAGGGGAAGAGTCAGAAGACTAGAAGAGCATCAATTTGTTTCTTTGTAGAAACAGAAATATACCATTACCAGAAACAATTTAATCAAATACTTGGTGACAATTCAAGAAATGAAAAATGAGTATAGATATTATGGAACCATATAGTAAACGAGTACCACCAAGTGCTATGTTTGTGTTGTTTTAACCCTTGGTTGTGTTATGTATAATTCTAAAAACAAATCATACTTTTCTACCGCAGCTATCTTATCCTGAATTGTAAGCACAAGATCTTGCTCAGTTTCTAAAAATTTAAGATATTAACGTAAAACATAGTAAAAGTTTATGTTTCCTCCAAGTCCCTTTCAACACCTACATGCCTTTAATCTACTTAAAACTGCAAAGTTTGAATTCAAAAGATCAATTTTCACCAAAAAATTCAAAACAACATTAAAAATCTTTTTAGCCTTATATATGCCAATTTTGGTTGAAACCAGTCCATTCCGGCCAATATCTTTGTAGCTGGTAGAAACTTCCCGCTGAAACTAACAGTATAACTCAAGCAGGTTGGGACCAGTACTGTTTCAGATAGAACTTCAGAACTGGACATTGAATTAGTGTTATTGAACTACATTTAATCGTACTGCAAGGTACTATGCTATTTTGTTGGTACCTTACAATGTGTGTGTATGTATGTATATATGTATGTAGGTATGTATGTATGTATGTATAATAAACTAGTATGGCATGTCATGCTTTAGTCATATGCCATATCGAGTGTGTATTAAGATACATCATCACATATTATATACTATATGGCACAAGATAACAGTATATGACCACAAAAAAACAATACGTTATATTGAAAAGCCATATAATTACAAAAGGAAATCCATAGTATAGCACACAAATTAGCTTTTCTATAATAACCAACAAGTAATTTTTCTTTTCCCAACATGATCACTTGATCAGATACTTAATTAAAAATCAGATTACAGGCATCAACAAATGCTAATGCCATTATGAGTTATGATGCTAGAAAGGTAGAGGTTACCTTAAAGTCAGTCAAATCTGGGACCACATAACGCGGCAACTTTTCATCCATCACAACATACCCACCTGTTCAAATGATTGACTTCAAACAATCAAAATCACATTTTGCTAAATTTGACTCCAAATCAGACTTTGTCACAAACAAAGTTAGTGATTAGAGAAAGGAAAATAGTCTTAAAAAACATTTATGCTAAAATCTTACAGCTAGAGGTGCAATTGGGCCGAGCAGCTCCCGAGTTGCTCGAGCTTGACTTGGGTCCAAGCCCAGCTCGACTATTACTGAGCTCGAGTAGCTCGAATAATTTTTTAAGTTAAGCTCGAATAGCAAAACTCAACTCATAGGCTCGCAAGCCTAGTTGAGTATATATCTTTTTTAATAATATTAGATTTTATTTATACGATATTATTAATTTAATATTCTAATATAATATTATATATATATATATATATATTATCGGGCCTAACTCCTAACTTTTAACCATATTTTTTTAATTATGACGAAGGCTCAAATTCGAGCTCGAGCATGGCTCGGTTGATATTCGAGTCAAGTCGAGTCAATCTCAAGTTTTTTTTTTTTTTTTATCAAGTCAAGCTTAATTTGGACATTAAGGCTCCATAGATCTCGAGACGAGTTTCACGCCCAAGTGTTTTGAATCGAATTGAGCTTGAGCCTCTAGCTACTCGGCTCTGCTCGATTACACCCCTACTCACAACACCACTTAGCTTTAACTTTTACCAATAGGGCCAATTCCATTACTTGGGACCGGTATTGTTCATCAATTTTTAACCAACTCTCGACTTGGCTTTCACTATCTATGGAACTGGCGTGAAATTATTTGGCCTAACCAATTTTTTAGCAGATAGGAATGCAATGAATACTCGAAAACCAATGATCAAAAATACTACTAGATTTCTTTACAACATTACTTTGAAGGCATTCATGTTTGTTTACATACAAATTACATGGCACTGTTCCTCAATTTCCCCACAAGTTTGAGTAAATAAAGAGTGGGAATGAAGTCAGAAGATAGTGGTAACCTTTACGAGTGTGGAAACCAGTGGGCTTGCAATTCTTTCCCTTGTAATAGTCTCGAGGCCCTCTTTTCGAAGATAATATATTTAGTGATGAAGTTCGTTTCCTCCGCATAGCCCTCCCTAACCCTATGATCAATCCCAACGGCATTTTCTGATCCTCCTCCAACCAAAAGAAAAACACGACACAATTTTAGACATAAGAAAAAATTATGTAGTGGCAATAAATAGCATTAATGTAATATCAGTTTCTATATGAAACAAACTCAGAAGTTAATCCATGCAGGTAATAATGAATGCCAAATAGCAAAAAACACTTCATTGATAAACAGTAAGACTCGAGAACCAAGATGAACAGATACAGCTGTCAACCAACAAAAATGAAGAACGTAAAAAAAATTGAATGGCACATTGCTACTAAAATGTTTCACAAGGTTATGCTGAAGCAGAGTGCTTTTGTGGTCAAAACAAACTCTTGGTTGTTCTTTTTGTGCACGATGTGTCAAATCTTGGGCGCAAAAAAATAAAACTTAGTCCACATTTTTAATAAAATAAATGCAAAAGATGGTATGACCATCAAAATTCATTAACATCATGAACAGATTATATCAAAAGGGCAGCATAAAAAGGCCAAACAGGAAAAAGAAAAAGGGAAGGGGGTGGTGTGGAGAAATTATGAAGGTGGGGAAACAAACATGTTACAGCCGCTGTAACAGAGTTACATTGGACAAAAACCCTGAATTCTTCACCACCTTAATTATCTTGCCCTGCCCTTTTCCCTTAAGACTCGAGATCCACAAAGTGGTGGCCACTTCGTTAAAATTGACTTAAAGAAGGCATATAACTATGTGGAATTAGACTATCTTATCTCTGGTAGATGAATTTGGTTCTGGAGTCGCATCAGATTAGCTCATATTTTACTATTAATTAATAAAATTCTCCTAGTTTCTTTCAGATTTTGATGAAACTCATGACAAGGCCATCCATTCTCTTCTTCGTGTTTAAATTCCGAAGATGCCATGGTTCGAACAATGAACCAGGTAAGGGTTTTGCTAGTAGATTATTTAGGCTATGTTACAAAATGCAGATAATATGATTAATTTTTGCTGTCCATTAGTTGATGAAGGAATTTTTAAATATCTACCTGAAGCTATATGGGGCCAAAAGGGAAAATGATGCAAAACTAATTAATTGGAGTTAGTACAGCATTATGGAACTTATCATGGGCTAACTCATGATGCTGAAAAATTAAAGAACAGGAGTAGTTATAATTCCAGAATTAAGAAGTTCACACATAGTTTTGGCTATGTATAAAAAACGCTGCCTCCGTGGGGAACTCATGTCCTGATTACCACTATCCTATTCGCAGGTGCTACTTTTTCCTAATTGATTATGCCGGTATCAAGATTCCTAACTCCATGAAGGTTTTTTGTTTAAAGAAAAGAAAAGGAAGAAAAAGAAAAACGTTATCTTACTCGATATCAAAGAAGTGGTGGTGGAAGTTGTAAGTAGATGAAACATCCGTGAAGGCACAACATTGGCCATAAGGGAATGTAAATTGGCAAAATCAAGGTGGATTCTGGTGCAAGGAAAGGAATTTTCTACAACAAAGAAATCATCAACGCAAGAACTCGCTCCATCGGGAAATAGCCCGAAGGGCGGTGGGCCGCGACGACTAAGGTCGGGATGAGGGCCAGGCATAATAAGGGTTAGGGTTCCGGCGTGAAGAGGGTTAGGGTTGGCGCTTCGGCGGCGATGTTTCGCCGGAGTCCGACTTCGAAGGGAATAGGAAAGAAGTAGAAGGGGAAAAGGAGAGGGGGGGAGACTCACCGGAATCGGAGGAGGGATCGATCGGAAGCGTTGGCACGGGATCGGAGAGATGATGGGAGCGCCGGGTTTTGGAGGTTCTTGTTTTTTTTCTTCAAGGAAAGAAAAGAAAGAAGGGTCTGGAAGTTAAAAACGATGCGACTCATTATCAAACTTTTAACTTAGAAAAGGTTTTTTTTGAGAAAAAAAAAGAAGCTTGTATCAATTGGATTTTTTTGTATATTTTCTTTTTGTTTTGATCTTTTTAAAAAGTATCATGAAACGCATTTCTCTCTTAAAAAGCATGATGAAAGGCTTGAGCCAGAAAAGCCAATTGGTTCGAAAGGCTTTATTAGGACTCAATTGGTTCGAAAAATATTTTTTTACTAAAATATTTTCTAAAAATATAAATAATATTCGAAAGAAAAATATTGCATGTTTGATTCATTATGAAAAAATAGTGTGCTTTCTTGAAAAAATTATATAAAATACTTATCATATTTTTAATAAAAAAATTATTCTATTTTATCTTAAAAAAATATTTGAAAAAAATAATTTTCAGCTAATAAATATTAAACCTTTTCGTATCTCATATAACTTTTTTTAAATATAATAATTTTATTCTCATGAAAAAACTACTTTATTTTTTTTTTTTTTGTTGATCATGCTTTTTCTTCTTCTTCTCCCGCAAATCAAATAAATTCTAAATGAAAATAAATCGACTTGAAAAATTAGCCGCTTTTGGTTTTCTAATGCCTTGTGTAATATTTTTTTTGTTTTTTTCACCTCTCCCTAGACTGTTAGCCTCTTTTGGTTTTAGAATGCGTTGGGTAATGCGGTTGCTTTTCCATTACCTTTAATCATTGGTATTTGACTAATATGAGCTCTTTTTCTTGAGGAGACATCTTTCCCATGTCCTCGACGACTACAAGTTTTGTCACCATTTTCTTGAGAAGAAAAAAGAGTTGCAAGTTGCTCGAACTTTGAAAAATAGAATAGCTTATAGACTCTTCTTAATTCTTATAAAATAAAAAAAATTGCATTATATCAGTTTTTCTCAATTATAACGACACGTAAGATCATTAACATAGCAACATTACAGATGATTTGTCATAAAAAATGCATGCTTCTGTCAACATTTTAGTAGATAATTAGCTCATTTGTTATGTTGGTGCAACTGCAGGCAACTAATGACAGTGCTAAGTGGATATTCATATTATATTTCTATCAAATTGTGCTTATGAATGGAGACAAACATTATCCATGTTACTAATCTTAAGACAGCATAAACACTACTGAAACATATATAATTGCATCCCTCTCCTCAACACAAGTATTGCAATGTTCTTCCAAGTTTAAATCCTAAAATTTGCATGCCCATCATTTTTCCTAAAGACTAAACATGCAAGTTTTTCCGAAGAGATCGCGAAAAGTGTGATGCCTAAGAGAATTTCAACCAAAAAAAAACATAGAGAGAGGGAGAGAGAGATTATTGAGAAGTGGGAGTCTAATGGTGATTATCATGATAATAGTTTATAATTTAGAGATCATATTTCCTCAACTTGACTAGGGCATATAGGATTAAGATATAATATCTTAAAGAAATAAGATGGTTGAATGAGGTCCAATTTGGCACATATCTTTACAAATTGGTTGTTGAATTCTAAAATTTAGAGCAAAATCATACTCATTTTCATGTAAATAGTTTCTTTGCACTTGACAGATATTGAAACATATTAGACCATGCTTATAGAAATTGATTGACATATCTAATATTTGTTGCGATCTAATTATTCTTCACAAGCTAGCATATCGATCGACAGATTCTTCATGGGCATGGCATGTGCACTATGCTAGTATGCAATTACAGATAAAAAGACTATTCCCCCTTCAAGTCCATGATGTACATCCAATTTAATCTCTTGTGACAATCTTGAGCTGTCCTTTATATTTTTTTTTTCCCCTCTCTCTCTCTCTTTACATGGATTAGATTCAAGCTCATTTCCTACATCTAGTTTACCCAACTCACCCTCCCTTTTTACCTGCATGGCAATTTAGCTGTTGCAAGAGCCTGCCACCATCCTCAGCCCCACATTCAAAAAGCTATTATAGTTGAGCCTTCATAGATTCTAAGAAAGCCTAAACTTGAACCCAACCACGCACCTGAACGATGCCTGAGCATGCCACACTTGCACCTCATCATGCTCCTGAGCCATGTCCTGGTCTCACCAAAAAAACTCAAACTTATTGTGCCACCAAGATCATAAAAGCATCAGAAAATTCTTCGACTTCGAATGCCCTGCATTTCTAAATTGACTCAAGCAGTGAATTACAAATTGGAGTTGGCGTCGCAAAGGATTCATTCATATAAATAGATTTGGAATAGCTTCATGTACATGAAAACAAAGCCAATCTGACATCAACTTTCTGTGCCCCAAAAGCTGCCAAACCAGAACAGACCTTCTTCCTCAACAAACTCCTCCCACATCTTCTCAGATTCCAAGAAAGAACTCCTATCACCAACCCAACTCTTCCCTTCAATAATAACATCATTCACTCCTTGAACTCCTAATGCCTCTCCTCTCTCCAAGTCGTCGCTCTCTCCAATCACATATTCATATTTCTTCAGTCTCTTTCGGAGCTTTCGCAGCACGATCTTCTTCGACTTCACTGCCATTCTCTGCGGTAATCTGATGAAGAGGAACACCGTGATTTGGAGGAGCAAACAAGGGCAGCAACAGCATACCACCATGCAATCCACAGCGAATAGGCTGCAGTCTTCCAGGGTGTCGGACATTGGTTCTGGGAGATTGAAGGAGAGCAAGAAAAGAGAAAGAGGAAGAGAGGAGGGGATTGATGGAAAGCAATTGCTTAAAAAGTGTTAAGGTGGTGCAACAAGGAACACAACTTGTTGAAGCATAATGGCTTGTCGTGGAAGTGACTTAAGAGAGAGAAGCACGGCTTCAAGCATTGCTTTATTTGAAGAAAAAAAAGGTATTGCTTTATTTGACTCTTTTAAGCCAACCTGTTTGTCATCTGGAATGTTGGGTGTGGACATCACTAATAGATCCCAAAAAGAAAGAAAAAAAAAATAATGAGTGTGGATAATATAAATATGAGGAATGTTTCCTTAAGCTTCAAAGATGTCATTAACGGTTTAGTTTAACTAATAGATCAAAGAAGACATGAGATCGTACTAAGCTAACCATTAGATTTGAGTTTGCAAAAAACAAGATTTCCTCTCCACATTTTGACATGCTTGGTGTAAACTTATGCTGTCAAATTTGATAATGAAAGGTCATGCCGACCGTGGCGTTGTTGCGCAGGACTGCAAGAGCTCTATGGGGTGATCTTGGGTGAGTTAGGCCAAGTAAATATAAACCTAGCACAATCCAACTAATAAAATACCTAACTTTAATGTAATCTGACCTGAAAATGAACCCACTTGCCCAGTAACTAGTGTAATCAGGTCAGGTTGGCAACCTGCGAAATATGGTGTTAGCATCAGGTGGGAATCCCAACCACAACAATCATGGCTAGGTCCGAGTAATTGGTTTTGGCTTTCTTGCTAAAGGGACTTGGTTGCAGTGGCAAAAACAGCAATTGATGTTATGTGACTTCTAATGAAGGATCCATGTTGATGATGGGTCACTGAAGTGCATTACTGGACACAACAAATGTCAAATGAGGGATGATTGCAGGAATCTCAGAAATGAGACTTTAGGCTCGCAGGCTAGCAATAATCATGCAAGGAAGACAAACATGCAGGCTAGATATCCAACAATTGTAGTCAATAAAAAAGAACATCGAACCCAAAAGCTATGTCGGCGATTTATACGTTCGCATGTGAACTTGAAATCAAGTCTCCAGAAATTTATGAAAGCAAGTTGATGACAGGATGGATCTTTACTGTTATGCACTTTGAGATCTTGAGAAGGAGAAAAAATGATTATTTGAAGCCACATTCATATTTTGAGGCAACGATCAAGTTCTCAAGCAGAACATGAATTGCAGAAATAATATCAAGTAAAACAGGAGTGCGGTGACAGGTCTTATTGTAACAAGTGAAAATTCTCAAAAGTCTTGCAAGGAGTGAATGCCAAATGAAAATGATGATGTTATCAAAAGATGCTAGAGAAACTAATTGTTAAAGGGATCTTTTTTGCATAAACGTCATTCAAACTTTTGATAAAACACTAAATTTCACTTAAGCCTCTGATATTGCTGAAAATTCTCATGCCGCCAAAGTTGGAACTGTTTTACTGAAACACCAAGGGCTCAGTAAAGTCATAAGCTCCCAATCATACTCCACCGTAGCAGTCCGTACCAGCCGGTACAGGTCGGTATGTACCGGTCCGTCCTAGGACCGGTACCGGATCAGTGTGGAATCCGGTACCGATAACTTATCATTGGAGAACCGATATGGAACCAGTATATACCGGTCCGGACTGCCACCGATACGCCAACCGGTACCGGTATGACAGACCTTGATCCCAACACTATTATTCAGTTCAAGTTCTGGCAACTGCAGTTTGTAATACTTCAACTTTCAGAATGACAGTATAAAGAATTGAAGGAGAACAAATTACATATAGAATCATTAATAGTGCCTGGCTGTATGAAAAATTCAAAACCCAAAAATTCGTTTCACTATAGAAAGAATAGGGAACAAATCCATAAGGCATCCATCTCCGTTTCTGTATAAAAGAATAACTACACAAAAAGAGAAAAGGGGGGAAAAAGGTCACACCGTGAAGGCCAAAGAGTAACCTATTTACAACTCCGATCGACTCTTCCAACTAGCTTGGCTGAAACTAGTTTGGCTGAAATCAGTGCTGTAATCCGGGCTTCCAAATGCCATCCGCCGAAATAGTCTGATTTCTGATGATTGTGGCGCATTGAAGAGTTCGCTTTGACCCGGTTTCAGACCATTGCTAAGGTCAATGTCGGCTAAGCTATCAAGAACTCTCACCACCTGAGAGATAAGACTAGATTAAAATAGCATGAAGAAAATTGATGAAGTTCTTTTCGCAATGAGATTTTTTTTCTTCTGTTGTTTACCTTACTCATTCGAGGCCTCATTGCTGCCGAATGACGGACACATGCTGCTGCTGCTTCAATCATACGAAACATCTCAATTTGGTTATAGTTATTTCCAAGCCTAGGATCGGATAATTCTTCAAACTCTCCCGTTTCAAGTGCATGGCTAAGCAACGGTCGTGCCTGGAATATCAAGTTTGCAGTTAATTAAGCCAGAGATTATCATTTTGAAAAATGATATAACAAAGCACAAGTTAGAGAATCTGATGAAAGTAGATTACTATCCAAGTAATCCACAGTGGAAATGAAAAATAACATGTTTGGGCAGGACAATCGATGAGCAGTATTTCCGTTGGAGTGGAGAATAGGTGTCAGATTTTTCACATGATGTGCTTCCACAGATTTGTTCAGTTTACAAGATCCCGACCATATTGTCTAGTAGTTTACTCAAAAACTTTGTTGCTTAGGAAGACAAAAGATATTTAAAAAAAAAACTTTATCCATGCAAAATTTATGATGTTACATAGCTAAAAGCCTAAAAACACTGCAGTGCTCTCACGCAGGAGGTGGAGCCTGAGCTATAGGTGTCAGGTTTCAAACCAGTGATATGGTTTTCGTTGTCCAATACATACAAAATGTCCAATCTCGATCATACACAGGAGAAAAGTCTATTCATTCTCTATTATGAGCTCCATCTCAAAGAAGGACACCGTTACATCAGATAAGCTGCCTTACTTGATAGTATTTCACATCTCAAACTCCAAATCGTACTCTTTTTTTTTATTACATGGCCATAAGTCATAACTCATAAGGTTAGTTCATAATTGTGATAAGTTCATTAGGCCCAGCTTCATTCCTCAACAGCTAACCATGTGGTGGTATCCGCAACTTAACCAGTTAACAATGAAGCTGAAAAAAAGCATTGTTTGGCTTTTTCTCAATTAACTATACCTTTTTGCTGAGATGAACAAATGTTGTTTGGTTAGAAAAAGCATGGGTTAAGTGATTAAGCGCCACTTTTTGGGTTATATGGACAAAGAAAAGGTAGCAAGAAAGAAAGGTTAAAGGTGAGAGAAGGTAAAACAAAGAAAAAATGAGGAGAGAGGGCTTACTAGATGGTTAAAGTTATTTCTCCTACCCTCTAAAATATCTTTAAAAAGGTTATCTAGGTAAGCAGGCATTGAGCTTAACCACCCAAAAAGTAGTGGTGTTTGGTTAGCTAAATGGATAACCATTAACTGGTGGTTATCCAGGAACAAAACTGGCCTCAGTGACCTCATGGCCAATGAAACACGATATGAAATATGGACATATGATGATATAAATAAGCTGATACAGTAAATCTTGAAAAAATATGCTACAAAATGGATGGGGTAGAACAATATATAAATATATATTTCTGGATATGTGTGTGTGTGTGTGTGTGTGAAAAAAACATCCATAAAGCATAATGATTAATCATAATACATGTCCATATTTCATACAATAACATTAATATCGACAAAATGCATCACTTAGTCCTCACTTGAATATAGAGACAAAAATCTGTATTCTGTACCACAATGTAACATCACAAGCTCTAAAATTAATCATCCATCATTGAAAGGTCAACATTCATCAAATAAAAAGAAAGCCCTCACCCTTATCCCCAAATGTATCAGAAAAATATCCCAAGTGCTTCCAGTAAGTAACTAGAATCTTTTCATTTAATTTTTTAAAATAAGATAAACTAAGTATGCAACATATCTTCGAAGTCACTATCTAATATATGTGAACTGGAAGTTGGCATGGCATGCAATTTGAAGGATCTGTACTTGTTTGTATATGTGGCGGCAGAGTAGATGCCTGTCTATAAAATAGTAGGAACTTCGAATTGAAAGTTCTTAGATAAGTTTGGGCTAGGATCCAACGTTTCCTAAAACATTAGACATGTAAGACAGTTGAGACTGAGAGACGTGTGTGGAAAAGCCTTTCAGTGAGGACCTAGGGATAAAAAATGTCTAAAGAGTTCAGAAGCTGATACATAATGGTTATGCATAGCCAACTGTGTGTAGAAAGGAAAAAAGATATTTTTAAAAAAAATCATCTGCATGTGCCTCCTAAATTAGGGGGTTTGAGAAAAGGTGATCCTCATTCTCATTATGACTGGATGTTGACATTACAAAAGTTTTTGTTCACCATCTATTAAGCATTTTGTATTTGTAGAAGAGGAATTAATCTTCAATATGGCGAGCAATAATCATGAAGCTATAACACATAGATGATGCTCAACAAAAATATCTACCAACTCAAGCATCAAAGAGGCTAGAACACTAATGAAGCAATCTGAACAGCTCATGCCTATTTTCAAATCTTCTGAAAAAATAATTGGCCATTAAAAGATTGCAACCTATCACATATTTCTAGAGCGTAGCAGTATAGTCTCCAAAACAAGGAGATCGATGCTTTCATGGTCCAGTAATATCTCCCATTGTTCTTGTTGAATTGAACTTGCTGTCAAAAGAACTTGGTATTACGGGGACCATGAGGCAAACTCTTTTCAGTTTTTGGTGCCAAGGAAACAATATGTCAGTCTAATCAGACAAGAATCCTGCTGCTTTCTGCTTTTACTGACATTTTGAAATCCACATCACATCAGTTTAATGTCATCTCTCAAACTAATAGAATTTATGAAATTTCTTCTAGGTCCGAGGAAGAGATTTATCCAACATGAGCTTGCTGACCTGCTGAAACTTTGTAGTGCAAATCTTTCAAAGGGTAACACTGTGAAGAACTAAAAAAATCAAATTATATCTAAGTGAAAGACCGACACTTGTTTGACAGAATAAGACATAAATGGTGAGAGAGAGGCAGGGGAATGAGGGACAAAAGACATATTAATTAATGCTAGATCACATTA
Organism: Phoenix dactylifera; assembly: GCF_051530095.1. Classification (NCBI taxonomy): domain Eukaryota; kingdom Viridiplantae; phylum Streptophyta; class Magnoliopsida; order Arecales; family Arecaceae; genus Phoenix; species Phoenix dactylifera. The sequence goes on from NC_143196.1 coordinate 34,117,213, forward strand.
ATTAGGATCAAATCACAAATAAAACTTATGTGCAAACATATTGAAAATATGATTGTATTGAGTATATGGATTTCAAGGGATCATGAAGCCACGGCACAAGGCAACATGACTTCAGTCCAGTGGTTGGCAGCTGTCTCCCAAGAGCTTGTCAAGCAAAAGGCCTAGGGTTCAAACGTTAGCCGTGGCATTGCCACCATATTTCTCGAAAATGAAGCCGCAGCACAATGTGTTGATACAATATGGTATGATAATGTCAATACTTTTTAACCACACTCTCAATAAGAAATCCAGCATGAAGTTTTAATTCCATCTTCTTTCAGTGCCTTGATATAAGCTAAAGATATCAAACATGTATTCTAAATTCAATCAGATGACAAAACCTGGCTTGCTCACTCAAAGCATATTCCTAGATACATCTGAAAATTGCATGCTTCCTTGTAAAATGTGAATTATCTATATTAAAACCCCAGCTGTTTTGAGCTACTGTAATGAATTTGCAAGAGGAATGGGACACCATTATAGCTTACCCACTCAACAAGGCTCTCATCACCCAAGGGCTGTGATGAATCAACAGGCTTTCGTCCAGTAATAAGCTCAAGGAGCACAACCCCAAAAGAATAAACATCAGATTTCTCAGTCAACTTGCCAGATGATGCATACTCTGGAGCCAAATATCTGCAATGACAAAATCAATTCAGTTTGTCCTAAGCCAAAAGCATCATAGAATTCAGATCAAACCTTTATGAGGCCCTATATCCATCACATATAGAAAACACCATTGTATGTGGTTCACCTACCCAAATGTTCCCATTACACGTGTAGTAACATGTGTACAAGCGTCCAGAGCTAACCTTGCAAGCCCAAAGTCAGAAACCTAAGTCATAAATATGAGTTAATCACAAGGCTAACAAAAGTATGGTGGGTATCGAGAATATATTTCACATATCCCAGTTATATTGAGGCTACCTGAGCTTCAAAGTTGTTATCCAATAGAATATTCGAGGACTTTATATCTCTATGAATTATTCGTGGATGGCCTGACAAAAAAACAATAAAAAGAGCAAGAGAAATAAACAAGTGACCGAGGAAAATAAATGTGTATATTCTTGATGGCAAATATGTTGAAAGCACATAGAGGGAAATTTTACAATCTTCATGCAGGTATGCTATTCCACGAGCTGCACCAGCTGCAACCTTAACCCTGGTTGCCCAATCCACAACTGGCCTTCCTTCCCCTGCAAATGCAAATTCATAATCAACAAAAGCGCTTCACATAATTTGAAAACTGACAATTCCATCACTCTCAAACAAGGATCAGTTACTTTTGTAAAAGGAGTACACTGAAAGGGCTGTATCTTACCATGAAGATGATAATGAAGTGTATTGTTAGGCACATAATCATAGACAAGTAATCTTTGGTTCTCTGCGATGCAGTACCCTACAAGTGAAACCAAATGGCGGTGGTGCACGCGGCTGATAATCTCAACTTCAGCCTTGAACTCACGCTCACCCTGTCCCCCACCAACTTTGAGTTGTTTCACAGCCACTTCTCTTCCATCTGGTAAGCATCCTTTGTAAACACAACCAAATCCACCCTCGCCTAAAATATTCTGACTTGAGAAGCCATTGGTTATCTCATATAGTTCTTTATATGTGAACCATGATTTTGAATTGCCCAACCCTGCTTCAGATGGTGAATTCATGTACACTCCTTGACTTCCAGTACTATGGTGAGATACTAGAGGAGCTGATGGGGATCTTGGATAGGATGAATCTACAAAGAAAAAAGTAAGCATTGTTAACTAAATGACCATAATGGCATAATAATACATATAAATATTTCTTGGTAATTTTTTTAACAATACTATGAGCATTTCTTCATGAGAAGGATTGTGACTCACAAATAAATTATAGAACAACGGTCAAACAAAATGCTAAAAAATGACTTAGGAAAGTTTTAGGTGTTACCTGACATTTGTGAAGATGCAAACTGTGAGGGTAGGAAAAGGCCTGAATTATATCCACCATCCCGCTTTTTACGCTTCCTCATGAACCACAAAGCTACTCCTACTAAACTAAGCATCACAATAGCTGATACCACAGCAATAGGTATTGCAGTACTGGCCTTAATCCCACCACCTCCTCCGGAGCTGCCGCCCCCATTTGATAAATCTGAACTCGGATTGGATGACTTGTTGGGACTTGGGATAATTGGAGCGGCTGGATTCTCTGGAGTGGTGGGAGAGGGTAAGGGTAGACGACCAGCAGGAGCAGGAATGGAGGGTGAAGCTGGGGCAGATGGAATTGCACCACTTGAATTGTTAGGAGGAGGAGAAGGGGTAGAAGGAGTGGAAGGTGGCGGGCTTTTCGGTGGTGGTGCTGATGGATCAGAAGGAGGAGGTGAATTCTTGGGTGGTTTACCCGATGATGGTGGTGGAGATAAATCTGATGGTGGCGGGGAGGGGGAAGATGGTGGAGGTGAATTAGGAGTTTGTGGAGGTGATGAGGGCACGGAAGTTTGTGGAGGGGAAGGTGCAGGAGGCGGCGGCGGAGATAATGTTGGAGGTGAGGGAGAAGTAGGTGAAGGCGACGACACTATTTGTGGTGGCGGAGGAGATAATTTTGGAGGTGAGGGAGAAGCAGAAGGTGGAGGCGACGACACTATCGGTGGCGGCGGAGAAGTGGAGATGGTTGGAGGGGAAGCGGGTGGGGATGGTGAGGATGAAGGTGGTGGTGGGGAAGATGGAATAGATGGAGGCGGGGAAGGGGGAGGGGCAGTGGAACCGGTGAGAGGGGAAGTAGGCGGAGGCGGCGCATTCGATGATGTCGGTGGATCAGAGGTGGCATCAGGTAGAGTTTTGGGTGGTGGAGAACTAGCGGAAGGAGGAGAAGTGGAAGAAGGTGGTGGTGGAGCAGAGGCAGATGTAAATGGTGGGAGCACTGATGGAGAAAGTGGAGGAATGGAAGCCATAATTCCACCAAGTTTCAGCCCCTCCTTCCTCCCCTTGAACTAAGATCCCAAGGGATCCATAAACCCTTTTAAAGAACTCAAGACACCATGGCCCAAATCAAAATTCTCTCATTTTACAAACAAAGAAACTCCAAAGCTCCCTCCCTTTTCACAAGATCTCAAGATCAGAAGCACCCACAGATCCTCGACATTTTATGGCACCGAATCGAACTTCTAAATACACCTTTCTTTGTAAATATAATCCAAATCGGTGGAAAAATCAAAAAAATCTAAAAGCCCCCCTAAAAAACCCTCACTTTTTCCCAGAAAGGACCAGTCGACAACAGATAAATCTCCTAAATTTGATGAAATCAAACTTTCTATTGGGATCTCAAACTTCCACCTGTTCTTTTCCCTGACTGTAACTCCAAAATCCCGGATTTCAAGAACCCAAAGCTGAAAACTACAACCCAAATCTTCCAACAAAAACTCAGTACCACATTCCAAGACGCAAGATGGCGAACACTTCACCCCAAAAATCTCAACTTTTTGCCGGACAATTCCCCAAGATCCCACCTTTTTCAGAAAATTCACGCCAAAATGGAAACTTTAGAGAGGAACCAAGATCTCAAGAAAGTCTAGGCAGATAAACCCGAAGCTGCCAGCCTGACGGCGACCAAATGCCAATAAAAAAGGTCAAAATTTCAAGAGCTGAAGAAAGGGGACCCACCTCGCTACCTTTTCTCCACCTCCTCTCCCACTCCCTGCTTCCTTCCCTGGGTGCTCTTGACGGGAACGTGGCAACGACTCAATGAGCTTCTGGGTTGTCCAGGGTGAGAGAAGAAAGAAGACTTGCTTACATACCGTGAAGAATAATATCTTCTAAGTAATAAGACATTACCCCTAAGTATCGCTGATCACTTCCGGGCCTCGCGCCTAAATTTTATTTATTTTTAATCAAATTTTAGGCTGGGACTAATTGAAATTTGATTTTTTTTTTTTTTTCTTTTGCTCCAAGTCTGCCTCATGATCAATTCTATTTCTAAGTAATAATAAGATTTACCAAAAAATAAAAATATCTTATAAGTAATAAAAAAAATTAATGATAAGATAATACTTTATAAAAAAATATATATTTTAAATAACGATGTAATACTTAATTTTATTTATTCTAAAAAATAATTAGCCGACAACTTTGCTGAATTTTCAATTAAGTGTAACCATAGAAGAAAGGATTTATCCAAAATGCTTGTTCTTCCTTTGTTTGAAGGAGATGTGGGCTTACCTCCTATACTTTTTCATCCATATTTAAAATACGTAATAGCTTCTGGCTAAATGCCTAACACACTTACAAGTTTCAAATAAGCATATAAATCCTACTACTTTCCTTTTATTTCATTTTATTTTTCTATACTTCCTTGATCAGCTTGCAAATTAAACTCCTAGATCGATATTTCTTGGAAGAAAAATTTTCTTTTTTACTTTTCTACTTGCTGTTGCCATCTGTCGCTACTGAGTTTGGTACTTCAAACTTTTAATTGAAGCTAGTAAAAAAATACTTATGTTAAATTCAATAGTTAAATACGTATAAAAATAGTATTTATTTTTAAATATATTGATCTTTTCAAAATTTATCTCTTAAGCTACTTATATAGCTTGTTCAGATAGATTAGTTGAGTTTAAGATTTATGCAGCTCACTTGTGCTCGATGCAATTAATTTGAAAATATAAATAGATAGATAAATAACATAATTTTAATATTTTCAAAAATCATTTGTATATGTAGATCCATGTGCTTATTTATTAAATACTAAAAAAGATTTACATAAAAAGAAATTTAGCTAGATTGCGGGATAAATATCTCAAACATTAGATCGACATCTAACAACATGAATCGGAACCGACAAGCTGCAATTCAAAAACAATTTTACTTGAAATTAATCGAGCTAGCATGGCTTGGCTAGGTGGATCATAACATGTTTGCAACCCTAGCTAGAAAGGGTTCGTAACCTTTTGGAAAAGGTGTGAGTGGGCCTCAAACTAGGCAAATTCAAGAGGCAATTAGTTCCTTACTTTCTGGACTTTGCTTTCTCTTAAAAAAGGCAGATGGGGTTATGATCGCCTCTCGGTCAACCAATCTCTGTTTTTTAGGCTTAAATTTGTTCAGTTTGTCAAAGCAGCATACACATCCACGTCGAGACTTCTATAAACCGACAATCTAATATTTTAATAATATTTGTATCCTATCTATTATTTTAGAGATCAATGTACAGAGATAAGATTTACTTTTACCTAAAAGATGCATAAAAAAGCTCTAATATCCATCAATTAACACTTCCTTTAAATAGTAACGTGGACTTCGATAGGTCAACGGCCTCACCATCATACTTGAAAGGTATTGCAATGAAGAGAGGCTGCCGACCTGGATACTACATCCGCCCTAGCTTATCAAATGGCCTATAAATCTTGACCCTTTTCTAATTGGTTATGGGTCGGAAACATGTAGATTTCAAGGGCTAATGCTATATAGTGTTTATCGGCTCGTCAAATATATATATATATATAAATATCGATCACTTTATTGATTGGATAAAATTTCGATAATCGAACAATATATCTACCAAGTGCAATAAAACATATCAAGCATCATCGTACAAATAATAGGAATCAGTTCGAGCCAAAGCTTGATCAAGAAAAGATGCAATGCTCGTGAAATCAAATAGATCGATCGAAAGTTTAATCATGTAAACCAACCATAGAGATGTGGATCCATGGATCTTATAGACCTACTCATTGACTATTTTTGAACACGGCAAGTATTGGATCAAGTCAAGTAAATGAATCCAATCATTTCAAACACGAATAAAATTGCTACCACCAGCTATTTTCTTTAATAAGGCAGACGGATAATACATGCCTAGTATGAACATATCCAATAAAATTAGAAAATAAAATATTGCTCAATGTAGTCAAAATAGATAAAAAGTTGGTCCAAAAAATTCTTCTAGAATGCTTCGCGATAAAAGAAGCAATCCAGTCAAACGTACTATTTATACTGTGATGGTGTATCTTTGACAGAAGGGACAGGATCGGACCTACCCCACCAACCTGAATCGATCCGACTCGGATCCAAGTATCTTAGAACAGAAGTAACTTGGCTGAGATGTGAAACCTTCTCCTACTTAACGAACGGAGCTGCAATGGCTCCAAAATGCGTACTTAAAAATAGCTTTCAACGCACTTAATGATTGCTTGTTTCGATGGTGAAAGAATACAAATCCTCTATGGACCATGGACCTAAATAAGTGGACGGTCAGGAGGTAGCGTGTGGGTCCCACAAACTTACGCGTTTTCTCAGGGGCTTGCTTTGTCAGTGGACCAAACGAGCGGTGCGTCCCCACCACCACCTTCCATGTCATTAGAGTTGAAGAATCTATCATTATCTGCAGTAATAAATTATAGGAAATTGTTTGCTATCCTGCCTTTGGTTTTAACAACTCGGAAAAAGAATTGGCCACCTTTTAATCATTAAATCATTCTAAAGACATCGTTCGTTGAATCTTTGTCGTGCATTTCTATCCTATGAAGACAAATACAAATATAGAGTTTGGATTGGAATGGTGTAGCCCTTAGACGAAGAAATTATATTCTAAGAAGTTCGCTGCGTCACGCAATCGCATAGACTCTATTTATGATGCATTCATCTCAAAAAAAAATTATTTTCTATACCGTATGCACTATAAAGCTGTATGCCCATCAATTATGACCGTTCGTTTATGTAAGCTTCATTTATCAAATATGCATCTTAATGCATCTTTATAGAAATGAGTGGTTTGACTGGTCCCATGCATGGCCAGATGGTGCATACAATGTAGAAAATAATTTTTCCATCTTTATAAAAAAATATAAAATATATAAATAAATCTATCTCATTCTATTAGCTTATGTTTTTGGAATAAGTGGTGATTTTAACATGGTATCAGAGCAGAGATCGTGACTTCGAACCTTGTCTTCGTACTCTTTAATCTTATTATCAAAAATTTTACATGTTGGGCTCATCTATTAAAGGAAAGTCCGGCCCATATGTGAGAAAGAGTATAAGAAAATATAAAATATATAAATAAATTTATCTCATCCTATTATTTTAAACTTTTAGGATAAGTGGTGACTTTAACATAGTATTAGAACAGAAATTCTAAGTTCGAACTCGCACTCTTTAACCCCATTATTAAAAAATTTTAAATGTTGGGCTCACCCATTAAAAAAAAAGTCCAGCCCACATATGGAGAGAGGGTGAAAAAATATAAAATATATAAATAAATCTATCTCATTCTATCGGCTGAAGTTTTTGAAATAAGTGGTGATTTTAACAATCTTAATGAAGCTAATTGGTATAGTGCACTGTTTTTTACTCTATTCCACGAGCATAGGGCCTTAGGCTTCAGCTAACTCATATAAGAATGGTGTTGATATAAGATGGTGAAAAATAGCCCCTCTCAATTCTAATAAAAATATAAAAAAGAAAATACAAATGATGGACCATACATCCAAGTTGAAAATCTTCTACAACCAGCTTGACAGAAGTCATTGTGATTCATGACATATAAGATGATAGTTTAAAGGCTATAATTTGTACTTTCTTTTAAAGATTCTCATTTACGTATAAAGTGGTTTTAGATACAAAATAAGTCAAACACATATAGATCCAACCAGAACCAACCTAACTATACTTACCATGCATACTGAATTTAATAGGTTCTGCACGGCAGAATGAAGCCTAGAACTCATCGATTGGACTTGTTCGTGGGAATGTAAAATGATGCATGGACTAGCGTTCGTATTTGCCGGTTGAAAGCTAGTTTGGATGTTTGTCTCCACCAACCTACAGTGAGTCTGCATGTTTTTGGACAACGACGTATGTGGGTGAAGAACGTCCATGCAACGCAGGGACCCCAAATGTCCAAGTTTTTGATTTCTTAACCCCCGTACCAACCGTCAGCACCAGCCCTATTCTAAAATCTTCCGCCGTGATTCACGTAGAACGAAAAGACTCCCCTGTGCCAAACTTTTTGTCCCCTCTCACTTCTTCTTGATATCCAAATAGGTATCATTTCTCCATAACATGAAATATTTACCTGAGAGAAGTCTTGGAAGATATTATAAAGAGTGAATTGCTTCTTCTATTTAAAGCAACCAATGTGCAGTGTGCTCTATATACAAGTTAAGCTCTTTGGTCATGGAAAAAACACTGACCAGATACAGTATAATACAATAGTAGAATCTCATGATTTGGTAGTGCTATCTAAGAATATTGTACATGCTATAATGGACGAGATTATGCATAATTTTGATAATTGTAATAAAGAGAGTGAGAAAGAAAAAAAACTATCCTCATGACATCTCTATATTGTCTAGAAGAACAACATCATGACAACAAATGTGATGATTTATCCAAAAAAATAAGATAATAAATAATCCATATCCGCCGCGTGAATAGCGCTGTATATGCAACATTGATCTGTTTTTCCCCCTCACTCTCTAAAAAGAGAGCAAAGTGAAAGTTGCCTTCACATATTAAGTGAATGCATCAAAGGATGCAAGTTGACTTAAGAAAAAGAATTATAATTTATCTTCAGTATCAGATACGAATTGATTCATGGCGAGCGTCAAAAATAAAATTACTGTTTTTAAAGAATAAAGGAGCTACGTTTTTGGCATTGTTTTAGCACGAATTTTAAAACATATCCCATGTCATATGCAATATTCCTGTATCAAAAAGCTTAAGCAAGAGTGGTGTGGTAGCCACACCGAGCACAATCTAAATCTTGCTTGCTATAAGGACAGATGGCTTATTTTAGGGCTATAGCTCTGTATTTGGCAACTAGATGTTATGGATTTGAACATTTAGGCAAGGGCAGTAGTTTGCGCTCTCTCTCTCTCTCCCCCCCTCTTCAAAGAGTACAGAAAGTCCGTAGTAGATTTACCGTCCTCATTATAATTTTTACTTTCTTGTGACTTGTCAGGATGTACTTACGTTAGAGCTATATGAATTGCCGTTTTCATCAAAAGAAGAAGAAGAAGAAGAAGAAGAAGAAACAAAGAAAGAGTAAGTGCTACTCATCTTCTGACTTACAACACCATCCCTAGTGGCACTTCAGGATTGGTGGAGTGGTGCTGTTTAGCTTTTTATTTATCTCAGAAGTTTGATATAATATAATTACTTTTCATCCATAGAAAATACCAATTGCCTTATTAGTATTCAATGCTATGAATGTTGGAGATAACCATACACGAACAAAAATCTCCTGTGTGAGATCATCTCAAGGTGTTTTCTATTTTTATGATGTATTATAATGTATCTATCTTAAAGTGAAAACCAAGACATTAAAACGGAATAGGGTTTCTCTTAGCAACGGAATTCATTAATTCCATAACTTTAAAAAAACATAAATATTTATCCATCCGTATCTTTTCTTCTTCATTAAGCTGTTCTTCTCTCTTGGTTCATCAATAATACTGATAAATAAATTGGGTCAAAATTCAAGTTTGTGTCGAGAGCAATTTAAAACCATTTTATTGGATTGAGGGTCAAGATTTGGCTATAGATTTGATATAATCAGAATTGGATGATGAAGATCTTGCACCCCTCCTCTTTTCCACCGGCATGATGGGAACAAAAAGATGGATTTTCAAGTAATATATGTTATTTGCATATGTTGTTATGTTTGTTTTTTTTTGTATCGTAACTTTCTATTTCAACATCTTCGCAAATTATAATATCCAATGCCATGATATTTATATTTTAAAAATAAAGCATCTGAAAGATACCTGCTCAAAGATTTATATTGTTCGCCATATATTAGAAAGAGAATAAAGGTGGACTAGATAATATCCGTTCATATTCATTTTTGTATATGAATTTATCCAACAAACATGAATAAAATTTTAAGCATCCGATTAGTATCCGTAACTATATCCATATCCATAATATATATATATATATATATATATATATATATATATATATATATATATATATATATATATATGTATGTATGTAAGTATGTATGTATTTGATTTTATTTATAATTTTCTATTTTATTTTATATAGCATCTATAAATTTTTTAAAAAATAAACAACCATACGTACATACTATTCACTTAATTTACTTTTCATTTATTTTTTTTAATTTTATAATTATAAAATTTAATTTCTGATTTATTTTCTTATTTATATCTATATTTTAGTATCTAATTTATATTCATATCTATTTAAAATAAATACGAATATTAGTTTTTGCATCAAACTAATATTTATATTCTATCCGTATTTATATTTATTAAATAAAATGAGTGTGAATATGAATATATTAGTGTTCCATCTTATAATTAATTTTGATATTTAAAAGATTATTATTTTTTTATTTTTATTTCTGTCATTTTTCATTTGCTCCTTGTTTATTTAGCATTTTGTACATCGCCGGCCCAATACTCTTAATTGGATACAATGAAACCGCTTTGAATGCACTCATGCAGTGGCTTGCTAGCTATTGGAAGCACCATAAGTGCTACAAATAATCTGCTCCCATGTTTCTCCCATGCACCTTGGCACGGTTTTTAAGCAACACATGTCATGCCCTTGTCGATCCTAGTTTCCGTTACCCTCGGCGTGCATGCGTCGGTGGGCCCCAAGGCCAGTAAACCCCAAAGCACCTTCTGGTTTTCTTTCGGACCTCTCTCTCTCTCTCTCTCTTGCTTGTTTCTTGCAGTCGCTCGGGTTTTTGGCGAAGATGGCGAACGAGCGTCTCCCTCTCCAGCGGAGGGATTCGCTGCCTGGAAAAGACGACGCGCCGACGCCGGAAGTCGAGGTGGTGGAGGACTCCGCGGCGGGAGGCAGCGGGGACGGCGGCGGCAGTGGAGGGGAGTCGGAGGCGTTGATGGTGGCGGAGCTCTCCGATCACCAGCTCCAGGAGAAGATTCAGCGGTTTGTGGGTCATCTCTCCTACGGAATAGCAGGCAGGCTGCCCGACAAGGGCGTGAAGCTCCAGGCCCACCTCCGGCTGCTCCAGGAGGAGCTCGACCGCCGGAAGCTCGCCCCGCGCCGCAAGGTATGCGATCGGTTGATGGGTAGGTGGGAAAGATTCGAGATTGGTTGTGTGGGATTCGGATTTGGGGTTTTGGGTTTGCGTCAGTTTGGAGGGAAGAAAGGGGAGGGATGGAGATGGGGATCAAGAACGAGGTGGATGATGATTAAATGAAGAGGGAAAGGAAACTTTAGTGCTCCAGGGAATGAAGAGGATAGATGATGGTCTGGTGGGTTCTAGGAGTGATAGGAAGAGAAGCCACCCAAGGATGGAGGGTTTTGGAGCGGAGATTCTTGAGAAAGGGTTTTTAATTGAAAAATCCGATAAAATGGAATAGGATGGAGCATGTGAGAGGGGGAGGGGGGGGGGGGGGGGGGGGGCAATGGGAGATTAATCCTTAATAAATTGGTGCAAAGAAAGGAGAACAACAAAGTACAATGAGAAAACGAGAAGATAACGTGAAAGAAAAGCAGAGTGAGGGATTCTTGAGAAGAAGCAAGATCTTACTTGAGTAAGATAAAATCCTTAAAGAAATTTGCGCGAATGTGAGAAAAAATAGAGTAGAATGAGAAGGTTACGAGATAGATCTTGCAAATAAATCTCCTTACTTGGCATAAGATAGTAAGATCGTTACTTGAGGGGCTGAGAAAATAAGACAAAATAAAATCTTGCTGCATAATTCTATTTTAGGAGAAGAGTTGCTATATAGATCATCATATGTCATGTTTAATGCTTTACCTTGTTTTAGCTTAATAATTTCTCGAACATAATGCTGAAAATTTCTTCCTCTGCTTCACTTTTTTCAGGATGTTGGAGAACATGACAGGGCTGCACAATCAAGAACCACAGAATCATCTGGTGGGCTTCAAGATTTTTCCACATAAGTTAAAATCATTAATGACCCTTTAATCTAAAAAATAGCATTCGTATTTGTTTATTCCATGTTAACTGGAGTAGCATGTCCTATTTACCTTTGTGTATTTGTCTGGAAATGTCTTAAATTGCTATTTCTTCTAGGCATTGTAGTATCCTGAGCACTCATCGAATTCATATTGGTTCCTGATTCATAAATAATGTACAATTATGGAATCTGGAAATTTAATGCCAATGGCATTATCAATTATACAAGTTTATTAGTATATACTCAATATTTTAAAATATTGTTCTTATAAAATGCATCGTTGTACAATATGCTATTTAAGGTTTTCTTAGGTCGGTTAGGGCTTCCCTTGCGTGACAACTTCTGATAGTTTTACCAATGAGCTCATTCTGGAAAAAAATAGTGCACACTCCCTGGAGTTTCGATAGGTTAAAATTTTATTATAGCATCAAAGAAATTACATATAATTCTAATTTGTGGAGAGTGATATTGAAATATTTGGACCTTGATATGTATAGAGAAAGACGTGTCGGAGTTGGAAGAGACTTTAAAGACTAATAAGTTAAAATGGCTATGGTTGATTTAAGCAAAGGCAGTGTAACATGCTAGATGAATTTCCTTTGTTATCATGAAATCTGGGAGGTAATTCTAGAGATACTGTAGTTACATGAAATCTTCCTGCTCCTATATTTTATTTGTTAAATTGTTGAGTGCAACAAATTTCCAAGCTCCATTCCTATCGAGGAAGTGGAGTGCATTTTGATTCTACGACAATAAGTTTACTAATAGGGTTTACATGATTTTCTTGTTTGTCTATGTAACTAGATTAAGAAAAGTGCTCGGGCAGTTGATCTTTACTGCCAAGATCTAGTGTTAGTGTATTCAAGCTAGAAATAGAAGTGATTTTAGGGGTTTTATTTATAAAATGGGTTAAGCAAAAGCTAGTGTTATGTTCAACAAGGAGGTGCTACCCATGTATCTTATGACAATGGAGTTCTATCCAAGATTGGGTTATGTGAGCTTAAAACTACGTTAGGACAACATTTTTTTTTTCAATCTTTATTGAAGATAATTAGACAGATTTTCTGATTTTAGTATCGTTTATGGGATATTCTCTCTCCTGATCTTTTTATGCTGGTGGCTGGGAGTTTAATCAGATATCTGCTGAAGCCCAAATGGTTGTTGTGTCAGGTTTATCTTTTCATTCATGCTCAGATAGAGGTGAAGGTGGTTTGCAAAGATCCAAGTTTGGTCCACACGTGACTTGAACTGGACTTGACCCATACTAAAGTTTAGACTCATGGGTTTGTCTTTGGTACCAATCTAAGACCAGTACTTAGGTTATAGGTCATGCCTAAATGGGCAAAGTATAATAGATTTGAATGGACCAACTAGACTTGATGAAAAATAACTACAACCAATCTAGGTTTAGCCCTCTTAATTGAGAATTACCTGGACTTGACACAAACAGAGACTCGATCCTAATCCAACTCATACCATTTGGATGGTTCAGATGAGGGCTTAAGTCTTAGATGTGAGGCCAACTCATACCAGATTTGATCTAAGCTAGATGTAGACCCACTTGAACCAACTGCAACCCTAATTAGGGGGTCTAAACTTGGCAACTTAGTTGTGGATTGTCGCAATAATTTTGACTTCGTATGGTGTTGAATTGGGCAACAAACCAGTATTAAATTCTACAATAAAATCAGAGAATTGCCTTTGCTCCACTGTCAATACTTACTGTCTCTCATAATTAATTTCTTAGAGAGGATGGAAATGTTGTAGGAGATGTATGATAAAACTATCATTGTTGTACATCATGAGGAGCTCAGAATGTTGACGAATGAAAGAAACCAAATTTCCTTCTGACCTATGAAGTGCTTTGCTTACTATAACTAGGTTGCATATTAGCAGAGCTAAGCTAACTACTAAGCTGCTCAGGCATGGCTTGTTACATGGAAGGATAGTTGAGCCCTAGTAGAGTTTGACAACATATTATGAAGCTCAGCCTTATTTTTGAATTGAACTGGGTTTGAAGGAGATCGTTATCCAGCTGACCCAAGCTGGACTTAGCTATATTTATTTTTACAAGGCTAAAGTGTTCGTGCTTAGCATTTTTGTGTAGTTAGCTTCTAAAGTTTCTTGACCTTGGCCCATTTCCTAGATGAATGAGATGGTTTTGAATGAACCTATTGTCAAGTTGATCTCAAGTTGTTCATGTCAATGTATGTTGTTTCGGTATCGAGCTCCATATCGGTGCCACACTATCACTGTGTCGGTATGGTATGATATGGGGCTAGTTCGACATACTGAGTGTCAGTTCATTCGCCATACCATGTACCGATACCAAATTGGTATGGTATGGTACGCCCCACTGCCTTGTTTGGTATGGTACGACACTATGGCGTACCATATATTCATGAATAACTAAATTTGTTCGCAGCCCTATATATGTCAAATTCCAGAGACAACCTCTTGAATCAAGGATCTGGATTAATGTATGAAGAGGATTCAAAGGGAACTTGAATTAATGGACTGGACATTATTGGATAATAAATGAGGAAATGATATTACTATATGAATTGACAAGGTTTCATGGTCATTGCTTTAAAACAGAAGCAAACTTATTTTAAAGTTGATTTCCTCCCTGATTTAACTAAAACAATGTATGAAATGAGGAGGAAGGGGGGAGGAGGTTGGGGGAGAAAAAACCTAAAAGATGGTGGTGTTTCCCGCTTCACGATTGATGCTATGTGTTTTCAAGTCACCGTCTTCATGACCATGAAAATGCAATCCAAGGGTGAAGGCTGATATTAGGAAACTCTCTTTGCTGTATTATCTAGACTTACAAGAAGTTATATTAATGAAAATCTTGTTATGTATTTGCTCATGTATTTTATATTGGATGGACTTCCTGAAAAACATGATGCTTTTTCGCTGCATTTATCACTTTATCTTTGATTTGTTATGTTGTTTGCTTTTTGACTGAATTACCATTTTCTTGTTCATGTCATTTTCACATACTCTCAAGTGTCACTTTTCTCCTTTGTCAAATTAATGCTGAGTTCGCCATCAGATGTCTTGAAATCCATGTTATGTGGACTCGGTTACTCGTTTCTGGTGGGGACAGTGCTACCTAGACGTGGCATTTATGTTGAGTTTCTATATATCCCGAAGAATTTGAATGGCAACCTCAAAGAACTCAAACATGAGGAGATGGCCATATATTAAATAACTAAATAAATAATTCTAAATAAGTGAACTAAAGAGGGCAAAATAAACTTTCAGCTCAAGTGTATTGCGTTAGCAGGGGTGCATTGCATATTTATAGAAAAAAGTAAATAGCTGGAAAAGATACATCTCTGCCTCTACTATTGGCAATAGGTTTCTTCTCTGAGTTCCATTTTGTTTGCTGAACAGGAAAACTGTTATTTTTCAACTTTCATCTGATAATATTGATATTGATCATATATTTTGCTTTATAATCGAAATCGCTGTGATCTCTTACTCTCAGGTACAGTTAAAGATTCCAATGAAAGCCTTGAAATAGTTGAATCACATTCACAACCCTCATTTGCATTCCAATTTCCTCAGAAGTTATTGAGCAAGGTAAAAAGGTTATCCTTGCTTAAAGAATTAATATTTCCAGCTCGGCTAGAGAAGGCATTTTCACTTACTTTTCTTCAGGCAGATGCTGCACCCAACAAGGACTTGATAGATATTACTCTGAACAAGTGCAAAAGTTCAAGTGAAGGTGAATGCCAAATGCATGAGAGAAGACAGCCAACTGAGATATCAGCACAACCGGCTAGAATGTCTACCAGAGAATCACCTTTCCCATCTGCTAGAACTGTTGCCAACAAAGATGAACGAAGATCTTCTAATGGTGATCTCAAGGCTTTTGAATCTTTCAGCACTTCTTTGACTCATTTGGTGGAAAATTATTCCAGCCTTTCTACTAGAAAGTGAGTTTTTGGTTTTTAGCTGTTATTTGATATTTATCTTTAATGCTTTCTTTCATTGCCTGTACAAACTTATCCTATGTGATTCCTGGTATGATAATCAAATATATTAAGATCTCTAGCCTTTTCTACGTAATTTTTATTGCCAAATAGGTGGGTGAACTGAATGTTGGCTTTTTGGATGTAACTTAACCTTGCTCCCTGTCTTGTCTTACTTAAGTGTTGAAACAAGATGTGTATGTTGATTAGGATTTATTGCTCTTTTTCACTTATTGGTATTGCTGTATGAATTGGAATTTTTCATACTTCTCTGTTTTTCTTTATGTTGATCAAGCAAAAGTGGAAACTTTTGCAATTCGAAGGACCAGAAGCAACATTCTCAATTAATTACTTGAATTTCAGATTGTTATATGAAATTTTTTGATCTCCATTCTCATGAAAGATAGTAGCTTCAAATTTAACAAGGAACTTATAAGGTAGGTGGCAAACTTTAGAAGGGGAAAGGTTCTGGTTATTTGGTTAATTTTATCATTGCTTCTTAGGTCATGATCTGTTATCCTTGTGGTATTTAAGGTTTGGGCTTCGCAAATGCCTCTAAGAAAGAGGTAATGTTTTTATATGTCCAGCAGGATATAACGAGATTGTCTGTCACGTTATGCTTCTGTGACATTTCCTTTTGCATGAATCTTCCTTTCTCTGATATCCTTATCATTGTTTATACCGTGAAGAACCTTTTAAAAAAGTCTTGAATTTTGGGTGGACCATTCTCTGCTGTTTTCTCGTTAACTGATCTGTTTTCATGTTTGCTGTGATGGCTTGTATAAACTTGGGAAATGCTCTGAAATAGGTGTTAGAGGAAACTTAGAGGGAACTTTTGAGTTACTGATTGAGGATAAAGTAATGGTAAATTGATTGAAATTACTGGTGTGTGAACAATAAGCAAGTGACCCAACTATGAAGGTCCAAAAGTTTGCACTGAAAAATAGGAGGAAACATATAAAAATTTTATAGGCTACAGAGGTATTGAGAAATAACCCTTGATTGGAATTACAAGGCTAACATTAGATAGATGTATAACACATGTTGATCATGCTTCTATCTATTTTATTTTCTTTTATTTAGTGATTATACTATTATCAAGGTAATATGACAACTATGGCTTGTTGGATCATGGTGATAGTTCTAGCAGTTAATAATTTTTTTCTGAATATACAATTCCTCTGAGCATGATAAGCCCCTCATTATTAATCTGATATAGGAGGCAGGCCGTCTAGCATGGAATAAAATGTCTCATTGAGAACTATAGCAATGTTGCATGTCTAACTTTGATGCTCATCCGATATAGAGGTGATCAAGCTTTTGTTGGGAAAGGTAGGGATGAATTTGAGATGTGTGAATATGATGAATGGAGGGATCGATACACAAATCAAGACTATTTTAGGGTCAAATATGTAAAAGACTTGAAACCACCCGAACCACCCTTGAGGGTAGATTGAATAGTTTGAGGGCTGATCGTGGTTGGTTCCCCATAAACCTACCTTAGTTCACTCCTAACCCTGTAATATGTTTGTATACCATTGGAAAGTGGTTTAGAGGGTAATTCTCTTTTGTTTTCCACCACTTGTAGGTGGAAATGAGAGGTAGAAAGAGAGGACAAGCTATGACGGGGGCTTTCACATCAAATCAACCAATTCACTGTCATTTTTTGAGCTAGAAATTCATTCTAACTAGATAGTTTTCTTCTATGTACCTTTTTTTTAATAAAAAAAATCATCAATAAGTTCACCTAACTACAGGACTGCCGATAGAACAGTACATTCCTCGCGTTAAGGTTGATCATCAAAGTTCAGTCCTTACAGCGTAGATCTCTATTGTATTGAGTCTCCTTGCAATGTACTTACATCCATATAAACAACCTCAATCAAAGGGTCTTTCTTTGCATTTTTTCCCTTCAATACAAAGCTTTCTGCTTTGTTATCTGGCTTGCCGGCCTGCCTTCAGTCTGTATGGTGGGAAACTAAACTCACTTCAGCTACAGCATTTCAGAGATCCATAGGAGTTCTTTGTCTGGGCCAATTTCGTCCATGGCGAATTAGAAAGGCTGATCTATTACTTATTATATCTTTTTAAGGCGGGTTTACCTCTTACCCGTTGACTATGACGGAAGGACCAACTCCTTTGAAAGTTTTTTATCGATGAATTCGATTGACGTGGTTCTAGCTCGTTTTAAGGTCAACCACTAACTCATGACTAATCAAATGGAATTAAGGGGAAGTTCTGTAAAATTGAGTATGAACCTTATTTGATCATCAGGTTCATATCTTAGAGCATGAATCCAGATCAAGATTAACAAATTTTGTGGTTTTGGTTTGATCACCAAAATCTAAACCAAAATTCATATAAATTCAAAAATAATCTGAGCAATTGGTGTTTGTTCAGGATAATCCTTGAATATGTTGCTGAGGAGGGACCTGTCTACTGTCCCACTGGAATAATTTTTTTGGGCTATTTATTTTTAAATTATTTTTTATAAAGTTTAATTTTTGTTAAAAATAATTATTTTTTAAAAAAGAAAGCATGTTTTCATTAGTGAAGTGCGTATGCTACCAAAATTTCATCCACGATGATGCAATTTGGGTATGTTAATGTTCCACAGAGCCAAGGCCCAAAACTATCATGAATTTTAAATCAGTATGAAAAAGCACCTTTAATCAAGTAGTTTTTTTGTATATGTTGTGTATATGAGGCCAGTTTTAAAATCTCTCATTTAGAAATAATTTCCAGAATTATTTTCAACTTTAAAATTATTTTGAGTTAATTGCTCATAAAAATGTTTAAAATATAAGTACGTTAAAAATATAGGTATAGTGTTAGATAACTAAAATGTATTCTCTGATATAGGTAGTGCATTTTCATAAACAGTTTATTTTTATTGATTATCTATTTTAATTAATTAAAATATATGTCTTAAAAATATTTTAAACAACCAAAAAAAAGATACATTGATGAACTAGGAGAAATAAGGTGAATACTCTGAGGAAATGCATCAATGAACTTGCACTAGAGGCCATGCTATGGAAGATTTGGAAAATTAAGAAACTAACAAAACTATGCATAAGTAAACTAGCACCCTGATATGTGAACATTAATGATAGTAGGAACCATTTGAATGATTTTGAATTGCAGGTGTTACTATTATTAAATATTACTATAAATATACTCTTTCTTTTTTTGCTTATGTTCTAATTATTAATCTTAATACATATACCTTTTAAGTATACTTTGGAATGTAATTTATGTGATTATGATTTTTATGCATGTGAATGACTTTAGAACATGTAGAAAACCTTGAATGGGGCACTTAACTTACTTCTGCTTTGTTTCATGTAAATTTATAGTACTCAGACAAGAAAATACGATAAAAAATCCAAAACTAGAGTATGGAGGTCAAAAAAGACTGTGCCATTGGTATTTGGGGCGTATCCATGTGTATCTATTGATTCTGTTTGTAAGCATGATCCTCAATAAGGCACATCCATACCCACTCTTTTAAATATGCATCAATCTTTAGTATTTTGAACCTTCATATTTTATATAAATCAAAGTCAGATTTAGTTGATATTTATTTATTTATTTATTAACTCTTGAGGTTATATGTTGCATGAACATGGGTGACAAAATGTTGTCATGTATATATGTGCTGTTGAAAATTCAGTTAGTGTCCATTTATATCTTATTGTGATACTTTTCTGACATGATGTCTGACACCCTTTGTAGGAGGAGAATTTCTGAAACTAGAGATTCATTGCAATTGAAGTCAAAAAAGGTTGTTACAATTTTTTTAAGCTGTGCACCGTTATATTCTATTTCAGTCTTGCTGTTCATGCAGTTATTGTGTGTCAAGCTTATTTGTATTATTGATTACCAGAATTTATATTTATAATATTAACAAAGGTGTTTTACAGATATTGTTCTGTTATGGTTGTGGTGAGATGCAATTTTTTTTGCCTTGCTTGTGGAATATATTGATCTCTATATCTTTTACTTGGAAAAAAAGAATTTATTTCTCTATGGCCTAAATTCTTTCATACTTAATTGAACATATTTGAACTCTATTTGATCATTTTCATGCTGTAGCTGCATCTATAGATTTTCGCTGTCTCTTGCAATATCCAAACCCTGCAAGGTTCTACATTGACATGATTATATCACTATTTGCTGTGTGTTGATGTACATTTATGACACTGGTACAAAATGTTGTCTTACCACTTATATGCCAAGTCTAATTGTTGGTTTTGGGGCTGTGACCTATCATTTGTCGACATGTGCCTGGTGTTGTCTAGGCACTTATGATTGATAAGAATCCATTGATAGCTTTATTGGATAATCTATATGCATATTCATGGCAATGTTTGGAGCACTATCAAAAAATGACAATCTAAACAACTTTATTTGATTTTTTAAGCTTGTGATCTAGTTAGTACTTTTTTTCACCCTTTTTTCTTGAAGATATCTCTGAAGCAGAAGTCAGTATTTTTTAATTGTTTTTTAAACATATTAGTTTCTTTCAAAGAATGCGGAATTATCCTGAACCGTTTGGTTTAAGGCGTACTGAGCCGTGCCGATGGCAGAACGAGATGGTTTCGGCATTCAAAATGGTAAACTAGCAAGTGGGGGAAGAGGAAGAAAGAAAGAGAGAGAGAGGGGGGGGAGGGGCTCCGAAGGGTCGGAGCAGAGTCTCCGCCCTCTGGACCTCTATTTCGTTCGAAACAAGGATCTATCAGGGCTTCTTTTTTTTTTTAATTTTGAAAATTTTAAATGAAGTCGCCAAACTTTTTTTTTGGAGCCTCTTTGGCACCCTCTGGAGGCCTCTGGCAGTCCTCCTTTACTCTCTCTCTCTCTCCCTTTCTCCCCCCCTTTTCTCTTTTCCTCTCTCTCGCTCCCTTGCCCTCTCTGCTGTGTTGGTACGGTCCCGGCACAGAACGACACAGGGGTGTATGGAACGTGCCACCGGTCGACCGATATAGACTCTGGTACTGGCACTATAGACCTTGGTTCCCTTATACCTTTTGTAAACCTAACTGTCTAACTAATCCACTTCCTGTCTAGTCTTTATTCTCCTCTGCACTCTAATTTGGGGATCATAATAATGTTTAGCATGTACATTTGAGGGGTTGGACCTACACATACCTAGGGATGCAAATGGGTCATGTCGGATCAGGTCATAAGTGACCCTGACCCAATCCGGTTTCTTGTTTGGATCCTAATTTTGGACCTAGACTCGACCCGATAGAAGATCGGGTCGGGTCGGGTTCGGGTCCGATCCACTGTTATAATTTCTGACTTCATTCGGGGCGGGTCGGGTCCGGGTATAGCCCAAAAAATTTGGGTCTGGTTCAACCCATTTATGGCTTTAGAACTTGTATTTGCACCCCTGCGGGCTGCAGCCCACGGGCCCAAATAATTTTGCAGATTCAGGTCGGGTCGGGTCGGGTCATAGGATTGAAAATCTAAAATTACCCAAATTTCAAATAGGTTGGGTCGGATTGGGTCTGAATTTAGTAAACCCAGACCCAATCCGGCCCCACGAGTCCTCCAAAATGGGTCTGGTCAGGTCATGGGTCAACCCGACCCATTTGCAGCCTTACACATACCATATCACAATATCACAGGTCATAAGTAATTATGTCCATGTTCAAATGTGCAAAGTACTGCTGTTTTTTGCTTATGTATGCATAATTACCATAACTATCACCCTTCCTATAACCTTGCTATCTAACCAATCTGTTTGTTGTCTGGTCCTTGTTTGTCTATATACTCCAATTTTTTGGGGATCGTAGTAATGTTTAACATGTAAATTTGAGGGGTTCGACCTACACATACCATATCACAATATCACTGGCGCCAACTAAATAAAACACTGCTGAACTAAATATTTCCATGTTCAAATGCATAAAACACTGCTGAAATTTTTGTTTATGTATGTATAATTACTATAACTATCACGTTTCCTAAGTCTAACCAATCCACTTGCTATCTAGTCTTTGTTCTCCTCTATACTTCAATTTGGTGATCTTAGTAATGTCTAACATGTACATTAAGGGGTTGGACCTGCACATCTCATATCACAATATCACAGGTCACAACTAAATATATCCATGTTTAAATGCATCTTGCACTGCTGAATTTTTTATTTGCACAGTTATTTCTGTGCTTTATTTCCATGTAACTTGCATATCACTACTACTATAAAGCACTCACCTCCATCTCCAATGACCAAATACCAAGGAGAACTTATTTATTTCTGCTATTTCTTGTTGTGGATTGGTAAATGCAATCTCCTTTCCATATAGTTGCACTCATCAGAGTCTATTAAGATACAGAAAATATGAAGAATGCAACAGTCAAAAGGAGTAGCACATTTATCAATTGTGAGAACAATGTTCTTACAACTTTTTTTGCATGCATAATGCAAATGCCTCTGGCAAAAAGTGGCAGTGGGCTGGGAAATCCAGCTTTTGTTGAAGTATGTGTTTCTACAACTTATGACTTTGCCATCAAGTTAGCTTGACTAGATCATTGTATCTGTTCCTCAGTGATATCGTGTTTATGAATGGACTCCTAAATTATGAACTATAAATTTTGTCCCATCAGTGTATATTCATGGATGTATATATAGTGTAGACATATGATTCTATCAATGGTGCTACTCCATCTCTTTTGGAAGGAAAAATACATATGAAGACTAGATACTAGAACAGACTTTGAGACACCATTTTGGGCAATAAATCAAGTCTAGTTGATACATTTCCTATGCTTCTCATTTCTTTTCTGACTTTATTTCTTATTTTTCACTTATTGAATTACTAACATATCATGACCATTGTTTTAGGCTTCTACCTTTAGTTGATACAGGTTTTATCGATAGTTTAACTCAGATTGACTTAGAGTATGGTTGGTCATTAATAATTCAGCCTTTGTCATGTCTAGAGTTATAGTTGCATTTAGTTTGATTGTATCATTTTTTGACAATGTAAGACAGGTTCAGGAGGTGGTGCTCTTGGATGAAGAAATGCAACCTGTACAGCCAATACAAATAGATGACTCTGATAAATGGTGAATCCATTATCCTGAGTAGCATCCTCTCTACATGTTGTAGTTCTCTCTCTCTCTCTCTCTAATGTTCAGTAATCATTTTGAGATCTGGCTGTTTCATTAATGAATGTTGTCCCTTCTCTAGGAAGGAGGCGAAGATCTATTATCCTTCAAGGTACGTCTTCTCTAGAATTGGAATCATTGCTGATTAATGGTCTCAATAGCAGCTCCAGATTCTAACATATTTAAAACTATTGTCCTGTATTTTTCTCTTATCAAACAATATTTTCTCATATTGCTAAAAGTAAAGAGGGATAAAAAAAGTAAGCTTCATATTGCATATCATTATGGTGTGTTTTTACATAACAAGTTTTTGACAATGTTTTTTTTTATCAAACAATATTTTCTCATATTGCTCAAAGTAAAGAGGGATAAAAAAGTAAAAACAAACCATTTGTTGCAGAAACTGGAGCCACGTTGCTGAAAAAATGGTTTTTTTTGTGTGCATATATACCCTCCTAAATATACAAAATCACATGAATATCTTTGCAAAGTTGCTATTAGCATGTATACCCTCATAAAACACTTGTTTTGCATGTATACCATTTGTTTTCTTTCTTTTCTTGCATATGTACCTATGCCATCTAACACTGTTAAAATTGAGCGGTTTAAAATTTAAATGACTGAAATACTCTTAATGGGTAGACGTGGAAAAAGAAATATATCTAAGAGTATACATGCAAATAGAAACTTTGCAACAATATTCATGCAATGTCGTATATTTAGGAGGGTATATACTCAAAAAACTCCTTAAAAAATGATCATAACTCGGTTAGAACTTGCCAAATCTTTCATGACTTGATTAAATCAACAAGTCAAAAGAAAAGGCCAAGTCACATTGTAAATGTTTCTTTGTTTAAGATCTTAACTCAGTGAAGTTGGAATATTGGATTATTATTTTGGTGATGCTACTCTCCCATTTTATGTTGATGTAATTATCATTATTGAGTCTATGATTCATTATTTTAAGAAGATTAAACCATATTGAATTTAAATTAACTATAGATCTTTAGATCAGTAAAATATTTTTTTAGTAATTTATAAATGATGAGCTGTTGTTCATTATTGAGATGAGAATTTCACAAAGGTATCGGGATTTATTCCATAAAAATTGATATCAGCATGGATTATGCAGCACTATAATATTGATCTTTTTTGGTTACCCTCAATTAAGAGTGACCGAACTATCTTCATTAGAATTGACTTCGACTATTTCAGTATGCGCTCCAAAGCTTGTTAGATTAATCCCGCATCTTATTTAATTTAATTTGAAATGAGAATATATGTGCCAAATCTACATCCACTTTTGAATTAAACAAGTCGCAGGATTAATCTAACAAGCTTTAGGGCATATGCTCAAATGGCAGAAGTCAATTCTAGTGAAGATAATTTAGTCACTCTTAATTCATGAGGATGACCAAAAAAGATTGGTATTATCATGCTGCATGATCCCATGTTGACATCAATTTTGATGGAATAAATCAAGATTCCTTTATGAATTCTCACCTCAACAAATGAACGAATCACCATTTACAAATCACTAAAAGATATTTTACTGATCTAATAATCTAAAATTAATTTAAATTTAGTATACTTTAATTGTTTAAAAATAATGAAGAATATATGGATGTCATAGTGTCAATAATGATAATCCATCAAAAATGAAATGGGAGAATAGTATTTACGAAAATAGTCATCTAATATTCCAACTTGACTGAGTTGAGCTCTTAAATAATAAAAAATTAACAATGTGGCTTGGCCCTTTTTTTCTTCTTTAGACTTGTCGATTCAATCGGGTCATGAAATACTTGGTAAGTCTCAGCCAAGTTTTGATCTTTTTTTAATGGGTTTTTGAGTGTATGTCTTTCTAAATATGCAAAATTGTATGAATATTCTCGCAAAATTGCTATGTGTATGCATATCCTTATAATTTTTTCTTTTTGCATGTCTACCCATTAAGGGTATTTTAGTCATTTTTAATTTTTAGTCTGCTAATTTCTTAAGGGCATTAGAGGGTATGGGTACATATACAAAAAGTAAGAAAAATAAGGACATACATGCAAATAAGTGTTTTATAAGGATATACATACAATAGCAACTTTGTGAGGCTATTCATGCAATTTCGTATATGTAGGATGGTATACACTTACCCCCCCCCCCCAACCCACCCACCAAAAAAAAGGAAGGTTGATGTGATGGGTACAAATGTCTTTTATTTTTAAAACAGGGGAAGATTTGTCAAATATTGCTGGAGATCTTCACCTTTTTCATTTTTAGCAAATCACACATCATTAGAAACATGCCACCTGTATTCTTTAGACGCAGAGAATAAAACCTAGCTTTAAGGCTATTGCCAGCCCTTAATTATGGAACCATTGTGAAGAAATCATCTATTCTTTGATAGAAATGAAAGAAATCTAAACTAAGAACACCTTAGGTTTAAAAAAATTGAAAAAGAGAAATTTAAGAAATTGTGACAATATTGTTATTTTTAACTTAGAGTGAATGGCTGAGGTTTAAGTTGAAGATGTCAGGCAATAACCATGGATACCAATAAATATAACCTTGTGCAATATTCCTTTTGTCATTCTATGCTCTTAGTTTTAATCGCACCCCCTGAGCCCCCGTCATTGTTTGCTATTCATTGTTATGTGCCTTTGCTATAATAGCAACATTCTGTTTCCAGTGATACTGAAAGAGTACTAATGAACTTCATGTTTTAAGTTTAGACTGAATCAATATCTTAAGCTTTTTCAGTTTATTCATTGGATTATATATATATATATATATATATATATATATATATATATATATATATATATATATATATATAGATGAGATAAAATTCACATATTCCAGTATATTTTGACATGGATCTTTGCATGTGATCCACCTGCACCATGTTGTTAAGTGGTGAGTGTGAAATTTTATCAGTAAAGCCTTACAGTTAAGATTAATTACTGTTGCTGTTAGTCTCTGAGATAGCTATCTTGTATTATTCGACTGATCTAATATTATTAGAAATTGCACATTAAAGGGGGCTTATCTTTCATTTCCTGGCTTACTATATTCATGCATCATTATTTAACTTTTACTTGATGCCTACTTTTTTAAGTACTTCCATTATCTTACATTTGCCTTGGATATATTTATGCATGGAACTGTACTGTAGGTTTTGCACATAGACAAACATGTGTGCATACACAGACTTATTTCTGTTTAACTAATGCCTTGTTTTGTAGGTACCTCCAAAGGTCGATATCTCCGGTAGGTAGACCAGGAGGGGAATACTATTTTTTCAACACATACTTTTATAAGAAACTTGAGGAGGCTCTTTCGTGCAAGGTAAACTTTTTTTTCTCTTCAATCAATACATCGAGGCAATAATGAATATGTTGCATTTCAGCAGAAGGAATGCAGTAGTAGGAAGTATGATGTGTATATATTGGTATGTCATGTGATTGCCTGATGGAAGATCTGAGTAAAATCATGAAGGCCCACGGGAAAGGTTTTTCTGATACCCAGTCAGGGAAAGGTTTGAGATTAGACAGTTGGACATAAACATCCTGATAGAAAGGCAAACTGGTTGTTTTCTTGAAGTGGCGTACAATTTGAGGGTTTAGTGCTAGACATACTATGTCAATATTATTATGATTCCAACCAGAAGCTCAGTTCTTATTTTACAGTATAGATCCAAGGATCTTCAGCTTCTGATTTTTTTAAAAAATATAAAATATGCACGTTCCGCTCATATTTGACTAGGAAATGGGCTTTTTTTTCCTCAAAAAAGAAATTTGACTTTTTTGGGGTTGTCAGTTGCAAACTATACACTACTGTTTCTTGTAGTACCTCTCTTTTTACAAGTTAAACAAGGAAAGTCTTAGTGCTCATGTTTCAATATAATTTGGTTTATTTTTTCCATTCAGTTTCGAGGCATTTCTGTTCTCACCTCTTGACTACAATTGTCGGGGCCATGCATGCCTTTTTGTCCAAAAAAAGATTCTGTTCTAAATCCATTATATTTTCTTTAAATCTCAGATAATTCATGTTTCATTCCATATCCTCTGGAAAGAGGGGGCTAGAACTTCTGCTTTGTGGTTTTCTTTGTTCCTTAAGAGTTTGCTGTTAACTAAGCAATTCATATAAAGCAACTTTTAATTCTTAGCTTGATGGTGCATTAAGAATATTAAGACTGAATTTTCATAAGAAATCTTTTATAGAAAATCATTAATACTTGGAGAAATCGTTTGCCTTGCATATTATCATACTCATGCCCTGTAGATACATTAGGAAGGTGTCTCTGTTCATTAATAATATTAAAACATTCTTTCTTTTCATATTTTTGGTAATAATCCTATAGCTAAATTCCACAGTTTAAAGAAACATAAATTGCTTTTGTAATTTAGGTCTTCAAAGTTTTAAACCTGTATCAAATAGAATTTGGTGTCTCGGTCTTTTTTTTCTTTAGTTTTCTTTATCTCCCCTTATCTTAATTAATGCAACTTATTACTCCTAACTGTGTTAGGAAGGTATCTCCATTCATTAGGAAGATTAAAACATTGATTTTTTCCCCAACATTTTCAGTAATAATTCTATGGCTAGGTTCTGCAGCCTAAAGATTCATAAATTGTTTTTCTGATTTAGAAATTCTTCCAAGTTTTAAATGTGTACTACTTAGAATATGGTGCCTTGGTCTTTTTTTTTTTTCTCTAGTTTTCTGTAGCTGTCCATGTCTTAGTTTATGTAACTTATTGTTCCTATCCTTACTTTTTCTGTTTCAATATCATTAAATAATTAAAGCAAATTTAATCATGGTATATTTCTAATTTTATATTTTTGTAATTTGTAGGGTGATAGCAATGCGTGTTTCTTAAAATTGAGGAGGTGGTGGAAAGGTGTAAATATATTTCAAAAGGCTTACATCTTCTTGCCAATACATGGAGAGTAAGTTCCCTTTTATCAATATGATAAGTGGCACATCTTTTTCTATTTTTGTAGGAATTTATATTTTAGAACATGCTTGCTTTTTTTATTTTTAAATCTAAGGCCAGACATACAACTATACGAGAATAGATGAGTGTAAAGATCTAGAAAGATTGTCATGAGGCTTCATGAAGAGTTCGAAGGGAGTTTCTCCATATTTATTAGCTTTTAGGTTTTGCCTGATTGGTGGCTTCATAACACAAAACATAACTAACAATTGCAATATGACAGAGAATTCAATGCTGGATAGAGTTGGCTGGACTTTATCAGTATTTGGCAGTTTCCTTCCTATTTATGATTATTTTTTTGATGCATCTCAATCACTGCAGAACTTTTTTTTTTCAAATAAGAAATTTGATGCCATGACTACAAGTAGATAGTGATTTCAGTAAACGATAATCTAATTTCAATGATATTTCCTTGTTGTTCAGGATAACTTCTTTTGTGCTGGATGAGCTGCTTTCCTATTAGAGCTGCCATCATATTATAACTCCTCCTATATGTGGGAGTTGGGTCAAATGGCATGCCTCCCTGCTAGCCTATTTTCCAATCTATTTTCTCATCACAAGAGATGCCCATAGCAAAATTGCCAAGTCTCCTTCAGCAAATAACTCTATCCATGCAAATTATGCAGTTTCTCTTGGAAGGTCTCTTGAATTCTAGATGCGACTTTGCAAAATAGGTTGCTTGTTCCTCTCGTCTTTCATTCATGCAATGTACTAAACATGCTGTTGCTCTGCCTGTGCTTATTGTGCATGTAACAGATGTGAAACTTCTTGGCTTCTGTCAATTCTTGAATGAAAATTCTCCACTTAGGCTAAATTAGTGGCACCTTATGCATGAGTTTTAGGCTTAGTTGGAGTTCTTTTGATGAACCTATATGAACTTATGATTGATGAATGTTTTTCCCAAACCACCACCTTGTAATTTATGCAATCCTGTGTCAATGTCGTGTCAAATCAGACATATGCAGAATGATGCTGAGGAAAAGCATTCTCATTTTCCTGAAATGGTCATGCTCCATGTTACTGTGTCTATGCCTGGGAAATTTTGAAACTAAAGCCAATTTGACCACTGACTATGTCATATTATCAAACGCCCCCCATTTTTCCAGGATACTCACGATATGAGTTTATCTTGATCCAAATTTCTGAACAATCCTTGCCTTATCTGTTGAGCCTTCTTCATGGTTCACATTCTTTCCCTTTGGCGTCCCCAGTTTTTTTTCCCTCCTTAGCACCCACCTATGATTCTCTTAATATTATTCTGTAACTGCATTTCAATGTCACCCTTTATTTAATCTCATCGGTAGCATTTTGTTAATTACAAGCAGTATGGTCCCTCCTATTGAGAATGCAAAAAGATAATGCATAAATAACTAATATAACATAATTATGGTAAATCAGACAAAGTTGACCCTGATGGCTCATTGCCAGTTAAAATACTTTTGGTCTCTTCACAAGAAGTTTCTATGCTGACTGCCTTGTGCATGTCTTCAACGTTGTGATTATACCCATTCTGTATGCCTCTCATCCTCATTATTGATTAAATAAGCTTTCTTGATTGCCTCTGATTAGCCTTCCCCTTTGCTTTGAAGTATTCCGTCATTTACCCGATTAAAAGTTTTCTAAGTGATTATCCTGGCGTAAAGCCACTTCTTTATGGATGTCTATAAATTGAACAGCCCTTGTATTTTAACTCCCTGAAACGACAGCGGAAAACGATCCATTGCCGCCGACATTTGGTTTTCCTCTCGTGACTCCAAATACGACATTGAAGCTTGATCACATGGAAGTTTTTTATTTCTACTTTCCTACTTTGTTATTACTGTACTATTGTGATGTTTCCCTTGTAGGAACCTTTTTTTGTATTAATTAATTCTATAGACATGGCCTGACAATTGATTAGAACTGTGCTTGTTTCCTCTGACAGAAGTATCATTGTTGATATTTCAGCTGACTTCTTTGGTAAACTTGGTTTTATGTGATCAGTTGGCACTGGAGTTTGGTGATTATTAGTATACCAGCAAAAGAAGATGAATCTGGTCCTATTATACTTCATTTGGACTCTTTGGGGATTCACAGTAGTTATTCAGTTTTTGATGTCATTGAAAGGTAACGTACCTTAGAAGTTTGCAGTTATTATCATTGTGAACTTTTATTTTAATATTGTGCACTTTCCTATATAAATAATGTATGTATATTATCCTATAGATATTCTTTATATGTGTGTATATAATATTTGATGTCACTGAAAGGTAATGTACCCTGGAAGTTTGCGGCTATTATCATTGTGACCACCTATCTTAATGTTTGTGCACTTTCTTATGTACATATGGACATATGTATTTATAATATTATGCATATAGTTTTTTATATTTTATTGAATTTAACAAAAAAATTTGTCAGTTCTGATTTGTGCCCTTCATCCACCAATTCTTTCTTTCAAAGCTCAGATTTTTGTTTGTTACTTTCACGTTCCATATGGGAATTGATCGATGCACTTCCCAAGTTCCTGTATCTCAAAATACATACCAAGATAGAGAGACAAATTCTCGAAGAGAAAAAGGTGGAATAATCCATTCTTAAAAATATTAAAAACAGTTAACTCAGCAGTTGTTTTCCAACACATGTTTCTTTAGAAGCTTGATGGAAAGCTAACCTAACTTCCAAGGAGGTTTTCCATCTCAGAATTGGACCTCATATAAGTACCATGCTGGTACAATGCTGGTATATCCTGTATGGTGGTTGGTTTGGTGTACTGAGACTCGGTATGTTCCCTGTACCGAGTCTCAGTTCGGTACTGGTATGGTGTGGTATATGTTTGGTACACCCATTATGGTAAACCTTGCTAGCCCCTATCAAGCAGTACTAGTGTATTTCTGTTTATCAACATCAATCATCTCATTCTTCTTGCAGTTATATGCTCAAGCAATCTCAAGTGACCTGTTTGATGTGAAAATTACTCAATCAATTCCATTCGTTGCCCCAACATGGGATATCAACATAAATTTTTAACTAAATGGACTAAAAAAATTTAAGATCCCAACCAGATTCTAGCACCTCATTAGACCCTAACAATTGATGAAGACATGCATGCATATAAATGCATGTAACTTGAAAGTCATTGGATTCTTTTGTCAATGTTACCAACCTGTATTCTCTAGACATGTTGTCCTTCATTATCCAACTTGACAAATTGAGGCCACAAGTTTAGTATATAAAAATTGATCATGTGAGCTCTTTCTTAACTAAAAAAGTGAAAAATTTTGCATTACATGGACGTATATAAATCACTTTGCTAGACTTTTCTTTACTCAAATGATTACCCCTTTTGATTAGGTCAAACGATCTTTTGATGACTGATATATGGTTGCCTTAAGACTTTAAGGCTATCAATATGATATAAAAAGTTGGTCTTTTCAGCAGAGTTTGCATATAATGTTGCCAAGTGTACATAGGGGTTGCATATAACGTTGCTAAGTATACATAGCAAACATTGCCAAGTGTACATAATAAAAGCCTGCGCTATCTTTTCAGCAAGAAATCCTTAAAATAAAGCCATCTTATGATCTTTTCTTAGAAAATTCCAGGTACCTTCATCTCCTATGCCGCATAGATTGAAGAGATCTATTTAGAGTAATAAATAGAATTTTGATTGAAATAACCGAGAGATATATGGGAATAAAATCAAATTCCACATGTGATTGTTTCAGAAAAATTAAGAAGCCCCAAAAACCTTCATCTTCTGTGCGGCATTGATTGAAGAGATAGATGTGATTTCGGCAATCAGATTGTTATGAGATCACAGGGCAAGAGTGTGACATTTATGAATAGCTATATGTTACCAAGCAATAAGAAATTTTACGTGTTCTTTGCTTTAATCACCCACATATCTAGGATACACATTAATCAACCTTAATCAATATTGGCAAAGAAATGGAAAAAGTTTTATCCTATAATTTAGGATTGGTTTTATGGATTGAAATTTAATTATAGCTTAATAAGTTCTAGAGTGTTAATAATTTTCTTCTGTTAAAACATTGGTCTCATTCTGGCATGAGGATCTACATAATATGTAATAGAAAAGTTGGTCTTTTCACTAGGGATTGCATATAACATTACCAAGTGTACGTAGCAAATATTGCCAAGTGTATTTCAGCAAAAAATTCTTAAGATAAAGTCATCTATTACTCTTTTCTTAGAAAATTCTACATGTGAGTATTTTAGAAAAATTAAGAAGCTCCAAATATATATGTCTTCTATTACCGACCCGAACCAAACAATATAGGATGTACTGTACCGTACATGTTCGGTATTGGTACCAGGTACTGGTGGCATATCGACACTCAGTATGCTTAAAAAATTTCGTACCGTATCGTACTAATCAAGGTACGCAGTACCGACTGTACCGACGTACCGGTGGGCATCGGTACCGGTACGGTGCCGAACCAAACCGAGCCGAACCAGTACTCTACCAATGGGGCTAAAAACCAAAAAAATTTTGGAGCCGGTACGGATTGGTCGGTTTGGGTCGGTATCGGTCGGTATGGGCCGGTACGCATCGGTATCGGTTGGTACGGGCCGGTACGGTTCGGTACCGAAATATGTAGCTGTACCGTACCGGTAAGGTCCGGTACCGGTATGTACCGGCCCGTACCGACCGGTACGGCGGACCATGGTACTAATATTGTACTAGTGTGACATCGGTACGGAGTCTGGTGCCGAGACGGCGAACCTTGCTCTTGATATTGATGACAAAAAAAATATTTAAGGAAGTGAAATATAAAAAGGCTACTATAATCATGGGAAGGCTTCTACATTTTCAAAATCCATGTAGCCAACAAGCATTACGATATGTAAATATCCATACATATTACATTTACAAATTTCCTTCTTTATTTTTAGTAAGGCATGCAGAGTGTACATTATAAGCTTGTCATACCATGCTATTTTGGGGTAAGTGGCGGTGAGAGGGCTAGCTAGAAATTGCAATTCCCTTGAAGTAAAAGCAAAGCAATTGATTGGGTGATGGTTGAGAGAAAACAAACTATCTATAAAGCAAAACAACAACAGTAGAGAAAAGATCTCTAAAATGAGCAAGTGATGTGACCTGGTATACAATACATGCAATCATCATTAATATATGGGACTGAGTAATATGGATACAATGACGTGCAACACAATTGTGAACATCACCTTTTCATTTGGTGGTCCACTTGAGTAAATTTTTGGTCCACAAATTTATTTGTGGTGCTTCCTACTTATTTCTGGGAAAAGTATATAAACAAGACCTTTTTTTATTCACTTTAATCTTATTGGTTTATTTTCTGTGGGATGAATTAGATTGGGCCTAGAATCTATTTGATCTGTTGGATGTAGATGCAAATGGTATAACAGCTCAGGACCTCATCCAAAAAGGCTAGCCAGAAGGTATTATTTGGATTTTTTGGTTCTATATAAGTATCCAAGATCTATCCAGTGTATAGTTGATGTGGGACTAAACACATATCCGCGTAAATTCTCCCTCTCTCCATTTAAATCCTGACATTTTTGTCATGCTAAGAGTTCAAATTCATTCAAATCTAATCATAACCACCATGACCGACTTGTGGTTTGCCCCAATGGGCTTGAGCTGCAGTGTCCCTAGTTTATATAGGCCATGGGCTAGGTCGGCTTTGATACCATTTTCCGATTTGTGCATGTTATCCTTGTGCATGTTATCCTTATCTTCTCTATATCATTCACAACGTAGGACCTTACTTAAAAAAGCTAGCTAAAAAGTATTATTTGAGTTTATTGGTCCTGTGTAAGTACCTAAGATCTATCTAGCAAATAACCGATGTGGGACTAAATACGCCCGTGCGAATCCTCACATACTCTCTCCGTTTAAGCTCTGGCGTCCTTGCCAGGCTAAAGATCCAAATTTATTCAAATTGAATCATAAACACCACAACCAGCTTGTGGTCAGCTCAATATATCTGTGCTGTAGTGTTTTCTAGTCTACATAGATCATTGGCCGGGTCTGCTCTAATACTATTTGTCACAACCCAGGACCTCGCTCAAAAAAGCTAGCCATAAGGTATTATTTGAATTTTTTGGTCCTGTATAAGTATTCAAGATCTATCCAGCGAATAAATCGATGTGGGAATAAACACATACCCGCGTGGATCTTCACACCTGCGCAAGGATGATGCGCACAAATCGAGAAATGATATCAAAGCCGACTCGCCCTATGGCCTGTATGGACTAGGGACACTGCAGCACAAGCCCATTGGAACTGACCATGGGCTAGTCATGGTGGTTATGATTAGATTTGAATGGATTTGAACCCTTAGCTTGACGAGAACGCCAGGTTTTAAATGTGAGGAGTATATGAGGATTTGTGCGGGCATGTGTTTAGTCCCCATGTCGGCTATGCACTGCATAGATCTTAGATTTTTATATAGGATCAAGGAAGCCAAAAAAAATCTTTCAGCTAGCCTTTTTGGGTGAGGTCCTGAGTTGTTACAAATAGAGTATTGCTGATATATGTATATCTGCATCTATCATCTTGATCACATGGATTTGATGCAGAGCTGGAATTTAAGATTTTGATTCTATTCTAGCTATTAGAGGAGAGTTCATATATTATCACTGAGCTTTATTGATTAGTTGCATTGCTATCATCTATCTTTTTCCTTTTATTTGCTAATTTATTTGTTGGAGTATGTAGGAGATTTCCTTTTCCTTTTGGAGAAAATTTAAGGTGTTGTTTTAGTTGCTACGACAATTGTATCTTGTACTATAATTGTTTTGGTATTTCAAATCATTATATTTGAATGATTATGCAAAAAAAGTTGCATATTTTTACATATTTTTCAGGTTTACAATTGTACCGCACCCACATTTATGAGTTTGTTTGATACTATAATTACTAATATCCATGACTATGAAAGCATTAGTTAATGATACGTGCAACATGTAACAAATCATGAAAATGTCGTTACACTACTAATTATTTACAATAAAAAAAGCCATTCTTTTGCAACTCAATCAAAACTTACCAACATTCACAAACTTTGTATATGCATACCAAACTCCGTGCATCGCACGTCTACCGCTAGTAATAATATTGTTTTTATGTCTTCAGCATCATGCATGTGCACTTTGCTGGTAATATATGAAGATCATGTAGCATTTTCTTGATGCCTCGGAAAGGAGGTCTTCTCTTCATACTACTGTAATACACAGGAATCTAAATTTATTAACATAGTTGAATGAAACTATATCCATGGGGACTGTACCATGCTTGACATGTTTGCCATTGCTGTGCTATTTTATATTCAGAAAACATGCTATAGAGGAAAATATTTTCTCAAGTTAGATAAGTTTATGCTGTAAATTACATGTTTTCACATTCTTGTTTCTATATTCATAATGTATTATATTCTTTTTTCCTTGTTTACGGCAAAGTGAATGTTTTCAAACCTTCTAAACAAACCTGAGTTAGGATTTTTTTCATTGCAGATATTTAAAAGCAGAATGGGACTACATATATCAAAATGCTCCTTATCCAGATGTTCCAATTTCAGAAAGGATATGGAAACATCTTCCCCGAACGATTGAGAAGAAAAAAATTGATGTAAGTCTCTACACTAATTCATTCATGTATTTATCAATAGTCTCTATAAAATGACCTGAGCTGTTTTCTGACAATGATTTGTTAACAAATTTACTTTTTGAGGGAACACATAAATCATAGTCTAGGTGGGAAAATAGCTTCAGCAGTTGCTTCCGAATACTAGGCTGAATATATTTTAAGAGGTTGCTATAAGATGGATGTCCTTTCTCATAGTTATAGTAGAGCTGATTGTTTTCAGGTTTATCCTGAGAAGTGGCATCACCCTTATAGGGTCCCTGATCACCTTATATTGATGAGCTAAGTTGACGAGATTGAAAATATTATACATTTCTGTAGATAGGAGGGAGGGTAGAAAAAATAAGCCATCAGGTCTTTCTTGACCAGAGAGAATGTGGAGAAGGTAAAAAGTTTTTGTATCAGCAGCTGCAAGTTAACTTTAACATATAATTTCAGGTCCAGGATTTTAAATGTGAAAGTGCAATGGCTAGTCGAAATTAATCATTTCGCATATTGAGCTTAACCTTGCAGCATTGCTTAGGCCTTAGGTTGATTACTAACTTTAGCTAGCTCAAATATCTGCAGTGCTTGCCTGTCGGTGTGTTCATATTTATCATTACCTTGAGGCCTTTTTTGTCCATTGTGGATGCTCTTTCATTTAACAGTTCTCATTTTTTCTACAATCAGCTTTCCTTCCTTGCCTATTTCAGCTGGGCTAAGCATACATGTGTTACATGACACATGCACATTTTGATGCAGTTTTGTAACTATCTGTTGGATATCTGGAGGACTAGGTACAGATGTAAGCTGCCACATGCAGCTGAAAAGCTCTTGTTGTTCATATGAGACGTACATGCTACCACACATTAATAAAAGAGCCATATACAATCTGTTTGGGGTCAGCTTTCATTTCATGCTTGGCCACTCTTGTGACCTGCTGTTAATTGTTTATGAACTCTATATGCTTTTTTCCTCCAAGCCTTTGGCCAACTTAAGCAGTGCTACCTGGTCATAGACAAAAAAAGCTATAATATCATTAATTATATGAGACAGCTGGAATATTTTTACTGTTAGAATGGTTTGATAATCAGTTTATGGTGTGATTGATCGACACATTTATCCATGAGTAATCCACATTATATTTCTTTGTACTTGGTTGTGCAGTGTCTGATTGTGAGCATGCTTGTTAAATTGATACCTAATCTCATCAGTTTCGTAAAGTTTTTCCTCCTTCAATAGGTGATTAGAAGTGCACATGCAATCACATTTCATCATGCTTTTCTCTAAAGAAGTTATGAAATTGACTGCCCTAGTGATAACTACTTACAAGCGATAATACCTGCCTTCTCCCACCAGGTTCCTCAGCAGAACAATGAGTATGATTGTGGCCTATTTGTACTTTACTTCATGGAGAGATTTATCGAAGAGGCTCCTGAAAGACTAAGAAAGAAAGATTTAGCCATGGTTAGGCACCCACAATTCATAATGTTAAAATTTTTTAATGTTATGTTTCTTCGATCATTTCAATTACTGGCCCTTTGTTTTATAGTTTGGTAGCAAGTGGTTTCAACCTGAAGATGCTTCTGGCTTGAGAAAGCGGATACGGAATCTGCTGCTTGAAGTATTTGAGAATGCTGAGATGGAGAATGGCAGAATAGAACCAACACATCCTCTGGTAGCTGCGCTGCAGTGTGAAAACGACTGACAGCAATGCATTGAACCTTTGGGCCCTGCTTGGATGTCCAATTAATAGATCCGAAGATAATCCCCAGAGTAGGATTTGGGGCAGGGTTAATGAACAGAAATGGTTGAGGTCCATGGACTTGCCAATTCAAAGATCCAGGCTGATGTACTCTCCCTTCTGCCAATGTCTTCTCACTGTGCTCCCACCTTGTTGAAAGAAAAGTAGGCATGGCAATTTTGCTCTCAGATAATGAATCATTCAGTTAAGCATGACTTTCTGCATGAGTCCATTGTGGACAAACTAGGTACTTGGTACAAGCCCAGGTATCTGGGGGCTGGTTCAAGCTTAGAGAGGAAATGATGTGAAAATGTTTGATGAAAGCTAGCAAAACAAATTCTCATTGGTGACTCAATTTGCTCATGATTGTGTTGTAATAGAACGGAGTGAAGCTGCAGCATAAACATGGCTGGCAGCCACTGCCAGTGTCTTCTCACTGTGCTCCCACCTTGTTGGAAGAAAAGTAGGCATGGCAATTTGGCTCTTGGATAATGCTAAATCATTCAGTTGGGCAAGACTCGCTGCACGAGTCCATTGTGGACAAACTAACTACTTGGTAAAAGCCCAGGCGTATGGGGCCTGGTTAAATCATAGAGAGGAAATGATGTGGCAATGATGAAAGCTAGCAAAACAAGTTCTCATTGTGACTCAACTTGCTCATGATTGTGTTGTAATAAAACAGTGTGTAGCTTCAGCACAAACATGGTTGGCAGCCACTGCTGAGCTCAGCAAGTCAAGCATTGTGCTAGCATGACCTTTTCATTCATTTGATAGGCTTGGTTGGGGTGGTCTTTAGGCTCCCCTTCCGACCAGGTACATTTTGTAAAGTGAAGAATCTGATAGGCAAATGTACAGTCCATGTATATGCGATATTTAAAACTGATAAGCTTTATAGCTGCTCATAAAACCCTACCATTGATCTGTTTCTTTTTTTGAGTTGTCTCGTTTAGGCATTTGCATACATGCCAATTTCCATGATCTGGTATGGTGTGAGGGAGTGCATGTGTTTTAATTGTGAAATGTGAATTGAAGCTCCATTATTTATTTATTTCCTAGAAGTCGGTACCTCGAAAGCTTGATATGATGTACATATGGAGGGGGACTGGTACTTCTTATAGTGTCTGTAGCATGAGGACCAGGGTAAAATTATGTCCTATATCCGGGAACTTACCCTACTGGCTGCTGGATGGTAAACTGGGAAGAGCATTGTTGGAAGATAATACTTGATGGGGTTCATCCCTTTGTTGGAAGATAATATCCTGAAGGGATGCTAATTCACCAGTGGAAAAATAGTAGCTCATCTGAATTTGCGGAGCTTCTGTCTTTGAGAGGAAAGCAGAATGTTTTGCATCAGCTAGTAGAAAAAAGAAGGGAAAACAAGAACAATGATTTTTTGGGTGGCTTTCTTTTCTTTTCTTTTTTCTCAATGGATGGAAAAGACCTATAGAAAATTGGGGGATGACATTCAGAGACCCCGTCGGCCCTTTGAGAAAAAGATAATGTATTATAGAGATTCTAAGGAGCCAAGCCATGTTGAGCAGCAGGCTGCCCGGACCTACCCCTACTGTAATCACAACATATTTTGACCTAAACAAGTTGCTACAATGTAATCACAACAAATGAGCATTAAAACCTAATTAGTGGCATCTTGCCACAGGCCATTTTCATGGTACCCACCAGTCAATTTTATTCAGAATACTAAGAAACATGCAAGTTCTTGCCTCATAACATCTGCTCCATCACCGATTAATGGTTCTACCATTAACATTCACGTACAGAGATAATTATGAGATATACCAAACTGAGGTATAGGGTCATTTACAAAACATGTGGAGACCAGTCAATCCAACAACCGACTAGTTACCTATAACAGATGAAAATTAGAATATTTACATTATCCTATAAAATAAAGGCGAATGTGGAGATGACTATTATATCTCAGCACTCTTGCCTGTTTTCACATTCCTCGAAACATTTTATCCATTCTTTTGGGGCTTTATGTTCTTTTCAGCAACCATCATGGCAGCGTTAGGCCGAGGTAATACGCCTCATCAAGGGCCACGGTACCTGCGGAAGCACCCCAGACATCCTTGAGGCTCATCAAGAGGAATCATACCTCCACCCTTTGATGTGTCAATTGCCTCCAACATTGCCACCACCTCATCCATCTCGGGTCTCTTGTCAGGGTTTGCATCCCAGCATCTCCTCATCACATTAGCGAGAGAGCTCGGACAGCACCGTGGTATCTCGGGCCTCAAGTTCTGCAATTTCAGAGAAAAAAGTTCAATTTTCCTCTTGTAATGCTCCTATCCTACATGCAGTAGAAAGAATTGTATACCTGCCGCACAACTGCTGATGTAATCTCTGAGAAGCTGAGATCAGGATAGGGCATATCACAACAGTATATTTCCCATAAGCAGATACCAAAACTATATACATCACATTTCCTGTTGTAGGGACTGCCATTGAGCACCTGCAGTCAGTTTGGATAGACACAGTCACTGCTGATCGTAGTAGAAATTTATTTTCTAGGATCTAGCCAGATGACAATTTATGGGACCAATTGCGGCCAGTGTTTTGGGTCACTTTATGCCGAGATCACGAGAACCTCAAGTTGGTAACTGTGACAAAGATTATGCACCTTCCATGCTCCACTCTGCCACTCATATTAACCATATGTTCTACAAGCTTACAAAAGACATGGTAGAAGATCTTTTTCTTTTTCGTTTAATTTTGTTCTTTTAAAAGTTAACACAGCTGCAGTAGAATTCAAGCCACCACTCCCCAACAGGAGAGTCGGCTCTAGCAATCAGTATATAAAAACTATCTCTGCCTATTTTCACCATTTACATTGAAAACCCAACTTCTTGGACTCATCTGGCAGTCATCTGCCATCTGCTAAGCCATACTAACAACAGAAGTCCTTTATAAGCATGTGTGTTATGCCACATATCTAGCTATTCTATTCTTGTTACAGAGAAAGTGCCTTATTAATTTTCGACTCCCAAAGCATGCATCTTATCGAAATGGTCTGTTGTAAACTGAAGTAAAAAGACCGTTTATGTGGCATCAAGGCAGGAAAATATTATTCCGCTGTATACTTAAAAAGAGCTGAAAATTGTTCTAACTAATGTTAGCCCAAGCCAATGAGATTAGCAAGTAAAGATTTATAAGTCATGAAGAATAAACAATTTAAGCAGCTGAAAAATGTGTGAAAGATAAAATGGCAGGGGAAGAGAAAAAAATAATATTTGCACAAATATATCCACTTTAAAAGAGGATGGTTACCTCTGGTGCCATGTAACCAAGGGTTCCTGTCTCACCCGTCATGTCATTGGGGTTTTGAGCTTCGACACGAGCAACACCAAAATCAGCAATTTTTACGGTTCTTGTCCTATCAAGAAGCATATTCTCTGTCTTCACATCTCTGTGAACAATCTTCTTTGAATGAAGATAACTCAACCTACAGAAATGAAAGCACATTGCTTAAAAGTGGTTAGCCAGCAAGCAGCCTCTAAAAGGCTGAAAACACTGAACAAGGTAATTAGGAACCAATAAGCTTTGAATTCGGAACTGCAAATGAAATTCAAATAAAGATATACTTCAAGAAACAGCACTTATCAAAGAAAATAAGCTAATGCTTACCCTCGTGCAAGATCAAGAGCCAGTTGGATAACAACTTTAAAGGCTAGCTTTTTTCTCCGATTTTTTATCAGATATGACTTCAATGCACCACCAGGAAGATATTCAACAATGACACAGCATACGTTACTTGGCATACCAAGTTGACCATTTTCTGTTTGTATACTCAGATCTCTTGCACCCATTTTAGCCCCTATAAACTGTAAAAGAAGTTTGAAAGGAATGCCAATAATGTTGTTGAAGAAAATTTAGTGAAAAATATTACCAAACAAGTAGAAGCATGGTCAACAAATCAAGCAAAAAAAGATACTGGCATTTTGTATTCAAATTTGGGGAAAAAAAATTAATGCAGGTATTGGATGCCTTTTTGATCAAGGTCATATTCTATGATATCAAAAGATAAACTTTTGAATTTGCAAAATTAAACAATAGCTGTAAAATCCTTAAGGACAATTCCACATATGTGTTATGCAAACAGAGAACACGACAAACTCTTGGACACAATGGTGATGCACATATTATGCCCTTCTCAAGTTTCTTAGATATGCAGATCCATAACTAGTTCAAATAAGCTTGTCAAGATGTTGTCTCTAAATCTGTGGCTATACGCTAGATCTGACATCTTGAAGAAGAGATGGGCAATGACTCAGATATCAAAGTTAAATATAACAACATACCACAAACTTGTGTGGTGAAGATCTGAAAATAGGTTGGAGCAATGGAGTTAATGAATATTGAGCATAGCGTATGCCAAAAAAGTTACTACCAGACCAGTTACATTGAGACGTATCAATTAGCAAGGTAAATTTGGAACATGATTGAGCCAATAATTAGAAACTAAGCTAACCTCCACAAATGATACCAAGGAAAAGCGTTTAATACATGGAATGCCATACGGGCCGGTACGTACCGGTCCGGTCCTAGACCGGTACCGGAACCACAAAAAAATCGGAATTTTCCGGTTTTTTAGCCGAACCGGCCGGTTCAGAGCCTGTACCGACTGGTGCCGGCCTCGTACCGATGCGAACCGGCCGGTTCGCACCGGTATGATTTTTTTTTTTTTAGAGGCGCTGTGGTTTTTGAAACCACCGCGTACCGGCCGGTACGTACCGGACCGGACCAGTACCGTACCGGTCCGGCCGGCCACCGGTACGCCGACCGGTACCGGTACGGCGGACCTTGGTTTAATATACTACACAAATTACTTTATGATTTGGAAACTAAACAACCTTTCCAGATTGAAAAAATTAAAGAGTAAAGAGAATAAAAAAAAATTTAATTCTTTCTCCTCGAACACAGAATATATTGCAAATCTTTATTCAATATGCATCATGCATGTAACTTATCCTCATCTCAAAGAAGGTGAGACCGCACCCTAATAATGAACATATAAAATGGTGCAGGCAGAACTGTCTTAAGATTGGTTCATGACAAGGACAACACCAATTATCACTCATAGAATTGCAATCAACAGCAATGGGGATTAGCCCCTCCTATGTTCATGTTCAATGGTATTTTCAACCAGAGCAACACATATGTCAATTGTAATAGCAAGGGAAACATATCCCACATGCATACAATGTGCATGAAAAAGCATGCTCCCTCTTCACAATAGTACTCATACTTCCAGAATTAAGATAAGTTTGTTGAATAAAAGACCATTGGATCCAATAAAGATTCCACATGATACTGCAGCAAGAGAGAGAGAGAGACCAAAAAGAAAAGTGGAGATAGATCGGCAAAAGAAAGGATGATAAAAGGATACAGTGTTTGAGAGAATCGGGGATAAACTACTTGGACCCATTATAAACTTGATGTGGGTTCCCTTGATATTTATCAGAGGAAACAGAGAAAATACACCTGTTAGGGGTCAACCAAAGGTTTGCTTATTATTTTAAGTATAGTCTTTAAATATGGGTCCAAATTTGTAATGGATATTTGCAAAGTACGCCCAGTGGCTTGCTAGTATGCGGTGAAAAGAAACTAACACAAATTAAAACCAAAACTTGTTACAACTTTCTAGTGAATCAGCATTTTGATTCCTATTATAGGTGTCAGGCATTTAGATTTCAGCTTTCCTCCAACAGATCCAGAAGTTATGCAACAATTTACAGAGTAACAAGTATCTTTTTACCTATGAGATTCCTAGTCAGTTTCATGTATAGCATAAGATAAAAAGCTGAAGCTGTCAATTGTAACTCTCATTACTTCAGAAACGTGCTCCACTAAACTGACAGAACCAAGATTTGAATAGACTAAGGATCAA
The DNA here is from genome assembly GCF_051530095.1 of Phoenix dactylifera. NCBI lineage: Eukaryota > Viridiplantae > Streptophyta > Magnoliopsida > Arecales > Arecaceae > Phoenix > Phoenix dactylifera. The sequence goes on from NC_143196.1 coordinate 34,160,499, forward strand.
GGAGAAAGGCCAGTCAATACTCGAAAACTTATTGACTTTCAATTTTTTTATATTACCCAACTGATTTTTTTTATTTAATTTCGAATTGCATCTATCATCAGTAAACTATTTCCCAAGATAAACATGATACTTGCCATGACAACCAACGAAATTACAATATATAGCGAAAAGAAAACAATTGTGTGATAGAACTATGTGATGTTGACTGAAGTCTAGTTACAACATGGTAACACTAATATGTGATAAGAAATGTACCTTAGTTACATTGGGATGATCAAGCTTATGCCAAACAGAAACTTCCTGAGTAAAGGCTGTCCTAAGCGCAGCAATTTCAGCTTCTGTCCTGTGCCCCTCCTCACCCCAGTCAAGCAACTTCACTGCAATACAAGGAAACTATGAGGCTAACAATACCTAAAAGAACAACACCACTTTCAATATAAAAAGTTCTTCTAATAGCTCAATGTCAAAAAAAGAAGAAATCCAGGTGCAATTTTTGCACATAGTTAGACTTCTATTCGGACAAATTAAACTGTGGTAAAGGGGGAAAAAAGAAGCAAGAGGATGTAAGTTCTGTAAGTTGCCTTTGGCAAAAAGGTTCAGCCAGATGGTGCATGTGTCAATATTTGCCTCTAGTTATATTCATGTGCATAAATGAAGGTGAAAACCTACTCGATATTTTAAACCAGGTAAACAGGTAATGGAGCATGCCAGTGAAGTGGCAAAAAATGCAGATTAAAGTACATTAATCTGAAAAGCATGTGAATATGGATAAAAAAGCTAAAACTACGCATCATGTAGAAGCTTTCTATTAAAACAAACGGCAGAAAGAGGAACTACAGCTAGTTACTTAGTCTAAACTAACATAAGTCCAGTTTGAGTGGTAAAGGAGAATGATGCAGGTATTGAAATTCCACAGAAGCCCAATAATAATTCAGAGGGAAAAATGTTGAACTTAGGTTTGAATTAGATGCTCATTTATCATTATTTGTTTAACAAGAGAAAAACGGTACAGGCAATGAATGATACGTAAAAAAATGTTCAAGTCGGCATAAGGCACTACAAAACTCAAATATTTGCCTTACTGGGAATATATTTAAGAAAAATGAAGCAATTTCTATTTTATGTGGAGCTTAGTTGCACGGTAAACATGAGATGCTTCAATGGAAATAAAACTACATATCACGAAACAGAAGACATCGGTCGATTGAATTTTAATTCCAAATCTGATTAGTAAACAAGTTCCAGACTTAGCTCGAATGTCTTTAGGGTAGAAGTAAGCTACCCGTGAAGTTTGTTCCATAGTCACAATTTCATAACAATAGGATGACTGGAAGAGTTACAGAGAAACAGTGATTGTCACAGCTGTGTCAAGGAATTGTACTTATTTCGCAAATGGATATTAAGAGCAAGTTAACAAGTGACTACTGCAATTCCTGAATCATGTTCAAGAAGAATGTATAATTAACTACAACTTTATACTGTTTGGACCCTGGCTTGCTTGCTTCTTAAGGGAAAAAAGACACTTCAAAGGTGATGGATTCAGCAAGTAATTTTGACTTTTGAAACACAACTTTCAAAATCAGGTTGTGAAAGTGATGGCTTCAACATCAGGAGTAGATACAAAGATATTATGTACAAAGATAATTGTATTCTAATGGGTATGTTTAGAAATTTGAAAAAAAAAATATAGAATAAATAATAATATCAGGTTACTGCATGTTGTCGACCATAGCATCATCATGGTTATTTTTTCCTTCAACCCCTTCCCCTGAAATGTGGCTTTTTGCAGCTAGTTGGTGCTTTTTCAGTAACATTCTGGCTTTCCACCCTTCAACTTTAGGTATCACAAGACAAATAATGGCAGCACACCAGGATTTAATAAGTCGTCAGTTGGGATCACATGAAAGTTCAAGAGAAAGAAGCCTACTCCAACAAATATCATGGAAAGGACCTAACCAAACCCGTGAAACTCACGGGCCTCCATCAGGACAATAACTATGAGTTGGGACCAGTAACAACTGCAACTGGAATGTACACAAATCTAAATGAGGTGTCCTACAGACACAAATCAGAAGTAATAATGGATAGACCAATAGCCCGTTTAGCAGGGAAATGCACCTTCCTTCCGTTTTAAACTTGTCACTAGATTCAGCTGACAGATAGTATACAGGACATCAAATAGAAGGAATGCAGTGTTAGATGACTTGGAAGAACAACAGTTGGCAGCATTCCCTTCAGGGATTTTTTTTTTTTCCAGAACAAAAAGACCAAATTAATCGGAGGAAACTAAAATATAGAGTCTCTGAAGTGATCGCCTGAAACAAGATTACCAAAAAAAGGACCAAATGCTCATTGATAACAGGTGAAAAAAAAAACTAAACTAAAACTATCCCTCCCCCAACTCCTCCTGGTACAATCATATTGGTGATTAAGAGAAATCCCATCGAAAAACAAGATATAACAAGCTACCCTCTCAATGAGAGAAGAACGCAAATGTGTATCTTAAAATAGAAGAAAGGAGAGATTTTTCAGCATTCAAACCAAATCACAGGCATAATAATTCCAGAAGAGAACAAAAATGGGCATCCAAAATCCCCTTCTTCTCGTCGTCTCGGGCTCACCTGCGACGTCCTGGCCGTCATAGACCCCACGGTGGACGGTGCCGAAGGTTCCCCGGGCGATAGCCCCCTTTATAACTAGCTTCGAGGTGTCGATCTCCCATTCCTCCCTCTCCCTCTCCCTCTCCTCCTTCTTCTCTATCGTCCGTGCCCGGCTTAGATGCCTCTCGAGATGCTCGTCCAGGCTCTTCAGATCGATCTGGTCCGCCCGAACGAACCCATCTCCCCCTCCTCCCTTCATCTCTCTCTCTCTCTCTCTCTCTCTCGCTCTCGCTCTCTCTGTCACTCGGCTCAAGAGGACAAGAAGAAGAAGGGGGAAAAGGTGGAGTCTTTGGTCTCTCTCTGGCTTCAAAAGAGCAAGAGAAGGAAGCCAAAAAGGTGGAGTCTTTGGTGGCTTTCTGCTCTTCTTGTCTCCTCACTTCTTCGCCTATTTATACCTTCTACAGTGAATGCTACTAATACTCCTCTTCCCTTCTCGCTTCTTTTTTCCTTTCCCTTCTTCCCTCTCTCATCCCTTCCCCCGTTCCTCTCCCTTCTATGATCCATGTGAGCACATGGATCTTTCTCTCTCTCTACAGTCACTCCTTTTATGTATGTATTCTCTCTCTAGAATCTATCTATTTATGGAGCACTTTCTGAATGCATGGTCACGAGACTCAAGCAAGCTCCCATCTTTTTGATTTTTTTTGGGGGGAAGATTCTCACCTTATTTTCCTTTCATATTTCCTTGTTCCTTTGATTTGAGGAGGTGATTTTTGTTTTTTTTTGGGTGATAGATTTGGGAAGGTGATTGTTTATCTTGGAATGCAAAGATTGTCGAGGAGAGCATGTACAAGCTAATGAATTAATGGGTCTTCCGATCCCCTGTAATACCAAAAATAAGGGGGAAAAAAAGCTGATTAATTAATGAAGCTCCTGTTGCCTTTGTGAGGCTGACTAATTCTATAGCAGTGTTATTAATGATCATGCACAATGTTCCCCAAAAATATCATGGACGGTAAAAAGGAAATAAATTAACTCTACAGTATCTAATAACAATTCTATGATTTGGCCAGGATGTTATTAGAGAAATAGTGATTTTTCTTTGGTTGGTTCATGGTTCTTTATAATGGTAGAATAAAATACAATTAGCTGAAGTCTCCTACGCTCTCGAAACTAAAGTTTTTGGATAGGTTGTATGTATAGGTGGAGAAGCTAAAGAAAAGAGTCCATATTTATAAGGAAAGTATTTAGAATTGGGAGGTATTATAGCTTTATTTTGAAAGAACTCATTATTAATCATTAAAAAGAAAAGATAGGTTTTTTTTTATTTTGGTGAATAGATAGACTTTTATTTCATTTTCACAGTTGAGAACAGTTGAAGAGAATATCCACAAGGATAATCAACCCTATCTTTGAACATGATCGCAATGGTCCCTTGCATATCTACATAAAGAAAAGGCAAGATTTTCTCCCTTATAGTAAACCCTAGTCTTATTCATAACGAATGGAGCCAGTAAATATCAATTTTTTATTTAAAAAACATATTTTGGTTATGTTTGCTTGGAATAGCACGCTACTGTTTTCTTGAGCAAGCGGGATCTGCAAGTTAGAGAAATAAAATGCCCATGTCCTCACAAGAAAAATTAAAAAAAAAAAAGGCCTTTTCCTCTCGCTTTCTCTCTCTCTCTCTCTAAAAATAAATTAGAGGAATAAAAGATCACATGACATAGACCTTGGATTTGATGGACCCGTAGCCATTCCCTTGGAGCCGTGCGAGGGTGATGATTCGCCACTTTTCAGAAGACCTTGCCCGGAAGGGCTTGATGATTCGCCACAACAATAACAACTAACTGAGAGGCTATGTTCTGTCGAGAAGCCCGCACAAATAGGAATTTTAGATGTGCAAATCAAGTTGAGTGTCAAAAATTTATCAATTCAAACCTGACATATTTATTAAATAAATTAAAAATTTAGGTATAAAATAGATAATCCGATCTTCCTTATATAACCTGTTTACTAAATAGGTCGAGTCAGATTAAACAAATTAAGTAGGTTTTTAGCATAATAAGTGAATTTAGACGAGTTAAATAGGTTAATTAGCACATAAATGAGTTAAACATGTTAAATAGGTATTATATAGGTTAAATGGATTAGGCCATAATCCAGCCCGATTATTAAATAAGTCAAAATGAATTAAAAGGTCTGAACATGAATTCAACCTATTTAATAAACAAGTCAATATAGATTGATTTATTTATAATCCAAACCTATTTATGTTAAATCTGAACCTACTGAAACCATGTAAATTGTCACTCCTAAATGGAAGTCCGATTGACTTTCGAAACAATAGTCATGCACACATGAAACTGTTTCATGCTATATATCTTGTTGGTGCTTAAATAGAAGCATGAAAAGTGTAGCTGAGTTAATTATGCTTGAAATTAAACTGTAAATTTATTCTTCTTTTGGATGGTTGTTATATGGCAAGAGATTTTTTTTTTTTTTCACAACTGAAATCACTGTCACGTTACTTCCAAGGAATCTTCAGGGACTTTTATTTGTTGCCGCTTCGGTCGTGTTTTAGGGTATTGGAGGAGTTTCACGCTTCTGACTCAAAAAGATCATAGCTTCAAAGGGCGGCCATTCAGCTTTTTTAATGTCACTAGATGGTTATAATTTTTGCCTCATTCTTTTGCTAAGAACGCTGTCAGATTGGATACAGGTAGGTAAATAAGTTTTGCCACGTTCTTTTGCCTAAGAATGCTGTCGGATTGGATTCAGGTAGGACACCAGCAGGCAACACAATAGAATTGTGTACATGCTTGCAGCCCTTTCCATTTTTTCCCTTGCATCTCTGTTTGGCTAAAATGCTTGTGTAAGTTGTTCAGGTGACGATTGGGAATTACCAGGATGAATGCTTGTTCTTATGTTGCCATGTAACATTATACAATTCGAAATCCATAAACTGCAAATGAGTTGCATTCCCAAAATGCATCAACGTTACCAAATATATTATTTCTAAAGCAGCTGGAGCTTCACGGTTGTCGTGTGAATGGATGGGACTGCATCAGTAACTTGGGTAAACAAGAGGGAATAAAGAATAGGAGGCCATAATCTAGCAATTCCAGAATTTTAAGGATACTGAAAAATAACCGTTTAAAAAGGAGTCAGATTCATAGTGAGAAAGATGGTTTCCTCAGACCTCATCAACTACTAAAGATGCGAGATTGTCATGCTGATAAGATGGTCGACCATACAAACAGGCCTGAAATTTTAAGGTGTCCAAATTACTTGGTTATCTTACTGCCATAATTCATCTTATAGGAAACATTAAGAATCCATGAAAAACATAAGTCACATTTTACTAGCTTTTCCAACCATTAACCCCTCATCCACCGATCACTATGTTAGAAAGCCAAATCATTGTTAATCACCAGCCAAGTGCTGTTTGTGGAGTGATGGATACAATACTCATAACTTAGTTCACCTTAACTCAATCAAGTTTTTGATCCAAAACTGATTGAGATTGGCAACATGAATCTTTTTTTTTCCATTCCACTTGGTTTAGGGTTAGTTCACCTTAAGATCATTTATTATTTGCAGTTCACATAATATAGGGCTTTTGAATCCACCTTCATCACATCAAGACTTAGATCTCCCAATGATGATGCTCAACTGCACATCTCAGTTTACCATCATCATTTTTTCGTTGAGACTTATGGCTTGAGATTTCACCCTTATATGTCCAAACAAGTTGCACTTGTTGAGACACAAAAACTACAGGCAGTGCTACAAATATACTTGTTTTATTGCTATATGAAAAAAAATGCATTTCCCCTATAAAGCTTACCAACCAATATGGAGATATAAATGTTGCACCTAAGAAGCCATTCCTTTCCATGTAAAATGAGAGGAGACCTGTGTAACAACGCGCAAGGACTGAAGAAAAGCAAAACATAACAAGGGAACCATTACTTGCGATGTCTCTTCTTCTCTGGTGTCTCATGTACTTGTGTTTTGACCCCATATATTTTCAATTGGAAGTTTTCAAAGGCCTCCGAAATTGCTTCTACCTATAATAATATTGTATAGCTGTAAATTAATGTTTCAAAAAGTGCAAAGATTACAAAGATTTCAAAATAAGTAAACCATATATTTCACTAACCAATTCAGGTTTCTTGGCATACACCCTCACTATCTTGTCTTGACAAGATGCAGGCAACAAGTGGCTGATGCGATCATCTGAGATTGTAAATTTCTTCTCACTGTCATAATCCTGGTAAAATAATTTTAGTGAGATGGATTAATGATGCTTCCATATGGCATAAGAACCGGTAGCCGGTAGGGTTTCTCAAGATCACATGAAATCACTATTGTCCTCCAAAAGTAATGCACTTAACCAAAAATACTTACTGACAAAGGAAAGACATACGGTAATTACATTAATCAGTCACAAGGCAAAAATGTTGGCTTGGACTTAAATAATGCAAGTAAAATTAGCATATTTACATTTTTTCTGAATTATTTGTATTTCCATCTGATCCTATCGATTATTATGTGTGCCTCAATGGCGAAAGCAGTCGGTAATCAAACCTTAACACCATCTTTGTCTAGATTTTTCCCAAGTCCAGGAAAATTTTGTAGAGCTGTTCTCTACTTGCATGAGATTAGAATGTCACAAATGGGGTAGAGTTTGAATATGATTGTGAGGACGACATTTCTCTAAGATGGTCATTCCGTGGTACTTGAAAAAGCCAGGATGTGTAATATCAAAAACATTAAACTGCTGCATCAATGAAATTCGCACAGTTTACGACTGCAGAGATTGTTTACTATGTTATTTTCTTAATGACATGGTAATAGTGTTATACAACTTACAGAAACAACAGGAGAGAATTTGAGGAATGCAGTTTCTCACTTGCAAACAAAATATTCAAGAAACACCAAACATTCTTTATAGTACTTTTGTCAATACAACTTTTTTTCCCATATCATACTGAAGTTTCAGCTTACATACATTTCCAAAAAAAATTCGACAATGATTAGGTGGCCCTCTTATGTGAAAATCTCTATGAAAGATAATGATAACATCAAACATACAAAAAGAAAAATTGTATTGACCCTAATTAAGGTTCAGATAAAAAGAAGATGGAAAACAAAATTTAGTTTGATACTATTTTATTATCTAATACAAAATATGCTTAGATGAAAATGATTAGATCATCAAGCAATTTCAATTTTAAAAGATTATCAAATAGGAATTCATGTAATTGTACAAAAGCATGTGTCAAGGAAAATGCTTTTTTCAGTTATGTATAATTTGATGAATAAATCAGCACGTTTCCTATGTATTATTCTTGGTAAAGCCCACAGAAATAGTACTTCCTGCAAATAGATATAATGAGATACGTTTCCTCTGTAAATATAAGTTTAAGCTGGTCTTCAGATGAGAAAATTTATTACCTTGAAGAAATTAATGCTGCATAGAGTACATGTGCAACCCACAAAAGGAAGCCATTAGTATCTGAACAAGGGAGTGTGGAAATCATCAGCTATAAACAAGCATGTGCAGAGTACCTCTCAAGAGGGTTATCCTTTCCACGAGTCAAATCAATCCTGACATTGCTAACAACAATATCCTCTTCCTTTAGTTCTATTCCATTAGCTTTCTGCAAAGATAATGCAAACTCTAGTTAACCAAGAAAATGATATTAAACTAGCAAATCAGTTTCATAAGAACTTGGACCACCTGTGAGCAAACAATATCCTGTGAAGTGACGTCTTTGAAATACTCTAGTTTATCCTTCGGAACAGCATACTCGTTGCAGAACTACAGGAACATAAAAATATGAATTGCTAAAAGTCATTCAACAAGAACCAAACGTACAGTAAATGAAAACATCTTAATAAATTGCAGTACAAATGTGATTTACTGATGACAAAATATTTCAAATTTTATACAGCATAAAGGAAAAAATGACATGATCACTAGAGTGGTGAAGCATATGATTATGCCATGAAAGGAATAGAATGTACAACACAGAAGACAGTCAAAATGTTTTATCATTTGACAATACATATATGGGCCACAGCCCAGCATGATGCATCTTATCATATTGTACTTTGCAGTTGCAGCGATCAGCGGAAAGAGAGACACAACTTTGTCCTCAAGTCCATGAAATCACAAAGATGTAGGAAATCCTAGCTGTTGGCCTAACAGGAATAGAGCACACATTTTATGCTTGCCTTCTACAAGTTCTCTCTTCAAGTTTCATTAGCTAGAATTCAACATATAAAGCAAATCCCTTTTCCATACAAACACATTGTTATACCCAGAGGTATGCCCTAATAGAAACTACACGTAGTATGGTACTTGGGCTGTTTCAAATCTTTAAAACCGTAGGCATATCACAGAAGTGAACAAATGATGTTGAAACTGAAGCTGGCTGGAGGGAAGGTGTAGAAAAACTTTGAGCATACAGGTTGCTACCTGATACAAATCCCTCCGACGAATCCTTCGGATTATATCCCTAGATTCCTTCAGCTGTTTCTTGTCAGCTGTTTCAATGGTTTTCAGTATTGTATCATCTAACTGCAAGTCAAAAAGATGGATAATCTTAAAATATTGTAAAATATGAATAGATGGTTCCAAATATAAGGATAAAATATAACATAAAAGTAAAAGGAACCTTCCAAAATTGAGCTGGGTCAAGAGTAAAAGAAGATATTTTTAAGTAGCCATCTGCTGCTAGAAGTGCATCTACAAGCATGAGCTCTATAGCCTGGAGATGAAGAGTTGTTAGAAGGCAAAAATTGTAAAATAACATTTATTTACATACAAGAGGATTGCTACCTTATGAACAAGACTATGAAAGATCCAATGGTACATGTGACCGAGTATGGGGGAAAATATCCCATGTAAAACAACACATTATCATAGCTATCCCTCAAATACTTGGCAAATAACTCTAAAAAAGTTTGCCATGAATGAAGAAACACTGAAAGTGCGGGATCACATAAAGAGGCATGCAAACTGTAATGTAAATTTTAGGCAAAGCAAACATCAATGCAGGATAATTATGAAGAACATGCCAAAGTAGCAAAGTTCATTGGTTTTTAGCAAAAACATTTTGGTTGCATATGGAAATATAAACCTCCCACTTGGCAGGTAGATGCCTAAGGCTATAGTGTCCACTGTGTACACTTGTACACTTGGCCCTGGCAATCAAATGCAAAATCATGTCATGCTTCTTAAATCTTAATTTTTTCAAGCTATAAGAGAATCGATTAGACAGGCGTGATCAAGGTCAGCAGAGCTGTCCCGAATCGGATGGTTCCGGCCGATCCAAGCTGTACAGGTGGCTCACCGGTACGGTTCTGGTAACGAAAATGAGATCCGTTGCCGGACCCGGAGAAGGAGAAGAAAAGAGAGAGTAAGTGAGCAAGGGAGAGGTTGGGACACTGGCAGAGGCCACAGGGGGCCGGCAAAGGCTGCGGCAGGCGAGGCCGTGGCCGGTTCTCCTGTTTCAAATGAAACAGGGGTCCGGCCGCGACTTCAAAAAAATTCGCGATTTTTAAGTAAAGTCACTTCACTTAAAAATCCCAAATTTTTTAACGTCGCGGCCACTTCTCCTATTTCAAACGAAACAGGAAAAGCAGTCACGACCTAACTTCCTGCGGACTCGGCCGGCCTTCGGCACCCTCCTCCGGCCACCATCCTTCTCTCCCCCTTCTCTCTCTCTCTCTCTCTCTCTCTTTTTCTCCTACAGTACTGTCCCTCTCTCGGTACAGGCCCGGCACGGTCCGTACCGAGTCGTGCCATCGGAGAACCAGTACGGTGCTCAGTACCGGTTCCTCTGACTTGGGCGTGATGGTGGTAGAATGTAATTGTCAATATAGCCATCTCGGTAGGCATTAGAGAAAACTGAAATGGAGAAAGTGGAAAGGAAAAGGGTGATGTAATTGCTTTGCAACAAAGGATGATGCTGCCTAGACAATAAGATCATGGATCGAGTTACAGATTGTGAGATTCCTTTGGATTTATTTTAAAAAAATAAAAAGAGAAATATGGAAAATCATCAAATATGGTCAACAAAAGAGATAGTAATGCATGTAGTCTGTCATAAAAAGCAATAACCTAATATACACGAAAACAATAAATTGATATATGTGAACCATTATGGTAAACATGAAACAATATGGCAGTTAGTTGTCGTGAAAAAAAAAAGAGGTGTATGCATGTGCAAGCATGCTGCTCACTCTCGCACACAAAGAAAGGCTGTTTTATGTATGTACTAGACTAAATAATTATAAAGATGTAATTGTTAAAAACATGTATATATTCCACACACCTTTACTTTTGCATGGGTATAGACAGTTCTGTGAAGGTCAGCACGCGTTGCAAATAACTTGTGGATGGTAAGATCTGTGCCAGAAATAAGTAGAAGCATAATCCCAAGTGAAAATGCAACAGATCCATACATACATGCATACAAATATAAAATAGACATTTGCATGCATAACATATACTCAATAAGATACTAACATTCTTTAGCTGGATAGCATATTTCATTATCTATAACACGCATGGCTTCCAACAATCTGCAGGACACAAAAAAGTTAAAAAGAAGGGTAGCAGAATCCTCTAACTAAATTCTTAAAAGCAATAAATTCCAAATTTGGGAGTATATCCTTTTCCAACATGAATAAAAGAGGAAGAAACAACAGTGCTTCAAATTCCGATGGGTGTGCTTGGTTCATTTCCATAAACTCAAAGTTGCATTGCCAACCAGCGACACATGCATCTGAACACTACATAATTCTTCTTAATTAAAATATTTCACTTGACGTTGCCCAACACTTCTACATATGCATGCAAAGTCACATAATTCTATCATGTTCTTCTGAGCATAGTCACAAGTTCGGTGTTTGGCAATAATTTGGCAAAATTGAAACTCTCAGAATACCCTAAAAAGGGCAGATTTGGCAAAAAGTTCTACAAGGGCGGCCTAGGGCCCGAAGCTGTTTCCGTGTTTCAAACCTGTGGCCTCTAAGTCACAATGGAATAATCTTACCATTGCACCAAAGCTCGCCCTCTAGGTTGGCAGAAGTTCTAGAGTTCAGAAAATAAAAATGATGATAAATAAATAACAATCCAAGAATAATTATTTAGATGCAAAAATGACAAACACATAAATTCATGTCAATTTATATGCTTGCATGTTACATCTCTAGGTGCCAAAGAAATCTAACTTATATTATTCCAAACCAGAAAGCAAGAATTTAGGATTTCTAAATATAAGAAAGTAAAGAGAGTACAAAATCACTTCTGATTTGACTGTGCTGAGAAATATTTGACGGTATAAAATAGCAAAGTCTAGCATTTGAGGAAAAAGAAAAAAAAGAAAAAAGAAGGATGGTGAGAACTCCCTTCACAGAAGGAGATGCCTAAAGGAACAAATCATTGGCTGCGACACCGAGAAGAGGCATTTACATATGTATTCCTTTAAAATATTCATAGATTTTACTGGACATACATCTCATCCACTTATTAACCCACCTCATCAATTCATTTGCAAGACCTAATTATTTTAACTTATTACACTTCCCTAGGCCCCAAGATGTCTGTAATTTATTTTCATTTCCTGCGGGCCAGCCACATGAGCTGCAACTCTATATTGTGCAACAGCTGAGTGCCCTCACAATTCAAATTTTTGCAATTTATTCACAAAATTCATAGTTTTCATGAATTTTTTGCAGCCCTTCCCCTAACAATTGAATAATACCAAGAACAATTTGTCCAGATCTCAAGTTATGAATAATTCTCGACTGTGTGCAATAAAGTCTGCTAATATTGCAACTGTGCTTCTGAGACCAGTGCCAGCAAAAGAGATTCACCTTAATCGTTAAACAAGCCTTAAGCATTTAAAAAAGATATACATATTTTCCTTAAAAATCCTGCTTCATCCATTAATAGAATGACATCTGCTTCATGAAAATGGTGTGCATGGGTTACTCTACTACCAAATTATCACAGGAACATGGAATGGTTCAAGACATACCTCTGGAACTGGAAATTGCAGCCAAGACCACAAGCCCGGCAATCACGGATAATATAATCAAACCTGCTTTAAAATGCTTTTAGCACAATTAGTACCTTGAAGGATAAGAGTGACATGATTACAGGATACGGACAAACTGAATATTGTCCATACACTCCCTTACTTGTCAACATCTATCCCATTGCGACCATTAGCCACGATATCATACAGAAATTGTTTCTCTTTTGAACTCTGTGTAGTAAAAATTTTTGAATCATAACAGAAAAGGAAAAAATTGTTACAGTACATGTAATCTTTTTAGTGAACAAAGTGGGCCAGCAAAAGGACAAAGAACTTACTCTTGCCAGGGCAGTCTTAGAGCTGGCAGTTATCATTTCCTGGAAAAATTTTCCAGATGATGTTTATAAGTACGATTATGCATCCCCAAAGTATTTCACGGCAAATTATCACATAAACTCTTATGAACAAACATGGATCACAATAGTCAAGCAAAAGAGATATGCATGCAAGAAGTGCATAACACCTTAGATAAAGCCCCTTTGCATGAATATAATTTCTGAAAGACAGAAAGAAGCCTAATTGCCCAAAGAATTGAAGAAGCAAATAAGCATACATGTGCATTTAAATAAAAAGAATTTATCATGGTTTACGTAAGGTGTGAAAGAGTAGTGGCTACTTCTTCCATAGTTAAAGCAAAAAGGAAATAGGTGGACCGTGACAAATCATAAATAAATATCAAAGCGAGGTTTTTGAAGCAGATATATAGAAATGACAAGAATAACACTGGATATATAGAAAGGCATATATTTTAAATCTAATGTGAATATGCTCAAAAAGAAAGTGCACTAACTATAACCTTATGAATCCAATAGAATGCTTTCTGCTCAATTGATAAGATAATTCATTATTCCTACTTGTCGACAAATACACTATCATATTAACAAGGCCATCCCTGCAAGCTGTCTGCAGTCAAATGAATCTGCCCGTGACCAAAAAAAGCCTGGTAAGAATTAGTTGGTCCCCATATAGTCGAACCAGTGAGAGTTGCTTTTTTTACTTACATATGCATGAAATTTAAGATTAAAAATCAACAAAGAAAAGTTGGCAAAACTACATAGTTTGGCCAACTTTGGTGCATTTTGACTATAAGTGCTTTAAACTTGTTTGAAACTATGCATTCTAATACCTTTAAAGCAGTTAATAAAGACAGAATTAGATCTTGAGGATTGTATATTAATAATCAACGAGAATCATGTTTGCTGACCATAAATTAATCGATAGATATTATTTTTCCCAACTTCATGTTCTCAAAAACAGAAGAATGTTGAGTGAAAAAAATCATCTTACTTTCACTTTTCTAAGGCTGTTAGGGTCAATTTCAATGTGGTGTTCATCAACAATATAGTCCACCAACTGCGCCGACATTTGCTCATGAGACCTAAAAAATGACAACCATGAGTTTAAAACCAAATAAAGAAAATGAAACAATACATTGTATATTCAGATATTTAATTGGTGCCAGTCATACACAAAGTTATCATGGTGAGCATCTTAATGATAATAGACCAAACACTGGTTCCTTCATTGTGAACAGAACCAAGCCACAAACAGAAGCTAGTAAGAAAAAACAATTTCATCTTGTTTTATTTAATGGCCAAAAGTCAATCAGAAGCTCTCTCCTCTGGCATGATAATAAAATGCATGTCAATGAAAGTTTGGTGATACTTTCAAGGACTTAATAAGCTTTAAATTTGGAGAATTGGAATTTACATAAAGAAATGGAATTGAAAACAAGATAGTATAAATGCAATATTAAAATTAACTGTAAATGAATTGCTCCCTGAAGGTGCAAGGTCAAGCATTTTTTTCTCTCATTATTAAGAATATATTGCCACAATAAAAGGTGATAGAGTCAAGTGCAGCTGAATGAATAAGTGATAGAAATTAGAAAATAGGACAATGGAAACTTGGAATATCTTTACTCATGGATAACATGGCATGTTTCATGCAAACTGATTACAACTGTCTCCAAATGAAGACAAGAATATAAGGTATACAAATTTGAATAAACCCTACCATAGAATTTCTGTTATATTAATTCTCTGACCTTCAACTCTTAAATCAAATTCTATGAAATAAGACTATGAGAGTATGAGAACATCTTGTATAGTCAGTTCAAGGTATCTGCTGGACTGCAAAGCTTAGAAAGACATTGAGTAGAACTTACGGCTTTTAAAATAAAGACTGGTAGAAATAAAAATTACCATTCTGATCCTGGAAGGACCCGAGGAAGAAATTCACGCTCAAACAGGTGACTGAAAGGTCCATGGCCTATGTCATGCAAAAGGCCTAGAAGACACATCAACCACAGCAGAAATTATTTGACTGATCAAAACAAATTGATCCAAAGAAAATCAGTTACCTGCAAGTTTCACCGTTTGCATATCAAAATGATCTATATCAAGCTCCAAACCCTGTATACATGACAAATGTCTCAGTGGAGTTCCAGAAATGTTGATATTCTGCTATAAGGAAACCAACTAATTTTTTTTTAAAAAAAAAAAACTCAGACTTGGTAGGTTTGAAGACAACGAACAGCCTCCCCAGCAAGCCAGTAAACCCCTAATGAATGCTCAAATCGAGTGTGCACTGCGCCTGGATAGACCATGGATGTAAGACCTGAGATGCATAGAATCTTTATGCTTGGCACATGTCTTGTCAAAATAATAAGAACTTTCTGACTACTGAATCATTCTATGATAGGATATAGTGACCAAATGAGTAATCCACATTAAAAAAAAACATTAGAACTGGTAACAAATTTATATGGAGCCATTTCTTTTTTGTCATTATGTGATATCATATATGATGCAAATATCAACGTACATATATAAGACCTACCAAAATAAGTTCCATGCAACTATTGCTAATATTAATTATTTATATGGATGATACAAAAGAATGAAGCCCTACTTACAGAATAACTTATTGCCTCTGTAACTATACATTTACTATATTAGATAATTTTAAAATATTGTTTCCTTATAATATATATGTTATTATTTTTTAAAAGACATCTAATATACTATTGTTAGTTTATACATATCACTTAATCTGTTCCTGACATGCATTACAACTATATTATTTGACAAATATGTATCTATAACAACCATGTTCTTATTTTTGTACTCTTAACTATAATAAAAAGCCGCTATTGAGTCTTTGGGTCTATCAAAATTAAGGCTGTATATTTTGCATTATTTATTGCAATCTGAAAAAATTATATTATGGCATATCAAAAGTTACTATGCTATAAGCAAATTGTAGCAATCTAACTAGCATTTTTGTCATCTTGAGAAGTGCAAAATCCAAATTAATTACAATAAACCAGGTGAACTTGGTTTCATCTATGTTGTTGCAAGATAATGGGCTCACTGCTAATAGGATGAAGAAATGACTTGCTGCCAGAAGACCTTAAATGCATATCAGCTTTTTTGGATAATTTTTTTATTTTTTTAATTTTTATAATTGATATTTTTATTTATATAATCGATTAATATGCTGCTTCCTTTCCTGGATCAGAATATGTATTATTTCAGCTACAACATGCACTTATTAGATGATGCTTATATCATAGATTAGCAATTGTGAGTAAATTGTATTTTAACTCATTTCAACCAGACCTTTCGCAACTGAAATAGCCTTTTCATTGTATATTTCTTCTAGTACCGATACAAAAGCAGAAATTTTTCTAATCATCATTATACATTTAATCAATGACTGAAACAACTAATAAAACCTTTTGGTCATACATAAATTTTGAACCTAAGAAATTATAACAACTTACAACAGATCATGTCCCTACGATGAAAGACCACACAAACAAGCAAGGAAACTTACCAAGTTGTTTTAGATCCCGTAGCCTGCATAATGTTATAAATACAAAATCAGCATTAACCTATTGAATTCAGTTAAAGAATCAAGTATCATGCATATTGACAAGTCAAGCTAACCTCTGAAACTGTTCAGTGTCTATGAACTTCAAGCTCAGCTGCAATTATCCAACAGAAAATTAAACATCTAGTTGCTGCAAAGTCAACAATCTATGAAACAAAAGAAGCTTTACCTTAACAAAAAATAAGTATCCGTAATTCATAAGATGAGAAAAAAGACAAGATAATTACCACTCTAATGGAATTCTGCTCATAACTTCAGAAAGTATTGTTAACGCACATATGAGCATATAAATTTCTTGCCAGAAGTACTGAAATCTCCACATGCTGAATAAATTAACTAAACTTACTAGCCAAAACTAAGATGAAATGTATGACCAAAAAAATAAATTTGAGTAAGCATATGATCTCTTTCAAAAACCATCAAACTACAAATTCTTTGCACTGCAAAGGGAAAAAAGAAAAAGAATAAAAATTAAAGGTAGATTCTTCACATGAAGCATTTAAATTATGAGCCAAATTTTTCAAAATTTACCATCAGAAACTAAATGCACTAAACTGCAGAAGATTAGCTCGAGTCTCCCCCTATAGCTAAAAATTTCGAATATTCATACTCCATGCATATTCTAAAGACGCAAATTTGAAAACACCTGGAGTAGATAGCTCATACTTCATATCGCAGAGAGCAGGAAGAAAAACAAAGGCGGCAAGAACAGAGTTGAAGAATGAGTTTTCCATGAAGATCGAGAAGGACAGAGGGTTGGGTTATGAGAAGAAACGATGGTAAAGGACATTCTCTTCAGACATGAAAGACCTCCAGCAGAGCAAGAAAACGCCAAAAGAAGTCTAGAGCGCCATCAGAAAAGCAATCTTGAGAGACAAGTACCAAACTGCAAGACAAAAAACCTATTTATCCAGCCAACTTGGATGTCAACGTTGATGAATTTTCCACTAACTCCACAAGTGTCCAAACCCAGGAAAGTATCGCAAGACAAGGCATCAGAACCAGAATAGAAGAAAACACAACTTAAGAACAGCAATAATAACAGTTCAGAAGAACAGGTAAAAAGATGCAGAAAAAAGTAAAGATCGTGCATCATAATAGAAAATTTCAGAAAAGTCAAAAAAAAAAAAAACAGAACATGGAAAAATCAGCATCCAGTTCGAGTTCTTGCAAATAGAGCACCAACCAAATCAAACTACTCTGACATCACAAACCCCAGACGTCCAATCCGCGAAAACTCCAGGAGACCCAAACGACAAGAAACCACCAAAGAAGGCATCAAAATCGAGCAAGAACCAATTTCATGGCGACGTAACGAGCAAGAATCCAATACAAACGGATCGGAGCTAGGTTAGAGCCTGTACCGGATCAAGCGAGATGTTCCCATGGACGTTATCGAAGACGTGCTTCAAGAACCGGCGGTCCACCATCGCCCCCGGGCTGAACAGCGCCGGCGGCCGCACCGACATCGACACCCCTCCTCCTCCTCCTCCTCCTCCTCCTCCGTTGCAGCACTCCCCCATCCCTCTCCCCGACTTCCGATCGGCGGAGAAGAAAGAGATAATACTAAGACGTTAGGGTTCTCGGTGTATTTAGGGAGTCGCGCGAGGGGATAGGAATGGGAGCGATCTTTCCCTCTTCCCTCCCTTCTTGACGGTTAAAAAAGAGAGAATGATTTCTTTTAAAGAGGCGAAGGTGGACGTGGGAGGGGGATGTATTACTGGAGAGAGAGAGAGAGAGTGCGGGATTTATTATGAAGTAAAGAGAGCACTAAATTGAGAGATTGAATGGAGGGAACGAAAGGATGAGGTTAGAATAGAGGCAAGAAAGGGCATCTTTACTCTTTAGATGGAGATTGAAGGATCAAACAAATGGAGACCACTTGTCACATTTTCCATGCTTTTTGAACCCCTTGGTGGGTTTCTTAAGTTCACGTAGTTCAAAAAATAAAATAAAAAAAATAGGGGCAGGGCATGTGGGGGGAGAGAGAGAGAGAAAGAGATTTTATCAGGATTATCTAAGTACAATTAAGTAATGACTTAGGTCTTATTTGGAGGAGTTTTTAAAAAGCCAAAAATAACTTTTAGATAAATTAGTAATATTTGATAAAATTTTCAAAAAGATGTTTTGAATTATAATATATATTTTTAAAATAAAATATTCATAATAAAATAGAATAATTATATAAGTCTGAAAAATTAATTTGCATTAATAACCATAATATTTTATATCTTTATTATTATGTTATACAATAAATATAATATAATATAATATTATATGATAATATATTAATATGTTATGTTAAATAATTAAATATTATTGTGATAAGGAAAGAATTACTATAGTAATATAATATTATAAGACCGGGAGACTCGAGAGTCTTTTGAAACTTAAATAACTTCTGCACATCCATGCATTGCGGAAGACGTTAAACCGAGGTGTTAGACTTACTTTAGCATCAAAGTAGTGCACTTTGCCAAAATATATAGTGCACCAAATTGGATTGCTTTATTCCCGCATTAACCTAACCACTTGCTGTTCCTCTTTCTCTTCATTTATCTCCATTGGTCAATTCTAGTACTATATGATCACTTGTCTGACTCCTAAGTCGTGGGTGTTATCCAAGCGTCAACAGTGGAGAGGATTGGCCATGGGACATGGGAAGATTCTAAAGATCGCTTCTTATCCTACGCTAAGGTCATTTCCCACTTGACGTGTGGACAAGCAATTAAAGGGCTCGACAGCATCATTAGATTCCGCTCTCTTAGAGCAAGGTTTGCTCCCACTTGCTTGCATTTCTCTCTTGTCTCCTATGCAGCACAGTACTTCGGAGAGATTCTCTGGACACACCAAAGGAGTTCCTTCTTCATAGTTATGCCAGATTGTCGCTCTTGATTTTACTGGCTGCACCTATATCAGAGTAGGATGAGCAGCCGTTGTACCAAAAAAAAAAAAAAAACCACCTATCTTTATCCTTTCTAATGAACTTCCTGCTGTTCCTTTCTAATGTACTGAAATCATAGGTGCTTGCAGGCTAGAAGGAGAAAGTTATGTACCAAAGAAAAAACAAACAGAGAGAGAGAGTTGGCCAGATTCATGCAGCATGAAAAGAATAACAAAGGAAGTAATCGGTCAGATGAGATATCTCCTTAAGGATACATGTTGACCATCCATTAACCTTTAGGCATCCAACTCAGTAAAGAATCAAATCTTGATATGAATCTTTGAGTCTCATGATTTTTTTTATATTTATTTAGGTATATCCAATAAATCCTTATATTTCAGCATAACATAAAAAAAGATTTGATATCAATCTTGATATCAAATCTTTTGTTAACTTTGAATTAGTAACAAGCGACATGAGAATGAGATGAGAATACTAGGAGTGCATGCATATGACGCACGAAAAACTACGTAAGAGAACAAGGTGTAAATCCAGTTCTAAATTACTGAGGATTGATGAGAGGCTTAGAGTGTTTATTATAGATAAAATATCAATTTATGCTTGATGATTGACAAGGAAACCATGCTTGCACCCATTTTGGGTGGCTTTGAAAGGTATGCCATTATCCTTTGGTTATCAACCGCGATCATCGTTTCATGTTAGATTAGGCATTCTTTCCAGTAAAATTTAAGCTAGTCAAGTAAATTCACAAGATAGTGTCTATGAAGTTGAGTCATGCGAGTTTGGTCACTTAAATAATTGGAATGCTACAATTGAGGTGATCCATACTTCATGTTTGGATTAGTGTCATGGCTTGAGTCATGCATGCTTTGTTGATTCTATATATATCTATTGGTATAAGTGGTATATCCACTTTGGCTAATACATGCATGTACAAGTAAAAATAAACTGCATTCCTAACAATATCAATGATTCTGGCATTCTCTTGTATATTTACTAGTGGTCTATAATCCTTGGTTAGAAGGAAAGATCTAATCATAATTATGGCAAAAGATTTTATGCTGTTCTGTACTCTTGAACCATACCTTCCTTTCATTGCGAGACAGTAAAATAGGATAATAGAGGCCCTCGAATGAATACATCCAATAGCATCAGAGTACAATAAGTTATACAATTGGAGGGGTACCACTCGAAGGGACTCCCAAATCACTGAACCGATGTGATTCGCCACATGAGAATCTATTTAATTCGCAGCACTATTTGCCTCCCTATAGATATGGATTGCCTTAAACTGTCTCATTGTGGAGACCAGGTTCTTCAAATCCTCCAAAAAAAAAGCCATTTTAACACTTTTGGAGGCCCCCCCATTAGGTTAGACAAATCAACACCGAGAAATTTAAATAATGCTCGTCATGTAGCTGTTATTCCATTATATTGGCTTATCCAACAAAAAAATAATTCCAATGTTGAAATATCTTTCCCAATAGGTAAAAAATTTTTTTTATTCATTAAATGGTGATTTAAGCAAATAACACTTATTTTTCTGCTGCAGTGTTACTGCCTCTTATTCTTAACTACAGCAACAGATAATAGCAGTTATAACAGTCATCTTTGACTCTCAGGTCTAGAAGATTTAGATGGATAACAGTAATCGTTTTCATTCTAACAGTAAAATTGTTAACTTCTTGTTAAAAGGAAAAAAAAAAAAAGTAAAATTGTTAATGGAAGAAGCATGTTATCTGGGAATACCAGCTTGCCCATCCCTATTGATGCAAAAAGATAGTTATCCTTGATTTATTAGCCTTTATCAGGTCTAAAAGCTAAACAAATTATTCACTTGCTTACTAATCTATATGTTTCTCTATATTCTCTGAGTTATTAACAAAAAAAAAAAACAATTTGATTATGCACAATTCATTAATTGCCGAATTATTTTTATTTTTCCTTAATAATCAATCATCTTACCAATTTTGTCTGAGTTATGAGCAAAACAAATTTCTGAATAACTCACAATTTCATCAATTTCTGAATTGTTTTTTGATTTTTTTCCAAAATAATCAAATCATTCATACAACATTGAATAAAAATTGACTTTATATCAAACCCTTAATGAGTTTAACTTTTTATTAAGTTTCTGACCTTCCAATATCTAATTTTGACCAACAATGTTTAATTGTAACTCACCATCTATGAATCAAAATTTCGATATTCTCTTACTCTTAATATAGAAGTCCAAATTCTAAGAAAATCCAATTATTGTAGATAACAATACCGACCAGTCACCCATAACCATTTCTAACTCTACTAAATTAACAGATTCATGTACTGGATGTATGCTGCTAGAACTTTTTTCTGTTTTTGAACCATTAGATGCATTAGACTAGCAAAATAAACTGCCAAGACAAATTTAGATGCCATCGTAAAGGCAGCATAAAAAAGAAAAAAAGGAAGCATGGATTCTTAACTACTTCTTTAACTATGGTCCACAATCCATCCTTAGCATCACGCAACTCCATGTCATTGTCAACTAAGACAAATCGTAAAGTTTCAATGATGTTTCCATGAATCTTGCACCATTTATTGCCTCGAATGGCCTTCTGTGTAAAATCTGTGCATGCAGCTAGGAATAGAAATACATCTCTGAGTTCTCCCTCTGGTTCGTTTTAATGCAGATTGCCAGACCTTCCAAATTGGAGAGATTCTCAATCAGAATCCAAAGAGAACATTTATGCCATGATAATTTGAAGAATCATTAAAACTCTGCTCTCAACCCTGTTGTGGTGGCCACTATTTTTTTTTTTTAAAGCATCATCTCTTAAGATCTGTTCAGATTGATGTCAAGTTTGCAGTTGAATCCTAAATTTTGCTTATTCCTTCTGATGTAGTATGACTGACTTGTGCTTGGAAAGGCATGGATGATGATAACAGTAACATAATATACTTAGGAGCATACCTACCATCCTCTTCATCTTCTTATTGACTCTTATGGCAGTGGATCACCCATCTCTCCAAGCTTTGCTGCAGACTTCAGCTCCATAAGATAAATGACACCATTCCAAGAGATCTTCAGTTCAATCATTTTCATAACTCAGTCACCAAGTCACAAATAATACATTCAAAAAACCAACGAGGAATTATGAAAGATATGAAGATTTTTGAGCATTCTACAGCTTGTTACTCAAAACTTCCAACAGAGGAAAAATATGTTACCAACTCAAGTTACATTAATTTTAAAAAATCCATCCTGAACCCATCAAAATTATCCTTTTCGCACAGGTTCTACACTTTCTCTACCCCATTTTTCCTCATGAAATCTTTATGTACTACTTTGCCCATTTTCTTACCAAAAACCAAATTTTAAATTGTTACCAGTTCAGTTTTCACAGCATTGGGTCGTAAAAGAATTGTACATATTCCTTCTAAATGTAAACGTAGTGCTATATGGGCTCACATCATTACACAAACAGAGGAAATCCAAATTTAGGGAACCTATTCTCTTTCTAGAACAATCAAGCTCAAATTAAGGATTCTTTGCTTTTATCCTTAGTTTTCTTGCTATCTGTGCTACTCGAGGATGAACAGGCCTCTTGCTGCTATCGCTCTGCTCCACCTCTACCCAGTTGATAACCCTCAGTATCGATGACTGTGGGCAGCAACCTGTTTTCCATCCACCACCACCCATGGAACCTTTTGCTTTCTTCAGACCTGATTCCAATGCAGCTTCAAGGAATTCCATAAACCAAAGCGCACCTTCATTCCGTATCTTCTTTGCCAATTTTATCGAGCTACCCAAGCTAGAAGTTGGTGCTTCGTTCTCATTATTAGCCGCAGCATCCACTCCCTTCCTTTCTGAAGAAGCCTTTTGGCTGACACTCGATCTTGGGTGCTTACCAAGGCTTGGTTTTACCTCATTAGTTTGAGGGGCAAATGAAACCGATTTAGATACTACTGCAGCTCTTCTCTTGGATGGATTCATATTTGCCTGCCCATATTGGTCGACTGAGTTATGTACTATCTCTTGCAGGACGCCTTGATAATCCTTCTCACTTGCCTTTTCTATTGTTAACTCTTTCTCACTTGTTGTGGCAAATGAAGTGGCTGCTTGAATTGTCTCCAAGTCAGTAACTGCCTGCACAATCTCTTGATGAAAGCTTAGGAACTGATCGAAGCAAGCAGCTGGAGCTTCTGGTCTTGCAGCACTGCTCAAGTCTGAGAACATCCTGCAAGTAGACAGTAGACACAAAAAATTTCTGAAACCTGATCTTCAAGTCATGTTCAAAAGCAAAAGTGTGAAGATTATGAACTTCAGTCCCAAAGTGATAGTCTTAAATAACTTACTTGAGGATCCGAACTACAGTTTCGGTGGCAGAAGCTTCTCGCAGTGCTTGAAGAGCTACCTTCTGAGCAGCTTCCCTATGCTGTGTAGCTTCCTGAAAGTTTCAAAATGCATGCTACTATTTTATATTGGAGTTTTAATTAAAAAATAATAATTTTTTTATCCCCTAACCTTTTGTTGTTTTAAATGCTTTAAAATACCATTTGTGAGATGCCTGTTTTAGAAGAATTGTGACTCTTTGGAAAAAAAATGTTGGTTTCCAAAAAGATATAGCGATTCCAAAATATTACGTATCTTCGGAACCATTATGTTGAGTTTTTAAATAGACATGTTGAGTTTTTAAATAGACTCCTTTGAAATTAATCAAAAATCCAATCCAGTCTCTCTCACTCACTGGTACTCTGTCTCTCGCGAGTTTCTTCCACAGACAAATTCTTTTACTCTTCAACTTTTTGCTTTCTATCTTTTCTTCTTTTCTAGGCAAATGAAGGAGTCGGTCAGATCAAGCCTCCCTAGTGATCGTGCTCGTTAGAGGAGAATCGGGCTGAGCCGGATTGTTGTACTAGATCGCCGCAAAGCTGCATGTAAGAGGCGAATCACGTTCTTAGGGCAGTGTATATCACACGCCTTGACGCCCAGACAAGCTCTTTAAATCTTCTGATTTTATTCTGCTAGATTATTTCTTTATAATACTCCTATTCAGTTTCTAGGCAAAATATTTTCAACAATTCTGAAATGTAGTGCTGACGGTTTAGTAATACTACTATAGGTTGTTAACAAGCTGCAGACCAAAAGGCAGAGTTAAACTCTGTCAAGGACTCTTAAAAGTTACGATCTAATGAGTCTCATGTCTATGAGAATGCATTGCATTCAACAAAATGAAGTTTTTGCAAGCTTAGTAAAGTAACATTGTAGTTTGAAAATAAAATGACAAGTATAACAAGGAAGTCAAGTACAAGTCTTCAATCCATTTCTCTTCGAGTTCGTGGCAAAGTACCCGGAACAAACGAATACTGTTGTCTGGGCGTGCATCTTTCTAAGTCGAGTTCCATAGTTCTCAGCATCATCTCGATGATTAACGATGTTAGCACATTTGTTATGTATATTCAGATCCAGAAAAATTGATCGCAGAATCGTGCCCAGATCGGAGTAATGTGAGGATGGCAAAGTACATGCAAGATCTGAAGTGTTATGCACATTCTCAACCTTGTAAGTCCACCAAGCAGATTTTTGACTTGACTCAAGGTTCAACATCTTTACAAAAAAGTCGTGCTCCTTGAGAGTCGAGATGAAGGACAAGTACTCAACCTCAGGATGAAGTGAGTGGGTCATTTCTGGCCCTGGAAAGTCTCCGGGGAAGATCATTATCATTTTAAGGTTATAGAACTGATTTAACTTTTAAGTTAGCGTCATTTTCTACTAACCGACTTCCTCAGGTGAGTGTCTAAGTGAGATCCATTGCTTATTAATTTTATAAGTAATCTAAGTTGGCATTATACGCAAAACTTTACAACATTTCCAAATCTTACGGCCATCATGCTACTTGCTACTCAAGTGCCCCTGCTTACACTAAGGACATTGAGCTTCTGTTGCCATTTACTTTGGCAATTCAGGAATTAGGTGCTTTTGAAATGCATATATTTATGTTCCAACCTATCCTAAAGGAACGCTAAATGAAGGAAGGGAGAAGACAACTTTTCCTACTGCTGAGTACTTATCCTTCGTTCCGACTCTCAAGGAACACTATTCTTTATAAAGCTGTTGACCCTCGAGTGCCCCTGCTTACACTAAGGACATTGAGCTTCTGTTGCCATTTACTTTGGCAATTCAGGAATTAGGTGCTTTTGAAATGCATAGCCTGAAGACTAATTATATTTATGTTCCAACCTATCCTAAAGGAACGCTAAATGAAGGAAGGGAGAAGACAACTTTTCCTACTGCTGAGTACTTATCCTTCGTCCCGACTCTCAAGGAACACTATTCTTTGTAAAGCTGTTGACCCTCGAGTCAATCTGCTTGGTGCACTTATAAGGTTGAGAATGTGCATAATAGATCTTATATGTACTTGGCCACCCTCGCACTACTCAAATCTGAGTGTCGTTCTGCGATCAGTTTTTTTGGATCAGAATATACATAAGGAATGTGCTACCATCGTTAATCATCCAGATATTGCTGATAACTACGAAACTCAACTTAGAGAGATGCGCCCGAGCAGCGACATCCGTTCGTTTCTGGCACTTTGCCAAAGACTTGAAAAGGAATGGAGCTCTGGAACAAGCTGAAGACTGGTAATTAACTTTAAGCCTTGTTATGCTTTTGTCATTTTATTTTTAAACTGCAATGTTGCTTTTGCCAAAAACTTCATTTTGTTGAATGCAATGCATTTTCAAAGACATGAGACACATTAACTCGTAACTTTTAAGAATTCTTGACAGAGTTCAACTCTGTCTTTTGGTCTGTGGCTTGCCAACAACCTATAGTGGTATTACCAAGCTGTCATGACCACATTTCAAAACTATTGGAAACATGGTCTGCCGTACCGGTCCGTACCACCGGTCTGGCCTGAGACTGGTACCGGATCAGTGTGGAATCCGGTACCGGTAGCTTATCGTTGGAGAACCAGTATAGGACCGATACGGAGTGGTACGGGATGGGTACGAGACCGGTAAGGAACCGGTACGTACCGGTTCGGGCCACCATCGGTATGCCGACCGGTACCGGTACGGCGAACCTTGATTGGAAATGTTGCCTAGAAACTAGTAATAGAATAAATATAAAAAATAATCTACTAAAATAAAATTAGAAGATTGAAAAGTGCTTGCCTGGATCGAGGCGTATGATATCCACTGCCCTAAGAACGTAATTCGCCCCCTACTTGCAAGTTTGTGGCGATCTTATCCTCAAGGTACAACAACCCGGCTCAGCCCGATCCTTCTTTAACGAGCATGATCGCTGGAGAGGTTTGACCCAACCGACTCTTTCAGTTACCAAGAAAAGAAGAAAAGATAGAAAGCAGAAAGTTGAAGAGTAAAAGAACTCTCTGTGGAAGAAACTCTCGAAAAATAGAGTACCAGTGAGAGATAGAGACTAAATTGAATTTTTGATTAATTTTCGAGAAGTCTATTTATATACTAAACATTATAGTTCTGAAGATACGCAATATTTCGAAAACACCGTATCTTGTTGAAAACCAACGTTCTCTTTTGAAGAGTCACAACTCTTCTGAAAGAAACGTCTCACAAAGAATATTCTAAAGCATGTAAGACAACTAAAGGTTAAAGGATAAGAAAAATTAAATCTTTTTTGGGAGATTGTTGGAGTTTTAATTTAAAAAAAAGATTTAAATTTTTTTATTGTCTAATCTTTAGTTGTTTTAAATGTTTTAAAATACCCTTTCTGAGACTCCTCTTTCAGAAGAGTTGTGACTCTTCGAAAGAGAACGTTGGTTTCAAAAAAGATATGGTGTTTTCAAAATATTATGTATCTTCGAAACCATCGCGTCGAGTCTATAAATAGACTCCTCGAAAATTAATCAAAAATTCAATGCAATATCTCACATACTGGTACTCTATCTTCCAAGAGTTTCTTCCACAGACAAAAAGTTTTTTCACTCTTTAACTTTCTGCTTTCTATCTTTTCTTCTCATTTTTAGATAACCAAAGGAGTTGGTCGAGTCAAGCCTCCCCAGCGATCATGCTCGTTAGAAGAAGATCGGGCTGAGCCATATTGTTGTATATTAGAGACGAGATCACCACAAATCTATACGCAGGGAGCAAATTACGTTCTTAGGACAGTGTATATCATATGCCTCGATCCAGGCAAGCTCTTTTTAATTTTTTGATTTTATTCTAATAAATTATTTCTTTATAATACTTCTATGAAATAAGGATATACCAGTTTCTAGGCAAAATACTATTTTCAACAGTTTAAGAATGTGATCTTGATTATACTAGAAATTGCTATTTGATCATTTATCAAATTTAGTTTAATTGCATAAAACTAAATTTGGTTTTAATTGTATAGAATTAGAAAGCTGTAAAAAAAAAAAAATCTTCACAAAAAATAGTCTTTTAGGAAAGTCATATTGCTCTGAAAATTATACAAACAGATTTTTTTTTTACAACTTTAAAAACCACATAAAAATTTTCTACAGATTTAAAATATTTGCAGAATTTTTCTGCAACTTTAAAGTCTATGCAAAAATTTTCTATAGATTAAAAATTCATGTAGAAAATTACTACAACTTGCAGATTTTTTACAACATTAACTTCTGTGCAATCTATTTTCTGTAAAATCTTTAATTTCTGTGTAGAATTTTCTGCATCTTTAAAATTTATGCGAAAAACTCCTACACTTTTAAAAGATATGCAGAAATTACTGTTCTCAAAATATATAGTGTTGCTTTGAAAAATGCACAGAAATTATAAAGTTACATTACTTGTTATATTTCTTAGTGTGGTTATTTAATTATATTAATATTATTGCTTTTTATTGTATTTATTTGAAAATCTAGAATTTGACTCAAAATCTTACGAATCAAAATGGTACTAACAAAAAAATGAACCGGCATATCCAGATTCATCATAAATTTGTAACACAACTCAAAAAGAGAAGTGTCATTTTCTTGAAATTTGTCACGTATGAGAAAAATTTAGTAGATCATTTAACCAAGGATTTGTTTAGGAGTGGAGTCTTAGATTCATCGAAGGGGATGGGGCTTAAGCCCACTATTTGATCACTGACAGTGGATACCCCCAACCTCTGTGATTGGAGATTCAATGTGGTAGAAATGAAGCTGATTGAGTGATCGTGTCAGAGCACATTTTTTGGAATATATCTCCTTCCATCCCTGCGATGAGTGCTCTTATCAAGGACAAAATATATTTACTAGAAAGGTTAAGTTATGCTAATAAAGAGTTCAAGATAGAAAATCTGCAAGGTATTAGGTCACAAATATCCTTGGAGGGCTTATCTATGTGCGAATTATCATATAGGTCGTGATTAGGGGTTTGGGCTAACTCTAATAAAATTCTCATAAAAAATCAAGGTACTAAGCGCAAGGCTTTTAGATAGCGCTAACCGCATAAAGACCCAATTGATCTCTTTTTAATCCTTATGGTAGATTATTTCTTTATAATACTTCTATTAGCAGTTTCTAAGCAAAATATTTCCAACAGTTTAAGAGCTAGAACACCGATAAAACCTTCAATTAATTAAAATATTTACATCTTTACCTTTCCTAGCATGCTGAGTTTTCCAGGTAATGGCATGCAATTTCCTGAGCTTTGCTTGGAAGTGGCACTACTTCCAGAGTGCGAGTATAACCGGTTCGATATCACTGAATTGTCTTCTTGCTCATCCGATGTTGAAGAGAAGTCTTCAACTTTAGCAGCGCTTCTCAATCTAGCAGCAAAAGTTGTTGCGTTTTTCTCCTATCAAAAGAAACCGAGAGAACTTGTTGTTATATAGTCAGATGATAACCCCACAAATTTTCAGAAACTAGTGTTGGTTCAAGTACTTACAGTGGGGAAGGGACTCTTTGGGATTTTAGGATCTCGTTCGCAGAGGCTGTTGCTCTTAGAGAACTTGGAAATTACACAGCTTTTCCTTACCGAAGTGCTCGCTTCCTTTAAGTCTGACATCTTGGACAAAGGAGTTCCAATTACTGATGATCTTGGGGTCACCCATGAAATCCCTTCCTTCCCGGTTCTCCTCCATGCTCGGTCCTTGACAGGTGTTTTCTCTTCAAAATCCAGTGTGGTTGGCTTGACAACTTTAGGCGAGGAAACACCGCCGGCTGGGTTCTGCTCCGGGCCCCATGAGCCTCTTCGGTGGTGGTTTGCTGATTTCCCTCCGTTCCCTTTGGCTCGGACGATGGGTTCAGGGGTGCCCATCAAAGGGTGTCTTCCAGGGAGTGGCTTCGCCCCCATGATGACTGGAATTGGTGAACTCGGCTCCAATCTATCGACATGGATGAACTGGCCAAGCTGCATCTTGTTGCTGAGAACAAGGTCATCTTGGTCGAATGGTAGGCTGACATAGATCGAGTGGGACGAATCGGATACTTTGATGTAGAATCCATGCTTCGGCCAGAGATCCTTCTCATCGAGGTCTGCCGGGACAATGTCGGTGACCTGCAAGAGAGCGTTCCGGTGCTCTCCAACTGGTTTTGAGGCTCCAGTGTTCATGCCATCGAGGAGCTTCAATAGAACCCCTGGCGCCAGCGTCGCCATGGAACCCCTGGAGAAGACGAAAAGAATCGTACCAACCATCAGAATTCTGGCAACTGGGATAGAAATTAATACAGCCAAACTTAATAAAATGTGATGCAAAAGATAGGCCTAACAAGAAAATTTGCGAGGAAGGCGATGGAACTCGCAGACAATTGAGACAAACATACGGTAATACTGGAGAAATTCAAGACTTAAGAGAAGAGAAGAAAAAACAATAGACTTGGAGAAGATCGATCAAGAAAATCCACCAAAAAGCTGCATAGAAATTTAAAACAAAACTAAGGTATAGATCAAATCGGACAATCCCACAGTGGCTTTTTGTCAGAAAGGTGATGGTTGCCACTAAAATGCCGATTGGATACCCCAAATATCATCAGGAAAAAGTTGGAGAATCCCGCAAGAAACAAATTTCAGAAAAACCACTACCCGTATAAAAAATAACCCTGATTCTTTGAGATCTAAGAGCTAAAAAGATTAACAAAAACCACGAACTGAAAAGACCCATACGTATATTTACCTGAATGCAAGTCGATTTCCTCTGTTCTTGATCCACTGACCTCAAAACTAGCCTATCTCTTTCGTTCTTGATCCAGGATCAAAAACCAACTCAAATATCCACCATAGAAGCCATGAGATCTCGATCAAGAAACAGATACAACGATAGAATATCCACAAAAGAAGAGAGAACCCGTTGAGAAGACCGAATAGGAAACGAAGGAACCCTCAATTTAGAATTCCTGCTTCGCTAAAGATCGCTGGAAGAGAGGAGAAAGGAATTGGTGCTAGAGAGAGAGAGAGCAACAAAACGGAGGCTGCCTAAGTGCCTATCCTACCGTAAGGGGGAGGAGCGCAAGAAAAGAGCGTATGAAGTTTGGATTTGGAAAATTGGAACGTTGGGGCCGCAACGGTCGAATTTTCTCTCTCCCCAACGTTCCAATTTTCTCTCCCCTCGAAGCTGAAATGACGGAAACACCCTTCGGCTGTGGAATCCGGAAACAAAAATACGGGGTCTTTTACGTCCCTGACGAAGCGTGCGAAATTGGATCTCCAGGTGTCAACGGGTGGACCGGGCCCAGCCTGGCAAAGATTCTTTTTATTTTCCTTAAAATAATTAAAGAATTTTTTTTCCAAATGATATTACATGTGCTTAATTAGTTGAAGTGTTTGTACCAAAAAATATTTGAAATGGCAAATATCATTAGCATAATCAATCAATTTTGGATTAAATTCTCATTAAATGATATAATTGTAATATAATATCCAAAATTATTCTTCTCAAATCTCAATGACAGTACTATACATCTCAGGGAAAGTACTATGTACTCAAAATTATTCTTGGGTAAGGCTTTCAATTCTAATGTTTTGGCATTCACCAAGGTGGAAATTAGTATTTGTCCTGTTGGTTCCAAATTAACAAAAAAAAAAAGTTTAGGTTGACATAATTGATGACTGCAGGAGAACCTATGACATGGTGTGAAATAATATTCCGACACCATATATAAGGGTTGTTGTCACTACCCCTCACCCTAACCTCCTTGCGAATCACACACAAAAAAAAAGTTACATCTTTAAAATGTAACAAATCTTCTTTTTTTCTTGATTTTATTTTATTTGTTCATAAAAAAATTTGTTCTGAGAAAGGTTGAGAGGTTTGTAACCATACACAAAGCCAGCTGGAGATCGGTCTCCACCCGATTTGGGCGCTGGCCTCCTAGCCCAAACCCAAGGAAATATATTGATTAAATTAGACCTAATCCACCTTGGAGGAAAAAATGAGTTGACCCGACTTTGCTATGTGAACTTAGAAGCCTCCTAGTCCAAGTCCAACATAGGAATTGTTGAATGGAATTGACCTAATCTAAGCAACCTCACATTATGTTCCTAGTGTTTACTGCATTGCACAAATAGTGCTTTACAAAGTTATGAGCCATTACTTAAGTAAGAAGGTTAAAGTTGACCGAGTAAGCAAAGAGCCGAAGAGCCAAGCGAAAATGATTAAGATTATGGATATCCTCTATGGTGTCCTTTAAAACAATCAGTTATCCAAACTAGTGTGGCATCTCTAATGTAGATAAAAACATCTGCTTAAAGAAGCTTGTTACATGTCTGTTATTTTTCTCCAATGTAAGGTTCATGCATATGATTGAATATGCCTGAATTAATGCACACTTAAGCACATGATCATTCTCCAGATATACTTGAAGCAATTGCTTTAACAATTCATTGGTCATGCAATACCATAGTTAAAAAGAAAAGCTTCAATGTTGGCATTATATCTCGAGCACAGAACTGCCAAGGCAATCTTAGAAAGCTAATTTCTTAATACAATAGCAAGACCAATAGCCTCTTCAGAGAAAGATGCAACCTCCTAGCATAACCATGTTCTAAAGAAAAAATAGATGAGTCACCATTGAAGCCAGAGCAACCAATACAAGAGAGTAATCCCTTTTCTATCTTCGATGCTAATAACTGCTGTTATCAACAATATTGAACTTGTTTTTCACTCTGGTTTCGAGGGTTCCAGCTTCTTGAGGATCTAAAATTGCTTATTGAACCAACTCCTCTAGTCTCTCAGATACCCTTGAAGCTTCAAAGCCAATTCTGGAGCTAACTGCCTGCACAAACCAAGAAGAAGTTCATTGTATTTCTATCCATTATGTTGTTGTCTTTTAGGTTAAAATCCAAATAAGGAAATTACGATTGACCTTTATATACTTCTGGTCTTTTGTCCCCATTTCTATGCCTCTTTTTCTTTGAAAAAAAAAAGATTCTGATTTAGAGTGCATAGTTTCATTTCTAAGGTGTGGTTTCTAGAAACCAAGTTGACTCAAATATTTGAAACTTGCTTCCTGATTAAATGCCTTGCTCATGACCTACTGAAAGGATTGGTGGAACAAGGACTCGGAAAAGTGCACTTAATCTAACAAACAAAGATAACCAATCCAAAACATTCTGAGATGGAAATGTAAGTATTATTGCAAGAATTCTATAGCAGAGCCTCTTCAATCCAGACATAGGGTTGCCTTAAGATTTATGCACTCCACATTATCCATGAGACACATCTGCGGATTCCTATCATGTGAAGGGTTCCCTTCTCTTTGGGATGGCTTTGCGAAGCGTTCGATTGGAGTGAAAAATAAGCAGAAAGAAGGCAATTGATGATTACCTGCGAGTGAATTGTGTGAAAGATCTTGTCACCAACAACAGAGAAGCTGGCATTGACAACTTCTGCACCTTCTTCCTCAAGGATGCTGATCACCTCATGGAATGTGAAACTCCTGTTAAGCCCACTTATCAAAACGACCTCCAAGTTTGATTCTTGGTGTCTGACTTCAATCACAGGAAGGCTCATGCCTTTTGCCATCCCATTGCTAATGCCCTTGTTGATTCCGACGTCGGTACTAGTTCGCAATTCCCTCCTTTGCTTCAAATTTTCAATCCTTTCTCGAAGGCTTTTAATATAAGATGCAGCTAAGTCCAAGTAATCTTGCTGCGTCAAAGCATCCTAAAACACACCAAAAAGTTAGAAGACTAAAAGCAATTTCCGGTATAAATATTCAATTCAGAAAACTTCAAGCATGAAGCTTGATTCTTTTACCATCTGATCGCATCTAGATAATTATTTTCAAAAGAATTTCTGAACATTTCATAAGATTTTACAAAAACAATTAAAATTTTACGTGAATGCGAGATATAGCATTACAACCACACAATCTTCGTAAAATTAGGATACAAGTTTCTTGTTCTAAATGCTATCATAATTTATGGCAGTATACTATGTAATCATATGTGTTATTTACTCACTCATGAATCATCTTGGCTTTGTTTTCATATGCTATAACTTTCTATTGAGATTTTCTTGAAGAAAAGCTTGAGAAATTACGAAGAGTATCTACGGCGTGTTAGCCACTGACCGGTGAAATGGTTGTAGAAGTAAAAAATGTTCTTAGACATAATTAATTTGTAAAACTCAATGCCAACTTTTTGTTGGCTTTGTGCATATAAAGAACTTGATGAAGTATAGGATATCGTGGTCAACGATGAATATGTTTGGTCAATGGTGGTTACACACCGACACCTCTTATAAATCAACTAGAAACAATTCATGTTCCATTACAAGCCATTCCTCAAACAATTATGTCCCACATAGCAAAACCTATAGCACCGAATCACTGATTTCATATATTCCCTAAATACTTTGCATTCTATCTCTATGATCGACCTAGATCCGACTCAACCAACCAAAGTACGCCGTATCGGCCCGAACCGGGCAATACGGAAAGCACCATACCAACACTAAAAAAAATCTGTATCGTACCATATCAACACCGTGCTAGGTGGCACCGAGACGACGAACCTAAAGTAGGAACTTTTTTTATTATTTTTTGATCTAATGTTAACACTCATGCCGTGTGGGATGGTTCAGTTTACTATTTTGACGCACAAAAAAAGGGTCATATTCAAAGATGAAATAAATTATGTGGGGATTTAGTCTACAAAATGCTTCTCAAGTTATTATATTATTCAGATAAAAACAAAAAAAAAACATATGACCTGAAGAAAATAAAGAAGGGAGGGCTTGACGGAGATGTATACACAGTATTTTGGTTGTTGCTGTTCCTCTTAATTTAATGGAGAGAGCACTAGAAGGACATAAGATTCTGATAATCTTCAAAATTACCAAATCCCATTAACAAAGTTGGGAAAATTAATTAGCATGTGGGTGGAGAACAAAGAGGACAATAACAAGCCCCTAAAAATTCCTACCCTTCCCAAGCCGGGGACTTAATATTTATATAATGGATAGAACGCCACCCCAGTGTTCACTCTTTCACCAAGCTAACCAAATGGAACCATAAAGCAAAGGATGGCGTTGATGCCCAAATTATAGAAGTCCATTTCTATAGATGCAAATAAGGAACAATACCATGAAGAAAAAGGAGAGAAAAAGTAGAGAAAAAAAAAGAAAGAAAGAAAAACTAATTAGAAACATAAGATGTATTAATAGTTGCTACCTTTGAGGAGGTGATGTGTTCTCTTGGGATGAGAGAGGAGAGCTTGAAGCAGAGTCCCTTCATGTGCATTCTCCTGTTCTTCTCCACCATCTTTCTCTCCATCTTAGCTGCTGATCGACCACCAGAACTCTTCATCTCTCCCTTTCTTTGCATATCTCTCTCTCTTCCGGCTCCCCCCTTCTCTCAATCACACCACCACCACAGCGTACAGTGAGAAACTACTCAAGAAAGGAGAAGGAAGGAGGAATCCACTACTAAAAGGTTGGAACCTCACAGTGAAAGAGAGAATTTTTCAGGAGGCAAAAACAATGGAAAAGAGAAGCAAAGCAATGGAGGAGGTGAGGTGTCTTTTGGAAGGGTGGTGACGATGGCGCTCGCGTATATAAAGGACAAGGCGAACCGTGTCTACGCGTGGGACCTAAACGTCATGCTCTCTCCCTTGGATTGGAGGAGCGACGAGTGCGAGGCGGCTTTTACTTGGTACGTAGCGAGTAAGAAAGATAACCATCCCTTTCCTTTGAACCGCGCTTACACCGACCACAGGTATGATTTTTTTAATGTTTGGTTTCAGCACTGCTGCAATTATTGTTGGTTGTGGGTCCCCTGAACCAAGGAAATATTTATGGGAGATTGGGAGGAGAGATTGCATGCAATCATCTCATCCACTTCCACTCCTATCAATTATTTTTTATACAATATATTTATTTTTTATAAAATTTAACGGACCAAACTGATACTGGAACCTCAGATCTCAAAAATACCTGAGTCCTATCATTATCACTTATCACAAAGCTACAAAACTAATATATATATAAATTATTTAGTAATTACTATTTTTATTTAATATTATTTTTTTTTGTAATTTTGGGTTAGATATCCGACCCGACCCGAATTATCTGATGGAAGTAATGGTTAATGGGGCGGTTCGGATACCCAACGAATTTCTTATTTTTTTGATAGGATGGATTTGAAATTTTTAGATAAATTTTTAATCGGATCTAAAATGAATTTGGATAGTAGAGTTTTTAGACGAGTTCGGATACAGATAGGACAAATTTTGAGGATGCTCTACTGATTGCCATTCTTACCTATCACATTATTGGCATCAAGATTCATGAAAAATGCAAGTGGATAAATCATAAGACAAGCTTATATGATATTTGTAAAATTCAATCTTTGTAGCTGCAAATGAATCAAATTGTTAGTGAGCATGCAATATATATTTGGCTCCTGCATGGTTGACAACTAAACGAAAACTTATATGAGATCAAATTGTATTACTAGATTTGGCCGAGAATATTTTGCTTTTGTTTGGGCTTTTCCAACGAAAAAACAAATGTATTACTAGCTTTGGCATATGAACAAGTATTGCTCAAACAGTTGCTAGCTCAAAAAATAATCAAATAGATAATTAGGTTCCAAGAACTGGTAGTTTGAGTGGCTGAAGAGTTAAGCCGGGCAAGGATCTAGCTTAAAAACTTTTTTGACTGAATTAACCTCAGAAAAATTGAAGTTGAATCCAATTCACATTGCTTGCATTATGAACTATAGAAGATATCTTAGTTCTCGTACCCTAGTTTGGATTGTTCCTTCATTTTGCTAACATCCAGCTGCTTGATGTCTTGTTTATATATATATATATACACACTTTTAATCTAGACTTCAGTTAATAATCCACGACATATTTTATCTCAAGCCAATTAGGGTTCAATAGCAAAGACCTAAAAAAAAATAATACTACAAAAAAATCGAGCATTGCCAACGCTTTGTATTGCCTATACCAACGCTTATAAGTGCCATTAATTTTATTAGTGATGCTTTATAAAGCATCGGCAATGTGAGCGTTGAAAAAAAAGATTGCTGACGCTTCTACCTAGCATCAGCATATATACATCGGCATTTTTCTCTTTTTCTATAGTAGAAAGACAAGATTAGAGGATACCCATTTTTTTATATGAAGGGGTGGTTTCCCAACTAACAATTTAAGAGAAGTAGCTTGAAGGA
The DNA here is from genome assembly GCF_051530095.1 of Phoenix dactylifera. NCBI lineage: Eukaryota > Viridiplantae > Streptophyta > Magnoliopsida > Arecales > Arecaceae > Phoenix > Phoenix dactylifera. The sequence continues at coordinate 34,197,610 of NC_143196.1, forward strand.
ATATTAACCGATACTCTTAATGCACTTGTTTAAATTGATTATGGTGAACATACACAATAAGTTCGTTTTGTTCACTTCCAATTCATATTTTTCTATCAATTGAGGAAGTAAGACAGATACAAATCAAATTAATTGTGATCATGCCGAGCTTAGATTAGAAGCAACTAGGTGTGGCTAATCCTTGCAAAGGCTTTGCCTAGAAGATTTTGCTTGTGCAGCAAAATTAAGGTAACCCCATCAGTCTCAGCTTGTGATACAAACTAAACCATAGTCAACTGCATGGTTTCCACGGATGTATCTACACACACACACACACACACACACACACACACACACACGTATATTGGTAGAATTTCCTCGAATGTAATTGTCGGTTGGTGAGGGTGCAAGAAGGCACATCTTCTGAGCTCAAAATTCCCGTGCCCTCATGTCATTGTATAGTAAAGAATTAAATACAGAGCAGTACCTGCAACTCCTAGTAACTTGAGAAAAAAATTACAATACAATGCAATATTGATCACCTATTGCAACCACTAAATGAGCGTGGAGGATGAGATTGGGTTCATGATGGACAGCAGTGATAGACTGGGTTGGGATCCATCTCCTGGCTTGACTTGACTATCAAGATATCTGATTTGTATAGCCTTTTCTTATTTAAGCACCAACCAAATCAGAATATTGCTTGGGTGTGGAGGATAGGTGTTCATCTCAAAGTTGCTCTATTTATGTAAAAAATAACTTAGCATCGGTTACCATGTAGAGAGTTATTACATCAACGTCGATTTTAGATACCGAGACACCATGATTTACATCTTGATGTAGAGGAGTCTATACCTCATGTTGTACTTCAATGCGGAATGGCAGCCCAAAGTGTGGAGACAGGCTCTGTTGATTCATCTACTTTCTCGACTCTCTCTTTGGATGAGCTTCTCCGTACTATTAGAGAGAGATCTGCTAGTAATGATTCATATATTGAAGTAAATTTGATTTGCTGTATTGTGTATCATATCTAGCTGGCTAAAAATGATGGTATTTTTCAAGATATAAGATAGAGTGCTATATTGATTCTACTAAAAGATTTTACTTGGGCTCATGAGTTTCTGATTTAGAGAACCATTGATAGTAGGGGCAACTTATGGCCTTTTCCATACAGCTTTTGCATCTTCACAAATTATTCATTTTTCTTGGGAGCCACCACCCTCCTACTTCCTCGAGATTAACCTTGATAGCTGCATACAGAAAAGAGATGCTTATAGTGGAGCAGGCTTTGTCATCAGAAGTGCTAGTAGTGATATATTGGTCCTAGGTGGTGTCGGTTTCTTTGACACTACCATTCCAATAGCGGAATTGCATGTGGCATAGGAGATGCTGGCTTATACTACACGTATATTAAGGGCTTTCCATGTTTATTTAGAGGGAGACTCTTTGATAGTTATCAGATAGTTTTCAATCCACCTTCTATCGATGTCAGACTCTATCTTTTTTTACAAAATTGTTGGTGGATGACGAACACGTTGCTCTCTATTAAGGTTGCATATATTTACAGAAAAGCTAACAATGCAGCTGATTAGATGACATCTTATGTCACCAACCATACTCAGTATACATTATGGGATTCTTCGACAAATAATACCAATTCAATTGTTAAATATTTTATTTTTTTATTTTTTATAGATCTATCTATATTCGAAGAGTTTAATTCATCCGATACACAAAAAAAAAAAAAAAAAAAAAAACCTATATGCGATTGTAAGAAATGAGGGATTTATCCAAATAGTGAAGCTAACAATACTAGTTTGAGTTAGGGATTTATTTGGCAATGACTAGCTCGGAATTGACCTGAAATAGAAGTCAATATGGAGGATGACCATGAATTGGAGCGGCAGAAGTACACAAAAGATGAGTCATCGTATCCAGAAGCCTCGGGATCTTCTCTTGTGTCAAGCTCCTAACACAAAACTACTTAATAACCCATTTACTACCTGACACGTGCTTCCTCGACCGCCCAGGAGCCGAGCAACGACGTTTTTTTCCACGCTAAAAGTCCATGATTCTATTGGTTCAGCCTTGCAGTCGTGTCCGGTCTAACGTTTTCCCACCCTGGCTAGCCGGCTCAGGCTTGGGACATTTTATAATCAAATCAAACCTAAATTAGTTTGTTTAATTTTGAGCAAAACATGAATTGCTCATCAAGAATTCATTCAAGGGATTAGGTGAAGAGCTCGTGTTTTCATTTAAATAATTTGAGCTCTTTCTCATAATAGTTTCTCAATTTTATATAATTTTTTTTAGCATTTAATGAAGAGAAATAAAATACTTCTTTAATTATATCGAGCAAATCTATCTAGAAGAAGATACATCACCGTTTACCAAAAGACGAATCTATGTATGGTGATGAATTGTTATGTCAATGGTCATCGATTCGGGTCTTGAATGGTGTATGTTGCGGGATTTTTATCCCGGCAACAGCCCGCACACCGGCCGAGCAGGAAAAGCGGCTGCGTCCCTCCCGAGGTATTGTCCGCTCTGGGCCCCGCGGGCGCGGAGCTCGTACAGGGGGCTTGGGCGTCCCTCACGGTTTTGTCCCACAAAAGGGCCCTCATGAGGAAAGGTTTTAGGCCTCCTCATTATAAGGCACAGACCTTTCCGCTGATTAGCCGATGTGGGACTAAAGTTCGGAACCCCATCCCACAACACAGCCCCCCCAGCGGGAAGGTCTGTGCGTGGCCGGGACCCTCCTTCTAGCGCCAACTGTTGCGGGATTTTCACCCCGGCAACAGCCCGCACACCGGCCGAGCAGGAAAAGCGGCTGCATCCCTCCCGAGGTATTGTCCGCTCTGGGCCCCGCGGGCGCGGAGCTCGCACGGGGTGCGCACCTACCTGCAGGCGCGGAGCTCGTACAGGGAGCTTGGGCGTCCCTCCCGGTTTTGTCCCACAAAAAGACCCTCGTGACGAAAGGTTTTAGGCCTCCTCATTAAAATGTACAGACCTTTCCGCTGATTAGCCGATGTGGGACTAAAGTTCGGAACCCCATTCCACAACAGTGTATTCTCGAGATCTCACCCAAGTAATTAGCGCCCTGTGAAAAAAGTAAAAAGGAAAAAAAAGATAGATGTTTTATATATTACTCATCTTCTTTATCCAACTCCAATGGAGTATCCCTTTCTAATAAAAGATATTTAGGACTAACTTAATTGTAATGTCATTTTCACTTAAATAATGATTATAATCTTAATCCTTTTATTATAACCTCAAAAAAGAAGATTGGACTGGTGAAGTACAGAAGGGTTTTGTATTATTATGACATTGAAAAATTGAGATTATATGTCATTTAACATAGAAAAATCGTTGGAGTTGGTAATTAATCGTACAGTTAGGACTATTTTTGTCCCATTTAGATCTTAATTGTCCTTTTTATTTTATTAGAAAAAAGATTTTTTAGAAGTGGATTAATGTAAAAGGGTAAGGGTAATCCACACAAGGAAATAACAATGTATCTGAGCTACCATCAGCCTTGTCCTTGTGACATTCTATCCACCCATATGAGGTATAATGAACAAGAAAAATGTCACTAACTCAAGCGTGAGATATAACACAAGTATATACAGGAAGATAAGCTTGCGTTGTGATGTGACAAAAACTCCCATATACACCAAGAAGTAACCTTGCATGTGTTTGAAGGATATCCTCATCATTTTCCACGTAAAATGTTGCAAGATTTCTTTTAACAATAAAAAGAGAGAAGGATGCATTTTTTTCTTCCAAACGTAACAGCATTATTTCATGTCCTATAATACGTTGATATAATTGCTAAATATGATGTTATGATGAAATCATGATCATAACTCCCGTTGAATGTCAACATTTTCTTTTTCATTTGCCAAACCTTGTCCCACTGTTCAAATAAATTTCAATATTTCTTGAGATTTCCTCAGCCAACTGAACTGTTATAGCCAATTAAAACCTACTGCATAAAAATTTCCTATAGAAGAATAAGAACTTATACATGGCCGATCGAGGTCCAAGCAAAAAGAAGATCAGGAGGAAGCAATAGGGCAAGATGAACGGGTTGGAAAGTGGAGGAGATAAAATTTACTCATATTATTTTCTATTTTAGGGACACGCAATTGATTATAGACTCAATGCTAGAAATAAATTGAGAGTGCATCATAAAGAAGACAAAGTGCGAGGATTCATGCGGGCGTATATTTAGTTCCATATCGGCTATGCACCAGATATATTTTGGATATTTATACAGGGCCAAGAAGCCTAAATAATACCTTTTGGCTAGCGTTTTTGGATGAAGTCCTAGGTTATGACAAATGGTATCAGAGCAAACCCGGTCTATAACTTATGTGGACCAGGGAACACTACAGCACAAGCCCATTGGGGCTGACCACGAACCAATTGTGATGTTTGTAATTAGATTTAAATGAATTTGAATCCTTAGCTGGACCAGGGCTTAAACGGAAGAGCATGTGTTTAGTCCTACATCGACTATGCATTGGATGGATCTTGGGTACTTTGTAATATAGTGGTTCTATACCACCTCACAAGTCTTCCTATTGCTAATCTTTAGGAGTATGTGAGGATATAGTGGTTATATGCCACCTTACAAGTCTTTCTATTGCTAATCTCTGAGGATTCGTGCGGACATATGTTTAGTTCCATATCAACTATGCACTAAATAGATTCTGGATACTTATAATCAAAGAAGTTTCTAACATGACCCTACTTATCCGATTACAAATTCACCATGCTTAACAGTTTTGTCAAAACTCTTCAAATAAATCATAAACGTAATCGTATCGGAAAGAAATCAAAAACTTTACGAAAAATCGCTGTTGCTGGTCATCGCTTGACTAACAACTTAAACCAAAACTCATTGTTGCTGGTCATCGCTCAACTACAACAGTTATGAGGCAGATCCCAACCTGGGTACATATATTGACCCTTCATTTCTGATGTGGATTGTTTGGACATTAGAGGAAGGGAGAGCTTCATACTTTAGTCGTTTACTAGAATTCATAGGAGCACACTTGGAATTGGAGCACTTTCGTGGTGTTTTACAGACACTTTTTTTTTCTTTAAAGAAGACAATGATGTAATTTGCCTGAAGAGAGTCCTCCTATATATGGTCACGGAGGAAGAAAATTCAAAGATTGCATGCGATTCTAAGTCGAATCTGTTGCTATCCATAGAGCGTATGCTGTCGGATTTTGGCTGGTCATTGAAGTCACTCTTGGACGGTATGCGTTTGCTCTTAGTGTCCCTTTCTAGTGTTTGAGGGTTGAGTCCTTTCTTTCTTTCACACTTTGTGTTCCCATTTTACTGCGTTTATAGCATTAGGCAATGCGTCGCTTGCAACATTATGGCACGACGTCATTAGAAGACTGTAGTCATAGTCATCATGATGTTTTCCTTATTTCCTTCTTTTATATAATATATATATATATATATATATATATATATATATATATATATATTGGATAACCTCTTATGTTCCCATTTTACTGCGTTTATAGCATTAGGCAATGCGTCGCTTGCAACATTATGGCACGACGTCATTAGAAGACTGTAGTCATAGTCATCATGATGTTTTCCTTATTTCCTTCTTTCATATAATATATATATATATATATATATATATTGGATAACCTGCTTTCTATTATGATAGGTTATCAATCTACCTTTAAGAGAATGAATTAATGTGGGATTATAAAAAAACATAAAATATACTTAAGAGTTATAAAAAGTAAGAATATTTTTTGTCCAATAAAAAATAGGTAGATTGATAATCTATCATAACAGAGGTATGTTATCAATCCCCATATATGTGTGTGTATCTTTTCTTAATGAATTTTGCTCAATTTTTCGACCAAGGATAACCCAATCATTTTTGTGCAAATTTTTTTTTATATTTTCTTTTGGAATTTATTAAGATGCATATAGATCACAGTTGAACCACTTGCTTGTTTTTTTTCAGTGTTAAAATCTTTACATCCTTGTTACACCAACATAACTCCAGTGACTAGTTGTGCCAAAGAAACCGTACAAGCTTTACATTGCAACCTCTTGTAACTATGGAAATATATATGGTTCATTAATCTACAAATCTGAGAGGATGGCAAGAGACCCATGAACTATGGACACTTCGCCAAATAAAAGCAAAAGCCATCCAGGCAACCAACAAAAATTTATACCCTACCAATTAAAGAAATCAACTTCAGAAACTTCATGGCAAAATTATGTAAGAATATGAAGTACCATCAACCATGTATTGCAGGTTAAAAGAGAGAGGGAGAGAGAATTACCTTGTGAAAGCCAAGCGCAAGCATTAAAAGTAGCTAGCGAGCAAAGCAGAGAAGCAGTGACTCTGAGCGCTGGCATCAAAGACTTCATTGCACCACCTAACTCCACCGGAAGCCCTATTTATTCTCATGGATTCCAATAACTAAGCCTTGTGAATATCCAGCCCCAAGAAATCAAAGCAGAGTGGAAACCCAAGGCATCAACCACGTACTCCGAGATCTTAAATAAAAGAATTATCAGAAATGAACTATAAAAGCCTGTAAAGATTTACCAGTGTCATCTGGTCTCCTAAAGAAAAAACACCGAAGGCTAGTAGAATGAACACACTCACAATCGAAGAGCCTTCCTTGTCTTTCCTCTACACGCGCGCAAAGGAGACGATTTGACACCGAAGACCAGTAAAAAATCAAGCAAAAAGTAGAGCCTCGTCTTTCCACACGCTCGCAAAGAAAAAGAAAAAGCAAACAAGCGGGTATCCTTTTGCTTTAATCGAGGATATCAAGAAAAGACTCACATAGAATCAAGTCCTCCTAGGATTCAAAATGGTAATCCTAAAATATTTTAAAGCTCGTAAGACCCAACGGAAAGCCGGTCTTCCGGGCCCCGCCCTTTGGGCTTAAAACTTAAGAACAAAGATTAGGCCCAGCTTCGGCCCAGACAAGTCCAGAGTTGTCGAGACTAGTCTTCAGACAGTCTAAGTTATATGGCATTGAATTCAGCCCTTGAGTTGCTTGGTGCATGTTGCAGGCCAATATCTTAGTGCTTGAGGGCAACTCGGCCACTGTCATTGGTTGGATCCAGCAGAATGTGGAAAGGGCGGGTGATTACCATTCTCTTCTTAGGGATATTTGAAAGATGGTGCGGGGGTGGGTGGCTCTGCAGGCCAAGCATGTATATTCAAAGGCTAATGTGGCAGCATATTGGGTAGCTTCTTATGTGGCTAGCCACTCTGGAGAGACCCTATGGCTGGGGGAGAGGGACTATCCGGTGCATTCCGGAACTTATTATCTTTTGATTTCTTTCGATGTATTCGAACCCGCTATGTATGATGATACATCCGTTTCAGCAAAAAAAAAGAAAAAAAGCACCTTCTACTCCATATTCCTTTGGGTTGGCTTATGTTTATAGAAAAACAAACAGTGTTGTTGATTGGATGCAGGTTATGTGGCTAATCATGCCGGCACTACTTTATAAACCAATGCTGCATCAGATTATTTTTTTTCTAATTTTTTGAATATTTTATTTTTTAATTCATGCAAATGTATTTTTACTAAATTAGTTTAATAAATCCGATTTTACTAAAGAAAAAACAATATAGACGGACAATGATCATCAGATGGTAGCAAAACGAACAACTTGGACAGCTATATCTTTCTCTACAGTATGGACCGCACAATCCGCTACCTTGATCTGGGCCAAAGGAGGAACACTTGGTTCACCGTTCTTCCATTTTTTTTTGCTCTCAATAAAATAGGCCTTTGATGATCAATCTGCAACCGTCCAGGTCATATCCCCCTCAAAGATCCAATGGCAGACTTCGATCTGTCCAGGCCCAGATCCGAGGGCCACAAAAGCCCCGTGCCCGGGGCTCCAATCCGACGTGTCCAAATGACAGATGGCAACACCATGATTGATCCTCTCGCCAGACTCGGCATCGAGGATGTCGGCTTCGTATGCCCTCACTTGGGGCACCGAGTGGCAGTAGTACACCAGATACGGGAACGAGCTCTGGTGGCAGGACACCGACCGGGTGACCTTACCGCCATTGATCCCCCTCACGTTTCCCAGCGATATTCGCCCCCCGGATCCCCTCGCGTTCTCGGCGCTCCGGACCACGACATTGCCGTTCCCCAGCATGGATGTGGCGAAGTCGATCATGCCCTCCATGGATGCCACGCACCGTTTCGTCTCACCTCTGCTTGGAGCTCGCTCGCACTCCGCCACCGTCTCCGCCATTGCTCTCCCCATCGTCGAGCCCATGGAGACGCCGAAGAGCGGCGCGAGCGCCATGGCAGAAAAAGGTAATTTCTCCGCTATGGGCCGGGGCAAGAATGACCTTTTCAGCATCTTGTCCCGGATGTCCGGCATCCGCATCGCCGTCCCGTTCTGGAGACTGCTTTCCCTGAAGAACTTTCCGGGCTCCACCCATCTCTTATATACATATTTGCCACTAGCGTGCGGTGGGACCGGATTAGAAGACTTGTTGCGGTAAGCGGCGAAGGTGATGCCGGATTTGGTGTATGCTTTGAAGGTGGTATTCTCGCCGGCGTAGACCCTGAACCCGATTACCGGGTCCACGGCTCCCTCACCGTACCCGTTAAAAGAATCCGACCCGGGATTGAACGAGGCGCCGTAGTTTAAGAACTCGGCGCGGGCCGCGGTCCCGTGCTTCGCGTAGGACCGGAAGGTGTCTGTGCCGGTGTTGGCACGTTCCCGGTAGGCCGCGAAGCTCTCCACCCCGCTGCTCCCGCCGTCGCCGTATGTCCGGAAGGTGTTCGACGGCTTGTTCGAGAGGGATCCGTACGAGGAGAAGGTGTCGTTGGCCGCGGTGGCGGCCTCGCCGTAGCCGGCAAAGCCGCTGCCGAGGACGTTGGCGTCGGCGGCGTAGGCGGAGAAGGTGGCTGGGGAGCCGGTGGCTCGTCGGCCGTAGGAGGAGAAGCTCTGGCCGCCGGAGTTAGACTCCGGGGAGTAGGAGGAGAAGGTGCGGGGGCGGTGGACGGCGGCGGGGTCGTAGGAGGAGAAGCGGAGGTCGGGGACGTTGGCGGTGGCAGCGTAGGAGGAGAAGGAACCGGAGGCGGCGGAGGAAGCGGCTGCGTAGGAGGAGAAGGATGCCCCAGCGATGTTGGCGTCGGAGGAGTAGGAGGAGAAGGAGTCCGGGCGGGAGGATGACCGGAGGGAGTAGCGACGGAAGGAGTCGGCGGCGGTGTTGGCGTCGGAGGAGTAGCTCTTGAAGGCGTCGCGGCCGCCGGAGAGGGAGTCGCCGTAGGAGGAGAAGTTGGCATGGTTGTAGTTGGAGAAGTCGGAGGGAGAGGGAGGGGAGTGGGAGGAGGAGCAGAGGAGGTGGGCGGCGGAGCAGAGGAAAGAGGGGAGTGGGGTGGTGGCGGAGGAGATGGCAGAGAATAGGGCGGCGGAGGAGAGCGGGGAGAGAGGGGAGAGTTTGGAGAGGAGGAAAGGAGGGAGGGGGCGGTGGTGGGGGTTCTTCCGGTGCCAGTAGCGGAGGGCGGCGGCTTTCGCCGTGAGGGGACTGGGGGAGGAGGAGGGTGGTGGTAACGTTGAGGAGGAGGAGGAGAGGAGGGAGAGGAGGAGGACAGGGAGGAGGAGGGAGGCCATTGGAGGGATGGTTGTGGGCTGGTAGTGCTGGTTTTTGGAAAGGAATTGGAGGGAAATAAATAGGTGATAGTTGGGGAGAGGGGAGTTCTTTCATTTTTTTTTATATCAAAAAATGATTTATAATAAAACAAAAAAAAAAGATTTATAATATGTTTAAATATTATTTGAAATTAACAAGGCAAAATAAATGTTTCAATCTACATTTGAAACATTACTTTATAAAGAGTGATGCTAGATGTAGATGCATCTATGGGTGAAATTTTTTTACACAAGCCCATGCACATATAATAAGGTTTTCTGAGATAAAGATGAGATGATTGCCAATCCAATTCATTGAATTAAAGTATAGCTACAAGCTATATTTATGAAACTTAAAAAGCATGGTAGGATTTGTACTGCAGCATTTCTTGCAATACATGATACATGTAGGTGGCCTAGCTTGTAGAAATTTTTCTTTATCAAACTTTGTGGTGATATCTAAGAGCTAATTGATATAACCACCATTCAAATTTTCAGCAATACATCAAATAAAGAAAGAACTATTTTTGTTACATGTTTACATGCTTCTTTGCCACTGACATCTGTTGCTCTTTCTTTCTCAAACCGTATTTTGATTGAGAATGCTGAATCTCCCTCTTAAACATGTGCTTCTTAAATCTCTCTTTCATGAGCCCTTGCATTCTCTGTATGCAGCTTGGTGATAGTTATTATGTCTGTTCAGTGCATAACATTGCCTAATCCAAACAAGACAACAGCTTTGTTTTGTCTCTTTTTCCTTTTTCTAAAAGCTCTTTTTTCTTTTAATTATCTAGAATTAACAAGAGGGAAAAATTCAGGCCAGATTTTGACTCTCACATTTATTAAATTCATATTTATTTTTAACTGTTACTCCTGCTCTAATGAACATCCAGCAATGTTCAGGTGTTCTTATAAAAAAAGTGGTGTTTAGGAGTTAACTCATGACGAACAATAGCTAATCCAAGTCCTGAATTTTGATGAATAAAAATGTCTTCAGGCATTGTCGCTCGTCCAAAAAGAAAGTAAGAGCCAAAAAGAACTTAGGACTAAATTTTGGAATGAGTTCTTCTCTTGGAGAGTGCTCTGTGCCTCTTCCAAAAGTAGTCCTCTAAGTTACCTTTTCTCCTCTCCTCCACCAGTAGACAGCCCTCTACTTCTTGAAAAAGCTGACATGTTAGAAATATCCATGACAGTGTAGACTGGATAATAAATTCATGAGCACAATTTTTTAAACTTAAGATGTTAAGATAAGATTGTGACCGTTGTAATGCTAGACTCGACAAAGATCTTTCCTTTTCTTTTCAGTACATGATTTTAAAAGTTGATGGTGTAAATACTATGAGGATTGAATGAATTTGTTCTGTCTCCTGTTTGAGATCACATTAATATAATAATTCATATATTAGCTTCTAGTTATTACAATTATCAAAATATAAAAATGATTGATTACATGCTGCTCTTATAATAATTAAACACCACTAGATTCCATAACCTCATATTACAAAAATTTTCATCTTTTCTACTGTTTTTTATTTCCCTTCAAGAAAAGCATGTTGGTTGCTGCTGACTTCTTAAGCTGTGATCAGTTGTTTTACTTCATCCGCCCGAGTTGCTAAGTTAAAAATTTTGTTCAACCCAAAAGTAGAATTAAAAAAGGGAAAAGATGAAGGTTGAAGAACCTTAAGAGTCATGTATAAAAATTCAAAATTGTAGAGTAAAAAATTTTGAGTTTTTATGCACGAATCCTATGGTTCTTCGACCTTCATCTCTCCTTGCAAAATGTGCAACAAGACATTTAAATAGTCTTTACGAAGTTTAACAAATGATTGCACTGTGCTTGTTAGCAAAGCACACGTCAGGCATCAGATGAATTGCCCGTGGTACAAGCATCTCAAATGGAATCAGGCTATACCACGTTGCATAGCACAGAACATCAAAATTTAAAAAAGAAAAAATTGTAACTAGGGAATCAAACCCTAGTTACCAAGTTGCACCACTTGTTTCTAAATCATAGTATTTTGCGCATAGAAACACACACTTCTTCATTGCTTTCAAACCAGGTATAGAAAGTAGGGATTTGGATGGAGAGAAAGCGAAGGGAGAAATTGACAATAGAACATTGGAATGGAAAACGGACACAGAAACCCAAACAAAGATCTAGTGGTCCATGCAAAAGATGCTTCATGTTTGACTCATTCTATCCATAGGGCTTAACACACTTAAATAAAATGGAAACACTGCAAACAGTGCCAAGAAAGTGAAAAATCCCTTGTGTCCCAACTCCCAAGAATGTGTTTCCAGATAACAAATGCATCAAAATCTAGGAGGTAGAGAACCCTACCAACCTTTTAGATGAGCTTAGGGATAATTCTGATTATGATCAATGCAAATGTTTTGAAGAAATAGTTAAGAGACAAATGCCATAGGATTCTTTATCCCTTACATAATATTACCACCATATATAGACAAAAAAAGTAGAACTACCCCATTAAACGCAGACTATGATAATTGAATGGGATCCATCCGCTTGTCGGATGCCATACTTAAAACACGAGGTACGGTTTAGGTCTATGCCATTAAATGGGCAATCACTGAGCCACGTTCCAAGTCATGAATGCTATATAGGTGCAATTGGCCGGGGTCTTGCCAATTTAACTGCTGTCCATCCATGGGTAGGTGTTACAGCGTTTGATGTCTGCATTATATGATACAAGATCGTAGTTTGAGTAATGGTAAACTGCATTCAGAAAAAGGAACGGACAATGGCTTGGTTGGGGCAAGGGGTCCAATGTCCTTGCCATGTCTTCACTTCCAAGACCTTCAAGAACCAGGAGATAAATATAACACCCGGGGCTGCAGCACCCTGGATGCTGAGAGCAACACCATGGCTAATAATGCTATGGAATGCATGGTAAGATATTTAATGTGTTTCAAGCACCTGCTTAGAAGATAATCACCAATTAAAGTTATCACGGTTGTCCAAAAGATTCACATGGAAGTCTGAGTCTTAATAGTTTATCAGCACACTCATGGAGATTTACAAAGTTCAGATGAGCAGTGGTGGTGTGGGACTTGGAAAATCTTTGTTTGCTGATTTGTTTAATGTTCAAGCAGATTAATTTAGTCTAAATGACCAGCAGTAGTAGGATCTCTGCGTAGTGTGTAAGTGTGTGGTGTGAAAGAGAGAGCAGATGGTGTCCGCAACCTTATACTAGCTAGAATCCAATTAACAAGGATGCTTTAAAAAATATACAAGGACCACATGGTAACTAAGAGTGCTAGCTATAAGAACAATAAAAAGGCTATCAGTTTTAGCATATCATCTTAATTAATCATCAAAGAAAAAACATGAAAAATGTAGAGAAACAGAGCAACATCTTATCGCCAACTCAAACATAAGCAGCGCACTTAGGCCTCAACCTAATTTATTACAGAAAAGCATAAGATGAAGGTGCTTCACACATCCTAAACTCTTATACTCAGTGTCTTTTAGACTGCACATTTGCAGGGCATGTGTGGCATAGATTGCATGGTAACCTATCTAAATGCCTTAAATATGTTTTGTCTTTTTCTTCTTCAACTTCAATTATAGGAATGAGAAGGGCTGCTAAGATTATAAAACTTGGCAGGTCCTGCAGGCCACCCATAAAAAATTGAAATATTTCATGCTGGTCCCAACTTTCTCTTTCACTGCCTGATATTAAAATTGAAATCATTTTCTAATATAACAGTCAACAATAGCAGTTGACTTGTGAGCTGGGGGTAGCAAGCTGCCTAGAGATTCTTGGCTCGATTACTGGATGGTGCATTCTTAAAATCCTAATTATTGTGCAGGTAAAGATCTCTCTAAAAAAACAAGATCAGTTAACTTGCAGGACACAACCGTTCCTTCTAATTATTTGGCCTTCCATCTGGGAGGATTTAGGCTGACACATGCCGGTTAATTACTGTACCAATTATCTTGGTCTCACATGTATTTGATGCAGTAATATATCCTGGAAACACATCTTCAACTCAGGACCTGTTTAGCATCGCTCTTGCTCTCTGCTCTTGTCTTAAAAACTCCAGAAAAAAAAATGAACTAAGCAGAACATGATGTACGATGAAAATCCTTTTCTTTCAAATTGTTTGTAGAAGTAATACTTATAAAGATTCTGGCAGCAAAGATTTATTGCTTTCAAAAATGAGTAAAAATAAAAGCAAGGAATAGAAAAAATTTTGTGCAAATGCCATCAATTTTCATATGATATACCACTAATTTACAGAGGAACAAGAGCAGGAAAAACAGCAATCAAACTCTATTCTTAAAAAATTTAATGCCAAACAGGCCTTCTGCATCTAGGTCTCTGCAAATTTTGAACACGAGCCTCTTTTAGTTCTCTATTGCACGCTTGATTGACAGGTTCCAGTTGCTACAAGATAAGGAGATGAGCAGTCTCCTATTGGCAACCTCACTTTAAAATCTGATTGTAAAATCACTGCAGAATGTGTTCTTGTCTATCTCCACCCATATCTAAAATAAAATCCAATGTTAATATTGCTTATTCTTTATCGATGCCAATTAAAAAACTTGTACCATATTGTTTTCTCTTTACACGTGCATGTCCCGTTCCAGCCTAGGAGGCTGCAGCATAAAGCTTGGCTGCGATACCCCAAGTAACTCCAACAATCACTCTTACTTGCAACTTGAGAATGCAGCAGCAATGTAAAATGGAATTTGCTAAGCGCGATGAAATCAAAAGTATCTGTATTTAGGCTATATATAGGAAATTCAGAAAAAAGAAATCTCTTGAGGATTTCTGGAAGCAGAAAAATGCAAAAACTAGCATATATGCAAAGTAATTAAAGTTTTGCAGATTAAAATCTCACAGTATAAATATAAAGGAGAATTTTCTTGACATATTATTATGTTTGATAACTCAGAAGCAAAGACCAGATAGACTTCTCAGTACTTAATTAAACATTCAAAAACATCGTACTAGAGACTTTAAACAACCCAAACAAAGTTCTACATAATGTACCTAAGAGGTGCAATCACCACCATCTAGCTGACCAGAGGCTTCAACAAGCTGCACTGTATAGCAAGGTGTGACTGATTCCTGCTGGTAGCTTCTTTCTGATTGTACCCGCATTTTGTCCTAAAAAGAGCTGGTCTGGGCAGCTCCATGAGTCAAAGCTGCATAAGAGAACAGATATATCATGTGCCAACCTCCAAAAACAAAAAATACCACATCAAGCCTGAATTCTTTGGTGCTTCGGCATACTGTAGCACTTGGTCACTCTTCAACGAGGTTCACTAGCTCATATTCCACCAAAGAAAGGTTGTTGTCCTCCTTAACAGTGAAATCAGCTGGATCAGCGACTTCAACACGGCCCCATTTATCCACGGCCAGCCTCATGGATCCCTTAAACATGTCAATCTTTGCATTTCGAAGTATCACGGTTGTCCCTGGCTTCATCAAGTCCACTGAATGCATACCATGCATTATTTTAGTTATGAATGAAAAAAATAAAGAACATGACGGGAAAAAAATATTAGGAAATATACTAAAGTTAGAAATTCTTGGGATATATTGTTGATGCCATCTGTACATGTTTGGAGTTTGTACACCTGTAGGATGATAATGTGCAGTGGAGATGAAAGTAAAAACTAGTTTCAATTATGATTGCGTTCATAATATTGCATTTGTGAAAGAACAATGCTTGAAAAAGCCGGTCAAATATACCATAAGCATAAAAAAGTTGATTTGGTGCACACATGCATACATAATAGGTATGAACAAGTTAAGCTTATGCAATATTGTAAAAAAAAAAATTGATTCAAAAAACAAATGAGCACATTGATTTCTTGCAACAGTTTGTAACATTGGACATGTTTGCTAGAGAAAGGTGTCTACGTGAATGTAAACACGATAGGAGAAAAAGTTGATAATATATTAAGGCCTACAAATAAAGTTAATTGTATTCCTGAAAAATTACTCATCCAATAGAAAGTGTTTCAAATAGTCAAGATCAAGATGTACGTGTAACTTTCATGTTATGAACTATTAAGTAGGCCTAGAACTAGTATATAGTTTCAGAAAGAATCCCGACAGATGCTTAGGTATAAAGTGTCTTAAAGATCAAGCACAGGAGTAGAACATAAGAAACTTCTTAAAAATTAAAAACATCTCAGGAAACTGCCCAATTGATTGTTTGTAAGTCCATGGATAAATACAATTGTGAGCATAGAAAAATATAGTCACAGTAAATGACGATGAAATCTGAGTACATAGAAGACCAAAACCAACTGGAGAGAGAAAGAATTATAAGAACTTGCTTCACTTGCAAGAGACTATCTGACCAAGTGCATGGACAGCTGAAATCTGGTGCTGATCGAAAGAAAAGCAATTAAATATATCATCAAAACATAAAAAAAAAGGCAGAGATTGGGACGATGGACAAGGAATAAGCAAACAGCTGTATCATAAAGTGCAATTAATGGTTATAAGATCATAAGCAAAAAAGATCATATGCATGGAATATATGATGATCAAATTAGGCTTCATCTGATGCACAGAATTGGAAAGCTTGGTGATGACTGTAGCTACTTGATCAGATCTGTGTAAACAAGCATGCATGAACACCTGTAATATGCACGGACAGAAAGATGTGAATTTATGCATTTTTTTGTTGAGTCAGCTGCTCTCATGATGCATCCTAAAATGTCAGTCTGAAGCCCAAGTGCACATGCAGTAGGCAAAAAAAAGGACAGCTATATTATAAGATCATACATTTTCAATAAATCAAATCGATGCAAGTGCAAGCCTGAGGGCTTCACAAAATTGTGTCCGCAAAAAATAGCATACAAGTTACAGATGAAGGCATTAATGACTACATGCATGCGTGAATGTGAAGATTAACCATAAATTTGATATTCCTAAGCAATTGCTTGGTTGAAACTATATACAAAATCTTTGGAATGTAACGACTAATACATAAGTGCATGTTTCAGAATGCAGCATATACTCACAACTCATTTATACATGAGAGTTATCTAAAAAAAGGATAAAAACAAAGAAATCTTGGTAAAAGTAGGCACCAGGAAAGAGCTTCTAGCAGATTGAGAAGGAAGGGTTAACATGCTTCACCAAGACATCTTACTAGAGTAAATAAAAATGACAAAGGAAGGACAGCATATATATGGTACTCGACAATCAAGTCAACCTTCTAACTGGAACACCTAAAAAAATGGTTTCTGTGCATGAGTTTGTGTACACGCATGCACATAAAAATACACATAGATGAATACACAGAAGCATATAATACACATCTATACATTTTACAAATTAAAAAAAAAGAAATTATAATAAATGCATGTGGATACATTTACAAATTTGTGTTTTCATATCATCCATGTGTATGAGAACACAGATAGATGTCTATGAGACTTTTTAGTCATCTCTGAGTGTGTATGCGACAGTGCATATGTGCTGATCTCTTTGCTTTAAATTACTGATAAAGCATTACGAATGGGACTTTAAAACCACTACAATGGATCCAAATTTGGGTAAATAGAAGAGGAAGTAAAAGGGAGGGAGATGAATAGTTGATCATTTAAGCTAAAATGGCAGCAAACTAAACTGTAAACAATGTAGCCTCTATAAATGCCTCCAGCAAGGTGATGAGGTGAATATTCGCCTCCCAAAAAGCCTTTAGCCATTAAGCAGAAGTGAAGTAATATTCAAGAAAGAAAGATGTGAAAGAATAAAACAACTTATAGAAATGACCCCAGCAATCAAGAATGCACATATGTCCAAATGGTGGTTAACAGACACTAAAGATGAAGTCCTGGTACAATGCAATAATCAAAACAATAAATTACATGAGTAAATTATTTTGGTTAATATTAGTGACAGAAAATGGGAAAAAATCTTTATTCTTTTGAGAAATATGGAGAAACAGGAACTCGAGAGGGTGGAGGAAAATAGTTTCTGATGATAACAACGTACAGAAAGTTTCTCATATTTGATCAATTTTTGCTCGCAAATTCCATTTAAGCTATAGACAGGACAAGAGCATTGCTCTGGTTGTATCTACAAAATGATCTTATATCGATCAGCATTCTGGGAGGTGACCTTGAGCTGAATAACAGCTTCAAGATCTATGACAGTTTTTTAATTATATAACTAGACTTTAAGAAGATTTCTCAGCATAACAAAGATTGAATGTAATAGCCAAAGTGGCAAGATACTTGGTCCTTCTAAAAGCTGGCAGCATCACCCTGGTCTGGTCATGGGACTATGAAGTTTTTCCCCCAACAGTTTACAAATTATTTTATTTCTGAAGCTTATCCAATTTCTTTTTATTCTTGGTTCTATCATCCATCAGTAAAATTGTTCGGTATTTTGGAGCAAAGACAGCTTGCCTCCAATATAATGCTTCATGATGAAACGTAAACAGAGGGGGAAACTGAAAAGAAACTCCTACAAGGACAATGAGCACTAGCTGTGTACAAAAGAGACGTGCAAATATCATAGTAGCATCATGATCACAAATTTAGAAACTAGAGTGTACAATTATATCATAAATGTATTACTAGTGTACCAAACAAACAAAATTATTAAAAATAAAAGAGGTCAATCGACTATTTATTTGTAAAACATTAGCTAATAGGTTTTTATTTAAGGTAATGTCTACCTTGTTCATTCCTGGCTGTAAAAACTATCATTCCAGTTTCATCCCCGACCAAACATTCAGCAATACGCATCCGTCGAACTTGAGGCCCATCAGGGCGCCCCTTCTGCAAAACCATCTTTGAGTCGACCACCTTCACTGTGAGGGTATGCCCAGTGGTGCCAGGTCGAAGCTGATCAACCTTGGTAAACACTGGTTTTCTCAATCCAGGCTTCGATTCAGCCATTTCTGAAAAGGCACATGGATTGGCAGAAAAACATTTTTTTAGCAAAAGGTTTTCATGGTTGATGGCAAAGCTTTTACAACATAATGACAACCAATGCCTCTCTATCATGGTTTTAACATCATTATAGTCATGTAATTGCCCAAAGCTGAAACCATCATCATCCATGATAACTTCATAATAGGTTTTTGTTTGACTAACCAAAAACTTTTCCGGCATTATTTATTATTGTTCTATATCAGCCATTACTGCTAATTGTAAATGGCACTTAACCACTAGCAACAAGAAAAATAACAGCTAGCTAGTTATGTCATATTTAAATAGTAAATCTTTTCATCCAAAAAATAGCATAAATAATAAAACATAGTTTCAGAGACACTATGGTATTATCATAGCAAACAAAATTAAGTACACTGACTAGTAACGGTATAAAATAACAACAATATGAACGTTGTAGATACGGTCATAAAGCATAAAAAATGCTGATTATCTACAGTTTTATGTTTATGGTAAAACAAAGGCACTTTAAAACCATTATAATGTCAAAATATCCGTTATATAATACCATGCTTTTGATACACAAAATGAAGGCTTCTGAATTGTAGACACAAAGCTTGAATTTTTTTTTCGGGGGAGTAGGGGGGTGCTAGAGTTGTTTAATGAACAACACTGCCATAAATTAATCAAACCACGAAAGAAACTCCACAACATATTCCCTCAATGTGATCTACAATCATAACAAAAATAATGATATTTATACCAACCCGATCGATCTAATTCAGACCATCCCCTACCCAATCGCAATAAACAATTCTAAAATCCATGACACCAATACTGAATCCCTTTTAGGATTTCTCGCCTAATCAACAAATCCACACATAGAAAACCTTTAAAAAAATCGTAACCCAATATACCGCATACTAAAACATAAGGAAATTCCCATACGATCTTGCATCCGCATCCGAATCCACAAAGACACAACAAAAATCCTTATCTAGAAAAATATGTCAACAATAATTTTAAAAATATTTCCCATCAAATAAACAGAGAACAAACCCGAGCCCTAAATCAAGAAAGAAATTACGCCGCGGGTGGAGAATGAAAGCGAACCCAAAACCCTAAATTAGGAATTAATGGGGAACGGACATGATTGGAAGAACTAGGGTTTCAAACGCCTACCTTTTCTATCCTTCTTTTCTCCCTTCGTGTTATTTGTCTGCTCTTCCGGAGATCCGTGGGTCGCCGCTGAGGGGGAGAGACTTTCGGGGGAAGCTCGGCTTTTGAGGGATCGGGAGCAAGTTTGTAGCCGTCCGATTTGAGAAGATCGGATCCGTATACATGGGTGGCGATGATTGCCCTCCAAACATCAGATATTTACAAGATTGTATCCTGATCGATATCCTCATCAACTTTTTGACTTTGCAGGTAAAGAGGTATGTCTGGTCCAGACTCTACTTTTTTTTTTTTTTTTAACTTTAGAAATATAAATAATTTATTTATAATTTATTGTTCTATGAAAAAAAAAAAAAATTTGATAGCTTAGATGGAGAACAGCCCAAGCCTCGTGTTATGCTGTATCATGGTTTCTTTTTATTTACAGTTTGATTGGATTAAGCTTTGTCCAATTTTTTTATAGAAAATAAAAGGTCAATCTCATACATAATTCCAAACTCAAATTTTAGTCAATTCAGATTTAAGGCTAAAGTTGGATCAGAACTAAAGTGGTCAAATCTATCTACTTTAGTAGATGGGTTAAATTATTTTCTTTCAAAAATAAAATAGTTTAAATTAAATAATAATATAGTAAATAAATGATAAATACTTTATTTTTTCCTTCTAACCCGACTACTTTATTTAACACAAGAATAATTTATACTTCAATATATATATATATATATATATATATATATATATATTAAATATCTATTTCTTCCTTCAGTAGATTCTTTTTAACCTTGACAATTTCATCCTTATTTTTCAGGCTTGCAACTTGCAAGCCAAGGTGGAGCCTAAATTTTTAAAATGAGCCTTACTACACCGTACCCACTAACATAATATCATCTATTTTTTTTGTTCTTCCCTACTTTGTTTTCATTTCATGGAATAGTACCGCTAAATTCCATACCTTATTTAGCTTCTTTTTTTTTCCTTGCAATAGACAGGGATCTTTGTTTCTTTGCAATCGATAAAATGTGAAGACAAAATCTAGTTGCTGAAAGTGTCGTGATAGGACTTTTGCATTGATTTCTATATATATG
Organism: Phoenix dactylifera; assembly: GCF_051530095.1. Lineage (NCBI taxonomy): Eukaryota > Viridiplantae > Streptophyta > Magnoliopsida > Arecales > Arecaceae > Phoenix > Phoenix dactylifera. The sequence continues at coordinate 34,218,427 of NC_143196.1, forward strand.
AAAAATTTTGCATATACATTATTGCAATTATGGAAGTTTAAATAAACTTTTTTTTTATAAACCGGATAAAATATACTGTTCGTTCAAAAAAGCCAAAAAAAAAAAAAGATGATGAAGAGAGAGAGGGAAGGGAGGCTTCCTAATTATCCCAAAAAAAGCCACCGGAGTATGGAACTACATATGCAGCAGCCCGGTCAGTTGCCCTATGTAGTTGCACTAATCAAAAGGTCAAAAAGACAGGCACTTCAATCAAATTAAGCCAGACCAAGGAGTGGCTGGGAAAATTGTTGACCCTTGGAGATGGCCAATGACTTCAGTGCCTAGCTTTAAGAGCCCTAGCTGATTGAAATATTGGTATATATCCAAGAAGCTTCCCTTTGATCGCTTTTAGTTGAATACCTTCTGACAATACTGTTCTATCATTATTTCTCAGGTTCGCATTGATCATTTCTTCAAGCAGACACTAGGAAAAAGGTTTGATAACTAATATTATATATGCCATGGATGTTCCTGAAATCTCCCCTTAAGCCAATTCCTCAGCCATGAGGTTTAAGGTGTCATCTCCAGATAAGCTCATCAAAGTTTCAGTGAGGTAGTAGGTTACTGAATTTATGAATGGACCAGTATCTATCAGCAAGATCTCTGGTGACTCTCTCCTCTCCATGCTCATTTAGAATATTTCTGAATTTTCGACACAAATGATTCCAATCTCCTGTCAGTAAACTCAGCAAGACCGGTGAAACAAACACAAGCACAACCACTATATGAATCAATTTGATGCATCAATCCAGAACAGCACAATCAGCTGAAAGAAAATTTCCCTGCTAGCCACCATAGTTAGTGACATAATTGTTACTCTGAACAGAGGACTTAGTTAACAAATCCATACAGTGAACTCTAGGATTTATTTGAACTTCTGACAACTTGGTTAACAAATACATAGAGTGAACTCTAGGATTTATTTGGACTTCTGACAACCCACCCACTGATTCGTACAAAGAAGTCCCTCTTTCATCGACCAAAGTATGATCAGATGTACTGGCTCGCCAGTTTGCCTTCCCTGACAATGTAATTTTGTGGGGGGAAGTCCTCTCCCTTGAAGTATTTATCCAACATGTCCTTAGTTCCAGCAGCATATCTCAGCTGCACCATTTCAGTTTAAATTTAGCAATCAGATCACCTACCAGAAAGAGCTAAAGAGCAGAGGAATAGACATCTAGTCAAAAATGGCATACTTGGCCATCAATGGTAGTTCCTGAAATGTGAGGCGTCATTGCATGGTTGGGCATGTATCGCCATGGGTGATCCTTTGGAGCAGGCTGTGGGTACCACACATCACCACTGTAACCTGAAGATTGGGGGAAAAAGTGGTAACTCAGGCACCATTCCATGTATATATATAATTTCAAAAAAAAAATAAAAAAAAGGACTCAAATTAGAGTTTAGAATAAGACATGAAAAAAAAATCCAAGAGGTCTATATGTGGATTTTTTTTGTTTTGAATAAGCTACTTTGCAGGCAGCTAGAACCAGCTCAAAACTATTAATATTTACTGTGATTTGTTGGAAGGAGTGCACTTCCACCATTCAAGAATCCCCTGGATACTATAATCAGGAAAAAAGAAAAAGCACCATTTTCCAGGTGCTGGAGAATAGTGCATTGAGGGTCACTTTGACATGATCCTTGAGAGCAGGGAACTATCAAACTGGAGATCAAGCAATAAAGTAAATTTTTCATTATCCTATCTATTAAAATTTGATTAACTATCCTTCTGTGACTAGTGAGATTCTTTCTCTTGACCAATCAGTCAATGAGAAACATGTCAGCCCAAACTTACTAGACTATGACAAACTATCCTTCTGTGACTAGTGAGATTCTTTCTCCTTGATCTAGACTATGACAAATTCTTGCAACCCCTTGGTGTCCTCTCCAGAGCCAGACCGGGACTGAGTTATTATAAAAGATGATATCAGGTGATGGATCACCATAACGTACAAGAAATAAATTTTCACAAATGAGAAGCAGAATTTCAGATGGAGATTCAATTATTTCCCACACAAAACTGGTAGATGAACAGTAATAAACCTGCAATGTGGCCACTGGAGCAAGCATCTACAACTGCTTGAGTATCCATGATTGCTCCTCGGGCATTATTTACAATGAGAACTCCCTTCTTCAGCTTTGCAATCCTATCTTTGTCAAACATTCCTCTGAAGAAATGAATAGTTACATAATGAAGAAGATGAGCATTTAATAGCCTAAGATATATTGCGCACGCAGAGTCACAGATTTTAAAAAGATAGTGAACACATATATCCTGGTCCATGGACAGACAATGAAAAATAGCTAAAAATCAATGAGCACATCCTTTCTACGTCTGTTGGCACTAAAGTTGCAGCTCCAGCTTATCATCTCCCTACCATAATTCTAATGATTTCAAATCTCAGTGATCACTGTCAAGCCTTACCTAAGCAGTATAAATAATGCTAAATTTTTTTTTTCAATAAGACATCTTGAATAGGTTTTCCCTATATCCTGATGTACTTAGTTGCAAACATTACATAAATGGTTATCAGACACCGCACTTTTGAGGAAAACTTGAATACTTTTGAAACTTCAACTGAAGGAAAGTTTTAGTATTATGTGCTCTGGAAACCTTACAAAATGCACAAATAGATATCTTATGCTGATAAAGACACGAGATATTTCCAACATGAAAATCAATAACAAGAACAAACTAAGTAGCACTCGGTAACACAAAAGTGAAAAGCTCAATGGAAAATCAAAACTGTAGTTCTAAAAGAAACAGAGCATGTCTTACCTTTCAATGATGTGATTCATTATCACCATAAAACTATAAGTGATAAAAGCTATTCTTCTGAAGTCTATAACTCAAGTTATGAGAAGAATATTACCATCAGCATCTTCGATAGTGTTATTCATAGTTTGATTACACCCCAGAAGTAATCTTAGTAGCTTTCTATAACTTCATTATGCCTGCATATGCTTCTAGAAAGCTACCATTGATGATAAATTGACTCTGGCATAAGTTTTTCCCGTGTCATCTATGTCAAATAAATTTTCTAGAAACATGGACCATTTCATATAGAATAAACTTAATTTTAAGTTGCGACTTTTGCATAGAAACCTTAACAGTAATGAATAAATGACACCGGAAGAATAAATTCATAATAAAGAAAACTAGACAGATGAAGAAAAAGTTACCTAGTTTTCTCAGTAAGAGGCATGTTGATAACAACAATGTCACACTTAGCAAGCATAGCATCAAGATCTTCCTCAAATTTTGCCCCAATCTCTTTCTCTAGTTGAGGTTCCATTTTGAGCCGATCATGGTACAGCAGATTGCAGTTGAAGGGCTTTAGACGCTGGAGCAAAAGCTTTCCAATGCGGCCAGCCCCAACAGTCCCAACAGTCTTGCCTTCAAGGTCGTAGGCCCTATATGCAATGGCTGCAACATTCCATTCACCTTCAATCACCTGATGATAGCCAGGTAGAAAGTTTCGGACAAGAATGAGAATTCGCATGAGCTCATCTTCTGCAACCGAGACCACATTGCTTCCAGTGACCTCAGCAACAGTCAGTCCAGCTTCAGCTGCTGCTTTCAAATCAATGTGGTCAGAGCCAATCCCAGCAGTGAGAAGAAGTTGCAAGTTCTTGGCCTTCTTGATTCTGTCCGCCGTAACATAGGCCGGATGGAAGGGGGTGGATATTAAAACATGCAGATCAGGGATATGTTTCTCAAGCTCTGGGTAAGAACACAGAAATTTTAGTATTGCAACATTTAATCGAAGCAAGCATTGCATTAATAGACTGTCAAAATATATATTACTTATGACTTGAAAATGAGATAGAGAACTCAATTATCCATCACAAACAAGGTAAGAGTGAATCCATGTATCAGCCATGAATTTTGGAATCACATATAGACTTTGTACCATTTCAATTATACTGATGTTATTTATGGTATAAAATGATGCATGAATCCACTAAATTGGCATTATTAAAGGCTACATTTTAAACCAGAGAAATTATGTGTGTCGTATAGGGTTGCAGAAAATTAATACAAAGCAGCATAAGCCAATAAGAGGGTCTTTTTTTTTTCCTCTTGCTTTTTGACAGTGTTTCCTCTTTGATAGAAGAAAGCAATTCAGTGCACCAAAATTCTAGGGCAATATTAGGAAAAATAATTTAAACTTGCTTATCGAAACAAGATAAATAGTGCATTACTAGCTAAGAGGCATAGAATCTCCTATATGAATATATGTCTATCCATGTGATAACCAAATACCCTGCCCATGGACTTCAGCCAATTCAGTGAATTCTTTTTGTACCATTTACACTTACCAACTACCAAGAGTTAAATCCAAGGTCAAACACTAGTTTCTTCTACCAATCTGGTTTTCTTATGTCTCCATCCTCCTAATGAACCCCATCACACACATCCAAACTCCTTTCCATATCTAGCACTCTTCTGATCTTCCATGTAACTAACTCTTAAATAGATTTGAGAAGACAAATGTTTGAATTTAACTAAAAATAAGCATACAATTCATTGATGTTGATGCATAGTTTCAGTTCACTAACTTTTATACATTAAAATCACAAGCTTACACACAAAATTAATTTTAAATCACCAAATACTGACCACAGTTCGGGCCTTCTTTGTCATCAGTGACAATGTACTGGTGGCCCTGAGATTCCAGCCACTCACGAATGCCCAAGCCTCGCTCAGCGCACCCTAAGAAGTTAGGATTCAGCGTCGCGTATTCATTGGCCTTGTAGAACACCCCAACAATCTTTTTGCTCCCAGGGGAAGCCTGCATGATATTAAGAAATCAAAATCAGGCAACCGAAGTCTGTACTCTGAGGCATACAGTGATCAAATGACTAAAAATGAATAAAGAAGTTGACTTCAAATCCAGGAAATAAAATAGCGGCAGCGATAAGATTTCAGATTGCAGACTGCTTCAGAAAATTACACGTTATACATTCACTTCGGGGAGAATGGTTTTGGCTTTTTCTAACAAAACCAAATTCTTGATACATGAAAAAAAAAAAAAAATCCACATATCAAGACCAGACTCAAGGCAAGTAAATAAAGAGCCAGCAATAAAGCTAAAGTTTTCCCATCTCATCTCTAGATAAAGAGAAAAAAAACGGGAGAAAACAAAGCCTGGCAGATGGCTTTCTATAGTATACAAAAGGAAGAACATTGTTTGTTAACTTAAAACTTAACTTTCACTCTAGTTTTCATTAAAGGAACGGGCAGCACTCTCAGCGGAATTATATCAAAAAAGTAGGAGACAAAATTAAAATGCATAGAACTGCGCTTGAATCACTTCAAATAGTGGGCAGGAAGCCCATCACCTAAAGCTTACTCAAATTAGTGCTTCAATAAAAAAATAAAAAAAGGAAAATTCATAGATTCGCTTTTACAAAAAAGATAATTTTTGCATTAGTTAATCCAAAAGGAACAATTTTTTAAAGCGCAACTAGTGGCGTTCTAGTAATAAATTACCAAAATATACCAAAAACACAGAACACTCCTAGTCACACCATATAGCAAGAACCGAAGCAAATAACCCGAAGCTTCCTCATAGTATGACTTCAAAACAATTGAAGATGGCAAATGTACATATTATTTTGTCGAAATAACTAAAAATCAATCTTTAAACAAGATTTGAGGAACAAGCAGCAGTACGATACTAAAAATGGGAGAGAAAAATAGGAAGTCCTCCAAATCACTTCAAACAGTGAGATCAAAAACAAATCACCTAAAGTACTCAGATTGATACTAAAAAGAATCCAAAAAAAAAAATAGAAATTTTAGTAGATTACATGGAGCTGTCTCGTGAGAGGAGAGACATCGAGAACCCTTGGAGCCAGGGACCGAATCGCGCGCTTCGTCGCCGTCAACATCGCCATGATTCGAAGTTAGAAGGAAAGGAGAAGGAGGAGGAGGAGGGGGGGGGTTGTTTATGGAGGTGTGGGAAGTAAACAATGAGAGGGGGAGTGTGCATGGGAGAGCAGAAGAAGACGAAAGCGGTGCAAGGTCCCCGCGAGCGCGAGGGGCGCAGTCGCACGTGTGGATTCTTCTGTCGGACTTGGATCCAGTGTCTTGGCTATTTCACGAGAGAAAATAGAGAATCGCTAATCGTCTGACACGTTCTCACGGCTTCTAGAAATTACGGGACGTGGCGATAGAGGAACGAGTATTGCCTCCATTTACGGACTGGTGGCTGTGAAACGAGTGGCTTCCTTTCTATTGCCCTTTTCTTGAAATAAAAAACAAACAAACAAAAAAAAAACTTTAGGTTTAGAGTTTACAGCACGCGGGCGGTTCAGCCATGGAGGATGGATTCAGGATGCGGATAAGTTCGTGCACTAAACGCGACTTTGAAATGTCATCTGGACCCACCTTGACTAGTCGACCAGATAATGGGTTAGGTAAGTAAATAATTGGATGCAGAAAAGGAAAGGCCATCCGTTTTGGCGCGGAATAGAATCCATGAGCGGACCCACCTATCTCTCATGCAACCAGCCTTTATGAGCTGGCCTGGATTTGTTTGACGTATTAGTGAGAATTTCCCCAAAGTGGCCATAAAATGCTAAACAGCTATATAGTAATGCATGTAAAATACAATAGCAACAAACACTTTGGCAGCCATAGGCATAAGAAGACATAAGGAACTACTACATGACAAGTAAACAGCTATCTAGTGCACAAAATACTTGCAAGTAAACATCTAACAATAAAACAATCTCACATATTTCTGTTTTTTTTGCAGATGATTATTTTTTGGTAGCCAAAGCTACTGTAAAGGACAGTAAATGCAATTTAGTAGTCCTACAAAGAATGAAACTTGTACTTATTTGGGTGTACCGGTATTTGGGAAGTGCAAATGTTAATCCACTATCAGGCAAAATTTGGAGGAGAATCGGCAGTTGGAAATGGAAGATGTCATCTTTTGATGGAAGGAGAATTCTCATTCAGTCTATTCTCTACTCAACAATGTCGTTTGTTTTAGCCAACTGCGCTGTGCCGCTGAGAGTGCTGGATAGAATGGAAGACGTAATGAGGCGCGTGGCATGCACTCCAGCTGATGGTTTCCAAGAGTACGTGATTTAAAACCAGCTGCACAGTACGTACACTGATATATTCCCATGTGCGTATGAAGGCAGGCAATAATAAGATTACGTTCCTTTCCATGTCCATGTTTGATAGTAATGGACGCCAATATTTTCCAAGTGCTCTACACAGAAGAAGTTATTCTACTCAAAGAAGGAAGGCATCCTCCAGGAGAAATGAAGTCGGAGCTTCTCGGCAACTGATGGAATGGGATGGCCACCGGACCGTTCAAGCAAGGCATGTTCTGGAACGAAGACGAGGATTTAGAGTCACTAGATAGAAACGGCGGATTGTTCTAATTCGACAACAGCTGCTCTCTAGTTCTCTCTCCTACCTTTCCAAGATAGCAATGCGATCGCTGCTTGCCGATAAACCGAAGAAGGTGGTGATTACAGCAAAATGAAGGCACAGATCGGAACAAGATGAGCCTTCCGAAATATCTGAGAGCATCCAATGTGACCTGAAGGAAATGCTCCAATGTTTCACTAGGGTCGAGATCAGGGTTATTTTCACGCTCCTCGAGGCACCTGATAACGTCGTGTTTTGAGTTTGACAATTTCTTGAAGCATTTGCCAAAACTAGGGATAGATCGCATAACTTTTTTTGTACAAACAAGCTAGCCAATCCATTGCCACTTCCCCACTCGCAACCTCGACCCTCGTCCAAGTGCTTAAGGAGAAGGACATGTCATGAGATACCTCCATGTCGACCCCATGGCTCTCAAAGAACGTCATGCCAGGCTAGTTGACCCTGCTGAAGACCATGAACCCCGATCTTCCACCTGATGATAGGACAAAGTGACCCTGTTGAAGACCATGAGCCCCAGATCCAGATATGGACGCCATCGAAGCCTGCACTCTTGGCATGACCGCCCTAGTAGTCCTCCTCGCAGGGCACCACGCCCACCCCAGCCTTGGCCAGCAAGTAGGCCAACACCAAACCCCTGATCCCTGCTCCCTCGGCGGCCACCAGCATTTCCGTTCTCTTTATCCATGTAAGGTAGGTGGGGTATCAAGTTGAAGAGCCTCCCATGTAAGGTAGCAAGCCAGTTATGTGTAATCCATAGACCAAATCCTAGAGACAAACCAAATTAGTCATTCCAAGAATCTCGTCTATGCCACATACGCGTCCCAAAACAATGTTCTATTTTCCAAGAAATAGTCAACTAAAGTAAAAGACAAGAATGGAGAAAGAGAGCATGGAGAAAAGAATTATACAATAAAGGCCTTGAAAAATAGGCAATGGTCTCTGCAGCAGGTGGTAGTACAATGGCTGCAGCTTTCTCATGAAATATGCACATCTAAATGTATACAAGCTAATAATTGCATATCTACTTCATAGCCAATCCTGCATTGCATGGTTCCTGAAATCTACTTGAAGAACAGACCCCTTTTCCTCCCTTTTCTCTTCTCCACAGCCTGTATTAAAAAACAACAACAACAACAACAAAAAAATCAGCTATACAGCTGTGCTGCTAGGTTCAGGGTTCAGACAAGATTTGAAGTTCTTCATAAAAATTAAGTGCCCCTCTTTTTTCTGGTTCCCTGTGAGAAATAACATAATATACAAGTAACGCAAAGAGTAGGACAAGCCGCATGATAGGTCCTTCTACCAACTGAGATGCTCAGGACAAAAATGAACTGCAGATTTACACTCCTCTAAAAAACAGCGCACATACATAGAACATACCCAAAACCAATAAACAGGTTGCATCATAAAAAGGCAGACACAGACATGGTAGCCCTTAAGTAACACATGCATGCCTCTGCCAATTAATTCCAAGGTCCATAATCACATTCGTCTATAGTCATGGTATTTGATTTTACATTGGTCTGGTGCACTAGGTTTTAAAAGCTAGTGAAAGACATGTTGATAATGTGGAATAAGAAACACATTTCTGCCCATAAATTTCAAACAATTCTTCTTGGCATCTGTTCACATACTATTTATCCGAACACCGCATCACTGGCAAATAGCACATAAACTAAGATCCTACATATAGCGAAGTAGAAAGCAAATATAAATTAGCACTGCAAAAATATACACCAATTTCATTATTTTCAAACTGCATCTAAATAATGGAGAATTAAATTGATACCATCATTTTAAACAATCTCATGGTGAGCACGATGGTATCTCGTAACCTGCCAAAAATCACAGAAAGAGGATCATGAGTAAGAGTGACGGTTTTGTGGAAATTTGAACAATATCGCTTTGCCAAATTAGGAGGTAGCAGAAAACTGCAAAGCATGCCCTGACTATGAAAAATCCTGTCTTGGATAATGTCTCTTGAACAAGCCTAGAAATACTGGGCCATTTAGTCTGGGATATAAATAAACCGAACAATAAGTAGCAGGTAAATTGGAACTTACGGGCTACTGTCTGCTGTCTTTAAGAGAGATTCAGAACCATCGGCACATCGAATTAAAAACTCAGCAGGACGTCCATATGGAATAGTAATCTGCAGGAGTATAATATATCAGATGTCAGGCTTGGTATTTGGTATGCATAGCTCACAAGATACTTGCAAATACACATGACCCTGATGTAAGAAACAAAAAGAGAGGAAAATATGGGGGAGGGTTAACAAGAAGTACATAGGTGGGTATACATATATTTCTTTTCGTGTATTAAATGATTTGCATTGCATGAGTTGGGCACTAAGTTCTTAATTATATCTAATGTCATAAATCTAAATCAGCACTATCTGAATCTTGTTTCATCATTCTATGGTTACTTTCATTGATTCCTCAAGTGCAAGGTACAATGTTTCAGGAATGTTAACATACTTCCTTAACAGCAACAAGAAAACAAAATCAATTAACCATTCAAGGGCCGGGTGAAATCTCATCTCTTCCTATGTCAAATCATCCCATAGTTCTGGGTGTTCAAAAAGCAAATGAATAAACCAAGCAAATGGAAAAAATTTGTCATGTGTTGACTCATTCAAATTAATGTCACATATATGACCATCCATACTTTCATTGCCTAGTCACTTCATCAACAGGTGAAGAATCATACATTAGTTTGTGCGTGAAACTTCTCTGTAACAACAACACCACGTGGCCCAGTGCTCTTTATGCTGTAACCTTCCCTCTTGATTGCCAAAATAGCATGCTCCCATATATCTATAAATCTAACCTGAAAATGAATAATATTGCACAGATTAATTGTCTAAATAACTCGATAAGATGAAAATGTAATTGTATTGTGATTCTTTTAGAATGAAAATTCTAATAGATAGAAGTTGGGAAGTAGCCTGTATACCGATAATGAAACTTCGAAAGACACATGTCCAACTGAAAGAGTTTTTTTGATCTGCTCATGCATTTCAGGATCTGTTTGAAATTAAAGAAAAGCATGTCATAATACCGGAAAGAGTTCACAGTTTAGTATGCATCATCCAAAATTCTATAATATGACAAAGCTTATGCAAAGCTAAATTCTCTAAATCAACAACTAATAACACCAAGATAACAATAAAATATTGAACATAAATTTCTTTCTGAGGGGAACATAAAGAAATTGAAATAAAAAAGAAAAGAACATGACAGACCTGGGGCAATATACAATAGTTTATAAATCATTTTCAAAAAGCATGTACAAGTTCTTAAAGAAAATTCATGCAACCACTGATACAAGATCAAATTCATAAAAAATAACTTGGCTACACATTTATAAACAGTTAAAATCTATTCAAAATAGTCAAGATATTAGTCAATGTAGTTTTTAAGTCATACAAAGCAGTGCCGAATGACAGGCCTCATTTTTATCAGTTTGTTTTGCATGTTGTGAGAAAAAAGAACCAATTAATAAACTATGAGACAGAGTTTACAAGATATTCATATAGTCATAGTTTATGAATTAGAACTTCAAATATATATATATATATAGAGCATGCACTAGTTAAACCTCCAAGCAAGGCATTATAAATCCAACAAACAGTAGCATTAACAGTTAAAAGGAATAAGACTTCTTATACGTTCCTAACAAGCACCTGACAGTCTGAGACAACAAATCCTCATGCCATATGAATTGGGTTATGCCATAATACATCATGATTATTGAAAAGGAAAAGCAAAAATATAGTCTATAGACGTGGTTGCTTGCAGAGGAGATTGATCAGACTGGTGGAGTCAGCAATAACTACTGTTGACTCTGAGGAATTTGCCTTACAGGACATCAATTTAAAAAAGTGTAATCACTTCTGAGTCAAGGTCTCCAACTCGGAGGAAGCTACTTAACAACAAGCAGTTCATGATCACATTTGACTTTTTCTTCGGTTTGAGAAATATGCATAGGCCAGAGATTAGTCTAAGAGTGCCACAAGCTCATCTTGAAGTTTGGTGATCATCTAATTAGGAGTATACCCTAACATTTGTGATCTGCATGCATTAGACGTCATCTTAGTGTCATAGAGGTAGGCCATCTGAGTAACTGGCCCTACTGACATGAGCATTTTTACCCATGATGTTGATGCAACATCTGTAATAGCTAACATGATTGAGTAGTTGTGTGACAATATTCTGCTTCAAATAAAATCTACCTAGGAACAAATGGGATCTATGAATACATAAAGAACTAAAAACAAAGGATTAAAATCATGAAAAGTTGATCTCCAAGAATTTAAATCATGAAATACTGCGCTCTCCAATAAAACATAAAAGCTACATAGGCTAGATACTCTTAACACAAGAAAATAACACTTCACGAATTTAAATTTCTTAAATAAGTACTAGAAAGCCACAGCAAGGCCATCAAAAATTACAAGAGCAAACACCACAAATATAGGAAAATATCCAGATGAATAAGGAAACATGTAGCTCACCGCAAGTTATCTTTCTTTGCTCATTGGCAAAAACCTTTACGAGTTCACCCTACAATCCCAAATGAGATATATTATATTAAATAATATAGACAGGTACAACAAGTAGCAGCAAGAACTTATGCATAGCTCAATATACAAGGTAAAGAGTCAGATGTATCAGTGATATGCTAGTGCTTCCTAAACAATTTATTCTGCTAGATGTGCATGCTACTGTTAGCTAATGACATAATTAACGAACCTGCACTAGTTCAAAGTTCGCATGTACAAAATCGATTTATAAAGATACCTTGTATGATCAAAGGTTCCTCCAAAACAAATATTCATTCTAATGACCTAATGTCTCTAGCAATGCAGGATGGTTAATTTGTTTTACTTTCATAACATTTGTAAAATTATTCCTTGTGATTTATTTCAAACCCATTTAGCAACCATCATAGGAGCAAACAAAAGAGAGCTAGTTTGTATGTTTGTAGGTATCTAATGTGGGGCTTGTGCATTAACGTCCTAGATGAGATGTTGATACCCCATCAGGTTTAAGGACTGTTTTTCTATCTCTCCACTTTGAAGTTTCAAAAGAGTTAACTTGGTTGAGGTCCTCACTTCCTGAAGTGTTATGTCCATAAGAAAAAAGAAAACTAATCTTACAAAAAGAAAAAGCGAACTCCAAAAAAGCTGTATTATCCAATAAATCAGCTTACTTTTCTCTTCCTGTCATCCAGGGGTTGGATTTCAATGGCAAGGTATGAATCCACATCATCAGCAGTTACAAGATATGTGGGTTGTTTCGCTCCTGTAACATAACATATTGTTATAGTTGAAAGTTTCCAAAAGAAAAATATATTAAAAGAAGATGGTGAAGATAGGTTATACCTTCGATATAATTCACAGATCCATCTTCTAAATAACGTACCCACTGCAACAAATCAGAAGGGAAAGAGAATAAAGTTGTAACTATGGAGGAACCATAAAGCATTTCAATGAAAAGAAAAAATTGCTGTAACGTTTTACAAAAGTATAAAACATTGTTATTCAAGATATATACCTCAAAATTACAACTAGTGGTTCCATGGATGGAGTACCCACTTGCTTGAAGTTCGCTTCCTGGAAAGGCTTCCCCTGAAATACGAAGCCCTTCTATTGCTGGCAAAGGATCATCCTCTGCAGCTGCATGTTTTGCATGATTATCAACAGATAACACAATCATCATGGATCATTGGAGATGATCTCCAAAGCAGAATAACTAAATTTCTAAATGATGTTATACCTTCAGAAAATGAAGAACTGGGCTCCTCAAGGACTGGTGGAAGATGTGGGTAAGACGAGTTTGGGTCTTCCATTCCAGATGCCAAATAAGGAGAACCGCCAGAAGCCCAGTGAACTGAGGGTTCTCTGCCATGCTGGACTCCAGCTGCCTCAGGATCCCCCATGTCATTGCCTTTGACAAAATCCTTGAAAGATGGATTTTGACTTTTGGACTCATCAGTAAAATGTGCACCATGAGAATCGCCTTGATTAACTCGAGCTGTAGTATCTTGAGCAAAGGTATTCCTGGAACAGTACACAACATGATTACCAGATCTATGGGAATCTGCTGAATGTAAATGCCGCATCCTCCTGCAGTTAATGTTATATGAAGCGAGACAAAACTATGTCATTGAAAACGACCTTGTAGTTCTTCATCCAGCAATATATTTTGAATAATAAGATGTAATCCTTATTATTTAAGAATGGTGCTGCCACAACCCAAGACCTCACCCAAAAAGACTAGCCAAAAGGTATTATTTGAGTTCCTTGGCTCTGTATAAGTACCTAAAATCTACCCAACAAATGACCGATGTCGAACTAAACACACGCCCTCACGGATCCTCACATACCCCCACATGTAAGTTCTGGCGTCCTCGCAGGCTAAAGGTTCAAATTCATTCAAATCTAATTACAAACACCACAATATGCCCGTGGTCAGCCTCCATGAACCCATGTTACATGTCTCCTAGTCCACATACATCATGGGTCAGATCTGCTCTGATACCATTTGTCACAACCCAGGACCTCACCCAAAAAGGCTAACCAAAAAGTATTATTTGAGTTCCTTGATCCTGTATAAGTACCCAAGATCTATGTGGGACTAAACACATGAAACAACATAAACTATCCTAAAATCAATTAGTAAGATACAAAATATAAAATGATACAGTCAATTGCATACTTTTAAAGTACAACATACATACCGATATCTAAAATCTCCTCGAGTGGCGATGTCTCTCGTAGATATCCGGATCATTAGCATAATCAGGAGGCACATCAGCCCACCCCTCTAACCAAATGGCATTGTAGTCCTGTACGCTCAGTCCATAAGAAATGTTCTCTAGGTTATAACCATTCTCGAATCTCTCGCTGGAGCTCTGGTTCTGAGAGGTATCCTTTGGCTGATAATACGATTGTGGAAGGTCCATCCGAATATGCCGGCAGCAAAATTCGACCTATAAAATGCTCTAGGCTGCGTAGGATAGTAGCCACCGGAAGACGATGCCTCAAATGCACCATATCCATATCTGTATCCATATAGGTCATAGGTTGCATGTAGCTACAAGTAATAGGATTCAGTATACGACCCAGAACCTGATACGTCGATGGATCCTACTCCACGTGTGCGAGGTCATCTGCAGCTGCATCATGTCCTTCTGAATGACCTCGAGGATCTCATCTCCTAAATGCAATTATATCCTCGTGGACTCTATCAGATCATACACCGTGGTCCCTATCCTGTGTAGCATGTATAAATTGGGACACCGATGAATCGAAGACCACCCTGTGGCTGTCTCATAAATGGTGGTATGATGTCCTCCACTCTCTTTCTGGCCAGTAAATCCATGACCACTAGAATTATCATCGCCGCTCTTTCTGGTCTCTAAATTTGAGTGAAACTAACTCCACTCTCCATCGAGGCTGCAACTGCCTTTTCTTTTTTCGCTGCTAAGCAACTGCCAGCTTACCCTCCATGCCCCTTTCTGCCTGGCTATGCTGCGAGGATGGATGCCGCCCTCCTGACTAAGTCGACCAAATAGCATGGGGGCCTCGTCTAAGCAACTCTTGATCATATCTCTGGAAGGATGTCTCGGACAAGGACTCATGTGATGATCGGCTCCCCAGTAACCCCTGTGACTGTGGGTGATCGGCTGGAAAGATGCGTGGAATGTTGTGATCTGCCCATTTTCCTGCATCGACCCTAGACTCTTTGCTACGAAACTAGCCAGTTGTGGACGCGATCCTGACTCATTAAGTTTTGGCTCCTGCTACCGGCCCACAAGCCATCTGATCATGGGATCATCCTCATCGTCAACAAAAGCATTAGGGGGGAGGGTTGAAGAAGAATTGAACGTTTTGACCAAAAAAAAAAGAAGAATTGAACGAGGCTTGAGAAGTTTCTCAAGCCTTCCCAACAATTCTCCCATCATATAAAAAGACAGGAAGAGACGGAGAACTAGTTCGGAGCAGTCCAAACCGGTGCAAAGGCCGGTTCGCACAAGTTCCGCGTGGAACTGGCGGAACTGGCTGGTTTGGACCAATTTCGTCCGGTTTAGGATCGGTTCTAACCAATTCGAGACTGGTTTGGACCGGTTCCAACTGTTTCGGGTTCGATTCCGAACCCCACAAGCAAACCGACCCGGCCACACACCAAGTCAACTCAGTACGGGCCAAACCGGGTCTATCTCAACCAAGTTCCAAGTAATGCAACCTAGATAAATACCATTTCTATCAATTTTCCTTCTAGCGACCTCTAGCATATTGTCAATGTCTTTCGACTTATTGAACATAAAGATTTATGAACACGTATGGAGGGACAAGAGTGTTATCCAATTTAATATAATAGTTTACCAAAATTTCAGTTGCCTACCAGTACCTTCTTATTGTTCTTAAGAAGAACAAACATGGTAGCACCTTTAAAGTAAACTTGTGTTCCCAAATTTCTATCACCCTTCTTTCATGCCTTTATTTACTTACTGATTCATGCAAAGAATCAGTACTAGTGGAAGAAGCTCTTGCTCATCCTGAGTGGATACAAGCTCCTGAAGAGGAAATCTCTGCTACAAAGAACAAACAATGGGAAGTAATCACATTATTGAAGGGAAAGGAGCCCAGTGTTGTATACATCGGTGCTCACTAATGTTAAAACTGAATGGAAGCACTATGACATAAGTCTATTAATGAAATACTAAATTTATCTGTATAATATTGATTATTCACAGACATTTGCAATACTGGCAAACTTAAAGTCAACCACGAACTCTTCTCTCTGACTGCTACCATGTACTGGGAATTGCATTAGTTAAATCTGAGAAGTTTGCCCTACATGGAATTCTTAAAAAGTTTGTACCGGGTTTCCATAGACTTTTAAAATTTATGGTCATGACATGTCCATAAACTAAAGAAGGCGACTTGCCACCTAGAACAGTCCCAGCATAATTGGCTTAAGAAGTCCAGATATATCCCACCATGCTGGATATATACCTTGATGGGAAGAGAATAAAACAGAGAATATGAAGCTTGTCAGACAATAATGAACAAACGTTGACTTAAAAAGAACAGCTGAATTGTTATCTGATAGACAATCATGAAAGTAATATAATAGTAAGCAGAAAATTCAACAATCAGAGCATTATAAATGGCCAGAAATCATTTAGGTTCACCTGCTTATGGGAGGAGAGGTTCTCTCCAAGTTATCATGGTCGGGAATCTTTGTAGCAAGACCACTTGGACCAGTTTGGCGATTTCGGTTCCCTAGTACCTCCCAGTCATCTCTTGTTTGAATGTTGGAAGGAGAAGAAATTGGAGATTGTGCATGAGGATATGCTGGTTGCGGCACAATTTCAAGGCTATTCTTGTTCTAACAAGCAAAAGAAATTTAGAGAGAACTGAAATCAGAGAATTAAAAAGAAGAAAGATGTATGATCATACAGGAGTAGCCATTGCTGCACCAAGAGGATGAGAAGGCGATTGTGGAGGAAAGCTTGTGTTGTTTGATGATTCTGCACGCCACGGAGCTAACTGGTACTGAGACTCCTTTAGTTTTTCCTGCACCATCCAAGTTTGCACATAAGGTGATTTCTGTGAGAAAATATCAGCTCCGAGCAACCATAATATGCTCACTACCATACATGAAAGTTTATGTAGAGGTGACATTTATTAAATGCACGAAAGTTTTGTAAAGGTGCCAAATTAAATGCAAGATCTAGAGTTCTAGACTAATAAATCAACAAATGCATACTTCATGTTATCCTTAAATAAATATAACATACCTCAGTAATGATGAGTTTCTCCTGCAAATGTTTAAACAAAACCTGCAAGAGGCAAGTCCACCACAATAAGATGCCAAATCCCAAAATGCAACAACCTGTATCTAGTCAAAAGCCAGAAGAATGTAATTTATTTTCATATTTAGGAGTGTTGAACTTAAGTTCACTGGAAGGCAAAGAAATGATGTTACAGTTTTTATTTTTTTTATTTATGGAAATCAAGTTTAATGAGATTGCAAAAGGTTAATATAGCCATTTTAAATACTATTCTAAAGTTCAATATTTCTTTTTTCCTTAACGAATTCTAAGGTTCAATATCAGTAAGAATAACTCGTCATCACCAAGGGGGGGAAAAAAAGAATAAAGAAGAGAAAAGACAAACACTATACAACTTAATTTGTGCGTGTATGTTTTTTCCCCTCTTGAGGAGAAAATTGGGACCTGGAAGCATACATCCTAACACCACAGCTTTTACATGTCAAAAAAGGAGAATTTGGAAGATAGCACCATAACCTAATAAAATCACCAGACAGGTGAGACATGGATGTGGGCAACCTGCCAAACCTCCAACCCATGAACCCCTCATTTCCTCTAAATAGACATAATGAAAAATAAATAGTTGAAGTAACATCATTGTACCAGCTGCAAACTCAGCAGAAAAAAAAACAGGCAGAAGACAGAAATTACTTATACACAAAAGCCACCGCCGCATAATAACCACCGTAATATATTGTTTCCCGGGTATCACACGCCAAGATGAGTATTGGCACACACTGAAAGTACAAAGACAAACATATAGAGTAATAATTTATTAATATAAGCATGATTCGTCATACCGGTACCAGGCCCGTAGCGACACAATAGAGAGAGCAAGGGAGAGAGAGATGGGGAATGGAAGAGAGATGGAGAATGGAAGAGGGAAGACGGGAGGGAGATAGAACGGGCTCTAGAGGATGTTGGTGGGGCACCAGAGGGGCGCCGAAAGGTGCCAGAGGGCCGGAGCAAGGGCTCCGCCCTTCAGACCCCTGTTTCATTGCCGCAGAGAGCCGGAGCAGGGGATCCGCCCTCCAGACAGCCCACCCTCCCTCTCTCTTTTTTTCTCTCTTCTCCCTCTCCCCCTCCTGTCGGTTTCTCGTTTTGAATGCTGGAATCGTCCCGATCCGCCGCCGGCATGGCTCAATACGTCCCAAACCGGGCAGTTCAAGACGGTTCCGCATTCCTTGACTATAAGTCTATAGCTATATTAGTATAGTATTATATATTATCAGTTTGATAAAGTAATAATATATTACTATAACTAACAATGTTATTCGTTATAAAATTAGCAAAGTCAAAGTTGCATCACTCACAATTGGCCACACAGTGTTCTTTTCTGTAAGTGCACCAACAGAAAAACCAAACAACTGTCATGCAATTAAAAATGTACTAATTCTGAATGCTTGTTATTATACATACAGTTTTGCCAACTAAATGCAATGAAACAACCCTCTTCAGAAAATGGTTACTTAATACATGAACTGCGAAGTCAACATGGTTAATTTCATCAAATCCATATAATGTACGTCACTGTAACATATAAGCACGGGCATTTTAATTGCGTCAATTAAGGATATATTTTTCATCTAAGTTGGGCCATGTACAACCAAAATCACTGCTGCACATGTTCAGAATAGCTTGAAATTTTCATGGTTCTGTGTTGACAACAAGGAATATAATACAAAAAAGAATATTCACAGATCAATAAACATTTAGGATAATATTTATGGGACATAAATTTATGATAAGCTCTATTGTTATTGCACAAACAGCAATCTACAAACCTTTAAATTACTAACAATGGATTGAGCATCAAGCACAGAAGGCTGGAGGCCATATTCTGAAAGAAGAGGCAACAAAGAAGATACAAATGTAGACCTTTCCTGCTGTGCTGCCTGTAGAGAAAAGAGAACTGAATTCAACATTTAGCTATATTATTCTGATAAGTAAACGACAGTGCTGAAGGTAATTAAAAAGCAAATTAACATGCTACTTGCAGCTGACAAGAATAAGCAACATCCCACAAACATAAATTGGTAAGCACAGAGGTCCAAACATATCTTAGTGAAAGCAGGAAAGGTTGCAACACTCGACTTAGTACAGCTCAACATAAAAACCTATTTAGTATCAAATGAATGAAATGCAAACACTTGGCACTAAAAACCTATTTAGTATCAAATATAGCGGAGCACTGGTAATAATAACAGTTGCTCAAAATATTCCAACTGCTAATAAGCATAGGACATTTATAGATGCAACTGCTGCTGCATGGACAGCTCATACTGCACATTTTTTTAAATTATGATACAGATGATTATAAATATTCTCCTTTCTCATTAAATGCACAGTTTTCATGCTCAGGTGAAGAAAGGAAAAGGGGTCTAGTGTGAAAAAAAATGGAGATTGACTATAAGTCAAGGTATTCAGACTATAGTAGAATGAAGAAACAGTTGAGAATGCACTCATTCACCAATACAAGTTCAAACCTCTATTCCCTCCAACTCTGGCAATAAGTCAAGGTTGTTTCTGAATAATAAGGATCTTCATTAACCAAAAAAGCCACAAATCTGCGTAAACCATTTGGTCATCGTGGGAAGACCTTTTGAAGTAAGAAATAAGCCTATTCCATCTAGTTAATGTAAAGGAATTCTTATAGCAGACCTCAGTGTCAGAGGTCTATTTCAAAATGTAAGAGCTGGCACAATCAAACACCAGACACACCAATTACTCAAGAGTAGATGTATTTATGCAACTAGTGTTACCTATCCAGTCCCTTTTTCACAACTTAATTACAGCCTAAGGTTCACATGTGTTGCACATGACAAATATTTAAAGTTAAAAATCTTAATTGCTCACTATAAGGAAAAACTCACAGAAACAAAAGTTATTTTACATATCTCTTCGGGTTGCAAAATAAAAGTAACCAAGGAAACAATGACAAATTACAGATATCTAGCATTGTATTATCCAATGGTCAAGTCAATGGATGATGTGTCCATACATAAATAGCACATAGAAAATTGGAAGACCTCATGCCATGACAATAAATAACAGTCATTAGAACACAACAACAACAGTTTCAGGACACCTCCAACATTATGGTGCACACAATATAAAAAGCAGCAGCAATTCTGTCCTAGTAGCAACTAAAATTCTGCATTTCATCCTAAACCATCCTAAAGGTTATGGCCTAATCACATAACAAACTACATAGTGTACATTGCAACAGCCACTTTATTTAATATTATATGATATTTTATTAAAATTATGTTCTTAATCTAAATATCTATAATATGGTCAAGTACAACAATGACTACAACTCTCTGTTATGACAACTGTTTTAATTATTGTCATCTGATCTCCCGGGCAAAATAATGTTCAATATTAAAATATCTCTAAATGATTCAAAAATAGTTTTTCACATGACCAAATAATGTCATCCAACTATTTATATTAAGTACAATTTTTTGAAGGAACCAAATAACAGTCACTACTTAAACACTAAAACTCTGTTAACAAGTAGTCAGGGTTCCTCCAAGCCATTGTAATCACTATTATTATAAAATATAAGCAGGATCTATACAGTGGAACTGTAGAAGGAATGGTGTATAGAATAACTAGTTGGGATGTTTGTGGTATTTGCTATATGTTGGGGAGCATGATGTGAATCCAAAAAGGCCAGGACAAAAAGCAGGCAGACTAAAGCCCCAGTTTTCTCAGGTCCAAGATAGTTTTGTTTGGACATGAAATGCGGTGCTTTCATCCAGGCTGGCAAGGAAGAAAGTTCTGCTTCCTGTATCTATATACTATTATAATGCAAACTTGGTGGATTCCACTCCACCCCCAAGTTGGACTCCACTATAATATGTTTTTTCCCTAAACACTGGTAAATATTGAAGTAAATCCGGGTGTTTCTGAACTCTCCCCCAGATGTATTAGTTTTTTCCTTTTTTCCCCCACCCTACTTAAGCACCCATCCCGAAAATTGGACCATTTCTCCAGCCTATATCTCAAAAGCACAGAATCACATGCAAACCATGCTAGTACAGTAAAATTGCAATTCACTGTATGAAAGTGAGTAGTTACATGTTTCCATATAACAGCACATGGGGAAATCTGTTACCCCTTTAAGAAAAGATACTTCTTGAAAGAATTAGCTAGGAATATAAATCAAACAATTGGCCTCTTCCATATTAATGCATAAAGGAGATTTTCCAAGTCTTTTGAGCTCCAAAAAGTTGACCTCCAAGAACAAAAATAATATTGGAGGAGATATAGGAGTTGCACCAATTAAGGACTAATGGATAACTGATTCAAATGCTATAGACATGTACAGTGAAGACATTAAGGGGCTCCAGTATGGAGGTGTACTTCAATGTTTGATGATGTTAGGAGAGAATGTGACGATCTACGCTAAGTCGCTAACAGGGATGGGAGTTGTAAGAAAGTATATGGAAAGGCTTGAAATAACATTAGAGATAGCTCTAAATATGAATAGTGGTTGAATGGGAGTTCAGTAAGCCAACCACACATAGTCTAGACAAGGCTTGGTTATGGTGGTGCTCAAAAATTGTTGTATGTTTTCATCTTATAAAAGTTTTCTCCACCAAAGTTGGTAAAGCTTTAAATGTCAACCTTATTTTTCTTAGACTACCATCCACTGTCCATGCTTCACCCTTGCAATGCCTAATACACAATTAGGACTATTTATTTCCAGATATACAGAAGCTGCCTCTATGGGTTCCAAATCCAAAAGCATTTAGGATTACTAACTGGGTTTGGATTTGAGTTTGAAAATATAGTTGCCAACTTGATCTGTCGGATCCAACCCATTTACCAACCAATCTATATGTAGAGAGATATACTGGATTCCTGCATAAGTAAAAGCTTACTATCAACTTTCTATGTAAGAGTGTATGTAGGAGTGGCATGGATGTCAATTGTTCTGTAATGTAAGAATAAGAAATCACGCAAATTTATAAAATTAAACGATGATATTATTAATGAGTTAATTGTCTCTATCGATACTGATTATGCATTATTAGACAAATGAGTTGCCAGTGAACATGAAAGAGCTAAGCAAATCATATAGGGAGAATTGCATAGATTAATAACTTATGTGTAGTAAATCTGAGCAAAGCAGTGATATATTCCATTGAAAGAATACAGACTAACATGCATATAGAATAAAAGCAAATATAAACCATTATGATTAGAAGACAGGAATTTATAAAATAAGTTGCTTGAGAAGCCAAAAAACTCTATGCCCAAGAAATCATAGGATTCCTGTACATTATATATTTTGAACATATAAATGGAACAGATGGGATTATTGCATCTTAAACCACATTTTAGTGATTAAGCAATAAATACAACCAGTATATGATGATGAGACCAAAAAAAAGTATTTGATGGCAATTAGCCTTTCAAAACCATTATGCAGATGAAAAATTAACAGCTCCATATGTGAAGTTATTAAAACAGAGTTCAATGATCAGCTGAAATAGTACTTGCAATGCATATGTTAGACGAATGTTTTCCTCAATTATATCTTGTCTGTAGGAAAGGGCTTTTGATGCAGCATCAACCAAGTCCTGCTGTTGCTGATCGAATGCCTGGAAAACATTTATTTCAAAAATGATATCCTGTGCCTTGAGTAATGATGGGATGTAGAGATATTAGGAAACTTGCTTACCAACCGCATATAAGCAATGCGTTTTTCTAGAGTATATTTCTCATTGCGTATTTGTGCTTCCTATAGAATGGACCAGTCATTGAGTTAATAAAAAAGTAAGGACCACCAAAGAAGGTATAGCTTAATATTCTGATACATTTTTCTCACCTTCACTGAATAATCAGCAAGGTGTTTTCTTAACAGAGCAATCTCTTCTTCATGTTCTCTAACTTTAGTAATAAGATCCTGCATTTAAAATAACCTCCATTTTATTAATTACTACAAGATGAGGATTTGCATGAGTGCCCGTGAGCAAGACCAATAAACCACCTGTTTCCACATAATATTTGAGCTGAATTCAGATACTGGCATCAGCCCATGTCCAGATGAAGTGAGCCTCATATCAAGTTCTACCTCCTTCCTGTACCAATCAAAAGAATGAAGATACATTCTTAGCATTAGATTTTCTTCAAGACAGTCTTTTGGCATCTATAGCACATACACAGTGATGCAAAACTCTATGCAGTATGTAATACCTGCTTGGAGAGAAGGATGTTGAAGACGGCATAGAGAACTGAGATAAGCCAGCAGTTTCTGCACCACTTTGTGTACCAGGAAAATTTTTCAAGGTTCCATTTACCTTTCTGCTCTCAGAATAGTGCGGGTTCACTGTGCTTTTTTGCAAAGGAGGCTCCTCACTTTCAGGGATTCCATTCTGATGAATGACTAGAGTACCCTGGGGATTCAGTGAAGAACCAATCTCCACCCATCTTGTCCTATCTACTTCATTTCCTGCTGGAGAATTTGAGTGATGATGTTTGTAGGGATCCACGGAATGATCATCTCTTAGAGCGTCAGAAGAAGGCCTTAGAGATGTAGCCTCTGACCTCTGCCAACAAACAAAAAATACCATAGCTGCAAAAATTTAATCTCATGAAAAGAAATTGTTAGGATAACATTTTGTTTAGTTCTATAAGAACCATGTTCGTAATGTTGTAATATCCAGTCTATGAGTAAAATCAAAAAGCATGTAGAAAGTATTGAAGATACACTCATGTTATTTTTTTTAGAAGCAGAAAATTAAATGAACAGTGCAAACAGAGACCAAAAGAGACACAAAAGCCCAGCCTGTTGTATTCCAAAACTAGGTTCCGAGAAAACAGCTAAACATCTCCATATTGGATATGCTTATAGAAGACAATCTATTTATTGGTTTAAAGATTTGCTAGATGCTAGAGGGTATTGCCTGGTTAAATGGAAATAAAAGGGTGGCAGCCCACATATAACTTAATTTTGTCACTCCATATTGGATATGCTTATAGAAGACAAACTATTCATCAGGTTAAAGATTTGCTTGATTCTAGAGGGTTTTCCCTGGTTAAATGGAAATAGAAAGGTGACAACCAATATATAACTTAATTTTGTCCCTCAATTGCTCTGGAAAAAACCTCCATCAGGGAATGATGTTCCATGAAGATCTGGTTCAGTGAAGCATGAGAATTACCTTAAATGATGGTCCACCTGAGCAAGAAAGAGAAAAGGGTGGACCTGAGGCTTAATCCATCGTAGATGTTAATGTAACAGTTATGCAGACATTATCTGAAGATATCTTAATTGTGAGTGTGACTAATTATTGGGATGGTTGCTTTCAAGATCTCATGTAAAGATGCTGCAAGCACAGATGTTTTTCAGACCATGAGAATATTGTGTTTTTCTACAAACCGAATAAAAATAAGGTAAATATAAATCCAAGTCAAGGATCTAAGTACTAGTGCATATTGGTCCCTTCATCTAATCATGTTTAACTACAGATATTATGCACTATTGCATTAGTTTAAAAACTTTTACTAATTGAAACTAGCTTTTAAAAACTCCAAAGTCAGTCAATTTCTAGGACAAATGCTTAACTATTCCAACAATTGGAACCCTCCGCACTCCCGCACCATCCAACTATGACTGAGCAATTTATCCTATTTTGTGAGCATAGCCGTAACCATAACCATCCAGCCTTGTCCTATTTTGGATTGGCTTTACAAATCCTTGTTTACCAAGCATTCCAAACCACCTCAAATTTTCACAATTTTTTTCATAATTTTTCTCATAACCTCTGTCTATGTCAACTTAGGGCTTCCTCCCCACTTTTCCTGCATCCTCCAACACAGATTAAAGTACATCTATCTTTTGAAGCCCCTATAATCTTTGTTAGCAAAAACAAAAATTAGATAAAAAGAAGGTTCCAGTTATATAAGAAAATAATATTTAACTATCCCATAATACTTGAGAATAGATAATATATGCATACCAAGACAATTAACCTAGTCTTAGATTATATAAATAGCATTTTGAATGAAAAAAGAAGACTAAGCAACTACATTTGCTAATCAGTAAGATAACAGACACAATTATGAAGACTCAAAACTAATTGGAAAGACCACAATTAACCAGGAAAAAAAATGCATAGATGATAAACTTGAAGAAGACTATCAGGACAGGAGTGCTTACATATCTTTCTAGTTCTCGCGTTTTCCGCAGGAGTTCGTCCTTTAATTGGTTATTCTCTTCCAACTAAAAAAATGCAGCACTATTTAGAACTAGAGAAATGTCTGATTGCATCATCACATAATAACAGCCTTCAAATGTTGAGGGATATCCAACTAGTATGATCAATCTGTAAAAAATTACTAAAAAAGAATACTTGCAGGCATACATAAGAAAATTATGTTGCGTGCAGACAACATGAAATCAGATGTGCTGGGCAATTAATGTAATTATCATGTAAAAGTTCGGTCAATATGAACCAAGGGCATAGACCAATTCTAATTTGCAAGTTTCGCAATCTCGATATTGAACCTTGTATGGATACCATGTTGGCACAGTATCGGTATGCCCGATCCAAGGGTCAGCTCGGCATATGAACACTCAGTACATCCCCGTACTGAGTATCAGCTCAGTACGGTATGGTATTATGCCTGGTATAAGGTGATACTCATTGGTGCAAAGAACATTACTTATTTGTTATCTATTTGATCATATAGTAGAACCAAGTGAATATATATATATATATATATAGACACACAAACACACATATATATATGGACACACACACACACACACACACACATATACATATATATATATATATAAATAGAAACACACAAACACGCACACACACACATATATATATAGAAACACACACACACACACATATAAAGGCGGATAAAGCGGCTAGGATTGCAGTATAGTTGCAAGTTTTTGTAAGCATTGCATGAGCTAGCTTAGCAGCGGGGATTGAGGACCTGCAAACCCATGGGCAAGAAAACAACTATGGTTAACAGCATGTTGACCTTCAAGGTAAGCAATGCAATGAAAACTACTGACAGCAGCAGTAAGGTAATGCTGGAAGATCAAACGGTAGGGAGGATGCAAGGTTAGAAGCTGTTGATGCTAAAGGACCGATACGAGGAAATTAATAAAAGTCAATGGTGGCATGGTGCAAGGCCACACAGGACAGCACAGGGGAAAGGCCAGTTAATTGCATTGTATGTTCATAAGCAGCTTATGTTCAAGTTCAACCAGGCATGTCGCTCAATAAGGCTTGCTCCATTACTAAATGATCAGAACTTGAGACAAAGATCTACCTTTAAATAGTTCAGACAGGATGCTTAAGGATTAAGGATTACCTAGTTTGCCTTCTTGTTTGCTTGTACTTAGTTCAATTAAGTTTGGAATACTCGAATGCATGTGATATGCATGCATATGAGTGTATAGGCAAATATACATATATAATTCAGTTGTTATTCAAAGCTATTAATTCAATATCAATAATAATGGTCTGTTAGGAGATATTAAATAGTGTGTATCTTGCCAAAAAAAGGGATGTTTGGATAGCCCAAACAATTATGGCCTTTGATCCAATCAAGCCTTAGGCATGCACAGGTATGGTCAAGCATGGTCTTGAACTCTGTCAGAATCCATTTCATGCAATAATATGGAAGTCTAGTTAAACTTGATCATGATATAGCTTTATGCAATCTGACAGGCCTCAAGTTGGCTCACTTAGCAATTCTGGTTATAAGCAACAGGCTAAAGCATGCAGAGCATATTGCTACTTCTATGAAAATAGGAAAGAACCATTTAATAATTTAATGGATATTCATAAAATTTTCCCATGCTTTAGGTGCTTAAAAATTAAATTTTGATCGCCACCGTACCAAGTTGCTTTATGGTTCTACAAATTGAGTTACTGAACTGTCTTGAGCAGGATTGAATTTGCTCAGTGTATATGCATTTATCGTAAAATATGTTTTACCACCAAGATATAAAAGATTGACCAAATTCAGCTTCTAAACTTAGTTATGGCTGAATAGTTTTAATAAATTTTAGTCCTGAATTATCTAGGAATATTGCTGGCCATCTTATTCCAACCGTCTCTTTGGCTCATTTCTCACCCTAAATCATGGCTGAGACCACAATCATCTTTTCAACAACTCCACTGAAGGCTTTTCAGGAATAGTGTGTCTCCTGTTTGCAGCTGTAGTTTTTTCCTTTAATGCTTTGCATACACTAAAAGTCCATTATCTGAAAGAAAAAAAGAAAGGAAAAAAAATGTTTCTTATCTTGCTCATTGTAAGATATGGTTGGAAGTCTTGTTTTAACAATTTGACTGGAGCAATCTTGAAAAAATGTAAAGAAACTGTTGCACCATCAAATTCTAGGTACTCAAATAAATTTTACCTTAAGAACTCAAATGGTTGTTAAATAGTATGTTTCCATAACAAAACAATGGCAGGACTCAGTGAAAGCAGTGACATTATGGCTGTTTGCCTATGACAATAATTATGAAGGTATGGCCAGAACTTTCAGTCGAAGACAGTATAAACCTAACAGCTTCTAAATCTGGCTAGGGTACATATGCATGCCAGATGCCATTGAGGATCAGGAAACTGATTCTTTGATCAATGGAGTTGTTAAATCTGGACAGGGCCATAACCCTCTTCATCAGTTACAAAGCCAATTACTTATCAGACTAAACTAAAGTGCCACCTAGATAAGATAAGACAGGAAGGTTGAGTCCCCTGTTATAATCGAAATCCTCCATTGACAAGCATCTTGATGACTTTCAGCCACATTCTCAACGCACATGCCATCAAACTAGCTATCATCTCTCTTTGGACATTAAACAATAGAACGATATCATACATAAAATGATCAAGAATCCAAACTTTTGGCAACAAATTCGAAATTCACGTAAACAGTGAACAGTGGAATGCAATAAATGATCGTCCTGCATGGTCTAGAAACCAAAAAAGGAAAGCAACATACAAATTAACAAACACAAACATTGGTCAAGCTCAGTTTTCGAGCCAATCAGAGAATAAAACCATCAATATTCCAAAAAAAATCAAAAGGCAAGCTTACCTGCTGCCTGATAGTGTTCTCCGCGTCCTCCACGGCCTTAAACACCTGGAAGAGACTGTCCTTGGGGGAATCGCTGACGCCGAGGCCGGAGAACCGGTCGGCCAGGTTCCCGACCCCGGCCCCGCCCTCCGTCGACGGGATCCACGGTGGCCGGGGCTCCCGGCCGTAGGAGGCGTCCTTCCTGGGGTTCGAATCATAAGCTCCCATGGACCTCAGATCGAAAGACAGCCCGCTCACGGTAACGAATTCGACTCAAAGGAGCACAAGAAACGCGGATCGAGCGAGGTCAGAGACGAATTGGACCTCAGGGGAGGGCCGAGAGGCGGATCGGAAACCCTAGAAATGGAGAGGAATGGAGGAATTCGGGAGGGGTTGGAGATGGGAGCTCCCTCGGGTTCTTGAGGTGTTCTGTGGGAGAGAGAGAGTGCAGTGGGGTTTTGAGAGGTCGCGGAGACAAAGAAGAGTTTTATTCTTTCTTTTCGGGATTTTTGCAGATGACCCCCTGATCACAAATATATTGAGTTTCTCCAATATTTGCATAATGGTCATGTAGTATCCTACGTTTGCCCGGTAACTCCACTGCAAAAAAAAGGTTTCAAAAATTCTTCAATAATGACTATCATGGACCTTCTTACCCCCAAAAAAAAAATCATGAACCACTTTCTTAAAAATATAATTTATTTACCATCTCATTGGATTGAATCCAATATATTTTCTACGAGGAAAAGAGTGCCGGCTAACTGAGTAAATAGTTGATGCCATACTTCATAATTAACTCATAAATTTTGCATACATTAAAACCTTTTTACATATTTTTATATTTTAAATGTTTATAAATTTTATATAGATGGAAGTAAGAAAAATGCTAAAATGGTAATATAATGATTGACTAATAAATTATTATACAAAATATCTTCTCCAATATGATCATGGTAACACTGGTTTTGAATTAAGATAAGAAATTACAAATATATATTTTACTATTTTATAAGTAATTTTTAAAATGTTAATTATGACTAAATTGTAGTAATTTTTTTTTCAAGTTCCAACAATAAACAAAAGAAATAGTAGGTTATTTGAGATTATATTTTTTTTGCAGTTATAAAACTTTTATTTTATTTATTTGCAACTTTAGTTAAGTCTACTGGAACTTTCTGAAAACTGGCTGAATCTAGTTGAATTGTTGTCAACAAGAGTTTTGGACTGACGCAATGCACCCATATTAGTTTCTAGTATGTAATGTAGTTCACCCAGAACAGGAAGGGAAAAAAAAAACTGCTGTCCACAAAGGCTCATACTCTAATATGACAGATTTTGAGGGGTGTTTAATAAATATATCTTTCTTGATGGAAGTGAAATTAGTTCTCAGAGACGCCACTTAAAGGGGAGAAATTTACGGGGCTGCCATTGCAAGCGACAAGACCGGTGCGTGCATCTCCACCCGCTTAGCACGAAAATAGAGGAGGGAAATGGTCGGGAGCCCCGCGGGACCCACGCGTTCACTGCCCCGCCGGATTATCCTAACTAACCTGTTCCTCCTCTCCCGAGGCGTGCATTCCTCTCCATGATCCTCACCGTTCGATTTCCGGGATTGACGCTTATCCGACGGTTTGCATTTCTTGGAAGCGATGGGGCTCGGAGGACAGTGCGAACTGGCGAAAGCTCGGTCAAAGACACGTGGACCCAAAAGAGTAGGCGGGGCGAAGATTCCCGGAGAGGACCGATCGGGACCGTTAAAAATTGTGGTTCCGCGATGATGTTAGACTTTAGTGGTGGACTCGGTGGAAATTTTGACTCTGGACCGTTGATGGAAGACCGACTTTGCCGAATTCATTAATAAACATCAATGTCAAGTATCCTCCCTCCTAATCAAACTAAAAAAAAGAAAATGAAGCAAAAAGCTGTGAATCACAGTAATCTCGATCGCTAATCAAATACTCCAAGCTCACGATTTTTTGTATTGCACCCAAGTTTTGACGGTTTGATCACTTGGCCATTTGAGGCATGGAAGGTTGTGAAACACTTCGATAAAAGTTTAATTCCATGCATATTTGATCAAGTTAAATATCATTCCTTGATATGGCGAAGAGAACCGTAATGGAATAAAAGAAGATTAGCAGGTCAAACTTGATAATGTGAATATTGCAAGAGAATGAGAATAATTAAGCTAGCAAAAACTGTGTTGAGGGTGAAAGCAATGGAGATCCAGAACATTAAAAGTGACATAGGTTATACTTGTATGACACCAAGAAATAGGTAATGAATAGTCTACAGATGACTTGTCCAAATACAAAGATTATATGTAGCAATGGCTTGCATTCAGTAGGTATGAATGGGCAATGCAAAACTGAGTTACAATTCATCATTTGTCGTCGAATAACATAGCGCACGCATAGCACTACTAATCACTCAAAATTCACATTATAATGCAATGGGTGCAAGTAGATGGACATGATCCACTTTGTTGATCATTTTTTCAGAAAAGAAAAACACCTCCCCATCTTTTGAGCAAGTTATTATCATAATTTGTGAGAGTCGTTGCATTCATTGATCTCAAGATAACAGAGCATGTATATATATGAAAACTCTATAAAATATAGTCATTTAATTTCTCTGTAGTATCATGTGTAGAAAGTTTGTAAACTATTGAAATTATTATTCAATCTATGAAAAAAATTGATGAACTCTAATAACATAAGAAAACATGAATCTCATCTGATTTAAATATAGTCCTAGTTAATAATACTATCTCTCAAATTGTTTTTCATCATAACAATGAGGAAAAAACTATAAAACTATCTCCATTAATTATGAAACTAGACATGCTCTTAAATACCATCCAATTCAATAACATATCACATTTAATATGGGAAAGTGAAAAGAAAATACAAATAGCATCATTGGTTGATTTTGAAAGATAGGTGTGCTAAATAGGTTTCATTAGAGCAAATAATTGTTACGTAGATGATGTAGAATAGAATGTAGAATAAGAAAGGACTAGTTATTTTATATAATGAATGGTACCAATAATTTTGGCATCGCTCATGTATTTCCATGCATCATAACTCTATTCAATTATTGATTCTCTTTCTTCCCATCATATCCATTGCAACAAGATTGCCAAATGAAGCTAGTAAGATAGGTGGACCAATAGAAACTTAATAAACCAATGGGATTTGGTTAATTTCAACCGACTTTTTAGAAATAGTTAATAACCCAAAGTTAGTTCTCTCTTTATAAAAGAACATAGATAGTTCTACTTAAAATCTACTAATTTGCCAAATCATTATCATACTACAAAATTTTAACTTATCTTATGGGCGGCCATGTATTAGCCAAATATTTTTCCTTTTTACCTACAATAAATGTGGTTTTTTTTTTCCTTTGTAAAGTGAGTGAGGAAAAAAAACTATACGCAAGGCAAATACCTTGGAATAGTCAATATCTTTCTAAGAGGTCAACTTCTATAATATTCTCATGACCCCTCTAAATGCAAAAGCTTGGTACCTACCTCCATCCGTTTTTTTGACAAAATTATAATAATAAAATATGCCATTTAACATGCATTGCATTGCATAGGATAAATATTAGTAAATAAAGATTATCTTATTTTACGAGTATATACGAAGAGATCATTCTTCTCATATTTCGAGTCCGCGATATCAGATCATAATGAAGTAATCTTATAATTGCACCAAGACTCTCCCTCAAATATTAATAAATTCAGTAAATGTATGCTGCATTCAAGATTAAAAAATCACGTTATTCAGAGATATTCACATCAATAATGTAAAAAATTGATGCCAAAAAGCGAAGCGATAAGTATTGTAAATTCGCTTTGAAAGCTTCACATGCCAGTATCTTACTATGCATGAATAATTGATGTAGCAAAATCCTGCAAGCAGAAGATAAAATGGAATATATATATTTTTCCTTTTTTTAGTTGATCACCACATATTGGTGCCTTGGCTTCTCTTTCATATCATCAAACAGTGCAGATTTTATCCATCCATGACATCTCTCAATCAGGCTAAGAGGTGGACCAGCACAAAATTATTTCCACTCAATTGCTCACCCAAATGCATGGACCATTGGACCCCACTCCATCTAACCAGCTCAAGCCAACACATGATACCACTCCATCGAAATTTTTCTTTTTTTTCCTTTTTTTTATTGTTTAAGTGTAAAACTACATGAAAGTCTATTGGAGAACCAAAGAAGGATCATTCAAGTTTATGGTTTTATGGTCGTTGGCTTGACGGTGACGCTTCCATCGTGCCTCCATCTGGCCGGAATCATTGCAAAACTCGGCTTTTTTAAAAGCAGCTTCCCGTTTAAATAACAGCCGTTATTTTATTGTCCCGGAAAACCCCTTCACCTCCTCTCATTTTCTTTTCCCCCACAAAAGTTTTGCTTCTTGTTTTGGTATCGGATTTTCTCGCCTCGATTTCGTTCGGGGATTCGAGGGTCTCGACCATCGCGGTGCGGAGCTCTGGGGGATTTGGCGAGGTTTTCCGGGGTTTCCCCTTGATCTCGGCGGAGAGAGTGAATGAAGGCGATTATTGTTCTGGATCTAGGGTTTAGATGAAACCCTGGGTCGATGGCGATGAGGGGAGTCGATTTCAAGTGGTGAGTTTGATCTTTGCGCCCCCCATTCTCCTGGTTCTTTGTTTGATGATGGGAATTCGCCTACAGCAGCTGCCCTCAATCTTTTTTCCCTCTAACTCAAAGAAATTTATCGTTCTTGTTTCTCTTTCTTTGTCTGTTTACAGGTACGATGGGTTCTTCTTGTCGATGCTCGCCACAAGTGTGTATCCTTCAGTGGCCACTGTGGCGATTTATGTTGTAAATTTTGTTTCTCTATATTTCAAGAAGATGTTTTGATGTTAGATGAATTTGGTTAATTTTTTTGAAATTCTTGACGGGATCTTGTCAGAATCATTGTTTCGATCAACTGGAAAAGGTACCATCTGTGTACCCATCCGTTGCATATATGGATTGTGGTGAGTTACGCATACATTTGCAGCTTTCGGGTATGTAGAATTCCAATTGCTTTTATCGGAATGAACTTAGAGATGACTCTCTTTCAGGTTGACTATACCACTGTCTTCATATTTCGGCTTCTGATGTTCGTTGACAATGGGCTTGCTGCGGGAATGGGCTTGTAAGGGATTTACATTCTAGTTATTTTTTGTTTTCCTATTGTCACATTGATTTTTATTATTTATGTTGGAATGATTATCGAATACTATGTGCATTTGTTAAAAGATTAACGATACATGATTTGAAGCACAGCAATGAATCAGTAATTTTTTTCATCTTCTTCGTCAAGAATATTAGATATCGATGTTTCATGCATGGTGACTTCACAGCATGCTAACAGATGTCAAATTTACAGTGCATTTTTTACTTCAATAGGGTATAATGATTCTTTAAGGGTTCTTGTATCATTGCTATTTTGCACAGTCTTTTACTGGTTTAATATTTTACTGAATGAGCCTATAAGACAGATACTTAAAACATGCTTCAATCCAGGCTGGCCTGGAAGGGAATTTGAAAATTGTATTCCTTTTTTGAATGGTTTGGCGCCATTCCTAGGTTTCTAAATTTCTATGACATGTTGATTATTCGATGATATTTATGAGTCTCAATGTGACTGTTAGTGAGAGAGAGAGGACTTTGTAAATAAAACCCTCATGGCTCATCAGTGATTCAAATGAGATATTACATAAAGTTGGGTTCAATTTTTGGGAGAGTTAATCTCATCGTGGAATAAAATTTGATGAAGATGAAAAGAACATTCTTCCAGTGTGTGAAATCAGCCAAATAAAGCATTAGAAACTTCATAAATTGTTCATCTAACTTCGCTATTATTGTTATCGTCTATAAATGTTGTTACAGAAGTACTGATACTTTATTCCAACATCTTTAATTCATAAACTATGCTCCGGTTGAGATGTATAGTTTACTTCCTGCGTACAGCCAGAATTGCCACAAGTGAACTGGAGAGCATGGAGACCAATAAGATGATAAATTTAATATTTTTTAATACAAAGAAAGTAAAATTTTCTATAATATTTTAAGTTTTATATGCGACATGGAAGGATCCAATCCATGCTCAAGCTTGATTTCAGCACTACTGGTAAAACTACGATCTGAGACAGTTTATCCACCTAAAAGAATTGCAAACATGCTTGCCAGATGTATTATTAGTGGCAAAAAATGGAATTGGGTTGTGACCCATGAGTGGAACTCAGTGGAAAATTGCTCCGAGCCTGCAGAGAGAGAATTTAGGAGAGTAAAGATGAGATACCTTGTCCTTTCTAACTAATAAAAACGAGGTAGCTGGGGATTTGTGTTCCAGGAAGCTTCAAAGGTTACTGGCTTAGTTGTTAACTTGAATAATGGCTTGATTTCTGAGAATGATGTTGTTTTTCTTTTGAGCGAGGTCAACATTAGTCAAATTAACATTCATAATGACTCAATTTGCTGTATTTTCCATCAAAGGGCACCTTCTTTCTTTGGGGAGAGAATTGAGAAAACCCAATGAAATTTCCATCTGAATGAATTTAGATGGGATGAGAAGAAAATTCATCTTGTTCAGCTGAATGAAAACAGTGAACTAAAGCATTTGAGAGTGGTCTTGTTTTTGTTGTTATTTTTGCTTGCTTTGCTCTCTAATTGTTGATTCAGAAGTCCTTATAGGGAATGATCCTATTAGAGTTTGCTTTGATAATGCTTGAGCAGTGCACATAGTAATGCCTCCCCATATATCAGGAGTAGTACTAGTAATCAAGTTAGAAACAGTCAAGCAGGATCAGTGTGTATCAGTTTTGCCCTTTGTTGTTGAATGCTGTGTTTGTGTTTGATGGCGCTCTCAGGTCAGTATAGTACCTCATTTTGTTTTGTTGCAGTTGAATTCTATTTGCTTTTGTATGATACCACTGAGGTTTCCTTGAGGTTGGTTAAACTTTTTTTAAAATTTTCGTTTCATATATATGGAAGTCCCATGATGTTCTGGTTGAATTGCACTTTCTGTATTCACATATCATTATCTTGATAAGGTAGAATGTACTGTATGTTTGTTATGCTATATCTGACACATATCTAGCTGCTTTAGAAACTAACATACTTACAATATGTACGGATATACATAGGTAAATGTAGATTCGTGCCTCCCTGATGTTATTAACAAAAGCAGAGTATCAGTCCTTTTTTAAGATAAATTTAGCATTTTTTAATGAACGTGGTTCTGAATTTTTTCCCCATTCCAATTTAAGGCACCAGTAGACAATCAGAACCAGAACTCCCCATTTCCTCTAGTTAAACAAATACATTCCAGGTTTTTTGTTATTTAAGTTGGAGACAAGTTCTAGATAGTTCAGGTTGTAGAACAATGTATATGTATTATTATTTATTTTCATAGTTGTAATTGTAATGCTGGTTATGTATTAACTTGCTTTACTTGAAAAGCTTGCAATGAGATAGTTTCTTATTTGAAATGTTCTTTCAGGGATCTTGGATGGCAGCAGAGATATGTCCGTTTTTGTGGGAGAATTGTGGTCCTTTCAGTTCTCGTCCTTCTTCTCTATCCTTTTCTTTGGGTTTGGACAGTGATTGGCACACTATGGTTCACTAGTGCTAGGAGCTGTGTAAGTTTTCCTTTATAGACCTATGTAAGTTCATGGAGACAAACATATGCACTAACTTAATCAATTACATGCATCATCTTTATCGGTTGCAGTTGCCTGAGGAAGGTCAAAAATGGGGTTTTCTTATTTGGTTGCTTTTCAGCTATTGTGGACTAGTTTGCATTGCTTGCATGTCTGCAGGAAAGGTTGGTTGTCTTCTGTAACCCTGACTGGTAATTGGTTCGTTTTAAGGTAATATCTGCATAAATTTGTAGGTTAGATGATCTCTTTTGATGAATATCTTGTTCAGTACCTAGCCACAAGTGTTGGCACTGAAAAACTGAGTATCTTTGTGCATGCTTTGAAATGTTTCCTTGCATTTGGGGATGTCTCCAGGTCGTTACTGTGACATGATTCAAGCTTTGATAGTTTGCTTGTTATATGTAAACAACCATATTTTACTATTCAAAGAGAATTTCAGTAGTCAGAGAGAGAAGTGGTCCATTAAGTTAGTGCCCTTCTTTTTTATGCATGTTTAATAAATGTTCCATATTGCAGTGTGTTTGGTTCTGTTTCTCCATCATTTCCAACTCAATCTTATGAACCCAAAACCTCAAGGTTTATCTTGTCAAGCAACTGAGCTATATACCAGAAGTAAAATGTTGAACTTACAGAGACTCCTGCTAAAAAGTAATTCAGTATTTTATTTTGCTGGTCTTTTTCTGCTGGCCTAGATTGCCCAATGTTCCTTGAAAGCCAAAGTTTGAAATATCGGTAGACATTGACATCTAAAGGCAATGGTGCATTTTCTTACCATTTGAATTGTACATTTCATTAATTTCATCGATATATGTTACTACCTTAAATTTATATTTTAATATCTTTATGTAACAATATATTTATTCTAGTATCACCTTAGCTGATTCATCTGCAATCTTGACTTTCTAGCCTTGGAAAATAACTCAACTGTCATGAGTCGACATATTGAGTTTCCCAACCTTGATAACATGATCTTCAATAGAATGAGGAAAGATATTCAGATTTATTCCTCCAAATTCCATGGATTAGATATTTTTCTTATAATTTTTTCTAGCTTTGATAAAATTGAATATTTCCTTTCTTTTATTCTTAGAAGGTGGGTGCCTATGAAATTTGTCGAGCCAGATGGTTTCGCAATAATCTGACAGTTTATTCATGTAGCAGAACATTTTAACTATCCTAGATGAAAAATAATAAGGCACTGAAAAAAAGAAAAATCTAGTTTCTCTTGGTGTTGCCTGGGATAATTTGATGGTAGGATCTAATTTCTACTTTTTATCTTTTTAAGTCACCTTGTCTAGAAATACGACAAATAATTAATTCTCCTTCTAGTTCTATCATACCTATGAATCTGATGTTGCATATCATGTATGATCTTCGGTTTTTTGTTTTTTTTCATAAATCTAATTTTGTGTTTGATGTACCTTATGAGCATTTGTATAGTTAAATCAGGTGGGTTTTGTAGTGGCGCATTTCACTTATGTTATATTGACAAAATTTTGCCCTCCAGGCTTATGGTTTGATGTTCTTTGCAGTGGCTGACACGAAGGCATGCACATATGCAACGTGCACAACAAGGAATTCCAATTTCAGAATATGGGGTTAGTTTTCCTAATGAATTACCCTGATGAATAAGTTTTTTGCAGGCATTCTCTGTTCTCCATGTGTTTCGAGAAGTACTTTATAAATAGAAGGCCAAATGTGAACCCACAGGAGCAACTAGCTCTATTAAACAAGCAATAGGTGCTATTTAGAACTCTGAAGATTTTAACAAATTATAACTTTAAGAAGCACGGACATCTCTTTTGAAGTATGAAATTTTAGTATATCAGGTCTGATGTTGTGATTCTGTTGGGAGATAATTCGAGCTTACATGTTTATTTTGTTGCATGAATTTATCATATTTCTTCACCTATGGAAACACTGGGAGCACGAATTTATGATGATGCTGAGATATGTTAAACTATTGATGTCTTCTGATATCTTTTTGATCATGGAAATCTTGAACTGCTGGCTTTTGATCTATATAACTAGATGGAAACATGTAACTTTTTCTTGTGCTATTAAGGTCGTGTAAACAACAGAGTTACTTCATACTCGTCTATCTGTCCTCTCCTTAGCTAGAAAGCCGCTGTCTTTCTTGACATGCGAACGCTTAGTGATTATATTTCTGATATTTTAAATATTTCTATGCTGTATCAATGAATCAGAGTCCTCGTGACATCTTTTCGTCCTTCACTATCTCATCAGTCTTATGTGCATCACTTTTACTTTCATATCAGCCAACTTAGCCTTCTTCAAATCACATCGCAACATAGAATTGATAATTCCAAACTCTTGGATTCATGATCTTACTATTACACAGGGACAGCATAACCTTTTTGACAATTGAAGCATCCTTATCAATTGAGACATTAAATGTTTCAGTAGTATAGGTGTTTTCAGGGAATATAGAGCACAAAGTCATTTCTTAGCTAGCATTGAAGTTTACTTGATTGGAATTCCAATCTTAACTTCTAGCGGTGGGTGGCTTTGTTGACTACTTTGGTAAGGAAAAAATTGAACACTTGTGACTAAAATCTATAGCAATAAAAGTTTTAGTTTGAAATTGTTAAGGGGTAACAGTACACTGCACTTTAATTTCGATTTTACCAATCAACTGAATGTTAAAAAAGGTAATGTCTGATGACACAGAATCCAAAGTGTAACTTGGGAAATATAAGGACACATCAACCTTGAGGGGGTGAGCCTTGGCACAATGGTACGGCCGCTCCATTGTGACAGGTGTTACGGGTTCAAAATACGGAAACAGCCTCTCTGTACATGGGGGTATGGCTGCATACATTTGACCCTCTCCAGACTCTGCAGTGGTGGGAGCCTCATGCATTAGACTGCCCTTTATCAATCTTTGTTCACTGTCTACCTTACTGAGTTTTTCCTCTATTAAGAGAGGTTTACACAGCACTGGAAAACATTTTTTTGGCTGTCACACAGGCTTAGGTGCCCCTGCACTTGCATTGATTTATCGGTGTGCAAAGTTTCTTTGGGCAACATTAGGAGGATCACTTTTAAAAAATAAAAAGGTGCTTTAAGCATGACAGAAACTTTGGAGGAAGGTTATAATTGTATGAGGTTGTATTAGGTCTGACTACCCCTTATCAGCTTTACTGCAAGTATTCAACTTCAAATAGATACATCCTGAACTTTTATACTAGGTCTGGTTGCTCAGTCTTAGTGTTGATGATGTCTGGACTAAAAAGCTTGGTTGTCTGGAAACTAGCCAAAAGCTAATGCATTACTTCCTACTCTTATTTCTTTAGAATAGGAAATATATTATTTAACATGGTGGGTATTTCAGGTTCTGGTTGACATGATTCGTGTGCCTGATTGGGCATTTGAAGCAGCTGGTCAGGAAATGAGGGGAATGGGCCAGGATACTGCATATCACCCAGGACTTTACTTAACAGCAACTCAGGTAAATCTGAATAATTTATAGTTACCATTTGTAGTAGCAGTGTATTTTCTTCTTGATTTGTTCCATATGCTCATTTCATCCTTCTGGTTTGTAATTGTATAAATTGAAAGTTTACAAATATTCCATTATTTCTTGTTATAATCTCTCTCTCGCTCTCTCTCTCTCTCTCACACACACACACACACACACACACACACACACACACACACACACACACACACACACACACAGAGACAAAATCAAAAAGCATCTATTTCTAATTATGATGTCAAAATAAATGGGCGGACCTGATTATTTAATATCATTTCTCTTGCCCCTCTATATATGTTTGCTTCTTTGATAGGCATCTGCTAGCATTTCCTGAAATGCTTCTCTCTTTTTCAGATGACAAGTAAGATTATTCTTTTCTTTTCTTGTTAATTGGTTTTTTGGATCGATATGATCATCTGTGAGCAGATGTTTATCGTCTTGGAGATGCTACTAAATTGTGAAATCTCTATTTCTCTGTATTAGGATCTAATGATACTCTGAACTAAATGTTCATGCTCAACATATCAATAGTCGTGTGATATTATTTCCTCAAAGTTTATGTGCTACTTAAATGACTTATATGAGCTTGTTATCATCTCACTTTTTCTTTTTATACTGATGCCATTTATTGCCATCTGCTAGCGTTTTGAGGTTTTCAAAAATGACTTTGCAGAGAGAAGCAGTTGAGGCGCTTATTCAAGAACTTCCGAAGTTCAGGCTGAAGGCTGTCCCAACTGATTGCAGTGAATGCCCTATCTGCCTTGAGGAATTTCGTGTGGGGAATGAGGTAAAGGAGTTCGATTCAGCCCTAAAGTTTCTTTCAAAGTTGCATAGGTCACATAACTATGACCATTGAATTTTTCCACCTTTATTTCTCTAAAAGGAGAAACTTTTCCACCTTACCTTACCTGCAGACAACTAAGCATGCCTAATTTCCCTTGATCATTGTAGTGTAAAACGTCAGTTACCAATATAATAGATTGATGTATTACATATAAAAGAATGGTCCATAGTCACCTATCGCTGATGAGCCAACTATCTGTCAAAAGAAATTTTGTTCATTCTGATGTGGTTGTTTTGATAATTACAACATCATGCAGATGATTACATGAAGAAATATCCCTGTTTCTTTGTTCAAATGAATCAACAGTTTCTACTTGAGTCTTTATAAGGAAATTCTATGTTGCTTGATATTTCTGTACCAAAATATTCACACGTCAAACTTCAATTCACACAGGTACGAGGGCTCCCCTGTGCCCACAACTTCCATGTGGAATGCATTGATGAGTGGCTGCGACTGAACATAAAATGCCCTAGATGCCGCTGCTCTGTGTTCCCCAATCTGGATCTCAGTGCACTTTCTAACCTCCGAGCTGACTCTGAGCAGCCCTCAGCCAGTGAGGTGATGACAGCCAGACGGTATGTGCGATCACAGCCTGCAGGCCAGAGCTACCTGCTTCGGTTGCAGGGGCTGCTGCGTGCTGTCCGCACTGAGAGTGCTACTGCTGGTGACACCGATGACCACCGGGACGTAGACGGCCACACGGACCTAGAGAATGGAGTTCATAGAGTGGTTGTTTCTCAGGGTCCAACAATTGTGGCTGGCCCCTTGATGTCCAGTGACACAGTTGACCGAGTGCCTGATCACTGATCTATTTTCATATATAACATCATTCTTTTTTTTTTTTTAACTTTTCAGGTTCTGTTGTGTATGTGCGTGTTTTTTTTTTTTTTTGTGGGGAAGGTAGGGGTGGTTGAGCAAGCAGGGCGGCTCCCTAATGGGAGATTATGTCGTGGTCTTCTATCAATCTTGCCAATATTTTCGAGTATTGGTTATATTTCAAACCTGCAGGAGTTCATTCTACTTCTGCCACTTGCTGGCTGGTGGACAAAGCTTTCTGAGATGGTTCTCTACTTCTGTCACTTTTTTGTACCTTTGGTTCTTTTCAGAATGAGATCCAAAGCAAGCTTCTCGATCAAATAATATTCAGGCGGGCAAATTGATGAAGGAAACAAGTATATTAGTGGTGAGACTGAGTTGTTAAAGAAGCCAAAGCAGGTAAAAGGAAATGTCCTGTTAAACGACAGGGCAAGCGTGCACAAAAACAGCGGGGAAACCACTTCGATCTAGTTTCTGATGGTCTTTCATTACGATATGCTGCTTTGCCGAAGATGATGTAGAAAACAATCAGAACGATTTGATCACAAACTTTGTGCCTCATAATAACTCCTTTTGCCAACTACAATGTGAGTCGTGCCTCATTAGAAGTGCTTCTACCAATTTTCTCCGCGTTGCTCAGAGGTAATATTTGGTCTTCAAGACATATCTCCGCGTTGCGTTGAGGTAGTCAATTATCCCGACCTCGACTTGTGCTTTGACCTTAAAATGGAGATAAATCCTCGCTTCGACCTCACTACTGTGATTATAGCGAAGAAATTAAAAGAGCAAAATGGATGGAAGAAGTCTCTACCCTCCAGTGTGTTTGACTCAGGGCCGGACCCTTACCATACAGTTTGAGCATTTCTTTTCAACTCAATCCTTTTATAAAAAATATTTCAGAAAACTAAAGCCTACATGTATCTCACGAGCTGACGAGCCAGATAGAGAATATAGAAAGAGAAGGAAGGATGGAGGCGTGGAAAAAGCTGGCCTCGGCTCGTCGGCCCGAGAGTCCAATGAGTCCCATCAATGGGAAAAAAAAAAAAAAATCCCGAGTCGCTAAGCATCAGCGACTGGTACGTGGGTGGTTCTATATACACCCCCCCTATTGCTCAGGACACCCCCCAAAAATTAAAAAAAAATTAAATACTCTCTACACCCCCCCCCCCCCCCATTTGCTAAGGACACCCCTAAAAAATTAAAAATTTCTAAATTACCCCCCACCCTCCCCACCCCCTCACCTAAATTGCTCTCTACACCCCCCAAACCCCCCCACCCCGCTCTTCCCCTCCAAAACACCCGCCGGCTTCTCCCTTCCGCCCAAAAAACCTCGCCTCAAGCACCTCGCCGGCGGCCAAACCCCCTCCGTCTCCCTTTGAACTGTTCCGCCCAAAGCACCTCGGCAACGCCCAAAACCCCCCGTTCCCCCTTCTCCCTCTCGTCGCCGGCATTCTCCCGATCTCCGACCACCTCGCCGGCTTCTCCCGGAACCACCTCCCCGGCCATCTCCTGAGCAACGAGCACCTCGCCGGCGCCTCCACGACCACCTCGAGGTAGCTCTCCCCCCCCCCCCCCCCCCCCCGGCCGGCATTTTTTTTTTTTCACGGTTCGTGCTCCGTTCGGCACTGGATCGCCGAACAAAAGGCTTCTGTTCGGCTGCACAGTGCCGAACAGAAGGCTTCTGTCCGGCACTGTGCAGCCGAACAGAAGCCTTCTGTTCGGCACTGTGCAGCCAAACAGAAGGCTTCTGGTGCCAAATCGCGTGCCATGCTGAATTTTGTGCCGAACAGATCCTCTCATTTATGTATGCAATTGAATTATTTTCTTTGATATAGCCTAACATTGAATTTCTATATTTTCAGACATGGATCCCGGTCCCTTCAGAGTTAGACCTACGGCGTCAGCTAGGAGACGTCGTGCTAGGATTGCTTCTCCCGAGCCTGCTCATATGCCATCGCCCTCTCCTGAGTCAGAGCATGATGATATGCCCGCTAGGGGCGAAGACGATGAGTCCGTTGGACCATGTCCAGGAGGTCCAGAGGATGAGTCCGTCCTGATCAGTTTCAGGACGCATATAGCAGCTTCCATCTGGAGGCAACAGGTATTGTTTATTTGTTATAGCATTATATTTT
Source organism: Phoenix dactylifera (assembly GCF_051530095.1). Classification (NCBI taxonomy): domain Eukaryota; kingdom Viridiplantae; phylum Streptophyta; class Magnoliopsida; order Arecales; family Arecaceae; genus Phoenix; species Phoenix dactylifera. The sequence continues at coordinate 34,261,794 of NC_143196.1, forward strand.
GTTTATTGATATTTTATAAAGTAGTAGTAATTATACATTTATATTACAGGAACGGGCTCCACTAAAGTGCATGAACCATACTGCCAAGGTTGGTGAATGGAAGTGGTGGTCTTCAAACCAACCAAATACCAGGTTCAAAGCACTATTGAGGCAGTCGGGCCTCATAGAGTTAGTACAGTGCTCTTATCGATTCACCGATAAGATTCTGATTTCGGGCTTCGTAGAGAGATGGCAGCCCGAGACGAACACCTTCCATATACCATTTGGCGAGATCACTATCACGTTGGATGATGTATCCGCCATTTTAGGGATTCCTGTCGCAGGTGCCTCAGTAGCAGTTTCTCCTGAGAGGATGAGTGATCGGGATGCTGAGGAGCTACTTGTGGAGTTGTTGGGGGTGTCAGCTGGAGACGCGCGTCAGGAGGTACTGTCATCGCGCGGTCAGTCTGTGAGGATGGAGTGGCTGAGGACTCAGTTTCACTCTGTATCTGATAGAGACGGCCAGCAGAGGATAGAGTGTGCAGCACGAGCCTATTTGTTATTTTTGTTAGGCTGCACACTCTTTGCTGATAAGAGTGGGACCAGGGTGCCTATAGCGTATCTGTGTTTACTGCGGGATCTGGATAGGGTGAGCACATATGCCTGGGGTACAGCTGCCTTAGCATATTTGTATCGGCAGTTGGGGATTGCGTCGAGGTCATCAGTGAGACAGATCAGTGGTTATATGACGCTTCTGCAGGCATGGATTTATGAGCATTTTCCAGCACTCAGTCCTCACCCGTCGCTTGAGTATACTGATGCCAGTCCCCGCGTGCACCGCTGGATGCCCGGTACTCCATCCCGTACCACGATGGACCATTTAGTGGTTCTACGTGAGTCATTGGACCTTTTGAGCATCGATGAGGTACGTATCATATTACCATTTGCTTGTGTTTGTCAGTACTTTTAATATGCGATATAGTATAAAACTGAAATGGACCTTTTGTTTTGCAGGTTATTTGGGATCCCCATCATCGGCTTCGGGGAGATCGCCCATATGTTGATATCGCATTTTTTAGTGGCTCCATCAAGTGCCTTGATATCGTAGAACCCTATCATCCAGAAAGGGTTCTTAGACAGTTTGGTCGTATTCAGACCATCCCTCGAGCGCCACTAGCCCCTACGCGAGCCAACAGAGGTTCCACAGCAGGCTCGTACCGGATACATTACTCCTATATGGATCAGCTTTGGGAGCGGTGGGAGGACCACGTGCTGAGCCAGGCGAGCAGGAGCCACCCAGTTACCCGGCCATCAGACAGCGTACCGGGATACATGGAGTGGTATCTCCGTATCACGCACGTTGCAGTTCAGCCTCCTCATCTGCGCTCGAGTACTCATTCTGGAGATAGGGGAGGTCATGATGATGCTGACATGCACCGGCGGCGTATTGCAGATGCACTCGGTATCAGTACCGACATTGTACGGATGGGTCCCTCAGAGGCTACGTCACTAGATGCCGGGCACCTATTTCATGCTATTTGTCAGATGCATCAGTTACTTCTGGGTGATGAGCCTGGCCCGAGTACAGCACCCTCTCATTCGGATCCAGCACCCTCTCATTCGGACGTACAGCAGTACACGCGTCGACGACGGCGTCATAGGGATTGATGATGGAGCCTTTATTTTGATATTAATGAAAAATATATATTTTTGGTACATTTACGTGTAATCTTTGTAAAGCCTGGCCCGTTCTATTTTACACCAATATAACAGTGCACATAACAATCAATCTAACAATGCGAAGACAGATATTTTTTGATTTATATTGATGATGGAGTTTCACAGTACATGACTCTAAGAGCCCAAAAAAATTTACAACTTTCAAAAATTGTACATATATAAACAATCAATCTAACTCTACTGTCTCGCTAATTATAACATTAGGTGAGATGCTCTCTTTGAACTGTTGAATCCGGGCTTCATATGAATTTTCCCATCCGGTAGCACAAGGAAGATGATATTTTTGCCAGTTGGTCGCTACTGGCGGAACGGGATGTCCCGGCAACAAGAACACCTTCAAAATTAGAAATAAGAAAATATTAATAGCTACAAAATTATAAATAAGCAAAATTAAATAAGCAAAATTAAATATTCGCAAGTGTTGTGAACGTAGTACCTCAACAAAATGATTTCCATTTACGAATCCGATAGCGATATCTTTGCGGGATAGAAGAGGTACTGGCACAGAACGGAGAGGTAGGAAGGTCAGACATTGTTGCAACGAGAGATGGTATAGGACAACATTATAGCAGGATGCTATAAGATGACCCATGTCCGGCATAGTCATCCATCTGTCATATGGTGGACAATCATCATAATATGATAATGCATGAGTGATCTCAGCAATCGTCCCTTCCACACCATATAATGTGCGATAGTGGTCCGAATGACATTGCAACTCTTGCAATAAATCCTTCCTAACACGCACCCAGTCATCTTCTCCAAATCCCAGTAAGTCAGCTATTGCCCTAAATCCGCAATTCCCATCAGCTTTTACATCCTTGATATGCTGGATGTATGGTCACAAGGCAGAAGGAATAGCATCAATATAGATAACGGGCGTATGTGACTGGGCTCTAGTACGAAAAACCTGCAAATAATATCAAATGATAGAAAATATGTAACAATGGCAGAAATATCCAAATAGTTATCCGTCTCAGCACATTCCGTACCGGCACGGCACGGCACGTCCCGACATGTCCCGTATCGGCACATCTCGGCACGGCACGTACCGATATGTCCCGTATCGGCACATCTCGGCACGGCACATCCCGTATCGGCACATCTCGGCACGGCACGTCCCGAAATGTCCCGTATCGGCACATCTCGGCACGGCACGTCCCGACATGTCCCGTATCGGCACATCTCGGCACGGCACGTCCCGACATGTCCCGTATCGGCACATCTCGGCACGGCACGTCCCGACATGTCCCGTATCGGCACATCACATACCGGCACGGCACGGACCGTCCCGTAGACGTTGTGATACCTATTGTAAGGAAATAAATATTTGGTACTTACCTTTTGCTTGGGCCGCCTCTTTTGAATCTGAGTAGATGGATTGCGGATGGTAACTTTCTCAACACCAGGTGAATAACTATCCTGTCCAGATAGAACCAACTCAAACGCAGACGGGTCACGTCGAGTAGACGTATCAACCTTCATTGAAGCGCGCCCACGTGAACCGGTCTTCCGTTTTGCAGGCTCTAAAAGAGGTGTACTATCTGGACTTGCAATCTCTCGTAACTTCTTGATCATCTGCAATTGAGAAGCCCCATCTAACTTCTTGAATCGTAGCGCAATCAAATCTAACTCTGCATCACAACTCAACTGAATTGGCTGCATGGGGGGGTAGGCAGAATATCAAGTTTCCTCCAATGAGGATCTATGCAGTCGAGAGGAATGGGCCGACCTTCCACCCTGTACTGCGCAATCTGGTGAGCACATGGTATACCATGTGTGCGTCGAATAGCGCACCCACAATTTGAATCATCAAACCCAACTGAATTGGCTCGTTTCGAATGGGCGAGGACATGATTTAACGCACTTATAGATATGAAACCTCGCAACTCTTTGAATTCAGCTGGCTTGAAGTTGTGCTGCACTACCAATAAACTCTTTTCCAATGAGGCTTTAGCGGAGCTGTGCTGCAACTCAATCAATCCATGTATTCTAGTCCAAGATGACTCGAAACTTCCTTGGCTTGATCCAAGCTGCTTTTTGAGCTTTGCATGTGCACTCTCGACCCTAGTAAACAAATGAAAGTTAGATATAACAATTGAGGCAAATTAAAATTAAATGAGTCTTTATTTGTGTTACCTATTTGTCGTCACATTTCCGTAGTGCCTGCATGTATCCGTCCACGCCGCAACAAATCTTTCCTTGTATTTGCTCAGCCAAGTATCTGACACATACTGTAGTGCATCTGGATAGGTACCGAACTCTCTCTGCAGTGCACTCCAGCGATCATTATACTCGTCTTCCGTGGAGGACAGCACTAGTACATTCCAACTCATAATAAATTTATCCCATTTCTCCTTCAATTCGAAAAAATTTTTGCACTTGGCCAAAACATTCCTACTAATATGCCATCTACATAATAAATGTCTAGCAGTAGGAAATACTCTATGAATTGCATTCATCAAAGCCAAGTCTCTATCTGTAACAATCAACTCAGGCAAAACATCATCAGCTATGACACTGCGCAATCTCTCTAATGCCCAAGTATAGCTTTCTTCCCGCTCAGAATTTAAGTATACAAAAGCAATTGAAAATGTCATGTCAGTAGATGTCACCCCCACAATCTCTAAGAGCGGAAGACGATACCTATTCGTCTTGTACGTGCAATCCATTATCAACACACGGGGAAATGCACGGAACAAATCAATGCTGCCAGGGTGTGCCCAAAATAAGTCATGCACAACATCCGTATTAGTACAATTCCTATGCCACTCAATATATTTAGCCTCTGATAATTTACCTAATAGATGTTGCATTTCAGACCTCCCGGCTTTCTCTACAACTTTAAACCGTTGACGTACATTGTAGATAGTCTTGATAGTCGTAACATTGAGGGCATCTCTTTCCTTCAATGTGGATAATATGTCCTTTGGACGAACCAAACTCTTCGACATATCCACTAACAATTCCGTCTCCTGCTCAGATAATCTCCCTGCATATGAGTGCCCCTCCAGATTCTCTGCAGCGGGATGATTGTGCACTCCACATACGACCAGTAATATCCAATCATCCGCAGTATCCAATTTCTTTCCTCTTAATGCAAAAGGGCATCCACACTTCTTTGTCCCACAGGCAGTCTTTATTCGCTTTTCTTTTTTGGTTCGGTACGTCCCACCTCTCTCACAACCTAACGTAATTCTGGGTTTCTTAGAAATGGTACCTGCATCGGATGATTTGATTACAACAACAAAACCATTTTGCCTCCCAGCTTCACGACACCAATTACACAAGTCCTCTCTACTCTTGAAGATCTATACATTAAACAATTTATGTAAGTACACAGTTGTAAAAATAGCTCGCTAAACTAATACAAAATTGCACAATACATTATAATACCTCGTAAGTTGTAAATTCGCTTGTGTAATCCAGTACAAATTCTGATCCAATTATACTCGATTCGGTTGTAGCATAGCCCTACATATAAAATAATTTATCACCAAGAATTAATGAATCAGAGGATCTGTTCGGCACAAAATTCAGCACGGCACGCGATTTGGCACCAGAAGCCTTCTGTTCGGCTGCACAGTGCCGGACAGAAGCCTTCTGTCCGGCACTGTGCAGCCGAACAGAAGGCTTCTGTTCGGTTGAGGGTTGCCGAACAGAAGGCTTCTGTTCGGCACTGTTCAGCCGAACAGAAGCCTTTTGTTCGGCGATCCAGTGCCGAACGGAGCACGAACCGTGAAAAAAAAAATTTCGAAACAAGGTGGAACACGTACCTTTGCGGCCGATTCTTCGTCCCAAATCACTAGTTGCTTGTCCATGCTTCGAATGGGGCTTAAATCTCCTTCAAAGATCGCCTAAACGATGTAAATGGATCGAGGGGTTTAAGGGGGGGTTTGAGGGGTGTTTTTTTTTTCTTTTCAAAACGAAACGGAGGAGGAGGAAGGGGGGTGTACTAAGAAAATTTTAAGGGCAATATGGTAATTACACTAAAGGTTAGTTTGGGTATTTTTTTTTTTGTTTTTGGGGGGTGTCCTTAGCAATAGGGGGGGTGTATATAGAACCACCCCTGGTACGTTTGCTACCACTTTGCGTTATATTATCTCAAATTCCCGAGTCACCCCTTGTCTCCTGTCCGCCCCACTTCTATCCTTAAAACTTGAGAATGATGGCCGTCGCGAACGCGTGGGGGGCGGCGGTGCCGCCTCTCCCCTCGCCGCTCCTCCGCGCCTCGCGGGAAGTCCACCTCAGCCTCCCCGACGCTTCCCTCCTGCCGCTCGCTCCTCGGTCTCCCGAGGACGGGGCGTCGCTACCCTCTCCTGCCGCTGGAGCACCACCGCCTCCGCCGCCATTTCTCGGAGACCGACCGGGCCGAGAACTTCGTTTCTGTACTCCAGGTGACCCAATTTTGCTGCCTTCCCTTGAATCGTAAAGCCCAAATTCGAGATCTCTTCGGCCTTTTCTAATGAATTCTCTGAGTTAGATTTCGACTATTTTCACTTTTCTCTCCGTTTTAGCGGCTTTAAATAAATATATGCTTATCAATCCAATGATTAATTCAATGCTCCTAATTTCTTTTTCTTTTTGCCTGTCTTTTTTCATATTGCGGCAATCCGAATCGATTAATCTAACTTTCTCCTTTCTATTTTGGTAGTTCCAACTTGAAGAAGCAATCGAAAAGGAGGACTTATTCGAAGCTGCGAAACCGAAGAAAGCTATCGCAGAAACAACATCGAAAGATGTTGTAGCTGAAGTTATGTCCGAGTTGAAGGTCAGTCATATTCTTTCTATCGTTATCAATCTGTTGAACAGTTTTTAACTTTGAATACTGATACGATATTTTCTCATTCCACAGAATGCTGGAGAGGAGGAACGTTATCACGATGCTTCAAGATTATGTAGACTCGCATGCAGTGGGCTAGTAATTCCCTATCATGCACATATTCCCTCGCCTTGGCCACACTAGTTTAATGTAAGAGTTTGCTTGAGTTCTAGAAATCTTCCATCTTAGATGCCATATCGTTAGCCACTCCAGAAACTTTATCCTTATTGGATGTCTCTGGTTGCTTGGATCTCTATAGCGCCTTCAACATTATCTCTGCTGCTAACATAAATATGTAGATCAGCTTTAGACTGCCTAATTTTGCGAAACTTATTTTTCTATTTCAAAATTCAACTATAGACAGTATGTCAAGAAATCAACTGTTCTTTAGTATTATTATTTTCCGTCATTCACTTGCTTCTTTATTGCACCTGCATTCCATTATTTTGGAGGACTGTCATGCGACTATTGTTGTAGCTGAATTTGTTCCTTTCTCTGCTCATGCTTATATTTTCTCCTGTAATATAAATATTGTTTCAATCCTTGTACATTGCTGGTTAAAGAATACACAAATGCTACTTTGTCTTTGCCTAAATGGTCTAATAGTTACAATTACCACTTATTGGCAATGTTCATGTAGTGCACTTACACAATTTTCAGTGATGCAATGGGGTATTTTCATAACCTTGTTCAAGTCAGCTAATAGAATTTGAGAATTCGAACTGAGTTTAAAATGACACTTTGCGCTATAATTTAGTATTGAAACAAGTTTATTGTGTTACTGGGTATGGTGTCAAGTGCGACAACACCATGGCATTGGAAGATAGAGTAGTAGGTGAATGATAAGTTAAGTTTCTGTTAGCAAATTAGGGCCTGCCTGAATATTCCTGCAGGATTGGGTTAAAAATTCTGCAAGAATTGGGTCTGGCCCATTCAGCACATATCCTCTAAATAATGTGCATAGATTATGTCTAATATTACTGAATATGTGGCTTGGCCCAGCCCATATAAATTGGACCTTTTCCAGTTCATTCTTGTAGAGTGGAAAAAAAGATACTGTGACATCATCTTTTTTTCTTCCTGTAGGATTCGGGCTGGCTTACTCTAAAAAAATCTCGGTAGATACTATGAAATAGGTCTCCCCTGGCTTGTGTTCTTGTGAATCCTATTGGATTGTTCGGGATTATCCGATCAGGCCCTTAAAGTTTGTTTTTTCTTCTAAACAAAATACTTTGCTTTGTTTTTTTGATTAAGAATGCCATTTTTTGAATGAGAAAGCTCCATCTGTGACTCTTATGACCACATGGTACATACACTAGAAATCCTCCCTCATAAGAATGCTGATGTGAATAAATTATCTCACCGATATATAGTTTGCCTCAGGGCACCATATAATACCATGCTATAGATTAACAACAATATATGAAAAAGGAAGAACTAACTATGGAACATTTTGGAAAAGCTTGAATCTTACAAAAATCAACTGACCTGATGCATATATATGTGTTTGTTGCATGTCCTAGTAGTTCTTATCTGTTTATGCTGTTTAGGCCAGTATATGCAAAATGATCCCCTAAGATATAGAGGTTCTGAAACATGCCTATAAGTCTACCATGTATTCATCAACAAACTACTACCTTTACTCTTCAACAGTGTTTACTTATTGAAAGAAAGAAGCTTCAAATTTGGTTACCACTTTGAGCATCAGCTTCCAATAATTTCCTAAAAGGCCTTTTTCATTCCCACTCTCTGTGTACCAACTCTTAAATACATGCAAATGCTAAGTTGAACCAATGTATATAAATTTTATTTTGTTTTTCCTTATGCATCTTTTCTTGATCAGAGAGAGACTCAGTCTCAAGTGAATATTTGAGCATTGTAATCATTTTAATTAGCATTTTACATACCACAGTTCTTGTTTAGAGCAACACTCTATGATGCACTGCAATTCTGATTTGTGTATGCTACCGCCATCACTTCTTGTTTTCAGGTAAAGGATTCAGATGATCCTTTTAGCAGAATAGTATGCATAACTCGAGGTGTTGGGAGATGCATCACTTCTTCTTCTTCTTCTCCTTCTTCTCCTCTCCTCTCTTCTCTTCTCTTCTCTCTCTCTATCTCTCTCTCTGATCAGCCATTATAGCTTATTGATGACCGCACATTTCAGGCAACTGCTCGCTGGATCTAAAGGAACCACATTGTTTGAAATATTTCTTGTCAAAGATGATGATGGGACATATATAGCACAGGTATTGTAATGTTCAGGATGTTATAAGATTCCTTCAATTCTACTATACTCTGGTCAAATTTTTATAACCATTTATTAATTCCCCCAACCCCCTCTGATGTTCAACCATTGGCCACGTAGTATCCTTGCAAGCGACGAAAGGAAATTCAACCCTTTCCCCCACATCACTATTGAAACACACAGAGGGTTCAGCTGGATCTGACTCTTGAAAACTCGTCCATGGAAGGAAATCCTGCAAATGATGCTGCTGTAGAGAAAGGAAATGAGGACGCTATGATGAAAAGCAGCGATGATGCAACAGAAAAAGGTGGTGAGGATATAAGTGCTAAGGGTTCTAGTGAAGCAGGTACTAAAAATATCATAAATTTTCTCAAAGAGCGGATTCCTGGATTTAAAGTGAAAGTATTGAACGCTACTGGACCTGAAGATACAGAATCTTTGGAGAGGTTAATGCACGAAGACAAAGTGAAGACTGCTTTCGTTGATGAATTGAAGGATGAGACCAGTAATCTGGATAGCATTCAGCATGAAGCACTTCTGGTGGGTGGGGGTGCTATTCATCTGAAGGGAGCAAAAATACAACTGTGAAGCTCTATATTGGTGGAGTGCTTCATAACAAAGAGGATGTTTTGTCAAAATCATATATACGTGTTCCAGCAGAAATAAAGGATATGGAAAAGGACTCTTTCATTCTGCATATTCCTGGTAGAAGTGCTTATCTTGATTCTGAAAAAAGAAAAGCTAGAAAAATCAAAGTTGCAGCTATTGCTGCTCAGGCAGTCTCAGATCTTACGCCTCCTGATGTTGCAAAGGCATTTTTGAGTGGAGATAAGGCTTCAAAGGTGTGCTTAAGATAGACTAATCTTCAATTACTGGACCAATCTTCAATCATTCAGTTATTAAAATTTTTAATTTCTCCAAGTTTGTGATCCAACTTGATATTATAAATTATGTCCCAACTCTATAATAATAAACACTACTAAGTGAGCTGTTGATACTACAGTTTTCACGAGCAGTCGAGTACCTTTTGCCTCACCTGCAATCAAGATTTAGCGTTCAGTGACTCCGATGATCTCATAATGTTGAATCATGCATCTTCCTAGTACTAGTAGTACCACCGCTACTCCTGAATATGCTGGATTCCTTTTGTTATGCTGACTTTTCTGGTATATATGATTACATTTATATGAAAGGAAAAGTTTAAATTCACATATATAAAATACTTAAGAGATAGCGAACTCTTGCATTCCTTCATAATATTGCTGGCCTTTACCTTAGTCAGTGCCACTTGTTGTGCTCTCTAGAGGTTGGGTTCAAATTAGTATCATGGAAATATGATTGCTATAACTTGGAGCCTATGCTCCGTCACACTTTCAAGCAACCAGATTAGCTGTCAAATATAGATACTTCAATATTGTTATTGTGTATTTACTTTCTATCTGGACAGTGCCAAATGCTCAGTGCATATTCCTTGAGCATGAGTTCATTTCTGTCTCCGACTGAAATTTTACATTTCCTCTCATTTCTGGTATTTTTTTAGCTTGAGGAAAAAGGATGCTGCCAATGTAGATGAACTGCTTAATGTATTTGTAATTATATATTAGAATGACATGTGTTGTGTATTCCCATTGTATTGAATATAAGGGGCTAAACACAAAATGTTATTGACAGTTAATAAGCTTGTGTATGCTGACATTCCAAATCAATTCATGCGCTGTTACCTTGTGTTTATAACTGGCTATAGGCTGATTACAGTATGACCCTAGATGAGAACAAAATCAAAAGATGGGATAGGTTTCTTAGAGCTGACTATGAGAAATGAGTGTTTATGGTGTGCCAGTTTATTGAGACATTACAGTAATAGTACATCATTATGTCGAACAGGAGCCATCTTGAACTATTTATCTATATGTCACTTGAACTAATCAATCAAGGGTGAACTTTCTTAGGTCTCTAAAGAAGTCCGAGAGGTTATCCAGCTTGCGGTAGCCAGGATCAGAGAAGAAATGGATTATCAGGGACTACTGTTTTTAATTGGATCGTCACTGACAATGATGGTTTGGATCCATTTGATGGCAAGTCTGTTTGGAGAATCAATTATGGTTTACTTTTGATTTAGAATATGTGATATCCAGCATCCTCCATCTCCATGCAGGTTTATATGTGGGAGCTTTTGGCCCTTGTGGCACTGAGGTGGTACAACTGCAGCGCAAGTATGGTCGCTGGAATGGTACAGATGAAACAGATCAAGACAGAGAATTTTTCGAGTATGTCGAAGGAGTAAAATTGACAGGTGATCTAAATGTTCCTGCTGGACAGGCATGTGACTAATTGATTGGCTTTTCTTTCACATTTTTCAATAGGTCAACTCTGTGTATATTTCTTAGTTGGTTTACCTTGGGTAGGTAACATTTCGTGCTAAAATTGGGAAGGCGAATCGGCTCCAAAACCATGGAATCTATCCAGAGGAGCTTGGCACGGTAATCTTTGCTTTAATTTCTTTTAGTTTGATCCTGTATCAGATGTGGAAGTGATAATCTGACATAACCTTTTTCAAACCTTCCAAGAACAATTTGATATTTCAGCCCTTAGATTCCTTGCTGATGTGATGATTTAAATTTGTTTTTAGGCACTTATGTAATGACTCAGAACCCCATCTCGGAAAAAGATGTTCTTTAGAGCTGATCCAATTGCAGGAACATTGCATGTAGCGAGTTACAAGGGCCAGGGAAGAATAGGAGAACCTGGATTCAAGAATCCACAGTGGGTAGATGGATAATTATTACAGCTCAATGAGAAGGTAAAATTAGATATTTAGATGTTTGTTGCAAATTAGTTTATGGCTATAGTATTTGTATTTGTGTAATTCTATGCCAGCAATTACATAGCTTTGAGACTAAATTTATCATTCAGCATCAAATGCCTTACAAACAAATGAGACCCATGAAACACATGTCGCACAGTGTGATGCTAATATATCTAATTAATAGATGTAGCTTATTAGTCTTCCTGATGGAACATTCTGATTCAAGAGGCAGAAGACTGATACTCTTTGATTTCAGTTGGTTGAGGCTAGGGGTTTGTAAAGAATAACCTCTTCCATGCTCTTAGATCTTTTCCTATTGGTCAAACCTATGTAATTAGTTTTTCAGCTTCCTTTTTCTACAGTTTCACAATTGTGATTGATAGAAGCTTTAAAGACTTATCTCAAGTAGGAAACAGGAAATTGTTATTTAGGATCTGTACTTGCTCACACCAAGTCCTAAGTGCTTCGTATTCTAAACTTTGTCAAGAGATCTACTTCCACATACCCAAATCTGAATTTGCTGCACCCACATCTGCTTTAGATGACAAAGGGATGAAGTGGAGGCATGCTTTGGGATGTTATTTGAAGAGCACATGCCTTAAATATTTATAAGGAAAAAAAAAAGAGTAATAAACAGGTTTCGAATCCAGAAGATGGGCATTTTAGAGACGAACGCTAGGTCGACTGTACGAGCAAACATGGAGCATGGAGGACACAAAGGAAGGGTTCATGTCAAGGAATCAACCTAGAATAGCATGATCATGTGCTACAGTTATTTGATGACACCCATTTGGAGTGTGAAAAATAAGGCAATGGCTGGATTTCTGATTTAGTCTTCCAAATGCTGGTAACATCCATCTCAGTAGGAGGGCTTCAAACTGCCTCTGGCTAGTAAATTATGTAAGTGGTTTTTCCGACGAAATTGATTGCTGAGTACATAAGTCGATCATCAAGTGCGACAGGCCAAAATCACAAGGTGGATCATCTTAAACTCCTACAATGGCTTCAGCTTGGGCTACCAAGCTGTGTCACACTGAGAGATTGTTCCAGATTATAATACTGGTGAAAAAAAAAATACTAACTCCCTAAGGAAATAATCTTAACACTCGCTATGTCTTGTGCAGGGCTTTGGTTCCTCCATGTTGTAACCGAGCAGAGCTTCCTGGTGTTGTTTGAGCGTTTGAAACTCCCAGACTGATGTTGTGCAGATCAAACAAATGTTCTCGCTTCAAAATTGAGTTTGAAAATGGTGGCAATTAGACAAATGTTCATAATCCTTTATCTTTTCTTTCGGCTTTAAGTTTAATTGTGAGAATTTTCTGCTTCCTCAACATTTTCCATTATTTTCTCTCTACCTGAGTGCTGATCATGCGAAATTCCAAGTTACCAAGTAGCAGAATTTTAAATCATGCCAGAATTTTTGATTTGCATATAGCCATAGGGATCATTACTCGGACAACAGGTTCTAAATCTCCGACATTAATATATTTATATCTCCCCCTCATTTGAAACCAGCAATGGTGATTTCTTCTACCATGTCATTGCTTCTTTCTGAAGCTAGTTGTTTCCCATGACTGGGCCTCGGGAGTGGGCCATGCTATTAAAGTGCGAGACTTTGATGGCTGATCGACAGCTACATTTGCCGTGTAGGGATGGAAATAGACTACTCATCTTTGCGTGGCCCAGAATCTTCTGTTTTACTCAATAATAAATAAAAGAAAATCTTGTAGAGGAGAAGAGAAGGCCCAGGAGAAAAGAGGACTCCTGGGTGGAGCCTTTAATAATCTTTATGGCCTTTTGGAAAAGTCTCTCTGGTCTTGTTCATTTCTTCGCTGCGCATTAATTAACAAAAAAGAAAAAGATAAGAAAAAGATAAAGCAAACTCCCCCACTGACCACTACCCCCGCCCCTCCGAATATTTTTTTCCTGTGGTCCCTTTTACCACCCCCCGAATCCCCTCAATAAATTATATATATAAATTTACACCCGTTCCTCCTACTCGATATCGGAACTATGGCGGCGCTGACGACGGGTTCGCCCCCCCGCCCCGCTCCGCTGCCGGCCCCGCCGGAAGGCATCCCGGCGCCGGCGCTAGTGGCGAACCGGGAACAGCGCGCCGACGGGTGGCACGTGTGGAGCGGCGGCGAGCGGCGGGAAGAGGCGTCGCGGGGGGTGTCGCGGATCTTGTGGCGGGGCCGCCTGGCGGCGTCGTTGTGGAAGGCGGCCGTGGGGGCGCGGGTGGCGGAGGCGGTGCTCTGCCTCGTCGCCTTCTCCGTACTCGCCGCTGACCACCGCAAGGGCTGGGCCCTCGATTCCTACGACCGCTACAAGCAATTCCGGTAACCCCCCTCCTCTTTCTCTCTCTCCTCAGTTTTTCCTTTTTGCCCGTCGGATCCGACGGACCTGATGAGAGGTCTCCTCCTCGATCCATCGAGTTTTTTTTTTTAAAAAAAGAGAAAATTGTAAATCCGGTGGGATGGGTTCAGGTATTGCGTGTCGGTGAATGTGATTGGGTTCGTGTACTCGGGATTCCAGGTGTACGCGCAGGTTCACCACATGATGAAAAAGAAGCACATCATCGACCGTTCGGTTGGGGACTACTTCGACTTCGCCATGGATCAGGTAAACAGCCTTCCAAATCTCTTTCTAGCCATAAAAAAATTTTATTTTGAAATCTTCTCGATGGTCAATGATCCACATAAATGACAATTTTTTAAGGGCCCACAATATGTCCTTTTCATTGCTCCTACCAAAATAGTAAATAACATAATTTTGCTCCATTTGGATCGTTTTTATATGTCAATTTCAAAAAAATGTCCTGGATCCGGAGAAACCTCGAAATTAAGATAAGCACAAAAGCAACAACGATCCCTAGCTCGAATACATTTGTTAGTTCTTTTTGGAGAGATAATTACTTACTGTGGAGTTTGGATAACTAACTGGGGGGGCAAAAAAAAAGTTAATGAATGCCAAAAAAATTCTTTCAGTTGGCATAGATATTTAAAATATAGTTTTATCTAAGTTTTTTTATTTTGCATTTTAGTCCCTGTCATCTTCTAATCTACATATTACTATTCTTTCAATTCCCTCACTCAAGATATCCTTTGGAAATGCCAATTCAAAGAGATTCAAATTGCCACACTTGGTTGGTTAATATTTGTTCCAAAGAGATTTCGAACACATGTTATTACTTCTCAACGCTCGGGGATTTTACTGATTAAGGGTCAAATCCCAGGCTGGCCTCATGCTCATTAGTTTTTCTTTGTAAACAATCTTTTTATTTACGATTAATATCTTCTAGAACTTTTCTTGAGCAAACATATTTCTATAGAAAAATAGAACATCGTATGGTAGTGTGCCGTAATTATTTTCAGAAGACCCTAGAGCATAAGCAGACGCAGCTGAAAAAACTAGACTAGTTAGGCTAGCTCAAAACATCGAGGTCATAGCTCGAGGTTCTAATTTGACTGAGTTGTATTTAGGATAAGCGGGAGCCCACCCAAGTTCGTTAAACACAGCTTGGCCCCCTCTCAGGAGGTACCATCCAAGCTAAAGTTCCATGGTGAACAACTTTTCCTGAATCAAGTGTCATTGGCTATGGATCAGGACCTCGCAGAAAAATTTTGGCATTCTGCATTAGTGCTTGAATTATTGCTATAGAGTAGTGATAATGCACAAGCAGGGGAATTTGGAATTTGTTTGACAGTGAATATGAATCATCTTTATAAGATTTTATGCAGCCTAATCCATAACTAGGAGAGAATGCTAACTCCTATGAATCATTCCAAGCTCATGCCATTGGACTCTGGTAGTAGCCTACCTGGTGCAAATCCATGGATGTGTTAGTTGGTTTCTCTTTGTTGATTGCAGATATTGGCATACCTTCTGATTTCAGCATCATCCTCAGCAACGGCTCGCATCGCTGACTGGGTGTCCAACTGGGGAACTGATCCCTTCCCAAGCATGGCCAATGGCTCTGTTGCTGTCTCCTTCCTCGCTTTTTTGGCATTTGCCTTCAGCTCCCTCATCTCTGCCTACAATCTCTTCAACCAAAACAATTTCGGCTCACAATTTCAGTGACAGGCAGTGTCTGATTTGTTTGTATATTTTCGCACATCCCATACGCGACAATAAATTTGATATAAATCTCTTTTCCTGGCAGTTCTTCTGTAAGCTTACTGCTGCTGGAAAGGTTTAGTAGCTTCACAATGTAAGACATTTTTTGCTTTGGATCCTCCAAGAGTCCTCTTTAACATTTCAGCAACTCTCCACTTGAGTGGCTTTGATATAAACTTTGATAAGTTTATATTTGTAAAAATGCAGCTTTGTTTTAAGATTGCAGGGAGCTCTGGTATCAAGTTGGCGACACATTCTCATCTTGGTTTTGGGCTAACCTGAAGGGGCACCGGATTAAGTTGCTCCTCCAATTATTTGGTTGTCCTTTTTTGGTTGAATAACAAGTTTTTGATGTACCTTCCACTCTGAGATTGAAAGGGTCACAAGTATGGCTAAAAATATTTATACATTTATTGCCTGTCGTCTCCATAATGATATGCTATACTGAGTTACTAACTACTTTTACCTTACTGAAGGTATTGAATTCTCCATTATCAGTTTACCCATGTTACTAGAGGTGCATTTTAACAACTAAAGATCCAAAACCTTTTGCAGAATTGAGTATATGAAGTCCATCGGATCACCGTTGACCAAAAAAAGGATCCTTTTTAAAGGTGTTTTTTGACAGGAAAATGTTCTTTTGCCTTTTATACAGGAGATTTTATCACAACAATGAACGATAATTTTGAACAGATTTCTTAAGCAAAATTAGCAGACACTTTACAAAGAAAAAGTAAAAAAAAATTGTGCTACTCCATCAAGACGCTCTGCCCTTCCTATCTGCTATAATAGATATTTTAAATAATTTTTTTAAAAAAATAAATATTGAACTAAAAACTATTTTTTTATTAGTTAGAACTTAAGATTTTTTTAAAACTGTTTTTAAGCTATTAAAATTTATGGACAAAATTTTCACTTAACAACCGTTGGGGAGTCGGCAGCTCTCAAATTTTTCATAGCATATATCTGACCTTTCCGGATAGTATGTAATTTTGCCGTTGGCATCATAGTATCAAATACTTTGACTCCATCTGCTGCAATCAACGCACAGCTGATGACAAAAATTTTGCCAATTGCTTAAGAACAGGAAATACACACCCTGTGCTTAATGATCTATTATGGCCTATGACAAGGCTAAGGTAACTTGGACTCATCCTGAAAAGAGAATAAAGATGAAACAAAGTATGGTGGCAAAGAACCCTATTCTTATTCTTTCCACTGTTTTTGCCACTTCCTTCGATCTTGATCTTCTTTATTCCTCAACCTCCTTTTTGCACTCTAGTCCGCCAAATCATCCGCAATTTAAATATATTCTTTTTTTTAATCCAAGAAGTGGAGGCCGAATGCTGCGCCCTTCTCTCCCTCTCCTCGTTAAGCTGGCCACCGCCGCCGTGACCGGCGCGGCGGCGCTCCTCGCATTCCGGCGGCTCAACCGGGACGAGGCCGTCGTCTCCCTCCGCCGCGAGATCCGCGACGCCCTCCTCAGCCTCCGCCGCGACAACGGCGGAGCCGCCGCCACCCCGCCGGCGGTCCTCGTCACGGGGTTCCGTGCCCACGGCAAGAGCTCGTTCGTGAACACCGCGTGCCGCGCCCTCGCGGGCGAGGCCGGCCCCCTGCTCCTCCGAGCGGAGACGGCGCCGCCGGGCCCCGGCTCCGCCACCCTCGCGCGCGGGGCGGTCCGGGCGGTGGTGGCATGGGGAGAGGGTGAGGAGGAGGCGATGGTGGAGCTGGTGGACGCGCCGGCGTTGCCGGAGGCTGGAAGGCTGAGGAGGGCCGACGTGGAGGCTGCGCTGGGCGGCGTCGGGGGAGGGGATGGGGCGGCGCCGGCGGCCGAGTGTGTGGTTCTGGTGCTCCGCTGCGGCGGACCGGAGAAGGAGCGGAACCTGGCGGTCAGGAAGCTGCCCGATATCGCCAGCGCCATCCGCGAACGAGGTACCGTTAGCTTCGTGAAAAAAAATAAAGAAGAATCGGCAAACCATCTACCGTTGCCTTTTTCTCATTTCACCAACTCCCATTGGGCAAAATTTAGGCCGATTGGATGAAATAAATTTATTTTTTCTTCCTTTCTCCATACATATACATATGGGTTGGATTTTTTTTTAATGGGTGAAAAATGTTAAAACCACTGATTGTCTCAAAAACTTAAGCTAATAAAATGAAGTAGCTTTATTTATATATTTTATATTTTCTTACGGTTAATAATTTCAGGCTTGCAATTCGTCGTCGTGTTAACCTACAAGAAGGCCGTAAAAACTACACAGCAAGCTGAAGAGCTTCGTCGGGAGGTTGCGTTCAGGGCAAGAACTGATTGTGTTTACTTCATGGAGAACTACACATCAAGTAAGAGGCATAATATTAGCCATCCCCCTGCATTAAGAAATGACTTCGAGACGCACTTCACGGTGCTGGCAATCATCAGGCAGTGCATTGAGTTTGTCAAATTATACCGAAGCCATTCCTCACAGAAGATGCCAATAGAAAGTAATAGGTTGCGACTGATAAATAGGCAATGAAAGCTTCGCTCTTTTCTTACTTCCATCATTGTTTAAAATTAATGCCTCACTTAGAAATTATTGTAAATTTATTAATGCAAAACTGTTAGTATTAATGAAAAAGGAAGGGATAACTATGATTGTATACTACTAAGAGACTACGAACTAAAAGATAAATAAAGCAACAGAAGATAACTCAAATTGGGATATGGACCCTTTTATCCAACATACAAAAGTAGTAGAATATTAGCATGTGGAATATGGACCCTTTTATCCACAGCATAAATTGGGTTACACTTTTCCTTAGAAAAAAAAAATAAATAAATTGGTTGCACCAACACTAGAAAGCCATGAATAATGGGATGTGGCCATGAGAATGTACCAGAGGAGACATTCCTTTCCTGAACAAGGAGATAGCTAATGTGGAAAGTGAGGGAGGAATTGAAGGAGACTATTCTCTGAATTCCCTTGTCCTCGAATTGGATGTCTCCTCCAATGGATGCAATAAAGTCTAGATTCGTTGAGATTAAAAGAGAGATAGAACTTCCATTTTACTTTCTTGTGCATAGTACTTTCTTTTGAATAAAATTTGGGGGAAGTGTCTTACTTCCTCCAATTCACATCAAAAAAAAAGAAGAGAGCAATGCTATCTTTTTCTTGTTTCTGCGAAAAATTTGATATTGCTAGTCATGTACAACAAGGGGAAATTAGTGGCCAAAAAGAGCTTAGGCCATCCTACTTGCATGTTCATCTGAGAGAGGTATACTAACTGATAATTTTTAGATTCCTACATATATATACCCTTGAAATGAGAGGCTACTCCCTGTAATCTACTTTTGTGTGAAGGTGGGTCTAGTGTTCTTTTGCAAGTACATTATTTAGTCCATCATAATCACCAATAGGCATGACTGTCAGGTATAGTGCAACAAATGTGAATGGGCACCATGGGTCCATGATTAGTATCATGCAATTATAGAGCTACATTCTATTGTGAAATTGTCCTCATGCTCTGTCCATTAGACAATTTGCCAATTTCACTACCAGAGAGAGAGATTGTGTGTGTGTGTCCTGATGCTTAATGTAATCTGTGTTTGGCTAATGTTAGAAAGATGCTTTTGCCAATAATCACTGTGATAACATTGATAAAATAGAGCCATTTGGAGCCTCCTGAGAATCTTTCATAAATGGGGACAAAAGGAACCATGCATATAAAGCTTGTCCTTATCTTGTATCAGAAAGGTTCATTAGAATTAATCTAATCCTTTCCTAGTAGATATGATAGATTCAATCTTACTTGCTAATGTGTACGATCGATGATGACTCAACATATCCTTTATTATATTGTAAAGTACTCCAACATGTTCTCTATGTATCATTGATTATATATGTTAGGTAGTTGGTGTTTATCCAATAATTGTTATCAAATGCATTAGCAACTTAGACAAGTTGATTAAAATAAAATAAGTTAAGTCTCTTTGGCTATAATGGCGAGTGCTTGTTCCAACTAGGCAAAAATTTCTTTTGCCCCACGACATGTTAGAGTAAATGGCTCATATTTGAGTGGTATGGAGCGAAGCAATGGCATGGACTTGCTTTTGGGGCAATTATCTACTGTTAGTTTACCAGGAATGCTGATAGGGTTTGGGGGTGCGGGGGCAATGCCTCTACGATACGGTACAAGGGTATTTTTGGGAGTTTCAAATATATATATATGTATCGGACTAGGATTGAAGTATAAATATCTTGTAATTTTTGTTATTTTGGTGGTAGTGAAATTACAGCCGTTTTGCTCTCATGGATGTAGGCACATTGCCAAACTACATAAAATCCCTGTTTTTGATTTTAACACGACATGATAAGAATAAGAACTGATGGAGTATACAAGTGATTGGTTGAATCATAAGTTGCAAAGTTAGATTTAAATTAGCTTGAGAAAAATTGATATGACCAGCACCCCATAACATTCTTTGCTTTTCCTTGACAAGTATAGCATTTGTCTTCTTTGGTAAGTTTAGGGCTCGTTTGGTTCGCGGGAAGCATTTTCCTTCCTAGGAATATGATTCCTGGGAAACAAATTCCTAGGAAGAGGATGCCTAGGAAAGTATTTTTGGCATGTTTGGTTGACCACGGGAAAGTGACAAATTTCCAAGGTGCTTATGTTTGGTTGGCCATCCACTTTCCTAGGAAAGTTATATATAATTCCTATTATGCCTTTAATAAAAATTAGATTTTTAATGCCTCTTTAATGCTTCTTTAATGCTGAATGGACTTTTTGGGAAAAAGTAAAAATAGAGTGATTCCCGCCTCATGGGAAAGTAACTTTCCCATGTTTCTCATGGGAAAGACTTTTCCATGAAATGTGGGAATCACATTCCCATGGGAATATAACTTTCCCTTCTCTCTCCTTTGAAAACTCCAACCAAACAAGAGGCATCTCATTACTTTCCCGTTGACCACACTTTCCCCCCTTCTTTTCCCGCGAACCAAACGAGCCCTTAAAGTAACCGTACCTTTTTACCATATGGAAGGTTAACAATCATGAAACCTTTAAGGTTATTTAAAAGATAAAATTACAGTTCTCATTGTAACAAATTATTCTTTTTCTCTTCCTTCATGCAGTTTGGCTTAGAAGCAGATTAATGAATTTGGCTTGAAAGTACCCTTCCACCTCTCTTACAATATGTAACTAATTCCTATTTTAATGAATTTATTATTCAAAAAATTAAATAATCAAAAATCAAGCTTTTGAAAAGGAAGTAAAAAAATAATTGGATGCTAATAATCTTTTTAAGTAATAATACAAGAAAAAAATATATGAGTTATCCGGTTATTTTCTTTATATTTTATATGATATATTTTAAAATTTTTATTAATTTTCCTTCTCAAACATGCATTGCAGTTGCATGTACCCGATTGCTGCTTATCTGAAATATACAATTTCCAAGCCATAGGCCCAAAACCAATCTATAAATTGAAACAATGGAGCACTCCACAAAGGAAAAAACTAGAAGGTCTTTGTTTGGCTCTATTCCAACCTAAATATATACATATAATTAATAATTATTCTCAAACATATAGGTAATAATTTTGTGGTATCTTAAATATTGCAAGTACTGCCTCGCTACTTCACCTCCTTGCTGAATTAATTCTACCATTCCTACCTTTAATATCAAGAAAAAACATGAATAATTTAGACAAGGGATTGGCTGCTAGATTTCAAAAGAACATGCATTCCAGAGCATGCATGTACCCATTATCATTCTTTATGTATCTGAGCTTGGCCTTAAACAAGTGTGAATGACCAAATAAATGGGAAAAGATTGTCACTTGCATCCAATCAACCAAAAAGTCTATCATGTTGTCATGTGAGTGGGCCACCATCCCAGTTCATCCTATATCTATAAAACATAATGTCATGATTGACATAAGATGGATATTTTAATGCAAAAATTTTGCTCAATGGCTAATTAAAGTGGCACGTAATTGATATAAATGATGTATTGACTTTAAAGGTGATGACATCTTTACATCATATCCTTGTCTCCTGTTCATTACTTTTATGAAACTGTTCTAGTATCCCTATCCTTTCTTAGCAAAACAGAAAAAAACCTTAAGAAAAAGTTTGTAATTGATGCAGAAAGAATCACCAAAAGCCTCAATTTTAGAAGTTATGCTCCAATTCAAGATCCATGGCTTTTGGGTTATAACCATCATGGCTTCCACCCATTTTCTTTTCACAAACTAGTTGGGAATTGGGAGCTTTCTGGTCATAAGGAACTTAATTTGATGCTTACGTTTCTTCCTTTGCGCTTAATTTCAGGTTTGCAACCTTCCTTAATCCTTGTTGCCAAAAAAATACCCCTTCATATAAGTAACTTTGAAATAAATTTATTGTCGAGTTACAAACAAATCACATGGTCCAGAAGAGTACAAAAGAACAAAGTTTTTAATAATGCAGTTGATTGGATGGCGTTTTATATGGCTAATCATACAGATTCAATATTATGGAATTCCTTGATACATTTTTTTTTGATTCGCTGTTAAATATTTTGTCCGCTAATTTTTATGGATATATTTATATTTATTTGGTTTAATTTATCTGATTTATCAAAAAAAATAAAAAGATGGGGGTGGTGAGTGTGAAACATAGATAGATGGAGATCAAATTTGAGGTTGGAATGAATAATTTAGAGATTTATGATGAAATTTTAGAATAAAAGCATGAACATCCAAATCCAGCGCGCAAGGCGTTGCTCACAACTGCCGTGCAAGCAACGCCTTGTGAACTGGCCGGGCCCATTCGAATGGCGGGACTTGAGACTTTATTCTCATCACTTGCATCCACGGAACTCGCCACGTGCCCTCATAAGCCTTCCCAGTGAAAGGTGTTGTTGCCACCCTCGATTTCTTTAGCATTGTCCTCCAATGCATATGACTTCATGACTATTTAGTTAATGCACAATCTAAATATATAAAATAGCCTTCTGCAAATTTATAAGAATAAATCATTAAATTATATTTATATAGATGAATTTATTAAGATATCTAGATAATTTAAAATAATAATATGGCAGCAAGTATTAGTAAGATATGCTGAAGTGTCCTAATTAAATTGATCAAGAATCTAGATAGTTTGGCGGATCTAAATGTCTTGTTATTATAAAACTTTTTGATCCTTTGTGACCATATTTGACTTTAATGATTTGATCCTCCTCTCTCTTTCTTTTTCTTTCTTTGAACTTTAGCCGGTATTAAAACTTTCGTCGATTGATGCCGATATCGACATCATTATATTTAATTGATGCCAATGCTGATGCTATGCTCTCCAGATGTTCGAACTGGTTCACCTTTCTCTTTTTTCGTCTTCTCTTCTTGGTTCTTCCTTCTTCTCCGGTTAGAATTGGTTCTCTCTCTCCCCTCCTTTTTTCTATCAAATCTTCATTTTCGGTATATCTATGTGAGGATCCATGCAATCGTATATTTAGTCTCACATCAGTTGTTCACCAGATAAATTTTGGATACCTGCATAGGACTAAAGAATTTAAAAAATAACTTCCGATTAATTTTTTTTGTATGAGATCCTGAATTGTTACATTCGGTACGATCTCCAATACCGACTCGGCGGATATTAGCTTAGTTATTGGGCAAATGATAGGTTAATTTCTATAACCATTTTCATTCTTGAACAATATTATGTTCACTTGATTCCCTCAGCGAACGAATTGGGTCTGGGTCTAGAACTCAAACCTGAAATACAAACGACATGGAGTTGGGTTCAGAAATATCATTACTCACCAACAATGACATGTTGTTGGTCTGTTAGAGTCTTAGAGATGGTTGGGTGATAATATCAGGCTTTGTCCTTTTATTTATCTTAATTTATTATTATACAGATTAAGAAAAGGGGTAACGGCTTTCCTCGAGAAGGGTTGGAGGCCGTACACGAAAGTAACTATACGGCCGTCCGACAAGTCCTCAGAATAGCTCACGCCGTTGCGGGCCCCACGCTCCCCTCTCCATCAGGAGGCGTGAGGATTCCTCCCCCCGATATCGTCTCCCCCACTGAGCAACCCCTGTAAACGCCCCTCTCCATCCACGATATAACCAAACTGCCACTCCCGTGTCCCTCCCCATATGGCAACAAAATAATTCATCAACGATTTATGCTATTCCCTGATTCCATACATCTTGAAGCATCAGGAGTGATTTTAGTTGGCCAACTAATCATCAAATTGCTATTTTCTGGTTTCGTATATCAACCAGAACTATATAATCATCCACGAGATTTTATAATTTACTTTGAAATTTAGTATGATGTTCAAGGAAATATCCTGATTATTACATATTATTGATGATGTTGATTGTTATTTAATAGTGGTGGTGTTTATATTGTTTAATTTTTTTTGTATTTTAAATTCTAAATTTTGTTATGGCTTTATAGCTCACAAGTGCCAAACCTTAGACCGTACCTGATATCGAGTCGCTATACAAAAATATATTTAATAGTGCATGATAGATCCAATTCTAAGCGATAGATATGTGATTTAATGCTTATTTATTTATTATTTAAGAGTAAGTGTCGCATATGATAGATTTTAAGATTTGTATTTTAGAAAATATGATTATCTTGGAATACATCAATAAAAGTATTATTGACATCATACTCACTATGCAAATATAGGACCCACCACATATAGTTTTCAAGTATGCAATAAAAATGTTTAAGCTGCATTATTACAATTAATCTAACTTGCCTTCTTAATTTTATCATTAGAGAACTTTATTTTATTTAAAACTCTATGATGCTGGTTGGGGGCCCTAGCTCCAATTTTAGAGTTGCCTATTGAAAGACTATAGCATGCTACGCAACGTAAATAAATTTAAACCTTGAACGTTGAAAGCAATTATCAATTGAAAACTAAGGGCTAAAGATGTAGATGTTAAGGAAAAAACAAAGGAGAAGGGATAATTAGTAGCTCGTTGACTCGCTATCAAAAAGGTTTTGTCATCATAAAGGACTCCATCAACCGACACCTCAAACATTTTATGACTAAGGACTACACCAACCACCTGCATTGCCTTTTTTAGGAATCTACTTGGGTCACGTAAAATTTGTCACACAAAAAGAAAATATCAAAATGCAACTGGCAAACAAGAAGCTTTATTAATTTTTTTAATGATCAAATTGAGTATGAATAGGGGTATTTGTAGGTTTTTGACGTCTCTAACAAACCTATGGAGGTTATGATGCTTTTAGAGTCTAAAAAGAATAAGAAAAATAAGTCATAAGATACCAAAACTAAGAATCTCACTACTCTCAGCCTTTTAGAAGAATTTGTATTCTGACGATGATCTAGTTGCTGTCGGATTCCTTCCAAGCTAGTTATGGCACCTCAGATCAATTGAAGATTTATTATTATGGATTCAGAGTCTATCTTGGAGTAAGAATTGGAGCTTTCAAACGATAAAAGGTTGTCGTGGAATGTCTTCTAATTTTGACTAGTGTACCATTGGTTGGCTTTTGATTCTGCACAGTTCACCATTAGTAGGGTTTCATGCTTGATTTTTTTGTTTTGGGTTTGGCTTGGTTCTAAAGCTTATTCCAATATAGTTTCCTATGCATCCATGACTCTCTTCAGCTATAATAAAATATGACTATATTTACATTTTCTTTTGAGATTTAGTTGTAAAACTTGTTATAAGATGATCTAGGATCAAATAACCACAGAGTTAATTGTTTCCAGCATGCATCGAATTGTTTTTTTGAGCAAAAGAGTGTTGTGCATTCTAGATTGATTCACTTACTATAATCAAGCATACCTAATATTACGACTCCTAGTTACGTTCCTTCAAAGTTTTACGAAGCTTTGATGAGTCCTCACTATCATAATTTAATGGTTTTGGCCAAATTTGGAGCAAAGGATTCATAAACAAAAACTTTAGATCAATTATTGTTATAACATATTGGGCAAGATTCATATTTGATTTGGTCTACTAGTAATTTAAACATAACATAGACCAAATATTGTCGATATACAATTATTGGTGGATTAGCTCCCATCCCTCTATCCCCTTTATATATATATATATATATATATATATATATATATATATATATATATATATATATATATATATATGTTTCTATCTTATTTTTTTTTTTTTGAGAGAGAGAGTGGTAATCTGGAAATAAAAGCCATGTTCATGGGCGGCAGTGATAGCAGAGTCGGCCTGACTCGGAAATGAAATCGTTTGTCCCCCAGCCTGGGCGGCGTCCCACGTTACTCCCCCCACCCTCCATCTCTCTCTCACACTGTGCTTGTTTCTTTCTCTCCTCTCTCTCTCTCTCTCCCTCTCCAAACCCTAGCCCCAATCCTAACCCTCCTCATTCTCGATTTCTCCACTCCCTATCATCAGAGGAAGATCCGGTTCCTCGGCTCCACTACGTGAGCTATCGAGCTTACGGCTTGCCGTTTCTTCGCCTTTCTTTTAATCTCGTAAGAGGAAGGAAGAGGACCGGAAAAGTTTTCGGACGAATTATCGGGTTCTTTCGAATTTTCAAGGATTAATGAGAATTTCTTCCGGATTTTTCTGATTTTATTTCTTCATTTTGGCGCGAGGCCGTGATTCTGCTCGGATCTGCGGTGATGTGAGAGTTCTGAGGCTCCGTAAGCTTCCGTTTGAGGTGTTCCATGGGGTTTGTCAGAACTGGCGAAATGTAGCGAAATGGAGAGGGTTTTGGGTGCATCACCGAGCTCTCTGCTTGATTTGCACTTCAAGATGGTATCGCCTTAGCCTGGCTCAGGTTAACAGTCTGTGAAGAAAGTTCGATTTTTTTTTTTTTTTGTCAGAAAGTTCCAATTTTTATCGGAAATTCTATGCGTGTTATTCATTGCGCGAGCATTGCTGTATTATTTGAGGTTTTTAAAAAGGAATTATTATTATTATTATTAGGGCGTTGGGGGGTTCTTTGGTTGTGGTTGATGGTTATTGTGAATACTGGTGATCTAAATCGATGAAGAGCTTGGATTGCTTTAAAAAGAACTTGAAAAGGAGCAAAAGACCAGAGAGGAAGCTCTCTCTTGGAGAGTACAGGAAGGCGGTGTCATGGTCCAAGTACCTGGTCTCTTCTGGTGCGGAGATTAGAGGTGGAGGGGAGGAGGAATGGAGTGCAGATATGTCCCAATTGCTCATTGGGACTAAGTTTGCTTCGGGGCGGCATAGCCGGATTTATCATGGGATATACAAGGATAAAGAGGTGGCCATTAAGTTGATAAGCCAGCCTGAGGAGGATGTGACTCTTGCTGCTTCTCTAGAGCAGCAGTTCACTTCGGAGGTTGCATTGTTGTTTCATCTCCGGCATCCTAACATAGTCACGGTAATCTTCTTATGCAAAGTTCCAGGTTTTAATTTATACAACTATCACCACTTGTATGGCATGGGGTATATGGAGAAGCAACGTTTGGATGCTCATACTATTAGAGATTTTCTTTTAGTTGTGATTTATCATTCTCTAATTTAATGTTGAATTCAATGAAATTTTATGGATTCTAAACTTATTGCTTTATAACATGGGAGTCTAAGATACTACAAAAATATAGCACAAGAAACTGGTTTTGTATTCTATTTTTTGGACATATTAGGTTGGTACTCTCACTGATTTGGAGTAATTAAACATGGGAGAAATTAATGCTTCTAAAATCACATAATTTGGCTGATGATGATTCTAGAATCTTGGATGTTAAATTCATCAGACACAAGTACTTATGCCATAAGCAGACAAGCCTTATCATTTCTATTCAGCATCAACTGTATCGTAGAATACTAATATTTCATCACTGCAAGCTTTTCAAATCCCTCTTATGAATTCCATCCTTGGTTTATTAAGCCTTTAACCTATTGAGGATCTTGTTGAACCAAATCAGAGCAACCTCTTTACCAGAATTTGCTGGTATCTAATGGTCAGTTATCCAGTTCACAATCCTCTAACCCAGGAAATTATAACCTTCCTTTTGTGTACTCATGTCTAACTCAATTAGTCTCACTCACTCCACTTTACCATTATCTTCATTTATATACCCGATAATTTCGTTGTTAATAGCTTGTTCTCTTCAGTGATTCCTATCTTAGTATAAAACTCTCCTTATATGTAGTATTGTTGTTACATCTCCCTCTAATCCACCTCAATCGCATCTTTTGTATGTTTTTAAATCTTTCTGTTTCATCTGTGATAACTTGAAATTAGATAAAATGGCACCGTTGTGCTATCCCTTGGCTGTCAATTTTTACTGTATCATTTTCTTTTGTATATGCCATTAATGGTTGCCTCTTTATGTGGCAATTATGGTCGACTATTTACTGAACCCCTGTCCATCAATGTTTTCCTTTGCAGTTTCAGTTTGCTTTCAGCTTGACCTTCATCTTACCTTATTTTTTAACACTACATGATCCAAAAACGAGATGCTGTTTGTCTGTGGCTTATGTAAGATATCTTTGCTTTGGCGTAATCACTTCGAAACTCGTAATCAACCCTCCTCACAATCATATCTCATGACTTGTTGCTGCTCTTATCTCCTTTCCATATACTTATCATAGTCTTTCTTTAATCCAGAAGTTATGCCTGTTCTTTTCCAGTTTGCAAAATCTTTTAACTACTTCATCTTTAGTCCGCCACCTGTCACTTGGTTTATAACTTCATTAGGTGGTTCATGGGTTTATTCTTAATGTAGTCGCACAATTTGGACGTGAACTTCTTTTGCTAAAGATGGGAAGACACTCGATAGATTGCACATGTAAGAAATGGTTTTCAACCTAAGACCGCTCACTTGTACTGCAACCTCCATTCTTTTATCTTTTGCATCTTAGATCATTCTATTTTCATTGCTTTTTCTATTTTCACATTCTCTTTATTTATAAGAATTATTACACTGCTATCATTCCTTTCAATGTTTGCTTATTTTTTATACTTTGGATATTTAGAAGTAACTGGCTGTGTTTGATGTTTAACATTTCATAAGTTGGTTGGTTGTTTGTTGGTCCTGTAGTCTAACTTTATCCTCTTCAATTCATTAAAATCAAAACTTATCCTTAATGCTGCGATGAGAACCATGCATTCATCCTGTTATTATAAGATAAGCTTAATATAAGGTATAGAAGGTGAATGGTTCAGATAGTTACAGTAAGCCAATAAGCCCATGTGTCTACGCTTGTATCCCCTCACCGATAAAATTTAGATACGTATTTCATTGCATAAAAAACTATGTCTCATGAGCATTTCTAAACCACCCCCACAAACACTCACACTCCCAACCCCACTCCACCTTTTTCAAAAATTACAACATACCATGCTTAAAGAGTTTTCTCGTTATAAATGAGTATTGATGAAAGAGCGCATGAGTTGTTCAATAGTGCTAGAATTGGGAAGAAACAGAGTATAGAATGGATGGTGAACGAGGGAATTAATGGTCAAATGCATCGCCTACATGTGAAAAATCAAACTATTCACTAAGTTGCACCCTAGTTATGCAAAAAAGACATGCAAGTTATATAGAAAAGCATTTGGATGAATGTTTTATGGCATTTATTTTATTTATTTAAGTAAGAGATGATATCCTTTGCTGATACGATTGATAAAGATTGTTCTAGGAATACCTAGAAGCTAGCGATAGCCATATGTTACCGAGACCCTTCAGTTTACTGAAGTGTTGAGCACCCCATAGATATGACACTGGTAAGGATCCACGAGAAGTTCCTACAGATTAGAAAGCTGGGGCACTTAGAGAAGTACATGCAGCCAAGACATACCAGGGTTCCATATGACAAAGTAGTAGAATTAGATTTGTTGGATTAGCAATCATTTATCATCACTGATAGCTCTTAGCAATCAAGCAAGATGAGAAGAAGATAAGTGGCTCAAAGATTCTACAAGAGAGGTATTGATGAATGGCCTGGACAGAGAGAGAATTTGAAGAGGAGGTACAACAAACTACCTCGCTACATGCCTGGCAAACATGGTGTCTATGCAAAAGATGGTAAAATGGAGCACCCCACCAACCAGTGAGATCGAGCAAGATTCGTTAGGGTTCACCATTTGCAGAAGGAAACTTATATAAAGCTACATTGACTTATATGGGAAACTTTTAATAGATCCATTAATGCTAGTTTCTTCCACTCTCTTGCAAAAAAAAAATTCTTTCATGATCATCTTGACGTGATCAGGGTAATGCATGCACTTGTGTCTCTCTGCAGTTCGTTGCTGCATGCAAGAAACCTCCAGTTTTCTGCATCATCACTGAGTACATGGCAGGTGGTTCTCTTCGGAAATATCTCCACAAGCAAGAGCCTCACTCACTCCCTCTGAAGCTGGTCTTGAAATTATCCCTCGATATTGCTCGTGGAATGAATTATCTTCATTCACAGGGAATCCTCCATAGGGATCTGAAGTCAGAAAATATTCTTCTTGGGGAAGATATGTCTGTGAAGGTAGCAGATTTTGGAATCTCATGCTTGGAATCTCAGTGTGGCAGTGGGAAGGGGTTCACAAGTACTTATCGATGGATGGCCCCTGAAATGGTCAAGGAAAAAAGTCATACAAGGAAAGTTGATGTATACAGTTTTGGCATTGTCTTTTGGGAACTACTGACAGCGTTGATCCCATTCCAAGACATGACTCCTGAACAGGCTGCTTATGCTGTTGCCCAGAAGGTATGATTGTACAGGTTCCTATGATGTGATCATATATTCATAATTTGCATTAATTTCTAGCAAGTTCTTAGATGTCAGACACATCTGTATGGAGGTCTTTTCCTTTTTCTCTACTTCAGTGATTTTACATGGACCTCATTGGATAAGTTGCTCTTGGTTTCATGCTGATCAGGTTATTGTGTCCCTTTGATTGATATATTGTGCCTCTTTGATTGATATATTGTGCGTTGAAGATAAAATACAGTACGACCAACTGTGAAACAAGGACTTTATTGGTTTCTTTATCTCTTTACCTGTGGCCTGCTGCATATATGTTGCCACCTTATGGTTACTAGGTGGCAGCATGTGGAACTGGAAAGAGAAATATTGTATGAACGCGACTTTGAGGGCCACTTTCCCCATGGTTGCCTAGTTATTCTTTGTATTTTGGTTTCATGGGTTGGTAGGTATGTGTCAACTAGCGTTTATTACTACTACTACTACTACTACTACTACTACTACTAAGGTTCCTGTTTTTTGACTATGTTACTGAGTTAGCTAAAAACATTAATCTTCTTGTTTTATTCATTTGTTAATTTGTTAAGCTTGCTCTGTTATTCTTCATGTATATCTCAACTCCATGGATTGTTGCAGAATGCTAGACCACCTTTGCCTGCTGCTTGTCCTCTGGCATTAAGTCATCTCGTCACTCAGTGCTGGGCAACTAACCCTGATAAAAGGCCTCAATTTGAGGAGATCGTATCTATACTTGAGAGCTACAAACAAGCTTTTGAAAAGGATCCTGCATTTTTCTTGTCCTTCAAGCCTGTTCAGCAGCAGGCTTTGCTTGGATGCTTTCCAAGGTGTATTGCTGTTGGAAAGTCCTCTTCTCTTGGAGCATAAGACAATTCTCTATGTTTCTATGCAGTGTAACTTGTACCATATTTTTCCTATCATGCCAGTTTTCACTTAATGCTAGCCTCATGAATGAGATGAAGGCTTTACCATAATCTAGGTTTGTATCATTAAATTCTATGTTTACTTTCCCAGTATGCGACTGATATTGGAGAATTCAAGTCAGGGAGCAGGCAAAAGCAACAGGATAGAGGTGATAAAGCAAATGGACTGTCGTCTCTTATGGAAAAAAAGCGAGTTACCTTGTAGTGAGCTTGTTTCTTGATACAGAAGTTCTTGCAGGGCACAAGATGCATTGAGCTATCGTAATTCTAACATCATTGAAGCTCAAATTCAAGTGGAAATTGTGCTAGTGGTTTCTAGAACTTTTACAATTGTCATCTTAGATTTCTTTCTTTTGAGTTACTCTCAGGTTAAGAGGAGTCTTCTTTTAGTGTCTATGATACCTGGTTAACAGGAACATGCTTTGCTTTGAATCCATTTTTCATCCTCCTCCATTACTGTTTATCTGCTCCATTCAACTTTTGCTGATATCTGTAGTGCTTTCGTTAACTGACAACCACTGGATGGAAGAAGTATACAAACCAGTGTTTGTGGGTTTATTGGGATGGAAAAAAATCGATCACCAATGGCAGATAAAACTGATGAGGGATCACTTGGTGTTGGAAGTCAAGCAACTCTCTGTAGTGCAGAAGAACTTGACGAAGATTCCAACTTAGCTCGTGTTCCACTGAAGATTCCTTGGAGCCGCAAATGAATCTATCTGCACTACAAGGGCACAGAAACAGGTTAAGAATTTTAGCTTGAATTTTTTAAGTTTTAGATTTTAGCTATGTTTTTTTTTTGTTAGATTAAAACAAACTTTATAATTCTAAATCGTATACCACAACTATTGAAAAAATTATATTAATTTTAGCTATGATTTTTAGGCAAGATTTTTTTAAACCAAATATAGCCTTTAAAACAAATTTTACAATTCTAAATCCCATTTCATACCAAATAAATTGTAGAATTGTAAAGTTTGTTTTAAAAGGGTATATTTTTTTAAAAAATATCATAGATAAAAATAATAAAATTTATTTGATAGCTTTGGGATAGGATTTAGAAGTGTAAAGTTCACTTTAATTTTTAAATTATATATAAAATTAATATAGTATTTGATACCTCTCAGATTTGATTGTAAACTGGGTTCAAATCTTACGGCTGTCAAATAAAATATTTTAAATTTTATCTATTTTTTGAAAATTAGAAAAAATTTAACAATTCCAAATCCCATCCCAAAGCTATCAAATATATTTTGTTATTTTAGTTGTGATATTTTTAAAAATTATAACATCTAAATAAAATTTACAATTCTTAATTTTAGCAATGACTTATTTAAAAATATAGCATTTAAAATAAACATTGCAATCAAATCTTGAAATTATCAAATAAATTTTTCTTAACATTAGTTATGATTTTTATGAAAACGAAAACAAACTTTACAATTCCAAATCCCGTCCCACATCCATCAAATAAATTTTATTAATTTGAGCTATATTTTTTTAAAAAAAATTTATAGCCTTTAGAATAAGCTTTACAATTCTAAATCTCATCCTACAGTCATGAGTTTATCTTTATGTGGAGACCAGTGCAGGTATGTGTTTGGTCACATATCTATTGTACTGGAGATTTTAGGTACTTATATAGGATAAAAAAAGGGAAATACCATCTTATTACTAGTCGTCGTCAGATGAAATCCTGGATTTGTAAATTATTAATAATATCAAAGTATTTTCGATTTATAACTTATGTGTGGCTAGAAGACGCTACAACATAAGTCTTTTTGAGACTAATCATGAGCCACTCATCATGTTTGTCATTAGATTTGGACTTTTAGGCCGACGAGAGAGTATGTGAGGATTGTGTTAAAGATTTTGCTATCTATGCAGGATGAAGAAGTCGAAATAATACATTTCAACTAGCTTTTTTCGATGAGGTTCAAAAATATTATCTTATACATGCTAATATAATTATAAAAATTATCCTCGAAGATAGATAGATAGTTAGGTACTCTTCCTATGAAATATAACAATTTATAAATAAAATAGATATGCTAAAGTGAGTGGTAGGAGTGATATAACACATCTAATGATAGATGGTCTTACCTAAACCCAGCTAGTTTTTGGTCCCCATCTAATGATAAATAATCCTACCTAAGCTCTTCTTCTTTTTTTTTTTTCCTATTTGCCATGCTTGCATCTATCCATTCACTTTCTTACCTACCAATCATTGATTCGGCTCATCTTCCTCGACCAAAAATCTCGAAGCTTACTTTATTGATCACTAAATTTAGGATTAAAATTTTTAGAATCATCATCATCATCATCAAGGCAGGAGATCTTGTTGGCAGCACTTGGCCAAGCATGGTACCAAGTTTCTTTCATTAATTGTTAAGCCATAAAAAGAAACGGTTGCTAGAGTTGCTCAACTTTACTCGGCAAATCCTACCATCCATCCAAGCCAAAGTCGTTAATGAGTTCATTCTATGATGTGGGGACCTATCCTGTTTGCCGGACCTGGCGGTAGGTGCATGTCATATGCCAAGCGTGAAGCTCTCCTAACAACACAAGGTACGAAGTTGGTCATTTAATCTCTACCAACCGGGGACCCTAAGACATTGGCAAGAAGATAGGGGAAGAAACGGATGAACAAAGTAAATGCTTGTGACAAGCAATTAAATGTCTGATGTTGGAACTGTACTCGCTGTTTTATGAATGACAATTTACTTCATCTATCGTAGGTTTTATCTGTGCATCTTAGATGGGTACAGATAATGGTAAAAGCTTTTTTAAATCCTATCACGATATATATAATTTTTTGCAAATTTCTTTCTCAAGACAAAAAAAAACTGATATGTATGGCAAAAAAAAAAAAAAAATTGTAGCTTTACCCATCATAATTCGTCCAACCCATCCTATCCTGCTCTGAGACATTGCACCTTCTATCCCGATCCAAAGTAAGTCCGGAATAGGTATGGATAATAGCCTTCTTGACCCATGTCCGACTTGTTGCCATCCATTGAAGGGGGCGAGAACCAAACCCTAAAAATTGGAGGTATCACGCGCATAACATTTTATTTTCTCAAAATAGAAAAAGCGTACATAGTATTTTTTTCTTAAAATGGTGATTTTTATAGGTTATTACAAACACAAAAGTTATCATCATAACATTACTATCAAACTTTTATATTCTTTGATTGGTTAGCTAATTGCCTGATCTGATATTCATTTTTCTTTGAATAAGGTTACGAGGGGTCACAAGCATTCATTCCTCGTAGTTTTTAAGATGAAAATAATTACAAACGTGGCAAACTATCTATCTTAAGATCTGAGAGCTTTTCCTCCAAAAGATCTACGAGCTCAATTCCATGGCAAAGCTCTATCACGCACTCGTTAAAATCAAGTTATCAAAACCTTCTATTTTTCACCAGGCCAATTGCTAATCTGTGTTAGATAAGGAACTCGCATGTTTAACTGCATGACATCACATATCTTTGCACACAGGCTTTATATGATGAATAATTTCTGCAGTACAGGAAGAAGGAGGCGTTGATAAGGTGTACAAGCAATGATTCTGAACTAAAGTCACAGCCAAGTACAAAACAAATTAATTTTTGGTTCAATTAAGTATAAATAAACTACCAAGAGTAATAAAGTTAAGATCACATGAAAAGGTAACAATATATATGCTCTTATAAAGTCTTCAACTACTGCATGGTGGCCAAGCACAGCTAATTGACATCAAATTAGAAGACAAAAATATTAAGCTAAAGATGTAACAAAAAAAAAAAAAAGCACGACAATTAAAGCGAACCATGCGAGAGTGGAAGGTAGGAGGTAGGCATCACCCATTCCTCTTTCATTCATTTCATCATGGGCGAGACAGTGACAGTTTTGCCATTCGTACGTAGAACTCAACCGTAGGGGCATGTATGAATTTGATATATACAAACGTTCGTTTTCTGGGTACACTCCATTTGAGAGGAGAAATCGGTGAAAAGGGAGTACGTTTAAGAAAATATGGACGTGCACATATGATTTCCATTCCTTTCCAATTTAAAAAGCGGTTCATGGATCTCTACCTACCGATCGCATTCCAGATTGGGGTCCACTAAACGAACGGCATAGATCTCATCAATCCTCCTGCACGACTGTCGGTGCAATCCCTCAGATGTCCGACGAAGAGTCCACTTCGTGCCAACTGGCTCCTTTCCAATCGTTTCAGCAGCTCCTCCGGTACATTTTATTGAACTGCTTCCATCACATGATCAATTTGTGAACATGTAGATGGATACTGTGTTAATTTGTCCTATCTGGAAGACTCGGTAACTTAAATTGTTCATGAGTAACAGCTGACTCGTGACGCAGCAACAAAAACGAAGGCGACTTCGACTTGGTACGCGGTTTTCGACCTTACAATCACAGCCGTAGGATGGTGTCGCTAGATGGGTCCACCGTCAACGGCCGACCAGATTAGAAGGACCACCGGAAACAGCTGGGCGGCAGTTATCAGCGCGTTGGGCGGCCGCGATCGAGACCTCCCGCCCAATTCTCTGACATCCACCACCCCGTCTCCCATGACCGCCCCGTGACCTCACCGCCGCCCACGTAGCGGCCCTTGCAATTTGCACTAAAATATCAAAATATCCTCCTTTTTTACCTATTTGATCTCTTATTCAGGTGTATAATTTTATCTAATGAGAGATCTAAAAACGAGCAACGCTACATTACTATAGTTTATACCGTGCATGGACAACTCTCTAGCCAAATATAATGGGTTGGTTAATTGTAGAGCTTTTAAGTCACTTATTATAGGCTCGATTAAGTATCCATGCGCGCATTATCGACACATACAAATATTTTTTAATTAAACATATATTGTTGATATAACAAATGCGTTACTATTACTAATAGTCATTATAATTACTACTACATCATATAAAGATAGTTGAAGATTGGATGAGGTAGCTGTGGTCCGTCTTTATACATGTTTTTTTTTTTTTTGTATTGGTATCCATCATTATCAATCATCTATTAAGAAGAAGGTAGTAGCAACTAATTTTTTTTAAAAAATAATAAATTATAAAAATCTCTTTAAGATTAGAGGTAAATTACACTTACGTCCAATAATATGAAAAATCTATTTTTACCCTCTTTCGATATTTTAACACATAGCTTAATAGAACTTCAGTCAAAATATTAACTTAAATAGGACCCAAATGCCATATCAGACTTTTTTTTAAAAATAATAAATTACAAAAACTTCTCTAAGATTAGAGATAAAATACACTTACGTCCAATAGTATGAAAAATCTATTTTTATCCTCTTTCGATACTTTAACACATAGCTTAATAGAACTTCAGTCAAACTATTAACTTAAATGGGATCTAAATGCCATATCAGAATAATTTTTTAAAAAATTTGTCAAAATAATTTTACATGATATAACAACTACCGCAAGCATTCTCCTTTCTATTTATGAACAATTTTGATTTTTCGTATGAGATAAATGGATCCACTAACACTGTTAATTTAAATATAAATTTTATAAATGATTGGGCATAAGCATCATAAATATAAATTTTAGTAAGATTTTTATAATTTACTTTAAAAAATTTGTATTTACGTGGAAGATGGTCTTGATCTGGATTAGATCAAATAATAATCGACTATTACTAATATTATAATAGTAAATAACAGTTATCACAGGAGGAAAAGGCCAGCGTAACATGATAAAAGACTTTATGAGAAATCGTGTACCCAGCTCATGGGGAGGAAGGTGATGGGACGCCATCCTCTTTTTGTTCCCCTCTAGTGATTCGCGCTACCTAACCTGGAATTTTGGGAATTTCCCCTTGTCCCCTCTACCAGGGACCCATCCGTCATTTCAGATATCTCCATATCCATTTTGGTAAACCCGCAACCAAACTCATCAAATAGAGGGGCAAATACGTCATTTCGGAATAACGGATCAAATGGTTGGTGGCAGCGGAGCTGCGGAGGAAAGAAAAAAAAAAAAAAACGTCACCTTTGCTTCTCTGAAAAAAATATATTCCGCTACCGGAATCTTGTTATTTTTTATTAGAATGAATAATTAATTTTCCATTGCGTTGGTTGTGAATTCCGATTTTGCTCCCTTACGTTATATTTATATGCAAGAGAGCTCGGAATTCTGCTCTCCGTCGTTTCTCTCTCTTTGGGAATTCTACAGAGAGGGCGAAAATCTCCGAAGCTTCCTCTAATGGCGGGGTTTTAGGGTACGACCTCTTCCTCTCTTTGGATTGTTTTTCCTTTTGTAGTTTTTGGTCCGTTTTTGGATCGTGTGAGCCGATGAATGGGATGATAGGATTGGTGGGTTTGAAATTTGGCGAGTTTTTCTCTTGTTAGAGTGAATCTTTGAGCTTTTTATGGTTTTATTTTTCGGTTTGGTGTGGTGGATGGAACCTACGAGATCCGAGGAGAAGTTGATGAATTCGCCTCTGTGGGTTTGGGTTTGGAATGTAGGGTGGCTAGGTGATCTGGAGAGATTGACGTATTTTTTAGCTCTGTTGCGCTCTTCTAGTTGGTTGTGCTGAGAAAGATTTGATCTTTTTCTGCTTTTTGTTTGCGCATTCATCAAAAGATTAGAGCTTTGTGGATATGGATTGATATTGGAGTGGTGTGATCTGTTCTCGTATAAAAGATCCAACTTTTCTGGACAATTACCTTGTTTAATGTGAATCTTTGTGTTTATCTTAATTAGTTTCTGTCTTCATTGGATTGTGTTTGTTATTGTATTGTCAGTTTCTTTTTTTTTTCGTAAGAATTTGTTATGCGAGCAGAGAATGAGAATTTTGCCCCACGCTTCCTTTTTCCGTTTTTTTTTTTTTTGAAGTGTTGGTGGGGGTTGGGGGTGTGTGCTCGGGTTTAGAATGCAGTTTCATGAATGAACTATTAATTGTTCTGTTTCTCCTCTCACAAAGAATCGAATTTTTGTTATTCTCTGCTTGGCAGTTTACAGATTTTTTTTCCATTTGCTAGGTTTGAATTCTTTAATTGGTTTCTTCAACTTCTACTGCAATGCCTGGAATTCTACTGGATGGAGTTGATGCAAACGAGGCATCCAATGAGTTGAATTCTTCACAAATTAAAGAGAATCTATCTACACCAAAATCTCCTCGTGGTTCTCCAAGCCCTATGAGTGCTCCAAGCGAGGCCCTGGAGCTCCCTGTTGAGAGTTGTGTGGAGCCCTCGATCGAGCAGTTGTATGATAATGTTTGTGAGATGGCAAGCTCCAGCGATGGGTCCTTATCTCGGCAGAGCTTTGGATCTGATGGTGAGGAATCAAGGATCGATTCGGAGCTGCGCCATCTTGTTGGTGGGGAGATGGAAGCTATTAGAGTAATGGAAGAGGAGGAGGATGTAGGTGTCGCTAATGTGGTCACCGGAATGGAAAATGGGTCAGCTGACAGGAAACATGAGAACCCAGTCAAGGCGCAATCTTCCCTTATGTCTTCTGAATCATCGAAAAGATCTAAGAAGCCTTCTCGATCACAAGTGGAGTCAGATGCATCCCTGAAATCCAGTCCGAAGAACAAAGGCTGGTCCCCTGAGAAAGGTGATAAAAGTGTAGCCAAGCCAAGCAGTAGAACTGGCCGCACTAAGAAACTGAAGAATTATTCACCAGGAGAGGCAAAGACACAAAATGGAACTGATAATCCATCTGAAGCAGGGTTGGATAACCCAGATCTCGGGCCTTTCCTTCTTAAACATGCAAGGGATTTGATTGCTTCTGATAACCCACGGAGAGCTCTGAAATATGCCCTTCGAGCAGCAAAATCATTTGAGAAATGTGCTGCTGGGAAGCGCAGTTTGGACTTAGTAATGAGTCTTCATGTTATTGCTGCAATCTACTGCAATTTAGGACGGTTTGTTGAGGCTGTACCTGTGCTTCAGCATTCGATTGAGATACCTGTCCTTGAAGAAGGCCAGGACCATGCCCTTGCCAAATTCTCTGGTTATATGCAATTGGGAGATATTTGTGCCATGTTAGGTCAGCTTGAGAACTCAATACAGTGCTACACAACCGGGTTGCAAATCCAGAAGCAGGTCTTGGGCGATATGGACCCAAGAGTTGGTGAGACTTGTCGCTACATAGCCGAAGCACATGTACAGGCTCTGCAATTTGATGAAGCAGAGAAGTTGTGCCAGATGGCCCTTGACATCCATAGGGAGAATGGCGCACCGGCTTCTCTTGAAGAAACAGCAGACCGGAGGCTCATGGGTCTCATTTGTGATACCAAGGGAGAGCATGAAAATGCTCTCGAGCATCTCGTCTTAGCAAGCATGGCTATGGTGGCCAATGGCCAGGAAACAGATGTAGCTTCGGTGGATTGCAGCATTGGAGACATCTATCTCTCCTTGTGTCGATATGATGAGGCTGTTTTTGCATACCAAAAAGCACTCACTGTCTTCAAATCGGCCAAAGGGGAGAATCATCCAACTGTAGCTTCTGTCTTCGTGCGTCTTGCTGATTTGTACAACAAGACAGGGAAGCTCAGGGAATCGAAGTCATATTGTGAAAATGCCCTTCGAATCTATGGCAAGCCTATTCCAGGGACCTCTGCTGAGGAAATTGCTAGTGGCCTCACTGATGTTTCTGCCATATATGAATCGATGAACGAGCACGAGCAGGCACTGAAGTTACTTCAGAAAGCCTTAAAGATGTATAATAACTCTGCTGGCCAACAAAGCACGATTGCTGGAATTGAAGCACAGATGGGGGTGCTGTATTATATCATTGGGAACTATGGGGAGTCTTATGCTTCCTTTAAGAATGCAATCACCAAGCTTCGGGCATGTGGGGAGAAGAAGTCTGCTTTCTTTGGCATTGCTCTGAACCAGATGGGGCTAGCATGTGTGCAGCGGTATGCAATTAATGAGGCCGCGGGGCTGTTTGAGGAAGCCAGAAGTATTCTTGAACAGGAGTATGGACCATATCATCACGATACACTTGGAGTATGTAGTAATCTTGCAGGAACCTATGACGCGATGGGAAGGTATAAACTCTTTAATGGTTCTGCATTTTGTTTTCCCTGTAATTTTTTCCAAGTTATTACTTTCTGTTGTTTTTTTTTTTTTTTTTTTTTGATCTTAGCTTTCACTGCTTGTGTTGGAATCTCGTTTTAATTTAGTTCATCGGCATTTATTTTATGCCTAGTGATGAATGCTATTTCCTATATCAAAACCTCTTGGTCGCATGAACTTGAGTTAGATTTTCTACATTGCCAATAGGCCTTCTATTTTTTATGGTGGACGTCTCTATAGCTGAAAGTTATTTAACTAATAATTTGCCACTAGTTCAGAGGGCTGGCATTAGGTTGGAAGCCAATCGTAAAGATCACTCTTCCTTCTGTAGAGGTGGCCCATCTAGATGGTGTAAGACCTGTTGTTTAAGGTTGGTCGAAGTTGTCAAGACTTGTGAGAGCCGCTTCATACCAGCTTACACTCTTTACAAGCTTTCTTATAGAAGAACATCAAGGCTAGACTGATAGGTTGCTGTTATTCGAACAGCACATGACCCTTTATAATGTTTTATGGGCCACTTGCATTATAGTTCAACTTTTTTTGTGCATGGATACTTGGTTACTTTTCTTTAACATAGCTGGCACTTTATTATGATAGAAATAAAAGATAGATAGATAGAGAGAGAGAGAGAGAGAGAGCAGGTTTTTGGCTTAGTCTAGTTGTCAATCATCTCTTTTTTAGGTATTTATGCAGTTGCTGTAAGTGCCGGCTTTGCATCTGAAACCGTGCTGAAGCTGGACAATCATGTTAGCGTCATGATTTGTTTCCACATCTCATATAGGTGGACCTTCTTATAAGTGTAATCGCCATCAAAATACTATTATCTTTTGTTCTCTTTTGCGTTTTGAATTTGCCTTTTTCGATCCAATAAAGTATGATTGTGATTAGTCTATGGCTTACTTTCTCTTTTGGGTGTGCCTTGTTATTGTTTACTTTGTAAGCTTCCCATTACCAGGAAGCCATGTGGTGTGCAGCTTTATGGAAATGCTTATATACTTATTCTGATCTAGGTTGTGGAATTATAAGATGCTTTGCCACCTAATTCGCATAATAGCCGAGTACAAGAAGTGAACTAGAGCTTTTTAATATAACCTCCATATTAATATAATAATCTTATAGAAGGAATCATTCACTGTACATGGCAAGCCATTATTCCTTTCTCCTTTCTCCTTTCTCCTTTCTCGAGCTGCATAAGCTTGAGGGTCTCCTATTCACCCCTTGTTTTCCGATGCTATTAATATTTCATTACACCAGCTTTGAGATTACTATTACTTCTTTGGTAATTGGTAGTGGTGCTTTCTCTTGGATGCAGGTTGGATGAGGCCATCGAGATCTTGGAATATGTTGTTGGGATTAGGGAGGAGAAGCTGGGGACAGCCAACCCGGATGTTGATGATGAGAAGAGGAGGTTGGCTGAGTTGTTAAAGGAAGCTGGGAGGGTCAGAAACAGGAAAGCCAGGTCACTGGAAACTCTCCTTGACACCAACCAGAATATTAAAAAGGAAGATGCCATTGCAGTATGATTGCCCATTATTGATCCGTGCTGTATTGATTGCTTGCTTGTAGTTGGGGAAGCGTAAACGAGGCCAGAAGGGCTTAATCTCACAAGCTTTTGTTTTAGATTTATTCTTATAGAGATTATGCTGCTGGTTCTCAATTGTTTAGAAATCATGAAATTCCATAGCCGGTTAACATCAATTATGTTAATGCCAAGAGGGATTGTAAGTTGTATATTTGCCAAGTTACAAGTAGAATACTATTTTTCTTTCATGGTAACTTGTATCTAAGACCCAATAAGCAATTTTGGCTACTGCACTATGGCATGAAGACTGCTTTTACCCTATAATAATGCATGAGTTACATGAAGTTACGTTATAAAATTTCAATTCATAACAGAGTCCAAGAATTTAAGAAATAGCATAGTACAGTATACAGCTTGAGTTGGTACCAATTCTAACTAACATGTAACCCAAGCTCAGATCAGTGATGCCCAATCGACAGAAGCTTGCGAGAGGAACAGGATTTAGTTCAGAGTTCTTCTGGAAAGGCTGGAACTCATCAACTATTATACAAGCACTTAATAGATTGGTGATACTTCTCCTGATATCAAAGATCGCCAGTTTTGGAACCTATCTTCTATGTTACATACTAATAACAAGAATTTAAACAACCACAAACTGGCTATAAATTCATTTCAAGGACCAATATATAACAAATAATGACTGTCATTTGTCATTGTCCCTGTCCGCATAAATAAAACAGCGTTTTAAATAATAATTTTTTTGTGCCATGTGTTAAAATGCATTTCTTTTAATGCAGTTAACAATGGTTCAAGCAAAAAAGTCTAATATTTTCTCTTTACCATCTATTGGCCATTATAAGAGCAACTAATGGTCATCATGGCAGGAATTATTTTTATTTCTAAAAAGGACT
The DNA here is from genome assembly GCF_051530095.1 of Phoenix dactylifera. Lineage (NCBI taxonomy): Eukaryota > Viridiplantae > Streptophyta > Magnoliopsida > Arecales > Arecaceae > Phoenix > Phoenix dactylifera. The sequence continues at coordinate 34,304,636 of NC_143196.1, forward strand.
CTAGATAAAATGGTGCAAATAATGGCTGTTAATGTCATTAGAACAATAAATAATGATAACAGAGGAGTCCATTATTTGGGAATATCAGTATCACTTGAATCTTATTCTTGCCTGATATCAACCTCGATGGATCGCAATTATTCTCGCCTGATATCAGGATCAATTAGTGATGCCTAAATTCTTAAAGATACGCTACCCAACCCCAATATCACCTCGAATAAGAGAGGGATATATATGTGCGTGTGTACATATATACATATACATATAGTATGTATGTATGTGCGTACTTATATTGCATCCAATTTATGCTATCCAGGAGAACGTTTGATACATATACAGTAACCTAGCAGTTTCTGTAAATGCATATACTGAAAAGGTGTAATTGGACTACTTCCATAGAATCAAAGTGTAAAACAAATGGAAATGAAAGAAACCGAAAAAAAAAGTAAGTGCATGATCATGCATGTCTTGAACAAGATATGATGTACAACATCCCAGCAACATTTCTTATAACATGCAAGGTCTTCATGTACCATAGGATGCTCAGGCCTGGATCTTTGAGAATTTAAATTTTGGATAGGATATTATTCTAGTAGAGCTCTAATTCGCCATACTTGCATCAGTATCTCAAACATGAGGTGAAAGAACAGGACCGAAGAACTCCGATATTTCAACAAAGTGGTTGCTTATGCACCTGCTGTGAACTCCATGTCAGCTTAGGTGAAGTTGGAAAGATAATTGTTGGCTTCCTCTTACTCTCCTCCAAGTAAGGGAAGTCCTCTGTAAAATGCAGACCCCTACTTTCTTGTCTCGCAAGGGCACTGCTCACAACCAGTTTTGCGCAGCAGAACAGGTTCCTCATCTCGCACGTTTCAAGTCCAACCATTGTTGGTTTCCACCCCCTACGGAACAAAAACTCCTCCCATTCGAACTCCAAATCCCCAATCTTCCACTCGGCAGTCTTCAACCGGCTCGTAGACCTCACTATCCCAACATATTCCCACATAATGGATTGCAGCTCTGTCCTGGTATCCTTCGTCTTCTGAGTAATCTCCTCCACGACGTCACTGCCAAGGGACGCCGGAAGAATCGGGCATGCCCACATGGTTGAAGCAGGGATGTCAACAGTTGAGCAAGCCATATGGTCTATTGAGGGTTGCACCGCACGGCGGGCAAAGACCAGTGCTTCAAGCAAAGAGTTGCTCGCAAGCCGATTAGCCCCATGCAAACCGGTGCATGCTACCTCGCCAGCTACATATAGACCTTTCACATTTGTCTCTCCTTGCAGACCAGCTCGGACACCACCACACATGTAGTGAGCTGCAGGGACTACAGGTATTGGTGAGCGTGTTATGTCCAGCCCGAATCGGAGACACTCTGCAGCGATGTTGGGGAAGTGTGAGAGAATTTGCTCTCTTGGCTTATGGCTTATGTCCAGTAGCACATACTTCTCTCCACGTTTTTTTAGCTGATCGTCTATACTTCTTGCAACTACATCCCTCGGAGCTAGTTCCGCGCGTTCATCATACAATGGCATGAACCTCTGCATAGACTGGTTATAAAGGATGCCTCCATCTCCTCTGACCGCTTCGGTGATCAGAAATGCATTCTCTCGTCTCTTAGTTGGCTTGATTAGGAGGCCTTCATCAGCTAGTGCTGTCGGGTGGAACTGCACAAATCTTGAGGATAGAAAAGAGAACATGTTAGGATGTCAAGTTTTCATGGATCGATCTGATTAAAGAATAAAACTAGTTTTGTACTTTGCAAGTTTAGAAATGGTGCATCGAGCTATATGTAGTTTGTCCATGTATTTTAGTTATGTAACATGCAAAGAATAGGTACCTACTACTTCAAAGAAAAATACTCACTCCATGTTAGAAATCACAGCCTGAGCACGATGAGCCATTGCAATTCCATCTCCAGTAGCCACCTGTATGTATATTCAAGATTAATTAGAGGAAAGCGGCTCCATCATCACAAACATTTTTCTTTTGATGTTTACATTTAACCAAGCAAAGACACTTGATCCAGTGCAATTGTTGCCTGCTGGACAATAATTTTTTTAACAAGAGTACCAGGTATTGGATTCTTCAAAAACATGTCTTTGAAAACTAGTGATCGACAACAATCACTAGCATGTCTCCAATGTAAACATCGAAAACCAATAGAAAAAAACCTGCAATGGAAACCAGTGGTCAACCAGAGTTTGTACTGTTAACATTACGTAGCTAAACATACCAGCGGATTTGTGGTTGTGGGATAAATATGTCCAGCTCCTCCAGATGCAAGTAGTGTCACCTTTGATATGAAACGAACAACCTGGAAGTTGCGAAAAAACAATATATCCAGAAAAGATATCTTCCATGGTTAAAAAAGCATCCACTGCAGGCAACTGGAATACAACTAAAAGGGAGGAAAAAAAAATCACAAGATCAGAGGCTTTGAACAACATCAAGCAGACAACCTGTTGAGTTTCCGTATTCAGAGCATCCACACCATGGCAATATATTTCATCATCATCCTACAAGATCATTAGGTAAAATTGCTTAGTGATTTCAATATATCATCTAATATGGTTTTCCTCTTCAACACCCACTAAATTAATTTATCAGTAACATATGCTTCTCTCATGTTGCCTTGCTTGATGTTTTTGGCCAAGAAAATTATACTTCCACTTCCTCGTTTATGAAGAATAATGCAATCAAATATTTGCATACAATAAACAAAAGCACCAAGAAAAAAAAATTTAATTATGCGAAAAAGAAGTAATGGTAAAAATAACCTGAGAAGTCAGTAAGTCTACGACAAAGTGGTGCCCGAACAAAATAATGTTAGGATCATCATCAATAGCCTTTAGTAATGCCCTCTCGATCTCTCTGCCAGTCATATCAGCAGCATGAACAATTCTATTATGAGAATGCCCTCCTTCCCTTGCAAGATGTAATTTTCCATCTTCTCCATGATCAAATGACGCACCAAATGCAATTAGTTCTTTAACTCGATCTGGACCTTCTGTGCACACTACCTGCAGGGGACAGTTGAAAAAAGTACGAATAAGCTTGTATGCAGCGCACAGATAACTAAATCCATCTGAAGGCACCATAAAAGATAACAATGCAATCAAATATCAAACTGTAAGATTGAAGGAATATTATATGCATATTTACATTGATAAAGCTGTAGAGCTCAAACTCTACAGGAAAATATTGAAAGCACCTGTGTAATTGTTTTGCAGGCAGGACATTCTAAAACCAAGTAAAAGTGCTCATGAAAAAACATTAGTCTATTGTCCCCCCTAATGTGCCAAGCAGGTACATATCTAAACCTGTAAGGATGTCTATTGCCAAGCCATATTCTCGAAGAACTTTTATAGTTCTTGCATCTCAAGGCATAGTATAAAACCGACACAGAGAAAAGCATAGCATAAGCCTTACACGAAAAAAAAAAAAACAAAGGGCACGTGTGCCCTCTGCAAAAGAACTCATATAAAGTAGCAAAGAATTCCTCCTTTTTTTAATCCAATTCACAGTCCTTTTGCACCAGCACACTCCAAGAGTTACTACTTTGAGCTGTTATTTGAATGAACATCCCTTCTTATATTTGTTTCCGCGTGTGCACACACATGCACAAAAACACACATAAGCAAATGGAAAAAAGGCTGCCACCTGCAAATCAGTTCGCACAAAACCTAAGCCTATGTTCTTCACAGAAAATTAATCTCAGAAATTCTGGCATTTTATAAAAGGTCTTGACTGGATTGCAAGAACCACCCTGCAGCTCATACTTTATAGAGAATAGGGATCACGCACGCACGCATGCATGCACATGCACATGGACATAAGGAAATGAAAAAAAGGCTGCCATCTGCAAATTAATTCGTACAAAACCTAAGGCTACATTGCAGAAAAATAGTCTTGGGTATGTTATAAATAGTCTTGACTAGATTGAAAGAACCACCCTGCAATTCATACTTAATACCCACTAGGGATCCCTCTCTCTCACACACAAGCAAATGAAAACAAATGCACACATAAGCAAAAGAAAAAAAGCTGCCATCTGCGAATCAGCTCGTGCCAAACCTAAGCCTACCTTCTTGGCAGAAAATCAATCTTGGAAAATCTGGCATGTTATAAATAGTCTTGACCAGATATCGAGAACCGTCCCACAACACATACTTCATACCCACAAGGGATCTGAAAACACAGACACAAATAAGCAAATGGAAAAAAGTCTTTCATCTGCAAATCGGTCAATGCCAAGCCTAAGTGTGTGTGTGCATGCACACTTGCATACACACAAGCAAATGAAGTAAGACTGATATATAGATCAGTTCATGCCAAACCTAAGCCTAAATCTTGGCAGAAAAAAAAATGATCTTGGAAATTCTGGCACATCATAAATAGTGTTCTCGAAATTTCAAGAACCAACCCCATGTTTCATACTTCATACCGACAAGAGATCCCCAACCCTTAGAAGGTTCTCTAATGGCCATTCAGGATCTGCTAATTTGCTCACAAATTAGAAGGGTTTGTTACGATGAATTTCTAGTAAGGGAATCATCAGACATTTGGGCAAATAAATGCAGCAAATGATGTTCAATTGTTTTATGTAAGTAGTTGATTACAGAATGCTTGATTCAGTAATTAATGCTAGTTCCCATTCCAATATAGGCTGGTATAAGAACATACAAAATTAGAGAGAGATGCACTCAACAGATAATTTGGAAAGGTGAAATGATTTTTGCAGCGGAAAGGTGAACTGATTTTTGCAGAAGTTGACATGAAATTCCCTTCTTTTTGACTAGCAAAAGTTTTGACTTGTTGTCATAAGAAATGTTTTGACTTGTTGTCATAGGAAATGGTGCACATGTTGGCTAGAGCAAAGCTGATAAGAAAATGCCCACGTAACCCAACTGCAGTGAGATAAGCAAGGCTAGCTAGGACATATGCCAAATGGGCGATACTCTCTAACATGATATAATTTAGGTGAAAAATGGAAAGTGTTTATGGGAAGGGTGAAAGCGAGGGTTTCCTCTAAGGTCTTTAAATGATGAGATATCGGTCATCTCGTTGAGTGACTTGAGACCAAGATGAACTGAGATCTCGGATAGTCTTGGCCAAGGTTGGTAAGTAGGAACAAATGGAAATGTCCGATGATTACCAAGATCTTGGCAGATAGTTTTGGGCCAAGATAACGAAATCTCATCCAATGCAGTAAATTCAGGTTAGCAAAAATAAGCGTTAATTACAGAATTAATTAATTAAATCATCTACATTAGGCAGCAAAAAGGTGATTGAAATATATCAGCTGATATTGATATTGTATCAGCTGATATATCGGGAATCGTGATACACCGTCTTGTATCAGCCAAGATAATATAGGCTGAGATCCGCTATATCATATCGGTGGGAGTCCTCTACCTATACAAACTGAGATTCTGCATCAAACAAATCATAAGCAGCTATCTAAATGGTTGACTGAAGTGATAAGGTCATAGAAGGAAAGAAACGTGAAACTATCAAAAGTTGGATAATTATCAAGATTTTCTTAGTCATGCATTTTTCCCTCTGGCTTTCGCATCCTTTATTGGAATGGCATGGCAGTTCTCCCTTCAAAGTTTAATATGCAGTTTTATTAATTATGTTACCAAAGAAATAATCACAAGTAACAAACCTTATCTCAATTTTAGGACCCTGTTTCAAAATCTACACCTAAGAAAGCAACAACATAAGCTACCCCAAATCATGAAAATAATTTTCATCAAAAACTCGTAGAAATTAAAACAGCAACAACTGAAAGGAAGAATGGTAGACCACTGGAGAAATGTCTTTAAGATGGAAGATACGAAAGAAAGATTACTTAACCAAACAGAATACTAGAACTTACCCTAACTGTCTCCTCATCGCATAAATAAGCCCCTGCAACAATCGTGTCTTGCATGTGACTCTCTACAGAATCTGAAGGGCATAAAACAGCACTAACACCACCTTGTGCATAGTTTGTGTTGCTCTCATGAGGTTCAGCCTTAGTAATTACAGCAACCGATCCATGTTTTGAAACTTCTAGAGCATACCTTAGACCAGCAACACCACTGCCAACAACTACAAAGTCAAAATACTTCGTAGAACTATCCTGCAAGCATGCGACGGTAGCAGCTCTAATGGAAGCATTTCTGTGACTGAAAGGGGTTCGGAGAAGACCGCTTCCCTTGGAACTTAAGAACCTGGATGCGGTACATAACCTGGTGCAGAGAAGCAGCATATGTATTACATGCATGCATGCACATCTTGTGACTTAAATAAAGCTGTAAGAAACCCGGTCCAACAAATAAGATATTCTTTGGCCTCCACAAGACATGAAAAACTGAGGAATGAGTGCTGTAAAATATATGTGCACACCTTGTATAATCTATCTGCATGCACGTCTTGAAAACCAAACCAGATACCCCAGATGTTTGCTGGTGACTTTTTGTGCTATATAGCTTTGCTCTGGATGGTAAGTTGACACTCCCATATGATAGACAGGTTGACATTGTAGTATTTCTTTACAAACAAGAGTTAAACAAGGGACAATGAAGTAAATTCCTGCAAGATGGGTCCGTAAAACATCTGTGATTATGTAACTCCATGTAAGAACTACTGAATGGTTTCACTAAACAAATTGATGGGTTTAGGTACAATGCAAATTGAATTTATGACAAGAGGTACCTAGAAATATAATGATCCTTCTAAGATGTGATACGTGCCTGAGCGGACAACAAAAGCTTCCTTTTCTTCTTTTTTATGTTCAATTTTGCACCCAAAGCATAGAAACTTTCCCTGCCCCCAGGAATAAATCATTTAACTTATTCTTCAGATTTTCTAAATTATTATCAATCTAGAAGAGTAAAAATGCAAAAGGCAAGGCAAAATGTGATTTCTATGCATAATTTGTGTATATTCAGGATCTGGGTGACTAAACCTACTACCATGCTCAAAATATAAAATCCCAAGTTTGGCATATGGCATATAAGCCGAGATAAAATGATTTACAATAAGCAAATCAATGTTAAAACAGGCACCTTCTCTTTTTCCTTCAATCAACGAGATGACAAATTACAGGTAAACTTAATGCACCCCACAAATCAATATCAATTGAAAGCAACTGTTTGCGAAATAAAGAACCAAGATAACTCAACAAACTGCTTAGGAAAGGAAGAAATAATAGTTTCAAGGGAAATACTTCTGGCTACCAGCATAAATCCAATAGAAAAAAACATGATCTTCCTCATCAAAAACAATCAATCCATTCGCAACCACGAAAAATAAAAGAAAATAAAACAAAAAAAGAAAAAAAAAACTGTTTGTAAAACAATGATAGATAAGAAAATAAAAGGGCAAGCGTTAGATATCCAACTCAAGTAAAAAAGCAAAGGCTTGGCTTTCCATCCTAAATCAAGTAGAAAAAAAAGACCCCTTAGACATAATGATCGATCTGGAAGCAAGCACAAAATGAAAAAAGAAAAAAGAAAACAACTGGTTGCAAAAGAAGCAAAGAGATGACTCAGCAAACCCAAAGAGCACCTCCTTCCAACCCAATTCTAATAGAAAATTTTGACCTTTACAATATTAAATGATCAATCTGGCCATAAACACAAATAAAAGAAAAAGAAGGAAAAGAGAACTACTGCTCGAAGAGGAAGCATAGAGATGACCCGGCTAACTGATAAAGAAACAAAAGAACTAAGAATTTTTCTTGGAAAAAGAAATTATAAGCATTAAAGCACCAGGAAGAAAAAAGGTACCTCCTTTCTAACCCAGATCTAATAGAAATATTGGATCTTTAGGATATAAAATGATCAATCCGCTCACAAACACAAACGAACAAAAGAAACAGCTGTTTGCAAAACAAGGACAAATTGGCAAAGAACGGAAAGAAGAAGTGTTAAAAACTTCGCCGAAAAAGCTAGAAATACCTCCTTTCCAACCAAACCCGATGGAAAATCTAGACCTATACGTCGTAAAATGATCCATCCCGATTGAAACACAAAAACGAAAAGAACCCTATTGCAACCCAAGTCCAATAGGAAAACAAAAATCGACCGTTAGCACGGAAAAATATCAATTCGTGCGCAAAAAAAAATCTCACCTTTCTAACTTTTTTCCTCTGCTTCGGTCCTCAACCTTCTCGAGGAGGAATCAAAGAAGACGGGAGCAAAGAAGAAACCAAGAAACTGCGAAGAAGGTCCCGTTCTCCTACGCGACGGAAGAAATTTATACATACAAAAAAAAAATTGCTCGAGAATTCCGAGCCGCCACATCTTGTACAAGATTCGTCCAATCGACGCCCTCGCGCCGTCCATTTTATTTTAGGTCCCTCTCTATTTTTCTTTTTGGAAACTGATGTTATGGCGCCCAACCACGATCACCAAATTGTGCGCCACATCGTACCAGAGCATTGATTCAAGTCAATGTGGTGAACGAAGAAGTAAGAAGATGCTTACTGATTAAATTTTTTTTAAAAAATAAAAAAAATATATTTTTGTAGAAATATAATTTTTATATTTTATAAAAAAATTTATAAAAAATATGAAAAAAAATACTTTTCCGGAAATGTAAATATTTTTATTTTTTTAAAAAAAGCTCTTCAGTTACGAGCGAGCAAAAGGCCTAATTTTTATTAAGAGTATAATAGAAATTAAATATAACTTTTGCAGAAAAGTAGATGATCAACCAAACATAATCATTCTAAAAATCTATCATTTTTCTATGATCAATCAAACATACCAAAAGTACTTTCTCAAGCATCCTCTTCCGAAAAATCTGCTTTCTATTAATTATATTTCTTAAAAAAAAATGATTTCCAGAACCAAACGAGCCTAGAAAGAAATTCAGTAAAGTTTATTGGATGGCTAACATCCAAAGGCTTTTGAGAAAGTGTTTGTCTACCAAATTATGCATATATATATATATATATATATATATATATATATATATATATATATATATATATATATATATATATATATATATATATATAGAAAGACGAATAGGACTGTGGATTGAATTAACTTATTTACTACTCACCACTTTAATGAAATTGTTTGAACCCACAATGTATCTATTCTTCTATTTCTATGATATATTTTTTTTTCTGAATTTTCATCGCAGTGCTCACATGAGATTAGTATAAGCCATGGAGGTTAAAAAAAAAAAAAAATCATCAGGCCTCAGCGTTTGGGTACGTTTTGGGTATCACGGCGGGGATACCACAATCCAGTTGTTATTATTTTCATTATTTTGCGTGGACTGTCCCTGTCTCCTTGGTCCGCGGTCCGCAGGAGCGGGGGGGAACCTAAAGGCAAGGCGAGGCCTGGCCCGCCAGGGTTCGATGTTAGAGTTCTCAAGTGGGAGTCGGATTTGTGGTCAAGTAGTTGTGCTTTTTGGAAGAAGCGTGGGACATCGTTGGCCGGTCAAAATAGAAAAAAAGGGTGTGATTTGGGGTAGGCGGTCGTTGCTGCTTCAGGAAAATTTTGGACCACATGCATAGGAAAATTTTCGATTGTAGCAGCTTCCGGATTCCTTCTCGTCCATGTTCCATGTCCTCATAGTTATGGTAGTCCTGACTTGTGTTACATTTATCTGGATTGATATGCTTGAGTTAGAAGACTTGATTCTAAATCTTTTATTATAGTAATAATATTTTATGAGCTATTATAAAGTTTTTGAATTATATCATCATCATCATTATTATAAATAGTAGTAATAATAATAATAATATTAATATTAATAATGGTGGTACTGATACTATTATTATCATTATCATTATTGTTGCTGTTTTTGAGTGGTTCTATTTTTCTAACCCTTCTACAACAGAAATAGAACCCTGACCACTTAATCTGAGCTAAAGTTTGGTGATTAGTGTTTGAATTATTCATGATTATTCTTTATCCATATCATTTTTACAGTGGTCGGCCAGTTATTGAATATATCAATGCCATTAAGAAAACCTTGAATTTTACACTTTGTTGGCAAACTATTTGTTACTTTGTCCAAAAAAAAATCATTCGTAAATTAGTAGTTCATCTCTTTTGTTGCATATAAACAACTTTTTTTATTGTTACTATTGGTCGTCTTTGGCCATGTGATTTTTACAATGGTCGAGCAGTGATTGAATATATCAATTCCATTAAGAAAACCATGAAAATATCAATCTTCCTCCCGGTTGGAGATTTGATTTCTTTCATAGAACCAATTGGTTTCAGTCACCTCTTTGTGTGGAACAAAGGGAGAGGGTTTGGTCCAAGACCACTGGAGAAGGAAAAATTTCTCATCATACAGAAAAACTAAAGAAAAATCAAGCAATGCATTTTCATCCAAAGGTCCAAAACAGCTTTGGGCATGCCGGTACCAATTAATGGACCAGCAAGGACAAAAGATCTCAAATTTATTATGAAAAAACTGAGAACTCAGTGATCAAGAGAGGATCAGGCCGAGGTTTACACCTCCCAGGCCTCAAAATTGCCACTAACAAAATCATAGTAACCTCCATATAAAGAAAGAGTCTTCTTCTCCAATGCTTCTTCGACGAAGGGGTATGTCTTTAAATTATCCAGAGATACATTCACTGCTTCCTGCATACATATATATAGCAGAAAAAAGGAAAAAAATAAAACCATTAAAATTTTAGTAAAACTAGAAAAAAAAACCATACATTTTCAAATGAGCCTAATCGGCATGTAGTATCAAGAGTCACCTTTTACTGCATGGTTATCAGAAATAATAATAATAATAATAAGCTTTAATGCATCTATACAGGGTTGGCTTGGTGAAAGTAATAATTGCTCACTAATTCCTATAGGACTACAAGCAAGCTAGAAATCTATGTGCATTATAGTTGTGGAGGTAAGACCCGATGCATGTTCATGTGTCATTACTTGTATGTATCGACATTATTAAAACCATGATATATCGTACCATACCAAATTGGACGATACCAAGCATACCGTACCATACCGGTTTGGTACCGATACCGATATCGATGACGTACCGATATTCGGTATGTCAAAAAAACTGCATACCGTGTCGACACTATACTAGTGTGACACCAATATGAGGTCCGGTACCGAGATGGCGAATCTTAATTAAAACCATTAAAAGCTAAAACAAAAATGTAGTAGCAAAGAAGGAACTAGGCGACACCTTTTCACATTTGGTGCATTGTTCCGGGAAGGCCAATTTAGAACAACTGCTCTTCACCTTCTCTCTTGCAGGCATACATATCTTCACCCAGTCCTCTATGAAGTCGCTGCAAGCATCAAGTAAATAAACAAAAATTATCAGCAGAACCGCATTTGTCCGATTAAAAACTGCAGGTAAAAAATAATTACTAGCGTGCTATATATCCAGTGCAGACGGTTGTTAACGTGAGTCCACATGCATGCATGCATCGTATTTTCATAAGAAGATAGAATTCCAGTATCCCCAAACTTTAGGAGGTGGTGCAAGTAGGAGATGAGAATGATGCCTCTCTATTCCCACCTTCGACTCTATTCCATGGAATGCAGGAGAGGAATAAAGGAAAAAGTACATACGAGCTGGTGGAGCCATCATCCTTGATCGACATGAGCCCTTTGATGCCTCCGCAGCGGCTGTGACCGATCACCACGATGTTCTCCACCTGTCCGATAATTTGTGTGCCATGAGTAATAGAGTCTAAATGTTGGTAGGATAAGAGGAGGCCGTATTAGGATAATGGCTATGATTAAATTAAAGAGGAATCACGACTCTCAAAATTGGTGGCTTTAGTAGAGCAAGGTTGTCTCCATGTACTTTCTTAAAAATGGAATATTCTGATTGGAGAATTAAACAACTTTCTTATTTAATTCCTATCCCTTTCTTGATAGGATACTACCAATGTTTGTCACTTGGATGCTTTTGGCTGCCTAATGGCCCAATTCAAAATATAGGTAATGATATCATGGTTTTTACTAGCTACATGGATAATAGGTTATCTTCTGAAGAAAAATAGATTAATTAGGTATTGTAGGCAACTTAATAAATTCTTTGAAAACTTACTATAACTTAATAAATTCTTGGAAAACTTACTATAACTTCAGAATAAAAAAATAAGCTGATCAAAATTCATTGTTGAGGCCGGCTATCTGATATACAAGAATTTCTTTTTTGGAATCGAGAGTTCATAATTAATATTTATCTGATTTTAGCAATTTTTTAATTTTTTGATTGAATAGATCGTGAATTTAACTTACCAGAGTTTTAAATCATTAAAAAAAAATCCTTACAGCAACTTACCAAACAAAGGCTAAAAAAAATCGAACAATTTGGCAAAAAAAAAACTCAAATAAAAAAATAGAATTATGATAGATACATATTAAACTAAAAATATTAAGTATGTTAAAATTTCGTTCTTGTAAATTAGATAATTTTATTTTGATTGATTTTTTTGTATAAAAATATCTTTTTCTTCTAACTATCTCAGATAAAAAATCCTTCCTTGAATTCTCATTTATATAATATACAAACCCACATATATATAAACTTTGGCCTCAGCATGTAGTATATAGTTATTTTGAGAGCTTTCATGGTGGTGGGAGAGAATTATTGGTGGAGGCGCAGAGTTTGTTGACTTCTGACCTTGAGATGGTGGACTGCATATTCTATGGCGGAGCCGACGCCAGCGTACTTGGTCTGCGAGCACGAACACCATCGGTCAAAAACAAGGGATTAGTTTGGCATGCGGGCCCTTGATCATCTTCATCAGAGGAATGAAGGGTCGTGATTGGGCGCATGGGATGATGCTGTATATATACCTTGTCGTAGGGTGGGACCATGTTGGCGATGTTGCGGACCGTGAAGGCCTCACCTGGCTGGAAATCGAACACCACCGACGGGCACACGCGCGAGTCCGCACATGCGAACACCATGAACTGTATTCATTGACCCAACAAACCAGCCCAAGCTCCCATGTCAGTGAGGTCATGGGAAAAATATTAAAAATCATGTCCCGGTCTCAGTAATTTATTATTCTTTTTTTTTTTTTTGTCAAGATCTTAGCTATTATTTGTTCTTTTCAGTGGAGCATCTCACACAATATTCGTTCTTCTATTTTTTAAATAAAAATTAAAAGTTTTAGATTTACTTAAAAAATAAAAATATGTTATGTCTAAATTCTAATTAATATGGAAATGGCAGCAACAGAAATAATAATAGTGGCAGTTGTTTTTGCCGCTCAACATCCACAACAGTATATTGAAGGTAAATAATAGTAATGATGAATAAGCACATGGAGGAGGAATAGGTTTTTGATCAAAAATCATCTTATTTTTAGGAAATTAAAAGCAAATTATTTATAAAATATAAAATATTTTTAAAAATAAAAATAGTATCGCATATATTTTATATTTATGTTCTATTTTCTAAGAGAAAAGGGCAAAAATACAATGCCTGCTAATTTGTTTTATGTCGCAATGGTAATTATGTAGTGAAAAACTGCATCTTCGTCTATTGAACCAAAAAAAAAATCAAGCTTTTATATTAAATTAAAAAATATTAAAAAAATGCTACATCTTTATACCAACAAATTCCATGTACAAGTAATGAAGCCAATATTTTTGCTTCACAATTGATGGCTCATCCAATTTAGATCATGTCTATAATATTAAGTATGAAAAGATATCGCTAGCATCACCATCAAACATATTAATATTTCTAAAAGTATAATATTTTGAAAATAATAAACTACCAAGGTATATGTTATTCAAGACTATGCATTATTTTCACACTAACAAATAGTGATCATTGATTTGTTTAAAAATAAAAATTTATGTAGAAAAGTAATTGATCAAAAAAAAAAAAAAGGTGACTGCGAAACCTTTAGTTCTTCCATAGAATGAACCCCGAGGTTACCTTGGGGCTCTGGCCCTCGGCGAGCGTGCGGAAGACATCAGGCTTCTTCCTGCACGGCACAGATGTAATTTCGTTCAACAAATCGGGACTCTTTGGTCTTGACAAAATAAAATATCATTCAACAACCAAGAAAATAAATAGTTGCCGTTCTATCCGAGCTGACCAATAAAAGCACATAATGACCAAAATGCCCTTATTAGATTATGTCTTTCTTGGATTTTGCCCGATCGAAATATATTAAAAATAGCGGCTTAGATATGAAAACTATAAATGATATAGTTTCATAGGTTATAAAATTTATAAAATAAAAATGCCATTTTTTGTCATTTGAAAAACAAATTATTCACTCACTCGTAGGTTTCCTTCTTGAAGTGCTCGAACCCGGATTGCAGCCTCTTGATGGGATCCATCTCCTCCACCTCTTCAGATTCTGAAGAAAACCAGAAAAATAAATAAATAACAAGATTTGCTCCCCTCAAAAAAATAAAAAAAAGAAAGCTACTTTCTCCTATTCAACAATGGAAACTAGATCAGAATACTGTTTATGCACGAAACATTTCAAGAGAAAATACGAAATAAAAATAAGTCAATCTAATCAACTTAACGATAACAACTCACAAAGCCAAGAATTTTTCATTGGTTATCCATAAACATTTTAAAAAAGGGAAAAAAAAAGCTGACACAGTACGAATAGGCTGAGATGGAAAACAGAAACAGATTAAGACCGGAATTCAGATCAAAGAGCATAGATTTTTTTAGATACAAAAATCTAAGTAACTAAGAAATAACATGGAGGGCTTCAAGTGTCCACAGACCTCTCTATGATGCAATCCTCTTCTTCTTCTATTCTGCCTTCTTCTTCCTCTTCTCCCTTCTTCTCTGAAACCAGAAGAGGCTGCGGGCTCTCATCTTATAGCGACCCCGTTCGGATGTGCCGCCGGAGCAGGATTAGTTGGGGAGCCCGCGGGTCTGAAGGAGGGGACTCCCCGTTTGTGGTTTAAAACTCGGCGACCGGAGCGATTTTAGCCGTTAAACTAGGGCTCAGATTTCCGTAATCCCCGCCCTCTTAAGAGTTAAATACGACCTGGCGGGCCCTACGCACGTGTGGCAAATGGCAGGTAATGAAGGCGGTGAATCCCAGCGTATCGGCGCGCGTGTGAACACTTGACGTGTTTGCATGAAAACAGGCCAAGGCCTATCTTCGAGGCTTCATTTTGGTATGCGTGAAGATTTAGAATATGCTGTTTAATCCATGAGTAATACCACTCCGGTTGGGGTGTAAAAGGAGTTAAAGGCCTGGATGTGGTTAAACTCAGTTGAAATTAAACTCATTAAGCTTGAAATGCTTGTTCGAGCTTAGTTTGTTTACTGCTATTTCAAGCTCAATTCAGGCTTAATTTTGAACCTAGTCGGACACAATCTAAACATGCAGCATGTAAATTCTTAATCAAAATAGAGCTTAATTCAGCTTGACTTCAAACATAGCTAATCTGAAGAACATTTGATTAATTCATACATTAAACCAATTACATTTTGTCTTGATATAAGGTAGATTAGAGAAAAAAAATACTACAAATGATATTTTGACTCTATAGAAAACCAAGCCTTATTTAGACAAGATTGAATGAGTTAGGCGTTTTTCTTTTCTTTTTTCTTTTTGGCTTGGCTTGACATTATTTTTGAACTTGAATTGATAATTCAAGCTCGATTCATTTAGTTTCAAATCGAGCTTATCCATGATGAAGCTTAGGCCAAGTTACAGCTATTTCATTTATTTTGCCATATCTCTCGTAAAATGCACATAAACACTTCTCCATCTAGGTGGCAAGAGAAGATTAGTACAAGCTACAGATTTGCTGCCAAATACAATGGGTCGACTGATTGTGAAGTTGCCAAGTAATTATGAGCATGATAAATTCTCCTAGGCAATTTATCAATGACCTAAAGTATTTTCCTTAGTCCATTGCAACTTTGCAAGGCATTGAGTTGTCGGGAGATATACGGTAAGAGTAGGTGGTTACACCGATTTCTATCATATCTATTTTATAATCAAGTCGCATGAATGGTCACAATGGACCCTAGAATTTTTTTAATAGTTAAAATGTGCACTGGTGCATGTGATTACCCAACAATTTTCTTAATACTTAAAATGTGTGCTTGTCAATCTCTATTCCGTGTTATGTTACTAATTACGAGGTGATGATCAAACTACAAGAGGACTAGGTTTCATTTTCAAATTGGTAGTAGCGTGAGTCCTGGAAATCACATGTCTCTCACACATGCTTGCTTTTTTGAAAATAACCTAAGGATCCTCTCAAGTTTAGAGATGGAACTTGAAGATTAGGATTCATGTTGTACATGATACAATACCTCTGCGATACATGAGCTCGATGCATCACGGGCTGTCCCACAATACATAGTTTGTCATGATTGCATATCATCTTTAAATTTGTGAGGATTCGAACTCATTCTAGCTTCCGTTCTCCTATCGTGGTTATCGTAGAGCATGATTGGCAAGCAAGCAAAGAGAATACAGTATATCAGTTGAAAATTTCAATCTTAAGATCACAACCATCCGTGAATCGCATTATAGCACACAATTGCAACTCGGTCCTTCTGCAAAATGTCGTGTGCACTCCTCCATATAGGATAGGGATTGTAATTTATGCACGAAAAAACGATTCCCCTTCCATCGCATGAATCCACTATTGGATCGCGCAATGATCGCTTAGAAATCTGTGCAGATAGATAAATGAGGTGTAAGGAGTGTTTTGAGATCGATGCAGGATGTGATCCAATAGTCGACATGGTGAAAAAACAAATCAATCACTCTTTTGCATGGAAGGTACAATCCAAACCCCTCCATACATGGCACCCATGTAATCATGGGCCATCATGCGATATATGGGCTGCTGCAAACTGGGGGACTCAAGTTATTAGATTCAACTCTTTAACGTGGAGAGGATCCAAACTCTTTGGCAAAAATAAACCAAGATTGCGTATGCATGGATTGTTGCTCGCCCAAGACGCAATCTAACCCATGCGAGTTCATAAGGAAAAGAAAATAGATCAACTTTAATCGTGAATTATGATCTTTTTTACCCTCTTAAGCAAGGTTGTGTAAACAAAAATCCATTCACCGAATAAGAAAAAGGAGCAAGAGCTGACTGATAATATTCCCAAACGAAACCATCTCCAAGTTCTGTACTCCTTCCCCGAGTCGGTCTGCCACAGAGTCTGATGACCATCTTTAAAACGAGTCCAATCCAATCCAATTCTTTCCTTGGAAGATCAAAAGACCCCTTATCTTTTTTTACTCATAGACTTTTGTCCTTTTCGAGTCCTCGTGGTTGGTCTTCCATTTCTAGTCCTCCAAGATCTCTCCTTTCTTCAGCCCCAAAGGTTCTATACAGCGGTGGGAACTGGTCGTGACCATGGCGACCCAATCCGCGCCTCCCCCGAGCTCTCCCAGCGACACTCCCGAAAACCAAGGTGATTTCTTCTCTTCCCCAAATCCTTGTTTTCAAGTATTTGCCCCAATTTAAGGTTCTGTTCCATCGTTTCCACTGGGTTTCCAACCCGGAGTCATCAAAGAGAAAAAAAAAGGTTCCTTTTCGTTTCCCAGGTACTAGATTACAGTTTTAGGTTTTTTTCGCTCGCTTTTGTATACTTCTTACTGGGTTCCCTTTATCTCCGATCAGAATTTGTCCGCATGCTGGATGTTATCGGCTATGGTGGTAGTGTTTTGATCGATGCATAGGGAAATTCATTATTGGATAAGAAAAGAAATAATTAAATTGGCTGATGATGGTTTGTGCTGAGATAAAGAAGCTCGAATTTATTGGTAAAATTGGCAAGGATTAGGTAAAAGAATTTTTTTTTTTTTTTTGACATATTGAAAAGTGCTGCTTGCCTTTGACTGATCCTATTTATTGGCAAGGAGGAAGGTGGGAGTTTGGGTGCTGATTTAATTAAATTAAAAAGGAAACAAAAAGTAGTAATCAGCATCCGTGGATGTCAGAAGAATATCAGAAGAAGGGAAACTTTGATTTGGGTGAAGATCAGGGCTTTATGTGAAAATTACCTTGGTTACCAATGTCTACATTTTTTTTCTTTTTCTGTTAGAATTCTTGATGCGTACTTTTGTTGGCTCGAGGTTTCAGTTGTGATACCTATAAAGCAAGATAAACTGGATATCACAGAGACAGAGAGTCTGCTGAACCAGCCTCTTTGTTCGTTGAGGTTATGAATAGCTTGCTACAGCTGGTGTGATGAAGAAGTTTCTTATAGTCTCACGAGGTTACTTAGTTTTTTCAAACATTTTGGAAGTAGACCGAGTTTGCTTATATTCCAAGGTTCTTGAACTACCTTACAAATTCAAGCTTTTTTCTTTCACAGAGTTATTTTGCTATCGTTTCTGCAAATAACAGCTTCCAATATCATAAAGAGATCTACAATAACAAACTTACCTGAATTATGGGTTTGTTCAACATAGCAAATGGTGTCATTTTTCGTTGTAAGCTTGAACTCTTCAGGGAAAATGCAGGGCTTGTCAATGCATGTATATGATCCCTGTAAAATTATGAAGAGTAAACAGCCTATGATATTTTTACATTAACATTGATTGTGCCACGTAACATTAGGGCCCGAGTTATCAAAGACAGCGGAGGGAGATGGTAAGGATGTCAAAGGAGAGATTGCCAATGAAGCTTCAAGAGAACCAGTATTTGCAATCCCGCAACCAATAAGGGAGGACCAAGTGCAGAATGCTGTTAAGTTTCTATCTCATCCAAGAGTAAGGGGTTCCCCAATCATTCACAGACGTTCCTTTCTTGAAAGGAAAGGCCTGACAAAGGAGGAAATAGATGAAGCCTTCCGCCGTGTACCTGTAAGACTTTTCTTCCATTCTTTCTTTCCTAGAGTTCATTGTGCATCTCAACATCTTACAACTACCTTTTTCCTTCTGGCAAGGCATTCTTTCATGGAGGCTTGTTATATTGTTTGTCACTGTTTCGATGTTTCATATGTATTGCAGGACCCTCCTCCAAATGCTGCCAATGTTGAGGCTGCCACCACAAATCAGGGTAATCTTTTTGAACCCATTGCGTTGTTTTGTAACTAAACTTGATACTGACAACACAATACCAGTCATAAATGCTTCTTAGATTTTATACATCTTACAAATAAATCTTGTGATTGCTGAACTACCATAGACCACCACCATCTCCACCATGAGTTAACAGCAATGAATTTTTATGCTATTTGCATTAAACTTATCACTTTTGTTTTAGTTTTGATTTTGCATTGCATATTTTTTTTTTACTTATATTCCAGTATTGTTTTTATACATTTTCTACGTTTGTTTTACTTGAGAATGTGATTTATAAAACTTTGGTGAGATACTTTTATCCTAGGACCATGGACTTTTAGATTAAGTTTGCCACATGACAAATTTGGTTGAATTGCTGTTTGTCATTGATATTTGGTGAAACCTTTTGTTTTCTCATTTTGAGCATTAAAAGATCAAGGAATTGGTTGGGCAGGCATATGTGTTTTTTAAAGTTTTGTGGGATGAGAGCTTCAAACTAGACTCCTGGTTAAAGAAGATAATCTGAAATGATGTTTTGATGCCAACTTTTATTGGAAAGAAATGGAATGTCCCATCAATTAATTCCTTGATGGGTGATAAAAGAACACATTTTTTTTAAAAAAAGATTCAATTCTAAATTGGTTACTTTACTTACACCAATGTAGAAAAGTAGCACATGTGTTATAGCAAATATAGTGTGGTTTTTGTTTCTTAACCTACTTTGATTTGATCGCTCTCTTAGTATCCGTGTAAATTGAATAATTTGAGCAGGCATTTTAAATCTAGTATGGCTGTGATTAGGAGTTTTGGTCTTGCCCAAGTGATAATAGAGTCAAAATGACCTATCAGGACAAAATCCACCCAAAGTAATACTTCTAATCTGATTGATGCTTTTCTAAGAAAACTTTCACGTGATCCAATTTGAGTGGCTCCTTTTGTTTGTCTAAAGGATGAAGCCACCTCTTTAATTTGATATGTCACCATCCTAACTTGCAAAAACTATTATTCCTGCATGTGTTACATCTTAGCAAACTTGAAGAAAATAACCAAAATTTCTATAAAATGCAAATAGAAAACAAATTCCTCTGTCTCGTCTCCTTAATCGAATGGCTGATTCGTTTTGGTTGTCAGCAGCTGTCCAGCCAAAATCATCGACAACCTTGCAGCCTCAAGCCTCAGTACAAACTCCACAACCAGCTGCTGCTCCTGCTAGTGGGGTTCTCGTGTCTCCAAGTTTGCAGCAATCCAAATTTCACTGGTCCCATGCACTTCTTGCCACAGGGGTTCTAGCTGCTACAGGTGCTGGTACGGCTGTTGTTTTTAAGGTATTTCTCTCCACGCTTTCACCCGTCTTGCAGTTTACTTTAGGTTTTAAATTGCTGCTAACAATTGTTTCAGGTGCTCGCTGGCACATGCCATGCCATGCCAATAATGGCATCTAGCACAAGTTGCCACAACACCTTTCAACCCTAAGTTTAATATTTTTAAAATAAAAGAGAAATTTTAAATTATTATTATTATTATTTAGTTTCTTTTGTTCCAGTACAGCGAGCTCATGTGCCAGCATGGCCCATGCCATGCTCGCCACCAGGCAGCATGTCCAATGTCACCCAACAATTAAAGCCTTGCTGCTGATTGACTTTTTTTTTTCTGATTCAGACTTGGGAGACATTAAGTAAAAGTTATATTACTCTGCTTACAATTTCTTTTAACAGAATGTAGTTGTTCCTAAGCTGAAATCTTGGATCAGAAAGGTTGTAGCAGAAGAAAGTGAATCTGATAAGGAAGACAAGCAGAGTTCCAGGTTGGCTGAAGAAGCAGCAGAAGCTGCTAAAGCAGCAGCCTCATCTGCTGCTGTTGTTGCTGAAGCAAGCCAAGAATTATTAAATGCAAAACATGAAGGTTATTCACTTCTGCATGAATTTATCCCTCCTTCTCTACCTGTAAATTATTCATGTCATTTTGGTCTTGGGTTCCTGACTTTGAGAGCTTCTTCTCGATTCTTCTTGTTAGAGAGGAAGTATTTTGAGGCTTTTATGGTAGCGCTAGATGTCCAAGTTAAAGAGATGAAATCCATGGGTGATGCTATTCGTAAGCTGGAAAGCACAAGGGAGAACAGTTTCTCTCAAGAGAAGCTGATAGAAGAGTATATCCAATCTACAGTAGGGAATGGTAAGTTAATCAAATGGGCATGTCATTTTCTCCAATGGTAACTAGCTTATGTGGTATGGCTTTAATGGAATGCATTATCCTGTGAAAAAATTAGTCTGCTATGTTGAATATTGATGGCAATTGAAGTCCTTAGGGGTTGGTTGGCAAGATTTGGTTAGTAATATTGATATGTTCAGAAAACAAGAAATTCAAAAAAATCACTAAAATTCCATGTGCATTGTTGGCTTTAGGTAAGGTGATAGCAAACATAGAACAAATAGCTTACAAGGTTAATGATAGAAATGTTCCATTTGATACCTTTTCATGTAATAGAGTTAAACTGGGTATAGAAAGAAAAAGTAATCCCAATGAAGAAGTGGCAAATAAGAAGAATAACTAATAATATTTCTGAGAGATTTTGTAAACTGAAAAGTTGTATAAACTTGATGATTCAAGCCCATTAACTTAAACACTCAATAATATAGTTCCAAACTTGGATCCTCATAGACTCCAGACGAATTGAGACCCGGACAAATTTGAAACAAAATAATGATTCGAGGACCCCCTCTAGTCAACCTACAATTAAAATATAACACTCCATGACTCTACTTTGTGTCTGTGCATATACGCTTCTAGTCATGGTTTCTAAAAGCTGAGATTTTGGTCATCTCATTGGGTGGTCAAGACAGATGAACTGAGATCTTAGTCTATCTTGGCCAATATGGAATGCAGGTAAATTTGGAAGGACATGATATTTTTTGCTATCTCGGCTGATATTTTGGGACCGGAATCTCAGCCCGATATGGTAAATCCATTAGCAACTATAAAGGCATTGATTTTATAATTTGCTTGTTAAAAATCTATGTAAGGAAGTAAAAGGTGATTAAAAAAATATCATCCAAATATGTTTATATTGTATTTGTCAAGGTTTTCAGTTCGATACTGGACCATGTATGGATAACTTACTGGTAAAACACAGGACAACAAGGTATATGCCCCCATACCAACATTGAGACAATACCATGTGATGGTAAGGGGGTGTACCAAGCCCAGATACCATACCAGGTTGGTATGGTTTGTCTTGTACCGGCAGGTACAGGTGAGTATGCAATATCTTTGTATTTATTGGGTTATGCTGGTCGAGATATTACAAGCCTAAAATTGCTAATAACTGTATCTCGAGGTTCCTAAAACTGGTACAAGTTAAGATCTTGGTTGAGATAAGATCTTGGTTGAGATAAAAAAAAAAAAAAAAAACTTGCATTTAATTGGGTGGCTTTCTAGCATTAAACTTCTAGGTTTACTATTGAGGTAGGGAGTGATTTTATACTTGCATTTGAGCTATATCTTAAATCTCTCCTATATTTGAGCATTGCTTGATAATGTGGTGACTGGTGAGACGTCCTCAGACAAGAATTTTCAATCAATACTATTATTACTACCAATGATGCAATTTTCTCTAGCTGACTGCCATTTTCAATGTCTCTGTACAATCTTCAGGACCAGTTAACAATTCATGGAGAACTTCTCAGGTCAATCAACCAGATGCAAGTCTCCCCTCAATGTTTTCAAAGGTAAAGTACAATTTTGACTGGGTATACAGTTTGAACTTCGAACTCTTCAGCTACTTGAGTATTATCATTAATCAGTTTGATTTTATTGACAAATTTCTTACTAGTTCCTTACTTTTTGTTTTCAGCAAGTTAAAGTAAATGGCGTGCCAAATATGGACTTTGGAAGAGGTAGTCATCTGTTTCTTCTCTATGCCCTGACCCCCCCCTTCTCTCTCTCTCCTCTCCTCCAACCCAACCAAAAAAAAAGCCATTATGTTGCAATTCACATTCCCTTCTGTTGCTCATCCTATTTGATGTTATTGAACAGCGAGGCCTTCATCCACACCTGCATCAGTGGAGTCTATACCTGCACCACACACAAAGCCATTTATGGAGGTATATAATTCATCCTCTTGTCAATACCTTCATAACTTGAAAAGAAACAATAAAGACAACATCAATCTGGCACTATAATTGCTTGCCTGAAAGAAAGTGATATTAGTGTTTTTCAATGCTGCAATATTTCCCATTCATCCTGCATACATGTTTTGTTAGGAGACTCATTATAGTGCTTCATCAGAAAATGTCCATTAGAATCTTGATATGCTGTCTGAGTATATAGGGCCCACTTTCTTCAAACCATTTTTCCATGCGACCCTTACAGGAAATTTGAATGGTGTATATATATATATATATATATATGTATGTATATTACTCTCTGCACGGATATTTCGAATTGTTTCTTATCTTTTCATTTGAATTTGTGACACTGAATGCCAGCTGTTTTATCTTCTGCACTGGGATCTCGAGTTAATATTTGCTTAAAAAAAGTTACAAAATTAAGTTACATAAAGAGGATGGCTACTCAATTAAGGTTATGACAGCGATGGCCATGAAATTATAGGTTGTCTTTTTAAACTCAACCTCATTGATGAGGTTCATTTTTGTTAGTATATGCATAAAGGTGGTATAACATGTAAATGGATCGGCAATTTTTTGGATATTTCTATCTGATCTTTGAGTATTTGAAACCCTGATATAAGGCATTCTCAAATTGGATCTTCCAAGTCAATAACGGAAAACCATATTCCATATTCCCTGAATTTTCTTTGTTAATTAATTATTTTGGAAAGGTGAAATTAATTCCAGTTCTTACCATACAACTTTGAGGAGTCTCATTGATGCCCGAGACCACAAATAGGCTAGGGGTAACTTAATTGGCATTTCTGAGAAGTATAACTTAATTGGCCAGTGAAATGAGAGAAACAGCCCGATGGTATTTTTGCTGCTCTCAGATTTCTTTTGCCCTTGAAGTTGGCTCCCAGAATTGCAATTTGAAATAAGAATCACTCAAATATGAATTGAGCCTTTGACTGGAAATCTAGCTCAAAGCTGAGGAGGAACAACCTTTACAGGGTAAATTTCTTGTTGTCTCACTGTCTTGAATTTTAACTGAAGAGAAAAACCTAAAGCATAACAAAAATTTATGTATATGCTATATGCAGGTAGAAGAAAGGTTTTGACACAATCCTACCTAAAGTAGGAATTTAAACTAATAATAAGATAAATGAAAAAATTAATCTAAAAGTGCAAGGTAAAATAATTTATTATATGTACTACTCCTAGGCTCTAAATGGAGGGGATCCATGTCAATATTGGCCCTTTAGAAACCGGTCCTCTGAGAATGGACCCCATATCATGATTAATTTGTCAAATGAAAGTCCTGATAAGTAGTGAATATGCTAATTGTTGGTTCTTATCAATTTTTCCTTTCAAGTGATGAGCCTAAAATGATGCAATCTTTGAAAAGAAACATGCTTTCTCCTTTTACTACAGTTATCTGATGGATGTGCCATCTATCATGTGATATTGAATCTTAGTTCTCTATTTATGCAGGCCTAGAGCTTGAAATATATGAGGGGACTGCATGTCTTTTATTCTTGCTGCCTCTTGATTAACATGCATGTCCATTCAACATATATGGATGACCAATTTAGCAAATTATACCTCCTTTTTCAGGGATACTGAATCATTATCTAACCTGCTTTTGAGGTTTTTTTAGAAATGAAATCTTACCAATTAAAGATCCAGACCAACTTATGGAGTTTTATGGATTCCCTAGATGTATGTGCACCCATCTTACGAAGTTATTTGGACTCTATACATGTACAAATAATCAGAGCTTTTAGTTCTCTTCTATGGCTTTATGATTCCTTATGATTATGAGAGAGAGAGAGAGGGTTGGATGCAAACCAGTATCGTGTTGAAGCCTGTTTATTTTAATTTATTTATTTATCTTTTTGGGCATGGGGGGGATTTAAGTATATTACTTTGCATATATGTATCCTGTTCACTTTAGTAGTTACAAGAGTTGATGTTATCTGCACACTAGGGCATAAACTTTTTTACCTTACCCATTATTTGGGAACTGAAATTGCTTTAATAAGTTTCAGTATTTTATTCTCCTGATCAGGGGTATTGCTTAGAGAGAGGGGATGGGGTTACCTGCTGGAATAAAACCAGACTGTTAATTTCACTATTTTTCTGCACTGGCAATGGTTTCCCTCTATTACAAAACAATTTTAATCCATTTGCCTATTTATTCGAATGTCCAGGATATCAATGACATGCATCCGAGTCTTGATCAACCACCAAAAAAACCTGTTTCAGCTCCTAGACCAAAGGTTTGTGCGATACCTTCTGAGCTTCTAATTATCTAGCACAATTTCCTAGTATGTTAAAAAATAATTGTGCAACCTTTCTTTTTAATATCCTTGGTCATTTTCTTGATATGCATATGCAATTGTTTATCCTTGTTGAATTAGGTGTTATTTGTATGATTAAGTACATTTTATAAGGATTTTCAAATATTAGGCGTATTTTTTCTATCCTAGGAAAGTGAAAGAAAATCGCCACCTTCAGTTTCTTTGACAGAATTACCTTTTCTAATTTTGTAGTCATGTTTGTGTATGTGTGTGGGTTTGTCTTCTTATATCATACCTTTTGAGCATTGTTGTTTATGTGATTATATCAAACAGCCATATTGGGAGGTGCGTCAGCAACCTCAGCAAAAGCCCAGCTATGACCTCCGATCCCAATCAAGCGATGAGGGGTTGAGTTCTGAAGTACAAGAGAGCATCGACCCCTCCTTTCAAATGAACGAGAAGACTCATGAGACTTCAGAGCCTTGGTGGAGAGGGAAGACTTCAAAAATAACTGAAACAGAGCCCAAAGTGGAGGAACCAAAGCAGCTCCCTTATGGAACTGGAACCAGTGAAGGGCCCAGCCGGCGGAGGTGGGTCCCACCTCAGCCACCAACGGTCGCTGTTCCAGAAGCTGCTGCTGCCATCCGACACCCAAAACCATCTGCTCAAAAGCTGCAGTCAGGGGATGAGCAGTCGGTGGCGAGCTCTGATGATGGTGAAGAGAAGGTGATGAGAGCACCCGACACTGCTTTTCAGGTGGAGACCTCCAGTGTTGGAGAAATGAATCAGACTGAAATACAAGAAGAACGGGCAGATGGTATCGAAGTAAACTGATAGCTCAAAATAAGAGTTCAATCATACTCCTTTGAAGGGGATTGATTGTGTTGCCAATAATAATAGTTCTTGCCCCCTTGTTTATTATGTATCGTTGAGCCGATGCATACTTCATATGTATTTGCTTTTAAACTGCCTTCAGAGAGTTAAACTACCTTCAGAGAGTTTATTTAAGAGAAGATAAGGGAGAAAATGATCTATTTGTTGCTTTTGATACTTATGCTTCATATTTGATGGAAAATAAAACACCGGATTCAACTAAGGAAGCCTGAGGGATGCAAGCCTTTAATCGGTGCCAGGGTTATAAGATGCACAAGCCGGTTGGTCCATCCTCAGGCTGATTGGGAACTGCAAGGATGTCTTCTGACAGAGAACAAAAAACTAAAAGCCATGTTTAAATTTCTGGTGGTGAATATACTTGTAGATGATAAACTCTGTGCAATTTTTCTACAAAAAATTGTTCTCGTTGATAAAAATTGAGCACAAGCCTGCAGAATTTGCTATAAAGCTTGGCATGCCTGACGTACTTTGACATGATCATAGACAGCAGTTGTACAGAGTGTTTTTCGATAGATTCTTTAAGAATAGTTGGAGTTCGAGATGGGGAGGAGAAGAGTAATGATATTGTTTGATGATTTGCAGGCACTTGGTGATCAATTATAAATGGTCTGGTTAACCTTCCCAGCAATGGGGTTTGAGGTGATGCATTTTATTTGATATGTAGTGGAAATTTGACAACCTTTCCCCAAGGATTATTTGATAAAGTTTGCAAGAACCAAGGCAATAAGTAGCTCGAAGCCAATTTAAGTAGGGCCCGAGATATGGATGGCTTTTAATCTCTTGACAAATCTACAAGAAAGTAAACTAAGTAGGGGAGATTTTTTTTTTCTTTCTTTCTCACCATATTGTTTGTAAGGTAAATTTTACATGAATAAACGGTCATAGCAGCGAATCAAAAGACCCATCAAACAAAACTCATAATAAATAAGTATTAGTCAATGCCTTGCTGGATTTTGTTCAAAGCAAATCGCCAAACTAGCAGTCTTACTAGCTAGACTTAGCTCGGACTCTTGGGCACAATTTCCAAATCATTGAATAAGAGCTTCCGATTTTTCAAAAGAATGGAAGCAGGAAAATTCAAGTCCATAAAACGTGCCTCCAGGTCTTCCCAAAAAATATAGAATGGAAGGCTCACCATTCTTGCCTTTCTAATTTAAAACTTACAGGGACATGAACATGATACCTACCTAGATAGATATAAAATATGATTACATAACGTTGCGCAGGGTTTTCCATTCTCCGTGGCAATAGGATTAGAGGGTGACTTTTTGGCCACCCTCCACTGAGACCTTGCAGCCTTGAAGTCTCACTGAAGTGCCGGGCAACTTTGGATTAGCCTCCACTAGTAGCAGAGTTTTCGTGGAGTGGCAACTCGGTCAAAATCCTATTATTCTATGGCATCAAAGGTATAGAATAGTTTCCAAGAGAGTATAGTCTTCATGTAGTTATTAACGATATCATGTTGGCATACAACGTACGTGTTGTCTCCCATAAGAGTTTTTCTTTATCTATTCTAATGGGAACCGTTTCGGTGGCGTCTCAGGGAGGGTGTAACTGTGCCTTTTTCCCTTTTGGTAAGTTATAACCATGCCATTGGAATAGTTTGCTTAGTCGAATAATCATGGATATTTTTTTTAAGGATAACTAAAAGTTGCTTCATATTTCATCCATCAGTTATTGCTTTGAACTTTTTTGTTGTCTCAATATAAGCCTTATAAGTGACCTTTGCTCGGTGAAATGGTAAAAAATTTACGATAGCATGAATTCAAGTTGACTTTTTTTACAAAAAAATAAACATTAGCCCTTCTAGCACCAGAACCGGTCATGAATTGATTTTCCAATATTAGTTAGCCTCAAACTTGAATGATGAAGTGGCAAGACAACACTGGATCGAGCATAAAATAAAGCACCCTTAAGTTGAATTTAGGGCTTTGATGCCATTTATGGTTTGTTTGCTGAAAGCTAACACACTTGCTGGATATCGTTGTATCGACGGCACTAAGTCAGATGAAATGTCATGTTAGCATATTGTAGCTTGTCAAAAAAATGGTCCATATATAACTATACATTTCTAATGAAGTAGGGAAAAAGCTGAAATGCCATGGAATAGGATAATCTAGGGTAAAGATGTCACCATAATAATTATGTTAGTGAAATTGCACTTGGAATGTTAAAAGGGTCTTAGTGTTGAAGCGTCCCTACCTTATCACATGCATTAACTAATGTATCCTGAATCCAATATCTTGGGCTCAACTACGGAAAAAATATTCTTTGGGCAAAAACTTCGGCCAAACATTTAAAAAAAAAAAATTGTCTGAAAAGATTCAAAATATTAGAAAGAAATTGGATTACATGTATAATAACTTCACATCTTTATATTTGTGTATGAGGGAAAAAAATTTAGGAGGTGGAGAAATATGCCAAACTAGATTACTTTTGCGATCAGTTATTCAGAAACAATCATCCATTTTGTTGAAATGTTATGGGAAAAGGAAAAACAAAACAGAGAGAGAGAGAGAGAGAGAGAGAGCGCTTCTGTCCTAATCTGAGAGTACTAGTGTGACTTGTGGTTTGACGGAGTCCGAGCAGTGACCATGAAGGCCACGAGGCTGCGTCCGAATTTGAACGTTTC
The DNA here is from genome assembly GCF_051530095.1 of Phoenix dactylifera. Classification (NCBI taxonomy): domain Eukaryota; kingdom Viridiplantae; phylum Streptophyta; class Magnoliopsida; order Arecales; family Arecaceae; genus Phoenix; species Phoenix dactylifera. Next base: position 34,333,567 of record NC_143196.1, read on the forward strand.
ACGTGTGCCATGTTGTAACACTACTACTTGTCTTATATCCTACAAATTTAGGGTTGCAAATAGGTCGGATTCGGATTGGATCCAGATCTATGTATTTTTATATTCAAAGTTCTATTATATAATAATAAAAAATTGACAAAAAAAAGTCGGGTCGGATCCGAATCAGAGTCAAAATTGGGTGGACCCGGTCCAACCCAAAAAATAAAATAGGTTCAATTAATTTAGAATCCGGCCGGGCCCCGCAGGTCATCGGTCGGGTCTTATACGGGTCGGGTCGGGGCACGGATTGACCCGACCTATTTGCAGCCCTACCTACAATGTTGCACCATATGGCCGCCGTTGATGGATCTCATTCACAAACGTTCGTCTCGATGCACCATTATAGAAATGCATGTACGACCGCACGACACATGCGGGATATAATTTCTCCATCGATGTTGCTTCTTCGAGTTGGTCTCTTTCATTTGGTTAACTAAGCAGATGGGATGCTCGATGCCTTGCAAGAGGCTGCTTGCCAGAATTCCAGAGGCCTGCATCTCGATATGTTAATAAGTCATCTATAATGGTCCATGGACCAAGACATTTTTGTACTCTGCTGTGTGGAATATCTCGGACGCATCACGTTTTACTCGCTTTCGTTTTTCTTCTTCTTGTTATTGAAAATATGGGCTTGTGTTGCACGTCCACAGTTATTGAGGCTTCAGCCACTGCAAGTGAACATCATCCTACAGCCATAGATGTACGACCTGATGTTCATATCCACAAGTTTTGTTTATAAAAAGAAGAAGAATAAATAATGGATGGTGGTGCTCTTAGTTGGTGGATCTGTTTGTGCGCAAATTAGTGCGAGGTTAGGCCCTCGCAGGCTCTATTTCTAGCGGATGATTAAATGCGGAGACCGGATGTTCTCCATCTCGTTTGTCTGATGGAGTCGCCATCTGGTTTGCCGGTACTTAGATGGTGATGGTGTGACATATTCATATGCGGAAGGAGCTGCCACGTTGGTGGGGCTCCCCGCGGATGGAAAGAGTATGAGTAAAACTTGTCTGCCTGTATCGAATATTCTCCAGCGGGGAGGGGGCCCAGTGGAGATTGCTATGCAGGCGAGGTTCTCCTCACCCTCCTCTTTTCTTTTTCTTTTTTTAGCGCAAAAAAGAAAAATTTCTAGCTTACATAAGCAGAGGAGAAGGTGAGATAGATAAATTGCTGGTGTGGCGTAATTGACGAGAGCCTTTGAGGCGAGCCATCATAGTTTTTTTTTTTTTTTTAATCCGTGGGTTGGGTTTAGGGTTTATGAACAATCAATAGTAGAAGATTGAGAAGACGTGAAGAAACGACTTTCTCCTGCATCGTCAGTCGGTATTACTTGGAAGGATTGATTTGAATAATAAGTGATTTAACTAGAGGAAAACACGAAACATAGAACAGTCAAACTTCAAAGTCTGACTCTTGACATCTATTTATGTGGAAAAAACCAATGGGCATACTTAAAGCTCTATGGTCAAAGAAGTATTTTGACAAAGAAGATACACGTGTGTGTATGTATATTGTTTTGAACTTGTCATAATCTTTGGTTTGATGAAAAATAAGATCCTGCCACCTAAAGAAAACACATTTATTAGAAAAGAAAGGCCAAACCATTAATGTTTTTATATATAGTTACAAGCTCTTATGAATTTTCAGGTGCATTGCATACGTCCATCACCAATAAACAGGGCAATACCACCTGGCTTAAAATTGTCCATGGTGAAGCATTTAATAGAAATTAGAATGTGTTTAGTTTGCGATCAAATTCAAAATTAAAACTGATTTGAATGGAAATCAGAACGGTCATATTTCCATATGTATTGGATCCGTGACTAGAATTTGAATGAAATTTGAATATTAAAAAGAGTCAAGATTGAATTTTGGAGGATTAGGACATTCTTATTTCTTCTAAAATCGAAATAGAAATAAAACTCGCCTCAACCAAATGGCTGGAATGGCAGACATCTTTTTTTTCATTCTCATTTCACAGTCTAACCCTCCCAAGCCATGGGACAAATCACTTTTCCAATGATTATTTTTGTAAGAAATAAATAAACCCCTTTTATGTCTCACCCTCAACCATAAGATCAACTTCCAAAATAATTTTGGTCAGCCAACGTCCTTTTGTGGAAAATGTTACATATCATGGTTTTTCCCTACATTACGCCAATATTAGATTTCTTTTTTTTTGGTACAAGCCAATATTAGATGTTAACTATATCTTTTATTACTAAAAAATAAAAATATAGACATTTAATAATTAACTAATTTATACACTTGGCCGCCTGGGGGTATGATCCGGTATGCAAACTCCCCGCTCCATCCATGTGATTCCAGGATTCCGTCTTCGTCTTATCCCCCTCCCTTAAAATACTCCTCCCACTCCCATTTTTCCCTTAGAAGAAATATATAGCCTCCCTCTCTCCCTCTCTCTCCCTCCCTCCATCTCTCTCTCTCAATCCCTCTCTGTACCTCCCTCCCTCCCTCTCTCTCTCTCTCTCTCTCTCTCTCTCTCTCCCTCTCCGTTCGGATAACTGAGGAGTAGGACGGTCGTGATGGCGCTGAAAGTTCCATTGCCCACGGAGATTGGAGGGATCTCATTCTTGGATTCAAGAAGAGGAACCTTCCAACAGCTCAAAGGTGAGATTTTTGAGGTTTTTTTCTTCCAAAACCAGCGGTTTTGTTTTCTGTTTCATATCTTTTGTAGTACAGGATTAGCTCAACTGCGGTAGTGTCGGATTTTATCGCCGGTGGATTATCTGCGAATTTTTCTTTTAAATTTCATTCGTAATCTGGTTTCTTGGTGAGCATCTGTTTATTTTTGGAATATTTCGTAACTTTTCTCATTGATTTCTAAGGAAATTTTGTTGGATTATATGTGTAGAGTGTAAAAAGAGTGTAAAAAGATAGTCTGTTTTTTAAGTTTATCGAAGTAAAATATGTTTTTTGTTCGCGATTGGTCCTGATGGATATATTGATCCACCTGAATTCGGATAGTTTCGAGCGAATAATTAGATTTGCAATGATTAGCTCTGCGAAAAAGTTCCTCACATCTGTACTTCTCTCCGTCTCAGCTTAGTTTTGTAGGTTTTGTTTTGAAAAAAAAAAAAAACAATTTTTATTGCCTTTGTTAGCTGAATAGTGCTTTCTTAAACACTTAAAAGAGAAAAATCAAGTATTTACTGGGTTTTCTTCTGAGGTTTGAGCGATTTAAGTATATAAAATTGTCTTGTAGAAATCTTGGAGTTAAAGCCTATACTTTGATGTGTTTTCAGTGGGATTTCCTTTGAGAAGGAAGGGTTCAGGTTCATCAAGGAGAACATGCTGCTTAATGCAGCAGGCTCCACCGCCGGCCTGGCCTGGCCGAGCTGCTGCAGAATCAAGACAAAAGTCATGGGACGGTCCAAAGCCTATCTCAATTGTTGGATCTACTGGTTCGATTGGAACTCAGGTATACAGCACAGATGCAGTACATTTTTATTTACTATGTAGCACTTTGTTTTATGTTTATGCATATTCAACCAAATGAAGGTCTGAAAATTTGCATGAAGTGCTTGTACCACCAATTTGAGACCTTTTTTTTTTCTTTCTTTTTTTTTGTTTTGTGTGTGTGCGTGTGTATGTGTGGAGTTGTTTGGGATCATGTCCTAGTGACATCTACCATTCGTAGTGGCCAAACCTCAAACTCATCAGACCAATATGGTAGCTGCGATTAAGAGCCTTAATGACTTTTCTGTGCATCTTGCTCAAACTAGAGTCAGATATCCGATCTATTTCTCTTCTATAAACTATGGTCACCAGATCCTGTTATATATTTTCTTCTAATTTTTTATTATGTTTTCAGACATTGGACATAGTGGCTGAAAATCCAGATAAGTTTAGGGTTGTTGCTCTTGCCGCTGGCTCTAACGTGACGCTCTTAGCTGATCAGGTATGCATGAAGTTACTCAAGTAAAGTCGCCAAAGATGGTGACAAGCAAGTATATTTTGAGAACTACTAAATTGTCTCGTGAGTTTAAATATCTGCTCTTCTTTTCTATTTTTTGAACAGGTTAAACAATTCAAACCTCAATTGGTCTCTGTAAGAAATGAGTCATTGTTTGGGGAACTAAAAGAAGCTTTGGCTGATGCAGAACACAAACCTGAAATTATTCCTGGGGAGCAAGGTGTTATAGAGGTCAGGCATTATTCTGCATCCCTCTGCTTTTTGTAATGGCATGATTTAATCAAGTAACATATTTGAATATGATTTTCAGGTTGCTCGCCACCCAGATGCTGTTACAGTAGTCACAGGAATAGTAGGATGTGCAGGCTTAAAGGTAAAGGCTCAAGCTTCCTGCATAACTCTTGATAGTTTTTGTCTCAGACTACAGTAAACTATATGTTTGATATGAAGGATTCTATTCTTGGTTTAGGTTTTGACATGGTAAATTTATATCAAAACAGCATAGACAGTTGTATAGGAAAGGGTTGTAGGAGGGAAGATTTTGGCATAAATCATTACATCAATATCCAGATAATGGTGCTTTTACTTTCTGGATGGTAGCAGTGAACTAAAAGTTGTGGATGTCATCACGGGCTTCAGTTAGGGAAGGCCTTTCCAAAACAATGGTTGATAGCTGCTAATTGTCTATCTGTAGTTGCTAATTATGCTGAGAGAAATAATTAAAAAAGATAATGTGGCATTCTTGTTGTGACATCATTAGTTTTACTATTTTGAGTCATTTTTTCATATCTGGTATTATGGTGGTCAATATAATTTTGATTACTGATAATATGGTAATAGTAGATAAACATCCATTTCCAACGAAATCCTTTTTTTGTTGTCAGCCTACTGTAGCTGCAATTGAGGCTGGAATTGACATAGCCTTGGCGAACAAAGAGACTCTTATTGCAGGTGGTCCTTTTGTGCTTCCACTTGCACACAAGCATAAAGTGAAAATACTTCCTGCTGATTCAGAACATTCTGCCATATTCCAGGTATCTAGGTTTGTCGCCGGTGGAACTTTTCTAAGTAAATTCCAGATTGCAGTTCATTTTTTGTTCTGAAATGAAAATATTCTCTTCATGCTATTTCTGTTTACCTGATTTCATGCTCATATAGAACTGTTCGTTCCTCAAGTTGGTTGATGAAGAATGATGATTAGAAAATGTTCGTTTATCTCCAGTGTATTCAAGGTTTGCCAGAGGGTGCACTTCGACGCATAATTTTGACCGCATCTGGAGGAGCGTTCAGGTGCATTTAAGATCTAAAGTTTTTTTTATCTACCATATGTGCATCTTGATATGGAGAGTAATAAGGAATCTGAAATTTTTGTTGCATAAATTTTCATTGAAAGCTTAGCTGTTGAGTAAATTTTTGTTTGAATTTATTTTCTAGCTATTAATCAGTGTTCTTCCTTCAGAGGCAAAAAGAGAGCTAAAAAAGAGCTTAATCAATGAAGCAAACCAGACTAATTTGGATTTTTGAGTACATAAATTACCTTTTTATGCATAAGTTCTTGATCTGGCTGTCTTTTGCTACCGAACAAGCTACTCCCTTATAGTAAAGGAGGAAATGATTTAAACTGTGCCCTTTTTGTTTTAATATGATAATCCTTTTCATGTAATGCCATCACCTTAATAGAAGTAACTAGCCAAGCTCTAATAATAATAAAAAAAAGTTCTTCCCTGCAGTTATGTTCCTGTAGCCTCCATTTTACAGTCAGGAATTTAGACAAACACTTTTACATGGTACTTGTGATAGGGATTTGCCAGTTGAAAAGTTAAAAGAGGTGAAAGTTGCAGATGCTTTGAAACATCCAAACTGGAATATGGGGAAAAAGATCACTGTGGATTCTGCTACCCTTTTCAATAAGGTATTATGTTTTTGATGACTTTGCAAGATGCATCATAAATGTCTATTTCTCTAGTTATTCGAGGCCTACAGCTACCAGCAAGTTCTTTGTTGTACAGGGGTTAGAAGTTATTGAAGCACACTATCTATTTGGGGCTGAGTATGATAATATTGAGATTGTGATTCATCCACAGTCCATCATTCACTCTATGGTTGAGACACAGGTGAATCTCTTGTAATTCATTGCTATGACTTGCTTTTGGATATTATATTTCAAGCGATGTTTGACAGCATGAAAGTTGCATTTATCGTTTCATTTGAAACTGATTTGGAGCTTAAACTTGTTTATTTGGAGCCACTGTAGGTCCAGTCTAGAATCAAGAATTCCTAAATTATTCTATGTTGTTTTCACAGGATTCATCTGTTTTGGCTCAGTTGGGATGGCCTGATATGCGCCTACCTATCCTTTATACAATGTCTTGGCCAGAGAGAATTTATTGCTCTGAGAAAACATGGCCTCGACTTGATCTTTGCAAGTATGGAACTCTTATTCTCCTAATTACTATGATCCGCATGCACTAGTTTTCAGAGCTTACAGTTGTGTATTATCATTCACATATCAAAAACAACTCTAAGTGTATTTTATAAATAATATTATGGTGTATTTTATAAATAATATTATACTGACCTAATTATGCCTTTTGCATCATCTTACTGAGATGAAAAAAGAATAATAGGCAGATATGGCTTGGATAGATAAAATATACTAAATCGTGCTGGTGGCAGTTTGACATATTATTTGGGTAAATTGATCTTTACAATGAGCGAAAAATTGTCTGAAATCTTGAAATTGAAGAAGAAGATCATTTTGCTGCTATGCATCAAATCAAAAGATTACAGCTGTTCTTTTCCATACAATGAAGTGTGAATTTTATCAATAGATGGACTGTACGGCAAATAATCACCACATTCTTTGATAACATAACCATGGGTCTGAAATTGCTGCTGAAATGTATTTGGTACAAAAAAAAGGATTGTTTATTACAGATGATAGCATGTAGGCAACTATATGAATTGAAGTTCTTGAATGTGATTCTCTTCTGATTACTAACCATAGCAAAACCTCATTTAAATGCGTGGTGCAGGCTTGGTTCATTGACATTTAAGGCTCCCGATAATGTGAAATACCCATCCATGGAACTTGCCTATGCAGCTGGGCGAGCTGGGGGCACCATGACAGGAGTTCTTAGTGCTGCTAATGAGAAGGCAGTGGAGATGTTCATCAGTGAGCAGTATGCAATCTTCTCTTTTTTATTTAGGGCCTTTTATTATCTTAGTGGTTATTTCCTACTTAAACGTTTGGTTTTCATGTTGTCAAGGTTAATGATAACTGCACATGATTGTATACCTCTGAACTTATAAAATGCTGCATTGTGTTGTTCGGTTTTTTGCTTTAAACAACAGAGAGCTTATGCCAGATTTCTAGACTTTAGACTTGCTTGCAGCATATGCTGATACTTCTCCTTCCTGTATAGACTTTTCCATCAGACTTAGAGAACGATGCAACTTCCCTCAAATGATATAAATATTTGACAAGTTACACTATTAGCTAACAACTTAACATTCAGTAAAGAGATTGATGTCGAGGGTTTTTATTTAATATTAAAATATTAAAATTGAAATATTTATATTCTGCTGCATCATACGGCTTTCAAAGAAGGAAAGTTTTTCATACAGCTCTCCATCTTTAATCTTGTTATTTCTTTTTTGTGCATTGCATTTTCATGAAATTTGTGCATTCTTGCTTCAGACGTGTCGCTGATTTATCAGCAAAGTGAATATTCATTCTTTTATCTCTGTGAATATGGAAGGTAATCTCTTTCCTTAAAATAGATGAATATATCTTACGATATTTGCATGTATTTCAGAATCGGCTACCTGGACATTTTCAAGGTCGTGGAGCTTACATGCGACGCTCATCGGAATGACCTGGTGGCAAACCCTTCCCTTGAGGAGATCATACATTACGACTTGTGGGCTCGAAAGTTTGCAGCTAGTTTTCAACCATCATCCGGCTTGAGTCCTGTTCCTGCATAAGTAGTCCAGATGAGCTAGAATGCTGTGGTGAATGGGACCCCTTAAGGTGCATGATAGATAATAGGCCCTTGTCAACTTGTTCTTGGGTGTCATCTTCATTGCCAGAGTGCATGAAATGATGAAGCACCCATCATGTATTGGAACAAGAAAAGATGCAAGGGGAATTTATTTATCTCAATCTTTTTATGCATCGACAGGGTTCAGTTGAACAAAAAAAATGAAAAAAAGTTCCATGAAATCGTAATATTGCAGCTGAAAAAATGAAGAACGAGATTAGTTTGTTGCTTTATATACATTTCCTTGTTTCTCTTTCCTCCCTCTCTTTTGGGCACAGTGGGGAGGAAAGATTAAACATAGGGAAAGATTGCAGTCTATTAAAGTGATCCCAGCCATGTCCGCCATGGCTAACAAACGAGTAGGTTGAGGGAGCGTAGAAGAAGACCGAACGACCCCATTTCCAGGCGGACTCGTAAGATGATCGGATGGTTGGTTTGATTCTCTGAAAGCATGAGAGACTCTGCTTAGAAACACAGCAAAATGGTGTCAGCCGATAGAGGGTGTAGAGTTCCGAGAGTTGTGAGCAGCCTGAGCACGCGAGAAAACTAGGCCCGGCTTGGATTTCCAGCCTGACAAGCCTGTAGTTCCTGGGCTGGGTCAGAGAAAGTATACCAACTTGGATCACGGCCCCGTATCGTCGCCCTTGGGTTGGTCTTGGCCTTGGCCCAAGCCTGACCCTGACCTATTGGCATGCCAAAGTCTGCTGTGATAAAAGTTGACAAACCCAGTTTGTAATTATGTAGACAAGAAACAGGCTTACCATGTTTTAATTGGCATCTTACCATGTTTTAATGACTTCTATCATACCAACACCAACGAGATGTGATTTGAGCATCTGACTAACATTCACATTGGTATTCATACTCGTCGAAGGAAAATAAATATGGATATCGATGGTTAATAGATATGGATATGAATAGATAACTATCCGAACCGTATTCGAATATCTATTTGTTTAAATTTTATATAGCACTCACGAAATTTTAAGAAAAATAAATGACTATATTAACATATTATTAATTTAATTTATCATCCGTTTAGTAATATTTTTGATTTTATGGTCATAAAATTTAATTAATCTATAGATGTATTAATATCGGATCTCTAGTACCAACCATTCTTCTTTTCTGCGACCAAAATATTCTTAGATGAAATTATAGCTTACTTGCGAACAGGAGGGAAGAGATATTGGAATCAAGCTTTCAAATCTTATCGTGGCATGGCAACTAAGTTATATGAGAGATTAATAGCAAGTTATTTAAACAACATGAAGGCAATTGTATGCACGAAGGAACCTAGAAACTTGGGCCCGGTTTGGAAACTGGATAAGGGCCTTTATTCCGTACTTATCCTACCTATCCTTGTATGAGCGGGAAAACACTATTTTGGACCCGGAACCACTTATCCCCGACATTTGGAGAAACTCAGGATAACGGGGGACCGGGGCTGCTGTATCTTTTGCGCGAAAGGATGATTCAACTTTCTTCGCACGAATGTGCCGTTGGATTCTTCACCGGTCGCTTTGAGATGTGTGCAGGCTGCTGAAAGATTGAGTTTGGATCGCGTTGAGATCTGTGCAGTGGATGCTTCGACGGTGGAGTCGCGAGAAGGAAGCTGAATCCTTTTTTTTTTCGCGCGAAAGATGCAAGATATACCTATCAAGAACAACTCCGTCCAAGAAAATTCTAAAACTAGATATACCTATCAAGAATAACTGCGACTAATCCTCATTTTCCTTCTCCTTATTCCAATTTAGGCCTAAGAAATCATAAACAAATAAATGAATATTATTTGTTTACGGCCTGTTTGGTCGCTGGATATCTCCAAAACGGAGGTGATCTATCCCGCAATCCGACGAAAGAGTAGCCAGGTCAACGCCACTTATCGTCTTATCCTGGGTTAAAATGATTGTTAGGAAGTGAAATAATAATTCTAATCCAACCAAAAAGGGAGAGAACCATCCTCTCTCTCTTCGTTTCTCCACCATTTCTCACTTTTTAAATTTTGACTTCCAATTCCCTACCAAACAGTACTTAATACCTAAATTAGAGATAAAAGAATCTGGAGGCATAGATAAGGTTAGGGATAACCAAGTTTTCGATCCATTAAACAAACTCAGCTTTACAGCTGTAGGACTTGCCGAGACTTATTATACTGTTTAGTTGAAGAAAGTCATTTCTCTCATATATGGTTTTCTATCTTAGAATACATGTATACATACAACGTACATGTATGTATGTATATGTCTGTTTGTGTGTATGTATGTATGTATGTATGTGGTTTTTCTCATTACTTTGGGTTTGGTGGTCGATAGCTGTGGATATAGATGGACCTGCGGTATTTTATGTTCAAGTTATCTAACCCATGGCCTCTTTGACATCATGTGGGCTCGTGTGAAAGAAGTTCGGACATACGAGCGCGGCATATGTTAATTTAAATTTTCAACTAGACATCAGCACCTACAATCTAATTCAAAAATTGATCTTATCATTAACAAACCACCACACTTGCAAATAACCCTCAGAAATCATGTTCTTTTAGATTTTCATCTTAACATTTTGAAGTTATTCAAAAAGTCATGCTCAAAGTATTCTTTTTTTCAGTGAACTGGTTACCACTCGTATTTGTTACTAAGAAATCAGGAGACTTCTTCTCCTTTTCCAACATCAATATCCAGTAGCAAGGTCCACCGAATCGGGCCCAACTGCCCTAATGCGAAACTAGGTCGGTTCGCCTAATACATTCGGTTCCGGCCCCATACCGGCTGGAACCTCTACTGAGCCGACCGGAACCGGCCAATAAGTGTTCAAACCGACCGGAACTAGCCGAAATCAGTCAGTTTAGTGAAGACTTATGGGATGAACGTTGGGCTGATGTGCATCCTGCCTATGCTGATGATCCAGATATCTACGAGAGGCATCACCATTCAATCCAATTTTAGATATTGGTATATATGTTGAATTTAAAATTATGTAATTAATTGTATTATTTTTTAATTTTTACGTTACTACTTGATTTAAGGATATTTTATGTTGTTCATTTTATGATTTGTATCATTTTACAGCAATAAGATGCATCATATAGGTTAAACGGAGATCATAGAAATATTAAAAAATAAAAAAATATTAAAAAATATAAAATTAGACTTAAAATTATTGAAAACGTTTAAAAATAGTAATTATCAATTAAATATTCTTGAAAGCTTAAAAAAAAAATGGGCATGCTAGTTAGGTCAGTGTGGTACCGAACTTGTACGAAACCATATTGAGCATCAATCGATATGGGTTTCGGTACCAGTTTGGCGAACTTTGCCTAATAGTAGATGTGTTCATCTGACCTGGTCAACGATAGGCCTCCGGACCTTTTGTTTGCTTGGAAGTATCCATAGAAAGTGCCATGGTACATGCCGATATCCAAAATAATAGATCTTCGGGTAGATAGCCTCCTAAATCACTACCTTTTAAATGATTAATTTGTTGTTGGATTATAAAAGTCGAAATAGCTTGACTTGGTACATTAATTATGCGTCAAGTCACACAACCTTGATTGGGCTTCACGCTAAGGATAAGATGGAGATGGCAAGAAGGATGTCCAAATTAAATACCATCATATACATCCCTTACTTGTTAGCTTTTAATACATGTTTTGGTGACTAGCGGAAGACATCATTCTCTTAGACTGCATATATCGCACCATGCCGTTCGAATCAACAGCCTCTATTCATCGAGCACGTATCTTGATGTGCGGAATAAGTTCTTGGAGACTTGGAACGTGTCCTCTCCTTTTCAATTATGATATTGTCAAAGTGGACCAGATAGATTTCAACCTACATATTAAACTAAAGATAATGGCCTGGGAGTTGGTGCATGGTTTGAGACCAGTAATAAATTGACACAAAAACTAAGGGAGAATAAATCCTACGTCAAAGATGTTGGTGATATTATAAATAGTTGGATTAGATGACAAAGAAGGGAAGGGAAGAAGTCTTCATATTTTAACTAACTGTAGGCTTTGTCATTAAGCTCCTATTCATGTTCGGTGCCACCTTTCCAGAACATCAACGACTAGGATGGCGAGCATCATGCTGATACCCAAACACAATTTCACACTGGAAAGTAAATTCTGACCCGTTCTTGCATAAATGGTTTGAATTAGGAGTGGCATTGTGGGATAGCGGAAGCAAATCTCTTGTGAGAAAACTCGAAAAGAGAAGTTGTTCGGTAACTTCATATATATAATTAAATTTTTAAAAAATATAACATATGTATGATGGCTGGCAATTTTTTTTTCCCATTAAGTTGATAGTGCACTTATAGACTGCACCACACGAGCCTAGTAATAAATGATACTACAATAGAACTAAATGAACAAACATTGATTTTTTTATGAACTTTATTTGCAAGATAACATGTTTGATCAAGAAATGGGGAAGAACAAATAAAACAAAAAACAAAAGCATATAGGTGGAACTGAAATAATAGATATCCTTCGTCATGAGATAGAACTTTAATGATCTTTTTTCTGGTGTTTTTATCGAAGCTTCAAATACATAACTTCTATTATAACCAAAGATCTATTCTTACCAAGCAGAGATGCTCTGGTTTCATTTCAACAATAATTCAAGTTTGAAGCACTTCCCATGAAGAAGAGAAACACACAAAGAAAATACCAATATGTTTCTGGCATAAAGAAATAAAATAAATTGCCATCAGTGATGCACCAACTGCCATATTGTAGCTCTTTTTGTATGGAGGTGGCCCATGACACATGTGCCTCACATGATTATGGCAATAACAAGGAGCTTTCTTCCCCATGGCTAATATAAAGTATTTCTAATTTTCTGTATAACAATATTTTTGTCAAAAAGTAATTACATTAATATTATCATTGCAGTAATTACATTAATATTATCATTGCCAATCTCTTTTCGGGGCATAACAAATAGAGCTGCCAATTGGATAGTTCCGTAGGTGGCCGTTTACTCGTGAGGCTATGTGGATTGGAGGAAAAATTGCCTAAAGCATTTCGAAATTTATTATTTTTTAATTTTTTTAAAAAGTATAGTCATACTAAAATTATATGAATCATCTATTTTGGCAATAATAATAATAATAATTTTTTTTTCCATTTTGTTGATGCCAGCCAAGTTTCCAAAAGAACAAAAAGCACCCAAGCCGAGTCGCATTTTTGTATTTTCCAACGAAACAATTACAAAAAAAAAAGAGATTTTAGAAGGGGTGATGTGTCCTGCTGAAGCCGTTCACATTGGCGAATAATCCGACCGGCCGGTAAGGTAAGAATGACCGCCGCCCGCCTTTCGCCTTCTCCCCCTTCCCCTTCCCGTAGTACAGCCGGTGGGCGGTGACCAGATCCAACTCCGCCGCCCGACCCCCTTTCTTTGCCGCCGCGTTCGCCGCCGTAGCGTCAGCGTGAGGGTTTGTGGTCTTATCCATTGATGGCGGCGGCGCTGCTATGAACACGAACTTCTCCTTCCCGTCGCTGTGGCTCCGCCCCAAAATCAGGTCCCGGAGCCGCCACCGCCGGGGCGACCCGGTGGAGGCGCTCTTCTTGCAGCGCTCCGGTGACTGCGGCACCGACCGCGGCGACCACGCACAATACTCCCCCGCCGCCTCGGACGACGCGGACGACGAGGAGCTCCGGTCCTCGATCACGAGCTGCCGGAGGGGGACCCCCTCCTCCACGTCCGTCGCCGGTTCGCCGACGGTGGAGAGGAGGAGGTTGCGGTCGAAGACGGGGTAGGCGGGAAGGATCCGGCCGTTGGAGAAGATCTCGTCGGCCGTGATGGGGGTCTCCCCCACCGGGCCCCTTACCGCGAAGGTGAACTCGAAATCGTCGCTAGAGTCGTCATCGTCGGCAACCTCCTCCGCGGGGCGATCGGCGGCGGAGACGTGATGAATGGAATCCTGAAGGACGGCGGCGATCTCCTCCTGGGTCTCGCCGAAGCTGGGGGACAGCGTGAGGTAGGGCTGCGGCTCTCGGTGTTCCATCATCATCGGTTAAGATGCTACGGTCCCTGATTTCTTGTTCTATGGGAAGGGGATGGGGAACGGCGTATATATAAAGGCCTGAGGGAGTGGGGAGCCGCGGTCTTCGATGGCGTCGAACTTTCCTTGAAGGGAATGAGCTGTTTGCCGGCCGCCATCTCGCACGTGCGATAATCTCTAGAAGGCCAGGCCTCACGCGGTGCAGTTTCCTTGGCTGGGGACGGTGGCTTCGCCGTCCGCTTCTCCCAGAGTTTTTCATAACGGCGTTATAACGGTGTCGTCTGAGCATTCTTTGGTTAAGTCATTATTTATAAATTATAGATATATAAGATTACTTTTGTTATTAGGAAAAAAATCTGAAAATTTATATTATATTATATATAACTTTTAAAGAGAATAATGAGGTTTTTCTTGTATTTATATTATATTATTTAATTATTTTTAAAATAAAAATTGTTATGTATTATGAGGAAGGTGGAAAAATAATGAAAAAATAGAAAAAATATAATAGCATATTTATAAAATTTGAAAATACTGTTTTTATATATATTATAAATTATATCTTTTATTATTATAAAATGGATGAGCTAGAGTTGCTTGCATTTGTGAACAAAGTTAGCTCCAATTATATCTATGCTTATCTCATTTATGTCTGAGAGATTCTAAATTATAGTAAATTGTATAGAAAAATTGTTGGTGAATAATTTGAGAATACAACAAGATCCAGCTGGACCTTGCTCATGCACACCCCTAACTTTTGCTTTTTAAAAGTTGTCATTTTTTAAAATGATAAAGAGCTACTGTTTTCATTTTGTGGTAGCGTTGGCTCGCGGCAAAATAATGACCGTTTTCTAAATATATGATATATATTTCAAATGTAATAATCCTATCCTCTTCCCGTTAAACGACCGTTATCTTAAATAACTATTGTTTCTTCGAGACGCGCTGACGCGTGCGAAGGAACCTTCTCCCAAAAGGTTTCTGGGTGAAATTTGTCATGCGGTTTTCGACGAGTTTGGCTACAACCGCGTATCCTGTTCACCGCTAACGACCTGGAAGATTCCGAGGGAGGACATCTCCCCTCAAGTGGAGACGCGCCAATAGTCTCTAGAAAAGACAATAACGAGAAGCGTCAACAGTCTCTAGAACGGACAATAACGATGTTTCAAATCAACAGCATGAATTTAGATTACGCCGCCATTTTATAACGTTACAACCCTGCTCATTTTTATGACCTCATTCACCAAGCATATATCTCAAATTACATCGTTATAGAAATGAACAATTATGGTCAGCGATGTTCATGGCAATATGATGCATGCAGTATATGGTATAATTTCTGCATGAGTATAAAAATAAAATATAGGAAACAAAATTCAGAAAGATGAGTCCGAAACAGAGCTATCTTCCGAAACCATGCATTCCAGATGCATTTGCTTGTAGAGTTTGCACCAGTGAGGAGTGGAGAATATCTCCCTATATAGGTTGTACTGATGTTAGAGTAATATAAATATTGTTTTTACCACAAAAAAAAAAAAAGAATATCTCCCCGTTGTAGAACAAAATCTCCACCAAATGCATTGCCACCAAGCTCTTCTAGTATGAGATGCCATGAAAGAGCTCGCCATGGCTTTCCAATCATAGATATATATCTTTCAGCGATGGATTGTTTTCAGACCTGCAAGTTGAAGGATTAGAAATCCAAGTGATTACAGCAGCTGAGTCGTCCTCCAACCACATGGATTCTCTTCTCTACCTTGGCTGGGGTGATGCAATGTACATACTTTTGCATGGCAGTTTAAGCCAAAGTTGTTTCTACGAGAGAAAGCGTTACCTTCATAGGCACCTGATGCAGCTTCCAAACCCACTGAAACTGTATGTTATTAAGTACATATGATACATATCCCTCAATGAAGGCAACCTGATTCTATTGGAACTCCAGCACAGCTGGTTAGATCAATTTCCATGCGCAACGGGAATATGGGAGATTTGGGTCATCATCTCCACACTAAAAAAAAAGGCTAACTGATTGGCATCCCACTTTTCATCTGCAGTCATAAGGTTTGTAACTTTGAGATGAAACATATCCATTTCCATATTGATGTATGTAGGCCAATGGCTCGATGGAATAGTAGAGATCCTCCAAGGATTCCAAAAAGCATTGATAGTTGTGCCAGTGCCGCGATGGACCATATATAGGAATTGGCACTGCACCTTTGCCTCATATATTTTGCTCCAGGAGCCAGAAAAGCTTGCCATTTAATGCCCATTGGCTATCTTGAAGTGAACGTATCCTAAGGCCCCCTTTATTCTTCGGCTCACATATGGTAGACAAAGGTGGTCTACATATGGAATACAATGCAATGCAAGATCAAAAGGTAAATCCCAGATTTTAGAGTTTCAACATTAGTTAATATTAGAATTAGATTCTCAACCTGTAAAGTAATTTGTAAAGAACAAAAAATATTAGAAAAGGATACAACTTTAAGTTGTCATTGCAAATATTCTTAATGAGCATTACGATGATACAGAAGCAAACCCATACATGGAAGAAAACAAAGCCTAATTCAAAAGCAAATTTATTGATTTTTCTCTAGTAGAAGTAAATAAACCTGTCTAGGACATTTCTATAGACACTTAAGACAGCATTTGTTATAGATACATATGTGGCACCCTATTCCCATCATAAGATACTGGAACAGAAGTCATGCAATAGATAGGAATAGAAGACAGTACTGCTTGTAGAAGGGTTGCTCTGCCACCTAGAGATAGAACGTTCCACTTTCAACTTGCAATTCTGGCCCCCATTTTATCCATAATGAAATTGATTAATGCCAGTAGCTGCAAGTTGAGCTTTTGAAAAATGGTTCGAAGCTGATCTCTCACTGTGGATGGTGTAGAAGGACTGAAAATAAGATGTGATTTGGAGAAATTAGTAGCCCGTCCAGAGAAAAACCAATAAGCATCTAATTAATAATAATTTCAAGAGTAACCTATCCCTTGCTGTAGCCCTGACCATAAGTGAACAAATATTGGCAAATAGAGTGTGAGATATGGTGGGTCCCCTAGGCTGCTGAGGTTAATACATGACCTTAGCATTTTAATTAGTTTGAACTGCAACCTGTGAGATGCTAGATAACATCTGGGAGCATATAATAAGAAGATAACGGAGATAAAGGCAGCCTTGTGGCAATCCCTATAATGGAAGAAACCTTTGGGTTGGATCCTGTCATGCATTGACCTTCTCTATATCTACCTTAACCATCATCAGACACCTGGAGCTAGGGCTTGCATAACAGAATGCATGGCTTGCTAGGCCAAGAGAATGTTAATCTTACGGACAGTATTTATTGCAAAAACTAATGGACCAAAAATTATTAGGGCAGTGTATATGTACATTTGTTTCCAACAAGTTGGCATGACAGTATATATAAAGAAACGTGGTTTCAGAACTTCTTACTTAGTTTATTATGACTGGTAAACTTGCTGTCAGATATTTTACAGATAATATTAGAAAATTAGGTCGTACACTGCACAGGCCTGATGATGCAAGAAAATATAAAGAATAATATGGACATGACGCATTTCCTTTTAAAAAAATTGTAGATGTGATGTATGATTTTATGGCCAAACCACGTTTGAATATTGCGGGGTAAGCTATTGTGAGATTGGTTCAGAAGCTTCCTTGCATGGGGTTCCAATCGCCATGCATGACAGCATGCGTGCTCACGCGGTGTGCCGTTCCTTGAACCGCAAGGAAAAATCCTTGAACCGCAAGGAAAAATCCTTGAACCGCAAGGATTGAATTCAAAGAGTCAGCTCAAGATGACGTAAGAAATAAAATTTGTACCTGCAATAAGTGAAAGAAGAATGTTTGGTAAATAGGAGTGGGTTGCATACTATTGGTGCCACAAATTGGGCATCCCCAACTTTTGAAAGACTCTCAACCATGGGCCGGTTTGGCAGCTCTTTGGCACTAGGACGTCGGCGAAGGAGCAGCCATGGTTGGAGGATGCTACCCTTGCTTCGGAACATTCATGCTATGATTAGTGGTGGTATAGCTTTTCAAACCAAGCATGTATTCAGAAAGGCTAACGGGGCTGCAGACTGGGTGGCCTCATATGCAGCCAGTCACGCCGAAGGTGCTATGTGGATTGAGAAGAGGGAGTTATATAGAGTGCTTCGGGACTTGTTATTTTCTGACCATATTGGATGTTTCCGTACTAAATCTATATGAATCATCTGTTTTAGCAAAAAATAAAATAATAATAATAATAAAAGAGCAGCCATGGTGGAAGAGAATCTTGGACTACATTTGGTTCATTGCAAAGAGCATTGGAATGGAATTGGAATTCCGATTTTGGCCCCATGCTATGGCAATAAAAGGTTGAATCATATGTTATTTGGGATCGGGTCGGAGATGGGATTGGACAGGCCCAAGATCCATCAAACCAGCTTAGGGTCAGGTTCGGCCTGGTCCGAGAAGAGTTGGATCAGGCTGGTACTTCGGAGCTTGGAATGGACTCGGCTCCTCGCAATCTATCTCTCCTCTCTCTCTCTCTCCCCACTCCCATGCTCTTCTCGTTTTGCATGGAACAAGAGGCTCAAACCTCATCCAGGCCTAATCAGGTTTCAGGCCAAGCTTGGATTCGAGCTCAGATGGGAATTTTAAAAAATTCGGGCCTTATCTGGTTCAAAGCTTGACAATTTTTCTCAGACTTGGGCTGGATAGGATAGAAACCCAATCCAGCCCGGCTTGATTCTTGCCCTATTTGGAGGAATGGGGGAGGAATAGTCATTCCATAAAAACGAGATAAATGATATTTTTGGTGCTAAACTAATCAATAAACTTTTGTGGTTTAAAATAGCGGCAAACAACAAATTCCAAACGAGATAAATATCAATGGTCATGCTATAAAAATAAATAATTTAATAAAAAACAATAAAAAATTAATAAAAATACTGAAGAAGCGGTCAGTTTCCGGGCCTGGACTGGGCCTTGCGAGAAGCCCAAACCACGCGATCGCTAAAACCCTGCCGCCTTTTTTCGAAGGCTATTTCCGCTCCCTCTCTCCGTCCCCAGGAGCAGCGGAGAGGTGAACCAATGGCGGTCTTGAAGCCCAAGAAGCCCCACCGAACCCCCGAGGACCTCGAGCTCCTCAAATCCGACGTCGCCGCGCCTCCCTCGGCCTCGGGCCCCCCTCCGCCGCCGGATTCGATGACTCTGACTTCCGGAAAACCGGCCCCTTCCGGCCCCCCCAAACCGTGGATCCCAGACTATCCGCTTCCGAAATGATCGATGGTGGCGAGAAGAAGAACCAGAAGGACGACTCCGGTTCCAGGTCCAAACCCATGCCCAAGCCCCATCCGTTGCAAATCGATCCGTTTGGGAACGCCAAAGATGACAACAAGAAGAACCTCCCCAAGTTGCCGTTGATGAAGGCGAGCGAGCTGTCGGGGCTGCGGTACGTGGACGCCGACGAGCTGGAGGGGAAGGTCCTGGGGCCGGATGGGAGGAAGAACGTGCCGGTTTTGGGGGTCGAGGAGCTGAAGAGGCTGGCTGCGAAAAAGAAGGAGGTCGCCGAGAGGTTGCTGCAGCAGCGCACGCGATACTATGATTCTCAAAGTGATTCTTGAGGACTAAGAGCGGGGATATGAGGCTTCTCGAAGTGACGGCGAGGTTGAGGACCTCCGCGGATAAGGTGTCGGCATTCACGTGCTTGGTGGAGGACAATTCAATTGCCAATATGACGGCACTTGATGCCCTACTATGTAAGTTCCCTTTCGTTTGATCTTTTATTTTTCTCGGGGAGTCTACCGAATATAGGTTTAATCATCTGTTTCTTTGATCGCCTACGGATGAATCAAGGTCTGACCTTAAGGGTGGGTTTTGTTTGCGATTGAAATCGGAATCAGAATGGATTTGAATACTTGGGGAGAATCGGGATTGAGTTTTGGGGGATTCGGGCGTTCCCATCTTACCTCCCCCCCCCCCCCCCCCCCCCAAAAAAAAAAGAAAAGAAAAAAAACAAACAAACAAACATGCCCTTATCTATTGTAGTAATGAGTGTTTAAAAGTATTGTTTTTTTTGGAGTCATGATAAGTTTTTATTCTTGAATTTTTGGCTTTAGAGGTCTTTGAAAGTCCAAAACATCTAAGTTGTATGAACTTGAATGTTGAGCAATATAGAGGATCTAAGACAACAAGTTGGATGTAACATAAATGAAAATGTCAATATGGATGTCTCGTAAGATTATAAGCGAGGAATGAGTATATTATCAGAGCTATAGGAATGTTCCATATAAGAATAAAGCAATGGTGAACATATTGAGACAGTATTGGAATGCGAAATGGAGATTTAAGGAGGTTCTACAAGGAGAGATACTTGAATCTTTGTCAAAGGATTTAGAAAGAGAAGGTAAATACCTGAGGTGACATGGATCAAATGTGTGAGAGGGAGTTTGCAGTAATTCCAGAATCAGCCTTCTACAGAAATTTGATGAGCGAGGATGCATAAAGGCAACCTAATATAATTTGGAGAAGGTTTGATTGTTATGCTGTCTTTAGGGCTCTTTTTAGGAGACCATCCAGTTATATCTTCCTAAAAATAGACAAGCTTCTATATATTCTTCATTCTTCTTCTTCTTCTTCTGTTTCATAACCTTTTTTACTTAGAGCAATTCCTACTGCTTCTGGATAAAGGTACACATATTCTGCAAAAATCTGTTAATTGGTAGTCTTGAGAAGTTCCAGGCAGGCCATTACACCAAAATATTGCTGGTTAACTGAACTTGTAAATTGATTTTCCTGCCTCTACAAATGATGGGATTAAAAGTCTGCACAGTTGTTCTTAAAATCATTAGATCCCAAATATTTCAAGGCGGTTCCACACACTTGTGAGATGATCACATCAGAAGAATGGCATAAAGGTAAAGCTCTGATAGATCTGTAGATAATAGTAGAAAAAAAAGAATGTAAAGAAGAATGGAAGAAGATTGTTCAAGAAAATTAAAGCAGTGGGAGGATAACCAAGGTGAAGACAGGAGAGGGAAAGAACATGAAAGATGAGGCAAACAAACTACTTTAACTGAATCGTGTGTCTTCCTCCCCTATATCAATATTTGAAAATAATTTGTGTTTCAACAACTTGAGGTTTAACAATTAAGATGCCCCCTATAGTAATGGTCAGGAACTGATGTTTGGACATTTTCATACATGGGCCTTTGGTCATATCGAAAAGTCCATTTACATTTATTTGGATTAATGACAGATAAATAGAGCAATGCCATGGTAACTATATAATATTAGGATCTAAAATAAGCAATTTTAACAATCATAATCAAGAGTGTTGAATGACTATTTTTCCCATTTCCTTTCAGTTTGTTATTTTGTCCATTTCAAACTTTTCATAATAAGCAATCAAGGCACTATTGTGTTTAATGCAACTATGGTGACTTCAATGGTAGTGAAACACCATGCATTTACTGGCTTTGAAGCACTAAAGGAGTTATTCCTGTCGAGGTCAGTGGCATACCTTTTGTAGAGCTTGTTAAACAAATTTCATTTTTAGGAGGGTACATTTTATCCTATTTATATTACTTCATGTCTTAGTCATATGCTCAATACATTAAAATCTTTAATCTTGTTTAAATACAACAGCCTCTTCTCCAGCTTCGACTGTCATGAGTCAAGCTCTAATATTCACTGACTGAATATTTTGGTGGTCATGTTAGTGCATTGCATCGATTTGTTCAATTATTTTTGACTGTCCTTGGTCAGTGATTGGTGCTTACACTTTTTCTTCTTATTTGACACGCTACTTGCTATCTTCTTGATAATGAATATTAACACATCTTGTTATGATATCTTGTAAAGTTGTAATGAATTTATAATATATCAAATTTCTCCCCCAAAAATAAAAAAGAAACTGGAGATATGTTATAGCATTGCCATTATCAGATGTGAAGTTTTTGCTTTTAGCCTTTGGTCCATTATAAGGTGTCTGAAAAGAGGAGAGCCAGTAGATCTTCGAGGAACTAGAGAATAGGAGGGAGGAGGTATGGGAAAGAACAGGGAAAGACTAATTTAGATTATTTGCAGCAAGAATGTGAATATTTGGAAATAGTTTACAATGCTTTTGTGAATATAACAGGATATTTGCACTTGGCATGCATAATGTGAAAAAACTTGTGCATTAAGGTTGGTGGAGAGGGTGGGGAGGACAAGAGGAGAGGGTGGGCATCGTTAGGATTTGCAAAATTGTCATGCAAGGTAGGAATGATTTTGCTTGAAAACTATGTGCTATAGCTTTATGTACATCTAGCTTTATTTATAGAAAAGTGTTTGTGGCAATGGTATTTCAGACATCTGACAGAAGTTGATGATGAAAGAGGTCATGAGAAGGAAGCTGATTGAATGGAAGTTTGGGTTGCACAGTTGATGGAAGATACAAGGAACACGTTTTTTCTGGTATAGTGCATTAGCTTTTCTGACAATTTCAGTGCTCCTACCTGGTTGGAAAGAAGAATGGGGAAGCTGTCTTGGAATAATTATTCACCTAATAGTCTATATTTCACACTCAGTGAGCTGGTCATTCTCTTATCTGTCCTTGGGATGGCTAGTCTCCTCCTCCCTATAGGCAAGATACTGTATAGCGTTTCTCAAACCCAATTTGCAAATATTCCTAAATAAAGTAAGATGAGACCACTTACCATGGTTCCTGTGGTCTTTGCAGCTTTCCATCCTACATAGTTAAAGCTTTTGATGTATGTCATGCTAGATAAAGGTTGGTATACTGACTTGTAGGAGGATTTTAGAAGTGGAGATAAGTGGACTCAAGAGTTGAGATTGAGATGTTGAAAGGGTAGAAAACATAGTTTGTTCAGAATGCTTCTCAATAGGATAAACAAGCTCTTCATGTGACATTGTAAATCTTAGATGATGTTTAAATTGTATTAATAGATTCTCAGATAAAGTGAGATCTGTTTAAGACACTAAACCCACTAGCTTTTTTGCTTAGCCTTGTGCCTAGAGGGTATATGCATCAAAATTTCAAAGATTTTTTCTTTGTTTCCCTTTCCATCAGATACAAATTGCTTGCTTCACTACCATTTCAGCGGGAGTATTCAATGATTCAAATGGTTGTGCTTTTATGAAGAAGAAAAAGGAATTTACAGATGCTTTCTATTAATAAACTCTCACAATGCTGGCACCCCAATAAGATTGAATTTTATGTGTAAGCTACAGTTATGTTGGTGTGTTTTGCTCCAAGATTGTTGATGATCATGAGAGACATGCTATTTTTTATTGCTTTCCTTTCTTTGCTGCTGTAAAATGGGTTTAGCCTTCACAAGTAGTAAATCTGTTTACTGATAGATTATTCACTTGATTGTTTGTCTTTTCAGGTTACTGCCAGGTCGCAAGTTGAAAAGCATTTTCTAGCATCCCTTGGATACTTTGCCTGAAACAAAAGATGATTTCTCTCTTTTACTTTTTTGGTATTGGGAGGAATGCTTGAAGAGGTGCATCTTGTTAGAACACATCCTCGAAATTTAAATAAGGTTACCACACACCATATGCCTCATGGTCAGCGAAACCGTCTCGAATTGCCCGGTTCAGAGCATACTGAGCTGTACTGGCTATGGGATAGTTCCGGCAACTAAAATGAAAAACCGGCGACGGAGGGGGAGGAGAAGGAGAGAGAGAGAGAGAGAGAGAGAGAGAGAGAGAGAGAGAGAGGAAGGAAGAGAGAGGGAGGGTGGTGGCTGGCGGTGGCCTTCGGTTCTCCTGTTTCGAACGACTGGCCGGTGGAGGGTCGTGAAGGGGCGGACGAAACAGGAAAATTGGAGGCGGAACTCCGCCGCCCCTCCACGCAGCTCGTAAGCCTCCGCTGAATGTCCGCCACCCTCCTCTCTCTCTCTCTCTCCCTCTCCCCCTTCTCTCTCTCCTTTCCTCTCACCCATTCTCCCTCTCCCCCTTCCCCTCTACTATGTCGGTAAGGGCTTGGCATGGAACAACATGGGGGCATACCGATCCGTGCTGCCAGGCAATCAGTCTGGGTTCCGGTTCCAGCATAGCAATGCTTGCCTCAGCCAATATTAGGTGTTACTTAATGTTCTACCTTGAGATCTTAAACATCACTGGATTTAATTATGCGTCTTTATTAAAATACTATTACTGATTCATTTTTATCATCCCTTCTAATCAAAGGCAATGCTCCATTATGGTGTGAGCATCTTCAAATTTCTTCACAACGCTTATCCATTATCTCTTAGGCCTTCCCCAGTCCATGACTCTTCATCCATTCTCTGAGTACTGCTCATCCTTCTTGGAGTTTACATTGCAATGTTTAATGGAGAACCCAAGGAAAAAGAAAAACTTCATCTGCTAAGATTTGCAATTTTTTTCTCTGACCTGTGATGGAATATGATTTTAAATGTACCATGATGCAAGTGTTGGAGAAAGAGGATATGAATATTTCATGGTATGATTGGAAAGAGTAAATTACATCTCTAATTTACCATGTTTTGCGATTAAATTAGAAGAATCAACTAATGATATGTAATTCATGCCTTATTTCAGGTCTACTTTAGGAGCCAAAATTTATATATTTCTTTTATTTTTTCTATTTGAGCTTTATTACATTCGAACATGTTGATTGTAGATATGAACGGTTTGTTGTTGCACTCGAGGATGCACTGAAGGGCATGCTACCTGATCTGAAAAACAAAGCAATGAAGGTCAGTACCCAATCCTCTTTTCTTTCAAAACCCTGCCCTGTATCAGCAAACTATTAGTTGATATGGGGTTACGACTTTTCAGACCAAGGTGGTATGTGATTTGTACACCCCTGTACCATGGTAATTTAAACCTTGCTGTATATACATCACCAATGCCTGGCCACTTGTTGGAGTAGCATAAAGTTACATGGTTTAACTAAAAAAAAATCATTTCCTCCTTTTGCGATTAATTTGTCAGTTTTATTTTTCAATTGTCTTTTATACCACGCACACATATATGTACAACTATCATGTGCCTATGGATAAAACTACATCGTTTGATTTAAAAAAATGTTTTCTGTTTAGCTTGCCATTTTGTTTTCTAGTCCTCCTTGTAGCCTTCTTAGGTATACTCATTCATAAAACGCAATGTCAAGGAAGTCAGTGCAAAATTTTGTAATGATTTGGTTGGGACCTGGGAGATGTGCATGTAAAAAATTCTTTGTTATTGAATTTCTTCAATTTTGTTTAGTAAAGCATTAGCATATTGAGATACTTTTATGTGGAATTTATAGGGTAAATATTTGTTGATTTGCTTAAAAGGATGAGAAATCAAGTTTGGCGCATTACTAATGCATGCACAAGTACTTACTCTTTGGAATCAAGCATGTCATGTTCATAGATTTTGTTTTTTGGAGGACAATGCTCTTTTTTTTATTAGTTTAGGTAGTGAGATATGTCTGGCTGGGAAGTTTCTTTTCACCTTGGCTGTTATTACCACTATTTATGAATCTTTAGTGGATGGGTGATTTTTGACATTCTTTTTTATACAAAAAGATGCCCTATTATTTACTTTGATGGTGATTATTTGATGGATATGTCAGGAACACCATATCTTTCTCATGGGACAGCATATCTCTTTAACAAGAGGAAATAATTGATCATGTTTTCATTGCTATTCTTTCCAGACAGTTTACACCCTCTTGAAAAGTAAATCAGAACAAGTGCGCAGGTTGCTCACCGCTCTTGTTAACAAAGTAATATTTCCCTAGCTGCACCCCTATCTTATGCTTTTACTCAAGCTTCATTTCTTCATTGCGGGGAAAATAAAAGGAATACTGTCAATAATGAAGTTTTAACTCCAATTTTAGTGCAAAACATGATCAGTTCTTGGCTATATGCAGCTTGGTGATCCTGAGAGGAAAGTGGCATCTAATGCTTCATATCACTTGTCTTGCTTGTTATCTGCACATCCTAATATGAAGGTAAACCACTTTATCTTTTTCCCAAGTAACAAAAGTTAAACCACATTTTATACTTCCCTTTTCCCCCTCTTTTATTAATTGGCGATCCTAATTTATTATATTTGGTTAGCTATCCTGACTAGCTTCATATAGTTATAAAAGGATGTTGTAATCATTGGCCATATCATAGGAACTGAGTACTGCTTAAGCTTGACTAAAGTTGGGATAGGATGAACATCAATTCCATTTGCCAATCTGTTGTAACTTAGAAGTTGAAAATGCCAATAGATGAGGAATCGCTGTAAGGATCTCGGACCTCATCCAAAAAAGCTACTTAGAAGTTATTATTTAGAGTTTTTGGCATTGTATAAGTATCCAAGGTGTCTTAAGCATACAACTGATATGTAACTAAACACATACTCACATGGGTTCTCACATAGTCCATCTATTTAAGCCCTAACATTCTTGTCAAGCTAAGGATTTAAATTCAATCTAATCTAATTTGCAAATACCATACCTTGATCGGCCAGTGGTCAGCCTCTAAAGGGCTTATGCTGTAATGTCCTATAATCAACTGCATCCTACTTAATCTCTAAATAATTAAATAATACAGTTTGAGTTTGAGTATCTTGTTTTAATAGCAACGCGGACTGTGTGAGTTGGTGGGAGTTGATAGTATTGGCTGCCCATGTGCACCCATCAGTGGCGACAATGGCTCGGACACTATTATCAGGTGCCAGCATTTTTCTGGAGTATCTTATATTATGGAGGACATAGGCCTTGAGAAAATTTTGCGTCCTTATATATTATAATTTTAAAAGAAGGTTTTGACATAGGCCTTGAAAAAATTTTGTAGCCTTATATATTATAATTTTAAAAGAGGGTTTTGACATTGCTATTATCTTGAATCAGATTACAAACGAAAAGTATTCTTATCTATTCTTATCCATGAAATTTTGAGGTATCAGCGGTTTAATACTGGTTATAGATTGTTCGTGCAGGTAGAGGTGTGGCCAAGTTGGGAGGCAATATCATTGTTGTTTCTGGAAGTTGTATGCATGTGTATAGATTTTGTGCACCAGGCATTCCCAAACACGTCTGCTGATAAGTTGCAGAAAAGGATTCCTAGAGCCATCACGATTCAAGATAAATGTTTTAAAATATTTTCTAGTATAAGGTAGGTAAATCCTAGTCATTCTTTTACAGCCAGCCTTTGTGAAAGAAGATAATCCTGGGCCATTTGCATTAAAATAGTATTTGCAAATGTCACAAAAAGATAGGAAAAGAAAATAGTATTGGTATTAAAGATAGAGTAACAGTAAAGTACAGAGTGTGCTTTAACAGCTATCATTTTATAATTATCATTATACCATGGAAGTTATTTGAACTTTGATCTTTTTCTTCTGACCAAAGAGTAGTTTTTAAATTGGAAAATCCATATCTACAATCATGTATTTTATTACATGCTGCAATTTTATTACTCTCTTTCACCATGGTGTAATAATAGTTGTTATAGCAATCTATCATACAGCTTCAAAGACAGGTTCTTGTTTAGGGACATGGGTGTCGCAAAATGTTTTAGTAGCTTCGTATATGTAGTTTTCTATATTGTTATTACTATTATCTTTTTGTAGTGTAGTTTAGTCTCACTTAGTTTAAGGCCGCATATTTAGACCCTCGACCGGGATGAGCAGGCCCTCGGTCGTGCCTATAAATGTCTCATATTGGCACTACCGCTGTTTCGTTGATCCCGTGATCTTTGACCCGTTGACCGGGTCACTGATTGCGGCTATTCGAAGCCGAGATGGACTGGCCCTCTCGCTCTCGCATCACCGCTTGCGTAACCACTAACCAGACAACCCTCCAAGTCCAACCACAGAACATCCTGTACTGCAAATCACTATCTGCCACGTGGGATCATGCGGGTCAGCAACAGAAATACCCCCTTTGGATTGAGGGGGAGGTGACCAACGTCAGGTCGCATCGGGCGCGTCCCGGTACCCAGTGGGATCACCGTAGAAATTTCAACCAATTGCTAAACGGCATGTGGATGGTAGACGGGATTCCCTCCTTTTGATGGAAGGAAAGTCGTGTTGATCACGTATAAGTTCTATATCTGGACCGTCCGATAGATACATATTCCATCGTGATATGTCAGTAGAAAATACAAATGTACGGTGCCGATCATCCCGTGGACTCGGTTGGGCTTCTCGTCCATGATGTATGAGAATACTTCTCCGCTGTCGGTCTCTGGGCCTACGTGCAGGCTCAGTAAGTCAGCTGACATATTAAGAACACCGAACACCATTTCCTTTCACGCACCACATACCTATTATTTTCTGATACTGGGTACGTGTCGGGCTTTTGTTTGCTATTGGTAATTGTTTCTTGTCCAGCTTATTGCGGCTAATCAAAATCTACTGCCCGATTGGAATCATTGGATCCCTTCAACAACGACGGCTCACTAAAACACAACACTGTTACAAAGAAAATAACGTCCGTTGCTGTTTTCCACTTCTTGCGCCATGTCATCGAGGCTTTCTGCAGATATATGTCATCCTTATTCTTCAAAATTTTAATTTGAAACTCCGTAGAAATATTCTGGTATGACTAGCTTGCATGCAATTCAAAACACATAAATTTAACTCCATCCTGCCATTAAGAAAGCAAGTCCTTTTTTCTATGGTGATGATGTTATTCTGATTAAGAACAAGTTCATGGAAGTTATCTTTGACTCGTTCTACCAATCTTTTTTAGTAAAGTATGTGTTTTTTTTACGGTGATGATGTTATTCTGATTAAAGACAAATTAATGAAGGTTATCTTTGATTCATTTTAACAATTCTTTTAGTAAATTGTTCTTCCATCCTATCCAAAAGCTAAAAAGAGTTGCTTATTCAACTTGCAGGTCAACGTGTCTTTGATTTTTTTTTCCTTCTGAGGGAAAATATTACTTCTAGAATTATGTTTGATGATCTACTGATTTTGTTGGAGTGCATACTCCCCCATATGGGCATAATTTTTCCTGGTTTGTTGAATAAAATTCAGGTAAACACTTCTTACTTAAATTAAAGAGCGGGCTATCCAGGACTTTGGGTGTTCCATTTGATGAGTGAAATGACATGTATCATTTACTAAATTCGGCTTTGATTAGATGTTTCAGAAGAGATTGATGATAGTTAAAATGATATTGCTATAATAGAAAATAATGGATGATGATAATATGATAATGAGCCTTTTTAAGAAAAGATTCAATACATCTACATCGATTAAAGGTTCCGGCCAATACTTCTTATTTACTGCTAAAATTTGATTTACTACCATATATATATATATCATTTATAATTAATTATCAAAATTGCTATTTTATCTAACCAAAAAAGCTTTATCTTCATGCCTCATATGACACTTCTGTATAACAACTCAATAAGAATGCAATAAAGAAGTTCCCATCGATTAAGTGCACCATGCATGTTTTAATCACCTCTTTAACTACAAAACAAATATTATTATTAGCAAAAGCTTCATTTTGATCAGATAAAAGCTAGGGATGTCAACAAAATAACAAACAGATTTTATCCCAAAAAACCTATATCCACTTGCGGTGTAAGCGCACGTTAAAACCGTTATTAACGGCCGTTATGTTGACGATCCTATCTATGGGATCGAACTCACCAGCTACTTACGACCGTTATGGTCCTTTTCATCCGTGCAGGGGGCGCAGGTTTAAAAGCGGGGGAGATCTCGAACAACCGCAGTCACTTTTTTTAATCTTCACCAACCCCGAACTCAACGTCTCGTGGGACCCACCTTACACTCCAGCGATTCTCTCTCTCCTATCTCTCTTAAAGAAGACTCGTTTTTCGGACGAGCGAAAAAAATTTGGCGAAAAGGGGGCGAGAAAGGAGGTTTTTTTTCCCCTAACCGCAAGCGAGGAGAGAGAAGGAGAGTGAGTGATCGCGAAGAGAGGAGGTGGGAGAGAGCGAGAGAGCTCGCGATCGTCTTGGCCTGCCCGTGGCGGAGGTGACGAAGAAGGGGGCTACGAGATCCATAGTGAAGGCGGCGATGGCTGCCCTCTGAGACGACTCCCCGTCTCCCCTTCCTTCTTCGTCCCAATCTATCACTGGATTCACTTCTTCTCTGTCGTCCTCTCCGTTGGCGTCTTCGTTTGATTACGCTTCGGGTCACGACCGGAGTCGCCGTCGTTTAGACCTCGGAAGAAACCCTAGCCTCGCTGCATCTTCTTTTCAGGTGCTCACCAGATGCCAGTATTTTTTTTTCTTGTTCATTTTTTTCTGATAATTTATTGACACCAGCATACTTTACTTTTTTTTTTGTTGTTGAAAATTTTCAATTTTTGTGCTGTTTAGGGTGGGATTCTGTTGATTTCTTGATGCAGTGGAGTCGTTTTCATGAAAATGAAGAGAGAGATAGAATTATTATTGGATTTTGACCTAGAATTTTGGAAGGTTAGAATTTTCAAGGAGATTCGAATAGACTTGGTTGTTTTGGATGTCTTACGTGCTGCTAATTGATCGATGAATTCATGTGAAAGAGGCATCAATCATCGGTAACTGGATCGAAGATAGCATATAGAGCTCAAAAGAAGAAAAGTTTTGGCCTTTTCTTGGATGTTTTGTTTCTGTCAAACTAATGAGATTAGTGCTATGAATTGAATGAAGTGGAGTGAGATCTTTTTTGACCAAGTTCACTGGCATAAGTTTCAGCCAATGCAGAACAAACAACTCAAATACTGAATATTTTGGTTCCGTAAGCTATGGAAAACCCATAAATTTTGTTCCAAATGAAAGAAACAAATGGGGGAACTATGGAAGAAGGGCAAATCATGAGCCAACAACTGGTATCTTAGTTAGTTCGCACCCATCTCTCGTAGTGAGAGGTCTTCAGTACAAATCTGTCTAGTGGTGAATAACTATTGTGTTCTCAAAAAGATAAAACATAAAGCACACATGGTTCATCCATTACTGGTCTATGTCCATGAGTGGTCCGATATCGATAAAATTCATACTAAAGTAAAGAGTCTTACGCAAGGTCCGCCGTACCGGTACCGGTCGGCGTACCGGTGGCGGCCCGGACCGGTACGAAACCGGTCCCGTACCGGTCCGTACCGGTGGCGTACCAGTCCGTACCGGTCCGAACCGTGCCGAACCGGTCCCGTACCGGTTCCGTACCGGTTCTTCAACAATAAATTACCGGTACCGGATTTTACGCTGATTCGGTACCGGTCCCAAGCCGGACCGTTACGTACCGGCCCGTACCGGCCGGTACGGACCGGTATGGCAGACCATGGTCTTACGGATCTGATCTTATTGGTTGCATGGTGCGAAATCCTCTTGCTCAACTTGGGAGAAGACATCACATGTTACCAACACCCGCCAGGCAACTCCATATGTGCGCTATCATGAGCTACAATGCAGTAGTGGAAAGAAGAAACTAGAGAAAGATAATCCTGTTCTCTTCTTGTTTAACCCTAGTACCCTTTTTTAAGGAGGTTTTAGATAATTGGCACCTTGGACTTTGTTTAAAAGATGCCCTCATATTAAGTTAAATGCTCACCACTTTACAAAAAGAGAAAAAGGGGCAGTTTTATATCACAATGCCTCTGTATTTTCACTTTCTAGTAACCATGTACTTGCTGATTACTTAATGCCTAACTCGCCTTGAGTGAATACATTAGATGTCACAATCTCTACTCAAACTTCTTATTTGAACTAATTCTGTGAACATGTGTTAGGTTTTCTTTCACTTAGTTCCCCATCTTTGAATAACCACATCTTAAGTTCCCCATCTTTGAATAACCATATCTTTCCTTTTCTAGTGATTCCTTGGATGTAGTGTTGAACCCCAATATGCCTAACTCTTAATTGATTAACAAGTCTTACTGCCTGTTAAATCGCACTGTGCTCTCTAGTAAAACATTGAAGTCATTCTACTAACTGTTAATTTTTCATATTATGAAGTGCCATCTTTGGTGCTCCAATTGACTTGATTAAGAGGCGGTTGAGCAGATATGAATGGCTGATTGTTTGGTGTAGTTGATAAGCTCATCCATGTCAAATATTATGATTGTGGTGCATTTGGAGATATAAAAGGTTTGCACTGACCGCAAATGCTACCAATGTTTGGTGGTATAGTGTCAAGATAAGATTATTCCCATTATTATTTGCTATGCAGGAAGCTAAGCAAATAAATTGATAGATCTTGAAGATCCAATGCCATTTAGATGGTTTAGTTCAACCCGATAAAATAATTGAATTATTTTTCATGAAACTAGTCGAGATACATCGATATAATAGGAAAGTGGATATCATATCACAAAACCCAATTCATTATTGTAGTTTTGGAATGGGTGATGAAACTCTAGTTGTATGTATTGATTTTCTCTAAATCACACTTCATTCTTTATGTTGTTTCCTAAAACTATTTCTTCTTGTTATTGACCAAAATTTGGAAGAGATGAAGATCTTTTGATCTCTAAGTTTCCACTTTAAAATCACCTTTTCCCAATTTTACCTATAATGGGATGCCCAAAAGCTTAGATTTATTATTTAAGTTTAGTCCTATCTAGGGATATATTTTTCCCACCAATAAACAAGAAAGAAACTTAAAAAGGAGAATATGCTATATCGTTACCTGCTCGTGCATGAAAATGATTCTTTTGCTTAGGGCTAGATCACCAGTTCCATGATGCATACTTTTCAAGTCAAAGTTGGCTCAATGATTCTTGTTTTGTTCAAATTGTAGATCATAAGGTTTTGAACAACATTGATATCTCGTAAATCTGAGTGTCTATTGAGCCTTTCTAGTTTAGGCGGGGCCATGACCTAGCATCAATACAAAACATGTTGGCTTGAGACCGGCCTGTCCTAGCCCTGGATCTAACTTTTGATGCTGGCCCAGCCTAGCAAATGTCAAGCTTAGAGAGGCCTAGCCTAACTTGATATCAATTCCGAGGTCATGCTTGAGTTAATCCATGGCCATGGTGGCTCAATGCTTGAGAAAAGAGAGAGGGGGGGTGGGGTGGGGACGGGAAGATCCAAGTTCCAGATCATGGTCTATCATGGTCTTCCGAACAATGTGAGATTGCTTTGCACCAAACTCTTACGAAAGAGGGAACAATGAGAGGAGGTTTGGGGTTACATATTGTATTGCATTGTATCGTATCATATTATATGTATGTATCAATGTAATGTGGCACCTAATGTTAAATGGAATTGATTTGGTGGATGTATTAGTGAAGAAGAGGATTTTGTTAATTGCTTGGCGGTGAGGTATTTGGACCTTAGTTACTGTTGGAAGCATTTGAATCTAAATAGTAGTGATAGTTTGACATCACATGTAATATGTGTAATATATCCTTTATTGGCGGTTGGCTGTCCATATTTGAGTTTGCCATTGCACTTATGGTGGATACCTTGATCTCATTCTGACATATATCTTGACTTTTTTTTGTCATAGAGTGAAAGACAATGGCAAAGCAGTAATAAAAATGGTTCGTTCAGGCTTTTCTTAGTCTTTTGTGATGTTTATGCTTTCTGTGTTTTGGTATTGATGCAAAGTCAGTTGGAACATGGCTGTTTTGCTTTTGAAGACTATCTTAGGTTAGTTTTGAATTTTCAAAAGAAAGTAGCTGTTCTTTACCTAATTATTGTTCTGAGAAAGCCATCAATTACTCATTGAAAATTTGTTTCTTCCTTTTCTTTTCAGATATGTCGCCTGAGCATTATAGTGCTAGGCATGAATAAATTTGGTTAGCTTTGCTGTAGTGGCTCTCTACATTTCAGTGCAGATTAGTTGGAGGTACATGACTTCCCGTACAAGATGGTTCTCATTCTTCCTTGAGACAAACTTTTTGGCATGGTGATGGTTATTCCTAGCCACATTCAGACAGGTGCTTCTCTGTCATTGTAGTAATATTTTCGATGTGATATTAATATGTAGGAGTATCTTTAAAGTGAATGATGTTGAATATTTTCAAAAGGATATTAGTTGGTCACAAATTCACCCTTATGGCATTGCCAAATTTGTTTTGGAATCTCAGCCTGGTGGAAAGGGAGATATTACTAGATTGGAGTAATTTTCATTTAGATACTAAAATTACCTCATAAACTCTTTAACTCACTCTGTGACTCCTGGAAATTATAGGAGTGTGAAGGTTGTTAATGATGTCCTATAAGAAAGAACAATGGAACATGAATTTGAGAAGAGATTTCCAGCTAATCCTAGAGACTACAAGTTGTTTGAGGAAGTCGGAGAAGGTGTCAGTGCCACTGTGTACAGGGCTCTCTGTATTCCACTAAATGAGAGAGTTGCTATCAAGGTTCTTGACCTTGAGAAGTGCAATAATGACCTGGTATGTTAGCTTTTTGTTATTGGCTGAACAAATTTGAGGGAAACTTTTTTATGCAATAACTTTTTTTATTCTGAGCTTTTCTTTTTCATTGTTGCAGTCTTTATTGTCTCTTCCTTTCTTAAGAACAACCTGGCAGTTAGTTTTTTTAATAATTAATGGTGAAATTTGAGTTTCACGCTTCTTTATGCAATGGATTATAATGAATTTTTAACCTTATGCTTTTCTAATGCCCTATATTCAGTCTAAGTATAGCTGTAACTTTCTGTTGCATCATAGTATTTCTTCCTTCCATAAGTTTGTTAGTCTCTCTTAAAGCATTCTAATAGTTGCAAGTTGCAACAATGTTTTCACTGTAATTGTTTTTCCATGTAGTTTTAGATTTTTCTAGTTATGTAAAACTAAAACTATAACCAAAAGCCTCACCTAGTTGCGGCTATTTTCTTTTCCACCTTTCTATTATTTCATCTCAAAGTAGCGAAACTACTCGATTATAATGTTTTCCCCACTATTTTCTATGCTTAAACCTAAGAGCACTTTGGATAGTTTTCTTTTAATTACAGATGCTGGTATATACTTATCATGTAATAGAAGTTCGTCTGGGTCTTGTAAAAGAGCAAGCAGTCCATATACTCAGCTCTAATTCCTTTGACAAGAAGTTCTTCCTTTTAAAAAAGTATTAAATGGAGATCTTTCTTTTCGATTTGTGATGAATGTGTTGCACAGCTTTCTTCTAGTGATTGCTTATTTGTTTCTGGTTTCCTTCTTACAGGATGGAATAAGGCGTGAAGTGCAAACTATGATCTTGATTGATCATCCAAATGTCCTACGAGCTCATTGCTCTTTCACAGCAGGTCACAACCTATGGGTTGTGATGCCTTACATGGAGGGGGGATCTGCCCTTCATATAATGAAATCTGCTTATCCAGAAGGTTTTGAGGAGCCAGTTATTGCAACTCTTCTACGTGAAGTTCTTAAAGCTCTTGTTTATCTCCATTCTCATGGGCATATCCACAGAGATGTTAAGGTATCAGCTTGTAATGTTTATGATTGGTGCTCTTGAATTTTTTGCTAATCTTTTAATTACCGAAGTGTTAAATTGAGCTTCATTTTTTGTTCCAAATTCTACATCACGATTGTTGGTTTGCATGAAAATAAACATGATGAGAGATAAATAAAAAACAACAATGTTTCAATTGGGAGTTTGATTCTAACTTTTGTTTGTTATCCAACAAATTGATTGTTGGAAGGTTAAGTTCTTTTGTACTGGTTCATATGCTTAAAAATTTCAAGTAAACATGATCTAGTATGATATTTCTTGTTTGAGAAGCTAGATCCTAATCATCTAGAGCAGCAAATGAAAAATCAACCCCAAAAGAAGAATTTTGTCCACATTCATCCAGTGCATTATGATAATGAAATCATAATCCAACTATTTCATTGAGTGGAAGGCATGCATAGAAAGCCATAATTTTATTTATTTATTGGACTGTTTATCTTTGTTTCTTATGAGCACCTTTGCAACTGCTAGGGTCTGCCTTATAAGTGCCATGCCACATCAGTACTAAGAGGGAAGTGGTGAAAAAGGACTAGTGGCAACTTTGTTATCAAAGGATGGAGCCCTTGATAGAATTGAATGGCAAAGAAGGTTATATAAAAGTTAACCTTTAGTTTGAATAAGGTTTATGATATTATTATAGTTGTAATAGGCTTAACAGTTCTTAAAATTCTCCACTAGGATTAGTATGTATGGCTTAAGAAACTATATCTCTGGACAATATTAGTCTGCTGCTATTTAACATGCTATAGTCTTTGGCATGTGAGTTTTTTTTTCGTTTGTTTGACATGATAATATGATATGCTTTTAACATAGATTAGGGAGAGAAATTTCTAGTGTCAAACTTGAAAATAACTTAACCACATGTTTAATGAGGTAGCTGAAGAGCCCTGCAACAAGCATATCAATCTGATTGTATATACTTATGATGCCCTTTTTCTCAGGTTTGACTTCTAATGACATTTCACTCGTCTGGTCAACATAAATGGCTGGCCGTTATGTGCAAAAATGTTCTTGTCGCATTGTTGTCAGCTTTACATGTCTATGTGAACAAATTCTACATTCATAATGTTAACTCACTTAAATCATTTCTATGCAATCTGCTGTAGCCTTGTTCGTGACTGAAGATTATATGATCTGTTGGCTTTCAAGCAGATGGGTATTCAGAACTATAACTAAACATCTGTTCTCATATTCTCTCGATCTTAGCAAAATAGCTTTGCTAACCTGTGCAATTGAGCAGCCATTATGGCATCAGGGAATTCTTTTGTCAAGTTGTAGAAAAGGGTTCACATTGTTCAGTCCAAAGAGATAGGGTAGGCTTGTCGATAGTCTTGCTGTTCCAAGAGATACTAATATAGTTGTATTCTTGTTCACGCTCTTTATGCTGGAGATTGCCAAATCATTTCCCTGAACCCATATAAGCATCTCTACTTGCGTTGGTGTCTGGGTAGCATTATACATACTACTGATGAGTTCTTCATAGAAATCAAGTTCTTTAGTGAACATTGACTTAACAAGGACTATCTACTCAGGTCCCCCAACCTATCTGGTATAGTGATATGTCTAACTGCAAGATGCTGATCGGGTTGAGGGTCGGATGAAGAAGGTGAAAACAAACTTGAACAATGGCTATATATCTATATAATCATACTTCTAGGACTTTTAAACTGTATTGATGCTCTTTGAAATTAGTGCCAAATTTCTTTAGCCTGCTTTTATCTTTCATGATATCACATTGGTTCTACTTTTTTCAGGCTGGCAATATCTTAATTGGTGAAAATGGAGCTGTTAAGCTAGCAGACTTTGGTGTCTCAGCATGCATGTTTGATACTGGAGATAGGCAAAGGTCACGAAATACATTCGTGGGGACTCCATGCTGGTGCTTCTCCATATCCACACATTTTTCTTTTCAAAATCTATATTTTTGAACTTGGAATGTTGTCCATGGCAATTCTTTTATTGGCTTCTATTTTATGTATAATCATCAGATGATTATGAGGGACTTATTGAAATTCACCCACTTCTTTTATGTTTCACAGGATGGCTCCTGAAGTAATGCAACAGCTACATGGATATGATTTTAAGTGAGTGGTCGCTATATCATAGTGATATAAGGAGCCTAGTAAATTGCAAAATGTTTAAGAACTGTTCTTCATTAAAGTTTTCTGTTATGTTGTCCTTTTTATTTTGTGTATTGTAAACAGAGCAGACATTTGGTCGTTTGGCATAACTGCATTAGAACTTGCCCATGGACATGCTCCATTTTCCAAATATCCTCCAATGAAGGTGCATTTTTGTAAATTAATCTTTAGAAGACATGCCCTTTTTTGGTAATGTATTGATTTATGCAATAAGAGTCCTATTTCATGACTATAGGTGTTGCTTATGACCTTACAAAATGCACCTCCAGGTCTTGACTATGAAAGGGACAAAAGATTCTCCAAGGTTTTGCTTTTCTCATTAAAACTTTATGATAAACACTAAGTTTCAAGCAATGTTTAAAAATTAAAATTTATGATCAAGAATAACTTTCAGGGAATGTTTTGATATTGTTTTGTTTTTGTAGGCTTTTAAAGAGATGGTAGCTACCTGCTTGGCGAAGGATCCGAAGAAGCGCCCCACTTCAGAAAAGCTTTTGAAGCATCCTTTCTTCAAACAAGCTCGTTCAAATGAATATCTAGCGCAGGCTATACTTAATGACCTGCCTCTACTTGGTGATCGTTTTAGGGCACTGAAGGTTTAAATTTAAGTTTTAATCTAATATGGAGCTGTTTCTATACATTTTTTTTTGAAGCCTGACTGGTCCTGTTTCCAGGGACAAGAAGCCAATTTTCTCCTACAGAATAAGGCTCTTTCTGGCGATAAGGAACAATTGTCTCAGGTAGACAACAAAACGTGCTTGCATTTATTGTTTTATCAAATTAAGTCATGAGATATCTCACTTATGGTCCCTTTATATTGTTGAGCTAACTAAACCTAAAAGGTTGCAGGTATATCTAGCGAAACAGATTATCTGTTAAATTGCTTTGTCTAAATGTATCAAGTTATTGTGTGCAACAGTGTTTTGGTTTTTTTGAACTTGTTTATCTATCTAGCGAAGCAAGTTATTGTTTTTCTGCCTTGTAACTTTTATAGAGAGTGATGTTCAGCTTCTGAACTAAATCAAGCAACAAAAATTTGCTGTTTCTCTAAATCATAGAATTGCTTTAAATGAAACATATGATTTCCATGGTGTTCTTTACTATCAAAATTTCCCCAAAACCCTGACTGATTATTCATTTCTCCTCCTCCTCTGCTTTTAAGATTTTCTCATCCCGGAGCACTTAGGTACTATGGAATATGCATAATCAAGGTAACCCCGTCCCAGTGCCATGCTATTACTGTATCGATACGGTATGATGCGCCCCCCATACCATATACTGGTATCAAATTAGTCGGTACAGTACACCCCGTACCATTTGGTTCGGTATGGTACGACGTACAATGTGCATAATGGCATGGAGATAGAGGCCCCCCCTCCCCCTCGTCCTCCTCTCCTCTGAAGATTTCATCCTAGAGGACTTAGGTAATATGGAATGTGCATAATGGCATTAAGATAGAGTCCTAGGTGTCTTGATAGACTAGGTGACCGGCTGATCATAAATGTAGTTTGCCCTATAGCTTGGATAAAGGGGGAGCAGGCAAATAAAAAATTAGCAGATCTTTCTTACCTATTCATGAGAATCTTGTTACGACAATTTGCACTAAATGACATTTTACATATATTGCATTGTTTATTGTTGTCAATATTCTAACAATTTTTAACTAGTTTTTTGGCTAGGGAATTAGCCTATAATGGGACCTTTTGCAAATGCTTATTGCATGTGGTCTAGTATTGAAATGTGCCAAATATGCATATTGCAATTTTTTCCACGTTAATGTCATGAATATAAATGCATGCTGCACATGATATTTTCAATATGCAGCTCCCATAATCCTATCACTATCAAGCTTCGCTGTGATGGGTTTTCTTTTTAATTTTTATCTAATTCAATAGTTGTGCTCAAAGTTTTGGCATATAGGCATCCTATTTTTATTTAAGCGTTAAATATGTGCAAATCTTAAGAGGGGTATAATCATAAAGTAAGGAGTTGTGTTTAAAGTTGTGATCTCGTGCACAGGCATCTAGCCATTGCTCATGTTAATATAACTAGTGCTTAGAACTTAGATTTTGGACTAACGCCATGATCTAACTATTGTCTGTGAAAACCTAATTAACCTGCTCATTGGTACTGAAATGCCAGCACTCCATAGTACTGAGTGTCTGTTGTGCTGGTACCAGGCTTCGGACCGGTTGTCCGGCGGCACGTGTTGGTACGAACCGGGCTTGTACCGACACAGTAGAGGAGGCGGGGGAGAGGGCGAATGGGAGAGAGGAAAAGAGAGAAGGGGGAGAGAGGGAGGGAGAGAGGAGGAGGGTGGCGGAGGCCGGCGACCCAAGCGAAGGAGGTGGAGGAGGGCTCCGCGGCCGGATCCCCTTTTTCATTCGAAATATGGGTCCGACCACTTTTTTATTTTTGCGACTTTTAAGTGAAGTCGGCAAGCGATTTGCCGACTTCACTTAAAAATCGCCAAATTAAAAAGGGCCCTAGGCTCCTTTTTAATTTCGCAATATTTAAGTGGAGTTGGCTAGCGATTTGCCGATTTCACTTAAATATTGCGAAATTAAAAAAGCGACCGGACTCTTGTTACAAACAAAATAGAGATTCGGTTGCGGAGCCCGAAAGAGCCTTCTCCGCGTGGCTCGCCGGCCGGTCTCCACCTCCCTCTCCCTCTCCTCCTGCTCGCTCTCTTTTCATCTCTTTCTTTCTCCTCCTTCCCTTCTAGCGACGGATTTCGTTTCTGTTGCCGAAACCATTACGGTCTGCCACCGGAACGGCTCAGTACGGTCGGAACTGCCCGGTTCGAGATGGTTCTGCTGACCTTGCTCAATACTATGAAAGTGAGAAATGTGGTGCAATATGTCACTGGATTATATGATATTGTTTGTACTTTTTCAGTAATAATTATTATTGCTGGAGTTAATATTGCATATGATGGCAAAAATCTGCACTGCTGGTTGCTATAACGATGTCATAGTTGTGGCTTTGCAGCAAGAGTACATACGTGGAATCAGCGCTTGGAACTTTAATCTGGAGGACTTGAAAACTCAGGCTGCTCTTGTAAGGAGGTCCACTTTGTGTTTGATGCCAGTATTAATTGAATAGTTGTCATGTCTTAAAGAGGGATCAATTGGAGGGAAAAGAAGATAATTGAAAGGTCTTTAACATTTATCATTGTGCTTTTGTTTGCAGATTGAGTCTTCAGATGAGATAGTCCACTCAGAAGATATAGATAATAACCACAAGCTTAAGGATGATGATGATGGTGATGATTTTTCACAACAGGTTCTGTCATCTGAAAGGGCTAACCATTATAGCATCACAACTTCTAAGGAGGTATTAACTTCTATGACTGTCTTCTTCTGTCTTCAAATGTTGCTTCATCCCAAGCTTTGAAGAGTGTAGTTCATCATTCTTCTGAATGTTCTAACAGTTTTTTTGCCTACTCTCTTAGGGTGGACCAGAAGATATTGAAGATTTGGAAGGTCCATTTTCCTCAGCATTTCCTATTCATCCTCTTCAGGCACTCAAGTATGTGTATATATCAATTGTATACAGTTAGTAAAATGCATTTGCTTCATACTGAGACGTCCTTAGGGCCTGTTTGGATATTCCTACAGGATTGGACTAGAAATCCTGTAGGAATCAGGCTTGTTGGCCCATCTAGCTTACATTTTCTAAGAACCTGTCCAAACCCAGCCTAGATCCTAGTGCTTGGGCTGCAGGAAGAAAAAAAGGCCTATGGAGGTATTTTTCTTTTTCCCACAGGATTTGGGTTGGGTTGTGTTTGGTTGATACAGGGCCATGCTTAAATGGATGGCTCGGTGCATGAATCCTATAGGATTTTCAGCCTAATCCTGTAGGAATATCCAAACAGGCCCTTAATGTTAATCTACACCATTTGGAGCTTAAGGAAGTTGCATCCAAACAGAAAACATGATAGAAATTTGTCCAAAATTTTCACATTAAGTTATAAGGTGTCCTTGGTGAACTTTGACAGATGAGCACAGTTGTATGAGGCATAATTTCAAATAATATGTGCAATATATACACTAGCTCTTGCAAAAGAGAAGGGAATATTTTGTTGGACTATTCATCTCAAATAAGCTGCTCAAACTTAGGTAGCTTCCCCCATTGCACTTCTACTTGGTGGGTCATACATGCAGCTTAGTAGTGCATGCGTATGTGTGTGCGCATGCCTGAGTGCATGCGGTCTACATGAGTCAGGGTATAATACATATAGGGTGTGCACGAGTAGTTTACATGTGTTACACATGTTATCTAAATAACCTCCCTTTTATTTTTATGCTGTTAAAAAACACTAGTGTATTTTTAATTTAAATACATCATCAAATTTGCCATCATTACGCTGTGCAATTGTCTTCATCAATGCATTATGTGTGCACTTTATATTTACAAAAACTGCACTTCTCAGCTTTTTTATAGGTGTATGTGAGTAAAGAAAAGAGCCATTTATTTAATATCTGCTTCTATACATAGTTCTTCCATCCACCCTA
The DNA here is from genome assembly GCF_051530095.1 of Phoenix dactylifera. Taxonomy (NCBI): domain Eukaryota; kingdom Viridiplantae; phylum Streptophyta; class Magnoliopsida; order Arecales; family Arecaceae; genus Phoenix; species Phoenix dactylifera. The sequence continues at coordinate 34,375,640 of NC_143196.1, forward strand.
TGAATAACTTAGCCTACCCTATTAGAAGTATGTAGTTATGTGTATATAACTATAGCATCAAATGTGCCATCATTACCCTGCAAGGTCGACTTCATGGATGCATTTAATTCACTCTTTCTATCAAAATACTGCACTTCTCCACTTTAAAGTGTATGTGAGTAAAAGGAAGGGCCATTTAGGTTTATCTGTCTCTATATAAACCTCCTCCCTCCACACTACACACACACACACACACACACATACAAGCTAGATGGGGAAAAAGACTTTTGTACACTACCAAATTTAGAGATGGTGATAATAGAAACCTAAACTACTAAATATGAGATATAAGTTTTAAAATGCATACAGAAAATAATGTTTTAGAGGCCTTTTTTATATTTGCCAACTTGTCCTAAAATCGAAACACTATATTTTGCCAGTAAAACTGCTAATTTGGGGCTAGGCAAGGTGTCTCCATAAGATATGATTTTTTATTTTATGGAAATTTTAAATCCTTTGAGTCATACCAAATGATTTAGTTCCATTCTGCAACCCCATCTTTGAATTTGGTAGTATGTGCAAACTCTTTTCTCGCCATCCTTTGCCTATTATAACTCTTTCTTATGTTCAATGATTTAGATAACCAGTTTGTCCATGTGATTTGCGATGCCAAAACCAAAATGGACTTCAAAAGCTTTTTTTTAATTAAAGAAATTAAGAGAAGACAATAAATGCTGTGCTGGCCTGGTGCCAGATGCCGATACTGGCGCATTATGATTGGCACTTGAAACCATGATCTGTATGTATAGCTTCTTTTGAACCTTTGCCTGCTCAGCTTATGCATATTCTTTTATTATGGAAGCTTGGTGACAACATTAAATTAAAAATATTGCAATAGTACTAACTTCTATAATAATATTAATTAATGCAGAGGTTGTTTTGATGTTTGTGAGGACAATACTAGTGCTACCAGTCCTGATTGGAAGGGGCATTCAACTTCAGAGTCCATACTCCGTTTGCAGCAGTCATTACAGGTGGAAGATGTCAGAACTCGCAAGTGTAATGGTGAAAATCTGGAAAGAAGTAGTTCTATACCCACAAATATCAACATTCTTGGACGCCAGAAATTCTCAAGTGGTTCCCTTTTACCAGAGCAAGTTCTTTCTCCTTATAGAAACAATAGTGGGTATATTGACAGGTAACTCTTTACTTTGGGAGCTCATTTCTGTTGTCTAGAATATGCAGTCTTGATTCATTTTGACTTTTTATCATTTGTGCGCTACTGGTTGCCTGTGCTTTCTGCCTTCTTTTTTGAAACTTATAATCCATGCTCATTTCAATACCATTATTCTAGTTCATAACTCTGTTTAACTCTTTGTCATGGTACCAACTGGTTTCGGCTATGTCTATTGTCATATTAAATCTTGGCTTGCTATGTTCCCTTTTCTTTTCTCGGTGTGTTCTAGATTAACTTATACAATCAGCACAAGAATATAGTCTTCGGTAACATGTTTATACAGTGAATTATGAAAAAAATCAGATAGTGTGGGAAGTAGGACATATCAAAGTAACATTGGTCCTGCATGTTTGAATAATTCATCCGGTTTTTTCATGCTGTGCGCGGATCGGCATGCCAAGTGTTGTAAATCATGCCCATCTTTAAGGCCAAAATGGTGTCGTAAGTTGCATTGGAGTATAACATAGAATGTGTAGCATTTCTTCCTACTTCTTTGATCCAACGAAACAAGGTCTTTACACTTCTTTAGTTCGTTCAATTTGATATGTGAAGTTCCACATAATTGCAGATAGCCCATTATGGAGGCTATTGTTATTATTGTATATGTTTGTCACTGAGTTCTCAGTTTTTTTGCTTTTCAATTCTGATATTTTTTCCATTCTACTATGCTACGTTTTTGAGGTTCTGTAATATGTCAGGGATGATTTACAGCGGAAATACCAGCCTGAAAGGAATCATAGTGGTCCCCTGTTACACCGCCAAATGAAAGATCCACAAAATGTTACATCTGGTATGACTTGCATGCACTCATCTGTTTTAAATGTACCTTCCTTTTTTCTTTTATTTTGGGTTAAGCAGTCTTGTCTTATACCAAGGAAATTTCATCTGAAGATGTTTCTCTTGTCAATTTTATTTTTTTTACTTGAAATAAAATTGCTCTGGCATTGCAGCAACGTCACGTGAGGAATCATCAGAAGGAAAAATTGTCCAACGTAAGGGACGGTTCAAGGTTACATCTGCTGATGTGGGTCCCAAGGTACTTAAGTATTATGTTCTGCTGTTATCTATCAACATAGGAATAAATAAAAGGCTATTTCAAACTTTAGGTCATCAAACATCTGATGTTTTTTGGCGTTGTGGCACAAGCAATTTTTCCAGGGAAGGGAGAAGGGGGTAGCAATGATAGCATAGTTTTTTGATTATTGATTCATGAATTATGTTGGGTCATTTTCTTGGGTCACAAGTTTGGCAGTTCACATACTTTATTCTTTCTTTCTAGCAAAGTGCAGCATAAATGGATCAGATAGCAAGAACTTGATCAAGATCAGGATGCTAGGTATGGTTAAGTATTGGGCTTACATACGAGAGGACCACCAAGGAGGAATGGGTTATTCTATTAAAGGTTTGATAGAATTTTTAATATGTACTTGGCAAGCAAAATTTGATTCTGGTTGGAAACTGGGCCAACCTTTGGCTTATGGGACAGCTGCTTCTGCTGGAAAATACAACCAACCAATAGATTAAAGCACCTTAAAAAACCTTTAGTTTAGAGCGTTCCGTGACTTGTTACTTTTTGACTTTTTTGGATGTATTCATACTAGAACTGTGTCAGTCATCCGTTGTAGCAAAAAAAAAAAAAACTTTTAGTTTGGTGGATATAATTGATGAGAGTATCAAATTTTGTTGCTCTAAAAATAGAGGACTTGGAACCACAGACTAATTTGTGGCTGTTCTCTGTATTATGTGGGGGACCTGAGATAACATCACGGGAAGAATAGCTTCTGCAGCAAGGACATTCCTATGGAAGTCCTGCAGAGATAACCGAGAGCATCCATTTGCAGTCTTTTTTTAACACAGCATATGTATATATAAACTTTTGCTGGCTTATTTTTTAGTTTTGATCATATACTGCAAAAATAAGGTGGTTTCACTTGTTAAATCAAATTTGGGGTAGGAAAACTATTTGGGCATTTGGCAACTCCTGTGAACAGTTTAGTTGTCAATTGTTTTGAGTCTTTTGACTTTGGTTTTATTATTGTATTTCTTTTATTTTTCTTCTTTGGATCTTTATGGTGAAAGAAAAGAATAATTTGGCTTGGTCAAAACCAAATTCTTATTGCAGTGGTCAAAACCAAATTCTTATTGGAGTTACAATCTTATGTCTCATGATCTTTGGCATTTTTTGTCAATTAGGTAGCTCCGGTAGCAAACTGTGTGGTCAATCCAGTAGGTGGAGCACCAACAAAATCTACAGTCAGCACTGCTTCACTTTTTCCAACATTGCAATTTTTATTGCAGCAAAATGCTATGCAAAAGGTCTGTTACTGAGTACTTGTACAATTGATGGATATCTTTGTCCTTAGCATTTTATATTTCTATATATGTTGTTGGCAGGAACAACTGATTAAATTGATCAAGTGGGTGGAGCAAACATCTGGTATGTTTGGAGGACCTCTTTTCATTTTTTTTAACAATGTTCATATATGTGTGTTAAGAGCATCATGCTCATCTAATTATATCCCATGAAAACAAAGTACCCAGTCCTACACCAGCTGAGGCTTTAGTACCGAATCCGGCAACAAGTTCCTTCCAAGCAAGCACATAATACAACTCCCTCCTAATAAATTGATTCTTACACCTCCAATGTAAAGACATATTCACAATGTTCAATCAAATGAAAACATACTGAAGGTATCTGAGGACCAGCAGAGGAGACAAGAGTCTGAAATTATCAACCATTTCCCCTACTCAATGCAATGCATTGCACTGACTATGTGTGCTCGTGGAAGAACATCATGTTCATCTAACTAGATTCCTCAAAACCAAAGCACCCAGTCCCGCACTCCAGCTGAGACTCTAGCATTGCATCTGGCAACAAGTTCCTTCCATGCAAGCACATAATGCAATGCTCTCATATAAATTGACTCTACCACCTAGAATAAAAACACAAATTCATAATGTTAAGTCAAATAGAAATGTGCTTAAGGTATCTAAGTACAAATAGAAGGGACAAAAGTCTAAAATTATCAACCATTTCCCCTACTCAATGAAATGGTGTGTGTGAAAACAGAATAATGTTTCTTTCTCAAAGCATATATAACCATTAGATTTTGTTGAGATCATCATTCTCATCTAAACAGATCCTTTAAAACCAAAGCACCTAGTCCCACAATCTAGCTGAGGCTCTAGATCCAACAAGAAGTTCCTTCCAAGTAAGCACATAATGCAATGCTCTCATAATAAATTGATTATACCACTGAGTCTTGAAGGCTTAGACTCCTTTCCAAGACTCACAGGGCTGCCTTTGAGAGTTTAAAAATCACATGGGTGACCTTTGATAGTCTGATATCTACTTCTACCGTCTACCTCCAAGAATCTAATACCTCCTTATGGAGTCTTCAAATTCCTCCAAAGGTCGAACCTTGACACTTCCACAAACTCTGCTTCTATAAGGACTCCACAGATTCTACTCCCTTCAAGACCGATGCTTCCTTCCAAGGTCTTTGATGACTCCTATTGACACGCATGCAAAACATTTCCACTGCTCTCCTCTACTCTATTTGGAGATCATGCTTCAATTTCACCAACGAATCCTAATTTGCATGTTGACTAGCAAAAAGATATAAATGGAAAACCTTAAGATGTGTGTCTGTTTAGCCTTTGCAGCCACCAGTTTATCCAATGCCTAATATTTTCATGTTGGACATCATCCCAATTGTTTGTGCTTTCAACAATTTGGTGGAGTTATCTTATATAAATCTTAATCCCATGCTGAACACCTAATAATATCGATTAAATTTATTACACAATAGCTGCTATAGTAGGACAACTCATAATAATGACAAGGTCTTTTGTTGTCGGCATTGTTTGGATTTGGCTTTGCACCTAGCTTCATATCTGCTGGCTTTGGTAGGGGAAGGTTGATGCGAGTAAGCAGGTGCAAAACCAAAGCCCAAGGTCGGAAGAACTGGTACCGGGCACCGTACCGGTTTTCCGGCATGGCCCGTACCGACGAGTGTATGATATTGTGGGGGAGAAGAATAGAGAGAGAGAAGGGGGGAGAGAGAGACGTCGGCGGAGGGTGGCGGGGGGCCCGTCAGAGGGCCATGGGGGTCCGGCGGAGGCTGTGGCCGGTTCTCCTATTTCGAACGTAGCCCTCCCTCTCCCTCCTCTGCTCGCTCTCTCTTTACTTCTTCTCCGATAATGGGTCTCGTTTTTGTTGCCGAAACCGCCCGGTTTGGGACAGTTTTGCCGACCTTGCCAAAGTCAATGCCATTATTTTTAACTACAATTCAATTCAATTAAGCCTTAGTTCTAAACTAGTTGGGGTTGGCTACATGAATTCTTTTACTCTATTCCGCTCTGTTTAGAACCACATTTTCTAAAAGATGTAGAGATCCAAGTCCTTCTTTACTACTTCATCTCATGTGACTTTTGATATTCCCATGCTTCTCTTATCTTCATGTATCAAATCACTTCTTCATACTAGTGCATCCCTCGACTGACATTGTACATGTCTAAACCATCTAAGTTATCCTTTTCTTAATTTATCCTATCTTTTTATGAATAACTTCAATTTTTTGTTCTATCTTTTCTTATATTATCATATATCCATCTCAACATTCTCACTTCGGCCACACTAATCTTGTGCATATATTGTTTTCGTATTAACCCAAAGTTCTGTACCATAAAAAATAGCTAGTCGTATAGCTGTCCGATAAACTTTGTCCTTCAACTTGGTAGGTATCCGATATTTATATAATATTGCATGTGTACTTCTCTATTTTATCCATCCTGCTTTAATCCTATGGATAATAACATCCTCTGCAATCTCTCTTCATTATGAATAATTGATCCCAAGTATAAACAATGATCATTGTTAAGAACTTCATGATCCTCAATTTTCACTCTATATCTATTTGTAATTTTACTAAAATTAGATTCCTTGTATTTCGTCATGATCTAATGTAACCTAAAATCCTTAGATTCTAGTACACTCATTCATAATTTGAACTTATGATTAACCCCAACTTTAGTTTCATCCATATACATTATCATCCACAAATAGCATGCACCCAGGAATATTGTCCTTAATATGCTTAGTAAGCTCATCCATAACTAGCACAAAAGGTAAGGATTTAGAATAGATCTTTGGTGTAAGTCTATTATGACCGGAAACAAACTTGTACTATCACTAATAGTTCTCATATTAGTAATCGCTCCATTGTACATGTCCTTAATCACATTTTTATATCTAATGGAAACTCTTTTTTTCTAACACCTACAATAAGATTTCTATGGGGACTTTATTTATATGCTTTTTGTAAATCAATAAGACACATATGAAGATCTTTTTCTTTTCTCTATATTTCTCCATTAACCTCTGAAGGAGAAAAATAGCTTCCATAATTGATCTTTGGGGCATAAAATCAAATTGATTCTCCGATATTTTTATGTCATACATATTTATGCTTGGTCACTTTTCTTAGTGTGACTTATGAGTTTAATACCATGATAGTTAGAATAATTTTGAATATCATATTTATTTTTATAAATCAGTATTATAGTGATCTTCTTCCATTTGTTAGGCATCATATTGATATTTAACATCTTATTAAACAAATTAGTCAACCAAATTACTCCCGCATCACCTAAATATTTTCAAATGTCAATAGGGATTCTGTCAGGTCCAACCACTTTTTCTATTTTCCTTTTTTTTCCATAGCATCTTTTATTTTAAATAATCTAATTCTACATATATATACTTAACATTTATATCTTTAATGGAACTAGTAAGGCATCCTAAATCATTTACATGACTTTCATCGAATAGCTTATCAAAATAACATCTCCATCTTTGTTTGATTTCGTTCTCCTTAACCAAAAACTTTTATTTTCATCTTTGACGTGTTTAACCTTGGTCAAGTCTCTAATTGTCCGTTCTATTAGTCTTCAATTTTAGAGATGTCTTCATCCCTGTCCTTAGTTTCTAACTTGTGATATAACTCTTAATATGCTTTGAATCTGGTCTCTCGTACCACCTTCCTAACTTTGTTAATAATGATTATTATTTTTCCTCCCAAAAAAATGGCCATGGTTTAGACCATCGATGCACATGCATGAATATATACACCTGCCAACCACATGCATGCACTCACACAAGTTAACAGAATTTGGAAGAATTGCTTCTATGATATTCATTGCTGACTCATTTAGATTTTGGTCAAGAGTAATAAGTTATTTACTGCTATGTATCCTATTCTTGTCAAGAAAAAGAGTTATGTCTAAGTCCTGAGACATTACCTATAATTTGCCTTAAGTGAATCTATTTATGAATAAAACATGGTGTCTAAATATGAATGCTTTGATTTCAAACTTAGCAAATGCCAAACGTGTCACCCTCCTTATAGTTATTTTGGCATGTATAAGCTGATATCATTTATCATCTAAATTTATGTCTATGTGCATCAGTATGCATGTCTTTACTAGTATCTTTATGCATATATATTTCAATGTGCATGACTTTGTAATTTGCAATTTGCTGTTTAAACAGGTTCTCAGACTAGTATTTCTGATGTAGGCCCTAGTGATTTACCACAGGTATGGTTCTGTGTATTTTGAACAGTCTTGCCCTGCATAGTGTTAGAAATATATATTGTATTGCATGTCAGAGGAAACCTTTAGTTACTACATTTCATGGTTCACCGTATTGGCCCGAACTGGGCAGTACGGGGCATGCCATATCGTATCGGTTCGGTACTGGTACCCAGTACGTAGGTACAAGAGGCGTACCGACACTCGGTATGCTGAAAAGATCATGTACCGTACTATACCGATACAATGCTAGTGTGGCACCGGTACGGGGTCCGATACCGAGTCGGCGAACCTTGAGTATTCCAAAACTAATTAAGTACGATTTTAATTCTAATTGTAGATATTTTGAACTTGTGAAATTTTTTGTATTCATGCAATCAGTCTTGTTTACCCATCTCTTGTAACTTGTGATAACCTATGCCACCCATCATCTCATGTGGAAGCATGAAGCATCTTCTTTCTCTTATTTGTTTTTTCTTTTTCTGGCGGTCGATAACTATGTCAAATTTGTATCTTATGCTTCGGGGAGAAACTGGTTAACCTACACTTTTCGCTAAAAGTACCATGAACATTTTTTGACTTAAGACATTTAAATTTGTTCTAGTCTAGTAATTGAGATTGCATTTGGTTTGAGAGTAAATAGCCTGGATTAGCTTGGTTAAATGGGATAAGTTAGAAGAAAAAAGGGGGGACCGAACTATTCCACCTTTTCATATGAATAATTCATTTTTGGTTAACTGCAGTAAATATATGTTAGGAGGAAAAGTAGAATGTTTACTGGACCAACTTTTCAAAATTATCTATTTTGCCCCTTCTGGAAGGTGGTTTGACCCAGGTGTTGAAGCTATCACTGAATAAGATGGAATAGATGGGTTAAAAAACTTTCATTCCATTTTATTTCCCAACCAAACGCAGCATAAGAGTTCCTGCACAGCTGTTCGGGTATCTGCATAAGGCATTTTTCCCATTTGCACATTGTTACAGAAATTACTCAGTATCAATCATGTCACTCCAAATTTGTAAATACTAGCGCTGAAGCAAGAGCAATTAGGAATTGGGAAATAGTTCCCGCCTTCCTCATCAGATTAGATATGGCTAGTTAACTATGTAGGTTGCATCACAATTACTCGGCAATTTGAAGGTGTATCTTCACATTAAATGCAATGGCAATGATCAGTAATTTAAGGGTTAGGTATGACATCAATGATAGAAGCAAAATGTGCAATCTTTTACATCAATAATGTTTAAAAGGCATCTGATAAAGGAATAACAAGCTTAAGAACTAATTATAGCACCGATTAAGGATCTGGTCCATCTGGGCATATTACTGTACCAGACTAGAGAGAGGTTGGGTCCAAGTTTTTAAAGGTTGTTCTGGTCCATCTCAATACCATGCTGACGTCGGACCAGACTAGCACAAGCAACAATGCCAGCATTTAAACCGTCCTACAGGATGAAGGATTCCTTGCGGCAATGAATCTTAATTAGCTGGCTCATCTCCAAGCCCTAATCTTTTTTCTTCCAGTAAGAAAAAGGTTGGTAATGGTAGGGAGTTTAGAAGAAACATGAAGGATTTCTAGAAAGTTTGTGTGATTGGAGAGCTTAACCTGCAACAAAAAATAAGGTGAAATTTTGTGAAGGACTCATAAAGCCTGTCCATGTCTAGAGCTTGTTTTCTTTTTTTTCCGGAGTATGAGAATATTTTATATATAAAGTGTTGTTACACAATACTTTCATGTATAATCTTTATGCCATGCTTACTGCATGGGGTGTTCTAACTATACTGGCAAGTGGTGACTGCACTGATTGTATTTCTCTGGATATTTGGGTTATTTCTCTAATAAAAAGTAAACTAGCTTCCAGAGGATGGTCTAAACAATGCCATTATCTTTAATAATGCAACATTTCTTTCATGGATGCCATCTTTCTACAGCCTGTCTGGAGCCAGGTCAACCTTTTTGCAGATTGTTTTGGTTCTTGCATGTATTATCCTCTAATTTAGTTTATGTAATTTGATGGCAACCTTTTTAAGCTGTCCTTCAGAAACTCCCCATGAATACATCAATTAAGCAACTCATCAACAGCCCACTACTAGAAATGGTGATGTCAATGGGCGGATTAACCATTTCTGACATTCACAATGGTATGTGTATTGTCACACAGCTGTTTAGCTGTACCATCATTGGCATTAGGTTTTTTTTTTTGGTGATAGTCTACAACCAATGATCTCTTTAGGATATTAAGATGATTTGGTTGAGAGTTGATGGATTAGTGATTAGAAGTTGAATCCTAGATAAATCATATTGACAGTACCAGAGCTTCCCATGATTCATCACATCTCTCAAAAATTGAACTAGAAAACAGGAGGAATTTGTAGATTGAAATTTATTCAGGAGAAATTTATGCATTGACTTTATTTAATCTGATTAATTTCTTGTGTGATTTGGCTGAGTTCATAACTTGAATTTCTTCATACACAGCTATCTCTAGCTTCTAGTAGGGAGAGGGAACTGCATGCTTATCTGGCACATCTGCAACAAAGGTACAGAATCGATTTTCTTCCTTGTTTATGTTTTTGGATATTGGACTGAAACTTGTCTTAATTCAGCATTGGGAAACTTGGTGAAGAGGTGCAAAGGTTAAAGTTGAAAAATGCTCAGGTAAGTTAATATAAGACATGCTAAATTAAGTTTGCAATTTATATGCCCTTCTCTTTAAGTTAGTAGTTTTTTGTAAAGAGAAAGTGACCAGCAGGCTCCAGTTGAACATTTACATGAACCATATCTCTGTAACACTTGAATATGTTCTTGAGGGCCTACATGATTATCAAACTCAGCAATCAGAATACTTGCATCAAGTGAAATAAGTACAAGATCATTTGATATGCACGTCTGTTGATGACTGGACTTTTTATTTAGTGGAAAATTTCCTTTGCTAGGGTATGTCATTGGTCCCATTAGTAAGACAGAATGAAATTGCACATAATGCGTAGACATATGTGATAAAGTTAAATTGAATTTGGACACAAATTTGATCACATCAAATTTGAAGACAGGAGTTAAAAAGGAAAATCTAAATTACTGCCTAGGCGTACCAAATGTACAGTTTAATGTGATACCATCTTCTGATTTGATTTATAGCATCCAAACATAGTTGAAATTTGATTTGCCTATTTTTTAAAATGTCATGATCACTCGACAATTTGGATTCTCAATTTACAGTTTGTGATATCTTCTGTACCGTCTATTTTGGGAAAACCTGATCCATAGGCAAGACATCCTGGCAACAATTTCAAATTTTTTTGTTTATAAGCAATGGATCTCATTGTATCAAAACGGTGGCATGATTGTTGTGTTATGGCCATTACATTTTGGAGTTTTAGCAAGCGTATACTATCTCTGCAGCTAGAACAACAAATCAACGAGAGGACACGAAGAGGCACAGGGATGACATCGTCACTGAAGAAAACTGCTACGACACAGGATTTGTTATAGAGCGAAGTACCTTATTTGCAACTGTTCCGGAACCTTTCCATGTAATATCTTTGGAAAATTATGATGCCAGCAGGTTGTTGCTCCCCACCCCAAATTTTGCATGGTTCTTTATGTGAGAAACTCTGTAATCTTGTAAGTTAATTGTTAAATGGTTAGTTCATATTAATTTATTTGTGCAATACTTCTGCATAGCCGCCGGATGGGATTTAATTCAGATCCCCCGTGACATGTAATACCATTTTTTTCATCAAGAAAAATTATCATGTTCCATTTCATATCTCCATGTATGGTACTCTGATCATCGAGAAACTCTCTCTCTGGTTCTTTGTGGTTAACACATCGTCAATTGGGACCGGTACGCGACCAAGGCCGCACGAGCCTTGCTACATTAGCCGTTGGATCAAGAGGTTCTATGGCAAAGCTGCAGTTTAAGGGCTCCAGTATGCTTTAGGTTGACCTTACGGAAACGAATTAGACTTTTTTTTTCTTCTTCTTTTGATATCTCTGAAATGATGGATCTCTTCTGTAGGAATTTGTTTGATAGAGAACCAGAATTGAAAAAATCTGGTTTTGATGAGACAAAAGCAAAGGATGAAAAAAAAAACATGAAGAATAAGGAGGGAAAAAACTTGACAAAAAAAGAAAGAAGAAGAAAAGTTTAATTGAAACTTGCACTCAACCTTCTGCAGGGAGGTGTCTCATAAAAAGAGACGTTCGGTGTTGGGTCTGCTTTGTTTAAGCTCTTCCTCCGCCCGCATCACCGTTCACCCTGGAGTGATCATGCCGGTGAAGTGATGCACACCCAATAAGCAATATATGACATCAATTTCAGATAATCTAAAACTACAGAAGCTGCCGAATCTTTGCATCATCAAACGTCAAAAGCATCAGAGTATTGAATCCGCAGTCCAAAGAACAAAATACAGATTCATGCCTGGCACGATTGCATGCTTAAAGCAACAACCCAGTTAAGCAAACTAATATGGAAAGAACTTTCAGATCTGGTCCCAGCCGTACTAATAACATCTAGAACAAAGAATATCTCCATATAGGCCATTCAGTTCTACTGACCGTACTTCTGGAAGTATATCTCCATATAGGCCATCCAGTTCTAGTGACCGTACTTCTGGAACTCCCACTCGCTGTTGTCTGCAAATTCAAAACAATAATCGGGATTCAGCGGTATGCACGCAAACACTCGTCAACTTGCAAATATTAAGGAGACAAGGATGGTTACCCAAGGGGCAAACTTGACGAGTCTTGAGCCACCGACTGATGCAATGGAAGTGAAAAGCATGATTGCAGACACCTTTTTCAGCAAAACAATGATTTTAATCAGGCGAATCTGTCAATTAAATACAAAATATTCCAAAAAATCTTCCAATCAGATTGCCAAGAACCTGTCAGTTCAAAGAAAGTCATTACACCAATAGCATTACTCATTAGAGGAGGAACCCAGCAGTAAAAGATGCTGAAGAGATGCATCATGATCTGTAGCCGCCTTTCATTCCTTATGATGGTAAATTTAATAAAAGACATGGTTACCTGGTTGGTTGGATCAGTTGATCCCAGCTAGGACTTGGGATAAACTTTGAGATCAAGGCTTAAAGTTTCAGCTACTGACTAAGCCAAAACCAACCCCCCCTTCTCTCTCTCTCTCTCTCTCTCTCTCTCTCTCTCTCTCTCTCTCTCTCTCCCCCCTTCTCCCTCCACACCCTTTCCCCTTTCTTAAGATAGTTCTTAAACTAGTATCAGAACAACAAGCATGTCTTCCATAGTAAAAATAAATATTCTAAATTTATATGCATTCTTTTTTAAACTGCTATGATCTTGAACTTGTTTGGAAGAAAATGCATAATTTCAAGGTGTTTGCAACTTATGCTCAGAGCGAACAAAAGATAAATAAATACATTAGGCATTAAAATAAGATGCAATTTAATATTCGTTGCTGGATAAAGAAAGCAATGACCCCCCAAGGCAACTAGTATACAAGAAGTAAAAAAGGTTATGATAGACTTTGAAGAAAGAAGGATGCAACCTTGCATAGAAATGCTTGATGAATGAGGACATAATTAGTTTGAATGAGGCTTGATGGTCCTCATTATAGTTATGTTTCATACTTGATGAAACATAATCGTTTTTTACACCATTTCAGCCTAAGATTACAAAAAATACCCAGAGATCCTATCTACCACCAAAAATACTCCAAATTAGTGCGTGATATTTCTTGGATTCTTTTCTTTTTCTCCTATGTTTCTATTTTTTGAAATTTCCTAAGTCTTTGGATCAACACTGAACTGAGAGCGAGAACGTCAAAACCACGACTCTAGAACCAAAACTGAGTTTTCAAATCTTGGTTCTGGGTTACATTTCGTAATTAGCTCTTCTGAAATGGATTGAGCACACAGAGGTGGGATGACAAAATTCCTTTACAAGTGTTTCTAGTATTTCTGTAACCAGTAATATTTTGATATATGTAAGATTAACCAAAACTATGATTTGGATGCATCAAAATAGACAAGATAAACAGTAATAATGTTGAGACAATATAGCAAACTAGAAACTAACTAAATAAGCCTCAAGATACAATTCTCAGTAGACGCACCATTTATACCAGTCCGAACCATGCCAATTTAAATTTACAATTCATGAGAGAGAATTCTATCAAGCAACTTTTTTTTTGCAACATTGGAATCATAATTATACATAATCAGGAAACTTATGGATTGAACTATTGCAAGTCCAGAGTGCAAGAAACTGATGATACCAAAATTATGCAGGAAATTCTATAATAGCTCTAGGTTTGTTAACCAAACATCCCTTCCAGCTCAACAGTTGACATCAAGTCAACTCAACTAAATCTTAATCCCAAACTAGTTGCAATCTGCTATATGAATCCTTTTCCTCTATTCCGCTCAATTTAGGGCTGAAAATGTAGAGATATCAACTCCTTCCTTACTATTTCATCTCATGTGATTTTCAGTCTACCTCTACCTCTACCTCTCTTTTCTTCTACATATATCAAATCACTCTTTTATAATAGTGCATCCCTCGGCCTACGTTGTACATGTCTACAACATCCAAGTTGTCCTCTCAATTTCTCCTCAATTGGTGCTATCTCTACCTTTTTACGAATGACTTTATTTCTTGTTCTATCTTTCCTTGTATTACCATATATGCATCTCAACATTCTCATCTCGGCCATACTTATCTCGTGCGCATGTTTTCTAATTGCCCGACATTCTGCAGCATAAAGCACTAGTCTAATGACTGTCCTATAAATTTTTTCCTCCAACTTGGCAGGCATCCGACATTCACTCCTAATTGCACTTTTCCATTTTATCTATCCTACTTTAATCCTATGAATAACATCCTCTTCAATCTTCCTTCGTTATGAATAATCAATCTTAAATATCGAAAATGATCATTATTAAGAACTTCATGATCCTCAATTTTTCCTCCGCCTTCATATCTATTTATAATATTACTAAAACTATGTCTTGTATTTTGTCTTAATCCTACTTAACCCCTTAGATGCTAATACACTCCTCCACAATTTGAACTTACAATGAATCCTGGTTTTAGTTTTATCCACTTAAACTAGCATCCGCAAATAGCATGAACCAAGGAATATCATCCTGAATATGCTTAGTAAGCTCGTCCACAACTAGCACAAAAGATAAGGATTTAGAGCAAATCCTTGGTGTAAATTTATTGTGACTAGAAATTCACTAGTATTATCACCAGTAGTTCTCACATTAGTAATCGCTCATTCATACATGTTCTCAATCGTATTAATATATCTAATGGAAATTCCTTTCTTTTCTAACACCTACAGTAAGACTTCTCTAGGGACTTTATTAGATACTTTTGTGAATCAATAAAAGCCATATAAAGATTTTGTTTCTTTTTTCTATATTTCTCCATTAACCTCTCAAGAAGAAAAACAGTTTTTATAGCCAATCTTCTTGGCATAAAACCAAATTGGTTCTCGAATATTTTTATATCAAATCCTAATATGTGCTCCATCACCCTCCCTCAAAGTTACATAGTATGGCTGATGAGTTTAATACCATGATAGTTCGAACAATTTTGAATATCACCTTTATTTTTATAAATCAGTCCTTAAGTGTTTTTCCTCTATTCATCAGGCATCTTCTTGATATTCAAGACTTCATTAAACGAATTAGTCAACCAAGTTACTTCTGTACCACCGAAACACTTCCAAATATCAATAGGGAATCTATCAGGTCCCTAGCATCCTTTACCTCAAATATCTAACTCTACATGTATACTTAATTTTTATGTCTTCAATCAACCAGTAAAGTATCCTAAATCACTTACATGATTTTCATGGAATAACATATCAAAGTAACATCTCCATCTTTCTTTGATCTAATCCTCTTTAACCAAAACTTTTTGATTTTCATCTTTTGATGCATTTAACCTAAGTCAAGTCTCTAGTTTTTCTTTCTCTTAGTCTTCAATCTTAGAGATATCTTTCTCTCATCTCTAGTTTCTAACTAGCAATATAACTCCTCATACGCTTGGAATCTAGCCTCTTGTACCACCTTTTTACTTTCTTTTTAGTTACCTTACAACTTTCATATGCTTCTTTATTTCTACATTTTAGTAGTCTTATACCACTTTTCTTTAGCCTTCATCATCAATTGAACTTTCTCATTCCACCACTAAGTTTCCTTATTGGATGGCCTTTTTTCTTTGATTCTCCTAATAATACCCTGCAGCCACTTTCTTAATACTGCCAGTTACAAGGTCTGCCGTACCACCCAGTACGAGGCGTACCAAAAGAAAATCAGTACGAAACACACCTTCAAGTCGGTATAAGCCTCATATTGAGGCGTACCGAGGTGTGTACCGGTATAGACCAAGATGAAAATCGAAAAAATGGATAAGAGAGCTATTTTGGCACAGACATGTACTGCACCATACCAAACTGATAACATATCGATACGGCATCTAGTACTAAGATTGTGGACCTTGGTCAATTATTTCTTGCCACATGATATTATTTTTTCCATCTAGACCCTATTTTTCTGTCTTCAACATTCTCTCTTTGAAAGCCATTTGTCTCTCCTCGCAAAATTGACCACCTAGCACTCATGTTTCTATTTTTTTAAGCCCTCTTCAATTTCCTAATAAACACATACAAAACCACCAATCTACATTGGGTGGTTAAACTCTCACCTGATGTAACCTTACAATCTGTACACAAAGCTCGCTTAGTCTTTCTAGTAAGGAAGAATTTTATAGGCATTAATGATATTAATAGACTCTTCTACTAATGCAAATTTTATGAAGATTATTCTATTTTGTACTCTCTTAATATCTACAACTTTAACCGCTAATCTCTTATCTACAATAATTCCTATTCCTTTTTCCCTTCCCATCTTTTATAGCATACCAAAGTTTATAACATGTTATACCAACTTTACTTTTTCTAATATCTAGTCAATCTCTTGCATGCAAGCTATTTCAACACTCCTAATCTTGATATCTATTAATTTCATTAATTTTTCTGTCAATGAGTCCATATTCCAAGTTGCTGAACGTATCCTACTTCCTTAGACAAACTTCTTTACTCACACCGGCCATTAAAGTGTAATCATCCATACATGTTTCTCACCACATTTGGGCACCGATATGGCATATTGCTTCTGAGAACCCCCCCAATTAACCCTTGCTCACTTTTCACTACATCCAGGTCTGATACGATGCTTTGCTAGTAAAGAATGTCCCAACGTTCTTATATGGACTAATGCTCATAGGATGAGACTATAGGTTTACGTTTGACATCAATTTACCGCAACCATCCTTTATCCAGATTTGGGACCGGCCATGCACAAAACATAGTTCTTGACAGTCGAGATCAGCTAATCAATAATGTCATTGCACCGATCAACATCTGATATTATAGATTTGTATAATTTACGCTTTTTCTAGGTCTATGCTTCCTTTCTTTCAGATTCTGAAAGAACTACTAGTCTACGAACATAAAAGTACAAAATTCATCAGAATGCTGAAAAATGTTAGTTCAAAGTGAAATGAATCAAATAATTATTCTTCAAGCAGGACGATAAATGAAAAATAAAGGACAATGCACTGAACAAATGATGCATGCATATTGTAGGCTTGCAGCATAGGTAGAGAAAAAAGAATGACAAGGTCCTACATGCATAACCAAGAGCTTAATAGAGAAATAGGCAAAAGATAACATAAAGCATGTAACATGGAAAGAAATGCCAGAATGAGTATACTGAAATGCACTAAGAAAAGCAAGGAAATGAAAGGACATGGGTTAAAAAAATGGACTACAAACTTCTATGGGTTAAAAAATTGGTTGCAAGATCATACACACTACATTACAAAACAATTCACTAAATCAAAAGAATTTTTTGCAAAAGTGCAGCCAACAAATGTAAGCTTAAGTTTCTCATCACACCCAAAACTTAAATCTCTAAAAGAAAACAAGTATGTAATAAAAGCTAAGATGCCCAACATCATCAGGTCTTTTTAAGCCCAGTTAATGATAAACACCAATAAGGGCTAAGAAATCAAATGTGTATTTCCTATGTAATCAAGTATGAATTTCCTGCGATCCCTGCGATTGATGAAAGAGACATCGTAATAATAAATACAAGGAACTCGCCTTTTCATATAGGACCAAAAGCAAAAGAACTTGTTTGCCCACCATCACTCTGCTGTTGTGATTTTTGTTCATTCATAAAGGTAGCTTAATAAACGCTTGTTGCAAAAATGGAACAGGTTCTTCAAATAAAAAGGATATTGCTCTAAATAAAAAAAAAGGGTGTTCTGACCTGATGTCTTGATGATTAGGCTAATAGTTGACATGTTGTTTCCTGCAATTCCTAAGACTCGTGACAAATAAGAAAGACTTAAACATTCTTTAGCTACTAAATAGCTTTCACTGTTGGCCACATCAGTGACATCGCAATGCATCAAGTTCAAAAATGACACTGTGGACTTAGTAATAAGCAATAGCAATCACCTGCTCATGACATTCTATAATCCACTATTACATCAACATTCATGTCCAAGTAATAATTACAATTTAACCTATGTGGCAAACTTTACTATTACTACTTTAATAAGATACCATGCCCTATTCATGGATGCAAGTCAAGAAAATGTTATAAGTTATTGAGAGAGAGAGAGCCAAAATACAAACATTTATGGATATGCTTCAATGTCCTTTTTCCCTACATCATTTCCAGAAGGGGATTTGTAGATCTCTTCTATTTTCAATTTTATCCTTCATTTTATAGGCCTTAAAAAACCTACTTTGGAGATTGATGGAAAATTAAATTGCGGTGCAGGTTCAAGTGTGCACAAATTCAAAGGAGTGTCTAGAAGCATCTAAATTAATTAAGTTCCAAGAAAATCATCAAAAATATTATTTATTTAATTATAGTTGTTCTTGCCCATAAGTGAATTATGTTGCTATATTCCAAAAAACACATGCTAAAAGGGTAACTTAAACTACAGAACTTATAATGGCAAAAACTTGATTCAAATATGTTTAAAACTTTATATAAATAATAATGGGTATCTGTTCTTTAAAGAGGGAAAAAATTGGGTGTTTTTCAGCAATTGCAAGAGTGAGACCAGGATTTCCAGGACACTAACATGAATAGAAGGTTTCAGCTTCAGACTGCAGTTCTCTTCGAAGTCTAGCATTCTTCAAAGTCAAACTGCACATTAGTAGATAGTCTATAAACTGCAGCCAAGCTCGAACCTTAGTAGATAGTCTATAAACTGAACGTTAGTAGATAGATTATAAACTGCAGCCAAGCTCGAACCTGGTAATACCTAATGTCCCTAACGGAACATTAGTAGATAGTCTACAAACTGAACATTAGTAATATCAAGAGGCCCAAACTGAACATTAGTAGATAGTCTATAAACTGCAGCCAAGCTCGAACCTGGTAATACCTAATGTAAATCAAGCAAGACTCTGCTCCTAATGGCTGATCCAAGTTCTATGTCAAGCTTGACATTATAAAAAATCAAGTGAACAGTGATCATTAAAATGCATGTTCATATCATAATACAAATTACAAGGGCAGGTTATTGGCACAACAAACAACATGTGCATTTCTTTCCATCATTCATATTAGTTAGCATCATTAAATACTGACAGGCAATCACATAAAAGCATATGTACCGGAATATAGCATATATCTTGCCTTCCTTTTCAAAGCATACTTGAACATCCTAAAGGAGACTTGGTTTTAGTCAAGATATATTCTTGCATGTCTTTTTCCTTTCCCTTCATTTTTAAACAATTAAAGCTGAATGCATGTCCTTAGATAAATTCATAAAAAATTTTGAGGTGGTGCTGTTAATATGTAAACTGCATAGCAGCTTTTCAATTGGCTTTTTAGTTTATTTGTCCCTCTGAGATGAATGTGACTAAGGCGACTTCGTCAAAAGAAATTATCCTACCATATCATCCCGAGAGAATTTTGGAGGCTTGCTCCCAAGTTTCATGAGCTTAAACTGTGACTAGTAAAGTAGTTCTCTCTACCTGCTAACTATATACATCAGTTCGGCTGCACTTCTCTCCTTTCTTTTAGTTTTTCCTAGGCTACGAATTTGGTACTAATTTCTAAAAGGTAGCCATCTAGTTAACCAAACATAAAATCTGTTCAATCTATTAATCCTTCTTGCTCCTAGCTGTACCTTTTAGCCAACCCTAGACTTCATGGAAAAGGCTAGAGTGGTGGTGGCGATAATGATGATGATGATGGCAATTACGATGTAAATTTGTAAATAAACGAGCAAAACTTTAGCCACATGACGGATTACTTGAACCCGTATGATGCACAAATTAAAGAATATTCAACATAGTCGCATATATCTGGGATGAGTTTATCGTTCTAGAGTTCCATAAATCCTATTTTATATTTATTTGTTTAAATGTCCATTTCATTAGTATAAAGTAGTTATAAACTTTTCTGTATTTGAAAAAATAAATAAAATGGTGTCACTTGACATGCCTATTGTGAATAGATCTAGGCAGTTCATAACTTTCAATGCAACACAGTGTGTATACAGCCCCTAATCAGCAGGAGGATGATTATTGATCCTCTAGTCATGGACCATTAGCCATTCTTTGTCAAAATCCAACCTAGCACCACTCAGCCCATTCATTAATGCGTTTGTAAACAAATTAGTATAGATAAAACATGATAATAAAAAAAACCTACCAACTATTAAGGACCTTATTTTAGAGACTATAGGCATAGTCTTTCAAGTTTCAAAGAGGGGGGAAACAAGCAGTGGATGTTGCATTGCTAGACCAATATAATTTACCTTCTCCTAGCTCCCATCAAGTAAAAGCAATAATATCTTCTATTTTTACATAAGCCCATGTCGAACCAACTTCAACTTTTGTATCAACATCTTTCTGTAAAATTGGTCAAGCTAATCTAATATATGGACATCAAATTAAGAATCATGCTAACATAGAAATATCAATTAATATTCCCAATAATAGCAAAATAATTCCTATTGCACAACATTAATTGGAAACACTCTTGAAAGAACAAAGATTATTATTGTAACAAAGTATATCCTCCATATGAGTTGAACATCCACCTGAAGATGTATTGCTTTGATAAATCCAACAAGGCATATTTGTTGGACAATGTGCATAAAGATCTGCTATGACACATTCTTGGAGTTAGCATGATCACGAGACTTCTTTCAGCAAGTTCAGTCACCAACCTATACCTAACTCTCCCAAGTTGATCCAACTGAACTCCAACCTAATCCAACTTGTTTTCACAGTACTGCTCAAGCTAGTGTAATCTCTTGAAATCAATTAAATCATAGACATAAGGAGGTCCCAACTAATGTTCCTAATAAAAGAAAGTTAGACACAGAGATATTTTTTTAGTAAAATGAGTTGGAAGATCTTGAGTAAAGATATACCCTAATTGTATACATCTGGCTAGTGAGTCTTCAGAAACTAATATGCAGCAATAAAATATGGTGTGACGTAAATAACGCATCACTAGCAAGAATAAATAAATAAATCACATTCACAAGGGCAGCCACAAGCTCTAAGAGTTTCCACCGTTCACTAATACTATATACAGAAGAACGTAAAATCCAAGACGTCCATATACGCCACCAAACAAAAAGAACTAAATTGCAGACTTACTAAAGCACAAACAAACAATCCTGGTGGATGTTTTATGAAACATCATCAAGTATACTAATCATAAGCAAAAAGGCAAACCGGATGCTTACCCCAAGCAACAGTGCATTCCTCGCTAGTCGCGCTAGCTTGATTCGCCTGGCACTCGATGCCTGCCAAAATTTCAGACGAGCAGGCGCATCAAGAACGCAAAAAACAAAAAGAATAATAAAAAAAACACCCTAACCCAGTTATAAGCCAAACCCGACGGAAAACGACCAATGAAGAAAGATTTACTCACAGAGATCCATGATGTGGTTCCTGCAAATAGCGCAGTTATCCACGACGATATCTATCAGTCAAGAATCGATCAATATCATCCACGCATCAGATCCAAAGGATAGAGATGACTAAGAATCGAAACCCTAAACCCAAAACCGCGAGGGTTTGAAGCGAAAGAATCGGTGCTACAAGTTAGGGAGGGATCGGTCGCGTACCCCAGGCCCAGAGGGCGACGGCGTTCCACTTCTTGATCTCGAAGCGCTTCGGCTTCTTGGAGGACGACGACGGCCCGGCGGCGCCGCTCGATCCCTCGCCGATGGGAACCATGTTGATGTCCGTATCCAACGATGCCATCGGAATGAAGAATTTAGGCAGTGGAAGGATTCGATCGAGCAGAGAGAAGGGGAAGGTCGAGCGGGGGAGGGGAGGGGAGGCGAGTTAAGAAGCGGAGAAAGGTCGGGGGGAGAGGGTATTTAAAGTGTCCGCCCTGGGTTTCCGACCTCGGCGATCTTCTTTTCCAACTTTATCCTCATACTGCTTCACCTTCTTTTCCAACTTTATTCTAAAAAATTATGGGCTCCTTTGATTTGTTAAAAGATTTTTTAAAAATAAAAAGTTAATATCTGAATATATAATATGTAAAAAAATAATTTTTATATATTTAATTGATCATAAAAAATTATACATTCCAAAATAACTTATATTTAGTTGGGCATCTTTTTTTTTGACAGGATATGTAAAATATCTGTTATATCTTTAATAACTGAAAAGATCTTAATCCATTCTATCTAAAAACAATAAATAATAATAAATCAATTTTTAGTTCATGGAAAAGTTATTTTTTTTGTTTTATATTGATTTTTTTTTTTGCTATAAAATATGAGAATTTTATTTCTATGGAAAAGCTATTTTTTATTTTTTTCTCTACTGAAACTCTAACATGACATATCTCCTCATTTTTCTATTTATTATACTTTTTCTTGTCCTCTTCCTATGAATGAAGTGAATCCTATATGACCTTATGATGTTGCAAATGGAATTTGACACGATAATGTCTTCCTTGATTAGGGTTATTGTCCCTATAATTTTATATTAGCTCTCTTCTTTTCGCATAACGAGTTCCATGTGATCTAAGTATAATTAAGATATATGTTGTGGATGCATGTCCAAAAATTTTTCTCTTTTTTTTTTTGGGAGAGGAAATGAGTGGTAGCCTGAATTCATTAAAAAAGTGTGTTAAAATTTAGAAAACTAATTAATGGCTAGTTGATATGGGTTCCTGATCAAAATTAGGAGTAGATATCTCAGCTTCTTTTATATGCATACAAGTACGATACATAAGAAGTAGTTGAATCTTGATATGCCAATCTAGCTTTATTAAACTTGCAGAGCTTTTGGCGTATATAAAAAAGTAGAAAGTAGTTTCACAATGATGCTATGTAGGTGGTACCTAAACCACGCATCCTATACATATGACTAAGTAAAAGCCAAAGAGAAAAAGTAAAATCATGCCTCTAAGACAAATAGAACAACGAAATGCAGGAGAGTTGCAGGGAAGAATGCTTTGGAGCTCTCATTATTTGCATAAGAAAGATCCATGGGCCCATTTTTGCTAGCTTGATAATATAATATGCAATTATTGTCCATGTATTGTACTAAATTCCATGATTTACACCATTTCCCTTGCACCACATGGCATGAGAACCTTTCATGTCCATGAAACAAGATCCTTGTAGCATTAATCAAGAAAAGGAAAATAGTGAAGTCTCTCAATTTATGGGACTATCACCAATTCACATGATAGATAGAGAATGGAAAAATTCCTAAGCATTACCATCACCTATAGAGATAGAAAAATTATTTTACAACCAAGTTTCAAGGGCTTTGCTGGTTCATAAAAAGATATATCATCACATTCTTTTTCTATTGCATGTATAATATATATGTGGCTAGTCTAATGTGGATAAGAGAGTTTTTATTTGAGAAAAAAATGGATAAAAGAGAAATTTGCACTTTATATTATATGCTCCTACAAAGCTTCGTCATTGTAATCACAATGCAAAAAAAACTCTACAATGTTGAAGTTACATTATGAAAATGATGATATTCTATATATATAATCTTAAATCTTGCACCTAATTTTTTTCTTATCGGCTCTATTTTAATGTAAATTTGATAGTCTAATCATCATTTAGCTAAGTAAATTATTGCATGTCCAAATATCCTATTATCTATTATCGCTTAAAAATGCATATTATCTACATTAGAACAAATAAACATATTATATATGTTTTACACAAACCTGAATGCATTGGTAACACAAAATTTCCATCATATGAAATTATACAATTAATAGAAGATTTTAGGCATTTCCTGTATGACTTTGATATGAGAGATTTTCATGTTAGGCTAGCAATTTTTTGATAATATCTACATTCCACAAATTTGGTTTTCACCAAGGTATCACTTACGATAGCCAGTTCTCAAGAACCATGATTCTGTATTGCGAAGTTGATTCCAACTTCCAAGAACATACAATACATATAGTATGGACTGTACTATGTCATTTGGTTGTTGGAATATTTCAAAATTCTGAGTCTGCCCTTCTTTGTCTTTTGTCTTTTTGTCTAGTGTACTTTCTTTAGTCCCACATTGGAAAGGAATAAAACTCAAAAGATCTTTATGTAGTATTCAACCTTTTAACTTGGTGAAGCAAAGAAAGTAAGTAGCCCACGTGCGCATGAGCCTAATGGAGGTCCGCGGGTGTGGGCTTGAGTCAGGTTTCTTTTTGCCGTTTTATTTTTTGAATTGTTTTGTTTTGTCGCGTCTTTTAAATACGCCTCTTCCTTTTTCTCTCTCTGTTTTCTGTGTTACCGAGATTCATACTCCGAGGGGCGCGATCTATTCTTAAGGACAGTGAAATCACGCCTTTTTTACCACACAAGATATAGTAACGTTTTCCTGTGAGTAAAAAGTAAAATAATGATCATGTTTTTTTTCGCTGAGGTATCGAGACACAAATTCGTTATCTTTTGTTACGTATCAACCAGCATATCTAAATACTTCAAATATTAAAGAAGTCATTAGTCACCACTCTAGCTCGAGCATTTATATTATTGTTTAAATAAATATTGGTCACCCACCGAGCTAGCTAGGATACCAAAGTTCGAAAACACTAATTCCCATAAGTTTCAAATACAAACTTTTTATGAGTTTTTTTTTTGCTCTTTGACTAAAAAGGAGTGCACAAGGTTCCATCATTATGGAGTTTGTGGAGAATCAGATATACAATATGCAGCCTAATTTCATATGCAGAAAAGCTATTTTCATGTTTCAGACTCTTGATATTCATATTATAATAAGTTAATCTTATCATTACACCAATATCTGTTGTCTTCATTTTCTCTCTTAGTAACTAATTAAATTACTTTGCGCTGCATTAATGGTTAAACCGTGCTATTTTTTTGCAATCAATAGCTAAAAATACTACTTAAGTTGTCCAACAAAAAAATATATAAGTTCTAATTCTGTTGTTGCTTTTTTTTTTTTAACGGACATTTTATACTACACGGGTATGAATACATCCAGCAGAATCTGCAACCCAATTCTGTCAGTTGCTTTCACTCCACACGCACACATAATGTCATCATGGACATCACTTTTCCGCCGCAAGTGCCATGCCCACATAGAAATTTTAAAATTTCTTTGCGAATGTTCGTCCGCCATGCCAACAAAAAAATGTGGACATTTAGCGTAACGGTCAATGACGGTCGAGATGGAGAGGAAGCCACTCCCGTTGGGTTTCCCGCCAAGCGATCCCAGATTTCGGTAGGTCCGCGACGGTAGCAGGCGGAGAGTTCAGAAAGCAACCGAGTCAAGGATCGCCACTCATAAATGTAGATGAGTCCAGCGCTGTGCCGGGGACACGTGGGAGCGTCGCAAGCCTAGGCATGGGCCCGTTGATTCGGGCGGCCAGGACCCAATCCGTTCTGCTATCCGGAGGCTAAAAACTCGGAGTCAGTTCATCGTCGACGGCCGAGCTGATGTCGAGAAAGTTTTCGGCTGGTATTTTTGGTCTATTTTTGGAAATTTTTGCTGAAAGATTTGGACCATTCGGTCGGATTCTTGTCGGGAAATTTCCATCTCAAGGCCGCCAATGGTGGATTACAAGGCTAGATTGGAGGAATCGAAGCTCGGTACTCGGAAGGAGGAGGAGGAGGGGAGGACCCAGGAAAGGGCGAAGAAGAGGTAGAGTTTGGTTCTTCCTAGGGCTTGGATTCTTCATGGCTTCTATTTCTTGACTTTTCCCCCCTAAACTAAGCTTTTTCTGGGTGAATTTCCTTGATTATTTTCATGGAATTTATTCATTTTTATGTGAATTCTTGTCATCATCTGGATCCGTTGGGATCCCTGGAATGTAGCTTCTGGCCTTGTGATTTCTAGGGTTAGGGTTCTTCGAACATAGACTCTGTACCCCAGATTTGCTCTCATGTCCACATTATTGGGGAATTTGAAGGGTTTATTTAGCGTCGTGACTTCTTAGCAAGAAGAGAACCCTACCAATAAGCACAATGGTGTGTTGATTGCTCTAAAATTTCAATTTTCAGTTGAAGACGTAATAATTGTGAATTTATCAGTCTATGTTAGTAGGAGAAAAGATACGAGGCATTTAATTTGTTTGAAGATTGAAAATTGATGCTCTTCTCTTTCCATAGAAAGGAAAAGTACAAAGAGAGAGAGCGAGAGAGAGAGGAAATTGAAAGGGAGGGTTGGAGGGTTCATCTGTGCTACAAGGATTCTTTTGCCCTCAGAGGGGACTTTGTGTGGGTCTTCTGTTGAAAATATTTGTGCTAACCCAAGAGGAGGCAAAAAAAAGCTGATTGACAAGTCAGATGTCGAATTCTGCTCCACCTCCAAGCTCCTCTTCTAAAATTGATAAGTCATCTCCTCCTTCTCCAGATAACAAATCCCCTCCACCTTCATTGGAATCTAAAACCCCTCCGCCTTCTTTGGATTCTAAAGTACCTCCACCTTCACATTCAACTTCTCCGCCAAAATCTCCCCCAAGCTCAGATGGATCAAGTTCTCCACCACCAAAGTTATCACCTCCAGCTCCCTTGCCAAATGACTCCCCTTCTCCCCCTCCTGACCCATCTAAGTCCCCATCAAATGGAACTTCATCTTCATCAGCTCCACCATTTTCACCCCCTCCTCCTCCTCCTCCCGGTAATCATAATCGGTCAGCTCCTCCTCCACCTCACTCCCCTCCTCTTTCACCTGCTGTTACTTCGCCACCTCCAAATGCTAAATTGAATACTCCAAGCCCCCCTCCACCAGAGCAGTCACCACCTAATGGCTCCCCTCCATCCCCTCCTCCGCCTGATTATTCATCTAGCTCGTCATCATCTAAAAGTAATCCCCGTCCTCCATCGAAGTCATCACCTCCCCCTCCTTCCTCTCCTTCCCTTCGTGAAAATGGGGAATCAGGTGGCAGTTTGGGCACCATTGCTGGGTTGACATTTGCAGGAATTCTAGTTGTATTAGCTGTCGTTTTCTTTGTGTTCTTAAGGAAGAGGAGGAGAAGATTCGGTGAGTATAATTACTACAGATCACCTAACAATTTCTCTGTAAAATCAGGTAAATGACTCATTATGGATTCTCTGATGCTTGCTTTCCGCTTGTTTCTCATTGTATCCTGTGCTTGCAGATGGATATTACTATAGACAGTCAAATATACAAGGAAGTTCTGCTCACTCAGATACATATTATGCACCAGGAACAACACCAGCTCATCTTGCTGCCGCAAATGCCCATGGAAGTTATAGAGGTCATGGGTATTACCCGGGGCACCCAGATCATGCTGGACCCAAGTCATGCTTCAGTTATGAAGAGATAATGAGCATAACAAATGGCTTTCCTCCAGAAAACATCCTAGGTGAGGGTGGTTTTGGATGTGTGTATAAGGGCTGGCTGCCCGACGGGAGATGTGTTGCAGTGAAACAGCTCAAGGCTGGTAGTGGACAAGGAGAGAGGGAATTTAGAGCAGAAGTTGAGATAATTAGTCGTGTTCACCATCGTCATTTGGTCTCTCTGGTGGGTTGCTGTATAGCTGACTATCATCGACTGCTTGTATATGAGTACCTCCCTAATAAAACTCTTGAACACCATTTACATGGTAATTTATGGATGATATATGCATCAGAAGACTGATTATGGGGAGAGCAGTTATAAAGATTAATGCTTACTTTATGTCTTCTGATTAGGGGAGGGGTTGCCTGTCATGGATTGGCCAAAAAGACTGAAACTTGCTATAGGCTCTGCTCGTGGATTGGCATATTTGCATGAAGACTGTATGTACAAATATATTCACATCATTGCTATATGTTATTGCCAATTATTATCTGATTATATGTTTGCGTTTTCCTCATTTCTCCAGGCCATCCTCGCATTATCCACAGGGACATCAAATCGGCTAATATTCTTTTGGACAACGATTTTGAGGCAAAGGCATGCAGATAATCTCTATATCTAGTTTTTGTTTTATTTATTTTTTATATCAATTTCCATATGAACTTCCCAATATCATAGTCAATCTTTTAACAGACTAGAATTATAAAACCACAGGTTGCAGATTTTGGGCTTGCCAAACTCTCGAATGATACTCACACCCATGTGTCCACTCGTGTTATGGGGACATTTGGGTAGGTGTTGGTTTCTTTCTGTGGATCAATATTTAGTTCTCGATATGGATGGGATCACTTGATATCTTCCTCCACTTCTCCCTTTCTCCCTGTTCAAAAGAGAACATATGAGCTGTTGTAGACTGACTTCTAAATGCTTATTAAATTTCAGGTATTTGGCACCAGAATATGCATCTAGTGGAAAATTAACTGACCGATCTGATGTATTTTCATTTGGCGTCGTGCTTCTAGAGCTTATTACAGGACGCAAACCTGTAGATCCAAATCAACCTTTGGGGGATGAAAGTTTAGTTGAATGGGTATGCTGAAACCTGCAGTAATCTATTACAGAATCTAGTGTAGCTTTTCTTAGAACCCATATAGTGCTGTTATGATTTTCTTTTGATATTGACTTATGAAAAGAAAAATTGTCTATGCATGCGTGCAGCTATATATGTGTTGCTTTTGTTGCATAAATCATTTTAAGGTTTGACAGGACAATTTTACTTGTTATGAAAACCCCATATATACTATAACAAGCAAGTTCATGAATAATTTAGCAGTAGACAGAGGCAGACATGAGTGAGAATCATATTAAAAGTTCATGCAACATACAACTATATTTCTTTACTAAGAACTTGAATTGCTACTTCTTGTAGGTTAGTGCAATCATGAGGAGCCAAAAAAATTTCAAAGATCTTTTAGAAGAACTCATGAAACTCAAAACTAGACGCAAGGGGTAGAAGAAAGATGAAAGAATTTAAACTAGTTAAATTATTCTGAAACTGGAGCACAGAATCATACTACTGGAAAATTTTCAGCTCTACATGAGAAAGAAGATAATTGCGCAAATACTAAAAATCAATTTTGTGAGCATTTTACACCTAAATAATGAAGTTTCTGACACATCATGTCTAATGGTTTTGATAGTATTTGCGATAGTTGTAAGTTCAGGTCAAAGTCATGAAAAATATCAGATTAAAGGATGCATCATATACCGGGAGTGGTAAACACAGTTCAATTTGATTTAAATAAGAGGCCTGAATATATGCCCAATGAAGTGGCCACAAATATATAACCAATTAGATTCAAATTAATTTCAAAAGGATGAAAATTTTATCGAATGTTTCACCTAACTGCAGTAGAATATAGAAGTGATTAGTTGATGCGATAAAGGACTTCACATGGGTGATATAATAACAGTGGGCGACTCAACCTTTTCTACCAATCTCTAGAATTATATTATCGTCTGTTTTTACCCCCGTGTGAAATGGCTGGGTTGAACCTCTGCAATATCTATTTACATCATACAGATTAAGGTTAGGTGCCTCATTTTAAAGTTTGCTGAATAAAAATCATGTTATATTTACTAGAGAACAAAGGGAAAAAAGGGAGGAGAAAGAACACACTTCACTTTTTTAGAGTCAATTTCTGCGTTGTCCCTCTCTCCCTCAGTCCTAAAGATCTTAGAAGATTTAGCAAGTTGAGATGATTGATTGGTATCATTCATGATAAAAAAAAGAGTGGATTCCTTTCATGTTGTGTTTATGAAAAGAATTGGAAAACAAAAGGTGAATTCCTGTCGGCCTTAACCTGGGTTTCTTATTAACAAAAAAAAAAAGAATCAGAAAACAGGAACAACCAGATGCCATGGTCGGCTTATTTTTTAAGTTATTCATCTTTGGTTGTTCATTACTTTGTTGTGGTCAGTCTTGAGCTTCCAACCGTTGTTATCTTTCAAGTTTTAACAGTGGGATTTCTTTCTGATAAAAAGTGATGCTGAACTTCATACAGGCTCGACCCCTCCTTATTCATGCTCTTGAAATAGGGGATTGTTCAGAACTAGCGGATCCAAGGCTTGAGAACAATTATGTAAAGAGCGAGATGTTTAGAATGATCGAAGCAGCTGCTGCATGTGTTCGTCATTCCGCTTCTAAACGACCTCGCATGGTGCAGGTAAAAGCAATATTTATTTGGTTTGAAAACATGCAACCATTTAGGAAAGCTTACGTACATATGGACATCGATACATGGAAAATTACATTCAAGGAATTGACCTGGAGCATGCACATCTTGCGGAGTATTTAAGTAACTGTCATCCTGCAAATTATAATTTAGCAGTATCATTGCCTATGTTTAATTTCTCTACTTGCAATATCAATCCTAGCAGTTTTTCTTGCTACTCTCCTCCTGGCTTATTTTAGTTCCACACATTCTTTATAAATGATGAGTAATGCTACGGGGCTCTAGTGTGTGTGCATACAAACGATTCTCTTGTCATGGGGCAGGAAGGCATTGGTGAAACTCATGGCATTTGTTGCTAAACATGGGATCGGTTGATTAGGAATTGCAAAATTAGCAGTTATGGGACCGATGAACTTTTCTTGTGCACATATTACTTGGCTGATAGCTCAGTCTTCACTCTTCACTTGAGGTCTTCTAGTTACAAAATGGAACTTGGAACTGCCATGATTTGCATGTCAAAGCTTGTCTTTTATAATGAAGATGACCCACTTACATTTGATAAATTAATTACTGCTGCACCTCTTTTTTTTTTACGCTTCATGGATGACCGGACCTGTACTTCTTTTTTTTTTGACCCCTTTTTTTAGGTGGCGAGGGCATTGGAAAAAGGAGAGCCGACTGATCTAAGCAATGGGGTGAAATTTGGTCAGAGCACAGTGTTTAATTCTGGCCAGTACTCAGCAGACATCCAAAAATTTCGTATGATGGCATTTGGAAGTGACAGCTCTGACTTTGATGAATCTGGGGAGTATGATCGCCGGAGCGCAGCATGCAGTGGTGAAGTCCGCAGTAGAGAGATACCTCGTGGGCCACCGAATCCACGGGGACCTGGAGAACCCAAGTCAGGGGAGTAGTATAACGGTCATGAATCAGAGACTCGTAGCGTGAATCCCCGAGGCAGAGAGAGCTGTGGAAATCATCAGTGCAATCGAAGGGGATTCCCATGACTCAAATGTCGAGTCTTGAGAGGAGGTTTGTGCCTGCGTTGTGCTGCCTTGAGAGGAGGCAAATTTGAGCCACCAGGCAGACATCGGAAGAAGGGCTACTGCTGTTCTGGATTGCTACGGAATGATGCTAGGCGATCAAAAACAGGGTTCCCAATCCATGGTGACTTAATGGTTATCTCCACAAAGCGAACTAGATGTACCATATTGTGCAATCCATTATCACATTTTTCCATTCTGCATTTCCCCTTTTCCAGGGAGCAGAATCTGGGGTTCTCTCCCTGTTCTTTTCCTGTTACTGATTGTACCGACGCTCGAGAAAGAAAGG
Organism: Phoenix dactylifera; assembly: GCF_051530095.1. NCBI lineage: Eukaryota > Viridiplantae > Streptophyta > Magnoliopsida > Arecales > Arecaceae > Phoenix > Phoenix dactylifera. Next base: position 34,407,389 of record NC_143196.1, read on the forward strand.
ATCTGCTTATTTAAATCTTCTGGTCATTGCATGCATCCATGCACTCGTAACTTCTGCCCAAATCTGCTTGTATGGTTTTGTTTTGAAAGTTTTAATCATATTAACTGATACGCAAGCGGTCAAAAACCAGGTTGATGGTTTAATATTACCGCTAGTGATAAAGAGTAAGTAGGTAACCCTTTGTGCCCTCGTCGCAAGCCCTTACTGCATGATTTATATTTATGTTTCTCTGTTGGTTGATATCATCAGGTCGAGGGCAGGTCAAACAATATCATTGAACTTTATTGAGCCTTTATCTAATTCTACTGCTTTGACAATAGGATAAAGCATTTCGGCAGCCTGTTGATAATTTAGCGCATTATTGTTGTGATCGGATCGATTTCCAAACACAATGTTTTCCAGCCTAGTTTTGGCTTTTGCCAAATGAAAAGAAAGCTCCAAAGTAAATCGAATTACGATGATGCCTCTCCTTGCCCGTCCCCATGAGTTTGGAGGGGCTCCTTTCCTTCCTTTTTAGGCCCGTTTGGTTCACGGAAAAAGAAGGGGGAAAAGTATGATCAATGAGAAAGTAATGAAATGCCGCTTGTTTGGTTGGAGTTTTCAAATGAGAGAGACGGAAAAGTTGTATTCCCATGGAAATATAATTTTCATATTTCATGGAAAAGTCTTTCCCATGAGAAACATGAAAAAGTTACTTTCCCATGAGGCAGGAATCACTCAATTTTTATTTTTTCCCAAAAAAACCCTTCAGCATTAAAGAAGCATTAAAGAGGCATTAAAAATCTAATTTTTCTTAAGGGCATAATAGGAATTATACATAACTTTCCTAAGAAAGTGGATGGCCAACCAAACATAAGCACTTTGAAAATTTATCACTTTTCTATGGTCAACTAAACATGCCCAAAGTACTTTCCTAGGCATCCTCTTCCTAAGACTTTGTTTCCCAGGAATCATATTTCTAGGAGGGAAAATGCTTCCCGCGAACCAAACTAGCCCTTAATATAAAAGTAATGCTGGCTCTAAATGCTCTTTACGTACATATATCCATGAAAATAAACAAATAAATTATCTAATTTATATGACAAGATAAAACAATTTTATTTAACTGCAGAATATTTAATAATTCAATTCTGGCATTTATATTCAATGATTAACTAAATCCCTTTTTTCAAAGTCGGTCATTACGTTTACCCATGCGCAGTCCCTATTATGCAGGACCGGGGACTGGAAAAGTGTTCTCCAAACAAAGCCGCCAGAGTTCCAAAAGTTCAAATTGAGATATTTCCACAGCAATCCTGACCAAAGCCCGTGCTATTTTAGCTGATATGTATAAGTCAATCGTTTATCTGATACAGCTCGTTTACTAACCATACCTTACTATAAAAAAGAGAGAGAGAGAGAGAGAGAGAGAAGAAATTCAGGACTCTTTGACCAAGGAGAACAATAATGTAGAGATGTAGAAGAATATGAGGCATTTAAAGCGGACACTAAAACTATTGATCAGGAGCATGAACCTTGAGAAGAAGAGTTAGAAAAAATAACGGGAACTGGTAGACTTTATCACACCGTTATTTTTGAGTTCGTGAAATTCTCTCTCCAAATATACAAAGTTAACTATGGCCTTCATAAAAAAGACGGTAAGAACCATACAGGGCTGTGCTTGCCCTCCAAAATCTGCGATGTTGACTCTATATAAACCACCATTGGAGGATCACAATGGGGTTTGCCTGACTGCATACCTTCAATCAGATGTCATAATAATCTGCTTACACAGTTCTGCCGATATTAAAAAAAAAAAGGGCTTCTGGTGGGAGAGAAATGGTACTGCAGGCTTCAGTTGACTCATTTCTGACAGAGACTCTTGAACACAAAAATTCCGATGCCACCTATTGCCATCGTAAGGATAAATGGATTCACAATCAAATCCAAATCTGTCACTCTAAATCTGTCAGCAGTTCTTCCTCGATGGGTCAACTTTGCCAAGTGCTCATGAACCAAGTTGGAGAGATTGTCCAACTGATGCATGATTTGACGCTGGCCTCTGGTGATGAGTATGAGCTGCTCGTTATAACAAATATCAAAAATCAGTCTCTCATATTGGTGTTGACAGCGAAAAATATCAGGACCAACCAGACATATGATCCATAAACATTGCAGAAAAAATTAATCAAGGAATACTTAGAAATATTAAGTAATGATGACGCAATAAAATTATCTGTTTGTGTAAAAATATGGGCTCTTTTTTATTTCACTGATGAAGAACTACTGAAAGTTAAATGAGTCTAATATCTTGATATATTGGATACAACAGTACCAAAACATGACCACTTAACATGAGGATAGGAAGAAAAGAATGGGCACAGAAAACAACATGAGCTAAGTAGCTGATGCTCCATTCTGACAGAAGTTGACTGAAACTACATATGCAACACAGGAAGTGGAATTTGACAGGTGCCTTTCAAGATGAAGCAGCTTCCTGGCAACTTTGGGTGCATCAAATTCTTTAATTGTACTAGTCTGGAGGCACATGGGAAAGAAAAAAGTTTTTGTATTGACATAGAATTGGAACTTTTTTTTTTGAAATATTCTAATGAGCCGTTTCTTGTTTCTTTGGCAGCACAAGGATTTCCCAGGAGTTCATATTTAAGATGGCCAGACATTTTACAGAAAAGCAAAAAAGGTAATCTTGAAGAATTCTGTTAATATCCAGTAGAGGACTCAATTGTCATGGTTATGCTACCAAGGATTAATCATATCAGATCACAAGCCACCCTTGTACTTTAGAAGTCCTTATACTCTTATAGAGAAGTAGTTGAAACATGAAGTGATAAGGTGGTCAAATTTTTGCATACCTCTTCCATCAATGGAGAATCTTTACTCAATTGAGAGGATGACGATGAATTGGGTAACAAGGTGCCGTTGCCCAAGCCAGACATGAATAAAGATGTGGGTGCAGAGCCATTACAGGTTTCAGAGAGGTTTTGTTGGCTCATCGAAGGTTTCGGTGCACTGAACTTGGAATTCAATTCTTCGATTCGGGAGGTAAATTCATCCATCCTTTCATTCAGAGTTGAAATCTGTTCCGATAGCTGAGCAATTACACCCTAGAGATAAAATCAGAAAACAAGGCAATGAGCAACGTATAGCATTATCTGGCTGCAGGTTGTGATGAGTGCCATATCAGTCAATATAGCAGCGACAAATCTAGGAAACCATAATTATTAAATTATAATTTAGCATCTCGAAACTCTACATAAACATACAGTCTTCTCACCGGGTTGATTGCAGGTGATTCAAGGGTTCGTCCATCAAATGTTCTGCTGGTGATCGAAAGCCTGGTAAGCTTAGATAGATGTTTGTCCCTCTGGGTTGAATAGGAATGTGATAAACCACTGCGAAGATGCACCACCACCACATTAGAGCAATGATAACAAAAGTGGTGTTTCCTTGAAAAGGAAACAATATTAATTTCCAACTATCAGAGGAACCAGCATGGATATCAGATGCGAACACCAAAGCTAAAGAGAGGAGAAATTAGAGATAAAAGTATTATGTAATTGCTTTTATACAACAGATCTATCATGCAAGCAAAATACTGCAAATGTCATGCATTGAATCAAATATTCACTGAAACCTAGCTGTAACCAGAATATATGTTTGCAATTTAAACTTAAAAAAATAACAGTAGGAGATGCATATGGATGGTAAGGGAAATCCAACAGAGGATGCTATGTCCTTTTCAAGATATGCTGTAACATAGTTGCAGTGATAATGAAAGTGTATCAAAGACTCAACAGTTATGTGACACCAGGATCATGGGGACCTTAACTAAAAGTAAAATAAAGCAGAATATTACTGAGAAAGGTCAATATAATGCAGACGGAAGGCCTAAAGCTTCAAGCTTATTTATATAGGAACAATAATATGTGAAATAAAAAAAAAATGGAACAAGAAAAAGATGAATGATGCGAATGAGGAAATTAGAAGGATGATCGATAAGTGAGTAACAATTTAGTTGTCGCTAATGGACTAGATGGCATGCATAAGCCTAATGGAGTAGATGGCATGCATAAGCCTAAGTGCTGTAAAAAGGATTTTAAGAAAAAATCAACAGACTATTTTGCGATAAATAGATGCTTTATTGCGTAACATTCAGAGGTTTTCTTACCATGATTTGCATGACACTGTAAACATTAAAAAGTAGTGAAGAATACAAGAAAACATATAAAGAACAAAAATCCAAGTAACTGGAATATAATTTTTTTAAATTGCAGGATTCTAAACTGGCCATAGCACTTGTTGTAGGGAAAAAAAGAAAGTACTGGTATTTAAATAAGAGCAAAATTATCACAGTCCACAGATTAAGTGTTTTATCCTTCAAACATCCAAGTTTCTTTTTCAAATCCTCAAATGGTTGCTTCTGTACTTAGGAACATTTTATCCCAAGAACATAGAAACTAAAGGTTGTAGAGTTGTTGGTGGTTGCATCCAATTGAGTAGAATAAATGGATTATATTCATTTCAGATGTCGACACATGTAGCAATCAAATAGTACTCCAGTTACCAAAACAAGAACTGCAAATGTTTTTTTACTTACCCCAATCACACAGGTAAAATATGACAGAAATAGTAATCAGAGTCACAAATTCGTGTGAAGTATAAATACACAGAGTCACGGATAGTGTTGGTTATATCAATTTCCCAACATGGTGCTGGACTTTTAAAGCTACTAATGGTATTCAAGAGAAGAACTACATTAGTCATTTGTCCATGGTTGAATATACTCATATTTCATGTCCAAAAAATTTGCAGACTTAAAAGTAGTAACTGATAAAAAAGGGAACCTCTTCAGATGCTTATTTCTCATGGCAACCCTGTCAGCAGAGGCTCGGGAAAGCGCTTCTTTGGGACTAGAAACCAGATCTTCATCTATGCTAAGCTTGGTCTTCAAATCATCTGGTAATGCCTATATTTCAAATGTACAAGATGTATAAGATAGGCACCAGACACCAGTACAAGACAAAAAGACAACAGGGAAAATTTATCTATTAGATCTGTTTACAGGAATCCATACCATAACTTCATTCACAAGCTTTTCTAATTGAATCTGCCCAATATAGGTACGGGGAATATACGAACCATCCAAGCCCAACTGCTCCGCTACATACTTGACAAGCAGTCGATCTCTTCCTTGCACCTTTATCAAAATTAAAAGAAGCTTAATGTCAACAGAACTTATAAGTTTATTACCAATTAAAAGATTGGAAAGTTTTTTCAACCCAGAACACGCTTTATAGAGGATGACATGAAATCAAATGAAAGAGAAACCACAAAAGAATACGCTGGCTTTCCCTCAAAGAGATGCACCTTGCTATGGCAGATGCATCTAATGATTTAATTGAACAAAACTACACTTATACACTCAAACACGGTCAGATTCAATATAATAATGATGGTGGTATACATGACTGTCAACTCTGTTTTTTCGAAGTTCTCTCTATTGATTGTCAAGTATTTTGTTGCGACAGAGCTAAGAAATCCCAGAAGAAATGCCCAACAAGTCCAATGATGCTTTTCAATTGTTCAAGTCTAAGACAATCGTTAGTCCTTCAGAATATTTATAACAGATTCTCTCAATGACATGCTAATTGATTAAAGGTTCGGGTTTACTGGACAAACTAGTGTTGCATTACCGTACCAAAGTAAAACCATCCTGTACCTTACTCAATCACTCCATTTTCCTGTAGTCAGAGAAAACGAGAATTCAGCAGCCAGAAAGCATTCAAGGCAACAACAGTAACAAAGTGTAATCCCATCAATATTAGCTCAGCTAAGGAGCAAAATTCTACTTAAATGGATCGGTGAAGGTGTGCCCCACACAATCCATAGCTGACCATATTGTGCTGAGTAGGGTATTCTTGATGGTAAGGATGACGATGGTGCTGTTTTCAAGGTCTCAAATGCTTTGGTATATACGAATTTTTTCTTTAAAGCCAGCAAAACAGTAACTCTATTGACCAAATAACAAAACGATCTGCGTCAATTAAAAACACCTCCTGATTGAATCACAGAAATCACAAAACTCCCAAAACTAGAAGACTTGTTTGGTTATTGGTAGAATTCTAGTAATACAGCAATTCTTTCTTACATACTCTCTTCATTATTCTATATCCCACCATACCCTTTCATCACTGAAAAATACTAGTTTCAGTAAAATCACAAATCTGAACTAGTAATTTGGAGTGAAGAAGAGACTCCAGGATTTGTAAAACATCCATCAAATATAAGTACTCCTTTTTAATCCATACACATCACTGAATGAATTTTTCCTGGCAAATTCTCTTAACTTAAAAGATCTCAAACTGCACAATGTTGGGTAATGCTGCAAGCCAAACTAGGATGAATACATAATTTAGCAACATATCTTTTAGTGTCAGCAACAAGAATCATAGCGAAAGTGTTCATATTTACAGCTGAAAAATGAATGAGCATAACTTTCAACTGGTTACTAATAGAATATGAGAAATGCTTTAAGAAAATAAAAAATGAGAAATGATACCTGAATATAATGTCGATTAAGCTGTTCTAACCAATCAGTCTTCACAGTAACCTTATCATCAGAAAATACATGGCTGCTTCTTTTCAGAATAGCTGCAATGCTGTATCCCAAGGCCATCAACCCACCAAGAAGGCGCACACTAACTTCAAAAGTAATCCTAGGTGATATGATGAAGGGATTATCTGTTACCCATTCCTGAAAACCCACAAGTATTTGTTACCCAAGTTTTGCTGCCTGTTGAAGTCTCACTTGCAAATGGCACAGTTAAACACTAATCATCAAGCAATCATCTAAAATGCCCACAGAATAATCACATATGATCTTATTTCTACTTTAAGATGAAGAGCATCATTAAATGGATAACTGCCCCTACAGTAACAACTTATGCAAAACAAAAAAAGAGGATCGTTGAGGCCAAGGATTAAAGGTATATAGCACATCCAACCCTCTAGGAGTTCAGCAATCGAGAAATATGTGGGTCAATGCAAGCATGCACGCAAGCAGTCCAAAACAAAAGTACACATCCTATCTAGTAATGGCAGAATGCATGTGCGATATTCTTCAAAAAAAAGGTCCAAGGTTGAATTTATTATCGAGCATCTTTTGAGATTAAGAATTTAAAAATATTTAAGATAGATTGCTAATTGCACAGCATGCACATTCACATGATGCTCCGCTTTAGCATACAAGTTAGTTACTCCTAATTAATAGGTTAACTGATTCTGTTTTGTATAATTTTAAAGTACTAATTAAAAAAAATCTCAGAAGAATATCATAGCTCCTAAAAAAAAAGAAAAAGAATTTTTAGGAAGGAAAGATGGACATTATGGACTATGTGCTCATCAAAGTAATGTGAACTATAACCATCTAGCCTTTGTCCAAGCTATTTAGGCAAAAAGTACGCTACAGTTAGATGAGGCATTGGGCCTACATGTAAATGCTCTACTTAGGTATAAATTCGGGAAAGAAAAAAATACAGAATAAGATAATCAAGCAAAGAACAAACCTCAAACATAAGATTATATTTCCCATCCCTGTTTCGCATTCTTAGATAAGATTGGCAAACTTCTGGATCTTCACCTGGTGGCAGTAAGTATATATCATAAGTCTCCTCCATACTTTCTTTGTGTTCTTTGGAAATAACAGCCTTGATTTGATCCACTGATAATATCCTTAATGACTACAATAATAGAAAGCACTTAGTGCTAGCAGCAACAAGAATAGACACACCAGTAAAAGGTACACTGTTGATACCTCAAACTTCAAAAAAAAAAAAAAGGATAGGGCATTAACCTTTAGAATATAAGTTGGATTCTGGAAGCCTGTGAATGGATTAAACTTGTTGATGATTTTTATATGTGCAGTTTGAAGATCTGGTTCAATAAAGGCCTTGTACATTGGATACACCTGCATAAAGTTATCCACTTGAGATACTAGAAAGAGATAAATTGTTCATTTTACAAATAACTGATAACTGGTTCAACAAGTAAAAAAAATCCTGCAATTAGATTAGGAAAAAGAATAAATTATGTGACAAAGTCAAATTTATTTTTATGTCGCCACAAATTCTCTCCTTTAGGTTATACAGGAAAAAGAAATAAGATACATTAAAAAAAGTTAAATAACCGTTTCAGAGATTTGTTGAATAATTTCTTCAGGTTCTTGGCCAGCACGTTGGATGTCTCTTAAAACCCTTTTCACAAGGTCAACATGGACACCGCCTGTCACAGAAACTCGCACATCTAGCAGAGGCCGCAACCTTTCACTTAAAGCATAGGTTCCTTCAATAATTACAATTTGAGAGCTAGGAACATCTACTGTCCTGTTAGCATTAGAGGCAAAAAGCAAAATTAAGGCTGGCCTGAGAAGCTGTGGCTCAGATATCAAATACATCAAGAATCAACAGATATAAGCTAACAGTCTCAAAGCATAGAGAAACATTCTGCTGTCTGATTAAGCAAAGAGGTATGTCACCTATATCCTGTGCGGCAGCTCAACTTGAAATCATATACTGGGACCTGAACAGACTTTCCTTCTTTCAGACCATGAATGTTTTCCAGCAAAGTCTCATAATCTGTTAGGCGAGGGTCTGTACCAATTTTGCAAAATGTTAGTTATCTGTCATGAGTTACATTCTTATGCGCCAATTTGTACCAATGGGTAACTGACAAATTTTGCTGGTATAACATCAAAAGCCAGATGCATATTGTGAGTTTCAGTGTTTATTGATTGAACTATGATTTCATCTCTCAGCAAAATCAAGTTTGTGATCGGTAAGTAACCCAAAAAATTGAAACATAGTAATGCTCTCTAAAATAAAGCAATAATAAATGAAAGAAAGAAGTACAAATACTATCTAAGCTAATCATTGCATGGAATTTAATTATAGCTTCTAGCCATCAACATACACAACTATAAGAGAATATCATAATGAATTTATGATCATGTGAATAGTTTATCCATCCATCTTTTACAAGTAATGTGCATGATTTGATATGAAGATCAAAAGAAAAATTGATCTTCACACACAAAAAACGAGGCACATTCCAAATATTATCTAAACTAAAAAAGGCCATTACTCGGTGATGGTCCCGGCAATCTAAGGTCCTGGGAGGAGAAGATTGGGGATAGACCTAACCTTTAGCATTTTTTTTGCACAAAGTGGCCGCCTAGGACTTGAACCTGTACCACTGCGCTTATCAACCCAAGCCTTTACCATTGTGCCAAGCAGGGTTTGCTAAGCCATGCCGAACCAATGAGTTTGGAGTGTAGCGAACCAAATCGGTCAACTGCCAGCATAGGTATAAAGCACCCTCACCTACTAGCCCATGCGTGCGATTCACGACCCTCGCCTCCTCCATGCTCGCAACCCTCAATTGCTCGCCCTTTCCCTGCCGGCATCAAAGATACGCATCCCCCCTTCTCTCTCTGGGTAGGGCTAGGGTTTCAAGCCCTCTCTCCCTTAGCCTCTCTCTTTCTCACCCTTTCTCTCTTTTCCTTCCTCCCCTCCTTTCTCCTCTCTCTCCCTTCCTCTCTGACTCTCTCTCTCTTTCCCCCCCCTCTCCTTCTCCTTCTCTCCATCCCTCTCCAACTCTCCCTATGTTCGTATTCCCTGGAACTGCACGGTATAGGTTGAATCGGTCCCTAACTGGTACCCTCTCTAGTATCGGTTCAGCGAACCTTGGCACCAAGCAATAGCCCCTCCACATACTATCTAAACTCTCTTAATCAATTCAAATCTAGGAAGGTGCAATGTATCTCACATACAAATGAGGGGCCAATAATATTGCATGAATTAGAGTGATGACATGTTTATAAAACCTGCTGGATACAGCAAGTGATCAGTTGCAAGCTCTGAAACCATCTAGGTGCATATCCCATCTTGTCAAGTAATGAGAATTCTCATATATGCAATGGAGATCTATAAATCAACATTTGTATTTTTGTCATCAGAGACAAATAAGAGTATGGTTGAAGAACAATGAACACAAGATGTTAAGTAGAGAAAAGGTTATGATATTACTTGTAGAAATAGTAATATTCAAAATACATTCAGGAATCAGTTTTCTAATTAGAAGCCCCAATGCAGCAACTGCTACTTCAATTTGTCAGGTTTCCTAAATTTATCCCAAAAAACTTGTATATGCCCATTAACAATCGGCTCTCTCTACCTGAGTTCCAATCACTCCAGCTCCAAAAATTGATCATGATATATTGATATGTCTTGTTCACGCATATCATTGTTGGATAATGGAATCCATCTGAACTCAACAGTGAGATATCAAACAATACAATAAAGAAGTTTTTAGATGCCTATTTTTTCCCCTTCTCCAAATAAGTCTTACATGCACTAGGATCTATTGTCGCTGAGAGAACTGGGATTAAACAGACAGCTGGCTGACTCTAACATCCTGCAAACTGCAATGCGATCATTATAAGTCGACACCATAGAAAATTGAAGATTTAGTATTTCTGACAAAGATTTGACCTAAGTTTTTCGAAATAGAAAAAAATATACTACCAAAATTCACCCTCACATATGATTTTAAGACCACTTCTTTTTTAACCAATTGATAGACTCAAAACGCCAGTCCACCATTATAATGTTAGGTACCTTTGAAGATTTGACCTGCAAGTCTCCTCCTGGGTTAAAGATAAATTCTGTCAAGATTTTGGCTTCATAGATTTCAATAACCCCTTTGCTTGTCTTGCTGCACTCTTCATGAGCAAGTAAAGTTGCCTATAGGAACAGCTAATTAGTTGTTGATCTCTTATAGTCTTAACCAAATCTACATCATGAAGCCAATATTTCTCTTACAACAGCATCTGGAACTTGCTTGTCATCTCAGCATGAGAATGAAACTCTATGTACTTGTAAGTCTGAAATGCTGAAGACCTTAAAAATGTTTGAATCCAATTGAAGCTTGATCACAATACACTGCTCAATCTTTGACCCTATGAAGGATCAACCTTCTCACAAAGCATGCCATGCTCTTGAAATATTGAATTCATATTCAACATCGAGTCCATAATTTATGCACATGGGCAAGTTTGCTCTTTTACAATCTTCAGCAGAAAATATCCTTAAATAATATTGATTCCTGCATCACGGACCAGCTGTAAATCTTAGCACCAGCCATTGGTAAATTTGGTACCGGCCTTGTTCCTTGAAAAGTAAATCACTAAATCTCATTCTGCTTCTGTTCCCTTGTAGCACAGTACTTTGAAAATGTTACATGCCGAAAATTGGTAGTTCGACACTCCCTCTTTGTTGCTTCTGCCGGAATCGTTCTTCATTGCAAATTCTAAGCTCCAAAGAGTAATATATCGCTGGTGGAGAAAATTGTATCCTCTTTGACAACGCTCCCCCTCAGTCCATTTTGAGTTAAACTAAGCCAGTAACATAGCACTTTGGTAAGGGGTTTAAATAGCTGATTGCCTCCATGGAACCATCATACTAAACAAAAGCTTAAACATGACAAGAGGCATCACATAGACAGGAAATACATCATGCTGCGACCTTTCTTTCACACTTTCCCCTCAGGAATTACAACATGCTGCGACCACATTCTTTCTTTCACACTTCCCCCCTCTTTCTCTTCATTTTTCAGATGCTTAAAGCTATATTTGGCATACATGTCATCTTTAAATGGTCATGAAAATCTATTTTGGATGAACTCAAGTGTATATATTATTTGGTTAATTTCATAACAGCCATTCAGATATCTAAATGTCCTTAAGAATCATGCTACTGCTAGTGGTATCTTATAAATGTCAACTTTGTAGCAAACCAAGGGTCCTATGATTGGATTCTCTCCTTTAAGTTATGCATTATCTGGTGCAAATTCCTCCTGCTGTTTGAAGTTGGTTTTATCAAGAATTAGGCTTCTAATAACTAGAACTGATCCATATGTAAAACTAAAAACATTTTCAGAAAAGTAATTTCTAAAAAAAAAACTGATACATAGCCTCAAGATCCTTGTAGTTTCGTTGAATTCGATGTTAATATGCATGTAAGGATATTACAAGCCTTTGTTGTCAAAATATGCACTGTGCAGAAACATGTGGACATTTGTATAAATGGAATGTGAAAAAAAAGCAGGCCAAGATAATTGCCTGCACACTTCTCTTATAAGAAATCAATTCTGAGAAAAGAGTTACATTGTTAATACATATTAAAATCAGTAAGACAAAAACTTTATTCTTCTGCATAAAAGCCAAATCCAAAGAAACAAACATGGACATGGAGTACATATTGAAACCTACCGAACGAGAAGTCAATGTCAATAGCCTCTAACATATCATGTATAAGATGCAACATTATTGCCAAAGGAAAGATAATGAAAAGCGTATCCTCGGATACAGTATGCAACAAAAAGATCTTTAAACTTCTTGCTTGACAAATAACTACAAGTAATTCTCAGTTTATATAAAAGTAAAGCATCAACTTTTCTCTTCTTAATCCAGCTTACATTCAAAGCAATCTAGCAACAAGAAAATCTAGTCTGCAACAAAACTAAATAACAAGGCATTATTGGGGTAATACTAAAGGGCACTAAGGAACTGCTTCATTCTTTATGTCAAGAAAAGAAATATCATAACATTATTTTTTAAGAAAATGCAACAAAAAATACAAAATGGTTTAGATAAATAATTTAATTTCTTGGAGAATAGAAGTTACCATCAAAATTGCCATCAATAATGCGACTTGAGTCGTTATAATTGTCCATTGATAAAAGTGCAATGCTTGGCATGAAATTGAGCACCTTCTCAGTAAATACGGTCTTCCCAGCCCCAGAGGGGCCAGCAACACCAACCAAAATAATTCCGTCATTTTTTTGGGCCAGCAATTGGCAAGCACGAATTACTACAAAGAAACCTTTTTCAAAAGATAATGAATCTTGAATTGGAACAATTTCATAACGATCACAATCCTTCCGCTTTACCAATTGCACCTGATCTCTCAAAAGACCTGGCTTTATGCGAGGTGATTCGGCAATGGAACTATCTTGAGCCATTAAAAAGAAGAAAACCGTGCTCCTCCTGTGGGGAACAAATCCAAGAACAATCATATGCAGATGATCAACGGCCAAAGCACACAATAATCAATTCATACAAGAATGTAATGCAAAGAAAACAAAGCTAAAATTATAACACTATATAGATAAGAAATATGGAAAAAAAAGTAGTGTATCGACATATTTTAATACTAAGGTGATTCTAGTTCTTCTAGGTGACTCCAAGGATACCTCAAATAGTATGCTTTTACATACGACCAGGGTTTTATTTCTTTAATGGATGGAACTAAAAACAGTATTTGTTGTAACAATCACCCTAGAGAGTAGATAAATGTTATGTTAGAGAGCATCGAACAAAACTTAAATCACCACGAAGTTTCCAACTGACCCAATCGGGGAGAGGGTTTTATTTTATTGATTGCTTTTCAAGATGAAAAAATTGGTGAAAGTAGGGTTTAGATCCTCTCTTTTTTTTATTGATCATTCATAAACAGAGATATATAGTCTCTATTGATCATTCTTGAATTTACTCCACATCAGATTAAAGATGTCATTGTTCCTCATGAACGAATTTCACCAAATAAGAGTGTGGCTAGAAAGCTTAAGGCGGGCAAAACTACCTTATGGATACTAGATTATCCATAGATAGTAAAATAGATCTCTAAGAAGTCTAGCTAATTATCCAACCTCTTGATTCGAGATTCAACTTTGAAAAGGTTAGAGAGGATGATTCTAAGTGCCCGTACGTTGCTCATCCTTCTTATTGAATGGTAGATCTTCGTCTCCAAACATAGGAGACAACTTCGCAACAAGAATTGTCGGTGCTTGCGCTAGCATCGCCAATCAAAACACAATCTCGATGAGTTCAGCAATCTTTTCTTTTAATTATGTGAGACATCCCTTCATCTCATCATCCATCAAAATAGAACTAGCAATCATACTTGCCTTTGTCCTTTGTTCTACTTCAAGCACTAATAGACCTTCTCTCATCTGCTTATATTGCTCGTGTGTCTAAACCATACACCAATGTCCTCACAGATGTAGAAGACCGAAGCTCTAATATCAACTTGATCCGATCGAGAAGGAAGAATTTTCTCATCCCATTCAACTTGAATCTCTCAAAAACATTTAGAAAAAGATAAAAAATTGATGAAAAAAGTTTAGATCTCCTTTTCTTTCATCGATCATTCATAAAATGAGATACATAGCCTCTACTTATAATAGTGAGGTCTGTCGATTCTCCTTCTACGACTAGCTTTCTAGAAATAGAAAATAAAAAAACTAAATTCTATAGGAGGTAGATTCCGACTCCTGCATTAACTTTGCTTTCTGTCACTCCGTCTAATTCTTTCTGAATTGAGAAATATGCCTGATTAAAGTTATTCTCGAAAAAAAAAATCAATTTAACCAGTCACATTCAGGATCTAAAAAATGAAATTTGGACCTAATCACTAGCTTTGTGGCCCCTCTTAATAGCAAAAGTGGTCCACATTGAGTCTGGTGATCCTCCTGGATCACCAAAATTATTTTCTACCTCTCATCAATTTGAGACAGTCAGATTGGTAGCAACCAGCTTTTATTCCTAGGCTCAAGTCTTTGATCAATGCTTTCCTTGATCCAATAGCACATGATAGGTCTAGATCAAATATAAAATAATGTAAAATAGAGATCCTATATCAGATTACAAATCATGAGTTCAGACAGGAGCACTTGCACGCATGATGTGTCAGATGAACATGTGTCAGGCTCAAAAGAAGGAACAGAAAGAAGAAAAAAAATTGATGGCAGAATAATAAGAACTAAATACTGATAAAGTTATACAAAAGTAGTGAAGGGAAGTAAAGGGCTTGCTTCTCAAGATACATTAATATGTGAAACGTGTTAAGCCTTTTTCTAAGGCTTTCCAAGCTCTTGAGCAACATTCAAGGGCCTTTAAGCAATTATATCCAATTATCATAAACCAGGGTGTAGTTTCCATGATGACAAACATTCGAGAAACAATAAAAATTGGGAAATAGGAAACAGGATATGTTATAAATTATTGTCAAAAAATTACAGATATAAATGAATAGTTACAAATAAATGATAGATAAACCCAAAAAGTTTTGTTTGCAAACAAGTAACTTATTGGAATAAGGACTCTCTCCTCTTCCCCTGCCCCCACTTTTAATGTTTCCCTCCAAATCCGTCTCACTCTCCCCCTTCTCTCTCTACAAGCCAATCCCATCTGTTTAAAATTATTTCCTTATCTTCTTATCTAACTTGATTTAGTTAAATTAAATAGAATTCTGATTTGGTTTGAAATCTCTTTCCTTGCCTTCCCAATCTCTAAGTTGATTCTAATTAAAAGAAATTTAATATGGGGAAGTCCATGATCTTAAGGAGTCCAACCAAATAGTTGAATGTAGCCCAAAATCGTGAATGAAATCTGAGATCGTATGAGATACAACATATTAGTTTCCTTGAGAAATGAGAATGCAGATTTTACATTTTTTGAATCATGTTTTGAATTAATTTCTCAATTCAGTCTCTCAGAAAATCTCTGTTGGAGTGGGAAATGCATTTCTGGTGCCTATAGACAAGGGTCCTAATATTAGATGATACAACATGGTTAGTTTGTGTCTCTATTTATTAGAAATAAGAATAGTGAAAAAAAAAAGTTATAATGAGAAGAAAGAAAGAGTAAAGAAATAATAAAGAAGTGATGAAGGTGAGAAGAAGAGATGTTGACTTGGACAATCTCAAGCTCGGGATAGAGTTGATAAGATTTAAATGAGAATCAGCATCAATGGGTATCATATCGATAATTTATATGTTATTAGATATTTATATTCCACATTAAATATTTTACAGTTTTGATTCAGATGTTTTTCACATCATAGTCTGATCAAATACGGAAATACCTAAGGAATTTATAGATGTTTATTATACAACGTTCATGTGCTCTTAGAATTATGGTTCGTTGTGTGTCTTGAGAATTCTATGATCTTGTGCATTGTTGCACAGGGGCTGCTCGATGCAACTGCACATGCTTGGTAGAACTAATCATTCCTACAGTTAAGAAGATTAAAAGTAGACACCGAAAGTCACAAATTGCCCTTCTTTTCTAGATACAAAGAAAGTATAAATACAGGCTTCATATTCACTATATAAGCTTCTCTTCTCATTCACACATTTCTCGGACCCTAAGGAATCTCTAGGCATTTGCTCCTCGTATAGTTCTCCCCGTTCTGACCTCAATACAGTTGCTGGGCAACAAGCATGGTCAATGCAATACAACCTCTGGATCACCTCACCTCAAGAACAAATGTTCCAAATTAGCAAATAAAAGGAAATACAAAGAGGGGGGAGAGGAGGAGGAGGAGGAGGCTTGTTGGACATATATTTAGAAAGAGGCAGAAAAGATTAAGACAAAGGATGCAAATCATGGGGCAGAATCTCAAATAGAAGGTAAGGGCTCTAAAAGGAAAGGTCGTACCAATGTTTGCACTTTGTAGATATTTTTTTGTCATTCCTCCAGATTAAGAGGTTCTCTATTTGTCTCCTAAGTTTGATAACTGAATCACCGGCACTGTTTTTTCCTGGATTTACATATATTTGAAAAAATACTGCTGCATTGGCTTAGTTTCTCTTATGAACCCATAACAAATTGCCTTTCATGTTTTCATAACTTAATATTTTAATTGATTTCTACTGCCACCTATAAAAACCAAACAACGAACAACACCTGTTGAAGAAATAGAGATATAACTCCAATGCTCAGGGTGCATCTAGACTACCCAAATGCATATTGACACACTCTCCAGCCCAGCCGCCTCTATAGCCACCCAAGCCATGATATGTCTATATATGTCTACACGCACAGACTTAATCTTTTTAGTAAGTATATGCCTATCTAGATTCTATTCCCCTTAAGAAAATTCAACAGCAAAAAAGTTCTGACAATTCCCATCCAAGAAGTTTTTCTCCTTGTGTCGAATCAGTTACAATCATCACACATCCAAATGGTTCATATAAGAAAATAGGTTTGACTGGGGAAAAAAAGGATCCCAGACATGTTATTTGGTTAACAGATGAAAGCCATATGTCAAGTACTTCTTCCATAGTTCCACAACAACTAGTTGTCTGTTGCATGTGATCTGATCATAGCCATCTTTTAAATTCCCCATCCTCTTTGGTGCCTAAGGATACGCATGAACAAATTATGATGGCAAGACATTAAAACTAACAACAGATATTTTGTAGTTTTACATTATCACAGACACCCATTCGATGCTTTTTCATCTTTGATCAGGTCGCTGCAATAGTTGCTCCAAATTCTGGTCAAGTCGAGCACAAGCCCTTAAACTAGCCTGACTCAAATTTAGCCTTTTTACTCGAAAAATATACTCATATAACATCTCCAGACACTAAAACTCTCATTCCAGAGCACCATAACTCAATTCTACAATCCATCAACACCATGTTTCACATTATTAAAAAAAAAAAAAAATCCTTCTAGATTGTCCAAAATTTTAAAAAAACAAGGGAAAAAAAACTAACAAATTTTCGTATGCACTCGTCCTCGTCTCTTATTGCATAGCCATTGTTCGTTTTAAATTCCGTCCTCTCCTCCTTTCTTTGATGAGTAAAAAACCGAAAATCTTGTCAAGATTAACCAAAATCTATCCAAAAACATTCAGAAATTCCATATTGCACTCAAATTTCAACGAGTAAAAGGTGCACAAGGAAAGAAGCATTATTGATCTCGTCATCGTATTACTGAAAATTTGATTCCCATGCATTAATCTCTTCGAGATTGGTCCGCTTACCTTCCGCAAGAAGCGACTCGGAGTCGGGAGGGAAGAAGACGAGGGAGGCGCGGAGGCCGGAGACGGGCGGAGAACGTCGGCGGCGGCGGCGGCGGTGACCGAGGCCGGGAGATCGCGGAGGCGCGCGCGGTGAGAGGCAGTGGATGCGAGGGCTTTTTAATATCCGGAGCGAGAGAAGGAGGGAGGAGAGGAGAGGTGGGGGGCCACCAAACGGAAGAAGCCCCGGTGAGAGAGAAGAAAGGGAGAGATCTACGTGAGGGTTCCTAGTCCTCCAATTTTCTTCAGCTTTGGTTTTGTTATTCTGATTTATGTCAGACGTTTATCTGTGATCCGACGGCTATTATTGGAGGTATATGTACCTCCGTCTGTAGGGCTTCTGCGGGAAAACTGAAAAAATTAGAATATAAGCATTGGTTCGGACATGTCAGATCCTGACGATTCGGAAAAATTGTTTATCTGAAAAATAATTATAAAAAAATATTATATTTGGTTAGTAAAAAATTTCAAAAAATAGGATTATAAAAAAATTACTGTATTTGATTGGGGGTAAGATAATTTTATATAAAAATAGTAATAAATTTCCAACAATAATTTAGATAATGACAATTTTTTTAATCCATTTGTTGTGCCACTTACATAAATATTATTGGCTATTTAAAATATTAAAATATATTTACATAAGTTAAGAAATATTTTTAAATTAATTATACATATATTAGAAAATATATTTCTTATTATAGATAAATTTAGTATGTTTTGGTATATAAATAAGTATATTAATTATTAATCAATCTAATGTTAGATTTATTGATAATTAATAAATATATTAATATATTAAATATATTTTTGATGAATATATTTATAATATGTCAATATAATATTAATATAATATAATTAATATTAATTATATTCATATAATTGATATAATATAAATATAATATCGGTGAGAGTGTTTTCCTAAAAAATGATATTTTTATATTACTGCAACTCAATAATCCAGCATGAAAAAACTAATACCATCCTCTAGATGGTATTTATTTTATCTTCTCTTTATGGAACCTACCATTTATTTTGCCATCTCTCTCCTCCATATTTCGTATCAAACACAGTAATTTAACATGTAATTTAATGCTAAATTATTCCCAACCAAATGAGCCTAAAGGTTTATTTTTCATATGATTATACTATCTCGATCCGAAAATTTTATAGGATTATCGGTCCAATTTTGCAGAAAAAATCTAAACAAACCCTAAAACCTTTTTTTTTTTTCCTGACAATCTACTTTGTGTTTACATCTGCAAACATCATATTATTCTTTGTAATGTGTTTAACTTTGTTGCATAATAAGTCCATATCTTCTCAATTCAGAAAAAAAGTCCGTATCTTCAAATAAATGCACGTATCCATAGGTTATAAAATGCAGATTTATTACTATTTATTGGAAAATCCCCTGCCTTCCAAAAAATGCACGTGATTTGCGCCGGCTTATTTCAAGCGCATGCACGAGCCAGTTATTCCTGAATTAGAATAGATTGTAACGCTCCAAAAAGTCCAAAATGGGGGATTTTAGGAAAAAGAAACAAGAAAAGATTTCCCTTCCAAATATTCCAACATCCAAAATTTGTTTAATTGTAGTAGTTTGTAAATATTTCTCTTGTTCTTGAACGAATCCTATTGATCACATTTATCAATTTTTTGTATAGTTTACTTTCACAATATTTATTTACTCATAGTAGTCCAACAAACAAATAGTTCGCTTGCTCTTGAATGAATCTTTTTGGTCCTATTTGTAGATATCTTGACATAACCAACTTACATGTGATATAACGCTTATAGGGGGGGGGGGGGGGGTGTAATGCAAAAATCCATCTTCAAGTTTAAACTAATATCAGGAAATCAAATCAAAACTATATTGATAAGTTTTAATAAAACAAATTTATAAAAATTCAATATGAATGAGTTTGAAAAAATGATTGTCTGGTTATTTTCCAAAAAATCTGTTTTGCTAAAACCAGCCAGTTGTAAGATCTGAAAAAAAAAAGGTTCTACAAAAACAGGCCCTGCCCTGTTTTCCATGGTTTTACAGAAAGCATGTTTTACGTTTTACTAGTTTTAGAAAAACTTTCAAACAACCAAATGGCCTCTAATTGTAGTTCGTAGACTATATGCAACACGACAGGATTTTTAAAATGTTTGTTTCAACATTCCATCGTCTAGTTCGAAGTTGATCCGTACCTTTGCATTGCATATATTATTTAATCACTTAAAGCCAGGTATACTCATATGAACCTCATATTGTGCTCTTAAGACATTGATTCTTTCTATTATTTTTCTTTCTCGGTGCCGCGCACTTTATTATTTGTTTTTTGTTTTCTTTGCAATGTTGGTGGAATTTTATGAATCACGAAGTTTTAAACTTCTTAAAATCTTCTTACTGTGTTTTGTAGACATAGGCTAGTAGGTGAATTGGTTAACTTAGTTGTTCTTCAAAAAGCTACCTCTGGCCTATGCGGCCCACCATTCAGGGTAACTCTCTAGTCAGAGAAGGAGGAGTTGCCACTGGCACTTCGTGAGCTAGTGTACTTTGATTTTATTGGGTGTATTCGTACATGTACTGTATAATGATCCCACCACAGCAAAAAAAAAAAAGCTGCCACTCGTTTCATTGGCCTAAAAATAACAAACCCAAGACAAGACATAATTAAGAGAGCAAATGTTTACGGAATTTGCTCACAATTGTTACAGTTAGCTAAATATGAGCAGCAAGAGGCGACAGAGCTATCGATTGTTGGAACTGTCAGCCTTTATCGACATATATTAATTCCCCTCCTTGGTCGGTGGCTCCTCTTCGATTAAGAGCGAGGTGGCTCACTTCGGTTGGTCGGTTGCTCGGCTGGGGCCGAGGTTGTTTTTCCAGCTTACGTCCGAGATCAAGGAGGCAGGTTTAGCTCAAGGTCGATATGTCCAATATCTCCTCTAACACATGCTCTCCACTTTTGAGGCTAAACTGCCTTCTAGTTTGAACGACAAAAGTCAAGTCGTCACTTCGATTGAGGGCGAGACTTTCGTTGTGGGCAATAAATGTGATGATCTATCTTCTTGAAGCATCATGAGAGCCTTGAAGCTCTCAAGGTGACCTAGGGGATCCGAGGTGTTGTCGTATTGCTCTATTTAGAGCATCTTGAACCGAGGTGGAATCGGTTCCTCTATGATCTACTTGGTAAAGGAGGGCTCAAGGGAGAAGTTGAAGTCGTTGTTCGCCCTCAAGGCCTCTCTCTTGAGGGCTTGAATTTGTCGGCCCATTTTTTGATTCTCCGATCGAGGTCGGCATCTCGCCGGGATGGAGGCTTCATGCGGCGAGGAGGCGACAAGGTCGGAGTGGAGTCCTCGTCGGAAAGGAGACTTGGAGCACGCCATTTCTCTCCCGACTAAGACTGCTCCGCTGGGAATGCCGACTCTAGGGGCCGCTCTGAGACCTGATCTTGAGAGCGGTGGCTAACCGGACGCATATTGTGCGCTGGTGACTGAGAGTGGTGGTTGGACTGGCCGGATTCCGGTCGTGCCATTATTTGCTGTAGGCCTTAAACCGCTGCGATTAGCTCTTGTACCAGTTAAATGAGCAAGTTGAACTGCTCATTGTCTATAGGCGCGACGAGTTGCTATGGCGGAGTAAGTTTTGGGCTCTATAATGACCCTCTGAAGGTTGGAGCGTAGCGTTACGAAGCACGCGATGTGCCACAGGTTCTTCGTGACTCATGCAGGTTGTCTCTCTCTTCAATGGATATCGATGTTGCTAGGGGTTGGGACTCTTCCTTCAACACCAATTTGTTATTGGCGAATTCAGGCCGGGGTCGAAGTGAAGCTCGGATGATCTTAAGATCGGCTGGAGAAGTTGAGTAGCCTAGTCATGGTGCGGGGGTGGATCTCTTCCAGACGTGCCTTGTGGAAAGTCCACTTGCTGGAGAGTTTCCGGTGGGAGACCTTTCGATACCTAAGTTAGAATAACGAGGCAATAATATAGAATAAAAAGAATTTCAAGAGAGTGTGATCTTTGAGAGTAATATTGCATACATATCTAAGATCTCTTGGGCTGCCCCTTATATAGGGGTGCCTATTGTATCATTATCGGGTTTGACGTGGCGTGCAATGATGACCAGGTAATGACCAATAGTATAGCCGTGGTGTGGAAGCCAATCCACATGAGCGGCAAGCAATGCTGGTGGGGCGCAAGTCATGGTGCTATCATAATTGTGGGCTGCCAAAGCTGTCGGTTGTTGGGACATCAGCCCTTGTCGGCTCGGATGGGACTGAGATAGCTCACTTCGGTTAGTCGGCTACTAGACTGGGGGCCTAGGGCTGAGGTTGTTCTCCCGGTTTACGTCCAATGTCAAGGAAGCAGGTCTGGCACGAAGTTGAGATATCCAATATTTTTTCAAAGCATCCGATTGTAACCAATTTATACACACCAAAACCAAAGGCTTTACCAAACAAAAATATATATTTTAAGTGAGAATTAAAACTCATGATGTTGTCACAAGGAAACAAATCCTTTAAATAATATCCATCATCTCTCTAGTGCTGATGGAAGATCGTCTATCCGTCAATTGTTGTATCAGATTTCCCATGTCAACATAGGATGACCCACCCTCCCCCATTGTCCCCTTTGCCATCCCTCCTAGCTCCGTGGCGCGCCTCTTCATGCCCTGTGCCTCCTCTCCGCCATCCATCAGTCGCCGCAAGGCCCTCTTTATCTGCAGTGCCCTCATCAGCTCCTTGTCATTGGACCTTGCTCCCCATGATTGCTTGGCCCCGATCTCGAGCACTTTTTTTTTTTCCGTTTTGTGGAAACTGCTACTCATTTCATATAGTTCTAACATGAGTATAACCTGCCAGATCACGAAAAAGCAATAAAGATAAAGAAGTAGGAATGCCTGATAGTCTGATGTAGATGTTCAAAAAAAATTCATGAAGTACCGATCCCAAGCACCTCTGCGATCAGCTCATTGTAAAATATCAGAAGTTCACAAAAAATTCCCGAAGTACCGGCTACAAAGGAGGATCCCGAGCACCTCTGCGATCAGCTCATTGTAAAATTTTGGTATTCGTTTTATTTTGCACGTCATGCGGGAAAATCGGAAAAGCCATGGGCTGGTGGTTTAGCCGACCCGGTCCATTCTATTCTCTTCCATCCGACCGCACTGAGACAAACCGGTCGGTGCAAGGCAAGTCCGATACAAACTAGCTGAGGGCTGTAGCGACTCACACCGAATCCCCTCGCGAGCCCATTTATGTGGCTTCCCTAGGGTTTTAGTTCTGTGATTTGCTTCGCTCGCTTCTGCCGCGAGCCGCCCTCCCTCGATCCAGAGAGCTTCGCTGCTTTCGCTGCGATGGTAAGCTATCTCTCCTTCGCCTCTCGTCCTCTCGTTTCTCCTTCTGCCTTCTCGATCTCTTCTCCTCTCTCTGTAGGCGTCGGAGAAGAAGCTTTCGAACCCGATGAGGGGGATCAAGGTCCAGAAGCTAGTACTCAACATATCCGTCGGAGAGAGCGGCGATCGCCTCACCCGCGCCGCCAAGGTAACCTTCTCTCACTCCCCTTGCTCCGGTTTGATCTTTGTTGGAATCTTATAGGAACCGCAATCGATTGCGGATAGAGTTCTGTATGGAATTTGGTTAAACTAAGATGCAAGGTTAAAGAAAAGAGCTCATGTAGTCAAAAATCTGACTGTTTGTGATTGTTTTGAAATGGTGAGAAAAAGGATGGTTTGACCAAATTGAAATGTATGATGAAAAAGAGTTCTCTCTTTGTTTCCTTTTTTGGAAAATAGTAAATATAGGTGCTTCATCTGGTGTTGTAACACCAAATGCCAAGATGGTGGACTGAAAAAGTTTGTTTCATTGGAAAACATTTGGATTGGACCTCTCAAACGATGCTTTATGCAAAGAATCAAAATTTCACTTGAAAAGAGATTGTTTCCTCCAAGTTTCATCATTTCTGTAATGATGAATGGTCGTGGAATTAAACTTAACATTGGATTTACTAATCAACTCTTTGTTTCTAGTAACGGGTTATATTAGCTATGATACATCTGAGGAAATTTATAAAGATAGCTCCGAGATTTGTTTAACATAAACCTCAGTGGGTTAAAGCCAAGGAGAGGAATATAGGCCAGACAACTAGAAAAGATCACAAAATAGTAACTGGTTGCACCTCGCTCTTCCATGTCTATGATTATTTCCTAAAAGAATGGTTTTATCAGTTTGCTGGCTCTATTTTCTTTTCATGATTTTTTTTCCTTCATGTTGAAACTGTCGATGAATTTCATGCTAACTTAATTGGTCGTGCCTTTAGATAAGGTGACCTTGGGCAACAGCGAATTTAGAAATGAACTGACCTGACCTTGGGTTTTAACATATATATATATATATATATATATATATATATATTTCCTGTGTTTTTCTGGCAAAATATGTTAAGAGAAATCATGATCTCCGTGCTGCCATTTTCTAAGCAAGTTATCTTGAGGATTGTGTTCGTGATAATCTTGGATATGAAGTTTGATACCAATAGTCAGTCATTAAGAGTTCTGACTATCTTATTTGGGAAAAATATTACCATTGTTATATGGATTAATTGTACATGATTATGCTTTGCTTAGCATCAAATTAGATCATATTAAATATTGGGCAGCAAATATGTAATGCCAGTTACTTGATAAGTCTTTTCTTCCTCGACATGAGGGACTTCTCTCTTGTTCATGCCATTGCTAACTTGCTAGCCGTATGCATTTATTTTCTTTGTGAAAGTTTGGGGTGGTGAGGGGAGTTTCCCTTAGACAAGGTCAGCAATGTTTGACAAGGGTATTGACAGCCATACTGTTGTGCTAGAATAGAGTCTCATAGAATAGTATCATTTTAACCTCCCTATGCTTTTGACAAGGTTACAACTTGTCCCACTTGCACAGCATTCTAGGCATTTGCAAGGGGTTGGAAATTATTTCCTAGCATTAATGATGTTTGAACATTTAGCCTTCAAATAAAACTTAAAAGCTGGCAAAATATGAAGATTTTCTTAAAAGCAGCTTAGTGGTATTTTCTGATTTTTTTTATGGGGTGAATGGATCATGACAGTTAATTTCTACTTTAAGAGCATAGATGTAGTTTTCCCTAATTAAAGGTGAGAAGATAGCCTCTTGGTTGTTATTCAGAGAAATCCTGTGATAGATTTTCCTGGCATAATATGGTGGTCATTAGGAAATAAAAATCTGCTTAAGGATTGGAGCATAAGTGCATCCATTCAGGCACAAAGGTAATTATTTCATTTTGGTGGTTTCCCACCCATATTGTTCTTCAACCTTGCACCAAAGGATGCCTTGAAGTTTTAAGTCCCTCTCTTTATGCTCTTCATTATTGGTGTGGTCTACTGGTATTTAGATTGTTTTATGGTGTTTGGTACATGGTAAATTTTTTTTTCGATGCAATGAGAGTAGGGGTGATTGATGTAAACCAAAATCACAAGAAATGCTTCAGGATAAAGCGCTTACGAGCTTCGCTTCCAATGTCTTTCTCATTTCTATATAGAGGAGGCACATCTGCCGTACATGGGAGAGTTGCTTTGTGGTGTTATTACTATCTTAAGGTGTCTAAGGTTACATGTGGCAACTTAAGTCCTTGATTCTCTAACTGCATATGATTATTAATAAGCGGCATCTACCCAAAGGTGGCTGTAACATGTTTAGGTTTGCCATGCATTTAAGAGTTGCTTTGTGGTGTTATTACCATCTAAAGGTTCCGGCAGTTATATTTTGCAACTTGAAGTCCTCGATTCCCATAACTGCATATAATTATTAATAAGCAGTATTTTCCCAAAGGTGACTGCAACATGTTCAGATTTGCCATGGGTTTTTTGAAATTTGCCTTGAAACAGCCTCTTTTTTTCCCTTTTTTCGTTTTCTTTTTTGGACATTAGAGACAAATGCAGCGGTTCAAAGTTGTTCAATGGTTAATAGTTGTCTCATAGTTTGTTTTTTCTGAGTTCATGACATAAGATTTAATTATATTTTGTATGGCTTTTCTAGTTCTCATTAGTACCGTGAATGCTTTCTGTTGTCAATTTGTAATATTCATGATATGTTTACAGGTGTTGGAACAACTGAGTGGGCAAACTCCTGTGTTCTCTAAAGGTTGGTGACTCATTCCTACAACATCTGCATGTAAAATTTTAAATTCTCTAACTACATATCCATGAGAATTCTTTGATTATGCAGCCAGGTATACTGTTCGGTCTTTTGGGATCCGGCGCAATGAAAAGATTGCTTGTTATGTCACTGTTAGAGGTGAGAAGGCAATGCAACTGCTTGAGAGTGGGTTGAAAGTGAAGGAATACGAGTTGCTGAGAAGAAATTTTAGTGATACTGGATGTTTCGGCTTTGGAATTCAGGAGCACATTGATCTGGGAATCAAGTATGACATTATTCATTCATTTACATTTTCCTTTTACGGTCCTTTTTTGTTGACACATAGGAAAAATTGTGGATCACAGCTAGCCGATAATTATACAGTTTACTAATACATTTTAGTTTCTTGAACAAATGTCTGGAAGTTAAAACCTTGATTATTGGCACCGCAATCAGCAGGTGTGAAATGGGAGGCATAAGTGGAATTATCTCCTAACTGGCCATTCCTAGTACATGATTATTGGATCAGACGGGTTGTGATGAGGAATGCTTCTTCTGACACCTCTTGTATGAGAGGGGCACAATGCAGGCCCTTCTTTGAGCAGAGTAGCAAACTTCTGAGCCTCTGTTTCACCACCTATTTTCCCTTTGTATAAAGAAGTTACCATGACAAAAAAGAAAGTTGATATCCCAAGAGAAGCAGAATGCTGTATATTTTCTGTTTTCCTCCTCTTTTTTATTGGTTTAAATGATTTTTTTTATTGCAGTGGCTATGACGGAGTTTTGGTTGTTTCTGACACCTCTTGTATGCGAAAGGTTTTCCTTAAACCCTTCCTTGATCACATAAAACAACCATCTGAGCCCAGTGCATTTGCACCAGTTTTATATTCCTTCACAGAGCTTTTTTTTTTTAGTTGTGCATACTTTGTTGGCAAAACTATCTATTGCACTATCAAAATTTTTTACAAGGTCCTTGCTCTATTCTTCTTCTGATAAATCTTTTTAGGTAAGTACTGCTATGTGTAGGGCCTGAGCTGAGAGGCTTGCCAGTCCAGTTGGGAGATCTATTTTAAGATGATTTCAGATATTATTGTTTTATGATTCCATGAAGTTATTAGTTGGAAAGAACACTTTCCCAAATACAATTTATGATTTGTGCACAGGTATGATCCTTCCACGGGCATATATGGGATGGATTTCTTCGTGGTATTGGAGCGTCCTGGCTACAGAGTTGGCCGCCGCCGCCGCTGCAAGTCTCGTGTGGGAATTCAGCACAGAGTTACAAAGGAGGATGCCATGAAGTGGTTCCAAGTGAAATATGAAGGCGTCATCCTTAACAAGTCCCAAGCTACTTAATCTTAGATATATTGTTTAATTGACATATTGAAGGATCCATCTATTTCCTGCGTTTTTAGCTTGGCTGTTTGAATTAGTGATTCTGCTTGGTGACTTCTTTTTGAGGACGTGGTTGTTGCTATAACACTATATTTTGAGTCAGTTATATAAAAATGACCTGGATTGGAAGTAAAATTTTCTGGACTTCAGGTAAGAAATAGATTGTTTTGGATTAGTTCTATTTTTCATCATCTGTTTATTGAAAGACTGTTGGAGGCTTTTGGACTTCCATTATGAATTCATGGAGCCGGCAGGGAGGAAGAGTCCGGCAACCGAGCAGGTGGTTGTCCGAATTGTTGTCTTTTTTTTCCTTTGATGATCAAATAGTTGTCGAATGGCCAGGTCCGGATGGTTTTGTGGCTCGCGGTATGGATACCTTACACGTGACACGATCATACGAACGAGCTGGGATTTTGGCTGATCGTGCGGCTAGGTTCTGCGGATGGGAAGAATTTTATACTTGATAGCATCACATACGTAGGCTCGCTTTGGGCCAAAACATGGCTATGTGCGGCACATGGACGGGGCATTGTGTACTGTCACCCTCGTATTTGCTGGATATGGATAAAAATCTTTGGTCTATATCGGTTATGCTTAAGGAACTGTAACGTCGACAACTGGTTCTTCGTTCTTCAACTGGATAAAGGACCATGGTTCTGGGTACTCAAGATATTGTGTCTAGATAGGACTACTGGATTGGTGATGGGGAGTTGCTCTTGGCGCTCCGATATTTTATTTTTGAATTTTAT
Source organism: Phoenix dactylifera (assembly GCF_051530095.1). Classification (NCBI taxonomy): domain Eukaryota; kingdom Viridiplantae; phylum Streptophyta; class Magnoliopsida; order Arecales; family Arecaceae; genus Phoenix; species Phoenix dactylifera. The sequence continues at coordinate 34,435,595 of NC_143196.1, forward strand.
TGGGTGTATCCGTACTCGTTAGGTATGATCCATCCGCATTAGCAAAAAAAAAAAAAATGCTGGATTTTTTTTTTTTTTTTTTTGTCGTGTGGTAAGCGAATGGGTGGAGTATGAAGTTTTTTTAAATAATTTTAAGATATTTAGTAAAAATTTGGAAATAATTCTTTTATCTTCAAAAGTTAAAATGGAGGTGAATCCAGCAGAAGGCTTGTGATAAAGGGGTTGCTAATGAAGAAAATAAAAATAAAAGTTTTTTTTAATGAATATTCTTTTAAATATTAAATTTTATATGAATGATTTTTTAAAATTAATATTTATTTTTATAAAATACTTTTTCTGCTATTTTATTTTTTTATCCTTATTTCAATATTTTATTTTATTTTTAGTTAAAATAAATATAATTTTAATAAAAAATAATATTTTATAAAAAATATAAAAATAAATATAAATTTTAAGAAGACATTTATACAAATTTAAATTTTTTACAACCTTAAAAATAAAGCTGTCCCTTTTATACCGTCTCAAAACAAGCCGCTCTGCCTGTCCGGGTGTAAGCCCAGATGGTCCGTATATAAATACGCAGAGAAGCTGCCGGATGAAAGGAGAGGGAGAACGCCAATAGTTATCAGTTATAGCAGAGTTAGATTTAGCCGATTCAAGAGGCGAGAAGATGGAAGCGGAGGCGACTCGGATCTTGGTAGGGGTGAACGAGTCGTCGTTGAAGGGGTACCCGCACCCTTCGATCAGCAGCCGCACCGCCTTCGAATGGACGCTGGCCAAGATCATCCGTTCCAACACCGCCGGTTTCAAGCTCCTCTTCCTCCACGCCCAGATCCCCGACGAAGACGGTCAGCGATTCCACTTCTCCTTCTCCTTCCCGTTTTCAACCGTTTTTCTTGCTATTTTTTTCGATCCCTAACTATTTAATTCTATCTCGCGTCTCTTCGTGCCGTTGAGGTGATGGAATGCAATCAAGAAAATTACGGATTATTTCCGTTTCAGGTACTATAATAAAATGCCTAGAGTTATTGCCTGCGATTCTTCTTCAGTTCCTGCTTCAATCGCCCATTTCTTTCACTTACTCCCACTGCGCTCGTCTTTTTCTTGGAAACCCTAAGGATTTTTCTAGTTTTAATGCTTATGACGCTTCATCCTGTCTTATTTTGCGTTTTTTTTACTGATTAATTACTACATAAGTGATTGGTGTCATTAGTTGCAGAAACCGGGAGCTGTTTCTTTTCTTTCATTCTTTTTCTTTTTTTCTTTTTCTTTTTAAATTACCTGCTGGTTGAAATGCTTTTGCTTGTGTTACATATAAAGCATCGACAAATTGTGTCTTTTAAAACTGATTTTTTTCGAAAATATACAAGATAACTCAACAGTATAAATTTGTCTTTTAAAACTGGTTTTTTTTCGAAAACATACAAAATAACTCAACAGTATGAATCATGTGGACCGGTAGGCTAGAAATGAACCATGATAGATCTTAAAAATCGCACGTTTGATTTTAGGTCGTGTTTTTGATTTTCGAAATTGGGGAAGAGCCAAGAATTGATTGTTCAGGTTGTTTATTGGAAAAAACTTGAGCAGCTTCGTACCAAAAAAAAAGAAGCTGAGCCATAATCCCAGCTGAGGCATCTCCTTGCCACCCACAATGCGATCTGTCAACTATTTTCATTCACCATGTTGCAAGGACCATTAAGGGCCTAGAAGTATGAGAGGAGTGCCATCAATCTACACTGCATAATAACCTTCCATTGTTTTTTTATCGACCACCTAACCAGCACCCAACATGAATAGAGAGCTTATTTGTTCCCTATGTACAGGGTTGAAACAGAAGAATCTCTTTATCCAAGTGTAGATTCAGAACTCCAGATTTACTTTCCACCTCAAAAATCACTTTTGTCTCTAAGGTCATTTTTAAATCCATAAATAGGAATTAGTGTCTTGAAATGCCAACAACTGATTCACAAACATGAATATCGTCTTTCTGCATCACATTCTAAGGACCTGCCATGATAATATGCCCTTATAGGTCGGCAAAACCATTTTGTGATCCACATATAGGGCAACACATGTTCTTTAGCAATCATTCAGCTGCATCTGCAATGTAAAAAGCAGGGTTGGAAGCTGAAGCAGTAACAATAAGAAGCCATTGTGATGGCAAAAGCAGAGGCTCCTGCTAGGGTACTAGCATCGGCAACATCTGAAGTCCTTAATTTCTACTCTCAAATTATAATCTGGGCAACATTTGAAGACATTTTAGTTGCTTTTTTTAAGGACAAGCATGAAGAGCTCCCCATTGCTATTTCTAAGAGCAAGAAAATCCATGGGGACAAGGCAAGAGCACTAGTAGTGGCTTGGTTACAACATTTGTATGGTGTGGGCATTTCATACATACTTCATTACCATCTAGGAGTTTGAACCTTTGTCATGTAAATATTTTTCAGATGGTGCCTAGATGTATCTCAAGCTACTATTCCACTAACAAGCATATGATTTAGTCTTGTACATGACACAAATATCTGTGATTGTGTGCCAATGCCCTCGAGGTGTTGTGCCACAATCCACTTAGACAAACTTTATAATATTTTCTACATACTATTTATATAGAATTTGCTAAATTAAGATTATGCTTACTGTACATTACTGTTTAAGTCATAAGACAACATATATGTGTAAAAAAGCTTTGTCAATAAGAAAAATTATTTAACTTTAATTTCCTGCTTGAGTTCGGTCGCATGTGTCCAACATGACACATTCCCTGAAACCATGAAGGATCGTGGGCAAAGTGACTACATTATTGCTTAGCATATGAATGTCACATGTGCTTGCCATACATAGCGAAGAGTTAGTTCATATTATAGTCGTTTAGTATCACTTTCATGGAATATGAAGTATTGCTTCCATAGTTACCAAGTGATTGCTTAGTTTGTTTGGTTATCACATGTCCATGCATTATTAAGTTTGTTTTACGGTCATTGACAACAATTTTTCATTGTGACTTATTTTGTTTAGTTTGATTATTGCCAATAAAAAGGGTGGCCCATTGCATGAGGCTCCTGTCTTCTATGAGGTCTAAGATGGTTTGAGTTGTTTCTATATTTTGAATCCATGACACTCAGGTCACAATGGAGCGGCCTTACTATTGCACCAAGGCTCACTCTCTTGATTATTGCCAAACTTCCTATTTGAGGCATTTTTTAAAAAAAGACACTGCCGGTACAGTTGCTCAATGAGTTTTGTCTAATGTTAGTGAAATGTGCATATTGGTTTTCATTGAATAGTTTTGCCATGTGGTGCTGGTAGAAAATTAGGAATGGTATCTTGGTCTTGATGTCACACCAATGAAATCCTAATTTGTGCTAGCAAGTGTATTTTGCATGAAGGAGCTACATAACTTACTGCATGTTCCAAAAGCTTGCACCACTTCTTTTGAGACTGAATTTTTTTTTTGTTGCCATTGTTGAGTTTCAGATCTCTGAGTTAAATGACAGAATTCCTGACCGACTATTTATGTTTTTGCCCCCTCTTTTTGGTTGTCAACAAAAGGATTTGATGACATGGACAGTATCTATGCATCACCTGAAGATTTCCAAAGCATGAAGCAGAGGGACAAGATAAGAGGACTTCATTTGTTGGAGTACTTTGTTGGGCGCTGCCATCAACTTGGGGTAATACCAATTGGCAAAGCCTCATCAACCTTTTCTTTTCCCCCCTTCAAATTATGCATGTGATGTAATTGATCATTAACTGGATTATATTGAAGGAAGCAATACTGATTTTTTCCCCTTTTCAATGCATTTTATAGATATGCTGTGAAGCATGGATTAAGAAAGGTGATCCCAAGGAAGTCATGTGCAGTGAGGTGAAGAGGGTCAACCCAGATATTTTGGTTGTTGGAAGTCGAGGACTGGGACCTTTCCAGAGGTATTATTCTTGCTCTAGTGTATACTTATTGTTTTGTTGTGGTTACTTTCTTGAGCAAGCAATCCCCCCATCCCCACCGCAACTGCCAACCCCAACAATGAAAAAAAAAAGGAATAAAGTCATAGTTCTTATGACAAGCTGTATTATTTTTTTTTGGCACTTGTCCATTACATTTAATGACCTCAATGCAAGATATGAAACAACCTTCCATAGAGCCCGTCGAGCACTTTTTAGGATTCATAAGATATGGTCTGCTCCGGTCATTATAAGTCATATGTATGTTGACTGCAACTGAACAGACATCATGGATGTAAGTAGAGGCTCTCATGGGACTTTACATGCGAAACAGAAACATGAAAACAATTTGGTAACAGCTAGTAACATCAGGATAACATGCAAACCAATAATTAAAATTTTCAACATTTTACAAATAAGAAAAACAAACCGGGTGAATGCTTTGTATCCTATTTCCAATTGGAGGTTTTCAATCATAACTGCTGCTTGGATCTTAAAGAGAAACCAGAATATTTTCAGATGTGAGGAATGAATTGGTAGCCATTTAGTTGATTGCCTTGTTTCCATGTTTAGTGTCTACTGTGTGTTCTGAATTCTGGTTACCAAAGAGAGATGATGTGTAGTGTAAATGGAGCGATCAAAGCTATTCAACATATGAATCTGGGGAGGGTGTGCAGTAGGGCAAGTGCTAATTTATAGGTTTGATGTTCTTAAGAGCACTTAGTAGACCAAAGCAATGACCTTGAAAGAAACTGCCTTTGCTTGTATAAATCAACGGGAGCAAAGTTAGTCACTGCTGTCTACCGAAAAAAGGAAAATAAAAAAGATAGTTAATTCTAGGTATTTCTAACCTTTTGCCTATTTGGCATAGGGATGGTTGAATGGGAAAGAGAAATGTTGGTAATGCGGACTACTGGGACATGGGACCTGTAGACAGGATTTAGCTCTTTGCTTGGGCTTCATTTCTTGATTGTATCCTTTTCCTCATCTCTTAGTTGGTCATCATTTTGGATAGTGCATTATACTGTTGGCCAACTGTCCTGAAAAGAAGACAAATTGGATTCACTCAAATAGGTTGCTAGGTTGAATTTAGCTGGATGGATTAATTGATTGCCTTCTAGTTTAGCAAGGTGAGGGTTGTGGGATCCTTCTTTGGGACTTGTAATAGAGACATTCTGGTGATGTAGCGTCATGGCCTCTAGTATCACCTTTTTTTCCATAAATTTTGGATACTAGCTGTCTTTCTTGTTGACCTATAAATTCTGATTGTTTTCAATTTTATATAATAGCTTTTACCACATATTGAAAGAAAAATAGTTATGCCAACCTCATGCACTTCATTCATCTTTAGCTTTTTTATGGTTTACAGCTGGAATACTAACCACTTTTTGAAATTGTTGATGCCACATTTCCATTAACTTTTGTTTCTAAGGTACATCAACCCTCTGTGTAAATTGATTTCAACATATGAACTGCTAGAGTCTAAGCTTATCCAGTATACTTAAGCCACAAACTAAAGCACACGTGCATTATATGATTGACTAGATTGATATGATTCAGACTTTAATAAGGTAATTCATAAGAAAATTAACCAAGATGACCATAAACTGAACTTGTTGGGTTGGTTTGGATATATATGTACAAGTTGTTTAGTTTTCAAAACTTTTGTTCATATTACAGTCAAATTCCAAGTAGGACTCTAGTGGCAATTGATCAGAAGGTCTATAGCGATTGAAAGAAACTGTCTGTGTGTATTGATTGTGTTATGCGCTGAAGCTAGATCTAGGGTTAGTAGGTCAAACAAAGAACACACAAAGAGACAAGAAATTACACAGTTTAGCCTATGGCCCATGTCCATGGGTGGAGGCCATGAGTTTCGCTCATTGATGGTGGAAGAATACAGAGGAGAGAAACCCGAAATCTAAAGCTATCAAGTGGGCGCACAAATTATACTTGTACAGACGCCTTAAGGAATTCAAGGGCCTCAGCCCTTGGGCCAAGGGCCCGAAGAGAGGCCAGGCCCTTTTTTGCTAGTGTATCCTCTGAGTACAAGACACACCATAACATATTGATTTGTCAAAAGCGTACAGTAAAGTGTCTTGTGAAGTAATGCGGGGAACTTAATGGCAAATAAGATTATATAATCAATATCAAAGGCATGTCCAGAGAAGCTACGTCAAGTGGTGGATTTGTGGCGGTGACTGCTGTTCTGTTAGGCTTACACCAAGGGCTGAACATGAGCTCTCTTTCTTGTAATAAATGTATTAACTGATATATGCAGCATGAGGTCCCGCACGAATTTACAGCCTAATGCAGTGCTAATTAAAAAGGCAAAAACCTAGGTCCTTATTTGGTTGGAATGTCAAGTGACAGATTGGGAAGTCTACATTCTTAAAGTAAATTGAAAGAGAAGCTCCAGATCAGTTAGGTTCACTCTTGATCTTGAACATGGCTGCTTGACTATGAGAATAAAAGAACACTTGAAAGAATGTGATAGATGAAAACACGTTTAATGATATTTGAGTGAGGTGTGCAAAGGAGAGATACACTAGAATTGCATAATTAGCTATGTGCTAAGACTAAAACTAGAGCTTTGCATGTGCTATGTTCAATGAAGAGGGTGTAGGAACATAAAATGACGAGCACGTGTAAATGTGAAAATAACAAAATGTTAGAATAGGTAAATAGAGAAAGCTACTGACTTGCACACCTGAAATGGTGATAAAGAACAAATTAAGGTGGTACTTAGAGGCTCTTGTTAAGAGGGATTTTTGTGGATACCTGCCAAGTTGGAGGAAAAAATTTAGAGGACAACTGTACGACCATCTATGCTTTATAGTACAGAATATTAGGCAGTTAGAAAACATGTACACAAGATTTGTGGCTAAAATGAGAATGTTGAGATAGATATATGGTAATACAAGAAAAGATAGAACAAGAAATGAAGTCGTTCGTAAAGAAGTAGAGATAACACCAATTGTGGACTAATTGAGAGAACATTTTGGATGGTTTAGACATGTACAATAAAAACCGAGGAATTGCACCAGTACGAAGGAGTGATTTGATAAATATAGAAGGATAGAGGGGTAGAGGTAGATTGAAAATGAGTAGGATGAAGTAGTAAGGAAGGACTTGATATCTCTACATCTTTCAGAACATGTGGTCCTAAAGAGAGTGGAATGGAGGAAAAGGATTCATGTGAACAATAGAAACTAGCTTGGGATTAAAGCTTAGTTAAGTTGAGTTAAGTAGATTGAAAGGGAGAGGATACCTAAAATATGTGATGGAAATCTTGGGGAGGCATTTGTTGAAGCTTTCTTGGATATATTAGCCAATAGTAGGCAAGGATTGCAAACAAGGATTAGTAAAACAATCTAGGGTTTTTTGCATGAATACCCTCCTAAATATCGAATTTTTCATGAATACCCTTACAAAATTGATATTTGTATATATACCCTCGTAAAACATTTGTTTTGCTATTCTGTCGCTTTTTTTATCCTTGTTTTTGCATATGCACCCACACCATCTAACGCTGTTAAAAAATTAACGGTTTCAATTAAAATGACTAAAATACCTTTAATGGGTAGATGTGCAAAAAGAAACATTTATAAGGCAATCACGATGGGGACAAAAAAGTAATTTGAAAATTTTATTTTATTTTAATTAAAATAAATATAGTTTTTATTGATGGTGTTAGAAGAACCCTTATATTAGGGGCATTTGTGCAAAAATAGTGTTTTATGAGGGTACAGAAATAAATATAAATTTTAAGAGGGTATTCATGCAAATTTGAATTTTTAAAAGGATATCCATGCAAAAAACCCAACAATCTAACATTAGATGGGAGTAAACGCAAGTGCTAATGAAAAAGTTTCTCATAGCAATAGCATTTTAATATTTTGATGTAACGTTCATATATTTGCTATTATTATTACTTTTTGATGAAAGATTAAGCAAAAACTAATCACTTTCATTAAGTAAATGAAAGAAAAAGAGATAAAAAAGGACGATAAGAGGGAGATCATCATCATCATCATTATTTATTATTTATCAGCATCAGCATCATTATTTTCAAACTACAGGAAATGCTCATGATATGATGGATGCTCTGGCCCATGTTTCTCACATTTTCCTGTTTCTAAAATACCTGGGGTACATAAAAGATGTGAAGTGAAATGCTTTTTTAAATTACAATAGCAGCGGCTGTGCGTAACATGAGATGATTACATTGTTCACATAACAGAGAAGATGACTCAGTAAGTTTGTGGCTGCTTCTAAAAAACCTCAGAGCATGTCTTACAAAAAAAAAAATCCCTGGGTGCATGAGATACTTAATATGAATTTCTTTTTTAAGTTACAAGAGCAGCAACTTTCTATGTAACATGAGATTTTCACACTGGTCACGCATCAGATGATGCAGTGAATTCGTTGCTTAATGGATATTATATGAACTGGCAAGGTGGATGTTGTATCCTGAGAATGGGCGGCTTGAATGCAGTCAGTAATGTTTGTGGCTTGAATGCAGTCAGTAATGTTTTGCACTTATTTCCTTTTGGATTTTGTATTATATAATTGCCATCAACAGAGTTTCTTTAAAGGAAAAAGAAAAAAGAACAAAATTGTCTTACAATGGATTTTGTCTCAATCAGATTGCTAGAAAGGCATGTTATGGCCAAGCAAAACATTATGTACAATCCTGTAGGCTTGTGTATGTCAAATGATGCATATTTCAGTAGATGCTCCTTTCTATGCCTGAATATTTGTTTCGGCTGCTGATCAGTTGTTCCACGCTCATTTTTTGCAGGGTTTTTGTGGGGACTGTGAGTGAATTCTGTGTGAAGCATGCAGATTGTCCCGTTATCACCATTAAAAGGAAGGCTGACGAGGCTCCACAGGATCCAGTTGACGATTGACTTCCCCATTATGCAAACTTGAAATCAAAACCTTTATTTTCTCAATATCTCACTATCAGAAAACATCAAATGGCACACATTGAAAAACAGAACTAAAGTGGAGAGAAGTTTTGATGGATGAGATGCAGTTATATATGTATGTAATATTGCAACAACAAACAGCGCATGCTTTCTTAAATTTCCTATTGTCATTTATTCGTCTTAGCTCCAGTAAATGTCCCATGATTTCCTTCTCCTTCGGTCTGGATGTTCGATAGAAGTACTGCCTTCCAGCCCATTTTGTCCAGCGGGTTCTCTCTTCCTGGCTTCACTGTGGGAATCCTCGAGTTAGTGGCATCTTAGATATCACTTTTGGTGGCATCAGAGTGCTCATGCTACGCTTTTGGTCGGGAGAGCCGGTGAGCAAGGGCACAGGGGTGACGATCGCGAGAAAAGCAATTATGGCGGGTACGACGAAGAGTAGCCCGGTTGAGCCTCTGGAGTCGGGCGAAGGCTGGGCGGCGATGGAATGTTGTGGGTAAAACCACCAACAGATGTACGTGGTAAATGAGAATTTTGTTGAGTTCTGATGAGAACTTCCCGAGTAGCTCTTGTAGTTCCTAGCGAGGTCTTCCTGCTACACAACCCAAACCCTAGACTGATTATGACAGAATCAGAATAGCAGCAATCCAGGATGGTAACTAATCAACAGATTGCGAAAGCTTAATTTGATAGAAAGCGGTCAATAATGTTTGCCAAACTAATATGGGTATTTTGAAGTGGCCGGGTTCTCAATTTTTTTAATTTCTTAATTTGATAATTAACGTTTACTTACACTCGGAAAAATAAAAAAAGAGAGGGAGATGCTTACAACAAACTGCTTAATTTACGGCGTCTGGATCAAATTGATTATCTTGTCCCACCTCACCATCAAACTGGCTATCCCTCAAAATCAAACTGAATATCTTGCCCCACCTCGCCTGACCATCGAATCTGATAGTCATTAAGGGCAAAAATTCTGAGTCTAAATTTTGCTGCAATTAGCTTGATGGTAATCTTCTATTTCTTAAACAAGTTGTCCTTAATAGAGGCCTGGCTGCTACACCAGCGCATAACCTATTAATGAACTAAAATGAAAATTTGAGACCTGTCTTCCTCAATATCTGCATTTCAGTCACCTATGCCTCCAATAAGAGACTAGGTCAGCTTCCCCAGCACAAGACCTTCAAACATTCAAAATAACAGTCCTTTAAAAAGCTCGGGAAAATATTTAGGTCACCAACAGAGAGAAATCTGTAAATTAAAAAGAAACAATCTTGATACTGTCAACTACCCTACCACCCGATTTTCTCCATAAATGACATTGTATCACAAAATTTTCAAGATGCACAAACACCAGATAAAAGAGAAAACTATGATCATTGTCTGTCATTCGAATGAACTAATCCAAGACAGCAAGCAGTTGCTTGACTAAACACCAAATTAAAAGATCTGGAAGCTGATCTGGTTGCCCAAATAATGACCGAAAGAAACTGTCGTACACTAAAAAAAAATGCTGAACTAGCAATTATTTATCTTGACGCAAGGATGAGCCCATCATATTGACCAAAATTGCAGAAAGAAGCAATGCAACGTCAAGATATGAATAAGACACATTCATGCAGTAAATATGACGATCAAATCAATTGCAAGTGCATATAAAAAAGTAACAACATGGCATAACTATGAAAAATCTGCTTAGCAGTCTACAGAACTTCCCAGACATGTCCCCAGAAAACTGGCCTACAGAGTGAAAATAACAAAGAGACGAGAATCAGAATGGTTCCCATCCAAAAGGACCCCAGGATGAAATTTTAAGACCGAGGCTTCTCTTTCTTTTCCTTGAAGAGTGCCAGTAGCGACACGCCAGAAACCTTCACAACCTTGAACCTTACTCCAGGAATATCACCAACAGCATGACCCTTCCGTCCAAATCCAGCAATCAACACTTCATCCTGAAAAACATACCGTGTCTTAGTGACAATTTCCACAAAAGAAAATAATAATGAAAAGATAGAATTTTTTTTTTTGCATGTATACCCTCTAAAATATATAAAATTATATGAATAGCCTTGTAAAATTGCTATTTGCATGCATATATACCCTCATAAAGTACTTATTTTGCATGCATACCCTTCTTTTACTTTTTTTTATATATAATTATATATGTACCCATACCATCTAATACCATTAAAAAATAAACAACTTAAAATTAAAATAACTGAAATACCCTTATAGGTAGAAGTGCCAAAAAAAAACTTTATATGGATATACATGCAAATAGTAACTTTGAGAAGATATTTATGCAATTACGTATATTTAAGAGAATATACACTTAAAAAAATTTAATAAAAAATGATCAAAATCCAGTAAAAATAATTTATTAATAAAAAAATAACAAAAAATATTAAATCATCTCAATATCAACTCTCATAGAATAAATCATGTTGCTTCTACCAAATTCTTGTCTCAAAACCAAACAACTCAACATTTACAAATCACTAAAAAATATTTTACTAACCTAAGCATCAATAATTAATTTAAATTCGATACGCTTAATTTTTTTTAAAATAATGAAGAATATGTAAATGTCATAGATTTAATAATGATAATTATATCAAAATCAAATGAAAAATAGCATTAGCAAAATGATCACCTAATATTCCAACTTAACCGAATCAAGATCTTAAAAAAGAAAATTGACAATGTGACTCGATCTTTTTTTTTTTTTGACCTGTCAATCCAACTGAATCATAAAAGACTTGACAAATTTTAGTCAAGTTTTAATTTTTTTTTAATTTTTTGAATGTATACCCTTCTAAATATAAAAAAATTACACGAATACCCTCATAAAGTTCCTATTCCCGTGCATACCCTTATAACTTTTTTTTTTGCATATCTACCCATAAGGGTATTTCGGTCATTTTAATTTTAAGCCATTTAATTTTTTAACGATGTTAAATGGTACGGGTATATATGAAAAAAAGAAGAATATATATGCAAATAGTAATTTTACGAAAGTATCCATGCAATTTTGTATATTTAAGAGGGTATACATGCAAATAACAATCAACACTTCATCCTAAAAAACATATAGTGTCTTAGTGACAATTTCGACGAAAGAAAACAATAACTGAAAAGATAATAATGAATGAACCATAAATATAACAGTTAAAAAAAACCTGGTTTTTATGTGCTGTCTGTGTAGATTGCCTAAGCAATATTGCTGCTATAATTTGAATAAAGGTTTACATAGAACTCACATTTTCTTCAATGTAGTTTAAGCAACCATCATTTGGCACAAAGGCTGCAATTTTCTTCCCATTCTTTATAAGCTGAACTCTGGCACACTTGCGAATAGCAGAGTTGGGCTGCTTGGCTTCAATGCCACTGGCAAAAGTGATCCAAGACTTAGCTATTCAAACTTCTAAATAGTAAACAGAAAGTCACAATGAACAGTAAACATATATGTGCGTATATGTATGTGTATCACATCTATCTATCTATCTATCGATATGCATGTATATATATGTATATGTGTGTGTGTATTCATTTATATATGTCGTACATCTTCTCAAGAACAATGCCCTTGGCATGTGAAGAACCGGCAAAGGGCTTCTTCCACTCATTGCCAAGATGGCTTTTCTTGTATGCTTTGTCTGCCCATCTTTGCCGCCTCCTGTGGGTTTTGAGCTTGCGAGCAGCTCCCATACCACGAGTCTTCCTGTTATGGAGGAATGCAGGATCAATGAATGATAAAAAAAAAACCTCCCATATAGATTGTACAGAAAATTGGTACTCAAGTCACAAACCAGAAAATATATAAAGTATCGATGGGCAAACAACCCATAACATGTTAATGGGATGACCTCTAATGCTACAACCGGTTCTAAGCAATTTGCACCGTCAGTAATAATAAAGCCGACAATTTGTCCCTAATAATAAAATCGACAAATCCCTTGGAATTAAAGCTTACTAAAATGACATTATAGGGGCAACATGCTGAGGACTTAATTGCAAGCACAGTATTGTATCAAGCAGCATTTTTAAGGAGAATACATAAAAAACTGCAGAAAAATTACTCAATGATGGCCGCATTTAATGATCACCATACATGCATAGCTATGATATATAAAACACTGATACGTTTCATATTTATTTCTGGCATTTTTGGGTAAAAATCTACCTTTCTAAAAGCACCAACAGAGGACTTGAGGTGTGGGGGGAACCCACAAATGAGCAAAGTTTTCGAAATAGATAATTTAAGTTATCATGAGAGTATGGTGACACATCAAGTAAAACAAAGGACAGGTGGAGCAGAAGCCTGAAGCGACAGCAAAATAGTGAGACCTCAAGAACATAGATCAATAGTTGTAAATCTTATTCTACATGAAAACTATCAAAAATAAATTTCCCTAAGCATCAACTATCAATTATATCAAATATTCAAATTGGCATGAGTCAATGAATGATATTATAAAGTCAAACCAATATATTTAATCGCAAAAATCCGAGGATAACTGGACAAGTAGATGAAAATTAAGAATTGCATTTCTCACCATCACATCTTTGTCCAAATATATATTATTACATAAAAATAGCAACTCTATGAAATCTATATCAAATTATTTGGAAAAAAAATCAATTTCTATGCCACAGATTCCAGTTCTCAACATGTCTTCTTTTCTACGCAATTCTTTTCAATGCTTTCTTTCATTTAATTTATGAAAGATTACAATTCAAAGGTTGACGAGACAACCAGATATAATATATAGAGACAAAGCCTTTGGTAAGAGCCAATCGTATAAGGGTTTCTAGTTATAAAAATTCAACATCCCCGCGCTTCCTAAACCCTAGATCCGTAGTCCAGCCAAACAAGCCAACAACCAAGATACCAATGAAAGAGAGCTCATACGGATCGAAACACGAATCCGAAAGAACGAATCAGACAACGAACAAGATAAAGTTGGGCGACACTAATACCATATTCCAAACCCTCGGAAACAAACATTTGAAAAAAGAAAAAGAAAAGCAATGAAAACATTGAAGGAAGAGCTCGGATTTAGGTCTTCTTGGGAGAACTCACCCCATCTTTATCGGAAGGCTTGCGCTCTCTTCTTCCTCTCTGCGCTTCGGCTACAAGCGGCGGAGGCTTCGGAAGCACAGCGAAGAGGAAAAACCCTAATCAGCCGTCTTATATCGCGGGAGTGGGAGGGTATTTCCGTAATTTAAAGCATTCTTATCCGCGGTCCTGTGGTTCGCAGGCTGTAATCGGGTCGGATCGGATCGGAAACAGGAGATCCATTTAAGTTTGCCTACGTGAACGAAAAATTATTTTTTTCCCCCTTCCTCCTAGGTGACACGCCAAAACATTATTTGGGGAAGCACATCTACAAATCTAATTGGATAACATATCAACGTAGCTTAAAGAAACTAATGTTGATGTACACTGTAATTGATGATATTAGATATTAGGCTGTCGGCCCATATTTGGCCCACTTATTTATTCACTCATACCAGCACCTGGCATGTTTGTTGCAACTTATATGGATGGGTATTTCCAATCACATTGAAGACGTTCTGTGTTATTGTTGATGTATTAGAAGTAGCATCATTAAATTTGATCCAATCTGAGCTAAGTTAAAAGTGTTAATGATATTATATTGACAAGTAGATCCTATTTTTTGCGTTATTTGTATACCTACTTCTTTCCCTTGAATACATGTAAAGTAGCAAAAAGGATATTATATACTAATGGACTATATCACTAGACCAACCTAGACTAGAGGCCAATTTATTGTAGCTTTTGGTTAGGTTGTCACCTATTAGAAGCTTTTTCAAATACTCTGACGAAACCAATTGCCATCCCTAGGTAGCCCAAACAAGTCCTTTCCTCTTGTGGATAGCTTAGAGAGTTTGTCTCAGAAACTTAGAATAGTAGCAATTCTCTTATTAAATTTGATCAAATTGACCAAAAATGAGAAGAACTTGAGTGAATTAGTTTAGCCCTAAGTTGGAGATCATGCATCCATCTTTGTGCCACTCTGAAATAATTTTAATCACCTTTTGGACGCAGGTAATGCAGGTGGGCGTGTTTAGATACAGATGCAGTACGGCTAGTCCTCTGTTGGTGCAATACAGAAGTGGTCCATAAACAGGATTAGTTGGGGAAAAAGGATTTATGAAGTCAATCCTAAATTGTCGGAGAAAAGGGCAACAGGTCATGGAGTTATGGGGTAATATAAAAGGTTGGATATAATCCTGGGGCAATGCACAAGGGGTCGCGTGGATATTGGACTACACACGGCACAGCACATTGAAGTATGGAATGCAGTTGTTTACCTTGACTCTTTTCTTTGATTCATGGGAGTATTTTCAACCAAGCACAGGACACTTCACCTCTAACAGAATTAGGTGGGAAACCAATTCATAGCCACGATTTGTCGTCGTTCCATCATTTTCATGCAGTTCATAAATAGTTCCTTAAAGAAATTCTCTTTGTAGACTGGCGTTGTTGGTGTGCATCTCTTCTGCAGCAAATATAGATTAACGTAGTGCTATCCTTAACCTCAATCACCATGACTATAATTATTAGGATGTTTGCATGCACGGAGCTTCCTGCATATTGATAAAAAGTGCACTTGAAACTTAATCACCATGATTATATTCACCAGGGTGCTCGGGTGCACGAGCATGCTTTGGAGGAGATTCCGCTCCCATCTTTTGGACCGATGGATTTCCATCCTATTCTAATTGATATCTGGAGAATCTGCTGCAATTGTTCAACTTCCAAGCTACCCACATCTATCGTGAATCACATACAGCGCTAAATGGATCTCGTCTTTCGCGGCTAGCAACAGCAGTAAAATTTTGTAGCGTTCAATGGATCTGGCTTTAGCCAAAAAAAAGAGAAAAGGATCTGGTAACTAATGACCTTGCACAAAGTTTGTACCAATGCTTACGTCCGTCTTTGCTTCAGAACAATCTGAGTAGAGACTTACGTTTTACCGAAAAATAAAATACTGAAATGGATGCTAGGAGAATCACATACACATAAGGGACCACAGATTTTGGAACAACAAAGGCCAGTTGCTTCCTTAGCTCCTCCCTCTCTCTCTCTCTCCCTCCCTCTCCCCTTCTCATCAAGACCCAGCTGAGAACACGATTTGCTATCTATCTCCAAATGATTTATTATGTTTCACATTCACATGGGGGGAATACAAAACCTGAAGCTGCATAAGGTCTCCCGCTCTTTTCCTCTCACCACAGAGAGGGCGAGGGAGATGTTTTATCTGCTTTGAAGTCAAGGGGGTAAACAATATAAAGAAAACAGTTGTTGGACATCCACATACAATCAAAATGCCAATACACTAATTATTATGTGCAACACATCTACAAGTATCGTCGACAAATAAGAAGGCTATTGCAAGAAACTTTCAGGTTTTGTAAGCAGAATATTGCAGCTGGAGCAGAAGTTGCCAGCCATTGAATTATCCAGATATATCCAAGTGCAGCACCTTAATATCAATGTTGATTCCCTAAACTGTTGCATCTATGCCTGGTTCAAGTCTAGATTTATTAATATATGCTTGTGCCTTTGAGGCTAGATAAACAATGGATATTTAAAGTCACTAACAGTTAAATAATTCTTTGCAATTATGATAGGCAATGTAGGATGCAATTAATCATTGTATGAGGCATTTGAATATGAACCGGTCATATAGAATGGGCACCAGATTAACATTGGACCCTTGGGAATCAATGATTTGAAAAATAACAGTAGCCCGCTATTGTTCGTGAAAGAAACCATCAAGGGGAAGAGATGAATATTATATCCCAAACATTAATGTAAATGTGCTAGATGATTATAATGCTTGAAGATTTATTTCTCTGTACAATTAGAATACTTCCTCTCGTTGTTCCTCATTATTATCTGAATCTTATACAAAGCCTATAAAACACACAAAATGTATGGGCAAAAATGAAAGAGGAAAAAGGATGGATTTAGAGAATATTAGGGACGTGATACACTTTTACATGGATAAGTAGCATCGATCATGCACAAACTCTACAAAAGAGGTGGAAGAAGTCAAGAATGAGCTATCTTTACAATGTGTTTGGATGCCAGGACTGCTTAAGACTTTCTATGCTTTGTCACAACCATGCTCCCCAACCTGGAAACATCTGGCACAAGCGATCCACGTCTGTTGCATCCTGTATGAGTTGTTGGACCTGCATCGACATGCACAAACAAATGATAGCTAAATAAACAGGGAAATGTAATAGATGATAGAACAGGAGAAGTTGAGGTTCGATAGATCAAGGTTAAATGACAACGAATGATTATGTGGCTGGTTCTGCATTAGTGGCAGGTTCAATGTTCTCAGAATCCAGGTATCACTACAGCTCAATATCCTTACCTCATAAAAATATAAAATGTCTATGATTAAGCTGCTCTATTTTGATCTTTTGTTCAGTGGAAACTGAAGACTGGAGCCAGTCATGACTCTTAAATAGGTGTCTCACCACGATCGTTTTCTGTTTTCGGTGCTGTTAGCCCATTCAGTTTTGCCTTGCCAATGCTGTGTAGGCCAAATAATTGGAGATTTGCTAGGCCATAGTTCTAGAATCATAGGCAATGTTCCCCTCTGACAGTCAAAGTGTACCTACTACATGTTGGTAAAGCACTCTCACCTCAGCTTTTCATAAAATAAAACCATATCATCATTCCATTTCAACTCATTCCAGATTCTACATGACACTCAACTCCCTTTATGCACATCTCAGTTTTTCCCCCTTTATTGGTTTTAAATGTGCAATATATAGGCCTTATTTGGCATGCTTTTAAAGAGCCAAAAAGCACTTCTTGGAGGGGTAGAAGCTCTTTTGGGTGATTTTGAGGCATTTAGCAAGATTTTGAAACAGATTTCGAGCTCCTCCAAAAGCTGAAAAAGGACTACTAGGGAAGCTCCAATTTGGAGCTTATGGGCAAAATTTTCACATGAGACATGTCGGAAAGCTGTTCTCTTTTAGGCAAGCTCACCTGAGCTGGAATTATTTTATATTCATGGAGCAACAAATTATTGGGCCGAGCTGGATTTGAACCAGCGTAGACATATCGTCAACGAATTTACAGTCCGTCCCCATTAACCGCTCGGGCATCGACCCAGGAAGAATTAATTCTAGATTTATTGATAATCTACGATCAACTTCCTCCCTACCCCCAGGGGAAGTCGAATCCCCGCTGCCTCCTTGAAAGAGGGACTTGATTTGAGTAACCTGAAATGAATTTTTTTAAAAAATAAGTTAAAATTCTTTTATTTTCATAATCATTTAAGTTGGTATCCTTTAATTGTCATAATCGTGCAATTAAGAATTTTGAGTTTTAATCTTATGATAACGATGAGAATCTACTCCCTCCTTATTACATTACATTATGTTAAGTTATACTATATTATATTATAATATATTAAATTACACTAATAATAGTATTATACTATCATTATTATTATTATATTATTATAATCATATTATATTATTATTATATTATAATAAAAATATTATTTATTATATTAATTAGATTAAGATGTCCAAATAAATAATTATAAAATAAAAATACTTTATAATAACAGTTTTTGACAGCACAACCAGTTAGACAATTGAAAGTACTATGCAGTATTCTTTATTGTATTTCCTAACACTAAAAGTATTTTCTCACTTGGGATACCAAAGTGATGTTAAAGTTCCACACTACTTGAGATATGTAGTTATCAAAAAGCAAACAGCTTTTCATTCAAAGCTCAATTATCCAAAACTCTATAGACAAAAGCTCTACTACCTACATTAACACCAAACAGGGCCGCAGTTGCCTCAATATTTGACCGTATATGCATAGGCAGTTTGGAGTTGATGCATGAATAAAAACAGCCAATACCTGGCCTTGTACACTTCTCATTTCACCACTTTCATAACCGTCTAACTTTTCTTTAACACGTAACATGGCACGTGCTGCATCCTTGTTTCCTTCGTAAGCATCCTGTGAGCTGTCCAAGCATGAGTCTTCCTTATCATCAATTTCCTGCAAAGATAAAGGTCAAAAAGGCTGCAGTAACATAGATGCTGATCATGCTAGAAATAAATTATCAATTAAGATGAAAAGCACTTTCAGAATAATGCAGCAACTTGCAAGTGCAAAGCATGAACCAGGATGAAACTGAATATTAGGAACAATTTTACACAACAGATTACCTGAAATCAACTTTAATTGTAGATAACAGAATATCAGATACAGTTGAATGATAATACATGTTGTTTATTTTAAAATGTTTTGGTCAACACACAATTTAGTATTTAAAATATCATAAACAATTTATGCTGTAAGGAATTGTGAACTACAATAACAAGAGAATAGTATCATCACAATAATTTCTAATATACCTTCTGTCGCTGCAAAGCTTTCAGAGGAGAAAGAGCCCATTTATAGAGTGGATCATGAATAAAAACCTGCAGATTAGACACATTTAGCTATCCCGAGGAGGTTACAGCTAAGCGAATCTAATTATTCCAGCACACAGTGATAGTTGCAATACTTCAATGATAGTAAGCAATGCTTCCTTATTTGTCCTCATGACAGAGAGAGTTTCCTCACAACACCTTCTGAAAACACCCTCCACCCCAGTAACCCCCATGCCATCTACTATCTCTCTCGTCAGACGAAATGGAACCTGCCAAAGAGAAAATGTGATACAAACATCTAACATAGTTTCCTTGTGCAAACAGAACTATCTTCAGAAACTAGGAAAAAATGACAAAAGAATGTTGTTTGTCAAAGTACAAACCCTCTCAGGCGTTTTAAGCATGAGACCCTGTTCAAAGGCAACACCAAGATCGATGTGTACCACCTCCGTTGTATCTTCATCAATGAGAATATTCATTGAATGCCGATCACCTAGCCCTACAATGTAACCTACCTGCACTCAAGCAATAAAGCTCTATATATCATTACATCATGCCAATAGTGCATAAATATCAAGGTCAAGAATACTCAATAACCATGCTTTCAGACAACTAATATTTACAATTATGGATGCTGAAATGAAGGAAACAATGCTGAAAAAGAGAGACTATAAAGCAATAATCAGTGCTAAAAGAACCTTTACTGACCATTGAACTAGTGGCAACGCTTCGTGTATATGAGAGTCTTCTTACAAACCAATCAGCAGGCTGCATAAATCTCTCCAAAAAGAAGTGGTGCATCACCGGCCTAATTGAATCATGGTATGAAAAATATTATCCCCGAGATTTTATATTGCTAGCTTAAGGAAGAAAAGAATTAAATTGTTTTTATACCTGAAGTTGTCTAAGACTTCGAGAAATGCTTTCCGCTTGTCCTTTTCCTATTCAAAAAATCAACTTCTTCAGATGACAGGACAATCATCTATGTCAAATCTTAACAAAGTTGTAATGTAACCATGACTTTGGCTCTTGCATGTGACATGATATACAACTTAGTTTAATGATTAAGGAAAAAAGAGCCCCCTCCTTTGATTTGTTTGCTTGTCCATGATTAATCTATTATCAGAATGATTAGTTAAACTATTTTGTATCTGATAATCAAGCCTGCCCAGAAAGGATTACATATTTCCTGTCCAAACATCCCCATTCCTGAATTCACAATAATACAAGACCGCAGGCTTTAAGTTTTATATAAAACAACAGTTTTGCTTAATACACATCTCAAACGGAAGATGTCATAGAACTTACTCTGGTCATATACTCCCTGCATTGAAGAAATGACCAGTCTCCTATCCCATAGCGCCCATGTGCCCCCCCATTCCTCGTGCTGAAAGAGTAAATATGTGAAACAATCAGCAGATTAAATATTGACAAAAATGTAGCTTCATAGTATAGCACGGTTGAATATAACAAACCTTCCTAAAAGATATTCACCAAGAGGAACAGTACAATCAACCCATTCAACTACACCGGCACTGGGTGTAAATGGAACCACCTGTTTCAAGTAGAGAGAACTAAATAAACGAGGATTATGCAAGTGTCAAGGAGCACCAGAAACTTTCATACAGTCAACATTAAGGCACTTCTGGACAAACATGCACACGTAACAACTTAGACCACGGATGCATGCAATGCATGCTACATAGTCTAGCAGCAAAAACATAAAAACAAAAGTGAAGTGGGGTGTTGGAAGGTGGGCATAGGAGGGGAGAAGGAATCGAACTTTGGGGTCCGAGCAGGGCAAGGAAAAACAGGAGTTTATATTTCCAGTTTTACCCATTTGGAGAGAAAAATATATATATGGCTTGGGCATGGGAATTAATTGGTTTCCCATCAAATGGAGAGTAACATACACCTAAACTAATACATTTTAGTAAACATCCACAAGGATATGCGATGATAAGTCTACAAAGATGACATGCAAATTCATAGACACATTTTGTATGAAAGTGGACTGCTCACTCAAATAGGTAGGTACCAAAGAATATATATTATGCACATTCTACACAATAATTTGTTATAATAGGTTAACAGTCTCTAACCATTCATGGAGAGTTTGTTCATGAGGAAGGATAAATACTGAGATGTCCATTGTCATGAAAAAGTAAGCAAGGCATGAGCATTCTAGTATAGTTCTGATGGTGAACAACATGCCAACTTTTTTCAATATGCCTGATGAACTGAACACTGCAGAATTGGTTAGATTACATTCTAGACAACGTGATACACTCAGATGAGTGTTTGAAGCAACTGATTATTAATATCAAGTATTAAAGCCAAACCCTCAAATGAAGAGTCAGCCATGGCAAACTACTGTGCATTGACGGCTGATTTCAATATATTATCTTATTCTTACTGAGCCTACCAAAAGAAAGGAGAACCTTTAATTGAGATGCCAAACATGTTAAAATTGACCAGGAGAGGTGAGTGAAGGTTGCATATCTAATTCCTTGAGAGAATCCCAGTGCCAACATTTGAGCCTTGTCCCACTTGATCAAAAAGTCCTGGATCTTGGAGATTCCCTTCACAAACAAAATGGAATTTCCCAGCAGAAATGCAAACAATTTTTTCATCTTGACCAATTCTATTACCCAAGAACCCCAAAAGGAAAAGCTGAATACAATTTACTATGTGCTCATTATATAATGTCTCATTGAATATAAAAGCAAAAATATGCTTGAAGGTCCAACGCAAAACTGTGGCACAAAGCCTACCACTTTCGCTGATGCAGTACAGGGATTTGATTAGGAACTTACAATGAGGTTCCAAACTCCAACGGAGATTTTTTTTTTAATTTTATTTCTATAATTACAACACTGCTTATCTGCTAAGAATCTAAAAATCTGTAGAAAGATATCATACTAATATAGATAGCTGTGATGCCTAAAAGAAACTAACATAGCTATACTACATATGCTTCAATGAAAGAAATGTGCTATGTAACCAGTGCTCTTATGAAGATGCATTGTTATAATCAATTCGGAAGATGTATTGCCAAAATCCAGAATTTCATAGGACTGTATACATACAAATTCTGTTTCACTTGCATTTTGTGCTTGAGAGTTACAAGTTCGTTAATTAGGTTGAATAGCTTCTGAAAAATAATATGCATGTAACAAAAAAGAAGGTACTCTTCGATCTAAAGAAATCATATCAAAACTTCTACAATGATTAACTTTCTGAATTTAACCTCAAACAACAAGAAAAGAAATCATATCCACTAATGGCGCTCACAAGGAAAAAGGAATACCCAACACATCAGGAAAATTATTGAAATCTGAATACAGTCTGCACATCAGAATCATATCAAAAACCAGACCACGGCAATGGACAAGAGGATGGAAGCAGCCAAAAACATGAGCTGTTTGCATCTCCATCCTCTAAGAACATGAAGTGTATCAGCCAATAGCAATGACAGAATTGATTAGTGTCAATGATATGACAAATAATATTTTACCAATATGGGAGTGTGAACATACCTTGTATGTACGTATCCTTAACCTCCTTTTCCATGTATCTCGCTGATTTTGCAGGAAGGTATTCACTAAACCAAAGAATTGTTCCATAACCTACAAAATATACCATCCATCAAGGGTTACATGAACAAATTATTCAAACCCAAGGTCCTCTCAGTTTGCGGATCTCAAGGACTGAACGAAAAGAGAGATTTTTATTCCCAAGAACTGAATGCCAAGACCTTGAGATCAAAGCAGATTTTTGTTTAAATTCTGTGTTGATGTTAATATATTAATAAACGACAAAAGAAGCAAAAGTTGAATGCCTCAACCAGTTTTCAAAATGAAAGATTATGGATTATTTTATCAAATCCCATTATTCATCATATAATTTAAATTGTCAAAATCAATAGAAAGATGCAGATTGCATGGAAGTACACTCTAAACTGCATATTGCAAGTTTATTACATGTATAAAAATGAATAGAAAAAGATTTGATATCATACAGCATCTTGTCGCAAGTCATCATTTCCAGATTTAGCAAGTTGACGATACTTATGACCATCTGAACCAAAGCAGTCGACCACCTTAGGCACATTTATGCCATTCATTACCCTGCAAATTATATAAATAATTAAATAAAAGCATAATTATAATAATCAAAGCCTTATCCTGATTACATGGGTGCAATTATATAGGACCTCTAAAAGAATTCTCTATACATCAAATATAAGATAGAGATATCATATTCAACGTACGTGATAGAATCAGATAATCCCTTAAAGTGTGGGAAAGAACCTTCCCCATATTGGCAACTAGGATCAATTGGAACAGTGGCTGTCACAACTGGTACCTGAAAGAAGGCCAGAATGTGGACTCAATCACTGGTCATTACACATTTTGGATGAATATTGGCAGAATAAAAAAACTTGCAACATTAGCTGTTAACCAAATGGATACAAAAATTTTTGGAGACAATCCATATTTGATGCACTAGTGTTCAGGAATTACAATGATAAGATCATTTATATCACAAGATATAAATTATTAGGTATGACCAATTTCATCAGACTAACAGCCTTGTGTATGTTGTTTATTATCACTGCAGAGGGGATCTATCGATAAATTAGGGTTTACTTGCTTGCCTGCAGATACTGGATTTGAAAATTGGGCTTTTGAACATGCCACAAAGTCCTTATGTAATCAGAGAATACTATGGTGCATGGGGTTAGAATGCATCAATAATTTTTTTTACTAGTTTAGGAATATATTTCAGACAAACAAAACCAATCAGATCAAAGGGCTGGATCTCTCCACCAAGCACATCCCATCAAAATGGGGTCAGCTACACATCACAACAGATAAAGAAAAATACATCTTTCCAAGGTTTGCCGTCTCAATACCGAACCCCATACCAGTGCCACACTAGTATAGTGTAAGTACGGTATGGTACGAAATTTTTTTTGACGTATCGAGTATTGGTATTGTACCTATACTGGGTATTGGTATTGTACCCATACTGGGTATTGGTATCGAACTGGTACAATACGGTATGCCCTGTACCATCCAGTTCGGACTGGTATAGCGTACCATGCAGCTCTTCCTATATTACATAAATTCTGTCCTTATTAAACAATAAAAATTCTGGGTTTGATTGTGGATACTCAAAAGAAGTTGCATTTTATAGAAAAATTATGTGGCCATTAAACTTCTAGCTTATTTGAGGAAACATTATCCTAAGGCTTCTATCACAAGCATTTTGATTGTAACAACCAACAAGAAAACAAATTGGAGCAATTAAATATTCCATAAGTTTTGAGACAAATAAATATGGTTAATTAACAACCAAATGCACTTATAAACTGTATAAAACCATGAAAATATTACTTTTATTACTGCAGGTGACCAAACTGTGCAATGCCAATGAATGTTTGCCATATGCAATGTCAATATTCAAGGAGAAATTTTAAGTATATGATGTAAATGAACAATCACAAAAGCATACATACATGCATCCAAGCACTATAGAGCTTATCATGATAACAACAACCACCGATACAGGAATTCAGAATTTTTCATATGCATTTCACTTCATAAATCAGGCAATGAATCTTCAATCTATTACATTATGATTCTAGGATACATGCTTGCATATCTGCCA
This sequence comes from Phoenix dactylifera, assembly GCF_051530095.1. NCBI lineage: Eukaryota > Viridiplantae > Streptophyta > Magnoliopsida > Arecales > Arecaceae > Phoenix > Phoenix dactylifera. The sequence goes on from NC_143196.1 coordinate 34,460,602, forward strand.
GTCTAAACATTTAAGAAAATATTTCAAATGGCCTCTGGCAATATCACCCTTACAAGTTCAAGCTGCCGAAGACTACGGATTTCTCTTGGCACTGGTATCCTTTTATTAGTTTCCTGGTCATATGCAATTATGACACAAGCTGAGCATCATTCCATGATCAGAACATCTAAGCCAAAAAATTAATGACACACCAGAATTCAGCATGTTAAAGAAAGCTAAGTACATCAATTTCGGAAAAGAAACCAACCTCCTTTCTAGTCTCTAGTTCAGCCAACTTAATATATATCTCAACCAATTGTTTCATCTATAAGACAAAGGACATTGTTATGTACTCATACATGTTATATAGAAGACAGTATAATATTTCAAAAATGTCATAGAATGATATCCCAAGATCCAAATGGTGATGAAAATACCTGTTGAATTAAAGCTCCATGATATGAAGACAACTCATTCAAAAGTTTCTCTGCTGCAAGTTTTTTGTCCAAATCTACAACAAATGAATTTCGACTTCGTTGCTTGTCTTTGACTCGATCGCCATTCGCTAAAGCCAGTAACTAGTGAAGACAAGAAACATCAATTTCCTAAATAAAAGTAAGGCCAAAAATAGACAAATATACTGACAACTACAACGTTCTTATGTTGTAAAATAAAATAATGTGCGGAGCAATATAAGTCCGCTAATCCTAATTGTTTTAATTATCACCCACACTTGACTCCTTTTGTTGTTGATACAGTTCTATTGAGCTTCCATTTCTTCCTTGCTTTTGTGATGATGACCTCAGCTTTCAGTATAATGAATGACTAATCATACACAATTGTGAATAACTGTACCTTTTCTCTTTTTCCTAATGGAAGCCACAACTATCAAGAGATGAACCTATTTCCTTAGATCTCTATGAGGATCTGTGTGGGTGTGTGTATAGTTCCACATTGGCTATGCACTGAGTAGATCTTTAATACCTATGAGAGCTGAGGAACCTAAATAACATCTACCAAGTTGTCGCAAATAGTATTAGAGCAAACCCAACGCATAGCCCATATAGACTAGAGGATATTGCAATGCCAGCCCATTTGGGTTGACTATGGGCTGATTATAGTATTTGTGACTGCGATACTTGTGATTGAATTTGAATGGATTTGGACCCTTAGCCTGACGAGGGCACCATGGCTTAAACAAGGAGAGTATGTGAGGGCCCATACAAATATGTATTTAGTTCAATATCGGCTATACACTGGATAAATCTTGTATACTTATACAAGGCCAAGAAATCCAAATAACAGCTTTCAAGCTAGCTTTTTGAGGTGAGGTCCTGGGTTATTTATATCTCATATGGCATGAAATCATATTGATAATAAGCTAAAGCCACAAGGATTACTTGGCACTTATAGTTTGCTGAAATCTATTCTTCACTAACTCATCCACAACAGTTGGCATGTGCTTGCTTTTATTTTTAAAATCCTCAACGAAGGACCTAATATTACATAATATCACATTAGGTCTAAACAGGATATTTAAATTTCTAAAATATCATGTATTACAAGAAAACCACTTTCTTAGCACCACACCTAGGAGATGATAGCTGGATGATCTTGCCATGATTATCCATTAAAAAAAAAAGACATTTGAGTTAGTAGTTTAAGTACCTGAAACATAGTATGATATGGATGATCAATGGCCATTTTCCGCACAAGGGAAACCAATGCAATCTGTAAACAGAAAGACTTTCCGATTTAACAAATTCTACTTTCACTCATCAACACATGAAGTATCCCACTGAGATGTAAACCTGGAAACTGGTTGATCCTTGTCCATCTTTTGAACTACCGAGTCTTGAAGCAATCTGATAAACCAGTGGCACAAACTTGTACGATTGGACCTGTAACCCATAATCCACTTAGTTTGAAAAAACAGTATGACGATCAAATCATGGAGGATGGGAAATAATGTTAAGCAATTAGATATGAATATACTTTATAAGAAACATTATCAAATAAAGTAATAACATATACAACAGCAACATATTGCCAATAAAATTAAGAAACACAGGAAAAAAGCCTCAGAACTTGCCTCTTTCACTGTGCTATTCATGGATTTCACAACATTTTTCCTTGAATAAAGGCTGAACCATAAAGAAACCAGTCGAAATACCTGATTGCAGAACATTAATTACAAACAATAACTTGATCGTAGAAAGATCCAACAAAATACATAAAAGCATAGAATCTGCAAGAGCAGCGACTCAAACCATAATTTCAAAAGCAAATCATGTACTAAAACCATTAACAGGTATCCCTGAGGTAACTCTCAACAATTACTAAGCAGATACAGAAAAATATATCGAAGTATAAATATCAGATGGAAGGAAAGAAGGTCCTCAACCTCATCCGCTATCTACTTCAAAGACACCATATCTTGGAGATCCTATTACACAACAGAAAGATGAATATTATTCAGTTTTTATCCTATTTCCAGGTTTGCCAGTTTCCATGCATTTATCACTGGTTCACCTATTGTGTCGATTCCTAAGTCCAGTCCCAGAGAATAAAATGTCATGAGGTTGGTGAAGAACAATGTAGGAGAAAACTGAATCCCACCATAAGAGTGACATGGGTGTCATTACACTGTCTATGTGGGAGAAATGAATTTACATACACAAAAATTAACTGAATTGGATTATAGAGAGCTAAAAACAAAGCCAATTATTCAAGGGTAAGCACAGATCTATGGCATAGATTACTTCAAGACATCTTCAAAGGAAAAACTTGATTTAGAAAGAGAGATTGTAATACTTGAAACTGAAGCAATTTGGCTACGGTTAGTTGATGTGAAGAATGCATTTGGTAATACAGATTTAAATGAAAAATATATGTACCTAGCAAAGTCGGGAGGGAACAACATAAAACTTAACCAAAACTATAGTAATGAAGTATCTGACCCAACTAGTGGGGTGGCTGTATGAGACTTTATTACCAATCATTCCAAATAAGGGCCTGCATGGTGTCATTACAAGCCTTTCTAGATCCTTTATTGCAACTGTTATTCATGTCAGCTCTGGCTCTTCTCAACCTTCCTTACCCATTGAAACAATTTTGACCACCTCTCTTTTCCATGCTCTCCTTTAATCCTCATGGTATATACTGAAATTTCAATTCTCTTCCATTATAGTATCCTTATTTGGTAGTTTGGTACAACTCATATGCCTCCAGGACCGTACTCGTATTTGATGTAAACTTCAATAATACGACAAGACACTCTCCTTGATACCTTAACAAATAAGGCACATTAGGTTTGGTGCACCCCCAAACATAAGAATAGTGTCTACTTCATAATTTGGGGGAAGAACTTTAAAAAATTGTTAGCCAGAAAGGCTGTTTGTGTGAAGGTCACGTACTAAGTTTATGTTCAATTATTGTGTGGATCACCTAAAACTTAAAGGAAAATTAGATCGATCTCATACCATATCATTTACTTTTCTCAAAATAATCATTTTTCTTAAAAAGTGATGCACATTTCTCTGGTCTATATACTAAAATATGGACAAGAAGCATATAAACACAACCATTTTTGTAATATATTCCTCTTTTTCATTTTTATCCTTGGGTAAGAGAGGAGCAATATATGATTAATTTTTTTCACATAGATAGTACTGGCAAACAGATTTATGTAAACAACCCATTTCCTTATGAAAACAATTTTATTTCTTTTTCAATCTAACAAATGAAATCAGAAATAAACACAGAATGAGAGAAAAAATAATGTATTATCCAAAAGGAGGTGCTTCTGTAATTTTTTTTCTCAATGATCCTTCCTTCGAATCCAAGGTTCGCCATCTCGGTACTGGACCCCGTACGGATGCCACACTAGCACAGCGTCGGTATGGTACGGTACAAATTTTTTTTGACATATCGAGTGCCGGTACGCCACCCGTACCGGATATCGGTACCGAACCGATACATGCGGTACGCCCCGTACTGCCCAATTCGGGCCGGTATGGCATACCATGCTCCAATCTCTATCAAATATCTTCCTAAAGTCTATCCTTCATCATACACCCCTTGTCCTCCATAAAACTCCTCCACCCTCTCTAGCAACAAGAGTGATGCAGTGTGGAGTATAGCTGGCAGGTACTATGCCCAGTTGGCCCATGCCAAGTTTCAAAAGTTTTCACCTAATTTTCCTATGAATTTTCCATTAGGGATATCACCAGAGTTTGTCTTTGGGTTCAATGGTTTTGGTATGTTTTCCTATTTTTAGTATGATTTTCTGTATTAACTTTAATGCCCAAATTAGAGGGTTGGGTCCTATATACGCTTCCGACCAATTGTAAGGAGACTTGGCTGAGTATTGCATAGTAATAAAAACATAATTTCTTTCAGTGTTTTTTGCTGAGTTTCTATGTTTTTCTTTGTTGAGTGAAGGTGTCTTCAATATAGATTTCTTTCAATCCGTGTAATCGACTCCAAGAACCATTCTTCACACTTCATGTTGTTAGATGTATACCCTAGAAGCCAAGCTGGCGGATACATTATTTATTCTGGAACATAGTTTTGTACTTAACTTTATTATTATTTAATAATATTGGGCATCTTTTATATTCATGCTGTATATGTGTCCATGAATCGTCCAAGAAATTAATAAGATGATGATACATATTTTCAAGAGTTGAAAATTTGAGCCATGTGTCTTTGGTGATGAATTCCTAAATGCTCCTGATCGATGGATCATCACGAAGATGGTGATTGATCCGATGTGATTAGTGCACAGATCGCTTTCCTTTTGGATGGACGAGTCTTGAGTCCACAATGTAGGAACACTAGAGTGATAGTGCAGGTGCTTGTTAGAGAATAAGGGTACCGAGCGTGTTCAAAGCAAGAACTCACTTGGATGTCTATCCACTCGTCAGTGACTTACTTGATGATGCAGTAGTATGACTGGTCCTTTGACTTGCGGTGCTTCGGCTATTCACAGTGACTGCACATATACATGGTCTCTAGCCGTATGGATCCTTGTGGTGCAGATTGGCTGCAGTAGATTCACTGTAGGAGTAAGGTGTGCACCTACATGGAATCTATCGACCTTGGTAGATAAGGAGTGGTCCTATATGATTTATGAGACTGAGTTCGTAAGACCTCGGCCGAGGCAGTATGTACAGCGGAAAAGAAGTTTTTTACTCTCGAACTAAAGTCAAATAAATCTTGACATATGACAGACAATAGAGTTTGACGAATTATCCATGACCTCCGTCTTGTAGGGATCCACGGCAGAAAGACTGTATCATACGATAACTGCACCTAGAGGTTCATCTATTCCATTCTGTTGGGTTACCACTACATGTTGCTAGGTGTCAGTGGTGGATGGTGAGACTCAGGGATCATCTTGATGGTCAATGATCCCTGATGAGATAAATTGGAATTGTTCCAATCTATTGAAAGAAGTTTTCAATGATATTGTGATAGGCATCCCAATATGTCTCACTACCAGACATAATAGAACCTATAGGGTCACACACATTAGAGGTTTTGACCGATCTGATCGTTGGATTGTGATTTGGAATCACAAGAGATTATGATTATCAATTTGATTGATAATTGGTTTAACCCACTAAGAGTTAGTGAGTTAAAAAAAGAATAATTGCAATTGGATTGCAATTTGATTGAATCAATTGGACTTAATTATAGTGGGCTTCACCTTATTAGATAAGGTTTAAGAGTCCTACTTGAAGTAGGACTCCTAGAGTCCTAATTAGATTAGGACTGCAAATTATAAGAGTCCTACTTAGAGTAGGACTCCTAGAGTCCTAATTAGATTAGGACTAGAGAATCTTCATTGATGAAGAATCCTAATTGCAATAGGACTCCTTATTAGATAAGGATGAAGAATCCAAATTGCAATAGGATTCCTTATTAGATAAGGATTAAGAGTCCAAATACATTGGATCACCTAATCCTCCTTGGAGGAGGATTCATGCACAAAATAAAAGGAGGGGCGTGCACCCCTCATTATTTTATTTATTTTCGGATTTTTTTTTAGGGCGTGCGTGAGAGGAAGCCCTAGGGGGCTTTGGGGGCAAATCTGGACCGCAAGAAAAAGAAAGAAAAAAATAAAAAGGGTGGGTGCGGCCTCCCTTCTTTTTTCTTGGGCGTGGCCTCCTCTTCCTCCCTTCATCCTTCTTCCTCTCAAAATAATCAACAAGTTGATTGAAAGAGAGAGGGCTTCAACCATCAAAGGTGATCTCTGCAAGGGAGCTAGCACCTCGGTAAGATTTACATGCTTGGATCGGTCTTCTTCCTCGTGTGGATATCCGTAGAGGCCGGACACATGTACGGCTTTAAACGAGCCTTTCAAGATAACCACGATCATCAGATTGCGGTGAACATCTATCCGCACAAGGTGAAGATATGATCTTTCCCCTCTAACGATTTAATCTTAATCTATTTACGAACAGTTTGTAAATATGTTCATGAGATGAACGTCCCGTGCATGCATCTTCCGCTGCGGTTTTAATTTTCTGCAGCATACACGGTTTTCCAACACATGCTACATCAAATAGGGGATAGAAAACATATAATCCCCTCATCCTCATTTTGTTTTTCATTCTCTCCATAACTGCATCATCCTTGTCGCTGTTAAGTGAGCAAGTGAGCGAGAGATAGGCAGGTCAATTGGCTGCCTTGGTATGCATGGTCAGCGTGCTAGTCACATGCAAAAACTTGTGACAAAGAAAAAGGGTCCATGTCAACATGAGTGATAAATATGATACACGGGTGTGAACACCTAACAACATGCTTGTAATTTGCTAGCACTTTACATATCACATAGAATAAATTGCCATTTTAAAAAATAATTTAATCCATGTTTGACTTCTAAATCTAGACCTCAACCAGGTCAGCGAGCTGGCAAAAGTTAGATCCAACCTTATTAAGACCAAATAAACTCGACCTCTAATTTACATTAATCATTAGTCGGACCAAAAAAATCAAACTTATACCAAAAATAAGATCCACTCTTCATGATTGAGTTAGAAGTACATAAGTCAACTTCATGTAGAAATCTAAATACATATCTAATTCAAATCATACTAGCTCACATCACACAATAATCCAAGCAAAGCCATTTAACCTTTTCTTGAATACAAACCTATTTACAATTTATGCTTATAATACTACTTATAAGTATGTTCCTTGCTCTGTTTCTCCTCTACTTACTTAAGAAGTGCTTTTTGAGTATTTGCACTAATGTCTGAAGAAGAGTTTTAAAAGCATTTTCAGGTGAGTGTTTCATGAAAATTCCTTTAGAAAAAAGCAAAAGCATTTCAAACATGCCCTAGGAAGAAGATAACCAATAAAGAGTTTCTCCAAGCCATGGTATGTTGAACCGGCCCATATTCGCTGGTTCTGTACGTACTGTACCGATACTAGGGCCAACCGGTACGGTTCAGCTACGAAAAATGGTTCCAGCCCCATAGGGGCTAAATCCGATCGGTTCCCGCTGTGCGCCCAAGCACGCGGGGAAGAAGAAGAGGAAAAAAGAGGAAAAAAGAGGAAGAATGAAGAGGAAGAAGAGGAAGAAGAAGAGAAAGAGGAGGAGAAGAAGAGAAGAAGACGTACCGGTACTGGGCGTCGCATGGGGAAACGCCCTTTCTTGTTCGCAGGAGAAGGGGGAAAAGAGAGGAGGAGAGAGGAGAAGATTCAGGAAGAAGGAAGAAGAGAAGGAAAATAAAAGGAAAAGAAGAAAAAAAAAAGGAATGCGGCCGCGCACGTCCCGTGCAGGGAAACGCGTCCCGCTCACGGCTTCGTTCATGGAAGCGCATGGAAACGCAAGCGCGCCCGCGCGCGCTCTCGCAGCGGACCGGGTCGGTACTGGTTCGGTACAGCCCGAACCGGTACCGACTCGGTCCGAGTCGCCACCAGTACGCCGACTGGTACCAATTCAGTGTACCCTGCTCCAAGCTCAATTGCCTTGGCATCTATCCTCTCGATTGTGATAGTGCATGCAGTAACTTGTTCAGCTTTGTGCTTATTTTCATTTTATTTGCTAGCTTGCACTTATTAGTTGTGTTAGGCATTGTTTGTTTATTTATTTGTTTTTCGCTTTTATTTGGGTTCATATGCGTCATTCATGAGTCTAATAAAGCCAAGCACTAGTCACCTTCCACTGCAGAAAAATAATTTAGTGTTTTGTTTTAACTGCTAAGCCCTTTTTCTTCTTTATTTCTTAACTGAAATTGATCACTTTGAGGCAGTGATCCTGATGCACGTAACCAACGAACCAGCTGTAATATATCTAAACATCCATTAATGGCCTAGCAGATTAATCTTGCTTACATATGCATAAGATTTTAAAATCTTTAAAGTCCCAAATATCTACATGATTTATCATGTCTACAACTCTTAACAGTCCCACAAGCAATCACATAACCTTAAAATATAATGCTGTCCAACATGTATGTTTTGTCATGGATCTCTTCTATATTAACGAGTTAATGAGTTAAACAACTTCATTGCAAAAGCATTTAAAATGGTGCTTGTTCCTTTTACCCAACCTTATTTGTTGTTCTCTAGTAGAATAGCCAATTATTAAATAGTTACACCTCAGTACTATGGCAACTACATAGAAAATGATTGCTTCACAAAAGTGGTAAACTTAGTCCACCTTAAATTCTAAATGCTGAAGAGAATAAATAAATAAATAAATACCACTCTCAGATCATATTTGCTGCCTATGACAAGACAATGTTGATAACCCTCCAATGCTAGGTTGAGGAAGTTGTCCCTGTCATCCTAAAAAGTAATAGGACACATCATGTCAAACTTTATAGTTGCAAGATACAACATAGTTATCCAAGTTAAGAAGTTTCCCATGCACGATCCCTCCATAGCATGGTATGCCGTACCGGCCTGAACCAAGCAGTATGGAACGTACCATACCATACCGGTATCCGATACAAGTGGCGTACCGACACTCGATATGCCAAAAAAATTTTGTACCATACCATACCGACATTGTGCTAGCATGGTACCAGTACGGGGTCCAGAACCGAGACGGCGAACCTTGCTCTATAGATATTGAATTTTAAGGAATTAGAAGAGAAACATAATACCAGTAACAAGCATATATAGATAACATCATACCCGTAGTTTCTCAGCCTCTTCCCTATCCATTGTGAGTTGCTTTTGCAACTCCTGTATTTTCACCGAGTAGTCTGTCTTCTCTCCCTAGAAGTTCAAGTGAGTCAAAATTAGGAGAAGACTTGCATGTTCTAGAAACTTCTTGTTCACAAAGGTCAGAAATGATATACTGTCTACTAATGCAAGTATTGTTATTACCTAACCAAACAAAGAAAGGAAAAGCAATGTCATTTACTATACAAACTTTATAACCATATCTGGATTGCCTTTGCGATTAATACCATTACTTGCCTTTGAAGAACTTTTTAGTCTTCTAATAAGTGCATCCAACTCCCTGGTCTGCAGCAAATGATAATATATGCATAAAAAACAAAGAAATAATGCAAGGTAACTTTAAATTTACAAGCATCCAATGCCTACTTGTGCAGGTACCTTGTGTTTCCTTAACCGCATAGCTGCTTGCCCTTCACTAGAGGACAATCTTTCTTCATAACTTTTAAATAGGCCATCTGTGTAGTGTGCTAGATCAAAGTATGTTTGACATTGTCTAGAAATAGATTTCTTATCTGTACTCTTGCTTGCCTTGGTAAGTTCCACTGATTGCTTCAGGTACTGTTCTAAAATAGTTCTTGAACTACAAAATAATGAGAGAGAATGGATGAGGACCTATTTTTGCCTTATAAAATACATAACTAAATACACTACTATTTAATTGGTATTACTTGCTAGATCGAGTTTCAGCCAACCACTTTCCAACCAACCGGTACACATTTGAGATCTCTTCTCCCTGTGAATAGTTCTGCAAAATATATTTTGCAAGATTGATAGCCATTTCATGCTGACCTTGAGCCTTGAGAAGCTTAGCTTCTTCAACCTGCCACCACGAAAAGAGGATATTTAATATCAAAGTGGGTGGAATCTCTTGCTACACAGTAATTTTATGGAAGTAAAATAAAAAGAATATACTTACATGGAATGTGTTCATGCAAAGAAAAGAAATTCAATAAAATAGTAAGATATGCTGGTAAACTCAACATTTGGATGCAGGAGAGAGTTGATCCAATGAGTGGAAACAGTGTTGTCCAAACATACAAGCAACAAGCAACCATTGCTTATTGAATTTACTATCTTTTTGTGGTGAAACTGAATTTACTATCTACCAATCCCTTTTCAGCATGAATATGGTTTCAAGCAGAAATACTAGGTCCACAAGAGAGTTTGAACAAGATAACATCTCCATCAGAAATTGAAGTATAATTCACAACTTAAATTGTGAATAAGAGCAGGAATGTGTATTAATCACAAGGAATGAGCAGAGCATGCTTCATCTACTTATGTGGCATTGATTTTTATTAAAACTAATAAGAGCAGCACATACTATTATTTTCTCTCTATTTCTATTCTATAACATGAACATGCACCAGTAATACTTTTCATATTGTACCCTTCCAAGGAAATAAGCATGTGATGTTGTCTGTTCTTCTGTTTGACAACATAATAACTTGAGCTCATGCAAAGCAGCAGCAGCTAGAGAGAATCTGGAACCCTGAAAGCAAAAATTAATAACATTAGATGGTGTAAGACTCCCTGGCAAAGGATTTGCTAACTTGGAGATTAAAAAGAAGGTAACAACCTTGCGGAGTGTGGAAGCAGATTGCAGCAGATGTTCTGCTGTACAGTCTCTGCAATCTAAAATTTGCAGCAGAACACGCCTAAAAGCAATGAAAGGTTCTAATAAATTTAGATGTAGTTGTGCTTCCTTTAAAATGAAGTTCCAATCTTCATTCAGCCACTCCAACTATAGACATAAACCCAACACATCAGTTAGGCAACATGATATAGGATCTCCATATACTGAAAGTTCTGCGCAAAACAGGACTCTAATAGACCGGATGATAGTTTAATAGGTATAAGACTATAAGAGTATGTCTCTAAATTTGAGATTGCTGGTACAATTACACACACAAAACTATAGTGTCTCTTGGTCATTGTGTGCCGTATAATCATAATTTCATGAATCATGTTTATAGAAAAAGTCATTACTTTTTTTCTTTTTGGTAAGTGAAGGCCCTAAACTTAATAAGCAAATAACATATACAAGCATATCAAATTCATTCTGAAAAACAAGTCAGTGAGAATATTTCCCATAGGTTAAATAATTCCTGATAGCTAAGAGGACCCTTAACAAGGAAAAAAATGCAACGAGAAACTATTGATATACCAATCAAGGACTTTATAAGAAGAGAATACAGTACTTTCAGGTATTTCTAAGCAAATGTGGATGAAAGAAGAAATACCTGAACTCTAGAAGGAACAACAGGTCCAGGAATTATGTTGTTTAGTTCGAGGCAAGATCCTTTTCTTTCCGGACGACATGGCTTCCAACGTAGATCCCAAGCCATCCCAAGATGGTCTAATATCTGTACAAAAAGGATTAAAAATGACTAGTCAATAATGATGTTTACTGGTATATATGTGAGCAGTATAGCATTATAAACTTACAGAAACTCAGTACCTGAAATTTAACAATAGTAGAATGGATATATTCGGTACTCTCCTTGCTTGCATTTGAGATAGACAACACAAGCTCCTGCAGTATGAATAAACACCTAGTATTCAACATACCATCACTTCAAATAACCTAATATCAGAAGATAATAAAAATTTTGTTAGAATAAAACCAGCATTACTACCTTCTTTGAGTCTCTAAGTTTCATATGGAACTCATCGCCATTGCCCTCTTGCAATGCTCTCAAACAACTATTGCACAAATAATGGAAAAGATTAGATGCTAATAGTAAATTATTCTAAATCTACTGCAATATTAATAAAAAAGGATAACTTTAAATCACTCAGATTAAAAAACAAGAATTTGCAATCCATTGATAAAGAAGATAATACTTGAATATTGTGGAAAGGAAGAAGAACTACTACTTCATTTCTGCCACAAGGCAAATGTCAATGAAATAATGCTTTTGACCAAGGCACAAAATCATCTTCTTGCATCAGCTTTAGTTCACGTGGCTAAGAAAACAACAGCAGTTAACAGGGGGAGGGGGCGAGGGTGGGACAAAATGTCATGGTCTAAGTCTATAAATGCTATTTTAGGGGATGCAATAACTCGAGAAATGAGAATACATGGACATAGTCTCATAGAGGTCATTCTACACTGAAATATGATTGAACATTATATGCAATAACAAAATCTGTAGCATAAAAATACAGTATAATAATAATATTTATGAAAAAAGCCCTCCAATATGAAGCTTTCAGCCATATTTTAAAATCTAAGTATAAGCTGAAAACTACAATTCTGGGTTTAGAAAAGGGAGAAGTACTGATTATCAATTAAGGATAAGGTTGTGGTAGTTAAGAAAGTGCACTTTGAAGGTCCAGAAGTTTACATTAGAAATTTAGAGTTATAAGGTAGACACCTGTGCAAATTTTCATTGAATTGACCACTCATATATGGTGTAGAATGAGTTTTGGAACCGGGGGTAATTAATGAGAAGTCCCAGTTTCCAGCTCTCCAAGCAGCCTCATACTGCAAAAGAGACAACACATTGTATTAGGAAAGAAAAGCAAAGAGGAAAGAATATGAAATGAGCATTTGGAGTGCTAAGGGGAAGGCAAAGAGTGAAACAACAAATTAAATGACAAGATATTGCAACAAGTATATTTGTCCTTCAAAACACAAGCAGACCTGCAGATCAGTAAACTCAGAGTCATGTTGAAAACAGCCTCTTCGATTAGTCAATCCTTGGCAATATACATCAAGCACATGAGTGCAGCCAGTTTTCTGCAGAGATCTCATTAGACCTTTATAATATTTCCAATCACCCATATTTCCTTCTGCTAGAGAAGAGGTACATGAGTCATCTGCAGATGGCTTTCCTGATAAGCAATCAATGCGTCCCATTTCAGATGATCTTACAAGAAGGTCATAATATTCCAGAGCTTTGTTCCAATTTCCCTCATGCTCAAATGTAATTATTTGAGATGTCAACTGTAACAGAAAGAATAAGTTACAAAGGTAATTAAAAAATCCTTTTCATGAAATTCACAAACCATTAAGCTAGAAAATGTGGTAACTTTGAATGTAATGTTGAGAAAATTCTGAAAAGACATCTACTTTTGAGCAAAATTCTGATAAAAAGTTTTTATATTATAAATATATTTTTTGCAATGTCATATTCTTTGTATTTTTTGCAATGTCATATTCGTTCTTTCTAATCATAGCTGGTTTTCTTATTAGGGAAGCATTTATTGCAGTAAATGCATAGTTTGTCTCTACATTTTTTCTTCCTGAGTCCTTGAGACAATAAAATACATCAGGCATAAGTATACCGATGCACATATGCATGTAATGCATGTACATTTGTGCATCTGTACAGCAATTGTTATCTTTCGCCTTCATCTAGACTCTTTTCCAAAGTCCAGGAAACTTTTAAAAGGTTGTTCCTTGGATACATGAGTTTAAAACTAAACCAACATGGTAAGTTACCCTTCCTGCTAAAACACCTATTGGCCTTAAATTCTAGTTTTTTCTCTCCCACCCAATTAGAAACCAAGGGAAATCCTCATTCTTCTTCTTTCTCTGTAAACCATAGATCAACCTAGATCCTTTCTTCCAGCATAATGATAAATCACTAAAGCTGCCTAGACTGGGTTCACCACTTCATGAAAGGCTTGAATTTCCAAGTGGCTGATGGGGTTGAATGCATAACATCAACACAAAGGAGAACAGTATGATGGTGCAAAAGCCAAGATAGTTTGCTTACTTGCCAAAGAAGATCATGATAAGGTTCACAATTCAGAAAAGAGGGCAAAAGACCAGCATAGAAAGGGTTTACTGTGGGCATGTTATTTAATATGCATAACATAGATAGATGAATACATAGAAGAATCAATTTAACCTCACAGAAGAAAGACAAATAAGGAAAACAATTTGTGGCACATTTCACTGGAGACGTGTGTCAGGAATTCAGGAGTGTCAAAAATTAAAATAAATAAGAAAAAATAAAGGCATGAAGCTATTTGGAGAAGACCAAAACAAGCATTAAATATAAGATAGTTTTATTAACCTTATTTGATTGAAGTATTCCATATATGCTGTCCGGCTCATTAATCTGAGTGAATGCTGCAACCAGTAGCTCAATATGTGGGGGCAACTGAAAACATAAATAAAAAATGATTCACCATGCCATGAATTTGAATGGGAACAGTGCACAAAAACTTGAGAAGTGATGACAAAGACAATGCATTTCTTCATCATACTTTATAATCAAGCAATTGCAAATGAAATTCATTATGTGACAAGAGATAAGAACTGACCAATTCCAGATGGGAAAAATCAGGACTTCCTAGGGCTAGACAATTAAAATGTTCCTCACACCAATGTTCTGCATACATTACCGCTGTGAAGTATGATCCACAATGCTGCAAACAAGCAACAGAAATCCAAGAGGAGGCATGAAAATAAGCAGAAGACATAAAAAATTCAAGAAGTAAAGCAAACTCCAGCACTATTACAAAATAGATGTAAACCTATTATACCCTGACGCATATGCATGCAGTTACATCCATACAAGTACTTATCATGTGGCATCCAACCAGCATAAAATTCAACTTTTTCTAGAATTTATGTGTGTTAATGCATAATTATATTGATGAATACACACTCAATGTGTCAACAAACCAACTATAGCGAGCAAAGATAACCCAAAGAAGGGTGTATGCATTGATATAAGGTGTGCACTTATCAAGGAGATAGGCTTGACCACACACAACACTTCAAGGTCAGTGCATATCAAAAGTATTTGGGCTCTATATGTAATATAGATTATGCACGAGATAAACGGGACAAAAGATTGAATACCGAAAGAATAAGCTATGAGTTTTTATTGCTAAATCCAGAACTATTAGGTTAGGTTTTCTAAAGAATACATCCATGGAAATGTTATCCACTTAGGTTATCTATGAAATTGAAAAAAGGCAAAATTGTCACATGTACTAATGCTCTTTAAAAGCTAGTTCTTGTCGATGCAGGCCAAAAACAAGGATACCTGGTGTCAAAAGACGTACTGTAGGATAGCCCACAGAGAAATATTATATGATAGATAAGGTCATGCCTTTAAGTTAACAAAAAAAATTAAAATTTGTGCAGTTGGGATAAATAATTAATCATCATGTTTCACATGCAGGAATTTATATAGAAAATGTTAAGTGAGACTAGTATTTCCCTACAAATTTTGGACAGCCAAAATTTACTTTATGGGTTAGACTATGGATGATGCTGCTCGTTTAGGTTCAGTAAATGCTATGGTCCAGATATGAAATTTAGACAGAACTGAAAAATTTTGGCACTTAGGATCGATGAATGACATGGTTTCCAGCAATGACTTTTAAAGAAAGCTCTTATCATTTTTTCACACTAGATACAAATGCTAGCGTGAGCATGTGTTAAAAATATAAGGTCATGCACAAGGCAGAGGAACAACAGGGAAAAATATGGTCAAGGCTCATTAGAAGTTGTGAAGCATGACTGATGTACGGCGGACAGGTAGCCTGAACAAGAGTACCTGCAACAAGTGTGCCGATATAATGCATAGATGATTTGTCTTAAATAATTTCAACATTCTGTGGCTAATATGTACAATTGTTTATATATGCATAACACAAGTCTAATATCATTATGCTTAGAATTTAGAACAAATACCGCACGATGAAGTAAAAATTGCTAAATCATGAGCCATCAGTAGATTGAAGACTCAATGCAAAAGTAAATAGTTCCTAAAAAAATGAGGAGTATTAGAAGATGAACAAAACTATAAAAACACAATAACATAATTAACTTGGAAATATTGTACTTGAAGGTGGAAATTTATCGATCAAGCATAGAAATTGAAGGGACCAAGCGATGACAGTGAAAGAGAAAATATTTTGAATGTTATTATGACTTGTAGTTGCTTCTAAAATTTTTTCATGATCCATTAATACTTCAAAGAAACTCGATTCCTACTCTATATGTGGTGAACCAGTTATACAAGAGAGGTTGCCCCAAATATGAGGCAATGAAATTCAAAGTTGACATAGACTGGTTAGTCCAGAAGGAATGAGGATAGCTGGACAAGATCTTCATTCATCAATATCAAACCTCAAACTAGTTACTGCAAAGCTTAAAAAGCTTATTTTTGTCATTCATTATGACCACAAGGGAAAGATAACAAGAGAAAATGAAAAAGTAACAATCAACTTAGGTTGGATATTTATTATTGAACAAGATCCACCTGCTAAGTGAGTTTTAGAGAACAGCAAGTTACTCGGGACTGACTGCTCTGTGGAAAAGATAGGAGATGTCTATGCATGATGCATAGGTTATCATGATAATGCTTCATATGGTCATAAAGTGCAACTCTAAGAGAATAACAGTCAACAATAAACCTATGGAATTATCTAATTGAGGGGGAAAAACATGTTAAGTGTCAAATTTACCTCTTTATTTTGGCCACAAATCAAAACCAAGTTTCTGAATTTTGGTTCAGAGTAAGACTGTTTATGCATATGCCACAAGAAGAAGGCAAACACATCAAACAAACAAGAATTCTAATCCCTAATCCACATAAAACTCTCAGATCAAGAAATCTACTAATGTTGATAATTCTAGCATTGTGAAATAATGAGGTTAGTACCCTCAAGAGTCACTTGATTTTGAAGCACATACAGATTAATAAGCCACTTCATAGTGATCATATCACAAGTTGGAGATATCCCAAGCATGTGTCAGGCAAGGGGTGAGATTTTTATTTTTGCCAGATAACACCAGGCAGTATTAAATCCTTATGATAAGATCAGCTCGAACCAGACAAAACAGGCATACCCCACCCAGTACAATCTGTCATATCTAGAGAATCAGAAATAAAACTCAAGGTATTATTTTTTCCCTTCCTATTTTCATTAACAGCACATAAATTCAAACTAGACAACTAGATTCTGGATTTATGCATCATATAGAAAGTTATACTCACAATTGCTGCTTTAGCAACCACAAGATAATCGAGCGTAAGCCAGTAAACCTGGGGATAAACAAATTGTCAGGAATTAGAATATTAAATTAGAAAGAAGTAGCACTAATAAAGTTCATAAATTAGGTTGGAATCAAGGTTTGCTATGCTGGTACTTAGGTAATGTATTGGTACTTAGGTAATGTACCAATACCTTACTGATATGATAGACCATACAGACACAAGGTTGGGGGACCCTTTTCTCATGCTTAGCCATGATGTCGGCCCGAAACCGGGCAAAGTGAGTCGATATAACAAGAACCACGAGGAACCAGTCGGTTCTGCCAGTACAGGCCAATTCGACTCCTCCGTATCGAATTACTAATATGGTACACAACACATTAGATACAAGAAGTTCAGGTCGGTACAACAAACCATATATATAATGTTAATCGGAGTTACTAAACACTAACACAATTCAAGATGCATAAAAATTAAATTAACCCAAACAACATATTGAGCTTCTGAAAGAAGTTAAAGCAAAGAAAATTACTTGAAACCATGATTCCAAAAACTGCCCGAACGAGACGGTACCTGCGCGTACTGGAGCGCTTCAACACAAAACCACCACCAGTATGGATTCTAGGATGCTAAACTGTTAGTACATACCAACCATATAAGTGCATATCGGTACATACCAATGGTACCATACTAATAGTTTCCATTTTTTTATTTGTCAATTTTCAATATGTACAGGCAGTACCAATACCAAACCATTCCTTTGGAAAAATGGCATGGGATTCAATACCCGTATTTAAAACCTCGATTGAACATATTTTAGTGAACAAAAAAGAAATTTATACAACATGGTTGTACTACATTATGCAACCAAAAGAGAGGGTTCATAAGTTAGAATATAAACTAGCCTTTTTTCACATACCTAAACTCCGTATGTTCTTATTAGTTCTTGTTAGTGATGCATTATAGAAGCTGATGAGTTAAGGAATTTGGTGAGGTAGTTCTATCCAAGGTTTTTAAACACCAATAGGACAACAGGGTGTCCCACCATCTCAATTGTCAGGACATAGCATCATCCCAATCATGGTTAGCCAAATCGAACCGGCATCTAGTCGAAACGGTTCAACTAGGTCGGGTCAGGTCAGTTATAAAATCCCTCCCCCACCCCTAGTTCACCACAATAAAATCCCTCTCCAGCACCCCGGTTCAGTTTTAACACCCCCCCAACATCGCCTATGGTTTGAGCCCCCCTCCACAATCTTTCGAGACTTTGCGACGATTCGAGAGCACGCTCCCCCCCCCCCCCCCCCCAACCGCATGCTCACAACCTGAGGTGAGCTTTTCATAGGAGATGGGAAAAGAAGGGAAGAGGGGGTCGTGATAAGGTACAGGGCGAGGCAAAGAGGGAAAAAGCGTAGCTAAACTCAAGAATCATAAAGCAGTCTAGAAAGTATGAAGAAAGCTAAGATGCAAGATGTTGACATGTGTGAGTAATCATAAAGAATACTAGTTCAGTGTAGAATGAGCTAAAAACAAGGAAGATAACAAATTTGCAAGAGATAGATATTGGAGCAAAGGGAAACAAGCTACTGAGTGATCAACAGTAAATAAATTATGGTCCATCAAGGAATTCTACTACTTCATTACAAGCTAAAACAAGGACGGGAAGGGATTTGAGAACAACTAAGTAGTCAAACCAAAGTAGTTAAAATTAATTGGTGCATTGTTTGGCATATATATCAGTTTCCACATGTACCATGGGCAGTGAAATAGATCAGTTCAGCCTATCATTCAAATCAATAATTAAAAGGGTTGGCGAATCCTATAGTCAACCAATAAACACTTGTCATTACAACTTCAAAGGTGATACTGTAATCATAACAAACATCTTACTTTCAAAATCTCTTCCTTCAGCATTTGAAACATCAAATCAAAGTACTAGAAGACCCTGAACTTCCTAATAGGGATTTTCAAATTTAAAGTATGCAACAATGAGTACTGGAAATATTAACATGGTAGCATGTCAAAGTAAATTTCAAGCACATTATTTCGTTATCCTATAAAAAGAAAAGGAAGATATATTTCCATAAGGAATATGCTTATCACATAATAATATACGGACACTTAACAAGTAAAAACAATTCAGACTTCCATGTTGGCTGAAAACCAAGATTAATTTGAGATATACCAAAAAATTAAAATCTAAGCCAAAGAATCCTAGTCAATGCACATTATGAAAAATAGAGACACTTATACACAAAAACTCTTACCTTTTTCCACGAAGAATGTAGTGTTAGAACATTAGATGGATGATCTTTTGATTTTTCGAATGTGTTACGAGTTCTTCCAAAACTAGAAGCCCTGCCATGCTGTAATAACAATAGAGTAGTTATGTTTTGCAGATACTGCTGCAGATAGAAATAAATGTAGCAACGCAAAATTGTTACAACAGAATCTCCAGTGCATAATTGCTTTTTTAAGAGAAATGAAAGAAGAATGATAAAGAGAATAAATATGCAAAGTTTAACATAGTCACATATGCAAGTTTTCAGAAAAACTTCTCTCACTCTTTTGGTTTAGCTCCTTGTGTTCAAAATTGTTTCTAGTAGTGAAGGAGTGTCAGCCATATTTAGGCTCAAGTAAGCAAAAGGTCCACTTTAGGGGTATCAGTTTACCAATGAAACGGTGTCTGACAAGGTCACAAGCAAGATCCGTTGTACCGACCACACCGACGTACCGGTGAGCACCGCGGTACCGTACCCCGGTACCGAACCGAACCGGTACTGTACCAGTTCGGCTGCTTTGGGCCAAAAGCCAAAAAAAATTGAGGTCGGTATGAGCCGGCCGGTACCAGATCGGTACGGGCCAGTACCGATTCAGTATCGACCGGTACGGGTTGCGAATAATCAGAACCGAAAAATATAGCTGTACTGTACCGGTTCCGTTCGGTACCGATACGTATCGGCCTGTACCGACCCGTACCGATCGGTACGGCAGACCATGGTCACAAGGGTTAAGCACCGGTACAAATAGTATGGCATTTTGAAACATGTATCAATGCTGATTTCACATCAGAACGGTACGATACCGTCACATGACAACATATAAATACTAAAAATCTGTAACAAGCCTAATAATTTTTTACTAATTTTTAGCAAGAGATTGGAAAACCATATTTCTAGAATTTCTTCAGGTCTTATCCATATGTTTTGTAAAATGCCAATTTAGCTAACTATAGAAAATCAAGAAAAATGTGTCAAGAAGAACTCTTGCACTCAAAGTAAACTTAAAGTTATGAAGCATTTGCCTTCTTAGCTAAAATAAAGTGGACTTCGTAATCTCCAAAACTTGAAGTGTGAATGCTCACAACAGAGAATGACAATGTTAAAAACTTGTCGACAATCTCCACTTCTATGAACAAGAGAAATCATTAACAGAAAATTCCAATTATACATGGGAACAAACACAATCAAAGACTTGGTAAGATATTAAGGGAGACGAACTGACTGTCACAAATTGTTAGAGATCTAGTTGTAGCATTTCTAAAAATGGACTCAAGGAAAATGATTAAAAAGGGTGGCTCAATGCACGAGGCTCCCGCCACTACAGAGTTTGGGGAGGGTCAGATGTATATAACCTTACCCGTGTGCTTTGAATCGGTGACACTCATGTTACAATGGAGCAATATTACCATTTTGCCAAGGCGCACCCTCTAACTATATTACTCAATACAACTTCAAATCTATGCAACCGAATCTAAACGAGATCAAAGCTTTCCCAGATAAGTGTCAACATAAATCAAGATCTTAAGTTTGGCAGATCAGAAACGTCAAGGGGATTAGGTTCAGATTCACATACTACATTTATTGTCCAAGTTTTAGATATTGTAAGTGAACGATGTGGATTGTGATTCATTACTATACCAAATTTTGCATTGACTTACTCCCTAGCTTGTAATTTATGCATCTAGTGGTCAAAAAACATGCATTAGTCTGTGTTATTTTAACTATCCATTTTTGACCGCTGGATGCATGGTATACTGAACCGGCGTATACCGGCCGGTTCGGCCTGTACCGAACCGGTTCGAACTCTAACCGGTTTGGTTCCGCAGTGAAAAACGGTTCAGACCCCAATAAGGCCGGAATCGAGCGGTACGAAGCCCGTACCGGATGAAACCGGACTTGTTCCGTCCGGTTCGGCCTACGAACCGGATGCCACTCCGTGGCATTCCACAGCACGCCACACAATGGCATCCGATTCGCCACAGTGGCATTGCCGCTCTCTGGCTACAGCGCGTTGCACGCTGTTAGCCGGTTTGGTACCAGTATAAACCAGTCCAAACCGGTACCATATCGGTCCGATAGGCGACCGGTATACCTACCGGTACCGGTACAACATACCTTGGCTAGATGCATATGTTAGAGATCTCTAAATCACATGATTTTTTGACAATGAGCAATTTAAAGATAGTAGATCACATCCAACAGCTCGGATCATCGTTGTCAGGCCCCTAAACTAGTCAGAACCAACCTTATTAGGGCTATTTTATGGGTGCTCGGATATTAGCTCTACTCAATATATATATATAAATGCATGGATGCACGCATATATGATATTTTACGGTTTATAGTTATATCTTTACCTTAAGAGGAGTTGAAAAGGAGCTTGCTTTCTGAGCAACCGAAAATGATCGAAGTTCATTCAATGCATCCAGAAACACCTGAATTGACTTAACCAAGCCATTAGACTCATCAAATATGCTCTCTTGAACCTGCAAAGCAAAGGAGAATATAGTGAACTTACTTAGAAATTGTACGGGGAACAACTTACTACAATCATTTTGCTAACAAATCATTACTACAGGTAAAAATGTTAACCTTTGCTGAGATTAACTGGCAAAGGACAGGATTTGAATCAACCTTTCCTGCTATGCTCACCAAGACATTTGCAAGCAAAAGTTCAGCTATCTCAGCTTTCAACAAAACTATATTTTGACACAATCTACAATGGAATTTAGAACAATATAATGCATCAATATAGTAATACTGACAAGATAATCGACCTAACATGTATAAGCATTTGAATATACAGCAGCAACTCTGCATAGCAAAGAGATACCTTAGGATGATATCATCACAATGACTAATTAGTGAGTGCACAAGTGAGCAGATCCACTGCTCGTATGTTTTACCCTCAGTTTGCCATAGGGAAGGATCCTCCAAAGAAATGGCTTCTGTTTTAGATAATCAAAATCAAATAAACAAATTTGAATGAACCAATTACCTAAATCAAGGCTTTAAATACCATGGGATAGGGCCACCCCACACTTGGGATCAAGGTACGCCATCTCAGTACCGGAGCCACCCTTGTCACTACATCGGTATGCCTCCCATACCATGTACCGATACTGAAGTGGTATGGTACAGTATGCCCTGCACTCCTCGGTTAGGTACGGTATGGCATACCATGCTTGAGATGGTGATATCTCATCCCATCCCAATCAGGAGACAGTCTCAACAATCAGGACAATGGGATACCCTGCTGTCCCACTGGTATTTAAAACCTTGACCTGAACACTGTTAAAGCAAAAATCAACCAAAGTTCAGAGAATGCACAGTATTAAGTGAAAAATAGAAGATGACAGAGAATTTAAAATGCAAAATTACCACCATAATTATTTTCAGAATCTAAAAGTAACTTTTCCACGAGGTCCAAGTTAACACCCTTCGAGTGAACCTGCAAACGAATAAAAAGAAGCATATATAAGCATGAACATGAAATAGGAATGCTCATATAATTCAGCAGATAAATATGCACAGTAAACCAAAAACCATGATTACCAGATGCAATGAGATCTATCAATGCATAAAAAATCTATCTTGCAAAGTTGCAAAATTTACCGCAATTAGAGACCTCTCATAAGAATCGAGGGACAGCAGCACACCTTGACCCTTTTCAGTTGAAAGAATCCCCTGTTTATGTCCATCAGATTAAACAAGAAAACTTGACTATGCTAATCCATCAATCTTGTTTCAAACAGTACACAGACGGAGAAAAATCAAAGAATAGCCAAACTTCCTAACTGCTACTTCAGGCATCGTATTACAAGTACATCTAATATCATGAGCAAGATTGATTGTGTTCAGCATGATTAGAGAAGCTTTCAGTGTTGTTTGGTCCATAAAAAGTTTATTGAATACACTTTTTTATATTTAGAAGAATTTCTTTGGTTACAATTTACAACTAAAAATTGGAATAACTGTTTTTGGTTTAATATAGAGTGGGCTGGTTGTAAATAGGCCTTAGACGAATGGTACTAGAGTCCTAGACTCATTTCAGCATCTAGCCAGCCAGCCATGAAAAAAAGGGTATCCTCACCATTTGACCAGTGGATATCCATTCCCAGGAACTTACCTGCAGTGTCCGTGAAGTCATGTCAACTATCTTCACATGATCATCTAATAGGTACTTTTTCAAAAGTCTTAGAAGATCAATCAACAGCCCATCTGAAAATACAGTACTGGTACAGAAACTAGATTCCCATCTCCACGACTTGAAAGGAAGCTTTTGACAAGAATCTTTTGGCAGATGAAAGACAACCCGATAAGGGTCCCCAATTCCAATCTATGTTCATGATAATAGAAAATGAAAAAAGTTTAGATAGAAAATATGCAATGAACGAGAAATTAGGACATTACAACACAAAGAAGTCAGAAGATGACTAGTTAAGGACAGACCCTAGATATGAAATCAGCCACCAGAACACTCATATCATTTGCTTCATTGGAGCCATACAAACCAACAAGAGTCCAGACAGCAGAAACAACATCAGGATCACTATTCCAGCAGTTACTCTTTCCTGATTCATCTGGAGCATTTGTTTCTTTCTGGATGATTTCTCCGAGGACTAACTTCTTGTGCAGATGCCGAAGACTGAAAAACAAGGGACAAAATCAGGAATCCAGTAGCTTAAAATAACTAATAAATTTACAAGGTCGAGGCACAAAATACATAGAAGTGGAAAATATAGGCTACCTGCACATCAGTAATCCTTGTGGAAGGTAACAAGCTCTCCTGCCAAACTATTTATTACAAGTCTGTCAATGTTGAGATAAATAAGACATGCAACAGAAATAAAGAGGGGGCAGCGACAAATTTGCCTTTAGGAATTGATCCCTTGGAGAGTAGACATTGCAGAGGCCATCATGGAACATCCGAATTCTCTCCAAGCAATCAAGGTCAGGGAATGGTTCCAACTCCTGCAACAGCAGCAAAATCAGAAACAGATGACCACTTCTACATAAAATCAAGAACAAAACCCCCAAAGAAAAATATAACAAATTCAACATTGATCTAATTAAACAGCATTAATAAGTAAATTGAACCACAATAATCTCCTATAACAAACATAATGAAGTCATACTTTTATATAATCATAAAGTGATGGGTCAGCATCCACAGTAAGCTGATGAAGCAAAGATAAGACTCCTGATGAATGAACACAAGTTGGTTCTCTCTTGTTTTCAGCAGGAATACAACAAGCAACCAATTTTGAAACCAAAAACTGCGCATGTTCATAACAGAAAAAAGGCCAAAAGGCAAGAATGTTAGCGAAATAAAAAATAACAAGAAAAAATAACTAAATAACGCAGATGATCACCTGAAGTTGTTCACCTAGCACACTGACAACTTCTTTGGAAGGGTCGACTTTAAATGCTTCGAGCAATGTAGATAGTATAGCACAACACTGCTTTTGTAAAGGTTGATTCCCGATATACTGCCCCATTATATTGAAAATATAGCTGCAACAAGCCCATTAACATGTCATTAACAGATAAATTTATTAATGTGAAGTTATGAAGTAAAATGCAAGCATGGTGGAGACAAAATTTTGAGAACCAGGAAGGAAACAAGAACGATACATTCATAATACAAATAAAGACACTCATGAAATACTGTGGTGGTCCATATGAAGGATGCATTTGGAGCAATTCAGATTTGTTTGCAGCATAAAGTGTCAAAATTATTATCATTCTTCCTTAATAACTACCAGTTACGACTTCTAGCATTATGTCACAAGTTCTTGAAACTTTTTCTTTTTGGCAAAGTCTATGAACTTTTTTTATTAACTAAGTATCAGATCTTAAGTTTGCATTACTAGACACATCTTGCAATAATGCCAAATTGATATTATTAGATACATATCATTTCTGTTTCCTTTTCTAGCCAAATTGGGAATTCAAGAGTATCTAATTACAGCAGAAATGTTAAAACAACCATACTAAGTTACTAACCAAATCACACAATAAATCAGCATAAAAATTGAGAAGAGAAAAAAATTTAAATGTTTATACACAAAAAATTAACATTATCATTGATTAAACTAATGACTATGCTTCAACAAACATGACTAAAGCATCAAGTCACTTGTTAGAATGCTGGGACCAATAATTTCCATCCACACAAATCCTCCAACCAGCATATCAAACCTAAGCTCATTAAGTTCAAAGAAAGGGTGACAAATGGCATTTTGCACCACAGTAACTCAAATATTTATGAAAAAGCACACTTTTGAATAGATAGGAATAATTCACTATCGCTTTCTTTCCGTATTATGTTAAACACAAACTTCTATATTTTCTTCAGTTTTTTCTACCTTTTAGACTCTTCCACACAAAAATCATAATCACCTAATGTAGGATTCAAGCAAATTGATTTCCTGACACACTAAAGAAGTTTTCAAAATTCTTCTTAACTTACAAATTACACATAATTCTTAAAGCAAGAGAGAGAGAGAGAGAGAGAGAGAGAGATCTACCAAGAAGTGCTAGAAACAGCAGCTCTATGCCCAATTATATGGATAAGAACCTCAATTGAAGAGAGGCGATGACACTTATGTCGTGGATGAACAGCAGCTGTAATCTGGTAATGTATCTCCACTAAAAACTGCACATATGAGAAAAATTAATCATAGCATGTTCAAAGCCAGATAAAATTTACTTGACAAGTTGACAATAGAAGACTGGGACTTAGAACATCCAACACGAGGGCAGCATATTACCTTAAAAACCCTATCAGAGCGGAAAATATTAATTTTATCAATGATACCAATATTTGTAGGATGTTCATCCCTGAAAAATGTCCAACAAAAGAAAAATTAATAATTCTTATAATATAAACTAGGTTTAAAAAATTGATAAAACAAGGAAAAGCTCATACATTTCCAAAAAACCATCAACAACAGTTTGCACTAAAACGACCACAGTCTCCTTGGTAAAAAGTGGCATGTCTGGGTCAGTGAAAGAACAACTGAGCGACAAAAGGCAGCTGACAATTGACACCTACAAAATTAAGAAAATTGGCAAATAAGATTAATTAAAAAAACAAACTATCAACATGTTACCTATATGCCACCTTTCCCACAAAAAAACACAAACAATTATTTGAGGTGATTTTGCAAGAGTCTTGCAGATATGCCATTTGCAATCTAAACATCCTTAATTTACAAAAAAAAAAGTTGCTTTATGCACTGAATTTGTTATGATGAGAACTAG
This sequence comes from Phoenix dactylifera, assembly GCF_051530095.1. Classification (NCBI taxonomy): domain Eukaryota; kingdom Viridiplantae; phylum Streptophyta; class Magnoliopsida; order Arecales; family Arecaceae; genus Phoenix; species Phoenix dactylifera. The sequence continues at coordinate 34,487,309 of NC_143196.1, forward strand.
CATGGTTCAGTCCTGTATGCTTTCATTTACCACATCATAATATGTATAAGCCAATGGATAAATATTAACAAACTGGATTTCGAATGCAATATACCGTATGCCCTTCCTCTGATAGATCAATCTTTAAGTTATGATGCTACAAGTGCAATTGAGGCATTGAAAATACAAGTTTGAGATACTAATCTCCAGTCCTTAAGCATGAAAGTAGCTTTTAGAGCACAAAAATAACATGACAGAAAAACCCCTTACATCACAGTATCAAACCAGCAATATAGTAAACAACAAAACTCTCTCCCACCTAAGATAATTAATACCGTACTAGGTCGCTGTATATTGGAAACTGAGTGCATTGGAAAAGACAGTAAACTATACATGACCTTGAAAATCTATACACTGCACAACACAATATACTATTGAGATATGGACAAAGTAGTTTTTCCAATACCATATGTTTCTTTATAAGGTCATCTCGCTCAAGCTCAGAAATTTGGGCAATATGCAAAACTGATTTGCAAAGTGCCATTCTTCCCAACTCCTTGTCTGGTTTTCCACTGCAATGCACTGCCATGCATACTGCAAAAATTGGCACAAAGTATTCCTTCACAATATCAGGCAGAGGCCGACAAGAAACCTGCAGGTCAAAAAAATAAAACAATACAAATTCAATAGAACATACAAGATATGAAAATCACATGGAGCGGGACTGAGAAGGAAAGACACAGAAAAATTTAACCGTCCTACCAGAATATTTTGTTGCTCAAGATAACAAAAAAAAATTAGAAGGCCACAAGAAAGAGAGTGGAGGCTGCAGCTGTCTTAGAAGACTAAAAGTCAAGGATTCAGGACACAGTTCACCCCAATCAGTCCTAGCTTTTCCAGATACGACCCTTAAGGAACCAAGTCCTGGGAAAGGTCCGGGACCCTATGACCTCTCATACCAGGTGTCCCAGTTCGTAATGATCTGTATCAGCCGGTACAAACTACGGACCAGGACCAACCATTAGCCACCATTACCAGCTGGGACCTTGGGGAGCAAAGGAAATGAAAATAGCCTTACGCCCTGCTCTGCCTTTGTTCACATGCAAGAAAGGAAAAAGAGAGAAATAAGAGGGTATAAGGGGCTTAGATCTGCCAAATCTGAGTAATAATCCAGTAATCACTTCCCCATCTTTTTCCTCCTTGCCTCATATTTGGTCAAAAATCAAGAGAATAAGGGAAAACTATACCAAATTATTTCTATTTACCATGAAATTTTGGTACATTGTAAGTGCGATCAACCTAGAACACCATATCTTTTTATTGGATGCATTAATAATTTCTTATAAAATTATAATCATGTTCGAATAAAATAATTATTGAAAATAATAATCATATTGGAGGAAAATGACAGTATGTTTGCTCTATAAGTATACCATATTATTGCTTGATGTGGATCAACTTTGGGTGTGTTTTAGAGCACCCAAATCTACACCCAAAATTGGCATAAATTAAAGACCAACCTGATAGAAACACCATTGTACAGGATAGAAAAAAATATATAGTACGAAAACCGCCAAACAATTTTAATTTTCATAATTTCTCTCAATTTTTAAAATTTATTTTTGAATAAACTAACTTAAGATAATAAAAAATAAATATTTAAAAAGATGGAGCAAGGTTGTTCTCTGATGCAGTAAATATGCATTTCAAAAATTATTAGAATTATTCCTATTAATTCAAAAAATTTATTCAGATAATTGATTAGATTGTAGAAAATATTAATAAATAGGTTTACAATTTTCCAAAACTAACACCTCTGGTATATGATTGATAAGTAGTGTGACAACCCCAGCCTAGATTAGCTGGGCCTGGTCCACTTGATCGGCCTATATATAAGAAATGGCCTAGAATAGAAAAAAAAATAGAAGCCGTACGTGCTCGGCATGTGCAATGAAGAAAGAAGACTCCCAATGGGAGAGTCTCCTTCCTCCCATCTTCGTCGGAGGGAAATCTGACGCCAAGGCAGATTCCTAGCATCTCCTCACACTCTATTTAAAGTCCTCTCCTCCCCTTCAAGGTCATCACCATCAAACACGTCGCCGGTAGTCCCCTTCTTTTTTTTTCTTCCGCATGGCACCATCCCTGTTTTGCGGATTTTTCTTGGCCGGCCGGCATCACCGGAGCGTCGCCGAAGTAAGGATTGATGCCACCAACCTCACCCTTCACTAAGCCACTATTATTGGGCCATATCTCATCATGGGATCGCCAAATTTCGAATGGTAAGCCACTCCCCTATTTTTAGAACTGATTCCCAACTTTGTTTCTCTTTTTCTCCGGCCTTTTCCGCCGCTAGCAATTTCGCCAGAATTTTTGACCAGCCTCCTACATCGGCTCATGGTTTTCACCAGAGCCTTGATTGTCGACGCATGGGTTGAGCCCGACAGAAGCTCCATTTTTCTTAAGCCAATCCTCTGTTTTCTTTCTTTCCGTCGTCGGACGCCAATTGCTAGTTATAGGATCTCCGGCGATGCCGGCATGGCCAGCACCATCACTGGCCACAACCAATGCTAGTTGTGAGGTCCCTCCTACCGGGAGGCAAATAGTACTGCTGCCTGGGTCACCTTTTTTGCTGCACAACACTCGGAAGGGATCCTTTGGAAGAATCACGAATATGTTCTGTTGCCTCTTCGTCAACTTCTTTTTTCTAACTTTATTGGCTGTACACATGCACAATCAGTGTCAGTCATTGTTGTATCAAAAAAAAGGGATGAGCATGAGTCCCCTATTTCGCCAAGAAGCCAAGAGAAAAAAAAGAAAAAAAGAATAAGGAAAAAGAATAAGGAGAGAGGAGAGAGACTTGCTTCTCTCTCTTCTCTTCTTTTGTTCTTTCTTTCTCTGGCTTCTCTCTCTTATTTTCCTCTCTTATTTCTCTCTTGTTTTTCTCTCTACAAGGTTTCTCTATAGGGTTGTTGGATCCAACAAAGAGCTCTACAATATAATTTTGGATCAATTCTAGTAAAGGAGGTCTTGATTTATGGTCATTGGACGGCATGCAAGTACCACCTTGGCTCTTGTCGGACACTGTTAGATTTTGTCACAACCAATTTATGTCGAACCATCTGCACCCTAGTTCAACCATAATCAGATGAAATCACCTAGATCGACCTGACCAGGACGTCGGGTGCTACCTCTTGGCAGCCCTATGAGAGTGTTGGGACTTAGAATTTTTATTCTTAAAATAATCATGATTAGATTCCGATGAAAATATAATTTTTGAACATTAGGCTCTAAGAAAAATTTTTGGAGTTAATTGAATCTGTCGGTTGGTTTCACTTGTAAGGTAAGTAATGTAACTCTTTTTCTAGATTTATCGGCAAATTATAAAATATTTTCTAAATCGAATAGTTCATGATTTATAAATTTGATGCATAGTATTTTAATAATTTAATATGCCTTTTTTGATATGAATTATATCCAATCATCCCAAGTGTTTGGATGATAATGTCTGGGTACCATCTCAACTCAGTGCTAGACTGATATGGGTTTGAGTAATGGGATTTAAAACCTTACCAGAAGTTGATAGACATGAAGACATCACTCTTTTTCCTAAAGGAATACGACAATAAGATTAAAGGGGAAAGTTGGGGTTCCCCTTTCCAAACAAACTTTACAATCAAATATCATGGAGTGACACGGAGGGAAAGAGAAAAAACGGCATGGAAAACCAGCAAAATTCTAAGTGGGGGAAGAGAAGAAAAATCCATGTCATTAATAAAGTAAAACCAAACTAGAAAAGCCACTTAGATAAAAAATTAACACAATGAGCCACCAAAACCACACTATCAGGAATTGAAAGCTCAAAGGAATGAAACATTTTTTTCTCAAAACGTCAAACAATCCCTGCCAAACTAAACAATAATGGGTCCAAGCAAGGACTGTCGAACCGCCCGGTTCGGGCAGTGCCGAACCGATCCGGTGCGACATCGGGTCGCTTTGCCCATTACTTTTGGTTCAACAGGTACAAAACCGGCCGGAACCGGTCTCTTACCGACTGGAACTGGCGGATAAGTGCCCAAACCGGTCGGAACCAGTCGGTTCGATGCAGACTTGGTGCGAGCGGGCCGTTTCACATAGAGTCAACCCGGTTCCAAACGGGGTTGACACTATAGGCTGCAAAGCATCAGGTGTCTGTTAGGAAGGCCAAAGGCTTTTCCAACAGCATTTGGAAAGCTATTTCGCTATCTCGACCGCTTCTTTCCAAATACTCTAGAAATAACACCGATTCAGGCTATCAGAAAGAAAATCTAAGGCTAAATAAGGTATACTTCCTCTCTCCTACCCCATTCTCTTTATTTTTGGGAGGAGGTTTGAAAAAATAACTCAAAAATGGCAAAAAAAGAAAAGATCATGCCAAAATTTTTGATTTGGGCTTTAGTTTTTCTATGTTGTAGATCTATGGATGATCTACATATTGGCATAAAAATTTTTAATTTTTGAATTATATATAATTTTTAAAAATTATAAATATATTTTTGGATTAAAAAATAAAAAAACAAAATGTAAAAGCAGAAACGTATTTAGGGGCATGCAAGCTACTCTCTATAAAAATTTGGTGTACATTCATTCAAATTTTGATGCGATCATGCGCACAACGGCCAAAGCCTAAATTTAAAAAAAAAAAATTGAGAAATAAATAGCCTTTGATATATGCCCGAGGGCTTAGAAAAATATATGTAACATCCATTATTAGGTTCTACATTGATCTGAGATAAAATTATATTTTTAAAATATTAATATTTAAAAATTATTTTTAAATCAAAAAATAATTAAAAATATATATAATGCCAAAAATATGAAAAATTAGTAGTACGTATTACATAATTCAGAAGTAATTTCTGAGATAGAAATCATATTTTTTTAAAATTTATGATATTTAAACATATTTTTAAATTTAAAAATATTAAAAATATATAAATAAATAAATAATAAGAAATATTAGGGTTATGTATTAGATAAATCCGATGTATTTTCTGAGGTAAAAATTTTTCATCGTAAATTAATTTTATGATTTGTATCATTTTAAAGCAATAAGATGCATCAATTAGATTAAGATTCCTCTTGGTTCAAAGTGGTAGAAAGAACAAGGGCGGAAAGAGCAAAGATTAAAGATTCCTTTTGGTTCAAAGTGGCAGAAAGAACAAGGGTGGAAAGTGGAAAAAGCATAGAGCTACACAACAGATTGGGCTCTATATTGTGGAACAATAATCCCTGTGCATAAGGGCATGTAAACAGAAACAGTCATATCATATGCTCAGATCCACATTTTGCATGACACAATGTCTTCAGAAAAGGTATATTAGTCCATTAACTATAGGAAATCAAAACTGCAGAAGAAGCAACATTTGTATTCCCCAATTGTGAAATACAATATCTTTTGAACAGGAGAGACCTTTTGTTCCTTCCCATCATGTGCTGATCTCAAGCAGCACACGAAGGATATAACTCTATTTTATAAAGGTAAGTACAGACAAATTTACCTTGGATACCCAATTAAGATTTGTGATATCTTCTCGTAGAATTAGAGGTGCAAGGAGCCAAGGGCAGCAATATTGCATAAAGCATTTAACATCTGATTTACGAAGAAAGAGATCTTGTACCTGAAACATCACAAAGTTCAAGAACACAAGAAATTAAACTATAAGGAAATTATCCTGTAAAAGTATTGAGGGAAGCTATGCCTGACTATGCTACGAATACTTTGAAATCTAGACTCAAGCAAAAGATATGTTAAAAAAAACTACAATTAAATCAAGAATAAATAAAATGTGGGCCCATCGTAGTATCAATACAAAATGAACAAATTATTAACGGCAATATCCTAATATTCAAAATTAATATAGTATGCCAACCTCTAAAACAATATAAAAATCATCAATAAAATAATTATTCAACCATGAACAGTACATCCATGTATATAGAAAACATTCATAGACTCATCCAAAGGCAGACCCCCAAGAATTAACAAGTCAGATAACCATATTATGTTACTCCTATTAAATTTTTCTTTGGTTCCCAATCAACTGCTGTATATCTTCTATAAACATCAAAGTTACCATCCTCATAAAAGCAATCAGAATCTTTGAGTAGAAAATAAACAAACATATTAATTAAATATTGACCACAATGATGAATAAAGCAAGATGTATATGCCATTACCTCAACTAGTGCCACTAAACTTACTTCACAAGCTACCCAACGACAAAGAATCGATCCCATGAGTTGCTCAAGATACTGCAGAAAGGTTCAATACAAGGCACGAGCAATAAGTTACCACTTGTCATTCCATATAATTTAATGCACTCCATGATAATATAACTATTTAGATGAGTAATTAACAAAGAGAGTGTGTTCACTGCTCCAGCATTATGCCAATTATTCAAGGGAAATTAGTAATACAACATCAGTAAAGGCCAGAAAAATGGGGTCTTTCAAAAATAGATGCTTTAGAAGGCCATTTCTTGTTAGGATAAACAAGAGTCTTTCCCCGTCCAAGGTTCTAAACTACCATCTCACCAGTCTTTCTCAATCTTTCAGGCTCAACTTCCTCCATAATAACTTCATTTCTTTTGCTAAATGGAAGAAAGATAGACAATCTAAATGATCTAGGGGATAAACAATTTACCTTACTCCTGGATGCATATTGGAGTTTTCTTGACACAGTATCAAATAAAGCATATGCCAATTCCCTGCAGAAAAGACAATACCAGAAAGAGAATAACTTTAGAGCAAATGTGAGATTTAACAATAGGCCAGCACAAGGAGGTTACCGACCATCAGTACCTTTGACCGGGCTCGGTAGCTGCAACCACACATATCATGAAGACTGCCTGCAATTTCAATTCACAATTCAGAAATGAGAACAAAATTCACAACTTCATTTAGTAATGAAAACATGGAGGGGATAAGGGAAAAAAAGGGAATACTTCTGGCATGAGAGTAAGAGAGAGAACATGCTGGAGACATGCAATACATTGAATCAAAAAAAAAAAAAGAACACATATGCACATACCGACATACGTGTGCAACTTGGTGGAGCTCAACTTGAACCCGCCGGCCTAATCCACTTGTTGGGAAGGAGTTGGGTTGAGGTTTTATAAATTTGGGTTGGGCTTGGGATCAAAAACCCCAACCCCACCCCTCAAGTGAAATTGGGTTAGGTTGACCTTCAACCCAACCCAGACCCAACCCAACCCGACTTAACATGAACAAACCCAACATATAAATTGAAAAAAACCAAATCATATTTATATTTTCATATAGATCCTTATATGTTTATATAATTATTTTTTTATTATTCTCGTTAAATTATGTGCAAGAGCATCATTGAAATTTATGACTGATCCATGCCTCAATTCAACAAGCAATAATCCAACAAAAATGTTCGAGTATTTCCTATCAGCCCAACCGACCAGAACCAACTCAAGTAACCTGATCCAACCAAAATTTGCCTGGGTTGGGTTGGATCGGAGAAATCCCAACCTGAGCCCAGGTTGGATTGGGTTAGGATTGAAGGATTTAGAGGTTCGGTTGGGATAGAGTTTTCCCTTAACCAGACCCGACCTACCCAAGTTGCAGCCTAGGTGCACAGGCAAACGAGTGTACAGCATGTAGTGTACAAAGGCCCTTAAATCAACTAGAGAAACAATATTATATTATAAGGCCTGGGAACAGTCTTTGGTCATAGGGAGTAATAAGATCACCTTAAAGGAACCATCATTGTATACACAAGTATTACCAAGCATGAGTATTTAACATACCATGGGAAAATAAAATTTCATAATGACATGGACAAACATTTTAATGTAAATTTACATAACTGAATGTGATCCAGCATTTACAAGATGATATTTTAGTAGCCTGCATCCTCTGTTATAGGTTGCATGACATCTACGGTTGGTCATTTTCCAATTATTGTACGCACCACAAACTTCCATTAACAATCATTCATGTCAATGCAGTCATTATATAGCAAAAAATATAGCACAAATAATAACATAGGATGCAAAGAAAGGTTTTTCTATAAAATCAAAATTCGATCACTTAAAATTTAATAAAAGGGGAAAAAAAGAAGAGAACTTTGACTACTCTACAAAAAAATGTCACTAGTCTAAGCACTGTGGCTCAGTCTCTAATTTCGTTATTAATAATACATAGCATAGTAAATGTACCTCAACTTCAACCTCCTCACTGCACAAGGCAAGATGTGCAAGAGTAATAAGAGCAGTTTCCATAGCTAGGACAGACTGAGCACCAGAAGCTGATACCTCTGCAGCCTTAACAAGCTTCCCCTTTGAGGCCATCACCATCTCAAAACCAAAGTTCAAACTGATAAAAACAGATGCATTCTGATATTATTTTCTAGGAATGGGAAAAAAATCTGTTAAATAATGATATAATTATTCCAGAAATGTAAAACCCAAACAATGAATAGGTGCAAATGCAATTGGACCATCCCAAAGCATAACATCAGGTAAAGAAGCCTGGCAAGGTGGATTTAGAACAATCAGGATCATGAGATGGAAACTCTTTATTAATCAAAAAGAGGAGTCAAAACTTTAATTGCATAATGAGCCTTTACCCATTTCCTTTTTTTTGCATGGATGTTGCTCCTGGGACAGAGACCCTTAAAAGCTGGTAGCAAGCATGAGATTGGAAGCAAGAACAAGGATTGGGGGAGGAAAGGAGTAATTTTAAATTTCTAAGAATTCAAAGAACCATAGAAACAGGATCAAGAGAGGAAGCAGGAGCATGGCTCAGGAATGGATCTGACATCACAATTCAGCAATACCTGCATTTATGTGAAGATCAATTCATAAAGAGCTTCATAACCTTAACTGTCAAGCCATGTCCCAACTATTTGAGTTTGGCCATGAAAGGACAGCATGGAAACCAAATTATAATCAACTTTTCCCACTAAGGATGAACATTGGACAAGCCCCAGAGGGTTGAACTACAAGCCATGGAGAAGAGTTTCAAATACAAAGTATTAATGAATAACTTGGTATCGGTGACTAACAAAATTACAGACACATACCAAATATCATGGAACAACTCATTATGGCCATCCCATGTTAAGAAAAGAACACCAACTTTTCTTGCCAAAAAGAGTCTAACTCGATAATCAGTATCCTGAAGCATTGCAAGAAGCTTTTCAATCAGGACCTGATGCCATGCAAAGAGCAACATGAAAATATCAGTAAGTAGATAAAGCTCCTGATTCAAAATGTTTCAGAAAGTATAAAGCGAGAACTAGAATCACCTGGGCAGTGTGGGGTTCTAGTAAAACAAAACAACAAATGCAGTCAATTAGCCGAATGCGAACAAACCAATCAGGAAGACCCATCTCCGCAACAGTGTTTACCATGTCACAGAGGGCATTTAGGATCTGCAGATACATTCTCAAGCATATCAAAATAAATAAATCCTCCCTGATGTCAACATAGGCTATGAAATCCAATTATAAGGCATAGATGAAAGGAAAATAAAATTAGTGATAATCCTCCTTTCCAATTATAAGGCATAGATGAAAGGAAAATAAAATTAGTGATAATCCTCCAAAGGTATCAGAAGATGCACGACAATAGCACAGCTGACTGACAAGCAAGAGCATGGATCCACCAAATACGTATTAGTAAAGAAGCAAAATAGGTGACTGCCCGTAAGTGGAAAGGCAGGAACTCACTTCTAACTTCAGCTCTCCACCAACCCAATGCCACTTCCCGCATTTTACCCAGTTCTCCCCACAGCAGGAACTAGATTTGGGCCACTCCAGGAGAATCAGGCACCTAAGCGACTTCCCGCATACTTGAAGTGACATTGGCACTTACAGGCAACCAAACATTCCAGCATGTCAAAATGTTACAAGTCACCCAGTTTCAAAATGAAACTACTTAAAATTATTGTGAACAGTGCCATATGTTCAAAGTTGAATTAAGTAAGCAAACAATTCAACAGATATCATCTAAATATTTTACCAAATATCAAACAAGCATTTCTAAACAATAGACATCTCTAACCTCTATAAGCAAGTAACCAGGAGTGCAAATTGCTCAAGTGAACTTGAGTTCAACTCATATTTGAACTCCAAAATCGCAAGTTGGGTTTGGGTTTCACATCTAAAAGTGATCCTCCAGTCAGGTTAATTATAGGTTTGCCAAATCCAAGGTTTCAAATACTGCTGAAGGGGACAATACAAACAGGACATTCCGCGCAGTTACATGTACCGGCAAATGGTGTGTCTGTATGGATCCAGTCCCGTATCGTGTGCTAGTACCAAAAAATTGGTCAAGGTCCAATACTAGTATTTGAAACTTGGCCAAATCTAAACCAAACTCTAGTACACCTAACTAAAGGATGTTTGGCATCCATCGATCAAGACTTTCGGCTTTGGGGAAGTATCATGATCATCCAATAAAAATAAAAAGGGCTTCAATTTATTCAAACAAACGATTAAAAACCTATTGCATGAAGAAATGCTTGGAGGCGGGATAAGATGGCGGAAAGCCTCAAAAAAGTTGAAGATGACCAATTCCATCATTGATGCGAAGCTTGGCCTGATTGGGAAGAGATTCTAAATAAAGAGTATGCGCACCGAGAATAGATATCTATGTTAGCTAGCAGGGGAGGGATTTCACTCTCTCTCCGGAATCTCACTTTTCTTTTTTGGGAAATACGGATCCTTGAAAGGACTTTATTCTATAACTTGATGAAGGATGAAAAAGAAGTAGTTAATGGTAGGGTTACCATTATCCTTTTTCTTGTATGTGTTCCTAAGGAAAGGTATTTGTCCATTTCATTATTTTTTGAGGTCTCAATACTATCTAGTTCCCTATATGTAACTCAAGCTTTTCCAGAAATTGGACTCAAATTGAACCTACTGAGACGAGTCATGTTTAGCTGCAAATTCTAACCCAAAACAAATTCAGACAGGCTAGGTTCTGCAAGACCAGGAACCAACTTAATATGCTCTCCTCCTTGTGACCAACATGAGGAAACATGTGTCTGAGTGTTGTCATAAGTCATAACACTACTGAAATCTGAAAACTTAACCAGGCATCACCCCCCACAACATAAGTGAAAAATACACCAAAATAAACTGTACGTGCATATACAAATGCCTACAAAGAGGTCCTTATGTCCAAAATGGAATATGAAACCTCACTGTTTACCAGTAATAAGATTAAAATATAAGCATACCTCTTCTGACAGTATTTCTCCTTTGCACTGCTTAGGATTGCCATTTTTTTGGTTAGAACCCATTGTCAGTAAGGATCCCAGTAAAGCACAGATGGCAGTTAAACTATCATGACAGCAAAGTTTCAGACTTGCACAATTTCTCATAGTGGTATCTAATGAACTAACCTGCCAAAACAAAAACAAGCAAATAAGTAAATGAGCAGTAACACAAGATGCGCACTCTGAAATTTAAAAAACCAATACAACGAATGACATATCAAGAGAGTTTAAAGTACCAATGAGGACAGATTTCCAGCAGAGCCAGGAAATTTTTTGCAAAGAATATATTGAACACTTTCACGCACCTGAATCAAAGTTAAATCTTTAGAACACATTAACCATGCGTATGCTCACAAAAAAAAATGAACAAAACTAACATCCAAACATGCCTAAGAAATGAAGTCATTACCTTAGCATTATTTTCTTTTTCCATTAGGTCAAACAAGACCTCCCATGTAAGAAGAGGTGATATAGAGAAAAAAGTTGAAATCACTTTGACTAGTTCTAGCTTCCACTGGAAAAGAGAAGAAGAAATAACTGAACTTCTACTCCCACTAGCACTCATATCATCAATATCCTTGCGAGCATTATTGGCATCTAAATCAATATCAACAATTCGCACCATAGAAGTGGACTCTTGCGGAGAACTAGATACAGGTATCATTGGCAGATCAATTTCTAGCTCAGGATAACTTGTAACATTGGAAAGCGAGGCAAATAGTTCAGCAAGAGCCATCAAAAGTTTCTCAATTGCTTTAATGATTCCTTCAAAAGGCTCACAATCAATATTGCTATTATCCTTCCAAAATGTAAAAAGTGGAGACGAATTTAAGCTACGGAAAGAAGATAAAGTGGATCCATATGCACCAAGAATAGAGCATATATTCGCATAACCATGATGATGAATTTTGTTACACTTATCCAAGATCATCCGAACAATATGATCCAGAACCTTTGTAATATAGTCAAATATCTTATCGACGAACAAAGACTTTTCACCTCTTTGCCTGCATGAAAGGAAGATTAATAAAAAGAGAACAAATTATTGAGGCAGGAAAAACAGCTCATGCATTTTGTTTTTAAAATAAGTCTAGAGTAGAGAGCTAATTCCTAATATAGGTATTCACAGCACAATCGTTAATAAAAAGAGGAAGGCAATATTTCTATAACTTCAAAGGTGGCACAAGGTGATACTTATAGATTAGGTATTCCTCAGATTTGCTTTCTAATATACCCTCTACAGTATACTAACTATTACAACAACAATGTGACTTCTCATGCTTGCTTATCATATAGTTGCACGAGGAACAATCAGTTAGCAGTCCATGCAACCACTGACATTCCAATCCTTAAATTATGACCATATTTCATTAAATCAATGGGGTTCCTGGTAGCCCAATCAATTTTGCTAAGTTGGAAATTTGAGTTTTATATTAGGTGCTAATGGAAAAAAGGGGAAAAATCTAGATTTGCTAAAGCAAAATCTAGATTTGAGTTTTATATTAGTACACACATTGACCTCGGCAAAAGCCCAGCAAAAAAAGCCACTAGAGAAAGTCGAAGCTTGGGGCGACAACCTGAACTCAAGCAAAAGTAAACAGTAAGAACAAAAACCGGAGTAGGTACTTTGAAAAATTCATTTTCATTTAGTTTCGAACTTTTACACTGACCTCAGCAGAGACTACACAAAAAGAAAAAAGAACAAAAAGATGGAAAGACAGTACTTCATTCCTGGCCTTCGCCGCTGTCGAGACCGCCATCACTTTCTCCACTGTCGTCACCAAACTTGCCCTCCTCACGGCCATCGCTTTCTCCACCGTCGTCGCCGTCGTCACCTGCCGAGGTATCCAGTTTTCTTCGGTTGAAAAGAAGAGTTCCCAATCCAATCTTGCAAGATGCAGAACTTCGTGAAGATCCCCACCGGCAAGACCATCACCCTAGAGGTCAAGTCCTTAGACACAATCCACAACATCAAGGCCAAGATCCAAGACAAAGACATCCCCTCAGACCTCGCCATCTTCGTTGACGCCTCGCGACTTCCGGGCCTCAGCGACTTTTCTCTCGGCACGGCTGGTGAATTTCTAGGCCTCATTGACCTTCTGCTCCACCTGGACTAGCTTCGCAAAAAGCTCCGCAACCTTCTGCTCGATGACTTTTGAGGCCTCCTTGGCCGTGGGCAGGTGGCTCTCCTTAATTATCACCTAGGCCCGTGCGACCGAGACGTGGGCTTCAGCCGACTCGATCCTGTCTTTGGCAGCCTTCGCCCTCTCCTTGACCGGCTAGGCCTGCTCCTCAGCGGCCTCTGCCCTCTCAAATTGTTGAGCTTGCTCCTCGGCGGCCTCCCACTTCGCCTGGAACTCCAAGCTGCACCTCGAAAGCATCATGATTGTCTCATGCATTTAGCCGACCTCGAGGGCATGGTGGAAAGAAGGATTAGTTGCCAAAGTGAACAACTTGATGCAGATTTATAAATCAAAAGCTTACCTGGATGACCGAGGCGAAGGCCCCACTGAAGAACTCGGCGGAGCTAAGAGTGCACATGACCTCCATGTCGGCCCGAAGCTGCATGGTTCAGACCATCTCCCTCACCACCTTGGGAGCCTCCAAAGCCGAATCAAACTCATGGACTGACCATTTCGGCAAGTAGGTCTCGGAGACAGGACATCGCTGAGGGGCCCTCCCTGGCTGGAGCGGGAGTGCTCGGACCTAGACAGGCTGAGTCATGGCCTCAGCGTACGGCCAACATAAAGGCAAGGCAGCAGCGGATGGTTGAGCGAGAACGACCCCCTCCGAAGGGGCCGACCTGAACAGTTGTAGAACCTCGACCTCGGGGTCGAGTCCACACTCTCCACCCGAAGCACGGGCACCTTGGGGATGCCTTCCAGAATCGAGGCCTCAGTAGGAACCTCTGGGGTGACTTCGACGGTAGGGGTAGCGGGGGCCGAGGAGGATTCCCCCCTCGACTTCTTCTGAGGGACCTCGCCTTCGGACACCACGGCTGCTCTCTTCCGCATTTTCTTGCGGATAGCCCCCATATCGGTCTTCATCGCTGCAAGTCATGGTCTGCTGAACCGGTCGGAACCGACCGGTTTAGCCTGTACCGTACCGGTGCCGGTACGGTAAAACCACAGAATTCGATTCCGAATGGCTCCTTGCCAGTACCGGTGCTAACCGGTTCAGTTCGCACCAGTACAAGCCCCGTACCGGTACCGAGGATGAAGAAGAGGAAGAAGAGGAAAGAAGAGAAAGAAGAGGAAGAAGAAGCCTACCTCCTCCCTCGGGCTGACCTCCCTAGGGCCGACGAGGATCACCCATTCTCTGGTGCGGTTCCGGCCCCTTCTTTGCTCGCAGGAGAAGGAAAAAAAGAGAGGAGAAGAGAAGAGGAGAGAGGAAAAGAAAGGAGAGGAGGAGATAGTTTGAGAAGGAGAGGAGGAGAAGGGTCGGGAAGAAGAACAGGAGAAGGAAAAAAGGAAAGAGGCCCGCGCGCGCGGGCGCGAGTGGGAAACGCGTCCCCGACTCGCGCTTGCGCGCGTTCCACGCGGTGCGAACCGCACATCTACGCGCAGAAAATCGCTTGCGGTTCCCCGCGCGGGGCAACGAGCCCATGCGGGGGGCTTTTATGCCACTTTGTGGCCGAACGCGGACGCGTGCGCGTCCGCACTTTTTTTTTTAAGTGAAACTGGTTTGGTACCGGTTCCGAAACCGGTACCGATCTTCACTGGTACGCCGATTCGGTCGGTTCCGCGTACTTTGGCTGCAACAACTACAAAACCGAGGACAAGGTCAGAAAAAAATGTTCCAAGGTGAAAAGATAGAAAAAATCCAGTAAAAAGCTTACCTTAGGGGTCGGGCAGGCTCAGGCCGGTGTTGATTAGCATCTCCTCAAACAACAACTCCTGCAGAGCAGGAATCTCGGATTCAGACTTGAAGAGTTTGTCTAAGGCCCCTTGATCATCGTCGGACAACCTTGGGGGCTGATTCAAATTTCTCCAAGATGTCGTCTATCCGATGTCAAACCGCCATGGCTGCTCGAAGGAGACGAAGAACTTCCCCTTCCATCCATGGATGGAAAAGGGAGTACCTTGGATCAGCTGGTGGCCTTTTCGAGAAAAAAAGTACCACCAACTGATGTCCCAAGGATGCCTCTTCGGAGTGAAGTATCCCAAAAAAGCAAGACCAAGGCCTGGATGTTCAAGAGAAGGCAAATGGAAAGAAAGCCGATGAGAATCCGCCACGAGGCAACAAACTCTCATCAGCCAGACAAAGAAGGGATGAAGAGGAAGTCTCAACCTGGCCCTTAGAGGCTCCTCATATAGGTCGAGTCGAGAAGGGGGAGGTCTGGTAACCCGATCACTAGAACCGGCGAGCTCGAAAACGAACTCGAGAGGAACGAAGTACTGGGCTCGAAAGAGGTCCATCTCCTCTTGTGAGGACGGACACCTTGTAGTTCGAGCCCGATCGGGCCTCGGGCTCAGTCGAAGGTGACGGCTGCCAAGCCCGAGAAGAGTGGTCCAATGACTAACTCCCCTCCGAGGCATTGGCCTCAACTTCACTCATGATGGAAATCACATAGAAACAAAGAAACAAAGGAGGAAGAAAGAAAAAGGATGAAGACGGGGAAGAGACAAGAAGGGGCCGAGCAACCAGGGAATGCGCACCCATTGGAAATAGAGAAGTGAAGGAGACGCAGGAGCCGGAGATGACAAACTTCGTCGATGCGCCTCTCAGGAGCCTAGACACTTGAGCACTCGGGCGAAAAAGCAAATGAACCAAAAAGTATAAACTGAAGAAAAGGGCCACCCGAATAAAGAGGTGCGGACGGCCCTAATCGAAGCATCGGTTCGACTACCCATGCGGATCGAGCCACGTGTCAGCTCGAGATACGGCACAAGCAATCCGCCGGATCGCTGCAATAATGGCTCCTCGGAGTCTCACAGCAATGATGAAGCCACGGGATAGCCTTGTAATGATGATGTCTCGGGATGGCCCGAATCTGGTGACACTTCGAGAAGACTAATCAATATAATTATTGCCCCAGACAACAGCTCTATTTTCGGTCGAGATAACAGTGCGACTTCCATCGCTCAAACTAAAATGCAGCTCAGCCTTGAAAGCGAGAGGTAAGTGCTGGAAGAAATATTGGATATCTCGACCTGGACAAGACCGACCTCTCCGCGACCTTGGTATAAGTCGACCTCAGACAACTTCGGCTCCAACTGAGCCGACAAACCGAGGTGAGCAAACTCGCCTCTGGCCGAAGGGCTTATCGACGCGTGCCGACAAGAACTGACAATCCTAGCAATTGGTTGTCGTGACAGCAACTGGTCGTTGTGGCAGCTCTGCATTTGGCACGCGGTCGGTGCCGTACATCGCCAATGCGGGCTAACGCCCACGCCGCTACCTGACAACTGGTGCACAACACGCCGACCCACGTAACGACAAACCTAACTCCCCTATAAAGGGACAGTCTGAGGGACCTCAGGTATGACACACTACGCAATATCAGAACCACACTCTGCTAAAATTCTTTCTTCCATATCGTCGTCTATCTATTCTGACTTAGGCATCGGAGGGTCTCTCACTGAACGTTCCGACAAGCGGACTTCCTACATACCATCCCCTGAGGAGACCAACGCATGACACCTTAACTAGCCTGCTCAGCTCGTCTCCAGCCGATCTTAGACTCATCCGAGCTGCGCTCCAACTTCGATCCGCATCCGGCAGCAACAAAAGTAATCACAATAAAAATTAACTTATAAATAGGAAAAGAGAAACTATACTCTCATTAAACAACAATTTTCATATAACATTGCAAAACAAATAGATATCTCTAAAAAATTGATATTTGAAATGATAAGTCAATTGGCCAGTATCATCTAATCCTACTAAAACATATATCCCTTTCAATACCATTAGTCAAAGGCTGACATGAACCTTAAGGAAAATCAAATATTACATTTGCCTATCTTTTCGCTCATGATAAGTAAACGAAACTAATATGCAGTAAAGTTGCACATTGTGAAAAATAACTTTATTGCTTACTACAAAGTACCATTTTCCATCTCTCATTAAAAAGAGGCAAACTTGGAGATTTCCTAGAGTCATTTAACAGTTTCAGTTGACTCATGCAAGCTAATTGGGTTCAACCTTGACCCCCATTTTTTTAAATATCAGTAATAGAATCACATATGAAGGTATTCATGCAGAATACTAGCACTCACCTAGGCAACCAAAGAGAATAACTCAAGAGCTAGCAACATACGATGGATGAGAACTGAGATTTTTAAAATATATATATATATAAAAATACCAGCAGAAATATTTTATTCCACTATGAAGCTTGCATATTTTAACCTTAATATATGATAAACATCTATTGATATAAGTGTTCTAACACAAATTCTAGAAAATATCCAAAGAATTTGTATGTAGTGTGTTTTGCTATAAAGATGAATTCCTACTCGAGTTTATTGTGACCTGCATTGTAAGAAATAATGTCATGGTTAACAAACAACCAGAAGCAGAAAAATTCGCATAGATTTCAGTGTAAGAAATAGATTACAATACCACAAAATTGATAAGACCGATAAACGTTTATTTAAGTAGAAAGGATAGAGAACAGTTGGAATAATGATTAACAAAGATATTTCGGATGACCTTTAGAAAAGTTCCAGCTACTAGCATATAAATGCAGTGTTCAAGCAAGAGAACAAAAAGAAAGATCCGAGCCCAGCTGAGAAAAAAAAATATATAAAATTATGTAAAAAATATATATATTAAAAAAATTGAAACAAAGCAACGAAATCACAAACGGGAGTCGTTGGGAAGTTTTCTAGCATATCTTGCAAATAGTGGCTGCAATTACTATAAATTAACTCCACTGCACCAACAAAATACTATAGTTTTTGGAAAATTTAGGCAAAGCAATGGTAGAAGTAGGGAATCGGACCCGTACAGTGCCACACTAGCACTGTATTAGTATGGTATGGGATCTTTTTCGGTATACCAAGTGTCAGTATGCCACCCATACCGAGTACTGATACCAAACCGGTACTGTACGGTATGTTTGGTACCGTCCGATTCGGGCTGGTACAGCGAACCTTTGTACGGAGAATTGGGTTCAAAAATTCTGATCCAATCTCAAAAAGGCTTAGGTTAGGGTTGACCTTCAACCCAACCTGAACCCCACAAAACCTGACCAAAACTGACATATAAATAAACAAATAATTCATATTATTTGTTTATTTACTTATGTATTTATATAACTTATATTTAATCGCGTTAAACTATGGATATGTGTACCATTGAAAATGATAAAATGGTTGAGAACTTAAACCTCAATCTATCAAGTATTAAGCAAACAAAAAGTCCCAAACATTTTCCTATCTTAAAGTACCTACTCGACCTGGTCTAATCAGATTCACATGGTGCAACCCAACCCCCATAACCCAACCCAACATAAATTTAGCTTAAGATGGGGATGGGCTAGATATCCCAACCGGAGACTAGGTTGGGTTGGATTAAGGTTTTCCCTTCACTCAACCCAGCTGCCCTGAGTTGTAGCCCTAAGTGCCGGTAAAGAACAGAATGGTGTTGTGTGAGTGTAATTGTATAAAAGAGGGCAGACAAAGATTAGAACGAGCGGCAGAGATTTCTCAATTTCATGAAAACAATGATAAAATATTACAGAAAAAAGATAAGGAACTAAGTAAATTTATTTTTATGTGAAACAAAATTCTAAATGCAACAAGAGAATCCAATTACACCACTAGCAGTATTTGATAATATAAAATCAAGGCATGATTATGACAAAATGTTACGTAGGAAAGAAACAAAGAGAGTACATGTAAGATTAGTACATCTAAAAAAGATCTCACCTTTTCAATAGTGAACCGTAGATGCAATTGCATAAAAGCGAGCATGAATACATGTGATCTGACAAAGCTTTTTCATCAAACTCTACATTTGATGTTACAAAACCAGTAATATATTCCTCCATTTCATGAATCAATGGTTGGCTAATCTGCCTAGGAAGACGTATGCTATGATGATGCTCAATTTTCACCTAAAATAAGACCATGACCATTTAAAAGCATAAAGTCAATCAATAGCAACAATAAACAACAACAAGAAGAAAAAAGAGGGGGGGGGGGGGCACAAGCCACCTCAATGGAATTTTCTGCCTCAAGTTCTGCTAAGGATTCCACGGAACAATCTAAAACTTCATCTACAATCCCATGGTCCCCTTCTTCGGTCAACGAAGGCTGCCACCAATTAATTTAGCAAGTTAGTTTTAGGCTCGGCATCATGCACATTTAAACCAAGAGATCATCAGATTAACATATCAAATGAGATACCTAAACTAAATACTTAAACAGTACCTTCTTTGACTCCTCATTAGGCTCTGAAGAAACAAATACAGCTCCAGCATAAGGCAGAAGAGTAGAGGAACCAGTGGAAAGAGAAAAAATAGCTTCCATAATTAGCAAGACAGTTTGCTCGTTGAAAAACATAGGTTCCTGCAAGTTAAGACATATTACTTACTAATGTTGCGGCATTGCCATCAAAGCGACTAATGGTACTTGATGTTAAACAAAGAAATGGAATATCTTTTGGGCCAGGGAGCTTGAGACTGCATTAAGAGCCAGATGATATCCACAAAAAGTAATACTAGTGTCTTTAACATTTTCCTTATAGCAAGGTCCATGTGACATACTAAATCTTCAAAAGCCAATTGTTAAAAATTAAAACACCTGTAACCATCAATCCTCATCCCAACAATTTGACATCCGACTCATAGCTTCTAATTTGCTGCAAGTTCCAACTTTGGGGTTAGGGCCACCCCCGATATTATTTCAACCTTTTCCAAATCATCTATTAAAAGCTAATCAACCTTTTCAAAAACCAAACAACCCGATTAAGTTACACGTTGGTGCCAAATAGATCGAAATGAGTGAGACATCCCCACCGACAAAGGGTCCAGTGTCCTATAGCAATTTCAAGTGCTAGCCTGTGGTTGAAATGGCCCAACACTGACGGTACCAAGCCGAACAATCTGTAC
Organism: Phoenix dactylifera; assembly: GCF_051530095.1. Lineage (NCBI taxonomy): Eukaryota > Viridiplantae > Streptophyta > Magnoliopsida > Arecales > Arecaceae > Phoenix > Phoenix dactylifera. Next base: position 34,507,644 of record NC_143196.1, read on the forward strand.
CTAAATCCTTGATGGTGCCACTCATACAGTATTGACCATATGAATCTGCTTGTTGATGAGGATGTGCTTAATCTTGCTTCACATTCAACATAGGGGGCATGAAAAATTTGGAGCTTCCTGTGACTTGCTTAGTTACTGTGTTCCTTATATCTTAAAATCAGAATCTTGATAGAAAAATATCATCCAAAACCATCAAATCTTCCCTAACCCCTCACCCATTTGACACTTTGTCTAATCTACTACAACATCATCTTTAAAAGCACATAAAAACACTAATATAGTGTGGATTCAATATGAAAAGAAAACCACCAAGTTTCAAAATGATTGTCTAAAGGAGAATGATAGTTTATAATAAAAAAATACTACAATGCTTTATATGGATTCAGGGTTAAAAAAAAGGCCAATCAAATTACAATATTAGTTGCATATGGTCACACCACAAGTGCCCAATTAACACAATCAAATTACTTCTCATTTCACCTAAAAAGATGTTTACAAGTTCAGGGGATCTATCAAACCAAGAACTGGTTGAAAAGAATTTCCAACATTATATTCAATAGTGAAACAAAAGTGGACCAAACATGAATATAAACTTTCCCAGAAGTTAGATATGGCTAACAAAATCCAAAACAACACTTTAAAAGGAAGAGCTTGAGATCAAATCAAAAATCTCAAAAAATTAACTGCACCAGCTACAAAGTACAAACAATATAGATATTTATGCATGTATTTTATGTAGGATATAACAACAAAATATTCATGATGAGTGATCCAAAACTTATAAGTCAGATTGTAAAAACAAGTATTGTCATCAGCCACCACATAGAAGAAGCAGCTTTCTAGTGATAAAAATCAATGTATATTTCTAAATCTTCTTTATAAGTCACATTGATGATTGAAGATAAAATATGCATCTATTGCACCAATCTTCTAATGATTTAAATCAAGAAAATGCATTTTCCCAAAAGACCTATTTTAAAATACATTACAAATAGCAAAAGGAAATGAACAAACAACTATACTTGAAGAAATTAAAGCTCCCAAATATATTTAAGAAAGATGACCTTAAAGTTAATTGATTCCAAGACTGATCTTAGTAGACTTCTCCTAAGATACAAAACATCTCGTAGATCACCCTGCATGATATCAAAGAAAATAATACATTAAGTTAAAAATAATAAACTGGAAAATTGAAAACTTAACAAATAATTGGCAATTTCTTGAGTAGAAGAATCAAAAAAAGAAAGAACCTAACCAAGTTACAGATTAAGGACAAACTAGGGGAAAAACAGCTTTGAAACAGATGAGAGGAGGACAAAGAAAAGGGAAAAAGACATGTTTGCTACTATTATTGATGAAATCCAAAAAAAAAAGAAGACTAACAACACAAGGATACTAGATCAGTCACAACTCATAACAAAGACAGCAAATTACAACATTTGTACATCCTTAACATGATGAATCTTATCCAGATACCTATAGCATTGTCAAAGCACTAGAAAAGAACTAATGGATTCAAAGAGTTTAGTTTGATCCACAGAAACAGCCATTCGTACTGGGCAATAAAAAGGTAGGAGACGATGGATCAACCCTCGCAAGACTGAAAATCAAGCGGTACCAGATCCTCTCTAATTTCATTATAGAAAAAATAATAATCCAATTCAGAATCACATGAAAATATTCAAACAGACACAACCTGTCTTTTTCTCATTATATTACTTCTCATATATTATATCGTAGTCTTATGGTTTCAAGCTTGCCCATCATTCTCCAATTTGATCTTAGTTTTGTCTTACTAACAAAATCTAATTATTCAAATCATCATCAGCATTATCAGTGCCTATTCCATCAAAAATGAGTATAGCATACTCCATGTCCGGAGGGTTTACATGTACACCACAAAAATTGTTACAATCAGCTACTGACCAGATATCGAGCCTTTAAGAATGGGGGCCAACAAGGGCAACTTAAGCGAAAAGAGATGCCCCCAATAAAACACAGAAGGCCACCTGGCAGGCAGGGAGGCCTATTAAATATGTGATAATTCAAGGTCAAACATCAAGGGAGCAACCCTCCGAAATTCACCTAGAATTTGGGAAGAGCATGGATGATGAAGAAAAACGGCAGGGTGTAAATAGGAAATTATTTGCATCTCCAAAGCATTATTATAATGTAAATAAGACCAATCGAAAGACAGTCTCATGACAGAATCTAAACACAAACTCTAAATTAATCAACAGCCTAGTGACCCAAATAAACAATAGACTCAATAAAATATTATATCATGAAATTGTTCAACAAGAAGAAAAGGAATACCTGAACACCTGATCTTGAGAAGTAGCAAGCAATGAAATACAAGGCAGACCTACAGCAAGTATGCAATTAATGGAGCAACAAAAAGGGTACAAAATTAATTATAAGAAAATGGCAAACCTAAGTTAATAGATATGCAAAAATAAGTAGCAACTTCAAGTTTGCACCCCCAGAAAGACCGATGGATACATAGGTTACCATATCATGAGTGGGTGTGGGGGGGTGGGTGTGTGTGTGTGTGTGTGTGTGTATTATATAGTCATAGGGGTTTTAAATCCCATGGGACGGGGCTATCCCAGTTTGCCCATAGAAAGGAGTGTGCCCATCCCACGTCGTCTCGACACATGAGACAGGAGATGTCACAAGACATGCCGATGCTAGGACCATGGCGAGACGGTCCTGTCCCGACACTCTGGACCGTACCCCATCTCGATGTCCAGTGGGGCGTCCCGCTGGGAGTTGAGACCTAGGATAGTCATACTAGCAAACAATAAATTATGAAGAACCATACAGTACAGATGCATCAAGATTAAAAAATGAAGCTGAGATGAGTAATAAATGTACTAGCTAAAACTGAATGTAAAAATAAAAATTATGAACTCATTATCTCAACAGCGAATTACATTGCTACAGTTGTTGCATAGAAACAAAAGGCATATCCTATCAAAAAAATACAATAGTCGTAACATAACAAATAAATATGTTGACTTCCAATGCTCATCAAACTAAAAAGACCAAGAGAACAGAAAATATGAAAATCAGATTCCACTATTTAAAATTTAAAAAGTCATAAATTAGATGAGTTCATATTGTTTCATGCTTAAACCACTAAATGGCCCTTGAATGCAATATGTCTGGGTGTGACTTAGAATCTCATTACTCCCATACTCACCATAGGAACAAAACTAAAATGGGACACCTTAGCATGACAGCAAATGCTTTTAAACCAATGAAAAAAAAAATAGTACTAAATAATCTAGGGCCATCCATGAACAAAGTTAAGTATCTCACATAGTGACAAAACAAAGTTAAGATTCTTATTGGCTATCTAATGTTTGCCGAGCCTGCAAAGGACCAACAAATGCAAGATTAAGAAAAAGATGACAATCTCAAATAACTAATTAGGTTTAATGACAAAAAGGTCAACAATGGACGGTAACTTCTTAGGCATACAATAGAAAAATATAAGAAAATATAAAAAGTCTACGCATGATCTTCATCAACTTGGAGAGACCTCATGATAAAAAATATGCTGCATCAATGGCGAGCATAAGGAATTGTTTTTGTACAAGAGCATTTTGAGTCTTGATGCCAATAATAAATAAACTTATTGATAATATTCAAGAAGATCTACCATGGTATGCAGTATATGCAAAATTGCATATGAATATTGTTGAATAATGAGAGGAAAAAAGATTAATGCTAAATTGGAATTATGGAAGAAAGCTGAAAGCATGGGTGTTAGAACTTAGAATAGTTAAACAAGGATAGAATATAAGGAATGCAATTTTATTGAAAATAGAAGCAAGAATAAGATTAGGACAAGAGAAATCACAAATAAGTAGTTCCATTAATTGGAATGTTCTATGAAAATAATGCAAAGATGGATGAAGACGTGTACTACGATCATATTTGGTTGGATAAAGCGGAAAAGTGCCCTTGTGGTATTAAGTGATTGATGCACACCTTGACAACTTAAAGAGAATTTTTTTATAGAAAAGCAATAAGGATTTTGATGCTATATGGCACAGAATGTCCGACAACAAATACGGTAAAAGAAAACAAGTTGAGTATTAGAAATGAGAAAACCCAAGACCAAGGTAAACAACATGGGTACCGATAACACCACATGAGTACTTTCCAGCTTCTCGAGGGCTGCAACAAGGGTTCCAAACCTAGCCTGTAAATTATCGGTTCGGTATGGTACTATCAATACGGTTCGGTACGCATCTACACCAAGATAGGCCTCCAACACTTCTTCTCACTCCTAGCCACCGTATCGCCGGAAAATGGACAATACGAGATGGTTTTGTTTGTCTTAGACCGGTATAAACCGGTTCAGATCTATATTGCCAAACCTTGGTACCTTATCGGTATAGTATGGTCGGTACAGGTCAGTACGGTGGACCTTGCTCAAATCAAATAGGTATATTTAAGGAGCTATAAGAGCTACACAAATTGAAAATGAAGTGATCTAGAATCGATTGAGATAGAGGTTTTAAATGATCGTAGGATAGCAGAGCATCCCGCAACTTGATTGCCGGGACAAGACAAGTCAAGAAATCGACTGAGATTGGATAGGGACATCCACCATCTCGAGTGTTGAGACATGGGGCATCCAGTTCCATAGGAAAACCAAGACGACCCTATCCCGTGGTACTAAAACCTTGATTATTTTGACATGGGCATGTATAGGGAAGATCTAAGGGGACTTCCCTAAAAAGGGTACTTTAGTTTATGTCGGCAAATTAGGGAAAAAAGAGAAGAAGACATAAAGTAACATAAATGGATGCCATAAAAAGGCATGGAAAAACTTGAAATAACATCATCTTAGATAAGGACGCTTGGCATTACTATTCACTATCATTTTAATAAGTACAACCGGTAACAAAGAATACGGATTCACTGATTTTCTGTTTATTGATCAATGGAGATTAACCTGGTGTCAATCCCCATGCTTTTCAATATTATAGTTTTGACTTTTAAGGATTAACACAAAAAAGGTGATACTTCAAGTTTGTACTTTGTATAAATTCCAATACCAGCATTAGTCTATATAATTATGATAAGATCTTGTAGAAAAGTTATTCATAGTGCTCGTACTTTTGCATGTTTGCAAGTAAGAATAGTCCTCAATATCGCTCTTGAAATTAATAACACATTATTATTATGTTGACATTTAACTATGAAATTTCAATGTTACAATTGAAATGCCTAATGACACTTTAGAAAGAAATAAAAAAACATTCAAGGGAAGTGCCGAGTCAAATTTGACAAGTATATCACTCTTAATCAAGGTTTTAAATACCAGTACCAACCATGGTACTGGTTTCTCATAGATTGCTACATTATCGATCCATACCATGCCAACTCAAGGTATGATGTTGCATACTGATACCATACGTGGATGCATTTGTTTTGTTTTTTGTTTTTCAAAAATTTTTGATGTCTAAAATGAATATTAATTAATCTTGTTTTTCGATTATATGTTAAAGTTAGTTTGGTGTTTGATTACATGGTATGCTGAACCGGCCCGTACCAGCCGGTTCAGCACGTACCGTACTAATCCAGACCCTGACCGGTACGGTTCAGCCGTGGAAAACGGTACACAGCCCGTATCGACAGAACCCAACCGGAGCTGGAGAAGAAAAAGAGAAGGAGAGGCCTCCGCCGGCCCCCCACGGCCCTCCGCGGGCGGGAGAGGCCTCTCCTTCTCCCTCCCTCCCCCACTTGCTCTCTCTTTCATCTCATCTTCTCTGGCTCTCGGTATGGGCCCGGTACCGAAACGGTACCAAGAGCAATGAACCGGTTCGATAGGCCACCAGTATGCCTACTGGTACCGGTTCGAAACACCTTAGTGCTAGTATTGGGCCTCATGCCCTCACGCACTAGGCTGCTCTTTTTTTTTGTGTAACAATAGAGTGCTAGTGCTAGCACCATCACCCATTGCACTACCCTCCTTCCCTTCTCTCCACCACTCCTCTATTTCTCTTCCTCTTTCTCTATCCCTCTCTCTTCCTCTTGCTCAAAAGGGTCCCAAAAAGCCATGGGAGCCCCTAAAAGTAAGAGAGAGCCCAACTCTTTTTTTACTTTTTGAAATCAGGTCCCTATCAATTCAAGCTCGGTACTAGACCGAACTAGCCGGTACCTATCGATAGTGCAGGGCACAAATTCTAGGTGGTTCGAGCATCTTGCAAGGCATATCAATGTCCGTTTTCTATTGGAACAGTACAACATCAGAGGTACCATCCCGTTCCTATGACATTTGAATCCTTGCTATATATTTATCTCTGTCATTGCAACCTTGATGCTAGTGCATGTTCAAATGATGGGCATTCTAATTCAATAGCCAATATGCCAAATCTTCTAAAGATGATGGCCATACATCCTAAAGGAGTTACTTCATCTCCTATGTATTTGGAACTTAATAAGCAATTGGTTACTCCTCATGGAAGAATATTAAGTTGAAAAGCTCAAAAGTAGTTTTAACAATCTTCTACATAAAACTTGTTCCTTAAGGTTACATCCTCATAAGTTTTAAATATGATATCAACTGAATCGAATGCAAAAAAGGTCAAAATTATGGTTGGTAGTATGTAAATTACAAAAAAGATATTTTAAACTCATGCAAGAATGCATGCTCTCCTTAAGGAAGTCAGTCAAAAGATTTCTACAAGTTTCTGAATGCAATAAGAAACATGTCTAGAGAAGATGAGTACTCAAAACAGTAATCCAACTAGAAGATATCCATAAGTGATCAGAGAATGAAATAAAAGAATGAGGAGAAGAGGAGGAAACTGGCTCTTTCATGGATGTATAAATAAGTATTGTACAGAAGCTGAAACCAAACAAACACATGAACCTTAGTGTTAAAAGGTCTTATAACAAGACAGGCAGAAATCAAACCAGAATCCTGAACATCATCTGCTAACAAAGAAAGCAATCTGAAACGAATATATATAAGTCATTCAGAAGACATACGATGATGGCATATTCTTAAATATCCGCAAATCCCACATATCTTGAGGAACAATAGCTAAACCGATTGGATCCTGAAAAAGTAAAGGAAAAGGTATGACTAGAACCTAAAATGTCCAAGAGTCCAAATTAGCTGCTGAAACATAACAAAAAGTTGGAAAGATTTTCTCTTGGATACTAAAGAGCTAATCTTCAAAAATATCTCAAAGGAAATTACACAATTAGGGAAAGGCAACTCACTTGCAAAACCATATTGCTGAGTAGCGTCAAAGCAACATCTACCTGCATTAATACACAGTGCACCACATTAGCATGGCTGAGCTAGTTATTAAAGCATATCTAAATTTTACCGGCAGATAAAACATTCAAATAGCCATCGTCTCAAAGAAACTTATAATGGTTGTTCACATATCTGAGTAACGGTAACAAAAATATTCAAACATAAAAAAAAATAGCATGCTTTTTCTCCAACACAAAATATGCCTCAGTGAAAATAAATATTAATCAAAATATAGTGCCAGAAAATTAGAAATTATGTGAACAATACAGAAACAATTCCAAGAACCAGCATTACCAAATAAATTGTATCCTCAACAAATTATTTGACAAAAGAAGGCAAGCAAAACTTACAATTGGAGTGACATTGCTGAACATAGGTAGTCCGTGCATCAAACAGCTCCATATATCTTGCCAACCAACTCTAACTAGCAAAGTCTTCAAGACCAAAACAATTAACTCAACTATATCTTGCCCGTATAAAATAATGACTCAGACAATTAAAAAGGTACTAAATGAAAAAATTACAGAAAATATGTTATAGAATAAAAGCAAATACATTCAAGGATCACACAGTATCAATTGCTAGCCACTGTAGCACGATCCTCAATACATGAGTCACATGTCTCGATAAGACTATATAAGAATGAGCAAACAAAATTTAAAAAAGAAAAAAAAAATGTACCAAGCAGTACAGGGTTGGCACAAGGTAGGCATAGGTTCAAAAAGCCTTGAGATCAAAGTTGTCGAAAACAAAAAGTGCCTATAAAGTGACAGGATTCCCATATTACTCGAGGCAATATGCACCGAAAAGATGCTTGCTTGAAGAAAACAAGGCGCTAATTTATGAGAAGAACAATAAAAGCAACCAAAAATAAAAATAATTATATATCTATGTACAACACGAACATCATAATATTAATTATTCAAGTTTCAGTTTCCTAAATATAATCATTTTCAGCATTAGATGTCGTTTTCCACATTTTTCAAAACATCGCAACAGAATACCACTTTTTCCATAACATGTTTATGAACACAAGGAAGCAAAAGTATATCAATTAGCATCCTGTAGTAGAATGTTATCTATAATGGCTCCAAAAGACCAACATGCCCTTATGATAAAGCTAACATAACTCTAAAATAGTGGGCAAAGAGATGAGAAAACATAGTGTTGGACTTGGAGACGTGTGACCCTAACACCAATCACTTTGTCCCAAGCACTCATTTAAACGTTGCCCCTATAAACCCACAAAACTTAGGGACCATGGTTCGTAATCTCGGTATTGGATCTCGTACCAATACCATGCTGGTACAGTGACTCAGTATGCCCTCCGTATCAGGTTACTCACCTCACATCAGCACCTAAGAGAGCAGTCAGAGCAACTTTGACAACATTGCTTAATACAATGGAATACAAGCACAATTCAACTATAACTAGTGCTTAACATCACCTCTCACACCCATGGTATGCTGAACCAGCACGTACCCGACCGGACCGGTCCGGTTCCGGCCTTAAAGGGGGCAAAACCGACCAATTCACGCAGCATACTGATGCGAACCAGACCGGTTCGCACCGGTACGTGTGGGGCAGCGCGCTCGTGCGCGCAGGGAAGAAGAGGAAGAAGAGGGAAGAAGAGGGAAGAAAGGAAGAAAGAAGAGGAAGAAGAGGAAAGAAGAGAAGAAGAAGAAGGGAGGCCGGGCCTCGGGCCGACCCCCTCCCAAGCACCTCAACGAGGATCACCCTCCTCCCAAGAGCTCTATTCGCCCTTCCTTGCTCGCGGGAGAAGGGGGAAAGAGAGGATAAGAGAGAAGGAGACAGGAGAAGAAAGGAAAAGGAGAAAGCTTTAGAAAGAAGAGAAGGAAAAGAAAAGAAAAAAAAAGAAAAAGAAAGGCCGGGAAACGCGACCGCGTGCGCGGCATCGCGAGGGGAAGCACCCCCGTGCACGCAGGGAAACACAACGAAGCACGCCCATGCGCGCGGCCTCGCCCATGGAAGCGTGTCCCGCATGCAGAGAAACAAGCCCGGCCCCGCGTGCGGGGCAGCGCGCCCGAGGCCATGCAACGGGGCAGCGCTCCTGCGGCGGACCTGGTCAGTATCGGTTCGGTATAGCCCGAACCGAGACTGATTCGGTTCGGATCGCCACCGATACACCGACCGGTACCGGTTTGGCGTACCTTGCTCACACCAGATCATGTCTAGTATTGGTCCTAGAGACCAATTCATGAGAATCTAACCCTTAGCTTTAATTAGAACACTACTATAAATAAATAAAGAAGTGTTCTGGGACCTAGTCGACCTTGGTGGGTCGACCCATCAACTCGTCACTAACCTGGCTAACTAGGTTCTGTTGGTCTCAAAACCTAGCTTTGAGAAAAACTCATATGGCCCATCGACCCAAGTGATTCAACTATCTAAACTGCCCAAGTCAAATGGTAGCACCCACAAGGGTCAACAAGCAAAAAGGTTTTAAAAAAATACCAAGGGGGAAAGCAACCTCAATAATCCACCTCTACCTTGCCCTAGAGTACCCATCCAACAATCACTCCACTAGCAAATTCAATAATTGTAGTCGCCATTGCCATGAATAGCATCAAGATACACCATCCATAATCTCTCAAATATGGTTTTGCTGCCGTTATAGTGAAGGAATCCTCGCCAAACCATCTTTGCATTGCCAGTAGCCAAGGAAGAGGGCCTAGGGTTGCAGATGGTGGAAAGAAGAGGGAACACAATAAGATGGACATTTCGCCAAAATTGACTGCCAATCATCAGCTACCAGACATTGGCACCATGGATCAAGGGAGAGAAGGATTGCAAGCCATGAACGAGGGAGAGCCATAAGCCACAAAGGTAGAGATGGGGTTGAAAACGGGACAACGAGCAATTAGATATTAGTGTTTTTCTCTGATAATTGTGGCTGACTAACAATCGAGTGATCAACCCAATAACTGCACCAGAGGCCCATGAGCTTGCCACAAAAATGGGTTTGCCAGGTCAATGAATTCAAAAAACTAGAATAGAGTAAAAATCTAAGGTACCAAATGAATAAAACAAGGCAAATGTAGCCAAACTTAAGGAATTACAATTATCTGCTACTATCAAAGTACGCAGAACCGACCGAACCGACATAACGGTGAAGACCGATACCGGTTGGAACCCGTACGAAACCGATTCTAAAAAAAAAAGAAGAAAGAAGAAAAGCACAGATGCGCGCACGGACGCGTTATGCTACAGAGTGGCATTTAATGCCACTTTGCCGCATTAAAAGCGCTCACGCGGGGCAGCGAGTGGGCTCGCTGCCTCGCGCATAGTTCCTTGCGCGCGGACCGCGATTCCCACCGCGTGGAACGCGCGCAGGCATGAGTCGGGGGACGCGTTTCCCCACTCGCGCCCGTGCCCGCTCCCCGCGGCCTCTCTCTCTCTCTTTTTCTTTTCTTTTTTTTTTCCTTCTCTTCTTCTTCCCGAGCTCCTCCTCTCTTCTTCCCTCTCTCCTCTCTTCTCCTCTCTTTCCCCCCTTCTCCTGCGAACAAGGGAGGTCTTCTTCCCTGCGAGGTGCTCGGGAGGAAGAAAAAGGCCCAGGAGCGCGAGAGGTCTTCTTCCCCTCTCTCCTCTTCTCTTCTCCTCTCTTCCCCCTTCTTCCCCACGAGTACCGGTGCAATTTGCACCGGTACGGGCAAGGAATCGTTCAGTTTTGACCTCTTTGGGGTCGGAACCGAAATCCACCGCTGTACCATACCAGTGGAGGTCGGTACCGGTACGATACAGGCTGAACCGGTCGGTTCCGACCGGTTCAGCAGACCATAGCTACTATCCTGAAAATGTGAGTTGCAAAAACAATTCAATAAAGAATATCCAAAGTTCCAAACCTTGTCCAATCTTTTTCTCAAGAAAGAATATCTATCCATCTATAAATCCCAACTCATGCTACACAACATGTCCCTCTACTAGCAAACTTAAACCTCAATAATGAGTAGACAAATACTCTCATGTGCTATTCAAGCAACAAAATAAGTACAATTCCAACTTGGACTAGCATGGGGTCCACATTTAGAAGTGGAAGCGGGAGCTATGTCCACTCAAACAAGGAAAGGGGGAAAGAAGGCTATGGTAATCAAAGAGAAGAGGTCAGATTAGAGGACAAAAAGAAGCATTTCAAAACTTCGGGGGCCTATGATCCGACCAGCAAACCCCTCCTTTTTGCCCCCATTAGCAACAGTTGTATGGACTTTACAACAACGAAAAACTCTTCAATTGTGATTCCATCTATGTATTTTCATCTTAACTGCACTTAGACATATTCTACGTATAACCGTAAACATCAAGCCATGTCTCGATTATTTTGGGATCGGCTTTATGATTCCTCCACCAAGCGTTTCTGTTTTGGTTGAAACAATTAATCCAAAAATTAGCTACTTTCCACTTCTTACTGCAATCAAGTTAGGTTGTGGCATACAAAACAAAGGCAGCCAAGCATTCAAAAATACTAGATTTGGATTGAATTCATTACTAGGCATGCTTTTACAATTAGACTAGATGTCAACCCAGTACCAACTCTCAACCCCTTACATCCAGGCTTGGAACCATCAATCCACCAAAGGGAACCAGGTTTAGACCAAGGTCAGTGGAACCGATAATGGGCACCGTACCGGATTTCCGGTGGCAAGAGTTGGTACAGGCTCGCATCGTGCCGTGTCAGGCCTGTACCGATAGAGGGGAGGGCGACGCAGACCATGGGAAAGAGGAAAAGAGAGAGAAAAGAGGGGGGGAGAGAGAGAGGGAGAGAGATCGGTGGACGGTGGCGAAGGCCGACGGAGGTCGGCACTCGATCCACCGCCAATTGCATTCCCCTTCACCTCAGTTCATGGGGCTAATGGTTTGTACATATCGGCCCATACTGAGCATATAGACTCTTGCTAATAGTGAACAAATACTTGGTATGCCCCTATACCAAGTATCGGTATCAAGAAATGGAATGTACCACCATTGTACCGGTCGAGTACCGGTACCGATACTACAAACCTTGCCTTGCAATACTAGCCCTGTTCCTACATCACTACTTGCACCAACTTTCTCATCAAGGATCATAAACTTGCATTGGATTTGATCATACCTTACGAGTTTTTGATTTCAAAAATTCCATCGATTACGACTCTAGATTTCATCATTTCAATTGACAATTACAATAAAATCCAAAACATATTACTCAAAAATAAAAAAATTAAGGTTTGTTGTACCGGTATCGGATACTAAGTACTGTACCAATACCTTATCAATACCATGTGGGATAGCTAGTACGGTACGGTGCAACTCTCGTACAGACATAATGCTGGAAGACTTTTTTACACCCAATCATGGAACCGCCTAAAACTAGGTGGTGCGGATAGGTACAACACAAAACCAGACAGTTCCACCAAGTACAAGTCAATTCAACCACCATGTTGCACCGAATCTTGACACCTTACTGATACTTTACTAGTATGCTAGGTGGCGGTACAAGTCTATACAATAAAAAACTGGACAAACCGGTAGGTTGCACCGATACAAGAAGATTCTACCCCTAAAATCATACCAAACCTCGGAACCTTACTAACATGGTAAGGTACACTCAGTACGGGTCGATATGGTGAACCATGGAAGATATTAAAAGAAATAAATAAAAATCAAAACGATCACATAAATTAGAAATCATTATTGAGTGATTAATTTTTTTTAAATCTCTAAGTGCACTATTTCAATGATGTGGCCTTAAAAAATGAAAATAATTTTCTAAAAAATAAAATGCTAAAATGAAATTTAAAATGTAATATACCACTTTGTTGATTGATGGCAATCTAAATTACAATTTAAATATCTAACATATAGGAGCTCTATAATACTGAGTTGATAATTTACTTTTGCTTTAAATTGCTTCAAAATGCAACTTTATAATACTTCCAAATCTTCAAGAACTTGCAAAATATGAGACTAATATAGAGGATTTTTTTATTTTTGAAAAACAAAAAATAGCAAAAAAAAAGAACATCAACTTCTTGCAAGGACAAAAATTTTGACTCATTAGTTATGACCACAACTTTAAAACTAATCTAGTCCATGATCAATTGTAGCCAATACCAAAAAGCCTCCTGGTGAAATTTAGAAACCTTCCTCACTGACCCTTGTATTGACATATATCAGCAGTCGCCAAGACAATTCCCCAACCTACTCACTTCAACCACCATTATATTATATATTATAATAATATATAAGAAATCCAAATATTTAGTGCTTTCTATTGCAGAATAAAAAGGAAAAGCAAGTATGCATATAGAATGATGCATATAAATGGCCTTACATAGACTAAGATTGATAACTTAGAATTTGTCACAGGGAGGAGTACCTCATTTGAAGTGAAAGATGAACAATCTGAAGGCTCCTTCGGAGGGCAAAGTGGAAGCATATGAGACAATTCTTGTAATGCCCTTCAAAATTGTATGGAAAAAATAAGTTTAAGAGATATATGGTTTAACCATCAAACCGAATAATTAGAGTGCAAATAATACTAACACAATCAAGAAGAAAAAGACGGAACATGTGGTTCAAATACAGCAACATCCGGAAAATATCACCATTATTCAGTAGGCAGCATTGAAATGCAATACGCCTTAACAAGATTAAACATCATACCGCAAAAGCCAAAGAAGAGCATCGTACGAATGCAAAGCACTTGAGCTATTCAAAATCCTGAAAAGAAAAGAAAGAAAGAAATAACTCATGGTTGTAGCTTTATAAAATGAATTTTTTTCCTGATTACAGAATCTTTGTATATATGGAGAACTTGAAATCAATCCTCATGCTCAGCTGCAAGATATGCAGAGAAGTACGAATATAATTAAAATTAAAAAAGCAGCTTGAAGAGTCAATCATGTTATCATAATGTTCAGAAACTGACTTTTCTTAATCACAAAGCCATCTGAAAGTTTATCATTGAAGACATTTTGCATGTCCATATGTTTCAGTTTTTGCGCATTTGATTATCATTTGACTGAATATAGCACTTAATGTATAAACATAATATACATAATGCCTTGTTCCACGGCCATATGCAAGGAAGCACAAATAGCATATATACTTCATAAAATGGTAAAGTCGCATTTGTAATGGCCGTGCCATATATTGGAGCTGCAAGAATAACAAAAACAAAACATTGTAGTGAAACTCCTTGAACAGATCAAATGTGCTTCAAAGAGAATTTTAAAATAAAATCAAAAGTTATTGACAAGAAAATTGAAAGTAAGGCTGCAAATGGGTCGGGTGGACCCGTGACCCGACCCGGCCCTGCCCGACCCGCTTAGACCCGATCCAACCCGATTTGAAGGACCCATGGGGCAGGGTCAAGCTCTAAAATTGGACTCGTTCCATTTTTCAGGTGGGGTCTAAGTTTAGTAAATTCTGACCTGATCCAACTTTCCGTTTGATTTTTGGGGCAATTTTGGGATACCTACCCTATGACCCGACTCGACCCGATCCACCCCAGTACACCATTAGAGCCCACAGGGATGCTTAAGGGGTCTTTAACTCTCTATTCCTTTAATCTCTTCTTGTGTTTGAGGATGAGAGGAATGGAAGAGACTATTTGTGTACCATTGAATGGCATAAATTTTACATTAAGGCTTAGGCTGGTTGCATTAAATGGGAACACTATTCTCCTAAGAAGAAAGTTCAGACTAATGAAGGTAAAATAGAGTATAATTTTTTCGTGTGGAAGAAGATGAGTTCATGATGAGTCCTTTGCAACTGTTGAACTTTGCCATGTCTCATTATCAAAACTATATTCCTCATCTTGGCCCATGTATGCTTTTCTAGTAGTATATTTAGAAAAAATAGTAGTAGATGCATTCTAACAAATTCAGAGGGTATCACTGCTAAATAAAAAGGATTAGCATTGATGCAACCAAGATCTGCGATACCGGCCGTGCCAATGTACCGGTAGGCACCAGTACCGGTATCGTACCAAACCGATCCAGGTCGTACCGATCCGGTTCGGGGACACACCGCACGAGAGCGCACAACTCCACACAGGCAAAACGCGAGCCTCATTTTCCTCTGTTTCCCCACTTAAAACCAGAAACCGCACGCGTTTTCACGCGCCGTTTCCCTCGCGAGCCCGATTCCTTCTTCCTAAGCCTTCTAGTGTCTTCTCTTCTCTCCTCCACTCCTCCCGCAAGCAAGCCCCGACGAGGATGCTCTCTCCTCCGCTCTTCTCCCGCGAGCAAGCCCCAACGAGGATCACCCCGACGAGGATGCTCTCTCCTCCTCTCTTCTCCTGCGAGCAAGCCCCGACGAGGATCACCCTGACGAGGCCTGGTACCGGTAAGTCTCCTCTTTCTCTTCTTCCTCTTCTTCTTCTTCTCCTCTCTCTTCTTCTTCCTCTTCTTTCTTCCTCTTTCTTCCTCTTCTTTCATATTCTTCTTCTTCCCCGATCGGTTCCGACCCCTTTTGGGTCGGAACCGATTTTATATGTCGTACCGTACCGGTGCCTGTTGGCACCAGTTCGGTACGGACTAAACCGACATGTTCCGGTCGATTCAGCATACCTTGAATACAACTCTTTTCTACTTAAAAAAAAAATATTACATACATGAACAGAAAATTTTTCTCGTAGCTAACAAGGTTGAGCCTATCATTATTAGGTTAGTTAGTAATGACATCAATCCTTGATGCTTAGGCACTTTCACTTGTATAGTCTTGCAAAACCTACTTTCTGTAATTTTCACTCATTGCAAAAGAAATCAGGCATTGGGAATGATAAGTACAGGGATCCAACATGGACCTGACCCAGACCCGACCTGAACCCAACCTAGACTCGACCAGGATCCAAATTTTTTGGATTGGGACCGAGTTATATATGGACCTGACCAGACCCGAATGATCCAAATCGTAGTAGAATTTATAATTTTGATCCTTCTATATCATCTTTCTTCATCTTGCTACCTACTTTTTGATGTCAGGGAGTGCTCAACTTGGGCTGAAAACTCGAAGGAAGAAGGATATGTCAACGCAGGGTAGAAACCCCCTACTACAGCATGTACGATACAAGATGTTAGAACGGACGGATGGTAGTTCGAAGAGGAGCAAAAGCGCATCTCTCTCTTTCAAGATCGAAAACACCACCTCGGCTCGCCACTCCAAGGATACAGTTCTCATAAGCATACTCGCAGACCCTCGAAATCCACCAAAAGGGACGAGATGGAGAATAGAGAGAAGGATAAAACCTACAAGAGAACTCTCAGTAACCGATCCAATAAATCTATAGAGTTGCCAAATAATTAAATAATCTTATTATTCTTAATATTAGATGCTGTCGGAGTAAAGGATCGTCAACAAGGGCATTCGTCCTTCCTGAAAGCATCATTTGCTCAGGCAGAGAATGGCCATAGAAAGCCTTTTCGGTTGATCATGTGGACCTATTTTCTCTTATCAGAGGCACTGGTGTCGAATGTTGGAGTATTTCTATCGATCGGTCATGTCATATAGGCCCGAGTCAGACATCAAATTGCTTCGATTTGAATTATCCGGGGTTTGGATTTCTGCGATTATTCTTTAACTGGAGTTGTTGAATATCAAAAACTTATTACACGGAATCCCATTTTTTTGGAACGAGTTGAAAGAGTGGGCATTATTGGTGGAGAGGAAGCAATAAATTGGGGTTTATCAGGACCAATGTTACGAGCTTCGGACTTTATTCTATAATTGGATGAAGGACTGGTTAAGGTATGTCCATTGGTACCACACGTAGTAGAATTTGAAGAGGGTACAATAGGAATTGCTCTGAATTTGGAATCAAATAATGTTGGAACCGCGAACAGCTCTTTGCCTTTCTGCTTCAAAGAAAGAGGTGGGGAGAACCATCAGTTGGAGCACCCAAAAAGCTTGGGAAATGCCTTTTCTGAGCCGCCTACCTATCCGCTACTCTCATTGATTCTCTCATAAGGTGATCCGGCGCGCACAACAACCAAACCACTTGACTTCTTCAATCTATTCGTTTGGATACGCGGTAAGTGAGTTTCTGTTATTCGTATTAACAGCTACTCTAGGAAGAATGTTTTTATGTGGTGCTAACGATTTAATAACTATCTTTGTAGCTCCAGAATGTTTCAGTTTCCCGCCGGTAAAGTGTCTAAAGACCCTGCAATCTTCATTTTGATTTACCTTAATGATGCTATAAATCCGGTTTGACCGGCGACTCTGTTCATAGTTTTGAGATTTTCTAATTGAAATTTCGCAAAAGCGATTTGTTTTTAGCCCTTATAAAAAGAAAACTGATTCTTGAACCTCTTTCACGCTCATGTCACGTCGAGGTACTGCAGAAGAAAAAACTGCAAAATCCGATCCAATTTATCGTAGACTACTACCGAAAAATTTTTTGAAACTTCTTTATAGACTTGTAGAGACCCTCTATGTAGTTGTCTATCTAGGGCAATCGATCTACTTTCCCCATAGCCCTGAGGCTGTGTCTCGATCTCCTACGTGCGAAAGATAAGATACGGGAGACGGGGTCCTATAATGTATTCAATTTCCGATTTCAATTCTGTAATGGGACACCTTTTTTTATGATATTTGTGACTTTAGAACATATATTAACTAATATCTCTTTTTCGATCAACCCGAGTATCCAGGAAAAAGCAGAATATTTGATGGAAGAACAGGGGATCCTTTTGAACAACCTGTTCTAATAGGAAAGTCCTATATCCTAAAATTAATTCAGAACCGCAGATTTTTTGGTCCATCACATTCATGCATTTACGATTCATGTGACTGTATTGATATTACTGAAGGGTGTTCTATTTGCTCGCAGTTCCCGTTTGATACCTGATAAAGCAAATCTTGGTTTTCGTTTCCCAATTGCTTAATTATAGTATTGATTTTGGGGTCTGTATATTTTGTGGTTCATTGGTATATTACGAAATTGTAATGAAATCCAATCTGATTCAAATATTTCATATCTCTCCTTGTCCAAACAAAATGGGACAATTTGAGCGGAAGGTCCACAGATATTTTTTGTTTCCTACTCACGCGGGCCCATATCCTTGCTTTTCTATCAATTTCTAATTCCGATCTTCCCCCCCAATCTGATATTATAGTGCTGGTATAGACAGAAATTCCGTTATTGTCCAATTATTAACGGTAGTAAATACCGGGACTTTGCAATATTTGATTGATCACAATTCTATAGAATAAGGATATACAAACAAGAACCAATCCCAACGAAAAGGCAGAAAAAATGGGATTGGTAAGTAATACTACTCCCAGACCTCCTAATACAAGAACTAATCCCAAAAATACTACAAGAATATCGTGTATTGGTCCAGGTAAATTCCACAAAGTGGATTAAACCCCCTTCGTCAACAGATAAGTAGCACAAGGCAACTCTTTTGTTCAACTTTCCAACACGGGACTCCAAGTTCTATTCTAACTCAAAGAACCCTAACTACTAACTTCCTAATAACATCAAAAGTTCTCAAAAAGAAAGTTCAGAAAAATCAAACTTTCTAGAATTAACTAACATCAAAACTTTCTAGCAAGACAAAACTCATGTTGGGTTCCTAGATACGTGCAAACAGGACCTGCAACCCATGCAATGATATGTGCATCCTAGGCGCTTCGGCGTCATACTCCCCGGTTGGAGAAGACACGCCATCGAGTCTAGATCTTCTCGATATTCTTGATCTTCTTGGTCTTCTTAGTCTACATAGTAAGGCAATAGGTTGGCAAAGTTGAATGTTGCAAATACTCCATAGTCTCCAAGAAATTCAATTTTGTAGACATTGTCATTGGCATGCTTCAGAGCCTTGAAAGGGCGATCAAATGTTATATTGCATGGTGTTCCAGTGGCAGGTCACACTACAAACGAATCGAGGTTGGGTGACGAGCACAGAAAGTTGATATAGTCCTCAAGTTTGATGAGAAAACGAGGCTTGGGTCCAGTGTAGGTGAAAGATCAATAAAACCAATGGTAAGGTCAAATGGAGTGGAGAGATAGAGTAAGTACAGCTTGGGGTCTTGCGACATGATAGGCTACCCATAGACAACATGCTTTGCGGCAATGGTGGACATGGCACAAGCCATCATGGATGGCATCCACAATGGGTGGAGTTTCTCGATGAGTGCCCTCTGCAGATTAATGTACTCCTGAACTTTTTCACCGATTCACAACTTACAAATATTCAACCATAGAGCTCATCATCTGCAGATCTTATAGTTAACTAGGACCCCTTCTCTGCTAGTTCCTTTCTTAAACAACAAACTTCAACATGAAGATTTTCGATCATCATTTTGGTAGTCTACAACAAGAGTATCAATTGTCCCAATGTTTTTATGAACATGCATTTTGATCTGTTTAGCTCGGTCTGCATACTTCAGGGTATTCACAATGTGATGATTTTGATCATCGACAACTGATATCGCAACAACCATGTTCAGTTTCTCATCCTTCTCGTCTCCCTCATAGCTTTAAATGTCATTCGGTAAGCAAGTGGAGAGCATTAAGCATTTTGGTAATTTTGCTACAATGGGTTCCTGGAGAGTTCTATAGACACTTTGGACTTGCAAGACAACATGCAAGGTGAAACATTGCTTGTACAGCTACAGAGGTCGTGACAACTCGAAGGTATTCTTCAATGGATGGTGCATGTCTGCTTCTACTCCAGTCGGACTCCTTCAACCACACATCGAACACTTCTCGCCAGATATCTTGAAGTGTTTTCTATAATGACCTTGTTGGTTGAAAATCTTTAATACAATATTACATATATGGTCATCAAGGGCATCAAAAATAACTTTACTATGCCCAAATAAGCCTTCGTCCTCCTACATTCGGGTTGCTTCGATGAGGCGTTGTAGTTCATTCAATGAACCATGCTCATCAAAAAAATCATCTGCAACCGTAGCTAAGATTGTACACTTTGCCACAACTTTCTGCACAACAGAATCTAAAGGGAAATGGGGGTAGCAGCAAAAATGTAACAATATGTTGTTTTCTCTATTCCGAAGCCCATGTTGGCAAGGCTTGTATCTCTAGACCACCTCTTAAATTCATTGAGTTCAGACTTGTAGACTAGTTAACAAATCATAAAATTTTTCATGGTGAGCTGGATAATGTCATTGGGACATGATAGCCTGCAAGAGGAAGCCTTTCCAATCCATAGAATATATCGTTGGTATCTTTCTATGTAAATCTGGTGCTTCAGATGATCCATTCATGCTCACCAAAGAAGCTTCAACTCTTGCTCAATCTTTTTCTGGAGATTAAAAAGAGAAGAAGGGCTATTTTTTAAATCTTCACCTAGCAATCCCTTCTACAATATTTTGTTAGCGGTGGTCTTGGCATTTTCAAGTTCTGCTTCCCCTAGATGCATCAAATGTTTTGCTTTATAGACAGCATACATGGCTCCCAAGAAGTCTAAGGTGTTGTTGGGTCGAAAGGACATGTACACTAGTTTACTCTGTCCCTAAAGTGGAGGAACCTAGTGCCCTTGGGCTTTTGTACGTGATGGATGTAGGTTTGCATTTGCATAGCATTGGCCACCTGGTTGTTGATGATGGGGAGAATCTAGCTTTGAGATAAAAGTAGAGGCCTCGCTCGGACCACCAATGCTTCCCCTTGAGCGGCAAACACCAACTCTTCTTCACCTTCATCATCCCACTTAACCGACTGCTCTTCTTCTTCTTCTTCTGCACCAAATTCTTCTACCAATATAATTTTGCAATTCAGGCAGTTAGTTGCAATATACCTAAATTCGTGGCACTTGAAACACTTTTGAGGGTTGGAGATTGAAGAATTCGAATGGTTGGAGCCGGTATCCTTGTCCATCTTCAAAGGTGGTTGGGAGCAGTTGGGTTAGAGGATGCCAATGTCCTTGACACGGAACTCCCTCAATTCGACACCCCATCTCTATATTTTGAAAAGTGTGAATTACTTGTTCTTAGTTGCTGCTTCTCAACTTTTGTTGCCAATAGTATCACGTCGTTCGACGTCCAATAGTGTTTGAGTTGCACAAATAGCTCAATTTCAGACTTCAATTCTCCAAGATATCACGCTATAGTTTTTCCTTCAAGCTCCTTGATGTCGCACGTTATGAGAAGTTGTTCGAATTCCATTATGTACTCTTTTACGGTCATGTTGCACTGCCAAAGATTGTAGAACTTAAAGAAACTTAGTCTGGCGATAATTTTTAGGAAGGAACTTGCATTTGAATTCACAACGCATCTTTTACGGTCATGTTGTAGCAAACTAGATATCTAAGTGATATTCTTAGATAGGAAGTTTAGATTGTAGATTGATGCTACAACTGACTTGGCATTCTATCCATGCTCTATTTTAGTCTATTAGATATCTTTAAACATAATAATTCGTATAATCCATAAAGAATGTTCAACTATTGGAACACTTTTCAATTGCTTTTTGAGCCTTGTGGGAAAAAAATTATCATGCTAGATGTGTCATAACGTGCTTCCAAAAAGATATTCATATCTTATGATAAAAATAAGATTTCTATTTGTCCAAATTTAACTCTTTCACTTTAGAACTCCATATGTGTGATCCAATCCAGATCCGAATTTTTTAGGTTAGGATCGAGACCCGACCTGACCCAACTCAAATGATCTGTTGGGTCAAAAACTTTAGTCGTGGACCTGACTCGAGCCAACCCAATCTTGTAATTGGCTAGGTCAGAGTCCAAAATTAGGACCCAAACAAGGAACTGGGTCGGGTCGGGGTCACTCATGACCCAGTCCGACCCGACCCATTTGCATCCCTACCTTAGACGGCCATTCTAAGGATACAGCTCTCATGCGCCCATTCACAAACCATGAATCAACCAAAAGAAAGGAGAGAGAGAATAAAGAGAAACAATGAATTAATTCCAAAGAAATTAGCCGCTAGTTCAATGACTCCATTAACACCCTAGGTAGGAACCCTAGGGGTATTTATAAGTAGTATAATAAGAATCTTTTCCTTTTCTTTCCCCTTTCCATATGCCATCGCCCAATCTTATTATAACTCTAACTAAAATAACAAAAAGGAAAGTTAACTATTGAAATAACAAAGCGAGAAGTTCACCATAGGAAAGTACACCCTACTTGAATATAACCACTAAATAATTGGCATCCGACCATAGGCTCGAACCCACTACCACAATATTAAAAGCCTTGGATGCCTTATCAAAGCTTCAAATTAATTCCAATAAGAGCATTTAATCAGGCCTTGAGGCCAACTCCATATGTGCAAACACCATAACCAAAGAGTCACCAATCTCACAACAAGCAGTTCAGCAACTTCATGATAAACACTATGTCTAAAATCCATACGCCTCACATTCTTCATATAACAACTTTGATCAATTATCTCGTAATTCTTGTCAATAAGTGAATTCAGATGAATCTGCAGCAGCATGTAAATGGTGTATCCCACTATTTCATACTTTTCGAAATGGTTAATATTTAGAAAATGTTGCTTCGTCGGCATAATTCACCTTTGTTGCCATCTCATATTTATATTCCTTAAATTTGTAATTATATAAACCATCTAGGTGTGCGAGTTTTCTTTCAGTTAATAATCCTTGTCAATTTTAACAACTCACTAGCAAAAGAATAGGCCAAATATGATGAATGTGAAAATACCAATGCACTAAAGTTAATTAAATCCCTTCAAATATCAAAATACCTTCTTAAACTTTCACGAGTGCCTTCAAACCAATAAATTAAGAGAGACTTGTCTACACGAATCCCATAGTTATGGATAAGAAAAGAAAAGGCACCATTCCTGCAGCAAAGAAGGGAATTTTGAAGGACTTAATACAGATACAAGACATGTATAGTGAACATACGCTCAAGTCCATGCCAAATTGTATATATTTGTATCAAAATACGGGTGCTGACTATTGTTACTTCACAAAACGAGTACTGATTATTGTTACTTCACTAATCAAAACCATTGTTTATCCATTATCAAGAAAATTTGCAGCAATATAAGACCTTGCACAAATCATAAATATATTAGTAAACTATGCTACGGTATTGACTAAGTCAACTATTTAACAATCCAAAATTAATTAAAAAATGCAATAGCAGTTAAGACAGATACAATAAAGAAAGAGCTTGAAAAAACAATAAGCACATAATTTATACTTCATACAATTTCTATTACATAGAATCAGGTTATATAGCAAATACCCCAAAGTGCACAAACCATGTATATATTTTAAGCCATGTACACCTTTATATACCTAGACATATGATAAGTCCAACTAACACCATATCTAGGCGTCTTAATTATTAAAGCCTTTTGTGACCAGTTTGTATTTGAATTAATAACTCGATAAGACTCTATTAGAAAACAAGAGGAGCTTGAATTGCCAAAATAGCATATATTTGGACCATAAAGCCCAATATCAAAAGATACATTTTATATAAATTTTAAATTAGTTGATATTTAACAAGAACTATGTATTGTTTAAATGTACTTATTAAATATTTTTTATAGAGAAAATCCATCTGAGTCATTTGATATGAGTATTTCAGTTGAAATGTTTATTCACTTCTCAAATGTTAATATTTCTCATAAAGATAAATCTACTTCAACCTTTATATTGAAATCTAGCAACTGAAATAGTTTAACCATTATATGCAGATGGCTCAGAGAAGAAGCTTACCTACAAGTACATAATATTGCATGCACATAAGCAAAGACCCAACTCTAGATGCTCTCTCAGCTCTTAACCATTGACCCAGGTGACAAGCCCCCTATACCAGAAGTCAACTCTTGAGCCACAGCACCATCCTGCCTAACAGTCATCTCTCTTCTTTTGTCCTTCTTCCCTTGCTCCTCCCCAAGACCCTATGCTTCAAACCACCGGCAACTTCAATCAACACTAAAAAAGCAGACAAACAATATCTTGAACCAGCACACAACCCAGTCCCACAACACCGCTACTTACAAGTATTTCACTTTACCAAGTTCAATACTTCTCCCTTCTGTTTTTGTTCTAATTCATTCTACTTTCAGAGAACCATAAATCAGAGTTTTTTGCCCTAGGTTATAATTTTAATAAGGGATTCTTTATAGAATTCAAAAAGAATCAGTGTCACAAATATATAGCATAAATACATATTAATTTAAATAACTTCTTGCTATGTTTGACATTTTTTTGTTGTCATCGACAAGACAATGGAATGAAATTCCTTTTGAGTGTTATTTGCACACAAAATTGAACAGATACAACTGGCAATGAGTCAGATCAGGTCATGCTCTACATCTAGTCTGAAGCCTAATCCAGCATACTTTATACAAAGGGATACATAAACTGGAATACAAGAACCACTTTGTTTCTTGGCTTTTTGCAGAATCTTAAAAAAAAAAAATATTTCTCAATAATATTAGTATCCTATTATCAGTCATTTTTTACCTAAATCTTTTATGCAAAAATGTACTTAGATTACTTATTCTGAGACCTTAAAATTATGTTTACATTATATTGTCAACTCTTTTTATCTTAATCAAAAATCTAATGATATTCTTTGGTGTCATACTTTTGCTTCTATAGTTTTTTCGTTTGATAATATATCAACTGTGATTCTTTATGTGTTTGTTCTCATGTTGAAGCAATAATTGAAATAATGATCGCCTATTAAATTAAAGATATAATACTTATGAAGAACAATTTTCAGCATTCAAGTCCCATATCTCTTCTGACTTTCTTATAAGAGCCCACCTATAATATTAGGCTCCAATCAAATGGTTCATATTGAAACAAGTAACATAAATCTTACATATTCTAACATATAGTACTAATAGGATTCCAATCAAGTACTGTATCAATTAAAATAAAGTTTGCATAATATCTGCTTCATATTTTACATGGAAAATTAAATATAATTCGTAGATTTGATTCAATATTTGATGTAGCAATTTTTAGTGTTGTTGGATCCATATTTACATTCATATCCTACAATCTCTAAATAAATACATTTAAGTTTAGATCCTTGCAGCATCCAATATATCGACAATTGTTGATGAGCAACATTGGTATCTTAATGAGTAATTATACTATAAATCAAGGAAACCTTTTAATTTTTCATGGCACTCACAATAGCAGAAAACTTAAAATATCATTATATATCAAGTATGATTTTCAGTAAAGAAGCTATATAAGATGTGACATCAGTTTCTCACCAAAGCCATGAGCCTTTCATGATTCCATCCTTAATGCGAGCAGCAGGATGCTCCATTTTCAGCCGCTTCTCCTGATACGATGTCTTTGTAGTGTTTTTACAAGCCTGAATAATAATAACTCTTTAGCATGAGCAAGTTCACTAATATGATTGACCAACAAATTCAAAAGAATTGCACACACTACACATTTGAAGTCAGGACCTGATAAAAAACTGTAGCAGCAAGCTCCATCAAACCTTGTTGAGTGCCTCCCAGAGTTCCAACCTTATCATCTCTAGACGTATCACTCCTAGATATCAATGCAATATCAGCAGATACATATACAGCCTAAAAGGTTTCAAGATCATCCATCAAGCAGAAACTAAGACTCACCACAGGAAACCAGTACCAATATTAGTGCTTTGGTCTAATTCCTTGAAAATAACATCAAGAAGTTGTTCTATAACCGGACTTCGTTCTGACATAGTCCTGCTGAGCTTTAGTTGTACTCTTGCATAAAGAATGAATGAGTTCTACAATGAAAAAATATTCATGAATAGAGGAATATCTCATTATAGTTTAGACCAAAAACAAAAGAGATTATCCACGCAGGAACCTTTAACCCTCGATCACGAGTAGTAAGCCAATAACGAAACATAAACCGTTGTACAGCAGAATGAATTTCCATGGCTTGATATCCAAGATTTGGGCCATCTTTTAGCAAATAGGTATTAATGCATTCCATTAGCTTGCGTGAGAACTTACCCTCATCCCTGGCAAAGTTCCACAAATGAAAGGCATTATATAATTTGCAATCCTTTTTCTCACCCTGTATAAAGCTACAGTAACCTTAGTCATAAGAAAGCACAGAAACAATAAATACAACTCTTGAAAACCATCTCCTCTTAATTCTTCATAAATGATGCAGCTTCTGAATGTAACAAGATCGTACGCATGCCTCATAAATCCAACCACATAATGCTTACCTAATCTGTGAAAAAAACTCAATAAACCCCTTAACAAGATCCTCCCTGATGTTATCTGGAAAATCGCCAGGTGGGTTTTCCAGGAGGGCATGAAGAGACAAGATATAGCGGAAAGCTTCCTCTTTGGAGCTGGAATGACTATTAGATTTCATGTCGATGGACAATCCTACCTTATTTATGAATAGATCTACTAGACCTGCTTTCAGAAAAATAAACACGTTAGTAGCATCAGATAAATAGCATACAGAACATATCAATCTGAGAGTCACATGAGAATGAATTTAAAAGACAAACTCACTGCAATAAACTGGCTTCCTCATTTGATAGCGGTAATCTTTAACAGCTAGAAGATGCCGTAGGATGCTGCTGTATTCTGACTGAAAGCTAGGAGCATCTTTTATAACATCCCATATATGATTAAATAGAAGTTTAACAACAGAAAACAGGAGGAGTTTTTTTCCTGCAAAATTTTGATTTTAAAGACATGAAAATCTAGAACCAAAAGAAAATTGCAAGTGTGGAAAAATTAAGGTCCATCAAAGTACATCACTGTCTACTGCTTACATTCAGTCCAAACCAAACAAAATTTGGATGCAGTTTAAAGACATGAAATTGAGAACCATAAGGTTCATCACAACTACATCGCTACCTGCTGCTTACTTTCAGTCTAAACCTTGACATGAAAATTTTGATACTCGCTACAATAGTTGAGATGGTGATTGAGGTGGTCACTTGTCAATTCATTGGTTAATGATCCCGTTGTGTCTTCTGACATGGTGGTTAAGTTGGGAATAGTGGTGGTTCTAGTGATCCTTTGTCAATCATTTGGGCATTGATAGCCTGGTATCTTTTGAGATGGTGGTTACAGTGGTCATTCAGCAATCCTTGGAGATTGTCGTTGTGGTGACCATCAAGTACCGATCACTGTTTATCATAACCTTTTATAATGGAGTTTCCTTTCAAAACTGCCTACATTGTACACTGGCTTTGAGAGGAATAGAATCTCCTACTAAAATTGGAAGAGAACGAGCAACTAGCTAATGACTTATGTCATGAAGAAGCAACCTGTGTAGGTCTAAAAGTACCTGTTCTATGATATACTGACAATTCCATTCTAATTAATCCATACGTCAGCTACAGTGGCTCCTGATCATGGCATTATCCATATTACTAAGTTTGAAGATGCATACAGCAATCCAGTTGCATAAAAGTTGACCTTCTGGAACATACTTTGCCATAATTCTTTTCCCAGTACACAACTAAAAATGCAAGCTAGCATTAGAGGCGGGTGGCGGTGGTGGTGGTGAGAGGAGGAGACAAAGGTAATTTATGGAACTAACTCATGATCTGGAAACAATATTAGCAACAACAAACAACGAAAGAAAACTGTTTCGCGACCAGTACAACAAATAGTCACATGTAGCATCAATCTTTTACTGACCTGATAGCTTCTGATCCTCAGCACATTGGATGGCAGTGCGAAGAGTCTTTGCCAGAACTAGTTTCGGTGGACGTTTCTTGCTCGTGGAGATCTCCAATGCAATGCACTTCGTCAGCAATGTAATGAGAAAAGGCCATGTCTCAGCTGCAAAACAATAAAAAGAAGCAAGATTATGCACCCTTCTTCCCCATGATACATTCAAGAAAACAGTGGATTACGACCAAGAAATCTCAGCAGCAGGAACAATAGAAACGAGATCAGACACCCTTCTTTCCCAAGACTCGTCCAAGAAAACATCCGATTGTTATCAAGAAACCACAAGAACCTCAGCTCACCATGAGGGATCTCGTTGGGCTTGATCCTGACGGTATTCTCACCGAGTAACCTACAGAAACTGATCGATCTCTCGCCCTCCAGCCAGCTATTCAACAGCTTGATCCCTTCCTGGAAACCATCGAACAATGAGAAAATTGCAATCAAGAATAAATCAAGAACCCGGAAAATGATAAAGAAAGAAGAAAGGAGCAGGAGAAGGAGCCATTAGGTTGAGGGTTTGGGCAAGGGATCGGGGGAGCTCACGTCGCGGGCCTTGGCCTTGTCGGAGGAGATCTTGGAGATGATCTCTTGGACGTCTCTCGAGGTCGCCATGATCCCGCGGCGACAGAGCTCTCATCAGCTCTCCTTACTAGGAGGATGGGGGCAATGGAAGCGAGGGGGGTTAGGGTTTCATTTATAGGGTTCGAAGGAAGGAGGGATGGCTTCAAAAGAAAGGAGGCGGAGGAGGAGAAGAAGAAGCGGGAAAACGGGAAGGGGAGGGCTTTGGAAGGAAGAAGGGTTTGAGAAAGAGGGGATGGGATTTATAGGAGGGGGTTTGGACAAACGGGTGCCTTTCGGAAGGCGAATGGAGCCGGCGCGTGCGGGCCGAGACGTGTCTGTGCCCGGAATATGAGCGGAGTATGTTTTATCACTTTATGTACATACGGCAAATCGTGTGCCAACTTAAGGTGCAGTTGTCCCTACGGCACACAATATCCCGACTTCATGTGACGAATAGGAATTGCAACATTGCACGTGTGGTTTGCTCAGCGGTACATGGAATTGGCAAGTATGCTCCCATTTGCTCTCATGCAAAAATTCTATTATTTCTTACCACCAGTCATTCTGTATATAGAGTGAATGGAGAAAGTTATTTTTATTATCAAACAATGCACAAATAAAATTAGAAAAGAAAAGATGGAAGTCTTATGTAAGAATTCTCCATGAGAGTCCAATTATCTGAATATAGACATAAAATATAGAAAGTGGAGATGCATGGTCCCCGTTCCTACCTAGTCATGGACATTAAAAATGCTAGTTTTTAACGCATAAAACTTGCCATATGTTCTTCATAAAACTTATTGAGATTCCAGATTTGTCATTTAGGTCATTGAGCAATACTTATTGTTAGGGGAAAAACCCTAAGTCATACATCCACGGAGGCGCTCGGTCGAAGTACACCGACCGGAAAGCCGCTCGGCCGAAGAGCGCCTACCGGAAAGCTGCTCGGCCAAGGAGTGCCGACCGGAAAGCTGCTCGGCCGAAGGATGCCGACCAGGAAGGCGCTCGACTAGAGGGCGCCGACCAGAGCGCGCGCCAAGAGGTGCCCCACCCAAAATAAGCTGCTCGGTTAGAAAGTGCCGACCAAAGACAGCGCCAAGGCGCTCTGCTAGAAGGTGCCCGTCTAAAGGACGCCGACCAGGAGTACTCAAAGCAGCCCCGCCACAGGGCGCCCCATTGGGCGACCAGCTCGGCTCGGCACCCTTGCCGAGCCGATGCCTTTACCAAATGTTCAACCCCCGCCTAAAGTCCAAGGGACTTGACAACTCCTACGGCTTGCGACCTGCCACTATCTCCAAGCCATCAAGGCATAAGATCTCCGCAGGCGTTCGGCACGACCTGCCATTAATGCATGAGACTCCCTTAAGTCTCCGATGCACTCAGGCATTTAATGAACACGGCCCAAGACGATCTCCGGATCACTGAACCATCAGAGCGTATGGCTCTACCTGGCCGCCGGTTCATTCGGTAATAAATGCACTTACCATCCACAGACCCCAGGCCCGCTACGGCCGGCGGTTCAACCACTCCAACAGGTCCGATCGACCGTAACAACTCCCTGGTTCCGGTCTGATTCGGCCCCGTTCTCCACTACGCCATAAATGGGCCAAATCGTGCCCAATTATCACGGACAGGGACAAATCCCCCGATTACCTCCCAGACAACGTAATCCCCTCCTATAAAAGGGAACCTGGGAGAACCAAAAAGGGGGAGGAAGAAACAAAAACGGAAACAGATCCCCGGGACTGAACCCGCCGGGGAAGCACAGACGCAATTGAGGACATCATCCTCTTCGTCTTCTTTATCTTATCCAAATGTTCTTGCTGTCTTCCCCATATACTCTCTTCCCTGCTCTCTCCACATACTTGTCCCCTCTGACTTAGGCATCGGAGGGCCGGCGCCGGGGAGCCCGGCCACCGGTTTTCTTTGCAGGACTTGCACACCCCCCCCCGCGGCAGAGGACGCAGCCAGCCGGCGCACCGCCGTCCGCCCCCTGCAGCAGCGGAGCTCCTCCTTCCCCGGCTTCGCGGCGGCCCCTGGGTCCAATTTCCAGCAACAGTTGGCGCTAGAAGGAGGGGCCCGAGTTCGCTGCCATGAAGCTAAGGAGCAAAGGGGCCTCCAACGCCTCTCGACGTCCTCCACCCAGTCCTGAGCACTCCGTCCGAAACTCACCACCTCCGGCTGAGTCAGTTCATCAAGTTCGGCCGGAGCGGTTTGATGCCCTGGTGCAACAGGTGCAGGCCTTGGCCACCGCTGTCCAAAGCCTGCAACCTAGAGGCATCCCAACGGCACCGCCTCCCCCGGCTCCAGTTCAACCGGAGCCCCCTATAAGCGGGCTTCCTCTTCGAGGTCAGGACTCTCAAGTCCAGGCCTCCCTCTGGAGAGAGCACCCAGTCAGAGATCACGGAGGCTGGCCACAACCTTCAGAAGCTGAGTCGGTTCCAGGGCAACCTGCACCCGGAGGAACCGCTGTAGCGATCCTCCAGAATGATGAACTCGACAAGAAGGTCGAAAAGCTGGAGCGCCAAATCCAGGCACTCCACGGGAGAAAATCGGGACGTAACGGCGACTTCGAGTTCAATACGAAGTCGCCCTTCTCCCAGGAGATTGAAGATGAACCGGTTCCCCTCCGGTTCAAGATGCCCCAGGTGGAGCCTTACAACGGCAAGGCTGATCCCCTTGACCACCTGGAGAGTTACCGGGTCTTAATGGCCCTACAAGGAGCCTCGGAAGCCATGATGTGCAAGGCTTTCCCGGCAACACTCCGAGGACCAGCCCGGCTTTGGTTCACCGGGCTGAAGCCGAGTACTGTCTCCTCCTTTGAGCAGCTCGGCAGACAGTTTGCCGGCAACTTCGCCGCTAGCCAGCCCCAGCGGCGGACATCCGACTCCCTCCTCGACATTAAACAAAAGGAGGGAGAGTCCTTCAAGGAATATCTGGACCGGTTCACCGCCGCAACATGGGAAGTCCGGGAGCTTGACCAGTCAATCGCCATGTCAGCGCTGAAGACTGGAGCCCGGTCCTACAGATTCCTCTTCTCGATTGAGAAGAATTTCCCAGCGAACCTTACAGAAATGTTCGCTCGGGCCCGGAAATATGCCAAGGCTGAGGAAGCCGTGGCCGTCAGGCGGGGCGGGACCGAGCAGAACCCCAAGAAGAGGCGCCGCGAGGAACGCGGCCAGCCCAGAAGCTCATCTCCACGACAAGCCAAGAATCCGCCCCGCCCGAGGAGTCCACCCCGACTGAGGGGACCGCCACAGCAGAGGTCACCACTCCGCCCGAGGTTCCCACTGCAGGCCCGCGCACCTGAAGGGAGGTATGAAAAATACACCCCCCTCAACACCCCTCGGGCCGAAATTCTCATGGAGATCGAGAGTCGAGATCGCATCCGGCTCCCGCCTCCGAAGCCTGATACCCGAACCCGGCGCGATAACCGGAAGTATTGCCGTTTCCACCGGGACAAAGGTCATGATACCGAGGAGTGTTACCAGCTCCGAAATGAGATCGAAGCACTCATCCGCCGAGGGGTGCTTGATCGGTTTGTGCAAGGCCGGCGTGAAGAAAAGCAGCCCGACGAAGCAGCAGCACAGCCTGAAGGTTCGAATGCCAACAGGCCTATCGCCGGCGTCATCAACACTATCCGAGGAGGGGCCTCGGCTGGAGAAGCCTCGGAGGGAGAAACCTCATCGAAGCGCCTGCGCGCTTCTGAAGTCATCTCCTTTTCAGACGATGACTTAGAGGGAGTTGAAACTCCCCATGATGATGCCGTGGTCATCTCCATGATCATAAATAGATTTGATGTAAAATGCATCTTAGTCGATAATGGAAGCTCGGCGAATGTTCTGTACTTTGGTGCGTATTGTAAAATAGGGATGACCAAAGAACAGCTACGGAGGATGAATGCTCCGTTGGTTGGATTTACTGGGGATTCAGTCCCAGTAGAGGGCGAAATCAACTTTCTGGTCACGGCCGGGCTCGCCCCTCGTGAAAGCACCGTGGGGATGAGCTTCCTCGTGATACGTCTTCCTTCGGTCTACAATTGCATCCTCGGAAGGCCAGGCCTCAACGCCCTCCGAGCAGTAGTCTCCACTCACCATCTGCTCATGCGATTCCCCACCAGCCGGGGGGTCGGCGAAGCCCGAGGAGACCAAATGGTGGCAAGGCGATGCTACCTGGCGACCCACGAGGCAAAGCGACCCGCCGAAGTGCCTGTCCCAGTGACTGACCAGCCCTCAACCAAGGTTCTGGAGGCACGGGTCGACCCTCAGAAAGAGCGGGTAGAGCCCGGTGAGTTATTAATTCAGGTTCCCCTACGTGAGAACTCTTCTGAGCTAACCGTGCAGGTCGGCTCCGGCCTTGACGCGCACGAGAGGGGTCGCCTCGCCAACTTCCTACGAGACAACATGGATGTTTTCGCATGGTCGCCTGCAGACATGCCGGGGATAGATCCAGAGATCATGGTCCACCGGCTCCAAGTAAAGCCAACCAGCAAGCCCGTGCGGCAAAAGAAGCGGGGCGCCGCCCCTGAACGATAGCAAGCAGCAGCCGAGGAGGTCAGCAAACTCCTCGAAGCTGGATTCATCCGGGAGATAGCTTACCCGGAGTGGCTCGCCAATGTGGTCCTCGTCAAGAAGGCCAACAGGAAGTGGCGTATGTGCGTGGACTACACTGATCTGAATAAAGCCTGTCCAAAGGACAGTTTCCCACTTCCCAGCATTGACCAGCTCGTGGACTCCACTTCGGGTCACGAGCTACTGGCATTCATGGACGCCTTCTCCGGATACAACCAGATCCGCATGGCGCCAGAAGATGAGGAGAAGACAGCCTTCATCACCGATGGGGGAACCTATTGCTACAAGGTGATGCCATTCGGCTTAAAAATGCCGGGGCAACTTATCAGAGGCTGGTTAGCCGGATCTTCAAAGATCAAATAGGCCGGAACATGGAGGTCTACGTGGATGACATGCTAGTGAAAAGCAAGGTGGCACAAAACCATATAGCCGACCTCAATGAAGCATTCTCCACGCTCCAAAAGTACCAAATGAAGCTCAATCCAGCTAAATGTGCATTCGGAGTCACCTCCGGCAAATTCCTCGGCTTCATCATTACACAGCGAGGAATCGAGGCCAATCCAGAGAAGATCCGAGCCCTTCAAAAGATGACGCCTCCTAGGACGGTCAAGGAGGTACAACGGCTCACAGGCCGAGTTGCAGCTCTCGAGAGGTTCATCTCCCGCTCGGCTGAGCGCTGCCTTCCATTTTTTGCGGCCCTTAAAAAGCCGAAGAACTTTCTGTGGTCGGACGAGTGCCAGCAATCTTTTAAAGAGCTCAAACATCTCCTGGCTTCCCCTCCCCTGCTCACAAAGCCGCAACAGGGTGAGATCCTCTACTTATACCTAGCTGTCTCCCCTGTTGCGGTAAGCTCGGTCTTGGTCCGAGAGGAGGACAAACTTCAAAAGCCAGTGTATTACACCAGCCGGGTCTTGAGAGACGCCGAGACCCGATACGCCAAGCTCGAGAAGACCGCCTATGCTCTGGTCATTTCGGCTCGGAGGCTCCGACCCTACTTCCAAGCCCATACAGTGGCTGTGTTGACCGACCAGCCGGTCAAGCAGATCCTACAGAGATCAGACCGTGCCGGCCGGATCACAAAATGGGCCATTGAGCTCGGGAAATTTGACATTGAGTACCGACCCAGACCGGCAATCAAAGCACAAGCACTCGCAGACTTTATAGCCGAGTGCACCATACCGGACGAGGAC
The DNA here is from genome assembly GCF_051530095.1 of Phoenix dactylifera. Taxonomy (NCBI): domain Eukaryota; kingdom Viridiplantae; phylum Streptophyta; class Magnoliopsida; order Arecales; family Arecaceae; genus Phoenix; species Phoenix dactylifera. The sequence goes on from NC_143196.1 coordinate 34,541,904, forward strand.
GAACCCGAGCCGGAGCCACTCATGGAGCAGACCCCGAGTTTGACATGGACTTTGCACGTCGATGGCTCGTCAAACTCGGGGGGTAGCGGAGCAGGGCTCATTCTCACCAGCCCAGAAGGGGTGGTCGCCGAGCAAGCCTTGCGCCTGGAGTTTCCTGCCTCTAATAATATGGCGGAGTACGAAGCACTCGTTGCCGGGCTCAAGCTAGCCAAGGAGCTAGGAGTGAAGGACTTGAGGGCCTACAGTGATTCTCAGCTCGCCGTCAACCAAATTATGGGCAACTTCGAAGCCAGAGACCCGACCATGCAGAAGTATCTCCAGAAGGTACGGGAACTCGCCTCGGCCTTGGACTCTTTCTACATCCAACATATTGCCAGGTCGGAGAATCTCAGGGCCGACCAGCTGTCAAAGCTGGCGTCCTCTCGTATGAGCGAGCTTCCCAAGGGGGCCGTGCTGGAGTATCTTCAAAAGTCCAGTACAGACGAGCCCGAGCAGACCTTCTGCACCGAGTTCGAGCCAAGCTGGATGGACGAACTCATCAGCTATCTACAAGACGAAGTCCTCCCCACTGATGAACGAGAGGCTCGCCAAGTGAAGCGCCTCGCCACCCGGTACATACTATACGAGGAAAACCTCTATCGAAGATCCTTCACTTCTCCACTCCTCAGATGTCTCCGCCCAACAGAGGCGGATTATGCCCTGCGTGAAGTCCACGAAGGAATCTGTGGAAACCATCTAGGAGGGCGAGCGCTGGCCCACAAAATTTTGCGCCAAGGATATTATTGGCCGTCACTACAGAAGAATGCCATGGACTTTGTCCAAAAATGTGACCGGTGCCAAAGGAATGCCAATGTTCAGCGCCGGCCCTCGGCTCCCTTGACTTCTATCAGTTCCCCTTGGCCTTTTGCCCAGTGGGGAATTGACATCCTAGGGCCATTTCCACTGGCCACCGGGCAAAGAAAATTTCTGATCGTCTCCATCGACTACTTCACCAAGTAGGTAGAAGCCGAGCCCCTTGCCCGGATCACCGAGCAGAAGATGCGGGATTTTATCTGGAAGTCCATTATTTGCAGATTCGGACTTCCCCGCATCCTTATTTCTGACAACGGTCGCCAGTTCGACAACATCCACTTCAGAGAGTTCTGCTTCGAGCTTGGCATTGACCACCGCTTCACCTCGGTCGCGCACCCTCAGACAAACGGAGAAACCGAGGTAACAAATCGTACCATTTTGCAGGGTCTTAAAGCCAGGCTCGACAAATCCAAAGGACAATGGGTCGAAGACCTATATAATGTCCTGTGGGCTTACCAGACCACGTTCCGTGTCCCCACCGACGAGACTCCCTTCAACTTAACATATGGAACGGAGGCCGTCATCCCACTGGAGATTGGGCTTCCCTCTCCAAGAGTCGAGCATCATGATGCCAGCTCCAACTCTTCGCAGCTCAGAAGTAACCTTGACTTGATCGAGGAAACAAGGGAGGCCGCCCGAGTTCGTATGGCGAGGTACCAGCAAAAGACAGCTCAGTACTACAACGCCAAGGTCAAAATCAAATCCTTCAGACCAGGGGACCTTGTCCTCAGAAGAGCTGAAGCCTCCCGACCTGCTGAGCAAGGAAAGCTGGCCCCCAATTGGGAAGGACCGTACCGAGTCACGCGCGTTCGCCGGCCCGGAACTTACCAGCTGGAGTCCCCAGACGGGACGCCCATTCCGCGGAGCTGGAGCTCTGAAAACCTCCGCGTGTACCATCAGTAGAACCCTAAGGGGTTCCCCATTATTCGATTATTGAACCTCGTTTTATGAATTCCATTTTATAATAAACTTACGGTCCGTATACCCATTTTGAGCTCACCAATTTCTCCTGATTATCTCATGATGTCAGGTTTATTTCTCCTACCTTGACCACGGTCAAGATGCCCTGCCACAACGGGATGCCCCGATCTGTCGGGACGGCCCGAGACGTCGGGAGATGAGTTAGCGGTCCTCTCTGACCGGACGAGCTCGGCTCGTGCTCCATCAGCTATGAGTTAGCGGTCCTCTCTGACCGGACGAGCTCGGCTCGTGCTCCATCGGCTATGAGTTAGCGGTCCTCTCTGACCGGACGAGCTCGGCTCGTGCTCCTACCCTGAGACGTCAGGATGTCCCAATATATTGGGATGCCCTGCCACAACGGGATGCCCCGATCTGTCGGGACGGCCCGAGACGTCGGGAGATGAGTTAGCGGTCCTCTCTGACCGGACGAGCTCGGCTCGTGCTCCATCGGCTATGAGTTAGCGGTCCTCTCTGACCGGACGAGCTCGGCTCGTGCTCCTACCCTGACCACGGTCAGGATGCCCCGAGACGTCGGGATGCCTCGATCCGTCGGGATGCCCCGAGACGTCGGGATGCCCCGGCTATAGGGATGCCCGAGACGTCGGGAGATGAGTTAGCGGTCCTCTCTGACCGGACGAGCTCGGCTCGTGCTCCATCGGCTATGAGTTAGCGGTCCTCTCTGACCGGACGAGCTCGGCTCGTGCTCCATCGGCTATGAGTTAGCGGTCCTCTCTGACCGGACGAGCTAGGCTCGTGCTCCATCGGCTATGAATTAGCGGTCCTCTCTGACCGGACGAGCTCGGCTCGTGCTCCTACCCTGACTATGGTCAGGATGCCCCGAGACGTCGGGATGCCCCAACTATAGGGATGCTCGAGACATCGAGATAAGTCAGCGGTCCTCTGACCGGACGAGCTCGGCTCGTGCTCCATCGGCTTCAGCCAACGAGTCCGGCCCGCTCTTCGTCATTGGATTTCTGTCGACGCCCTCCAAAAACGGAGTCCGAGCAGAGAAGCGTCTTCAGTCGCCTCGGCGCCAGGACGCACACGGTACAAGAGAAGCGTCTTCAGTCGCCTCGGCGCCAGGACGCACACGGTACAAGGTACCTATTTATTTAATGTCTTTACATTACCTATTATTGGATTTCTGTCGACGCCCTCCAAAAACGGAGTCCGAGCAGAGAAGCGTCTTCAGTCGCCTCGACGCCAGGACGCACACGGTACAAGGTACCTATTTATTTAATGTCTTTACATTACCTATTATTGGATTTCTGTCGACGCCCTCCAAAAACGGAGTCCGAGCAGAGAAGCGTCTTCAGTCGCCTCGGCGCCAGGACGCACACGGTACAAGGTACCTATTTATTTAATGTCTTTACATTACCTATTATTGGATTTCTGTCGACGCCCTCCAAAAACGGACACCGAGCAGAGGAGCGTCTTCAATCGCCTCGGCGAAGGAGTGCTCATAACACCGACACATTATTGTACCAAGTCCGGTGAATCCCCGTCACGAGCTGACGAGTATCCAATCCATTTGCAAGAGAAGAATCCGGTTCGCCCCGGCAACTCGAGGCCCGGATTCGAAATTCGCCGCATTAAGAAGTCTTAAGTCCTAACGACCGCCCTAGGGCTTGGTCGAATTCTGGACTAGGCTCGGAAAAACTTTCCGAGCCCAAATCCTTGGTACAAGCACAAGCGTTGTTATACCACTAGTCGAAGAACCGAGCAATGGAGCTCGGCAAGCCAAACTCAAACTCAAACCCTGTGGCGGGAAAAGCTGAGGCCCTAGAGCCCATATCCTCGGAGCCTAAAACGGATCCGAGCAGAAAAACTTAGGCTACGGCAGACGAGTTTTCAAAAAAAAGAAATGTATATTCATTTCAAAAAGGCCCGTAGGCTAAGTACAAAATCCGGGTTTGGCCCTTACAGTATGAGAAGCCATCCCGACTTAACAAGAAATGACAATTACATCGGAGGCTCGAGCTCGACCACCTCGGCTTCGGCAGTACCAGGAGTGGTTGGCTCGGCTGCCGGTACCTCTTCGATGGCCTCGGCAGCAATAGGAGTAGCCTCGGGGGCGACCTCGGTCACTTCGGGGACAGCTACGGCCGCCTCGGCCCCCGGAGTTTCTGCCTCCGCCTCCGGAGTTTCTGCCTCTGTTTCCGCCCTCCCCGCTCCCGGCTGGAGCAGGTTAACATCAAAATCCGGGAGAAGCCGCCGCAGCTGATTGCGGAAATCCCGGAAGCCTTGGATCAGCCCGTTCACGCCCTCCTCAGCCATGAGTTCGTGAAACTCTCCCGACTCACGGAAGAGCTTCACTGCGTTTTGGGTGTTCTCCTGGGCCTCTATCTCCCGGGCCTCGTGGTAAGCGGCTCTCCGCTCGAGGCCCCTCAGCTCCTGCTCGAGCTCCGAATGTCGGAGGCGGGCATCTCCCACCTCCTGCTCGCGGGAGGCCAACGCCTGCTCGGCCTTAGCCAATCGAGCCTCCGCGGCGCGCAGCTCGGACCTTGCCAATGCGTGCGCGCCCTTCTCTTCATCGAGCTCGGCGGTCAGAGCTTGAATCCTTTCATCGGATGCTCCGACCTTCTCTTGGAGCACCCGTTGTTCGGCCTCAGAGGCCTGGTACTTCCCTTCGGAGGCTTGGTATTTCGCCTCGGCGGCCATGTACCTTCTCTGGGCCTCCTCATAACCGCGCTGGCACCTCCGGGCTTTCTCCCGGTATTCTTGAACCAGGTGCATCAGCATCTCCGTCTCGTGCAAATACTGTAAAAAAGACAAAGGAAAACATAAGGCGCCGCTAGTAGAAAAGCAATACAGATTACTCAGGCGAAAAATTTTGCTTACCCGGACGGAGTTGCAGCGCGTAGCGTCCATAAAAGCGTTGTAGCTCATGGACTGCATTATGGCCCGGTCGGCCGGGAGCAGCGCGAGCCGAAAAACTTCGCGCGCCACTCGCGGGTTTTCGAGGGCCGAATCGCCCTCGAACACCGACCAGGTGGGTGCGAAGGGCACCCGTTCTTCCAAGCTCAAAAGGCCCGAGAGGCCAGCGCCATCTGGCCTAGGTGGAGCCGACCCCGAGGCTCCTTGACTGCTCCCCGGCTGGGAGCTAAGGGGCTGGGGTCGGGCGAGCGGCTGGTCTAACCGCCGCACAACTATAGCGGGGCGTGCAAGCACGGGACCCGCTGAACTCCTCCCCTGGTCGGCAACTGGAGCCTCCTGCCGACCAGGGACTTGCATCAAGGGCGCCGGGCATGGGGGCGCCATCGGGGTTCTGGAGCCCGAGCCCCCGGAGCCCGCGCCCTCTCTCCGATCAGCCTCAGGGCGCGCGGGCTGAGAAGGCCCCGCCTCGGAGATAGCGGGACGAGAAGGCCCCGCCTCGGGATGCGTAGGGCGGGAGGAACCCGCCTCGGCCACCACCGCCGCCGAGGGAGTCGAGGTTACCGAGACCTTCTGCTTCTTTCTCGGCTCCGCGGGCTCCCCCGAGAGCTCGGCTGCCCTCTTCTGGAAGCGGGCGTAAAGGACTTCACTCTTGGTCACCATTTTTGCGATATCTGCAAAGATAAGCAAAATTAGAACATTAGAACAATAAGGAAACGAAAAGTTGCTGTAACTATCCTTACCCTGAGGACGTGCCGAGCTCAAGCCCACGTTCACCAGGGCGTCCTCGCTAATGAGGCCATTCAGCAAAATCCCGTCCCCAAGGCTGCGGATGGTGTCAAAGATCTCCTGCTCACGCGGAGAAAGCTGGGGGAACCTGTTGATGGATTTAAGCTGGGCCGGCCTCCACCTAGGGTCAAACCCCCAGGACCGTTCAGAGCCCAGGAAGAAGAATTTCTCCTTCCAACCATGAATGGATGAGGGGGCACCATGAAAAAGTGGCCGACCCGCCCGGAGGGCGATGTAGAGCCACTCCCCGTCTCCCGGGTTCGACTTGAAAGTAAAAAGTCGCCGGAAGACGTTGACAGAGGTAGGAATCCCCTGTAGTAAACACAGTGACAGGAAACCCATCACTGTCCTCCAAGCGTTTGGAGTGAGCTGCGCCGGAACCAACTGGCATACCGTCAGCAACTCATTCACAAAGCTGTGGAGAGGAAATCGGAGGCCGGCCCAGAGTGACTCCGAGTGCACTCCGATCCGGCCTACCGGAGGATCGGTTACCCGATCCCTTCGCCTGGCGGGTTCCAAACGGAACCCGTGAAGAGGGAAAAACCACTCTTCGGCCATCTCGACCTCCAGGACACTCATGGTGGACACTACTTCGCTAGGCAAAGAACCCATTACAAGAGAGGGAAATCAAAAAGAAGGGGGACCTGGGAAGGAAGCCGAAGAGAAGGGACTTCGGTTTGAGGAAGATTGGGAGAATAGGAAGCTGGAAGCAGAAAGCAATGGAAAGAGAACAGGGGGCCGGGGGAGAGTTTATATAGACCTCCCCAACGGCCCGGATCAGCGAAGAAAGCGCTGCGTCCTGGTTAGATGATAACACGTGTCGGTCTAAAAGACAGAGCGATACATTTAATTAGGGCTAGCGCTTCGAACGTCGAAGCGCCCCATCGGATCGCGCGGAAAGGCGTCCGCAATCGAAGATCGTGCGGCCCCATCATGAGCCCACGACGCGAGGACGCTTCGCAAAAGGTGTCCCAATAATGAGGCTCTTCGGAAAAGAAGAGACGCCGCCTATTAAAAGCACCTCGAAGCGTTCGATAGCTCAAAACGCGCAGTAAATCGAAATTTTCGGAAATCTTTATAACCCCATTAAAGCTACTTCCCGCGCTCCAGCTGATAGCCAACTGGAGCTCGAAAGTCGGGGGGTAGTGTTAGGGGAAAAACCCTAAGTCATACATCCACGGAGGCGCTCGGTCGAAGTACACCGACCGGAAAGCCGCTCGGCCGAAGAGCGCCTACCGGAAAGCTGCTCGGCCAAGGAGTGCCGACCGGAAAGTTGCTCGGCCGAAGGATGCCGACCAGGAAGGCGCTCGACTAGAGGGCGCCGACCAGAGCGCGCGCCAAAAGGTGCCCCACCCAAAATAAGCTGCTCGGTTAGAAAGTGCCGACCAAAGACAGCGCCAAGGCGCTCTGCTAGAAGGTGCTCGTCTAAAGGACGCCGACCAGGAGTACTCAAAGCAGCCCCGCCACAGGGCGCCCCATTGGGCGACCAGCTCGGCTCGGCACCCTTGCCGAGCCGATGCCTTTACCAAATGTTCAACCCCCGCCTAAAGTCCAAGGGACTTGACAACTCCTACGGCTTGCGACCTGCCACTATCTCCAAGCCATCAAAGCATAAGATCTCCGCAGGCGTTCGGCACGACCTGCCATTAATGCATGAGACTCCCTTAAGTCTCCGATGCACTCAGGCATTTAATGAACACGGCCCAAGACGATCTCCGGATCACTGAACCATCAGAGCGTATGGCTCTACCTGGCCGCCGGTTCATTCGGTAATAAATGCACTTACCATCCACAGACCCCAGGCCCGCTACGGCCGGCGGTTCAACCACTCCAACAGGTCCGATCGACCGTGACAACTCCCTGGTTCCGGTCTGATTCGGCCCCGTTCTCCACTACGCCATAAATGGGCCAAATCGTGCCCAATTATCACGGACAGGGACAAATCCCCCGATTACCTCCCAGACAACGTAATCCCCTCCTATAAAAGGGAACCTGGGAGAACCAAAAAGGGGGAGGAAGAAACAAAAACGGAAACAGATCCCCGGGACTGAACCCGCCGGGGAAGCACAGACGCAATTGAGGACATCATCCTCTTCGTCTTCTTTATCTTATCCAAATGTTCTTGCTGTCTTCCCCATATACTCTCTTCCCTGCTCTCTCCACATACTTGTCCCCTCTGACTTAGGCATCGGAGGGCAGGCGCCGGGGAGCCCGGCCACCGGTTTTCTTTGCAGGACTTGCACACCCCCCCCGCGGCAGAGGACGCAGCCAGCCGGCGCACCGCCGTCCGCCCCCTGCAGCAGCGGAGCTCCTCCTTCCCCGGCTTCGCGGCGGCCCCCGGGTCCAATTTCCAGCAACACTTATATTGTTTAAAAACTCTAAAATAGATCACTTTTGTCGTTGGTTTCATTGAGGATTTGCCAGTTGTCAAATTTAAATAGCTTGCATTTGGCTTCGTTCATGTGTCACAAAAATGGCAATGCTCCTGAAACATCAATGCATGGCAAGCTTTTTAAGGTTTAATTAAATCCCTTGTGTTATGAGCAGACAAGCCATTTGTATCTAGATATGAAGCATGGATCTGCATCATCACCTAATTTCATCGGAGATAAGGTGCTGGTTGCAAAAATTATAGGTTACTTGAGGTGCAATTAGCTCAATTCCTCAGCATTTGCTTGAAAAGAACTATAGATCAATTAGTGTATACATAGAATTTATTTCATGTAACTATAGAACAATATATCGACAACATACCATAATTGACGATCTGGTCCTAATATCATGCACCATGATGTTATAGCTGACATAGCAAAATATAGCCAGACAAGGTGCCAATTCCTTACTAATTCTATGGTTAATCATTTTAGACCTATATAAACACTTAAAAGAGTATGTACCCCACCCCCCCGCGCGCACAAAAAAAAAAAAAGAAGGTGTGAATCCTGAAAGACTTGCAAAATAACTGGATGCTTTGATTGCAAATAAACTCACTCCGCAGTTTTATAAGGAAGATTTGGTTCATGCCCTCGGCCGGTACATGAATCAATATTGAAAGGGGACCCTATGTAATGCAAATATCTGTTATTCCCAATATAATCTCACCATTGCGATGAAACATGAAACTCTGGGGATGCGTCTCCGCCATCATTTGCACACCGGGATTTCTGATGCCGCGGTATCATATTTAGGATATCGGCCCAACTCCCAACCCCGGAAGCAAGTCGAGCAAAAGGCCCAGAGATATAGCAAACGTTTTAAGTTCGAGTAAGAGCGGAATTGGAGTGGCCCTATTTACAGAAAGCCTTCAAAGCCCATTCCAGCGCAGCGTTCCGGGCTAACGCTGGATTCCTCATTTAGCAACCATGGACGTCAGATCATGCACACGGCCACCTGAACAGCTAAAGTTCGGACATTTTAAACGGACGGCTGATCTGGGCTGCTGGATCACCATCCCGCACACATCTAGATTTCCATGCCTCCATGGCGTGGCATCATGATTGCAACATCAGGGAAACACGTATGGGAAATGGACCGCCGAGATTCTTCTCATGGTGATTTAAGTCCCTCTAGGAGTCCATTTTAAATTTTCGCAAGGTTGCTGTTCCCTCAGCCTCCTTTTTCATCAAAAAATAGTTCTCTCCAGTAAGTGGAAAAGAATTTAGGAAGCGACATGATCACGTGGAGAGCGTCGCTCGGTCGGATGGTCCCCCGCGCGTGGAGAGGGGTTGAAAACAGAAGCCGGAGAAAAAATCAAGCCTGCAGAGGAACAAAATAAAAAACGACAGCAGGGATATATGGTCGGTAAATTTAAAATATGACCCCAAAAACAACCTGCCGGCATGTCTAACCACCGTAGCTTTTCTCCTAACCACCAAAAACTGTGTGTCTCTTCCATTTTCATCAAAGAAAAAAATAAACAAAATACAGCCATTCCCATGCTGCCCTAATGTATGTACCTTGAAACAAAGGTATCATTTATAGCTATGAATCGTAGGTTTGGATTGTATTTTTCTTACCAAAGAATGGTCGATCTTCTTTCAGGACGTCTACCATTAGATCAAACATCACATAGATTTCAAAGCACTTCGAACTTTATAAATCCATCCACCTTTATAGATTTCAAAACAACTATTGCATGATCCAACACAAAAGAAAATAAATTCTTCTTTTGCGCAAAAGATACATCGCCTATCCGTTTTACATCTATACCAACGTTAGATCTGCTAAGAATACTTCCCAAACTCACCTTATAGATATCAAGCATTTTTTCTTGGACATGCCACTCGGCCCAAAGCATGCACAAAAATTTCATTTCATCCTTTTGAAATTTTTAAAATTTAAGGTTACCCGCGAGTCATGATTGTAAATGCCACGGCCCATGCATGCATGCATCACTTGATGCACGATAGCCAAAGTTTTTTATGCTTCGAGCAAGTTTATTGGCGCAGCGCACGTGACTATGCAAAAAAACAAAGAGAGTTTTATGGATGGAGAAATTTGGTTTATCATTAGCCCTCCCAAGCAACGGGGAGGAGGCGACGAGGAATGCAATGAGGGGGGGATGAGAATGTATTTATCAAAATGCATAATTTAAAAACATATTTAGATTGATCGTGGCTGCAGTAGAACAACAGCAATAATAACCATGGTTTTTATTTATGCTCATATATGCTACACCTATTACACATTGGAAGCTTTATTTTCGGTGTGGTGTTAAAAAGTTGCGTGGAGGATGCCTACGGGACATACATTTACCATGCGTTTCCCCCCTCTTTTGAGTGCATAAATAATCTTATTGGCATCAAGCTTTGCACATTGATTTCTTAACATATATCAAGCTCAACCCGAACTCGACTTGAAGCACGCCCTACTTACACGTGTCACAACGATACCATGCCAAAACTGCCATAGCAAATAGTGAAACAAATAAATTGTTTAAGGAGGCACAGGAAAATAGGTTCTAAGCATATTCCAGGATTCTTGTCTTTAAATCTGAAGAGACTTGATGCTGCGGTGGTGATTATTAACGAGATATTATACCATTTTAAGTGCATGACAAGGGGCTCTTGTGCAGACTCCACATATTCCATCGTGCTTGCACTATCAGCACATATCCTCCACCCACGCGTGATGTGATATAAAAGGCAAGGAGATTTATCTGAAGCAGGCTAAATGGCACAACTGGTGTTCACATATCAACTTTCGGGCTTCATAGTCAAGCCTACATGGATAGTCACCTCAAAGTGCCTAATTGTTCATGTTTTTTTCAATTGCTAAAATACAAATTCCAGCAAATTAAGATTTCCGATTATTCACCATGCATGCCCTTGAATATCTTATCTACTCTTGAATATCTTGCCGAAGAAGGAATAGCCGACGACGGCGGCATAGGCCCACTTGCTTGATGCATATCTTTTGGGGGGAGATTTTCCATATTAAAGTCTAACTAAGGATTCATGGCCTTCATTTCTCAGCCTATTCCACTTTAGATATACAAGCCTATTCTGATGCTGATTGGGCTGGAGATTCTACAAATCGCTGTTCTACCACAGACTATTGTTTTTTGCTTGAGTCATCTCTTATCTCTTGGAAAAACAAGAAGCAAATAGTTATCTCTCGCTCCAGTACAGAAGCTGAGTATCGTGCACTGACGAATACTACCTCTGAGTTTTGTGGCTTCAATGGCTACTGCATGATATGGGTGTTCCTTTGACTAGCAGTTTTCCTCTTCATTGTGATAATTTAAGTGTCATGCATATTGCTTGTAACGATGTGTTTCATGAGCGAACGAAGCATATTGAGATAGATTGTCATTTCATTCGACATCATATCAAATAAGGGATTCTTCAGTTGATATATGTTGCTTCTGCGGATCAGCTTGCTGATATTTTTACAAAAGCACATCCATCGGAGCGTCATCGTGATTTGGTTCACCAACTCAAAATGGCATCTTCGTTACCATCTTCAGTTTGAGAGAGGATGTTAACTGTATAGCTTAGCTATACAATAGCTATATTGATTAGACCATACAACTTGTGTATAGCCTCCCTCTTATTAGACTATATAGCTGTGTATAGCCTCCCTCCCATCTATAAAATGAGAGTTATGGCACCATTTGTAAACATACTATGAAATAAAAGATTGTATTGCCTTCTCTCAGCATTCTCTATCCTCCTCCTCCTCCGTCTTTATCTACCCTTCCTCTGTTTTAACAGGCGTCACGTCCAAAATGAAAGGACTCTTACCCCTGTACCAATGAGAATAATGGAGAAGAAATTTCAAAGATAAATCCATGAAGCGGGATTTGCCTCGTGGTCATACCTTTCTTCTCGGCAGCTAAAATCTTATGTTCAACTCCCTGCAATGCAATCTCAATGATACTGACCTGCATGATTATGGTGTGGAGGAATCTCCTTTCATTTTTCAAAAAAAAATAATTAAAGAATATACAAAGTCGGCCTGATACATGCCACGTCAAAAATGCTCGAGCACAAAACAAAGACGATAAGCCACTAATCATGTTGATTTGTTATTCCTCGTGTGGGCATACGTGGTTGCTTAATGACCTCATCAAATCAAGATAGTTGCACGGGACTGGAGATCAAGTGGCCCATAATCTTGCGAGATGGGTGCAAGAACTGCGCCGCATCGGTGATTAGCACGTCTATATATTTTCCACGGGGACGGTGGGACGAGTCGTGCTCGGCGACGGCTCCACCTCCACCTACTGCCGACAGCCACGGACGAGAAAACAAAGAGGCGTGGTTCGACGGTCGCCCTCGGCCAGCAGGCAGCAACCCGAACCATGGGCTGACGTGGCAGGCTCAAACAAGATGGTCTGACACGGCGCGTGCATGACAGCTGCTTGGTTTTCATAAATGACGGCCAACATACAGATTAATTAGTCTTTTCCATCACAATATATATAGAGATGTTAATAGTTAATACACGAAAGTGAAACGTTTAGAAAAAAAATCACCATTATTTTCTATAATGATCTTCTTAATTTACGGTGGCTTTGTTTTCGGTCAGGGTGGCTGCTTCTAGATCATACTATTGTTTTTTTTTATTTTTTTATATTGCTACCTATGTGCATCTTTAAAAGTTATTAGTATGCAAACAATGAAACGTGTGTTTATAATAATGAGGAGAATTAAAAAGGATTCATTAATTAAATACGCGACAGTTGTTTCAGTAGAACATCTAATTAAGCTATTATTTAAGTACTAGTCATGCATCCGTAGATAAAATAACAAGGTGCTATAAAAAGAATAAAATACTTATAACGCCACACCATGGTCAAGTGATATTATTTTATTCCATTAATAAATTGCTGCCGAAGACTGGATTGAGTGAATCACGGTGTTAATTTCAAGGTGGTTTCCTGAGCAAATGGCGGCCAACTGCATCACGATTCATTGAAATAGGGAAAGAGTGGCATACAAGATGAAAGAGAGAGAAAAAAAGAAATTCAACAGAAAGATGGGAACAATATACCGTTTAATTTGAAGGCATTAATGAGCGTGCCAGTGAAGTCTTGTGGTGATTTCTTTAGAGATTCAAAACTGATTGTGTTAACAGGGCTTATAGGCGGTGAGCATAGAGGTCGTAATACATACACACAGAAGAAGAAAGGAGAGATGTCTTTTTTTTCTTTTGTTAGAAAATGTATTAATTTTTCTGTTTCAATGGCAGATCACCAAAGTTTGTCAGGTGAGAGGCATGTGCTCAAGCACACCAAGATCACGTGATGGGGTGGGGTAGGTGGGAATCGATCCTTTGCTTGTGGGAGGCGAACGAGAAAGGTGCCAAAAAAACAACTAAAGGAGAGCCCCAGATCCGCCTTCCTGTTCGGATTTTGGTCAGGGCTTTGGAAGAAGAAGAATGGGAGGCGGAGAGGAGAACTGGGCCCGCGTGGAGTGAGCTTTCGGTTTGCTGCGTCTTTCCTCGGGCCCGAAATATTCCCCATACCATCTCATCATGGCATGGTTTCTCTTGACACGTGTCTAGATCATGCCACCCGGCGGGCGCAGCTCGGCTGCTCGAGCCGGCGGCTCGCAATACATCCGAGGCCACCGCACTTGCCCTCTTTTTGTTTGTTTGTTTGTTTGCCCGTCTTACCCCTTCCTCACAGAGAAGTACTCGCCTATTGTACCAAAAAAAGAGAGAGAAGTATTCCCCTATTCGAAGAGAAATCTTACCCTACATCGGGTGCGCTATGTCAACGGTGCACCGTACCAATCCAATTTCGGCCTGCGGCCAAATGCATCATATCAGCAGATCTGACGTGCTGCCTCTTCCTCCTGGCCTCGAAGCCTAACGACACTGCAGAAAAAAGAGCAAGGCCAATAAATACCGATATTAAATAGAAGCGTCGGCAATTTTGACTTTAATGCCAAAATTTGCCAACACTTCTAAATTACGTCAGCAGAAAACGATGCAAAATTGGAAAATATATTGTACGATGATGCTTAAAGTTTCGGAGATAAAAAAAAAGTGTAGACAATGCTTGCCGTCGGAAGCCGGGAGTGGGTGAGGGGACAATGCTTAAAAGCGTCGTCGGACTCCCCACGATGCTCAATAGCCCATTATAAAAAAAAAAACCCAATCCCATGGAAATCTAGCCGCTCAGAGAGAGAGAGAGAGAGAGAGAGAGAGAGGATCCTGCTATCTCCGAGGCTATGGAGGCGATTCACGCTCCAAAAGCCAATCCTGCCGGAGAGGAGCATGATTAAGTCATCCAGATCCAGTCGGACGTGTGCCCGATAGTGGCAGAGGTGCCGGTGAAGCTGGCCACGAAGATAAAGAAGTTGGCAAGCGACAAGTCGATGTTCGCGCACATCGAGGCCGAGGAGGTAGAGGTGGTTCCTCAACCGGCAATGATGAGGCCGAGGACCAGCGGCGGGAGGCGAAGGCAAAGGAGGAGGACGTCTGCACCGACGACTTCATCAACTGGTTCCGGCATCAATAGCTCGAGATAGGGTTGGAGATGGGGCAGAGCACAATGGAAGGTAAATTTAGGGAATCTTTTTGTTGAATGGGTTCTTTTTGTTGGTATTGTCCTTTTTTTTGTTGGATGAGTTCTGTTCGGATTGCATCTTTGGGGAGGGGAGGGGAGGGGATTTTTTTGTTGATAATTTGTAAATGGAACGAGGTGGGGTTGGTAGTTTATTGTAATTGGTAAAAGAAATATTATTGATGAGATTATTGTTATTTGTCAAAAAAAAAATCATTAGCACCCAGATGAGATAATTGTTCTTTTGTTGATGGAGTTTGTAAGAGAAACATGTTTCCAGGCTTGAATTTTTTGAGTACGGTCATGCTGCTTCATCGACAATAATATTTGAAAGAATATTAGATATGGTGCTTCATCAACAACAAACCCCCAATATTTGAAAGAATATTAGATAGAGCCCGACATTTAAAAACATCGGAAAAAAAATTTTCACCCCCCTCCTACTTACCGACGCTTATATTCGCCGGTATTGGCTCTAAAAAGCGTCGGAAAAAGTAACTTTTTTTGTAGTGATGCAAGAGCGAGGCGGCGGTGCTCGAACTTCGACGGCATAACTCCTACTCCGGCTGGGCAACGACACCTAGAAGCCCTAGGGCCACCTCAAGGCTTGCGGGAGTGCAGCAGCAGCACAAGCGACAGCCTTAGGTAACACTTTCAACTCATCCTGGATACCGCTGTGAGCATCGACGCCCACCGTCAGCACCAGCAAGGGAGGGAAGTTCACCATCGACCTTATCGGCGCCGGAGGGTCATTGGTGGGGAACTCGAGGGGGAGCATCGACTTTGGGGCCGGGCCATGGCCCTTTCCGGGGTACCGGCAATGCGTGATGTTATTGACGGTGGAGGGGAAGAGGAAGTGTATAGCACAGTGCTCGTTGGTGGAGGTCGGGGTCCAGCACATTGGGTGTGTAGAGGACAAGGCAGCGTTCGTGGCGCTCACAGACCGCCGTCGATCTCAGCATGGACTGGTTCTTCTCGCATAAGCTTTGGAAGGAGTTGAGCTCACTGTTTGCATGGTTTGTTTGCTCTGTTTTATTCTTCCTTGCTCGGAGGGGGAAGGGGGGGACTCTGTTGAAGGTAGGAGACAATGGCAGAGTGCTCAGCCATAAGGTGAGAGAGAGTAGCTAGGGTTCTTTCATCGGGAGAAGAAAGGGGAGCAGGCAGAGTGCTTGACTCTCTTCTTCCTTAACTTACGTTAACGTGCAGCACGCCGGGCCATGTGTTGAAATCGAATTGGTATGGGCCACCACCGCTGACGTGGTACATCTGGTGTAGGGTACAATTTCTCCACTTCCAAGCAAGAGCTGAGAGAGCTACACCTTGATCTACGGATCCTCCCAGAATATTGCACATCCCAAAATCAGTGCCCTCTGATTGCTGGCTTACAGATGGATGATGCATGGTTAAATTTTAGTTTACTCATAATAATGTATTTTTTATTGGTTGCACATGTTCATGTAGAACATTTTTTATGGGGAATATGGAAGAGACAAGATAGAAATATCCCATAAGATGGACTTGCCTGTCATCTTTATTATTACGACTATTTTAAATTTAAATAATAAAATTTCAAGCATTTTCAAGCTGCATACCGCAGCACAAACAAAACCCTTGAAGCTATTCACCACCAACAAGAAGTACTACGATGGAAAGATCTTTCCATGACCATAACATGCAAATGGAGTGCAGAAAATTGCCAGAGAGAGAAAGAGAAGAATCAAAACAGATTTTGTTGAAACAGATCTATACTTCGACTTGCAATTAGATTAGGGGGTAACAAGGTCTCGTTAACATTATGTGCTTATGCTCATAATGATATTTCTTGACAATGATTCATTTTGCTTACTTTTGCTCATAAAAAGGCATATATTTATCTGTTTTATTAGTAATGTAGAATCGTCTAATTATTTAGAAATTACGAAAAGATAAATAAGTGGGGTGTATCCCACAATACAAGAGTACTTCAGTCGGCTTCCAATTATGGCATTCAGCTAATATACACCAAGCCTTTCGGCGAGAATAGCAAGCTTGGAAGTATCTGCTTTTTATAAATGTGTAGATCAAATGCGGGGAAATTGAGACCAAGAGAAGTAGGTAATCAGCAAAATGGATCATTGAGTGATTTAAAATGTAGGCTACTACAACAAGAATTAGTGCATGGGAAGAGACTTTTGTTCTTATATAACCATGACTACTCATGAGTAGATGATTGGGCGCGGATATTTGTCTCTTTAGTTGTGTTTTATTTGCTTGCTTTAACTAAAAGAAGTCAAATATCTGAATTTTCTATTAGTTATGCATGCTTATCTAAACATTTTTTTTGTAAACATCGTTGAAGAAAGTCAAGAGAGAAGAGAAAGCATCCGACATAATAGGAGCAGCATGGTGTCCCTCCAACAAGCATTAAACATTTCACCTCACCGACAACAACAAATATTTCATTAATGGAAGATTCTTCTCTTGATTAGCATATTAAGCACATGGATGATTGGAACTAAGAAGAGGAAAGAAGTCAGAAAGGATTGTTGAAATTGTTCCATAGATAGATAATGACAACAATGTTTGGTGGATAAAATGAGAGAGAGTTTTATTCTCTTCAAGCATATCCACGCATGAATGAAAAGTTGAACATAGATGCATATCATTTTGATATTGAGCTATTTTGTTTGCTTCTACTCAGACGAAGACGTGTACTTTTTTTTATTACTTACGCATGCTCATTTTCAAACATCTTTGATGAAAAATATTCAAAAGAGAAATCGAGAGAATCCACCTCAAAAATTAAGAATGCTTTAGTCAGCATTATTATTCTAAATATTAATACTTCAAGCATTTTCAGTTACAGCATCCAACTAAACTACCTAGAGCCTTTAACACTAACGACAAGTGTTAGAATAGAAAATCCAGTATGCAATGGAAACTATAATTCCACCATGAATAATATGTAATACTTGGAAGACTTTAATTAAGATTTCTCTCCCTTCTTCTGAACCAAGCAAGCCAAACCCTGAAAGCATTTGCTTCTTGCTAACTAGAGGATATCTTCAATTCCAGATTAACCTCCTTGAGCATTGGTGCCCTGCAGATCTGCTGGCTATTAAACTTATCCGAGCAAATAACTTCCACTGCAGAGCTTGCTGGATTTCATGCTTTCATGTTTGCGTTACGGGCTTCACAAATGTACTTCAGTGCTAGCTCAAAGTGCCTACTAAATCCCAGATCCAGAAGCAACAGAGTTCAACCATTTGCATGCTTAGCCATTTGGTTTCAACAAACCAAATGGCCCCAGAGAATAAAGTACATACAGTGAACCGTATCCATGGAAGTCTCGATGTCTGGAATTTAGCCGAGCCTCTCTAGCCGCTCAGCCAACAAGAACGGCGCGGGGTAAGGGTCTTCGGTCTTCCACCACCAACACGATGGGTCCCACGGAGGGGTCAGTGAAGGGGAACGCTGTTGCTTCTCCGCCACCTTTTTCTCCTTGATATTCCCATCCTCGCAGCCTCACGAACCCATCCACATCCCACATCACGCTCTCGAAGACTTTGAATCCTCTCCCTCCCCTACTCTTTCTTCTTCCCTGAAGTCCTTAATTTGGCCCCTCTCTATAAATGCCTGTCTTCCCAACCGAACAGCTCTCCCTCCTCTAGAGCATCACAAGTTTATCAAATTCCTTCCGAGATTGATTCTGAAGTAAGTTGGTGGGATGCCTTTGGAAGTGTGATATCCTAGTCCTTCTCTTCTATAATTATAGAGATATATATATATATATATATATGTATTTTCCGTGAATGGTTCCTGCTTCAATGCAGATCTGCATGGATTCTTCTGACTGGCTCAAGGTAACTCACTGCAACCAATCTCCACTCCCTCTATGGTTTTCATCTCCATGGTGGTTACATCAACAGCTTAAGCCTATTCCTCAACTCCTTGTTTATTTTATATGAATTTTAGGTACGCATTTTCATTCTTTTTAAAATCTTTCAACCTTCTTTTAAAGTTTTTCAATCTGAAAAGTTTCATGAAAAAAAGAAAAAACTTGACTGTTTCATATGCAGTAATCATCAAACTTATAAGAGAATTGCAATTGTTTAAACATGGATCGATAAGATTTTCTTGCAAAGGGTGCAATTTTGGCTTTGGCCGTGCGAGGAACGAGATTGCTCGGTCACAATTAAAGAGGGGAGAAGAAGAGGCCAAGGAGAGGGTCTCCTTCCTTTTACTCTTGCAACTGTGAATGCATTAAATTAACTAAAGCGACTAAAAGAAATATAACAGAGGTACATGTTTGGCTGCGGTTGCCTAAGAAACGAATAATTTCGAAAAAGAGTTCTTGGAAACAATTTCATTAGAGGGAACTCCTTAGATCTCTCGACTTTTGCACGTAGAAACCAATAAGTTTAATGTGATGCCACGGGAAGAAAGTACGCAGTTAAAAATATTAGTTTCTTTTGTACTTGAGTCCTTTGTTTAATTGGAAACTCCAGAAGCTCAATTACCAACGATCATCAGCTTGATCGCATTTTCCAGCTTTATGTGCTCCATCATGAGCTCCAGCTTTATTCATTTGTCTATTTTTTTGCACTGAAATGCATTTTCTTGGGACATTCCTGGGACCACAATTCACGCATTCCAATGACGACGACGACGATGATGATTGGATAAATGATTATGATCTCTTTCTTCCTTTCTTTCTTTTTATTTTTTTTCTTCTCCTTGGACACAGAGCATCGTTCATGAGGAAAGTGGAATGGTTTCCTCCTCTCCATCTGGGGAACTGATCTCGTGCTCCAGGCCACCGATGATGGAGCGAAGGCTGAGGCCCCAGCATGATCAGGCTCTCAAGTGCCCCAGGTGCGACTCAACCCACACCAAGTTCTGCTACTACAACAACTACAGCCTCTCCCAGCCAAGGTACTTCTGCAAGACCTGCAGGAGGTATTGGACCAAGGGGGGGTCCCTTCGGAATGTACCTGTCGGCGGTGGCTGCCGGAAGAACAAGCGGTCGGGGGCTAAGAAGCCATCTGAACAACCACCTCAGCATGTCTCATCCTTTCAGGATGGGACCGACCTCCACCTCTCCTTCTCCGGGGTGCAATTCCCGCACCTCGGGTCATTGGCTGACACACCTCGCAACCTTAACTTCATAGAGTGCAAGTACAATCCATTGCTCGAGAGCTCTGCGGGTGGTCTTGATCTTATGGACACCAAGTTTGGAGCCATGATGGGGAGCTCCAGGGGCCATAGCTTCAGTGAAGTGGGACTCGGAGAGACAAGTCATGGATTCACACTTGGTGGCTTCCCTGGCGTTAACGAGCTTGGGTGCTCTGTTGACGGGAACCATGGATCACTTGTGGAAGCTTGCCAGAGGCTGGCCCTCCCATTTGAAGCGCATGTGGACCCCAATGCAGTGGAGGTGAAACCAGACAATAGGATTCTATCACTGGAGTGGCAAGATCAGTATTGCGCTGAGGGGGGGCGCGAATCAATTGGGTACTCCGGATTGTGGGCTGGGATGATCAATTGCCATGGACCCTCAACAACCATCTGAAGTAGAGCTAGCGATCCCAGTTCCTACTCTCAGAATACTAATATAACCTATTATGGAAAGCTTTTTCCTTTTGTTTATTTTGAATGCTTGTGCTTTTCCCTCCAAGTGATTTCCCATTTCTTTACCCAAAAAAAGATTTCCCATTTCTATGAGGGCCATTGGGGGCCATGGAAAATCTTTTGATCTTTCTTTCTTTGGGAGGTAAGATGTTTGGACTCAGAAGTATCCATTAGCTTTTGTTGCTCTATTAACATCTGTGTTCACTTTGGAGAAGAATGACTCGTCTTTGTTGCATAACATAGTAGGGCTGCTTATCTAAGACTAATATAAAGCATAAACTTCATTGAAGCTTCTCAATGGCGAAAGCACTGTCAATTTGTTAGATGGAAACATAAGAATGGCCATTCATGGTGACGATGCTGTTCCAAATTGTGCTTTTGGCAATGCCATGCCCTACTTTGTTATCAAGTGATGTGCTTTTAATTCCTCAATATTAAGATTCGTATGGTTGCTTGTAAAGGTTTTTTCTTCCAAAGTTCATGATCCATTGTACTTCCTTCACCTGACAGTCTAAACTGAGTTTTTTTTTTTTTTTGATAAGTTAAACTGAGTTTTTAAAGGAGTTCTTCTGTTACATTAGTGTCTAAAGAATAATGTAACATGGGAAGAAATCTGAAACAAACCCCAAAATACTGCTCCCAATAGGATTTGCTTTATTATTTTATATAATCTTTCAAAAACATAAAACACCCATTTATGACATTACAACTTTGGCAATGCAAATGACAAAAGTTATCAGTAGTTACCAGTAATTCAAAACCCATAGATACCTCTGCTCTGTACTCGTAATGTACTATGTAACCTTTTCAATTTAACAGAATTAGTCTATCTCAGAAAAAAGGTATTAAGTAATTTTATGATTACTATTTTCTGTGCTATAGCGTCGGTGACTGACTATAAAGTCGACTGCAAGCTGTTAACTTTTCATGAGACTGGGTTTCATCCTGTGCCATCAAATTATAAGGGCACTTCCACAGTACTAGGCACGTTATCATCTATGGTTTAAGAACAATGCAGGGAGATGGCACCTAGGAGAAGACAGATAATAAAGAAAAACTCTCATCTGTTTCTGTGAACTGCGTGTCTATCCTTGTATGTGTTTCTTTTAGCAGTTAACAGTTGAAATAGTGGGAGGAGTACAAGGTGTCTGAAGAACATTTTCTTGGGACTGGAATTTGGATGGGAATTGGAAGTAAGGAACAACCAATAGAACTAAACCCCAAATTGTTGTTTATATCAAGAAATTGAGCAATAATGATTAATTAGGCCACCATGGGATAATTAAAACCAAGATCCCACATATCCTAGTCATCGTTTCAATTCACTCCAGTACAGTTGAAGTATTGCATTAGGCCAATATGCCTTTGCCTATATAGACCTGTAAGAGGCAAGTGACAACAGGGTATAATAGCAGGAACTGATAGTACATATTAAGAGGATCTAGACAAACTTATTATGAACTGGAATCAAGCCATGTACAAGGCTCAGATGTGCCAATGATCTTGTTGGGACTGGTTAATTTCACATCATCAGAGTAATTTTAATTTCAGCCATAGATTTTTTTTTTTCTTTTTTCTGTTTTTTAGTGGTACTCAGGATTTAAACCATGGACCTCCTCATAGGGCAAGACCTTAGGGGTGAGCGACTAAGCTAACAGTACTTATTGGCAATTTCAGACATAGATTGGTAATTCGTTCATCCTCATAGGGATGATAATCTATTCATCCATTTTTTTGTCATTAATAATTTATTATTCAATCATTATTTGTTTAATATTTGTTTTTCATTTTCTTTGGAATTTTGTTTTCGATTAATTTCCTCTCAAAACAAATGCCTTCAAAGAATATAGTTTGTGAATCCAAAAGCTTTCGCATACTCAGGATAGGCACTTGGATTTACATAAAGACATCCTGGTAAATCTGGTGAGATCCCAATAAACAACTCAAAAAATATTTCTTAATACATTTGCTTTGTTGATTTTTATCTTTTTAAGAATGGAGGCATCGCATAGACAAAATGGTAGAAGAATCAGAATATATAATGTATTGCTTAAACGTTAGCCAATGTTTAACTATATACCAAATTCAAATATAATCCGAATCCTCTTCTTGTTGCAATAAATATATTCTAACCATATCTCAACCATATCTTGATGCTTTATTTCTTGTGGAAACCGCATGTCATTATCTATGAACCATATGTTTAAAAATTTCTACCTCATGAAAAGATACATCGTCAAATCTTATATCTGGCCAAACGAGAGAGCACCTCTCGCAGAGGCAATGGCCGACAAATCTCAAAGTTGAAGATTTGTTGTCTGATTATCACCTGCCTGTAGGTCCTAAATTCAAATATTGGATGTAGTTGGCACAAAAGTGCAAATTAAGGAATGATTGAAATCTTTGGTTTGCTATTTTTTTCCAAATCTTCGTCATTGATGAGATGAGAGAGGGGACATGAAGAAAGAGAACCATGGAAAAGTCCCTACAAGTAGGGGCCCAAAACAAAAGTTATCTATAGATATAAAGTACTTCTCCTATGAAAAGTAAATATTGAGACCTAATTAATTCTCTTTCACACTTGCTCTTCATATTAACTTTCACGATTTTTTTTGGATCATCATGAGAGAGCTTCATCTTAAGGATTGTTAAACCCCTTGTAGTGGCTGTTATACTCAAAGAAGCCTACTTTTTCATAAGTTCAATAGCATTGTTAGCTGGTATTCATTGAAGAAAAGCATAAAACCAAGGCTACCGAACAGTCTAAATGGTGTAGGTGTTGGCCTGCTTGACCCACCTAAGTATTGAAGAAAAGTTCCAAGAATATCATTAACTGTAGATAAAACAGGTAACGTGCATCCTACATAATTTATTAAGTGATATAATTGCACACATATATTGACACTTTACATGATGTAATTTGTGAAAAGAGAACTTAAAAGTTAAAACACAAACTTTTTATCTAAAATAAAAAAATGGCATTATACTTGCCCATGAAACTTAAAGGAGCTTGTCAAACCACTTCTACAAGAAAAACCTTACCTACGAATATCCTAGATTGTTACTAGCAAGCATATAAAAAGCATAACTATCATTCAGTTAAAAAATATAACACATTGAAATACAACTAACAGAACATGTGATGAAAATCTTATTCAGAACTTCAGAAAGCATAGAAAAGTAGCTACTAGGGCTGGTTGAAGATTTTCCTAGGCAACCACAAATATCTAGGATGCTGTCTGATGCCTGTAGGTGGGGCATGATGCTAGTCAATAGCTACTCTAGACAAATTGATATTTGAAAAAATTCCAAGTAAACAAGGATGAAGGAGTTGAAGCTTAAGATATAGAGAGAGTTAAAACAATGGAAGATTGTAATGGTTAATCTTGTTGTCTATCAATACCTTCCACTTTACAAGTTATGTAGAGGAAGAAAGCTGGAGAAACAAGAAGAGAAATAGGAACAGGAGAGGAAACATAAGGAACAAGACCAAGGGGAAGCGGAATGAGAAAAATAAAAGCAGAGTATATTTGTAGACATACAGCAGAATTGCTGAGTAGAGTTTAAATTGTATGAAGAAATATTTCAATGTTCATAGCTACCAGTAGTAATTTGGATACATTTGTTACACACTCTGTCTCTAAAGAAAAAGAAGTTATTTGTTATAGCCAACAGTATTCATAGTCTCTAGAAGAATATACAACTCATAAATGTCATGAAATATAGGTTATTCTGTACCTGGATTTCGTAAAGATGGCTACTTGCGGTCCAGGAGGTTATGTGTCAACCTGTGAAAACCTTTGCAAACACGAAATGTTTATTTTGGATATGTTAAGAAATCCAACAGTAAGATTAGTGATCTGGTTGTAGAAGGAAATAAAGTAAGATAATATAACAGTCAACTGAAGTCTTTTAACCGTTGCTAGTGATATATTACAACATAGCAGCAAAGACAATTTATTTTTTATTTATATAATATGAAGCTATCCTTGTTTATCATAGATCATAGATCTCTGTTGCATATTATATTGATCAGGTTTTTATATTCATATGATCTCTAAACTGTCAATCAAGTGTATGAAGATCTTCAGTTGGGAAGACAATATCTAGTTCTGTTTGAGCCCTGCAACCATCTCTTGGCCCTTGCCTTCATGCGTGCGACTGTCACACTAGCATTCATGGCAATGACTAAACGCAGCTTGTGTTAATCTATGATAAAAATTAGCTTCAAGGGGTGCACATTCGCTGCCTTTTCTGAGCATGGGCTATCTTTGCCATCTGGAAGGAGATGGCATAGATTCCTTGTACTTATAACTGAGATGTCCTATTGGAGTGTAACACTGTTCTGCGATAAAATATTATCAGCAGATTCCCTCAATCCTTTGTTACAGCAGTACTTATCTTCGTGGGTTAGAAGATTTTCAAATTTCAGTATCCAACTTTCATATTCAGAGGCAAAAGGGCCGATTAGAAACCTCTGATTAATCTAACATCTCTCAATTCAATTTTCCCTATCTAAATGGTTGGTTTTAGACGGAAGGTTGCTTGAGTAATAAAGTCTCTAAAACCTTTAAGCAATAGAAGTGATTAATGAGTACCAAGTTAAATGGAGCAGTTAAGTATCTACCAAGTTAAATGGAGCAGTTAAGTATCTCAGAATAACGATGTATTAGAGTAGAACGACACAAATTTTCATTTCCCAACTGCTATATGCGAATAAAATTGTTCAAGGCAAGTGATGGGGAAAAGCAATAACATGTATTTGAAATTTTATTTCTATTAGAATATTATTTCTAAAATTTATTTAATACCATGATAAAGAGGAGACATATCCTTCAGTTATCATCATAGCTATCTACTAAACTAATGAAGATAGTGATCTGTTGATCGAGGTATCCATAAGAGAGGTGAATGAAGAAGCTTTGTTCCAAATAGCACCAGATCAACCACTTGAACTACATATTGTTCATCATAATTTTGTCGAGACACTCAAAATTTGTGAGTGATAATATTCTTTACAAAATGTTTGCTCCTCCGCATTGGAATGCAACTTTGCACTCATGATCAAACTTGTGAATCAAAAAATAATTTGTATGAACCAATGAGCTCATGCAATGTCTCTTATGACACCTAGTCAAAGAATCCAGCCAGCAGATACCAAAATCACAGGTGCCCTGATGATAGATGAACATCGAGCAGTGCTCCCGGGTGCCAACATGAGAAATAAAAGGGCTTTGCAGGTGGAAGTATTTCACATGGTGATTACAATTGACTCTGAAAATGCCTCCAATATCGATGAGAGTCACATAATGTCTCGTTCATCTTGAATCTATGAGAATTGGTTGAACTTGGTATTTGAATGCATCAAGTTTATTTCCTTTCCCATATTCATCAACTGGCCATCATCAATCTGGTTTAGAACCTCTTACAGGTTAAGATAGAGGAACAGATTCCCTCCTAATCTTTGTGCTTTGAGGCCAACATGACGGCCGAATGAGTTACCGTCAACAAGGTGGCCATGCAACTGCTCATAATGATCTATTGGTGTCTGAAAGTTTGCGGCTTGAACTGAGGCATGCAAGGAAAGAAAGTTATAGTGAACTCCCAAGCTTCCTCTCTCAATCAGCATCAAATGTAACATACAACAAAATTGTTTTCTTCTGCTGAGTTCTAACTGAGATGCTCAACAGGTTTTTGACCTTTTCTGGAGGAACATGATCCAATATAAGGGGAACGTTTATATTTGATGCCCTTCCTAGTGGTAGAAGTCCATTTTTTTCTTTTATTTTTCTGGCTAGAGTTGTGATTGCTTGAATGAATCTTCCTTACTTGTCACAGACGTGTTCTGGCTTGCTCTTTGAAGCCTAAAAACATTATAATCAGTAGTTGCTACATACATGGCTGCGCTGGGTGGTGCTCTTATTGATGAACTACATGATTGCCAAAGCCCACTTATATGGCGCCAACTGAACTGGGGTTTAATCAACTGCATCGTAGTGCTTCTGAAAATTAGCACCAAAGTTCCTCATCTATGGTAAGGAAGATAACACCAAGTATTGTCTGAACCTACGGGGATAAATAATAAGGCCTTTGAGGGCTGGGGGTGTATGTTTCGAGCGAGGAGGAAGATTGTCACCTTTCTTTGTGTGAATCTGCTATTGGATCATCCATTAATCGCTTTGAGATCTATGCAGATAGATAAACGGTGGAGTTTAGAGCATTTTGAGATCTATGCAGTGGGTGGGTGATCCAATGGTGAATCTTACTTTCAGGCCACAGATAAACCCCCAGCTCGGTCCTTGAAAGCAAAACTCATATTCCTTTTGAGCTATCAGTTATTGTATTTTTTAATTCTGGTAGATGTATTTATTCTAGATTGGTTTAACAAATCTGATTATTTTTAAAAAAAACTCAAACCGTCCGGCATTTTTTTTCCTGAGAAGAAACAAAAAAAAGTTTGACTTTTCAATCCTCAAACGATTTTGTGCTATTATTTTATGTGCTGGAAAAAGGAATTAGAAAAGGAACTCCAGGAGAAAACATGAGTAGCCGCTGTCACACGACAAAGACATCAACTTGATGTCCACTCTCCCAAAACTCATACCACAGTGGCGTACAGACAGACACTAACTTGATGCGGTCCATGTTAGGTGAAGTGGGGAAGTAACAATCAATACACTAATGACGGAATGTGGAATGGGTCATATGCAAAGCTTTCACTAAATAGCAAAACAGAGATTATTAATTTCCATCTGCGCTACGATCGCTGAAGACATATGTATACTTAGACAACCATCAGGTAGACCACTGTCGGAGCTACCGTAATAGAGATGAAAATCCTGGCAACAACCCTCTCTTAGCCATGATTCCGTCTCAGAAGTCCCAAACAAGATGCCCTAGCTGGCATTTGATCTCAAATTGAAGCTCAAAGTTGATCAAACATGGAGTCATTGTCCTTGAGTGAGAAGCAATTGGAAAATTTATTGTACATTACGTTATTACAGATAGAACCAATAACCAGTAATGCCTACTGATAAGGGGCCAATGAGATTACACAGTCCCTCTATCACAGGAGAGGTGAAAGAAATGACTCACATCTGGACTAGTTGCTAAAGACTCGGATCTTCTAGCCTTCGGAACCATCAAATAGACAAACCATTACAAATACCTATGATGAATGATAGGGACCATGACAAAAGTCAGCAATTGCTACTCAACATATTTCCATCTTCAGACTTTCTCAAGAAAGCTCTTTTACAGAAGTTGCTGACTCTTCCATCGTAGCTGGTTCGTTTGAAATTTTTACCAAGAATTGAATTCACTTCTTCGGTTAGGTAAAAAATATCGCCTGAATTGAATTCTCTACAATGCACCTTTTGCACCGCAGAGACTGGTGCATGCTTGGATCACTGCCACTTGCCCATCTCGCCTCTGAGGTAGGCCATGTAGCAGCGATCCAAGCATGCACTGCTATTTGTGGTTTAATTATCCAATTT